>NC_138183.1:41761975-43135308 GCF_964194105.1 Spermophilus citellus | reverse complement strand
CAACAATTTTTGCACATTTTTCTTGCCAAAAAATTGTACTAAAGTGGCAATTTCCAGACTTTAAGGAGTAAATAATGATTGGTTTAAGTCAATCACAGGGATCTCCCCCACCTACTCCTATGATTAGTCTGGGAGAAATCTGGAGACTCCACTCTGATCAATGAAATACAGTGGGAATGCCTAATGAGACCAATTCTGGGAAAGGTTCATCTCCCTGATAAAAGGGAGACCCAGATAAAAAGAAGACCCTCCACCATCTGCAATTGCTCCCTTTCTTTCTGCTTTGGATACCATTGGAGTGAAAATGTGATTTGCTCATACCTTGTGACTAAGATAAATTTAATCTGAGAACATGATAATATGTTAATGTGATTCAGGTGATGGAATAAACTGGTGGTTTGTTTCTTAGTGCATTTTCTGTGGACAGAATACCACTGACAAGGCAAATCATAAACAACAGAAGTCCATTTCACTCACATTTGTGGAGGCTGGGAAGGCCAAGGGTATGGTGTTGGCACTTGGCAAGAGCTGTCTTGCTGCATCATGGTGTGGCAGAATGGCAAGAGAGCATGTGTTAGACAGAAAAGGTGCTAGTAAGAGAAAACACACATGCACTCCTTCATAACAAAGCCACTCCTGAAATAACAGCATTAGAGATAACTGGCCCACTTCTGAGATAACAGCATTCATCCATTCTCAGGGTGGTATCCACATGATCTGACACCTCTGAAAGGTCCTACCCCTCATACTGCTACAATGGCAATGAAATTTCAACATAATTTTGGAAAGTACACTCAAACTATAGCACATGGAAAGAAAGTGAATTGAAAATGATAGTGATGAAACAGACACTTCCATACCAACACCAGTGATTAGGAAGTGATAGCTGTGTCACCTTCCTACGGGAAAGCCTGCTGTCCTCTCCAACATCGGCCAATGCACAATTATTTTCCAGCTTATTTTTTAAGGCATACATTCTTATATGTCAAATTGTTTTGTCTTTAATTCTAAATATGAATATAAAATAACTCTCTCTCTTAAAAAATTCAAAAATGTTAGAAGATATATTAGAAAGTATTTTAATAATCTTGGTAAGAGTTGGCCTCTCTGAGGAATATGCAATAATCAGAAGCCATAAAGAAGTCTATGTCACGAATTTTAAAAATATAAAGTAGACCAGAGAACACATGTGCCACCTGTGTAAGAAAAAATTACTACGTAGAACACAAAATAGTTCCTGGACTAAATAAATATAAGAAGATCCAGTACTAAATACAAAATAAATGAAACCCACAACATAAATACAAGTGTCCAATAAATATGTGAAAACAACACAAAAGCAACTAAAATTAAAGAGAAATAATGTAAAGTAAAATAATAAAAATGAGATCTTTAACACCTCAAACTTAATGACTGATATGACATGATGTTGGTGTGATACAGGAAAACCATTTCACTTATTTTAGTTGCAGTGTAAATTTCTCCAAAGTATAATTTGTCCACATACACAAAAATTTCAAATGCTAATATTACACATATTTATTGTTCTTGTCAACAAAGGGGTAGAACAACATGTTTGTAAGGAAAATATTCCACATATATTGATACATAGAAAAAGCAAAGTGCCATAGAATATGTATTATATGATGGCACTTAGATTCTTAAAAATGATATAAACTATATTATATAACTGAAAGAAAAGTACTAGAAAGACATATGAGAACAGTTTGCAATTCTTGTGAAGTAGGGAGTAGAAAAATCAGAAAATTTCCTCTTTTATTCCACACATTTCTTGAGAATTCTGTAATGCATACTCATATATTACTTATGTAATAAAAATATCCTTTGGTAAACAAGTTCATCTCCCCTTCAAAGAAAATAGGTGATTATAATATGAAAAATACTATTGGTTCTTTTAAAAGTAAACTAGTGCATATGTCACCAAAAGAAGATAAGAAAGTCTTTACGGATTATGGCTAAACTCATTAAATATCCTTTCAAAGAGTAAAAACTTGGTAGATTTTGACAAAATCATATGTGATTAGAATCTGTTATATAGTTATTATTAAAGCTTTAGTGGAGGATAATAGCCAATGATACTGTAATTTAGCAATCATAGGTGATATTTTCAATCTACTCACTTATTTAATATGAATCCAACCAAGCACTGATATCTCATTAATTACCGATTATTCAGAGATAGCTCTCCTCAGTTTACTTACAAATCAGAACTCAGAGTCAGTCCCAGTGAATTTAAAACTTATTTTAAATTAATGCCCCCATTAAATAGAATTATTTTGTCGAATAAAGTTACTGAAAACAGAACTCTGGATTACTGTCTTAACAGGAAAGAACTCCTTAAAAGGAAAGAAGATATTTTGGTCACTTATGAAAGAAACATTTACCAATCACTGAAATTAAATATAAATAAAATTGTAACTATAAAATAACAATGCAAATTTACAGAAGAAAAACAATCTCCATAGTGCTGCTGATGCTAGAGCAACGTGATAACAGAGAACACACCCTGGATATCAGTGTGCTCCAAATACTACTCCTGGTCATGAGTCCTTCTTCCACAAATCTATAACATAAAGACAAGCTAGAGGGAGGGAGGTAAGGAGGAAGGAAGGAAGAAAAACAACAAAACACCTGGACCCCTGGACCATCCATGACTTACCCAAGACCTATTTAAATAGCAATTAAATTTGACCTTCTTTTTTCGGTTGAAATGATCAGTCTTAGTCTGTAACTTTAAAGTAGTCTCTCTTTACAAACCCTTATACATGCGTGTGTGCAGGCACACACACAATCACACATACACACACACACACACACACACACACACAGAGATACACTGTCACCCAAAAGACCAAAGCAGTTGTGCTGTATTGGGGAAAGTGGTTCTAGCCAAGATTGGAAAAGAGTCTCCTGATACTCTCTTGGAATTGCTACCCCAAGATGCTTTTATTTGACCACTTTCATAAAGAAAAAAAAAAAAAAAGATCACTTCTAATGCAGCAATGATAAAGTTAGTATTTTCCAACTCTGCTTCATTTCAGTTTTTTATTAATATCAAACACATTTTATTTTATTCACATGGATGCAGGAGATTGGAATCATTGCAGTTAAAAGGATTTCCCAGTTTGTACCGCAATTCTAACAGGAAGTCACTATCATAGAGATGCCAGTCAATTGCTTTCATCTCCATGAGATTTTAGTTTCTTGATGTAGTAGAACAATCAATGGTAGTTAAGGAAGGAAAAAAAAGTAGATGAAAGAAAAAACTCCAGCCACTTCTAATTACATATTACCATGTGTTTTAGTCAGCTTTTTCATGACCATTACCAAAAAGACCTGAAGAGAACAACTAGAGGAGAAAAGGTTTATTTGGGTCTCACAGTTTTAGGGGTCTCAGTCTATAGATGGTTGGCTCAGTTCTTCGGGGTCTGAGATAAGGCCAAAGGTCATCACACAAGAGTGTGGCAGAGGAAAGCAGCTCTAAAGCATTGCACCCGGAAGCACAGAGTGAACTCTTCTCAACAAGCAAAATATATATCCCATAGGCACACCTCCAATGACCCATCTCCTCTAGCCACAACCAGCCTGCTACAGGTACTATCCAATTAATCCTTATCAGGAGATTAATGCACTGACCAGGTTAAGGATCTCATAACCCAGTCATTCCACCTCTAATCCTTCTTGCATTATTTAACACATGAGCTTCTGGGTGACTACACAGATCTAAAACCATAATACCATATCTCTTCCAGTCTATCTCAATTAACTGCCATTTGGAATTTATGTGTAAGATTAAACCTATTAAGCTATGATGGCCATCTGAAATCCATTTTTTAAAGGATTTTAAGTGTCACGATTAAAGAATGAGATCTAATTTAAAATCTCAAAGGAAAAATCTTGGCTTATATCCCCAACAGGGTCCACACATATTTATGAAACAATAATTGAAATTCATTATACATCTGCAACTTGTGAGAATATCTATCTAGGGCAAGAAGGATATTAAAATATCAGAAAATAAGAGTAAATTTGTACCTATTTTGCCACACTGACATAATGACTGAGACTAGTATTTCTGCATTCTTTCAAAAATTGTTTTTTTTTCCTTTCTCTGAATATATATTACTCTGTGCCAAAAAAGTGTGAATTCAAAATAAATAAACAATATAAATAATATATTGTTTATACATTATAAGTTGCATAGTTTAAGCATCTTACATAGATTAAGCATTGATTTTATTTCTCTCAGTTAACAATTTCAAGTATGTTTAAAATTAGATTATGCTTAATCTAAAAATAAAAATATTAATGTAAAAGAGTAATTACTTTCCTTGTTTTGAGTAAGCATTTGAAATTAAATAAGATGATCTGTTTTGTACTTGCTTTTGAAGTTTCATATTGCTTGAAATAATATTCTATGCCATGTGTTTTCCTTTTTTCCCTGGGACTCATCATTTACCCTCCCCAAGGCATGGATGATAAATAAGAAGTAAGTTCCACCAGCTGGCATCCTTTATGCCATATTGTGAGAAAGTGAAATCAAATTTTCTTGAGCTAAAGTACAGAGTAAAATATACTGGGTCTTACTGTTTGCAAACCTTCCTCTTGAGTCCTTTTGAAGTACACTGCTCCAAGAACAGCACTTCAAGCTACATCCCATTCCTAGGTTTAAACTGGTTCTGTTTAACAAAAGTTTAACAAAAGTTTCCATTAAAGTCTTTCAACAAAGCTTTAAAAAAAAAACATAATCTTAAATGCAGTTACTTGGACCATTCCTTTCATGTCTCATGGCAACAAAACCAATCTATTATCATGAAGAATGAATTTAAAGTCTCCTGACGTTTCCTACTTGCTGACCATGACTGGATCCCTTCATCACAATTATGAAGAAAGGAAGTTCATAATGAGATGACTCGGGATCTGAACAGCCAGGTTATAAATGTATCTCAGGTGTACATCAGATGCCTACAGCGTCCATGTGCATAGGGAGAGACTTACTAGTAGCAGATGAGATTGGGCAAAGTTAAAGAATGTTTTGTTGAATGATTTTAAAGTATTTATTTTTAAAAATCTAAAATAATTCAGTGTAGTAGTTATGGAATCAGCCAGACCAGTGTTGAATCTTAGCTCTGCCATTTATTATTTCTGTGATCCAAGACAAAATCTCTTAGTCTCTGAGCCATTCATTTAATAATGGAAACTTCTACCTTAGTGTGCATTGTTCATTGAAATCAATGGACTACTATTTTTAAACTAGCTTTCACGGATATAAAAATGTGGCCATACTGAGTCCTAATTCTGCTCCTTGAAGAAATAGCTATTTCACTGCCTCTAGGGGATTATGTACTTACTGAACACTTTGAACTTTGAGCACCAGTTCTAAAACTCAGTGCTAAGGTGGACATATCTCAGGGTGCTCAGAACCTACCCATAACCAAGTTCTTCAGATTGTGAGCCCTGAGGGAATTTATTTCAAAAACCATATCTGAGGCTTTCAACAGAAAGAATCTTGAGAATAAAAATTAATCTTTCCTTTTTTGTATAATAGCATTTCACTTTCTTTTTCTCCATGCTCCTTTTTCTACCTTTATGCCCTAAGGCCAAGACCTAGGCCGCACTTCTTGCACCTAGATCTTCATTCAGGAATGTGTGTGTGTGTGTGTGTGTGTGTTTGTGTGTGTGTGTTTGTGTGTGTGTGTGTTTGTGTGTGTTTGTGTGTGTGTGTGTGTGTGTGTGTGTGTGTTGGGGGGGTATCTAAGTTGTGGAGGCTGGCCTCCAACTTGTGATCCTTTTCTCTCAGCTTCCCAAGCCACTATAATTACAGGTGTGCTCCACTGTGCTCCACCCATTTAGGAGTCTTCACTGAGCATTTTCCTCTGGCTCAGGCTTGCATGTACTCTAACCAAAAACTGTTTAAATCAGTGAGAGACACATATTGAGCCATTAGGAAATTTCTGGCATGTTACAGTGTTTATTAATATAGTTAATTGTCACAAGAATCCTATTGAGTGATGGTTATGATGATTATTTTACATGTGAGAAAACTTAGGTATCTCACCCAATGGCACACTGTCTTTTCTGTTACCGTCCCTCACTCTTGTTTTCTCCTCATCGAGGACTACCCTAATGGTCTCAGAGACAGATATCCTTTGTTGGGACTGAGACTGAGCTAATATCTGCAGGATAACTGGACAGAAAAGATAGATAAACAGATACAATAGGCTGTGTTATAGCTTAGTGGTAGGGCATATGTCCATGCATGAGGCTCCAGATTCCACCCCCAGAACTACACACGAAAAAGATAATCAGAAACAATCTAAGGAGAAGTGTTTCCCTCCTGTTTTTCTTTGGCTACTTCTGTTTACATTCCCCACCCCTAAACACACACACACCCCCACACACTCACAGTTGTGCTAAGATGAGGAGGAAGAACACTGGGCTTCTCTTCAACATCCAAAATGAGTACATATAAAGGGTATATTATGCAAGCTGTGCTTAATCTCACGTGTCTGTCCTTATATTTATGCTTATGGGAGAGAGCTTATCTAATTACATTCTGTGCAGGAAACCCAGGATCTAAGAGAAAAGTAAAAATATAATAATTTGTTTCAAAGAATTGCAGCCCCCAGGGAATGCTGCTAGGAAGTGCAGAAATATGAGACAACTATCAAGTTAAATGGACAGATGTTATATAACAACATAACTGAAATCCCTACAAGCTTCAATGCAACTTTTTACTTTTATTACAAATATTTTTTCCCCCTTTGGCTTTATAACAGACTGACAAGAACCAGCAGCTGTAAGGGAAAGGGAGTTATAAAATAATTCTATTCCCTCAAGACAAAAATGATCATTTGACTGACAAGTAGGAATTAGAATCAAGAAGAAAACTTTCAGCAATACTGAGGGGGGTTGAGTATTTTTAGCTCTTGCCAGTCAGTTGGCCTAGGTCCATACCTGAATCAGCATAGCTTTAATTAGTGCTCAAAGTTTAATGAGCATGACCACCACAAATAAATGAGGGTCAGTGAAATAAAATTAAAATATTGGTCAGCAAGTCGAAGTTCCTTGGAAGAAATACTAAAATGGTATTAACCTGTTTCTTCCACTTTATAAAAACATGTGATATAAGTATGACCACAAACAAAATAAACTAAGATCATAATAGCAGCTATGGTAATCCTATCACAGTTGCTTACAAGGCATTTTTTCCTGAAATTTATAAAATTTTAAAATCACACCAGTCTTCTACTGTAATAAATAGTTTCTCCCATTTTACATAAGAAGAAAGTATTAAGTTTAAGGAGGTAATTGTACTTCCTAAAGTTTGCCCAACCAATAAGAACACAGCTGAGCAACAGCAAAATTTTAATCCAGTTAATTAAGTTTCAGGGCCCTTATTTTCACAGATCTTTCCCAAAGTCCTATATCTAATTTTATATTAGCATTCTTAAAGAAAACTCCCAAAGTGTACAATCTTCAGGAACCCAAAAAACCTATATTTGTCTCAGTAATGTATTCTCTAGATCTTAAAATAAAATCCAAGGTTCTTCTTTTCAATGGTACAAAAAAGATTTTTTTTATATATTTTCATCTCTTAGTTTCTTTTACACTAATTGGTGATTTTAGTTCTACCTTCTTTTCCAAGAATAGACTTTAAATATTGTTACTTTCCTGAAATCTTCTGAAAAGTGGTTTACCACCTAAGGGTCCTAAAAGAAAGGTGATGGATATAGTGTTAGACTCATCTGTTGAAAGCTCTGCCAACATACCCCAAATGCCCAGGGAATGGTAGAAACGGTATTTTATTAAGTTAAAATTTAAAAAGTAAACATTGCTCTCCTCTCTCTTTCTTATCAAGGTCTAAAATCACAATCATATTTTTTTCTAAATAGTTTCCAAATATTAAACATTTTCCACCATTACCTCCCACTATTCTCCTACCTTTCTATATCTATTCTATTGATTTCCTTTTTTGCTCTCCTCCTAACCCTTTTATAAGTTGTTTTCTCTTTCTATGGTTCTTGGCCTTTAACTTGCCTGTGCATTCATAAATTCATCCATCCATTTGCTCATCCAATCAACCAATAAGTATGTACCAAGCACCAAATGCATGTAATTGTTATATTAGGCACAGAGGAGCAAAAGATGGTGAAACAAATCTAAAGTTATCACCATCCACCTTATCTTATGTCCTAGCACAAATGGCAGTAAATACTGACAATGCAGTGTATATTTAACATCCATTGTGCTGTGACCTATACAAAATACTTATTAAAGCTATGAGAATAGAAAGGGAATCCTATTGTGATGAAATGGAAGAGAAATTTCCTCAAAGAAATAATTTTTAAGTAGAGTTCTGAAGGATGGGTTCAACTAAATAGGTAAATCCCTCCAGAAAGAAGAAGCAGTGCATCACTCAAGAACAAAGGATTATGATGTTCAAAACAAACAGAGGAAGGCTTCTGTGGCTAGGCACAAAGAACTAAGTAGGCTGAGTTATCAGAGGCTATTGACATAAGCGAGGTTCAAACTTAGGGCCAGAGAACTTACTTAAAGAAGCTGATCTTTAGCTCCTAGGAAGATAAAATGATAAAATATTTATTTCTACTCAATCTAAAAATATTCTAAGATAAGGCTTTCTTTCATCATTTCTTTGATGTCAATTATGTCAAACTCACTCCTTGCTGTTTGATTCTATTGTTGATGACCTTTGAGCAAAATAAGGTGGATTTTTAGACAAGTACCACTGTAGAGAATCCCAGATAGCCTCATTGCCAAACAGCACATAGTTGCAGTGTTAGTTAACCTAGAAATATGTTAAGATACTACTAGCTATACAGACCACTCAGTTTCTTATCATTGTATTTATTTCTGAGTACTTATGTGTGTCATCTACTACTTCACTAAGGTATACTTCTAAATAGTGCATGGATATGTATTTTTGCCCTATATTTCCATGACAAATTACAACAGATAATATCTTGCAACATAAAGTGGGCCCAAGGCAATAGTCACCGTTATATTTTCAAGTCAACATTGTTAAAATATTCTTTTTTAAAGTTATATAATGATTTACTTTGAAAAAGCAACACTTGAAATTCAATCAGGTGATAGTTAAAAGGAAGCAATTCAGTTAAACAACTTCACTGAAAAACACATTAAGTTCATGAATTTGAATGAGCAAAAAATGCAAAAGGATCAATAAGTGGGCAGGTAGATGGAAGGCAGCAGGGAAGTACAGGCCAACAGTATATTGGGGCAAAGGGGAGGATCCCCTATCTGATCTCTCTCATTCACCCAGAACCAAGGATGAAACACATACACAAACACATTTTTTCTTCTTCTCTTTAATATATACAAACATGAAAATGAAGAGCAAACAAGAATCTCTGATATATATTTTAGCTCCTATTTCCTTCCGTTTCAACAAACTACTATTTGTACCTATGGCTATAAAGAACAAGCTGATCATGAACAATAGATACAATTTACTAGACTACAGCACTTTTCCCATATTATATGTAAGAGGTGTGTGTGTGTGTGTGTGTATTTTATCATTCCAAGTTTTATTCCTTACAATATTATTCTGGGTCTAGCATGTTATCATTGTACCCAGAAACGAGCAATCCAGTAATTTTAAAATTCACTCTACCTTAGCAGGCAAAAGACAATATGAACCTGACATGTCCTTATTGTATTCTACCTAAATCACCCCACAACATTAAGTATCATGGATAAATTATGGCCTGCTTCTCTAGGTTGCTTCCCCTATACAAGGTCACACACTTTTTCCAGGCATCCTTCCCCAATCCATACCTTTCCTCCATGAAGGAATCATTCCAAGAGTACAAAGAATCTGAGCTGCCCTGGGGCCATCTTGGAAACATCCAGACAATTTCTATCAAATAATGGATAGAGGGAAAACAGATAAGAAATACAGAAACACTGGTACAAAAGTTCAGTGATGTTATAATCATAATATCCAAGACAACAAAATAGGAAAGAACTGTAATTTGGGAAAACCAACAACAAACAACAGCAGGACAGTACGAGAACATTTATGTGTATTCCACAATTGGCTGGCCTTTTATCTACTGTGTTACTTTCTTGCCATGGTGGATCTGGCTAGAATTTACTCCCTAACAGCAGGATCAACATCTATAGAGGAAATACTTGGCACTCACAGTGGCAAAGTAACTGCTATCTGTAAAAAGTTAGCATTTATGTAACAGCAAAGGATAAAAGAAAGAGTTTTAGAATTAGGCAACATTCAAGTATGACCTTGAAAGACTGACCAAACTTCAAGAGGCTTAACTTACTCATCTATGCAATAGGAACTAAAATGTTAACTTCCTGGGGTTACTATGAAAATCAGTAATGGTTTCTTTATAGTAAAAAGTAAATATTCACTATAAGTTGGCTTTTACAATTAACAGTATGTCTTCTATTACGATTATTATACTTCAATTGACTCTATTACTTATCTATCATCAGGAAATCAAAAATATTTGTGTGCCCAACTTTGAAAACAAAAGAGCTCCATCAGTTTCTCCCTGATGATGTATTACTTGGAGAGAGTTATATGAAAGTTATAACCATTTGGATAATAATGGTTATTTGTTATTTTTTAACAGTATAAAGCCCACCCTTAGTTTTTAACAGAAATCTTCTGTGTGGACAGAAGGGTAGATCAGCAGCTGCCTTAGGTCTTTCCTTGACATTGTTCTCTGAGCAGTACTTTTTAAAGAGCATTCAGAGTGGGGCTGGGGTTGTGGCTCAGTGGTAGAGCACTTGCCTAGCCTGGGTAAGGCACTGGGTTTGATTCTCAGCAGCTCATAAAAATAAATAAATAAAAATAAAAGCATTGTTCCCACCTACAACTAAAAAAAAATATTTTTTAAAAAATAAGAGTGTTCATCACTTCTATGGAGCCTGAAGATACTAAAAATTTTCTGGGTTAAAGCTAATGGAAGAAGATCATGGAACAACAGGTAACATAATGTTAACTTTGAAAGCAGCATGTGTAAACTGTGGCAACCTTTTACACATTTGAGAATTCTGAGCACAAGTTCATTGAAAGAGAGAGGCTTGCTGGTTCAGCCTCCCTCTTTCCAGTTCTTCAGAATCCATGAATGTAATGTCCCAACAACAAAATCACATATGTCATTAGAAACCGAAGGAAAAAATTTGAAATTTGAAATGGCAAATTACTTGTCTTAGAAGTTAATCTACTTAAGCCATTGTCATTTAATTTACCTCTTGTATACTTCTTTTATTGATGTAATTTTGTGTCCTTTTTTTCCTTTTTTCTTTCTTTTAATTATACATGACAGTAGAATGTATTTTGACATATCATACACACATGGAGTATAACTTCCCTTTTTTGCAGTTGTACAAGATATGGAGCTATACTAGTTGTGTATTCACATGTGAACATAGGAAAGTTATACACAATTCATTGTATTGTCTTTCCCATTCCCATCTCCACCTCCCTTCCTCGCACTCCCCTTGGTCCAACCTGGTGAACCTCCATTCCTTGCTCCTCTCCCATCCCTGCCCATTGTGAGTCAGCATCTGCATATCACAGAAAACATTTGGTCTTTAGTTTTTTTGTGTGATTGGTTTATTTTACTGAGAATGATAGCCTCCAGTTCCATCCATTTACCAGCAAATGCCATAATTCCATTCTTATTTATAGCTGAATAATATTCTATTGTGTATATGTACCACATTTTCTTTATTCATTCACCTGTTGAAAAGCAGCTAGGTTGGTTCCATAGCTTAGCTTTTGTAAACTGAGCTGCTATAAACATTGATGTGGCTATATAACTGTAGTATGCTGATTTGAAGTCCTTTGGGTAGATGCCGAGGTGGGGAATAACTGGGTCAGATGGTGGTTCTATTCCAAGTTTCCTGAGGAATCTCTATGCTGATTTCCAGAGTGGTTGCACCAATTTGCAGTCCCACCAGCAAAGTATGAGTGTATCCTTTTCCCCACATCCTTGCCAACATTGATTGTTACTTGTATTCTTGATTGTTTCCATTCTGACTGTTGTGAGGTAGAATCTCAGTGTAATTTTAATTTGTATTTCTCTAATTACTAGAGATGTTGCACGTTTTTTCATATATTCATATTCTTCCTTCAAGAAGTGTCCATTTAGTTCCTTTGCCCATTTTTGAATGGGTTATTTGTGTGTTTGTATGTGTGTGTTTGTGTGTGTGCGTGTGTGTGTGTGTGTGAGATAATCTTTTTGAGTTTTTATATATCCTCAAGATTAGTGCTGTGATGTACAGGTAGCAAAGATATTCTACTATTCTATAGGCTCACTCTTCATGATCTTGATAGTTTGCTTTGCTGTTTAGAAGCTTTTTACTTTGATGACATCCTATTTATTCATTTATTGATTCTTGATTTTACTTCTTGCACTTTGGAGTCCTGTTGAGGAAGTCAGTTCCTAAACGGATATGATGGGTAATTAGGCCTACATCTTCTCCTAGTAGGCCCAGGGTCTCTGGTCTAATGCCTATATCCTTTATCCACTTTGAGTTGTGTTTTATGCAAGATGAGAGATAGGTATTCAATTTCATTCTACTATATATGAATTTCCAGTTTTCCCAGCACCATTTATTTAAAAAGCTATCTTTTCTCCAATGTATGTATATGGTGCCTTTGTCTAATATGAGATAACTGTATTTATGTCTGTTTGTTTCTGTCTTCTATTCTGTACCATTGGTCTTCATGTCTGTTTGGTGCCAATGCCATGCCAGTTTTGTTACGATAGCTCTTCACTACAATTGAAGACCACGGGGTTTTAAAATCAGCCAATGCAACATGCCTAATATCTCTTTTGACAACCTTCCCACAAAGAACAAGCTGGAAACCTGGATGACCAGCTGGTGCTGGTAACATTCCTTTGCATCAGGGGGAAAAGACCACAATACCTCCATTTATTGTGTGGCTCCACAGTAACAGTGAGGCCCAGGTACCAGAAGCGGACTTAGGATTAGAACATATGAGTCACCAAGGAAGAAGTGATATTTATTAAAAGGACTATTGGAATTTTTGTCTGGTTTGTTCATTTAATTCTGAGCACCTGGAACAGGACTGTACCCAGAAGGCATGCAATAAACATTTGTTTAATTTATGCTGAAAGAATACATTATTATTTGGGGGGTCCTTTCTGTTGCTGTTTAATGACATTTCCTCATATTCTGCTACTGTAAAGTCCCTCAGGACAACAGAGAATAGCTGTTTTCGATCCTACACAAAGCAGCCCTCAAAAATTTTAAGAATGCCATTAAGCTGCCCTTCAGCCTTCTGTTCAAACTGCCTACCTGTTTCTCTCTTTCCTGCTACCTACAAATGTAACACTTGAGAAGCACTTCATATAATATTTAAATGATATTTAACATCCGGAGTGCTTTTCATCTTTAGAGCTTCTTGAAAATAAAGTTAATTTAATAAGAAGATTGCAGTGGAGGAACATGCCCTTATCTAAAGCACCACAACGTGAATAACAAGGATGGAGAGAGTAATTGGACAAGTATATATCTTCAAATGTAAATATCTTTGCTCTGAACTGAAAAACACTCTTTCAATGCCAAATTTGAGCAAGGTGAGCTCGCTGTTCCTTATTCTTTTTTGTGTTGAAGGATTTCCTCAAGCTCAGTGTGGCCAACTGTGTTTGCAATTGGCTAAATATAGTAAAGAGAAAAGAGTCTGTGTTCTGAAAACTGAAAAATATTTTTATATAGATTCTCAGAGAGTGCCACTTAATATGTCGACAAGATTGTACTGAGAGTTTTGGTTAATATCCTCATTGGGGCTGTCAAACACATGTATTTAGAAGCACATTAAATATCCACTCTGGGGGGAGAGAGGGAAAGGAGGGGAGGGCAGTTCTGCTCATAAGCATCCTAACACAGGTTGAAGCCTAAAGTATCAGGCAAACTCAAAATATATCCCACCTCTCTGGGAAGGGCCCCATCTCCCCATTTAGCTGATTGAATTAATTACCTATATCAGATAAGGTACCCATTACCTTAAATCTCATGTATTTCTTTTAAAACCTATTTTTACATAACTAGAATCCCTCTAATTATTTCTTCTATTTATTCTTCTATATTTTCCTTTCCTTATCTCTCCCTTTCCTCCTACCCCTCCCCTTTTTATGGTTTTGTGTTGCTATGGATTTATTGAAAATCTTTTTTTAAAAAATTACCTTATAGTCAAGGTAATGTAAGGTATGTAATGTATAATATAGCCTCTGAATTAGCTAACCATTTTCAAGAAGTTTATTACATATATGAGAATCCTAATAATACTTACCCTTTTTCTGTTTTTTTTTTTTTGTTTGTTTCTTTGTTTGTTTTTTGCACATGGTATCACTTAGCTATTGCTATGGCACTAACCACCCCATAATACAAGCATTTAAAACACCTTTTTTTTCCTTCTAAACAGGCTCTTTTGGTCAACTGAGAAGCCCCACCTATCTGGATTCAGCTTAGCTCAGCTAAGCTGGGCTCACTCAAACATCTGGTGGGTTGACAACAGACTGGACTGGTGTATAATTAGGCTTTACTCTACAGGATGTCTCATTTTCCTCTACAATGGCTCAGAAATATTTTGATAGAGGCAGCAGTAATCCAAAAGAAAGAACAGAACATACTAGTCCTTTTGAGGCTTAGGTTAGAAATGGCGCTCTATGGAACAAAACAAGCCTCAAGTGTGGGAAATAAATCCCACCTCCTGATGGAAATGTTTGCAAAGACCCATTGCAAAGGGGTATGGATAGAATGAAATATGAAAAACTGGTGCAGTTTCTGCATATGATATGCCACATAAGCTTATTGTGTATTATGAACTGTTGTTTGCACATTGCATACTTAAAACACACTAATTAAAATATACAAAAATAACTCTATGAGATAGGGAAGAGGTAATTAATGCCTAAAGTAGTGAAATAATTTCACAACACTATACAGCTAACCTTCACAGAAATTTAGAAAAAAATCAATTTACATTTTACAATGGGTTTTTTAAAATAATTTGTCTTTTTAATTTGGAAAATAGAAGTAGCTGCCATAGGAACAATACGACTAATACAACTAAAAGAACTACATTGTCGCTAAAATATTTCATGATTAACATGGTTAGCTTCATTTCTAGGATGTGTTGGTATGAAAACAAAATGTAAAAATAAAAGTAAAATCCTATGCTAAAGCATACTAGCTAACGGCAGTGGTTTCAGCAAGGCTATGTCCTGGTTTCACTACCTTCTGGACAATGCCAATTTTTTCATTCATTGTATAAGGCTACTAATAATGCCTACTGGATATCACTGTTTTGAGAATTAAATGAGATAAGGCATTCAGCATAGTACTTTGTACATAATAAAAATGGTACAAATAAAACTGCACTTCATAATTTTAAAGGATTTTCACATATAGTCCCTCATTTAATTTATATTATAGAGAGAGGAATTGCAAATTCTAGTCAGAGGAATCATTGTATGCTCCCAGAGTTTCAATGAGGTGAAGCTCCTCTGACAAAGTAACAAATAGAAGCAGAGCTAAAATTTGAACCAGGGTTTCTGAGTGCAGGGCTGGTATTCTTCCTGCTGTATCCCAGCTTCATATCCAAATATTCTTCCACAATCAATCTACTTGCATAACACATTGCATATAAGCGCCAGTTGAAATTCTTATTACATCTTTAAAAATGAATATATAGTCATACCTCACTCTGCAAGAGGACTGTGAAACTCAGCAAAGGCAATTATAAATGAAATTCCTATGAAGTGAATATTTTTTTCATTGTATTTTATAAGATGAAAACAAGAACACAATTTAACCCCATATTCATTGAAAACTAAAACAAAACTCCATAATTTTCTTGTAGTACTTTAACCACTAAGCATACTCTATGGATCAAGCCACTGGTCATTTATTCTGTTCTTAAATTTTTCACTCCAATTTGTGTTCAGTTCAGCAAAATACCTAAAAACTCAAAATTAAAAATAAGATAAAACTACTTTTTTAATTTTTTTCAGAAGAAATATTAACCTTTTTATTTACTAAGTCCAAACAACTAAAATTTTATATCCCAAAAGAACTTAGTAACCTTTTGAAAAAAATAGGACATTAAGAATACATTAAGCTACTTTTCTTTAGCCTTTGCATGCACTTACATAATTAAAAAAAAAAAACCACAGGTACAAACTATAAATTTGCATCTTGTCAGTGGGTGTTACAACTGGAAAATAAATCAATTTATTTTCTGTAGAAATGAAAAGACTTTATGTGTATACACATATGTATGTATTTATAATATTTATATACATATATATAAATTGCAACTCATTTGCTATATAAATGTAATATTCTGAGTATCTAATGTAGTTTCAAAATGGAAAAGTATACATTTCAATTTTTCAAAAAGAGCATCACACTCCATCAGTTTTACTGTGAACTGTATTGTTAAAGAATGCATTAAGGTTGAGTGTTTTAAAAATTCTTTTTCATTGTTAAAGAGCAGTCAATGTTGAACCATAATCTAGTGCCTGTTACCACAAGCAACAGATTAAAAACTCATCAGACAGATGGCTTATATAACTAGAATAAAGTATACAAAAAATGAGTATAATAATTAAACATATTTTAGTTGCTAGTAATTACTGTAAATTACTAAAAAACTAATTAAAACAAAATTTGTGTAAACTGACTTGTTACTATCCTTTTCTATTTAACATCTCAACAATAAAATGAATCGTAAAATATATCCTTATGGTTTAAAAAAGGAGAGCAATTTTTAAAAAGCAGTGTAAAGATACTGAATGTAATAGTATTCATTTATTCCCAACATTTTTCTAAAAATAACTCTTTTAGTTCGTATAATTAAAATAAGTAGGAAGTACCATTTGATTAATTAGCAAGAACAATGCCAACATGGTTACTCTGCAGGCTTGTGCTAATCTCAAATAATTCAAACACAAAAATAAAAGCAAGATGAGTGAAGGGAAAGCAAATAAGGACATAATAATATGAAGAATTGTGGGCTTTTTATTTAAAAATCTATATTTTCATTTGTTTGAAACTTCCACATTAATTATGAAAAATTATAAAAATTAAAAAATTAAGTTTTTCAAGAATTCCAAAATATATGCTAATTAATTGCCAGGGCATTGTCTCTAATTTTAAAATATTTCATATTTTTTTATGTTTACATAGTAATTAATTCATTTCCAGTGTTAGTCACAGAAGTTTACTGATCTGGTACAGACAAGAAGACTGGCAATAGTCAGGTCAACATCAAAAATATTTTTATAAAATCTTTAAAATGGAGGATAGGCTAATATTTATTGACTATTGTCTTATAATTTGATAATCAAAAATGACTCTAAATGATTGCAAACACTGAATGCTTTGAAATGCATTAGTTCGTGGTAAGAGATACAACAGGTACCAAAATTGCAGACACTGAAATCCTACTGCCACTGTCTTAGTCCAAACACTTCATGTAATTTAACCAGAACTTTCACTACACTAAAAATGAGGTACAAAATTCAAATATTCATTTAAAATAAGAATATTCAGCTTGTTCAATGCATTTTAATGCATAATCACCACAAATTAGGTATATATAAGAAAAACCTGAAAACAAGTTGAAACGCCAAGAATTTCTAACAGTATTTATATCATTCCACTAACATTTCATTTACAAATAATAGGAAAAATAATATGAACATGAGGTACATTTTTAAATTTCCTTAGTCATGATGTACTTACAGATGATTTTATACTGAAAGGTGTTTATGATATCATTGTTATTTTTGTTGTTTTTGTAGTAATGACTTTACCCATTCTTGCTCACGTGCAAGTTAGTTTTGTTGATCTGGATCCTAATTATCATTATTACTCTCATGTTTTCCATCTGGCAGGTCATCCTCAGGGTCACAAACCACTTGAGCTGCTAAGAACACAAAACCTTCTGGGGATGCTTTGCTGTCTAGTTTCTTTATGTTGTTAACACCATGGCCAAGACAGCACAACCCAGAAATCAGTGAGATAATATTATTGTAATGCATGTTCCATTAATGACTGCTTTAACATTTTCAAAGCACCTGCTAAATATCAGGCATTGGCTATAATCCCAGGATATAAAGATGAATATGGTTAAATTAAGTAGCAATAAATAATGTTTAGTTACAATTATGTTGTAATTTTTTTATGAACATTATCACATATGTTTTCTGTGGATGATTCCAAGCTTTTACTACTGAATTCATCTTTAAATTCAGGATAATGTTACTATCTCCAGCTAATGTGATCCTTTCTCTACAATAGAAACAACATTAATATAAAATACTCTATGTCTGTTATGTAGGGGACTGATCGCCTACTTTACTTACCAATGTTATCTGTAATAAAAGTATTTGCCCTCTCCATTCTATTCCCAATTGCAGGATCAATGATATCAATTGCACTAGTAGCATTCATCAGTGCTGTCAATTTTACTTAAGTATGAATTCTGATATAGGAATTCATTTTAATGCCTCAAACTAGATATTCATATTTGCATCCAGTTAATTTTGTCTTCTTTTAGAGTTGTATCGTTCCTACAGATTTTACCAACCTACTAATGTATGTGAAGAGAAATTTGATGATATTTTGTAAGATAAGTTTTTGTTGTTCTTAAAAGTACACTTCAAAACAAAGCACTTTGGAAAGCTAAAAACTACATTTGTATTCTTCATACTACACTTTTTTTCAATAATCCCCATTATTAAAATGGAGATTCATTTCTATAGAAGTAAATGTTGGTCTAAAATACAATGTAAATAATACAGAAAAACAACTGATCTCTTCAAACATAGAGAAAAAAATGTTTTCCCATGAAATATTATTAACATATTCCTTAAATTGCTGGGGGAAAAAACACTTGGTGATATAACATTTCATAAATGTCTGCTTGGCTCTAAACATTATAGAGACTACATATTGTTAATTTGGCTCATTTTAGCGAAGCAGAAGCAAAATATTTTTATTTGGTGTTAACTGTTTTTCTGCACCTAATAGGCTTCCTCCAATAAAAAGCGATTCAGGGTGTAGTCTCCTGGTTCTACAGTCCATTTACTTCACAAAGAATGTTCTGTGGACAAGTGGAAACAGAAATCCAGTCCATACTGCCAAGCCAGGTAGTACCCTGCTGCAGCACTGACAGGTTTGGGAAATCTTGGGAAAAGCTGAATTTTTTTTTCTTTGCAATTTTCTGCCCACTGATGATCACTTTTTACCATTCATCTGTCAAGAGTCATTATCTTTTAATAATTCTCACAATGTACCATATATGTTAATGACAGCCTTGCCATCTTGGAATGAAAGGAAAGTGAAGGAAAAGATCCAACTGGAATCACCTGATTCCTCCTTTGCCCCCATGACTCACACCCAGACACAATAATGTGTCTCCAATGCTCTCCTTCCCATTGCCATTGCCTGTGTTTAGGATCATGTGTTTTCTAACCTAGGAAGAACACTTTCACTGTCTTTGATCTTTCCTTATGGCTTTCTGAGTTTCCAGTATCTAGTTAATACTCTTACTACCTGACAACCATTCAGCCTCAAATTTGGTAAACCAGTTCCATGCCCCCACTCAGTTCTCTCACACTCTGTATAAATCTAAATATATTATGTTCTCTTTAGTCTTCAGGATCCCCCTGGTGTATTTCCACTACCTGGCATCCCCACTCCTTGACTTCTGAGTCTAGCATGCTCATTTTCAAGTTTCAGTTCAAATATCACCACCTTGTTACACAGCCTCCCCTGGATTGTATGAAGGGCTACATTTCAGTGATGTCCCTGTTGCAGTACCGACCACACAGATTTGTCATTCTCTATTTTTTCACCTGTCACATTGAGCTGCTTAAAGAAAGGTACTCTTTTTCACCTTTCTAATAGCAATTCAATTGTGATTGGTCCAATGATCCACCCTCCCATGGATATCAAAATGTGCAGACACTCGAGTCCCTTAACTAATAAGATGTGTTATTTGCATATAACCTATACACATTATCCCATATGCTTTAAATCATTCTTAGATTACCTATAATATGTAATGCAATATAAATGCGATGAAAAGAGTTGCTATACTATATTAAGAAAATAATCAAAGAAAAACCTGCACAAATTGCATCAGTATAGATGAAACACTTTTTCATTCACAGTAGACTGAATCCATGGGTGTAGAAACAATGACAGAGAGTTGACTATATTTAAAATAGAGCTGGCACATACAAATTGATGTACAAGTTACCATTTGGAAAAATGGGTAAGATTTATAGGAGTGAAAAATCAGTAATAATTACCTCAATATTCCTTTACTATTGAAATAATATATACTTTATTATATAATTTGCTGTTATTTCCAAATATGGATAATCTAAATTCTGAAAAGTTGGCAGATCAGCCAAAAATCCAAATACTTATAAAATGCTAGCTAGATATAGAGTCATAGTTTTATCTCTGTCATTGATGCTCAAAACGCCTTCAACATTATTTTGAAATAAGACTTTTTAAATTACAAAACTGAAATGTTCTTACTATAGAAAACTTAGAAAATACGTGCAAGTTTAAAGAATTTGATACAAAAAGGTTACATCACTCAAACATAAATAAAGATGATTAATATTATATTACTTAAAGTTTGTCTTTCTTTAATATTATGACAAAGATATTTAGTAAAATGTGTATTTATACATGCATGTATCTACATACCAGTTTATTGAACAGCTAGGTTCAGGGGAATGCAAAGCAGAAAAACTAATTGTTTTCTTCATTATTTCTCAAACCATCTCTATTCTATTTCTCCTTCCATCCCTTATAAAATTACTTAGGACAATTACAAAAATGCTTTACTCTTTAAGTTATTAATAACAAGTTTACTTTTTATGTCCTAAACTTCATTTTGTCATTCTATTTAAAGCTGTTTCTTCTTCCTTAGCTCATGCTTAGGCAAGTGAGTAAAAAGGTAAAGTTTGCAAAGGTCACATTTGATAATGATATAGCAGATGCCCCAAGTGTTGGCCCTTTCAGAGAGAACTCTCTTTCATAACCTACCCAGAGTTTTCTGGAGACCTGCAATCTCACTGCTATGAACCATGCTCCCACAGCTGGCTGTTGGAGGTCCCCAAGACCCTACTTCCATGGTCCACTATATGCATACTTTTATAATGGTGTCCTATCACCCTGGTGCCAACTATTGACTAGCCATAGATATCTCTGAACCTTATCATCCACCAGAGGAGAATCACCTTAATATCATCAACAGAAGTACAACTATTTTCAAGGAAGCTTTTTTTCCCATTTCTCTACTATCTCAGGCAGCTTCAGTCACACTGTAACCTTTGACTTTTTCATACAAAGATCAGATAATAGGCCCTCCTCTTTCCAAACTCTGTGTAAATTTTCCCACACACTAACCTCCCCCACACTAACTCTGCTCTGACCACAAGGTGACAAGAAGTCCCTGACCAGTTTTATAGCATACAAGATTAGGATATGATTGTACCCTTTGAAATCCACCCTCAAATCTCTCCTGAGCAACTCTGTGTATCTTTACCCAGATTTCCTCCAGGGAACTCTGCTATAAAATTGTACTACACTATCATAATCAGGGTATGCCACTGAAACAAGCCACTCATCACATTCTCCAGTACTGCTTGAACTAATTTGTGAGTGTACATGCATTTAATTCTACAATTGTATACCATGAGTAGGTCCTTGTAACCCTCAACCACAATCCAAATACAGGACAACTCCAAGCCCAACACCACATGGAATATGTGAGTTGTCTTTTTACTCTTCTACCCACCCCCTAAACTCCCAAACCTTGGTAAACACAAATGTGTCTTCCATTTCTGCAATTCTGTCATTTCAAAAATATTATATAAATGAAACCATTTAATATGTAACCTTTTGAGATTAGCTATTTTTATTTGCCCTGGAGAATCACATAAATTGTTGTAAATAATAATAGGTCATTTATTTTTCTTGATGAGTTGTATTCTATAGAATAGATATCACAATTTTTTGAATCTGCCACTTTCTTAGAACATCTGATTGTATTCAAGGTTTGGACTGTCATGGATAAATCTCTTATCAATACCATTTTTGTATTTATGTAAATATGTGGTTTATTTCTCCATGAAAAATGCCCAAGAATGCAACATCTGGGTCATATATTAATGACATGTTTAGTTTTATAAGAAACTGCCAAACTGTTCTCCAGGTAGATATACCATTTAACATACCCACCAGTAATGCATGAATAATCCAGTTCCTCTGTCTCCTTGCAAGAATGTTACATTAATTTACATGTTCTGGGTACCAACATCTCATTGTGTTTTTAATTTTCATTTCCCAAATGGCTAATAATATTGAATATCTCTTCCCAGGTCTTTTTGCCATCTATATAGACTCTGGTGGAATGTATGTTCATGTCTTTCACCTTTTTTCTAAGTGAATTATTTGTATTTTTACTGTAGAGTTTTGAGACCTCTTTATTTTGGATATTAGGGTTTTCTTTTTTTCCGATACATGGCTTATAAATATATTCTTGCAACTTTTCATTAAAAAAAGAAAAATCTGTATTAAGGTCAAATTGTAAGATTCATTAAGTGTCAAATGGAAAACTACTTTGCTTTTATTGAACTTCAATTATTAAAACAGCTAAATCTGATCTGGATAGTCTCTATAATACTAAATATACTAAGATTCATACACAGCAGATTTTCAAGATTCGAAGCTCTCTTCTACAAAACCATTAACTGAGCATGTTCTGATCACAATGAGACCTAATCTAATCTCCATAGAAATTTGTACTCAATTTAATTACCAATGCCTTATATTACACTGCACTGACTGCAGTCAGTTAACTCTTCTCCTCCGCATCTCACACAGTGCTATCCTCCATCACTGGAAGAAAATAAAATCACACAAACCAATTTTATGTCCTCTGTTTTAGGTGAGAAAATTCAAATAAGAAAAACTTAAGGAAAATGTTTGATACTTTAGACTTTTCAGACATTGTGGGCTGGATCCTTTTTGCTTTAATGACCTTTTTTTTCTAAAAAAGAATATGGCACTAAATTTTCAAATTATATAGCCTTTTCAGGAATTGCAGAGCATCTTGTTACTACTTCTAATAATTAAACTGTTGTCTGGAATTCACTTACATATACTTCCCATCCAGGCAACTTCAAATATTCATATATTCATAACAGTTCCACTTTTCTACTATTTTTACTTTGTTCCTGAATATTCTTAATTTATTTATGAGTAACTTCCTTTCTATTTTTTATATTTTGAATTTTTCTGTTTTTTGTTTGTTTGTTTAATTTATTGAGGTACTGAAAATAATTGAACTGAGAGTTTTGCTCATGCTAAGCAAGCCAGCCCTATTTTTTAATTTATAAGGAGGTATCTATAATATTATATTTTTAAAATTATTTTTAGTTGTTAATGGACCTTTATTTTATTTATTTATATGTGGTGCTATGAAACGAACCAACCCAATGTCTCACACATGCTAGGCAAGCTCTCTACCACTGAGCCACCACCCCCAGCCCCCAAGATATTTTAATTTAATACAGTCTTAAAAAAAATTTATTATTTCTTCATAGTATCACCATTTTATTTAAACATCATATTTAACATATGCAACTTGAGGCTTTCCAATGGTATAAAAGATGCTAAAACTGACAAAAAATCCAGGTTTCCTCTTATTCATTTGTACTTTGGAAGAATCTCTTAAACACCACCATTTTATTGATAAACTTTCACAGGTGTTAAGCCAAGACAGAATACTCTTAAGTGTTCTAGGACTCAGGCATGCAAAAGAAATCTATAATGTCTTTCCTTAAATAAACACATGACATAATCTGAGATGAAAGATTAACTCCAATTAACTTCTTAAAAAGCAATATAAAAACTATGAAAGTGTATTCAAGTAATTGAGGTCTAATTTGTAATGTACACAATGTTTTCTAGATGTTAGTAAACAAATATCAGGTATTCTGGCCTCAGGCAGAGAAGACTTTGAAAGAAGTTGCCAGAGGTAATGGAAAATGTTTCAAGAGAAATAGATGTACTCATCTGGTATGATAGTTCAACGTTCCTCACTCCTTCTTATTATTATCCCTGATTGGAAAATATAATCTTGTATTTATTGCCAGGAGCTCTATGGCATACACAATTATTATTATTATTATTATTATTATTATTATTATTATTATTATTATTATTATTATTTTCCTGTATCAAGTTTATATAACCTCACTTCACCTGCGAGATGCCCAAGAACTTTAGGCTGTGGATTTAAGTGGTGAAACTTCACATGGCCACCAGATGGTGGCAGTGTCCAGTTCTGACATGAAATCATCTGTCAACACAGCAAATAATACAAACATCTGATGCTAATGTAGAGTTTAAATAGCCATCATTCTTTGGAAGGCAGTAACTTACAAGTGTGTATACTTATCAGCCACTGCAATAACCCAACCTGGACCAGAGTCTGAAAATGCTCCTTTCTTAATCTACTCTACCATTCCTATTGCTCAAATTCATCAAGTGTTAGAGCATACCAAAAGACGAAGGGTTGGTTAAAAAAATATTAATATGAAAATTTTTATTTCTTTCATGAACTTGGCTTAGATCCTTAAAATAGTACTAGACTTTTCATAAACAAGTGGATCAGGAGATAGAAAACAATAACAACAATAGATAAAATAATATTTGTGAATTTACAATGGTACTTATATACTGTAATGGCTTGCACACACAATTTAATGTTCCAACTTAGGCCCTTTACAAAATAAAGCATATCCTTTCATGGTTTCATTAAGTTTAAATTTTTATAATAAATAAAGGCTGAAATTATTAATGTATAATGTACACTATGCTCTTGGATTTTCACTATCTTTTCCTCCACAAACTCCAGATTGTTTCATATTACTTATAATCAGTTTGAAAGACTGATTTGCTAACTGGTTAAGCCACAGCAATCTTTTGGAGTAAATGTGAAGTGATTGCAACTGTTTTAGTGTAAGTCCTTGAAATTGGTAAGAATAAATACATTTTTTCTTAAGTATCTTCAGTAAATTCTACTTAGTTACACTTACAGAGACACCAAATAGCTTTAATGAGCAGTGAGTCAATTTACACCATCTACTGCATCTATGTATAGCATCATATTGATTTAAGCAAAAACTAATAATTTGCCAAAAAACTAATAATTTGCCAAAACTTCCTATAAATCATTTGGTGATTCCTTTAGAGAGGCCATGATGCTATACTTTTAGGCAAGTGTATTTTTAATTCATTTTATAAATATAAGAATATAAATTTAAAAATACCATAAAAATATTCTTTCCTTTCCTTCCTTCCTCCTTCCTTCCTTCCTTCTTCCTTCCTTCCTTTCTTTCTTTCTTCCTCTCTTTCTTTCTTTCTTTCTTTATTCCTTTCTTTCTTTTTTCTTGGCACTATTGGGGATTGAATCCAGGGATGCCTTACCACTGAGCTGTACCCCCAATCCTTTTCATTCTCCCTAAATTGCTTAGGCTGTTACAACTTTTGATCTTCCTGTCTGAGCCTCTGAATTTGCTGGAACTGCATGTGTTCCCCATAGCACCTAGGATATACTATATTCCAGTAATCCTCTGAAACATAACCTGCAACAATGACTGTAGAACTCCATGTTAGAATGAGACATGTTTATATTAGTTTCAGTTGAGACTAAAAGCCAAGAACCAAATACTTGAAAGTACTTCATATTTTTAATCAAAGTACTAGATAATCTATGCAGGAATTGCAAAAGGAAAACTCTCAAACCCAATTGTGAACCTCTGTCCCTTAAAATTTATATGGTCCAAAAGGTAGTGTGTGTGTGTGTGTGTGTGTGTGTGTGTGTGTGTGGTGGGGTGTTGTTGTATTGTAAATCACACTACCATCTCCTCACCTCAAACACCAAAGAAGCTTTAAGTAGAATACCTCAAAATCTTAAAATCCTGAGAGATGTAACAGTTAATGTCTTATGTGCACTTTAGAATGTCTGTTACAAAACCATTCTTGTTGGGAGTTCTAGAGGATTATTATAGTTTATGAGATTCAGAATTTTTTAAGCCATTTACAAATTGAATTTAAATGAACGGCTATGATCCTGAATTAGAAGAGCAGAGAGAGGTTCTGGATAAATCTTCCCTGGGAGAGGCGAGATTCCATAAATATTTCCCAAAGACTAAAGGGGCAATTTTGAAGAAAGAACTAGCTAAACTAGCTCCCATCCAAGAAGAATGTGATACAGGAATGGGGTAATTATGACAGAAGGATGGATTTTCCAGGGACTAGGGAAGAAATGCTATCTATCTAATCAGAAGAAAACATACTTCCTAGGTCACAGAAAATGTAGCTGAGACCTAGTAGAGATTCTGAGAAATATACTTATCTATAGTATATTTCTATAGATCATATTAGGCTGTGGTTACAAACTACCTTTTAGTTTTAATAGCTTAAAATCTCAAATGTTAACTTTCAACATGGTTACTGTGGGTCAGCCAGGGCAGAGGCTGGCTCTTCTCACTGAAGTTTCAATGAGAGGAAACAGTTGTCTTCTGTGAAGTTGTTGACTGCAGTGACAGAAGAAAAAGACAGATCTTTGGAGATACTTACTAGATCAGCCTATCATTAGCACTGGTCACTTTGCTTACAACTCATTAGTCAAGTCTGGTCACATGGCCTCTCTCAAGCACAAATAGCCAGGGAATTAAACTGTACCATGTACCCAGGAGGTATACAGTCAGAAATGTTTGATAACATTCATATCTATCACACTGCCATAAGTTAACAACAAACAGCACTTAAAAAGAGAGAAAGAGAGAGGAGTCCACTGAAACCAGAAGTTGTTTATTCTGGGTTACATTTAAATCAATCAAGTCAGACTTCACATTTTCCTCTCCTATGATTCTGAGAAGGCGAGAGCAGAAAGAATGGAAGGCAATTGGGAGAAACTCAGAAAAGGCCTATTGGACTCTCCTTCCATTCAGTATAAGAAACAAGAGAGAAGGAAACATTAACATTAAATAAATTTAGGTCTTCCTTATTATGAATGGGATGTAAAAGAAATGACACTATTTACATGATTAGGAGTGATTGCTAATCACAATTTATGTTCTATAATAGTTAAGTAAATAAAATATGAGGCCTATCTGACATTTTATTCATGAGCGAGAAAATATTCAGCTCCCTAGAGGAAATATTCAACTCTGAAGGGAGAGTAGAGGATTCAAAAGGGAGGAAAACCAGTTTGCTTAAATAAAAGGCTCACATGTGAAAAATCTGTGTTGGATGAACCGTACCTTTCAGTAAATGGCAAAGTTAAAAAGAAAACAATTGGGGATGGTGAGTGGGGAGGGGACTGTAAAGTGAATCCAAATAAAAATAAAACTTTCAGAAAAATCAGAGGGAAAAAAATACATAACCAAGAGAATCTCAGAAGAATTAAGATAAAATGTTATTAATGGTATACGAAAAAAGCTTAGACATTTTTCAGATAAACCATTCTGCCCTGGAGTTTTTCCCAGATACATGAAACAAAAATTATAGATGAAAATGCTGTGAGAATTTAAAGTCAAAAACACCTAGGAAAATGCTCCATGACAGCAAAATGAATGACAGAAAATCTGATTAGATCCTGTAACATTGGCCAAAGAGAAATACTGAGCAGAGACAAAAAACATAATTTATTTCCAACAAACTACATTTAAGTATAGAGCTATAACCCCTTATGCCATCAGAACACATTAACAGTGGATGTCCCAGAAGCAAAATTCCATTAAATCATCTATTTGATCTTTGAATTTTTTTCTGTCTGTGATACAGAAAGCATCAGAGAAGAAAACAGGATTCAAATTCTGAAGAGGGTAAATGTTTAAGATAAGAAAAGAGTAAAATACAGATTATTTTACTTAAGTTGGTTATTTTTTTTCAAGAGAGCATAAAAACTGTTATTTATACAGGTTCAAAGAGTTGCTTATAGTGTTTAAACCAGGTATGAACAACTACAAGAAAGTTATCAACCAGTTATGTATATAACGAGGTCCTCAAACTACAATAGTCTGATTTATATTGTTATCCTTATTTCATAGCCTACAAATAAAATCCATATTATAAGAAAAAATGGGGAAATTTTTGTTATAAAAAGGCAGTGAAATTCAATAGAAGAAACAAAGTTTTACTGCTTTCATTTTGCTTTTCTATGCAAATGTTCCATTTAAATTTTAAAAGTGATGTACTTAATTGAATTGAAGATAATTTTGTTAGTGATTTTTACTTATATGTTTAATATGGAAATGACTTAGTTTGTGAAGACACTGAGTATACATGTTTGTTTTATCCTAACCCATCCTATCTTATCCTATCCTACCCTAAACTCTATGCAAGGTAAATAGGGCAAAAGAACAACTTTACCCCTAATTTACCTATTAAGAAATTAACACTTCAAAATATTAAGATTGCTAGGGTTCAGTACTAGCAGATAATGGCAGAGTCAAGATTTAAAACCAAATCTTTAAACTTCAAAAAATCATTACATGCCATCTCCTTTACTAGTTGGAAATAACATCACTATGTCTTTTGATGCGATTTAAAACTAAGTGTTCTAAAACTCACATTTTAAATTATTTGGAAAATATTTGCCATCTCCCTTACTAGTTGGAAATAACATCATTATGTCCTTTGATGTGATTTAAAACTAACTGGTTTAAAACTCACATTTTAAATTATTTAGAAAATATTAGAACTATGTCTAAAATTATTTCTAAAAAGATGATAAAATATTTGTTACCCTCTAGAATCACATGGTTTATAAGGATATGTTCAGGCCAATAAATAAATTAATAATATATAATAATATATATTAACTAATATATATGCAAACAGAAGTTGGTTTACAAAAGAGTTTTGTGCAGAGTTTATGAAATGGTTTATTGAGAATATGATATTAGGCTTGTTTTCAAAGAATGAGCAAAAGTCAGCCCACATAATTTGGAAAAGGCTACTTCAGTTGGAGGAATCCCAATATGCAAAACCATTGAGATATACTGAAAATTGGAGTGCTTTCATTAGTAGATACTAGATTGTTGTACTTTGAGTATTCTTCCATATATATATATATATATATATATATATATATATATATATTTACTATGAATCACTGATTAAATTCATTAGCAATTTATTCTTATAAAGCCATTAGTACACTTGATACATCTATATTCTTTCTTACCAGAGAAAACAGTAGGTGATTTTCTGCCCTAGAAAGGCAAACACCTTCCATGGTTTTTCACCATTACTATTGACAAAATATCTGATTAACATCCATACTCTAAATCTATGATTAAAAAACATTAATTTCTATTGAATCAAACTTCACAACTTTCCGGGGGCTCTGTTTCACTTTACCATAATCATTGAACCTTTTTCCAACCTACTAGTAATGTTTATTTTCTAATTTTTTTCAGTGAGCTGGATTAACTTTGGAATATGAATATGAACCACTCTTATAATCTACAGTAGGAGTTCCTAAAGGTGGATGAACAGGTCCAAAAGTTCGAAGCCCAATATGACAGTCATCTAATCTACCTCTTTTATTCAGACCTAAATACTTTTATAGGCTGCATAACAAACTATAAACATACAGAATTTATTTCATGACATATGTGTTTCATGAAGTGAATTATATTTTTATTATGGTTATTACAGTTTCTCTGACAAAAGACAAACTATATTTTATTGAAAGTTCATATAGTACCTTGTAAGAAGAATCTCTAAAACAGAACCAACCATATATGCAAATATTTTCTTACTTTGAGCCTCTACAAAAATAATATCACTAACTAATAAATATGGTCTAAAATAAAGTTCTTGAGAAAGAAATGGCCATGGAAATCAAATTTAGATAGAATGATTTTTATAGAAAAAAATGAAAAATAATCAAACCACATAGAGAATATCAAAATAATCTGCGATAGGTTTCATTGTCCAAATATATATTAGAAAATTACTTGGAAGGGACGTTTTATAAGGATGTATCCAAGGTACAGGAGAAGGGACTATGCCACTAAGGCCACTCATGGAAATGATCCAAGGGAGATACCTCATGATTTACATGAATGTTGTGATCCATGTCTTATATACACAAGCCACCTCTTTTGCATTGCTAACCCAACTTTGACACAAAACCAAATTCTTCCACAGCATTAATCACACTTAAACTTGTATAACTTTGCTCAAGATTTTGAAATCACAGGAGCAATGGCCCTACACTGAGTACAACATTGTACATGAAAAATTCCATTTGACATCTATCTTCTGGGTTTTTTCCCCTAGTTTATCACCTTTACTTCATCATACAATATCATTCTAGTGCATGGCCACTAAATCTTCTTGCTTTCTACCCACAAAGCACATAGTGTCACTGTTCTTCCCTCATTTCTTTTATATTACTTCTTTCTTTATCAAAACCTTAGGTGTAAGGGAGTCTCAGGAAGCTCTTTTTTCTTTTTAAATTATTGATTTCTGCAGCATTAAATATTTTGATGATGAATATATCCTATTACTGTGATAAAAAAAGAAAAATCTAATAAGATTACATGTAAAGAAAAGGGCTTTAGTCAGATGAAACAAATGAATAGTAGATACTGGAGGAAAGTTGATGATAATAATGGGAATTAACCTAAGTGAAAAAAGATTTTTATAATAACCAGGGGAAGTTAGTCTATTAGGGAAGTATAGTATATAGGCCTTGAGTTTCTAAGATATGAGGGAAAATAAGGTGAGTTAGAAAAAAATAATTTGTATTCCTCTATTATGAAAATAGTTCTGTACTGAGTGTTCCCCAAATATTAGATGCCTCTAAGAGAAACTCTCTTGACCATCTTGGGTGAATCTCTATCATTGGATTTTTGTTTCTTCATACATAAAACAAAATTTCTAGTTATATATTTGGTTTCTCTACATTGTATATAAGTTCTTTCCAACATAGCCAGTCAGTCTCTCAAAGGCATGATTTTAACTGTTCCTTTCCCAGAAACAACATCCAAATCATATCCAAGACCTACCCTAGAGCTTATTAACACAAAGGAGTCACGTACTACCTGTTGAATTGATCTACTATTCCACCATAGATGAAGTATTGTTCTACAGCCACATTTTTCTACTTCACTATATATCTTGGAGATTTACTCTTGGTGATATTTAAAGAAATACAGCATTCCATTTATCTTCTTAACAAACCTGCATCACAATATCCAATGTGAAAGTATTCCAAAGCTTATTTATTTCTCCTTGGAGTATGTGGATTGTTTTTCTGATTCTTTGAAATTTGTGTGTTTAGAAGGTTTTTGCCCTTTCCTTTCCAATCTGTCTGCCTTTTGAGTCTTTTTCTTGCCTTACTTTCTTGGCTAGACCTTCCATTGTAAACACTGAGAAGAAGTAATAAAAGCAAACATTCCTGCCTGGCTTCCAAGCTTAAAGGAAAGACATTAGGTCTTCCACCAGCAGGTTTTATATTTGATCAAGGTGTTCTGCAGCTGTTGTATACCTTAAACTTGAAGATGTTCCCTTCTCTTCTCAGTTTGATAAGGAAATTTTATCAAGAATGTTGAATTTTTCTCATCCATTTTTCTGCATCTGTTAATGTGATGATATTTTTGATTGATTTTCTAATGCTAAACTAACACTACATTTCTGGGAGGAACCCAATGTGGTCATGATACATATTCTTTATATTATCTTGATATTTGTATTTGTTAAAGTTTTACTAGAATGTTTAGGTCTACATAAATGAGAATTACTGGTCTCTCTTTTTCTCTTCTTCAAATGCATTTTTTTTGTGTTACTAACATTAGAGTAACGCTTATCTTTAAGGATGAGTTGTGAAATGTTCTTTCCTCTCTAATTTCTTGGAAGAGTTTGTTGAGAATTTGTATTATTTCTTCCTGAAATGTTTGAAAGACTTTATTACTGAGATCTTCTATGCCTGAGGTTTACCTTGTGAGAAGATTTGGGTGCTTTGTTCTATTTTGCATTTGGAATTTTTTAACAGCTAATTTGCTATACCACCTATTTGCCATAAAATTTAATAATTTTACATGAAAAAGTAAATAATTTTTAATAAATTTACAGGTTTGTGCAACCATCACCACATTCCAATTTTATACTTTTTCCCTCATCCAAAAGAGTCTTCATGTCCATTCAGCCACTTCCTTTCCCACTCCCAGTAAGAAGAAAGTGCCACTCTCCACTCAAATTCCACAAAGTTTTTTTCTGTTTTTTAAATATAAGTAGAAGCATGGAATATATGGTCTTTTGCTTCTGACTGCATTCATGAAACACATTTTAATGGTTTATCCAGGTCATAGAATGTGTCATGATTTCATTCCTTTTTATTGCTGAGTATTATTCCACAATATGAATATTCATTATTTTGTTTATCCATTCACTGGGTGATATGGTGTGGAAAGTTTTTAAAAACAAATAAAATTTCTTGAAAAGATAACTATTTCAAGTTATCTATTTCTTCTTATGTACAAATAATATTTATTTGCAGCTTCATGAGATCATTTCTCTAAGTTCCTAAAAGAGGAACTTAAAGTCAATTATTATAAACATTTATAACTTAACAGATATTTAAACAATATTTTAATTGCACTTTAGATAAGTTTAACAAGTTTAGTACAACACCAGTTTACACACACACACACACACACACACACACACACACACGCATATATATTTCCCAACTCCATGACCAACACTGGGACTATATCAATGTTCCCAAATCAGCAGCAAATACTCTCTGGCTACTGTGTTAATTTGCATGGCTGTGATTCTTGATGAGGTTGTGTATTTCTTCTTCACATGTTCACTCTCATCTCAATGTCCCCTTTTATGAATCTTCTCCAGGCCATTCTCACTTTATCCTAATGTGAATAGCCTGATAATGCAGATCTTACCTTGTCACTGTATAGAGTGTTGCAAGTAATAGATACTTAACAAGCATTTCCTCAAAGAGGTGGTAGTCTATTCTGTTTTTGCTAGCTTATAAACTTTTGCCTTCTTGGCTGAACAAGATCACAAGATATTTAAGAATAAAGACCAATTCACATGCAGCATTATATTCTGAATATTAAATATAATTAGTTTAACATAAATCAATGTTTACATACTAATTGAGGTAAATTTAATCCATTGAGATCACAGGTAGGCTTTTAGAATTACCTGCAAATGAAATATCAAAAAGAGAAACCATTCACAACTCCTAATTATATAATTTATAAAATAAAATATAAAGGTTGTGAGCATATATACGGTATTTATGATACATGATATTTTCATACACACACACACACACACACACACACACACTAAAGTCCAGCAAAAAAAATTATTAAGAAGATGAAGTCACCTTCCTTTTGTAAAATGAATCTCACCATTTCAAAATCAACATTTATCACAGGGCACTGCTGTTGGCTCCTCTGGTATACTGGGAGCAATATAGTTTTTATGCTAATTATTTCCCTTCATGCTGGCTACAAGATAGATATCTTGCAGCTAACCATAGTTACATTATAATAGAAAGAGATTGTATGAAGACACAAAATCCTCTTATGCAGTCCAATTTAGAATCCACTTGAAAAACTCTACAGTGCTACATCTAGAAACTAAAATGTTCTGGGAATCTTATATTTCTGCATATATTTGTTAAGCTGAAATTTGTGTATGATTTTTATAAAATTTTTTATAATGATTCCCTCTTTATAGATAATTAATATTATGTCTTACTCTATCTGCCATGACAGTAAAATGTAATTTGATTTTTAGGCTAGGTTTCTAGGTTTGCATTCAGTTTTATACGTTCTGTAGAGAAAAAATATATTTACAATGACAACAAAACTTACCAGTGCAACTAGTGAAGGCAAGCTTTTATTAAAATTAACTGCTGAATACCTTAAAAAACAACAAAATTTACTCTACTTTGAAATCCTAGCAGTCTTTCTATTTTATCAAAAGAACACATAATTATTTCAATGGGTCTTTAAAATTTTAATTTAAGTCCTTAAATCACTTAGCATCTACCAATTACTTTCTTTCTAATTCATTTTATAAAAATAACTTATAGTTAATATCATTGGCATTAAAACCACTAAAGTTAAATAGGACAAATGGACAGACTATCAGTGGTCTTGCAAAAACTAAAATAGTGTATGAGGTTTGTGTTCAACTTCATAGATTAAACCACCAAATCAACATTGCACAAATTCAATATCTTTAGTGCTTGAAGAAACTGAGTAGTATACCTGATTTAATAAGATATTGGCTATACTATACATAAAAAGAAAAACAAGAAAAACATACAATTCCTAAAAAGTAAAAACAGGGATTTCATTGTAATTTTATTATTAAAAAATACTTAATTTTACTTTTCTCCTACCTAGTCTTTGTCATCATAACTGCTCTAGAACAGATTGAATGAATAGAGGACTTTCAAGTCTCACACAATAAGCATTACAAGATGTCCATATGTCCCAAAGTTTGTGCCTCATTAACACAATAACTTTGAGGAAATTATCTCCCATACATATAGATTAACTTAAAATTGATTTTCATAACACCTGTTATATATATACCCTGAGGAGGTCCTCTCATATGGATTTGGCATATCCAAATCTATCCTTAATTTTAGAAGTTTTATCAGTATTTTTACATATATTTCTTTTATTTTTCTATCAAATGTTACAATGCCTAACATTTACATTCACCTGACAGCCTTGTTTTTCTTTCCCTAAAACCTAAAACTAGGTATGATCAAATGTGGAATACAAAAATAGAATTGGTAGGTAGATATAAGATGTTCCCTTGTACAGAAATCAGCACTGAGTCTTATAAAAACGAGAGCTTTTTCAAAAATCACACTGCTAGTCATAGAAGACTTAAACAGAATTCAAGTTTTCTAATGTCAAAACCAATGCTTTTACTATTTATTCATGCTGCCTCCTGGGGCACTGGGTTACTCTCTCTTGAGAGATTTTTGAAACCAGGATTTTCTCTCTGGGGATATTTAAGAACCATTTAGCAATTGTAGCCATTGAGTGACACCTCAAAGAAGGAAAGTGGGGGAGGGAGAAAAACAAGGAAAGAGGGACAAAAGGAGGAGGAAGGGATTTACTAAAGTCTTGGATGGAGTTAAGGTTTCCTAAAATGGGTTACTAATTTCTGAACAGGTATATACTGACTTGTGTGACACAAATATTGGCTTAATATGAGCATTTCACATTTGATTATACCAGACAATTTGCCCATAGAGTATGAATTATATGGAAATAAGTCACTCCAAGTACAAATGCACCATGTACCTAAGCAGTTCATCTATCTCCAGTGACTAAGGATGCAACCTTCTACACTTCCCAGAAACAAAAGCCAGTCAGACAAGAGGCACTCACACTGAAAGAGATAATAATCAGTTAATGACTGAGTCTCCCTAAAGAGTCAAAAGCACATTCTAGGGGGATTTCCATATGAGATTCAAAAATAAATGCCAAAATTTAATATTTTAAAACCACCTCCCACTTAAATATATTGAAATAATTGTTCAGTAACTATAAATTAGCATAGATTTAGTTCTGAAGGAAAAAAATTAAAAAGAAGAAAGGAGATTTTTTAAAGCAAAACAAAAAAATGGTGGCTCATAGAAGAAATTGTAGAAGTAAATGCAGTTAGATAGGTTAAGCTGATACCTAGGATTTAACTTCTCTCTCTTATTCTCTTTTTATTTCCTTAGCAAATATCTTTTAAAGCTCAATTAATTTCCTTTCAACAAATATACTATTTTATGCTTTAATAGTTTTTAAAGTTCTTAACACCAAAGTAGACCCTAACTCATAAAAGGATGTGACTTGGTGACATATCGCCCCATCAAAATTATAAACGGGGAACCCAGAGGTTTGTTGAGGGCTACAAGAGAGAGAAATGTTCATGTAGAATCAGAAACTGATTTTTTATTCAATCTAACATGCTCCTTATGGATAAAAAGCAACCAAATTGAGAATCAGTAACTGACAGGCCTGTTTGCATATAGTGACCTCCTCTCCTTGTACTACAGGAAAACATTTCCACCTAGAGTCCTTTCACAGAATATCTAGAGACCAAACAAAATCAACCATAATGACTACCAGAGTCAGATAATAATCAGTTTTTAATTGAAGCACCAAGCCAATTAATTTGTGACAACTTCCTATCACTTCTTATTCTTGACATGAAATTTCTGAGGTCATGGTTTTCAGGCTCATGGCATGGCATCTCTGAAAGAGTTCAATGTTTGGACTCTTTAAAAATCACATTTATTAAAGAAAAAAATCTTTAGAGATGGAGCCCTAAAACTAAATTTGAGATTACAAACCAGCCCCTCTACTTTGATTTAATTGTCTAGAAACACAATGTCCCTTAAGCTTCACATACACAGATTCTTAATACTAGCAGATCTTCCTTTGGTTTCAGAAAGACAACGGAACCCTTAATATGTTTTTTCTTTGGCTAATTGCATTCACCAAATGAGTGATTTTTGTCTATATATGCAGATTTTTTTCTATAAATGATTCACAGTCATTTCTCAAGACACAAAATTTCCAAAAAATACAGCTTAAGAACAAACGATCCTTTGAGGGACTTCTGTAACATTTATTCTTGCTCCCAGACACAGCTCTATCCAATGTAATACATGTCTGACAAAGTTTATGTAAATCTTCCCTGAGATGATGCCATGTGTTATTCTGGAATAAAAAAAAAATCAATAAATTGTCCTGCTTCCATTTTCACTAAATTACAATTGCTATATAAAAATATTAACATATATTAACCTTAATTAGTAAGGTAAGTAACCAATGCCCTCTACATAAATGATAACCAAACCACTTCATCCATCATCACTGGTTAATCACTTCTCTGAAATTGTTAAGGTGAAATACCTGACAGAATCTCACAACACATTTCACTGGTTTTCAACAGGAAGCACTTCATATTTTTTTCTTCCTCACACTCCAAGTGTATTGGAAGTAATGCACACTAGTAGAAGATGATGATAATACACTGAAAAAAAAAATCTCCTTTTAAAATGTTAGCCACTGCTTCCTATTTCTTAAAAAAAATATATTGTTCATTCTTTCAGCATGTGGCCCAATATTTCACTACTGCTGGATCTTTGCTTTTCAGTATTCCTAGAATATTCCATGACCCATGGTATTCTTGGTCTTCCTTTTGTATTAAGTCGTCTTTGTTAATAGCCACCTTTAAAGGACCCTAAAATTGCATGCAGAGGGTAAAATGACCACATATGATATATACAAACACGACACAGTACACTGAAAAGCACTCATTACTGCCTGTCTGAAAGGCAGCGCATAATTAACACCAAGCACGCACAATACCCACTTTTTTGTTTTGCTTATACATAATGATCAAACATATTCAGTGCCCTCAGTGCCCAAGGCAGTACCTAGCAGAGATGATATTTGTTAGTAGCTTGAGTAAAGTGGATTATGTCAGAAACAGTGTGAAATGTGAAATGAATCTGACTTCATCAAATAATCTGAACTCAAGGCCAATTCGCAGCACCGCCCCCCTCCCAAACACATAAGATTAACTTCACCCCCCTTTCTCCCTTCTTGTTCTGGCCATGACTTCCTTCTCATTCTTTGCTCTCCCTCTCTCCAAATCTTTCAGCAGCTTTGCTCTGTTCTTAGAGCCAATCCATTGGAAAAGGGAATCAGTAAGATGCTGAATGGGGCGACTTCACCATCAGGTAAAGAGGAAAGGGGAGGAAAAGAAGAGGGTGTGGTACTCTTTTTCTCCACCACACCCCATCCCCTGAGTCTTGCACTCCAGAACACTGCAGCTCAGAGGGGCACAGAGGGTCCACTGGCTCACCTGGGAGCAACCCAAACCAGACCAGCCACCAGACGCTCTCCCAGGAGGGGAGGGGGGGACTTCCCTTAAAGCAAGCAAGCAAAAATTCAGGGGTGAGTGAAATAGGGATTGGTGCAAATACACAGTCCCCAGAGCACCATGGAGAGATTGAAAGGCACCTTTAGATACAGACCCTACAGATTCGCTCACACTCTCAACTCGCTCCCAACTGAGTATTTGGCTGAGAATTTACAGAGAACGGGACACAGGGGGGACAGGAGAGAGTAAGTAGAAAGAGGGCATTACCTCCAGAGACTGCCCTCAGGGCGCGGACTAGGATCGCTTCCCCGAAGTGGCTCCAGTTCAGGGCACACACAGCTTTCCAGAGCTCAGCCGGGATTCGGACCCGCGTACCCGCGGCGCCGCGCGCATACAGGACGCGCGCCAGGACTCCCGCACACGTCTCTGGACCCAGCCAGGCTCGCCTCCCCCTGCCGCGCTGGCTCCGCCACCCCGCGGGCACGCTCGCTCCCGGTGCTCGCCCCTCCGCCTCCTGGTGCCCCCACACCCACCGGTTCCGCGGCGCCCGCTGGGAACCTCTAGCGGAGGCGAAGGGAACCGCAGCCGACCCGCGGCGCCCGGGCTCCGACGCCGGCTGCCGAAAGCCTGCCAGGCGGTGGCGTGGGCTTTGCACGCCCCCCAAATCCGCGGGCCGGATGCCGCCGCCGCCACCTGCCCACCTGCGCCAGGCTCACCTGCCACCGCGTTCTAGCTGCTTTCGCCGGTGCCCATTGCTCTCTATGGCAAGGAGCGGGTGGGTCTGCGGTGCTAATGGGGAAAAAAATCTTGCCAGGGGTGTTAAAAAAAAAAAAAATCCACGCTGTAAATCAGCCTGGACAGACGACCCAGCCCGATGCGTATTTCCAATAGGTTTCAAAAGTGTAAGGAAAGAACGCTGCCTTTGGCTTCCTACCTCTCAACTGGACACCAGCAGCACCAGCTACTCCTCGACTTGCCCACCAGAGCCATTCGCTCCGGTTGTGCAACTGCGTGGCGACACCCGAGGAAATCATTGTAACTTGGCCTAAACACCCACCCTACCCCAACATCTATTTTAAGTTATTATTCCCTCTGGAGATTCAAGCAACGGTTTTGCTCTTACCTAGAGGTGCTGTTAATTCTTCAGGTCCCTAACATCCAAAGCCAAGAATGCAAGCACACAAGTCCAGGGGCTTTTCCTTGACTTCCCAGATTCAGCTCTGCTGGCTTTTCCTTTCAAGGGAAACGGGAAGGGAAGGCGGTTAAAAGCCCTCACAGTGGAGGCGCCTCCACACCTTCAAGCTTGTGGAAACAGAGACCAGGACAACCTTCAAGCACCCAGAAGTCTCCCAGTCAGTCCCTGTTCAGGCAACTTGGCTGCCTATTCAATTTTCTTCTGTAACCCCACAAAAACGTCAGTCACTTCTCTGGCGTTAGACAGGAAAGGATCAGATATTCCCAGTTGCGGCCGCTCCTCTCTTTCTCTGGAAACACCTCTTCCCCTCTTCTCCCCTTAATTAGAAAAATCTAATCTCTGCTTGGATTGGGTGGGACCAAGGCGTAAAGGTGCTGTAAGAGTCTCTCCAAGGTACTTCAGTACCGCGTTCGCTTAGATAACCCCGGCTCTGAGGTGTCTAAGCCGAGGAAACTTTGAGTAGATGCAGCCCTAACCGAGCGCGGCTGGGCGGGTTTTGGGCACAGGTGAGAAGGCTGAGAGAAGGCGGCTTCAAAGGAAGAGGGACCTCAAGCGGGCAGCGGGCGGCGGGCGGCCGGCTGCTGGGTTCCACCGGCCCCCTCGGCGCACGAAGTGCGTGCACACACACACGCGCACACAGCCGCCCCCCCGCCCCACGCGCGCGCGTGCTCGCGCCGCTACACACGCACGTCCGGCCTGGTGCCGGCAGCCCCCGGGCTACTGGCCACCGGGAAAGGCGAGTTCTGGCAAGAGGATCCTAGGATCTAGATAATAGGAAGACTCGATCACGCCTCACTATTTAGTGAATTGCTAGCAGTTACTGCCTTCGTGTTCTCAAGTCAGTTCGGCTACCTGGCTGCTCGCTGCCCTGTCTCCCTCTTTGACTCTTGGGCTCTTTCCTTGAGGCCAGCTACTCTCCCAAACCCCTGAGTAAAGTCGCCCGGCGAAGATTAACCTAGTTCCCATTTCCACCCTCCAGGGCCACCTCCGCCCCTTCTGCGGAGTAGCTGCAGCAGTTCACTTGGGAGCTGAGGGGCTCCCCGAGATCCTTCGACTAGAGGAGCTAACACCTCGTTTCCCCGGACGCAATCCCTTCTTAAAACGCCTTTCTTGCCCTCACTTAATGTTTTCCCCAAGGAGTTCTTAAAGCTGCTAACGTATTTTTTAAAGGAACTGCCCTGGAACTTGGGATGACTATCTTTGAGAAGTGGGCTAATTTAGTGTCTACGCTTATATTGTAAACTGGACGGTAGCAGGTGAACAGCTCAGCTGGAGAAAGGGGAGGGATTAGGAGTCTGGAGACCCAACCCTTTTAGCAGCCATTTCCAAGGTTTTGCTCTAGAAGTAGCTGTGGGAACCTCTAGCTAGCTTCTGTCCCAACTTTGTATTCTTCCCTGGACGGTAGGGGATGGATCGCTGGGTGCTGCACAGTGGGAAACCCCAAGCCAGAGGCTCCAGGATCATCCACAGCTCTATGGAAAGTATCCTCCCAGTGGGAGTTTATCGTACCCAGACTGAACTGCAGGAATGAATTGCTCTTGGAAAGTAAACTTTTGGCCATTGGTTTGTTTTTGTTGTTGCTTATTTATCAGGCATCGTTTTTTTCCTCTGCGCTGACTCTACACCAGAAGAGCGTTACTTTGTCTTTCCAAGTACTGGACAGACTGTGGAGGTCTGCGGGGTTTTCCACTCAGTGGCTGCTCGAATCTCTAAGGCATGGGACCTGCCGGCAGAAAAAGCAAAGTGATGCAGCGTGGAGGTGGCGCTAGGTTCCTTCGCACCGGGGCGCCTCTCCTCTACAGTCTCCATCCGTGTGGCTCCTCCTCAGAAAGAGGGTCTCCTGATTGGTCTTCTTCAAGTTGGAAGCCGGTTAACTGTCCGCAAGAGAGAACAGTCTGCGAATACAGAACATGGTGTTGGGGAGTGCTAAAGTGGAACCAGATGAGGATTTAGTATAAACGACTAAACTTGTGTTGGTAGGAGCTCTGAAAGCACTTCTAGCAGCTCAGAAATCAACTCAGAGCATTACAAGGTGAGCGTTGCTGCGCCTAGGAGCTGTAGATCAGTAGGTAAAGGCTCAGATTTGAATTTCAGGAGTGGACCTGTTTTAGATTCTGCGTGAGTCAACTCTGGCAGAAGCACTGCCCAAGAGGGACTGTTGGTGTTAGGGGTGATGCATCCTTGAAGACTGCTCCTTGGAGGTAGAGAACAACTGACAACTCTCTCCCACTATCTTATTCTGCCATTCAAGGTTGCTCTCAGACCGGTGCATAGGGAGTTGAAATGTGTGTTTGACACCTGGCATTTCATTCAGCGACTGTTAAGGAAAGAGCTTGAAGCTAGATTGCTGAACCTGCATGAAGGAAAAGTGAACAATGGATTTGGTAGAGAGATGTTTAGTGATATATAGAGAGAGGCATTTTTATTTCCGTGTGTGCCAGGAGCGACTTTTTGAGGCTTGATATCCCAAGATGACTTTGGACACTGACTTTTGCAGCGTTTCAAGTGGAGGATGTGCTGCAGTGTTTTCCAACCTGGTATAATCTATAAATTGTCTGCTTGCCACAAGGTTTGATGCCTTTTTGAGTTCTAATTCTTAATCCTAATTAATAAATGTCTGCTCCTGATACTGAATGAAGTGGGAATAAGAATTATAATAAACCATTTTCAACAAAATGTTATCTTTAACTTATGATTCCTAATTACATAATCCTATCAGTGAACAATTAAATATTGTGGTAGACTTTTAGACATGAATTACAGAGTTGGATTCCAGAGACTCAGTGAAAGAAAATTCAAAATTTAGGACAGCCTCCTCTCCAAAAAGGTACTAGTGTCAAATTACTTTTATGGTTGTTTTTCTGAAAATCACTATCTGCTACTAAGGCGTCTTTTTAAAATAAGCAGAAATAGGTCATTTATACATTCGTCAAGTTAAATATCTGGGGAGTGCTTTGTAATGCTTGGGAATGTAGTGGAAAGTCAGGTACAAATCAGAGAGGAGTCTATTTCATTTGCCCTGGGTTGTGGTTTACAAGGTGTGTAGGCAGCAGTAAAAATCTGGAACAGAATATTCTTGACATTTAAGCATCTTTAACAAAGAGAAAAGAAAAAAAAATCTGTGTATTTATGGACTCTCTTCAGGAAGCATTTTCTTATTCTTTTTGTAAGAATGCAATATCCTCAATAATTTTGGGGGGGATTTTTGAGAAACCAAAGTCACAATGGTTATTGTTATGCAAAAAGAAAAGGAATAAGACTCAACTTTCCCAGCATCACTTTGCATATTCTTTTTTTATGGGAGGAAATAGTTGACAATAAACAAGAAAAGCAACTTCAAAATCAACAGATTCACTCCATTTCCTTACACCTTACATCTAGCTTCAGAATTAAGAAGAAACTATTGAATCTAAATGGTATTGTTAAAACCTGTAGTCTTCCAAGTCCTACCACCACCACCAAATTAAAATAGCTACTGCATTGTTCTAGTATTGTATGTTTCACCATATTCTCTGAAAAGTAGAAATTGAAGCTGGGCATATAAGGTATCTCTTCCAATGAAAAGTATCTTGAAGATTTTTCCTCAAGATCATTGTTTTATAAAATTTATTTTCAGAACTCCTTTTTACTTTCCTGGAGCATAGCATTTAACCTAATGATGCATTGCTTTGTTATAGATTAAAGTTATTCTTTGTTTACTGTTATGCCTTTCCCACTACACTGTGGACTCAGAAGATTGATGTCATATAAACTGTTGTTCTTCAACAGCTACTTCCAAATCTAATACAGAATAAAACAGGAGCATATAATAATGAAGCTAGTGATAATAAAAGCCAGTATTTAGTGAATAAGTGCTATGCGATGTGATTTACATCCATTTTCTCAGTTGTTCCTCTATATCCCCAAATTATATGGAGATTGAAGCATATGCAAGTTTACCTTTCATGACAAAGCTATTTTGTCACAATTGAGTTAACATGAAACCTATATCTGTCTAAATCTGAAACCTGGACCACCATGAATAATTTCTCAGTTCAAATTATCTGGCACACACATTTTCAATTTTTTCATGTTAAGGAAAAAATGTGTGTGTGTGTGTGTGTGTGTGTGTGTGTGTGTGTAAAATAAAGGAATATGGCAAACTTAGCATGAGGTCCTTTAGGTCTTATCCAATTTGGTCAATGTCTGAGTATAAAGTATAAAAACATTTAAATGGTTTAGTTCTTTGTGTTAAAATATGATAGCGTTTTCTTGGAATCATTACCATCAAACACTAAATGCTGAGTTACAAGTTTCCTTCATTATTTCAATATTGTCTTCCTATGTGATAAAATATACAAGAGAATGTTATTATGAAGTTTCAATCATGTAAGATGAATAAGTCCTAGAAATGTACAATATTGTACCTATAGTTAACAATACTGTACTGTACACTTAAAAATTTGTTGAGGATAAATCTAATGTTAAGTGTTATTACCACAGTTTTTAAAATAGCACAAATAAAATCCTCAGAACATCAATTGCAATGAGTTTAGAATGACATAGGAACATGCCACAGATATGTGATTTTAAGTTTCTAGTGGCTCACATTATAAAATATTTTTTAAATATATTATTATGGAACAGATACAACATCTCCATACCATGAGAGATATACTGCTATGCAGAAAAACAGAAAGAAAAGATGAAAAAATGTTCTTCGTGTTGGTATTGGAGGGGTATCCATGTTATTTTTAGGTGAATATAGCAAGGGAGAGCAAAGGGTTTCAATCATATATTAACAAAATTGGTTGGGGTTGTGGGTAAGTGGGAAGTTGTTGTCAAAGTTAGAGACAGTTTTTGTTGTTGTTGTGTGTGTCTCTGTGTGTGTGTGTGTGTGTGTGTGTGCCATGTGAAAGTTTTCCTTTCAAATGAAAAAAGAATGTCTTTGAGGAATTGCATGAAAAGAAGAGTTTAGTACATGCATCTCTTTTACTTAAAAAACAAAGTTTAAAAAGAAAAAGGTGGTGGAAGATGTTTAAGAATGTGGCCTACAATACCTTCTCTCACCCACTACCTTCACCAGGGAAAGACCTTCGGAGAAAGGAGGGAGAACAAGTGTTAAGCTTGGGTAATCATAAGGTACACAATGACCTGGGTGGTTTAACCAGCAGAAATTTATTTCTCACAATTCTTGAGCTTGGAAGTCCAAGATCAAGGTGCCAGCTTGGTTTCATTCCTGGTAAAAGCTCTCTTACTAGTTTTAAAACAACCACCTTCAAGCTATGATTTCACATGACTCTTCCTCCATGTATTCAAGTGAGAAAGAGAGAGGTATTTCTTCCTCATTTTATAAGACCACTAATTCCACACCCTCATGACCTATCTAACTGTAATTACCTTCCAAAGCCTCATTTGCAAATACACTGCATGGTGGGGTGGTAAGAGTTCAACATATGAATTTAGGGAGAGTAACTCAGCATGCAGTCCATAGTGGGAGGTGACAGGACTAAACCCTTTGTCACTTGGACATCCTCTGGGTAAATAGACTAATGATATATACAAGGAGGAAGAGACTTGTCATTGAAGAGTCCTCAGCAGGATGTCTCTGGTTTAGAATTACCTATAATGGGTAGAATCAAGATCTATGACTCCCTGGAGAACATCATATAGGCTCTCTAGCTAGAGGCGTTTTATAATTGTACTGCTATCCACTGTGTGAAGAATTGTGCACACCTCACTTGGAGACATCTATTCTGGGCTACAAGGACATAGCTGTTATGGGAAGGAATGATCTGGAAAGCCATTCTTGAATCTCTTGTTTGTATCCTTGAAATTATTCAGTTTATGTTGATACCACGTATAGTTTCTGATTCAAGGCAGACTGATTTGAAAGTCCAGTCTTATAAAATATTTCATAAAGTTTCTGGTTTAATTCAGATAATGACAAACCTTTATTAAAGACCTTGTAAATACCAGGAATATTCTAAGATAATTAGACTAGTGATTCATTTAATTCTAACAAACCTATTCATTATTTTCATTTTACAGGTGAGAAAGCAGTTACAGAAAGGTCAAGCACTTTTGCCAAAGTCAAATAGCTATATAAGTGGTGCAGCAGGGTTTGAACCTTGGCAGTCCAAATTCGGAGTCCAGAAGAGTCTCTATTGTCTGTAAGGTTAGAACAGGAACTTGGCTTTACTATTCCTCACAGGCTCCTCAGGTTGGAAGTGGAACATGGCTTCAGATTGGATAGTGGAAAGGGATGAACAAATGTCGGTAACAATAACTGAGTAGGTCCCATGTGTGAGGCACTGTGGTAATTGCATGATATGTATTATCTTACTTAACTTTCACACAATCCCACGATTTAGGCAATATTAATATCATTTTACTAATGATCAGTATTCCTATAAACTGTTTCCTCAAATCTCACTGCCATTCAATACACAAACAATTTCAGCCCAGGACCCATTGCTTTTCACCATTATGTTGCACTGCCTTTAACTTAGACCATTATTTTAAACTACAATGTTGTATTTGTCACTAAGTCACTTGCTTAAAATTCAGTCACCATTCTAGAGTTTCAATTCAAAACACATGTTACAACAAAATAAATCGAGACCAAACACAGAGTTGGAATAAATATCTTTCTAAGCAGTTGGAGTGTTTTGCTGGAGAAACTCCTTAAGTGTCAGCGATTTACCACTTGCCATCCTCCTAAGATAAGTGGGTGCCCTGGTGACTATTTTTGACATATTTTTGACAAGGGAGGAAATCAGACAAGGTAAGATGGTTGGAGAAAAACCATAAATGTTCCTTTCTTTTTGCAACTTTAGTCCATTTGATTTCTTACACAGAAGTCATGCTTGTTTTCTTCAACTGTCTCTCAGCCTGTCAGTCGCTAAGTTCATAAGCCATCATGTAAAATTTAAAAACGCCCCTTCTCTTTTGTGCATTAGAAAAACGAAGCAACCAGGCTGGGGTTGTGGCTCAGTGGTAGAGCACTCGCTTAGCTTGTGTGAGACATTGGGTTCCTTTCTCAACACCACATATAAATGAATAAAATAAAGGTCCAAAGACAAAAAAAGAAAAAAAAAGGAAAGAAAGAAAGAAAAAAGAAAAATGAAGCAACCAATAGAAGTTTTTCACTTCTATCCTATTTTAAATTCCCTTTTCCTTAAATTCTAAATATAAACCAGGGTTTAGAAGCATGAGAGTAGAGTTGTCATCTAGGGGCCAACTACGGATGAGCTCAAGGTTGCAGGTTACCCTGAAACTAATGGACAGCCTGGAAAAAAGTTATTTCTAAATAAAAACATCTCTTTATCATGGGTAATCCATAGATTATGGAATTAGATGCCTTGAGTTTGAATTCTGGCTCTGAGACTTGCTAGTTTAAAGGGGCCTTGGACATGGTTTGAAATTATTCCCCAAATGTCCATGTGTTAAAGGTTTGATAGCCTGTTTGTGTCACTACTAGGAGACAGTGATCCCTTTAAGAGGTAGCATCTAGTAGAAGGCCCTTCCTCTATCTCTTGCTTTACTTCCAGTTTCTATCATGATATACTGTGCTGTCACAGGCCCAGAGCAGCAAACTCAATAAACCATGGATTGAAACCATGAGGCAAAATTAACTTTCACTCCTTTTAAGTTGTTTACCTCATGTATTTTGTCACAGTGATGGAAATCTGTCTAACACAATCCTCTAAATCATTTTAGGGGAAACAGGAATAAGGGAAAGTTCAGGAAAGGAAGGAAGTACATGCAATTCTACCCAGTGGCATACATTTTAAGCAGAATCACAATGACAAAATTGGCAGAAAAATGAATTTGAAAACATAAAGGAAGAACCTATACAAACTATTAAAAAATGGAATGAGGAAAAGATGAAAAGAGGCAGAGTTTGTTATCTTTCAAATAACTGCAGAAAGCTGTTCAGATGAAAGTTTAGGTAATGACTAATGCCCAGTACCTCAGAATGTAATTATATCAGAAGACAGGGTCTTAAAGAGTTAATGAAAATACAAGAAAGATATTACAATGGCTCCAAATTCACTCTGGCTGGTGGTCTTATTTAAAAAAAAAAGTGATTAGGGCATGCAGAGAAATACTAGGGTTGTGTGTGCACAAGTGGAGGTCCACATGAAGATGTAACAAGAGGGCAGTCATGTGCAAGCCAAGTAGAGACGCCTCTGGAGAAAAGAGCTTTGCTAACACCTGGACCATGGACCTCAAGCCTACAGAATTGTGAGAAAATACATTTATATTGTTTATTCCAGCCACTCCAGGCACTATGTTTTAGAAACTCTAGAAAATTGATATTAAAGCCAAGAATAACTTCTAGATGGTACTGGAGAGGTAAGCTTGAATCTTGATGTGACATGATTAAGCTCCTTCTCATGAGATCATGTCTGAGGAAGAGGAATGAAAGAGAACAAACTGGGCCGGTTAGCAATTAAATATCCTGCCTCAACTAAGGCCAGTGTACTTAGAGATGGAAAGAGGCATGAAATTCCAGATAAATGAAAAAGATATAAGTAACAAGACTTAGAGATTGACCTCAGTGAGTAGCAGTTGTATGGGAGAAGTACAGAATCAGATGATAGTGTCCTTATTCAAGATAAGAAAAGACATAAGTGAAGGAAAGTGTTTTTGTTTCCGTTGTTTTTTGTTTGTTTTTGACTTCCAGATAGTTATTAGTTATAAAAAAAATGATTATTTAAGCAGAGTTGTGGTAAGTACAAATGAACACGTAAAACATACAAAACAAACAAAGTCTCTGCGCAAGAAAACACTATAAGGTGTGTCTCCAAGCAATATGCATTGGGCATACTTGTTTAAAAAATAGGTCTATGAATATGGAGATACTAGAATACCTAAACCGAAGCCCTACAAAAAATTCCTAAGGATTGGAATTACTTTTTCCCAGATGTAATACTTGAAATCAGAAGTTGAATGGATAGAAAGAGAAAATGGGTAAAGATAAAGCAAATCAAGGGACTGTGGGATTATGAAAAGGATATTCATATACAGGAAGTGAAACAGAGGTGGTACAAGATGATTAACAGAAGAACAAATAATTGTAAGTAGTTTTCAAACTAAATTTGAATGAGAAGATAAAGAATTCTGAAGTTGAATATGGAGATTATAATAATTTTGATTATATTGGAAATGAAACAGTAACTGTCTATGGATCATATGGATCCAGATTATGGATTAGGTTAAGGTGTCAGTAATTTTAGTTTTCGATAATAATTTGTTTATCTTCTAGAAAAGAAGTCTAGGGGTAACTGTTCAGAACTTGCATAGTGGCTCTCTTGTGTCACATTCAAGCCATTCTGTGCTGTTTGTCTAGTACCCATGGCTTTCCTCCAAAGTCCCTTCCATGCTAGAAGTCTAAAGAAATTCCAGTCATCAAATACAATAGGACAAAGGAAGGCAGAAAGGCAACCTTAATAATGTCCCACACAACACTTGTGCCAATGAATCTTCACCCACACTTCAGTCATTGGTCACCAGAACTGTAAGACAGGCTGAGAGAACTGTTCTCTTTTAGCCAGGTGGCAATATTCCCAGATGATAATTAGAGACGTCTTATTGAGAGCTAAGGAAAAAATTAATGTTCAAGTCAGAAGCTGTCTGTTCTCTGCTTCTGATCATTTTGGGCTTAAATTCATTTTCTCAGAATTATTCAATAAGTAATACTATTGTCTTTAAATTTCTCTGATTAAATTTCTCTTTGTGCTCTTTAGTCTCAAATGATAAATCTATTTTGTTCTCACTAAAATTTGACCTTGCCTAAAAAGTGTCAAATATTAATTTATTACAATATTTGGGTTCTTCATGCCTATAAGTGTGAAAAATGGGTTTTGAAATGTTTTATTAATAAAGTATGATTATATGAATAATATAGCCTGGAGTCTCAAGTAATAAAGTCTTTATGTAATGATGCTGCATAAAGTAGTTAAAAATAATACCAGGTAGCTTGACAAAAGTAAACTTTTGTCAATTTGAAAACTTACAACCTCCAAAACATTTATAACCAGTAAAAGGATTCTGGAATTTTCTTTCTCATATTCCTATTCTCACAGAATTCTCTTAGTAGAACATAATTCTGACGAAATTGTTGCAAAATGTTATTCTAATGTCAGTAACATAATATAAAATACCAAGGAAAATTTTCACTTTTTAATGGAATGTTGTGTAATATGCCTAGACCCTCTGCTAGTTGACATTGCATTTTTTTAAAGCTTTACAAACATCAAGAAGACAAAGTATACCTTCTATTCCAAGAAGTGTACTGACAGTAAGATGAATGTGGGTCTCTCTGAAGGAGTGCCAACTCACGAGTGTTCTTAGTGGAGAGATAAAGCAACATAGCGTTGGACTCAGTTACTGTGTTGACAAACTTCAGAAAGCAAGGACCCACTTGCCCAATACAGTAACTTTTGGGAAGAAAAAGGAAGGCATAATAAAATTTTAGTAAGGAGTTCTTATTTATTTCTTTGGGATACAATTTTTATGTGTGTGTGTGTGTGTGTGTGTGTGTGTGTGTCAATTTGCTATTACTTAATCTTTTTAAATAAGCTATACATACAGAAAGAGCCATATTTTCATGAATGTCCTGCCCAAGTCAATCAACAACATTTTAGAGACCATTGTTTTGTTTCTCAAAATAGTTCAAATTGTTGAATCACAATGATCCACAAAGTCTTAAATGGTATTAAAGAGAACATTCTTTCTTTCTTTTCCTCATTGAAAAGTGAGAAACTTGATCCCCCTAACAGTGATTAGAATAATACTCACCAAGAGTTGTTTACCAAATGTGAAAGAGAGGATAGCTGGTTGACAATGTGAAATACTGAATGATCACAATGATTCTGAAAGGATTAATCATAGTTAATTTTTTAAGTTTTTGATTGTATGAATTTAAGGTATGCAATATCATTTTTTTTTTTTTGGTGGGAGGTACTGGGAATTGAATGCAGGGGCACTTAACCACTGAGAAACATTCCAAGCCTCTTTTTGTATTTTATTAGAGACAGGGTCTCCTTGAGTTGCTTAGGGCTTCACTAAGTTGCTGAGACTGGCTGATCCTCCTGCCTCAGCCTCTTAAGCCGATGGGATTACAGAGTTGTGCCATGCCTGGTGCAATATGATATTTTGATACACATATGCACAGCAAAATGATTACTACATCCAAGCAAATTATCATAATCATAACATTCATTTCATCACATAATTACCTTGTGTGCGTGTGTGTCTGTGTGTGTGCGCTCGCGTGCACTCATTTCAAACCTTCATTGTTACTAGGGTCAACGGATGGGTAGATGGAGACAGAGATATCTTGGTCATAGAGTACAAAGTAGAGCTGAGGGTACAGTTCAGTGGTAGGGTATTTGCCTACTTCACATAAGGCCCTGACTTTGATCCCTGGCACTGTAAAAAAAAAAAAAAAAAAAAAAAAAAAAAAAAACTTTAATGGGTACAAAGTTGCAATTATGTAGGATGAGTAGAGATTTAATGTACAGCATGCTAGGTTATAAAGTACTCCGCTTCTCTGATAGGAATAGCAGACATATAGAATAAACTTGATCCAGAGGTTTTGTCTAGGATATTCAGCAAAGTATCTTATATTTTCATTATTATAGATTTGTACACATACAAGACCACGATTCACAGAATACTATTAATATTAATTTTTGGTTCTTGTCATAATTCATCATTATTATATGCAAGGACTACTTTTTAAAAAATGTAACTACTTAAAATTTTTTAAAGAATATAATAGATAACTATAAATGCATTACTCACAAAACAGTTGGACTTCAGAAAATAACTTTTAATCTACCCATAAATTTTCCTACCTTCCTACCTTCCTCCCATATCATCTTAACTTCTGTGATAATTATACATTTGTTGTCCGTTTTATACTGTTTTTCTACATCTACATATTCTAAAAGATAATTTATTGGTTGAATACTATGGAAAATAATTATGCTATATTTAATCCTCAGATATATATATATATATATATATATATATATATATATATATATAAATGATTACTTTATCCAAGCAAATTATATATTTTATATACATTAGACATATATTATATGTAATAATATATAATATTATATATAAAAATGTGTGATCTATATATATAATGTGGTTTGCCTCCTTTTTAAAACTCTGTTATGTGAACATGCCATAATTTATTTACTGCCCCATGACAGCATTAAGTGAGATCTGCAATTTTTTATTGTGATTATTTCTGCTATGAACATTCTTGTATATGTTTTCTGCTATACATGTTTAAGTAGATTGTTGGGTTATGAAGAATATGATTTTTCAACAATAGAAGGAAATTTGAATTTCTTTCCAAAATGTTTGTATAGATTTACATTTCCATAAGTAATATGTAAAATATCATGTTATATATAGCATTTCCAATAAAAGGCTATTATCAGATATTTTATTTTTGTAATCAAATACAAATAAAATTATTCTGTAATGTGTTACTTAATTTGAAATATTTGAAATCAATTGTCATTTTCAACATCTCTATAAGTTTGTTAGCATTTGCTCTGTCACTGAGATACGCCTCACCCCTATTTGTTAGCCATTCTCACTTTCTCTTCTGAGAAATGACTCAGGCTCACTTTAAAATGGATTGTTTATACTCATTACTGATTTGCAGGGTTTCTTCTACATATAGATGTTATGGTTTGGATGTGAAGTGTCCCCCAAAAGCTCATGTGTGCAACAGTGTAAGAAGGTTTAGAGGAGAAATGATGGGGTTATGATAGCCTTAACCCACTTAGTGAATGAATCCTCTGATAAGATTAACTGAGTGGTAACTGGTGGTGGGTAGGTGTGGCTGGAGGTGGTGGGTCGCTGGTGGTATTACTGGGGTATTGTATTTGGAGAGTGGAGTCTCTGTATCTGCTTACTGATCATAATGTGAGCCGCTTCCCTCCATCATATTCTTCCACCATGATGTTCTGCTTTACTTTGATCCCGAGGAATGGACCTGGTTTGTCTGTGGATTGAGACCTCTGAACATGTGAGCCCCCAAATAAACTTTCCTCCTCTAAAATTGTTCTGGTCAGGTCTTGTAGTCACAATAGTGAAAAAGCTGACTAAAATAATTGGTATTCTTAAAATTTTTTTGTTGGCACAAACACAAATCTTGCTTGTAATTGGTCTCACTTATTATTTTATTCTTGTTTCTGATTAATATTGTTACTCTGAAATTATCTTAGTAAAATGATAGAAGCATAAAGGAGCACTAAGTTACTGACTGGGACATCTCATGCTCAGATCACTTTTAAATAAACCAATGCTGTGTTAAATATTCTGATATTGACTATTTCATTTACCTGAGAGATAACCAAAGAAAGATTAGTGCTGAAATAACTAGATCTCAATCATTACCTGCTGGAAACTCAAGTACAAAATGTGTAGGAATGTTCAAAATTTCCATGAATGGATTCAAATAAACAGTCCTTGTATACTAACTCACAAAATGATGACAGTTTTGCACCAAATAAATTATCTTCAGAAAGCAGATGTGTGTATTACTTCTCTAACGCAACAGAGCAACTCCATAGAGCATTGATAATTTTGTGCCATTTACCTTAACCATAGAAATATAAAAGACAAACTGTTGGGCTTTTGGTTTGGACATAGAAATTCAGTCTATACTATATGAATTTTTCTCCAGAGCCATTAAATCTCTAGATGCTTTGAGAACTGATTTGAAAAACAGTTTAGTGAGATTCCCCTCCTTTAATAGCTGTTGTTGCTAGTTTATTTCCCCCATTTCTGTTAGGTTCTGGGAATCTAGTGTGAGGCTTTAAATTCAGGAGGTCTATATTCTGCTGCTGAACTGCACCTCAACCCAGATAAGAGCTCACCAAGCTCTACATACACTTAATTCCTCTCAAACTTCAGCTATATGTAGACCTAAAAGAGGCCTTAATCTAGTGCACTCTCATGACTTTTTAGAACATATAGAATTTTCAGGTTTATTAGAGTTATCAGAGAGGTTGCACCCCCATATACCCTGCTGCATAAAAGACAACTGCCTGACCTACCAAAAGGATCCGACTCACATGAGAACTGCAATAAAGTGGGATCCTCCAAGTTCTTACATAGTATGCACTATATTGAAGTACACTAATCATCACCAAAGAACAGTATATCATGAAACCCACTTGGAAATACATTCAATAATTCAGGACAAACTGATATGTCGGCACACTAACGAAGGCTGTGTCTTCAAAAGGCCCTCACATAAATTAGAAGAGAAATCTATAACAACAGATGCATACATCTCAACATAGGAATAAAAGAATATGTAAAAAAAAAAAACAGGTAACATGATGTTTCCTACGGCTCACAATTCTCCAGCAACTAACTCCAAAGACATCAAAGTTGGTAAAATACCAGATAAAAGATTCAAAAGAATGATTATAAAGGCAATTAATGATTTCTAAGAGTATGCAGAAAAAGATAGGTTAAATTAAGGAAGTCAGAACAGGGTATCAATAGAAATTCAATGTATTGCTAGAGATTTTGAAAATGAAGCAAATGGAAATCTCAGAAATGAACAAATCAAGTAAAAATTCAACTGAAAGTCTTTTTAGTAGAGTACAGCAAGTACATGAGAATCTCAGAGTTTGAAGGAAAAGGAGATATCCTGTGTATTCAGACACTATGAAAGAAAAAAATAAGGAACCATCATCAAAATATAAGAAATTTTGGACAATAGTAAGAGACAAAACAAGAATCATTGGAATCACAGAGTAAACAAATATAGGCTAATGGCATTGATAATATTTTCAGTGAAATAATAACAGAAAGTTTCCAAAACTTGGTGATGAAACAGACATCTAGATACAGGAAAATAAAAAAGAATTTTTTTTCCAATCCTAGAGAATAAAATAATTCAAAAAAAGATTTTATCAATGACACATTATAATATATATATATATATATATATATATATTATATGTATATATATATTATACATACATATATACATATTATATATATACATATATACATATACATACATACATACACACACACAGAGCAAGCATAGAATTTGAAGAGCATCAAGACAAAAACATCATGATTGTTTCTGGGTCCATTTGCATGAAATATCATTACCCATCCTTTCACTTTCAACCTGTCTTTGTCTAAGTGGTGTGTCTCTTTCAGCAACATATATTTGTCTTGTTTTTAATCCAATCTGCCAGTCTATGTCTTTTAATTGGAAAATTGAGACCATTTATATTAGTCATTTATAGGCAAACCAATCAGAATGAACACTGATTTCTCAATAGAAACCCTAAAATCCAGGAAGACATGGAATTATGTTTTGCAATTCCTGAAAGAAAATGCTTACGAACAAAGATTGCTATATAAGCAAAGCTATCATTCAGAATATAAGGAAAAGTAAAAATCTTTCAAGATAAGCATAAACTAAAAGCATTCATGATTATTAAGCCTGAAGAAGATATTTAAAGAAATCCTACACACAGCAGAAAATTTAAAAAAAAAAAGGCATCAGAGGTTGGAACTGGATAAATTTCATTATAAGAGTAGTTAAACAAATGAGAATTATGAGAGAATTAAAGTATAAAAATAATAAGATGGCAGGAAATAATGAATACCTCTTTAAACACTAATATAATCAGATCAGCAAAAACACTTCATATCTAAAAAAATACTATAAATTAAATGGACTTACAGAATATTTCATACAAAATTACCTCAATACACTTTCTTCTTAGCTGCTCATGGAACCTTCTTAAAAATAGACCATATTTTAGATCACAAGTCAAGTTTTAGAAAATACAAAATAAAATTGACATAATTTCTGGGATCTTATCAGATCATAATGAAGTGGAATTAGAAATCAATAGCAAGACAAAGTACGAAATTATATAACCACATGAAGATTGAATGGTACACTTTGAAAAATTAAGAGGTATTAAAAAAAGCCAGGAGAATCTAAAAATTTTTTAGAATCAAATAAAAATAGGAACACAACATATCAGAATTTTGGGGACACAAGGAAGACATTTTTAGGGAAGTTTACAGCTATGACTGCCTACATTACAAAATCAGAAAGATCCTACATAATCCAACGATGCAAGGTCCTAGAGAAACAAGAACAAATCATTTCCAAAATCAGTTGAAAGAAGAAAATAATTAAAACCAGAGATAAAATTAATTAAATAGAGAATAAGATAACCAAGGATTAATGCATTGAAGAGTTTTTGTTTTGCAAAGATAAACAGGGTAGATAAACCCTTTGCTAAACAAATCAGAATAAAGAAAGAGAAAACCCAATTTAATAAAATTAGAGATTAAAGAGGAGATATTAACATAAAGAGAGCATTATGCTAAAATACTAAGTCAGTCTCTGAAAGCCAAGAGTCACGTTACTTTTTACATATGTGGAAAATACAGAGAAAAAAGGATGGGGGATGATAGGATCTCATTAAAATAGAAGAGAGATCAATAAAGTAGAAAAAGAGACTAGAAGAAGGGAAGTAGGAGAGAAAGAAGAGATACTTGAAATGGAATTGAAAAATTATGTTATGTGCAGCTGCTATTACGTCAGAATGAATCCCACTATTTATGTATAATTAAAATAAGGCAACAAATATTTTAGTGTAAGAAATAAATTAAGTAAACAATCAAACAAATTGAATTATATTATCAAATCAATAGTACGATGAGACTTTAGGACTGCCTTTAGAAAAGCATGAGAAATCACAGAAGACTTGAAAGAGATTTTAAAAGGATGGTTAATTTTGAAAAATGCAAGTTGATAAAGAGAGGAAACAGACACACAAAAAAATAGCAGATACTTTTTAACTAATAATTTGAAAGAAAGTTTAAAAAGTAAAATGAGCACTAATACATATATTTTCTGGGAATGAATGAGTATATATATTTTTTTAAATAAATGAGAGTTTCATTTATCAGATGAGAACATAATGAAGGCCATATTTTACTTGTCCCAAAGTATAATTTATTGTGATAAAATTTCAAAATTTTATTTTTATTCAAACCTTGTGGTGTCAGTATATTTTATGTGTTTTTTTTTTTTTTTGTTAACAACCTAATATCAAACTAATAAGAGGGCTCTTGTAAATTGACTTAGGTTTCTGTCTTTGGGTTTCAGATTTAATCAGTGCATGAGATCAAACCATACTAAGGATGCAGATGTCTCCAAGTTGGGAGACATTGCCAATAAAAACAAGGATGGAACCAAGAATGAAAATCATTTGGCAATCTCTTCATTCCTGTTGAAATTCTACAGGAATTCTAAGTCCAGCCTGTTTGCTACAAACATCAACTACAAAAGGAAGAAATGTCTTGGCAACTCTCTCACTGGAGAGGACATCTGTGTTTATTCTGATTGATGATGTGATATTGTTACAACACATTTTACATAGTTTAAATTACTTCAAAGGAAATACAGATTCAGGTTTACATGAAGTAATAGCTACATAAAATATGCTGCTACTCAGAGCACATCAGAATTGTTTTGTTACATGTCTGCCATATTTTTGGATTTACAGTGTCAAAACAGATCTGTGAATAAAAAGCTGGACAGCATTGCTGATTATCATGTCATACATGCTATGACTGAAGACTCTCATTCATCATTACCAAAAATATGACACCACACTAATTTTCTGAAATATGAATAAAGCTCCTGTTAAAAAATAATTGTATAAGGGCTCCATGGTTGAATAAGATTTAGGTGCACAATATTAATCATAATAAAAGTTTGTTTACTGTATAACATCTCATTTTTTTTCTAAATTGCTTGTGATTTTTAAGGAGTTTATAGAATGCAATATTTCCCCAAGTTATTTGACTATAGTGTTCTACAGAATACCTTTTACAGACTATGAGGCTCAGGGGCACAAATCTGTAATCCCAGTGGCCAGGGAGACTGAGGCAAGAGGATCACAAGTTTAAAGGCAGCCTACACAACTTTTTGAGGTCATGAGCAATTCAGAGAGACCCTGTCTCTAAATAAAATATAAAAAATAGTCTGGGGAGGTGGCTCAGAGGTTAAGTGTCATATAAGAAGAAATAATAGTTATAGACGAAGTAGTGAATTTATAATGTGCCCTATTCCAAAGGGATAATCAGGTAACTATTTTTATGTTCATTATAAGAAAACAAAAAGAAAAAAAATTCTTATAATTGTTTTTTTTTTAAAAATTACTGAGTAACTACCTGAAGGTAATATGTAGAGTCCATATGCAGCTGAAAAATTGGGTGAGATGACCTTTGATGTCAATGTAACTCTTGCAAATGAATGAAATTTATTCTGAAACACTTCCCACTGGCACCTGTGACGGAGCCCTCCAGAGGTCCTGTGCTTCCGGATTTAAGACATTCTCAAAACTTTTAAATTCTTCTGATAATATATGCTTTGAATACAGTTGATTATCATTGCTTTTATTATGATCCTATACTAGTTACTTAGGTAGGATAGAAGAAATAGGAATGAAAATTTCAGTTCACGAGTTGCATATACTTTTGCACACCCATCATTCCCCGAGCCAATCTCTCTTCCAGGATTTTCACCTCTAAATTCCTGGGAAACCTGTCAATCTGCTTGTGCAATGTTAATCAACTGTCCATAAGTCAAAAGAGTCAAAATATTTTGAGAAAACTACAGAGTGACTTTCTAGCACTGTCTGTTGATCAGATGATGAAGAACACATCAGCCTAAGAATTTGGAGATTGATCAGACTATCACAAACTGTCTTGAGAGCAACAGAATGATACCATTCCTGTATACTTTTCCACACTTACCCCTCAAGAAGTTTCCTTCAAAAAAAAAAAAAAGAGCTTGGAACCCCCCCCCCCCCAACACCTCTCTCACTCTCTAGATGGCCCACTTTCTCCCTTGAATAAATACTCCTTGCTTTCCAAAATAAATTTCTGTGCCTCTATTATGCCTCTATACCTTCTCTATAGGAACTCCTTGGACCCTTATCTGGAGACATTTCTCCGTTGACGTTACCATCATTTCTCTTTAGATTCTACTTGTGTCTTCCTAAATGCCAGTAAGTTTTCATTCTTTCCTGACCTTCCCTCTCTATTCCAGACTGCACTCTAGGCTTTGGGCATATGCAACCAAAGTAGTTTTAAAAACTCTAATCCAGGTTAAGTCACATCTATTCATCTTACACTAAATTCTACCTATACTGTTATTCATTGTGTTCCTGGACCTTATTAGGTTATTCTTCTTCTACTTGGGCTAATTCTCTCCAGGATGTTTTCCTGTCTTCTATTCACTTGGATCTATATTTAAATATTATTCCTCCAAATGAGCCTTTCTGTTCCACTCTGAATAGAAAATTTGTCCCCTTACAAACCATCCTACATCCCTACCACCAAGCTAGGGGTCTAGGTCATTCTCAATGATAATCTTGATATATATATATATATATATATATATATCATGGTTTTAGTCTTTCCCTCACAATAGAATCTCATCTCAAAAGGGCAGAAAATTTGTTTTTCTCACTATTAATTCATTTCTCTTAGGATAGTGACTTCCACAGCAGAATGTTAAATATTTTTTCACACACAAGTATATTTTCTTTTCTTTTTTTTTTTTAGAGAGAGAGAGAGAGAGAAGAGAATTTTTTATTTTTAATATTTATTTTTTAGTTCTCAGCGGACACAACATCTTTGTTGGTATGTGGTGCTGAGGATCGAACCCGGGCCGCACGCACTCCAGGAGAGCACGCTACCAGTTGAGCCACATCCCCAGCCCTTATTTTCTTAAAAGTACTTGAATAGCAAATTATTTTATATAACAATAAAATTACTATAAGAATGCTGTTATAGATACATCAATAATGTTGCTATGAAGCAAAAATACAAAAATATGAGTTAATCAAATCATTTCAAAGTAGCCTGTATGGCATGATTATTTTTCAATTGGTCAGGAATATAGAAGAAGCAGTCATTTATAATCCACATTGCTACAAGGTGCTAAGGTAACTATAGCATATCTAAAACATTTTATCACTTTAATTTTCAGTAAGTGGCACACTAGACATATCAAATAAGATGTATCATTGTATAAATTAGTGTAGTCTAGAAACCAAATTGCATATTATGTATTTACAAGAGGTGCTTTTCAAGGACATTAGCTCATAAGGATGAAAGATTAAACCTACATAAATATTAATAAGAATTTCATTCATAACACAAAGTTATTTTTGAAACTTTGTCTTTACAATTTCATAAATTGAACAACACACAAATTAATAACTTGATCTAGAATTTTGCCTAATACCCTATGTCAAGCTTCAAAGCCCTCAAAAAGATTTTGTGGCTATTTGTTTTTATTTCCTTATTTAAAAACAAAAGCAGCATTGCATACATTATTCTGTAATGTGATAGGTACTATTACTAACCACACTTTATACACATGAAGAAATAACAACAAAGGATTTGAATCAGCATTTTTATCAGAGAATTTCACTACTTCAAAATGAAGACAGTAATGAAGTTCAAGAGTCTTACTCCCAGGTCTGTGCTCTTAATTACTTTATCCTCTTTCTGTCTCCTTTATGTACTTTCTTTACTAGATATAACATAAATTTTATTTTTCTTGGAATTTAAGTTGCTAGGGTTCAGATCTTTGCAAGATATATATCAGAAGTACACGTAATATAATGAGATAGTCAGCATATATTCATATTGAAGAAAAAGGGCAGAGGTCAGAGGAGTTTGGTGCAACAAAGGGCACATTATGAAATCAGTGTACATTCCTCCTACGCTTATCCAAAATACATATATAAAGACATGAATTGGTGTGAATATACTTTGTGTACAGAGATATGAAAAAAATTGTGCTCTATAAGTATAATAAGAATTGTAATGCATTCCACTGTCATATATAAATTAAAAAAAATAAAAACAGTTAATTAAATAGCATGGACTCAAACTAAAAAAAAAAAAAAAAACAGTGCACGTTAGAAGTCTTAGTATTTGCATTGCCTGCGATATGGCTCTCCATGCTATTTGATGATTGATTTGACAGACAATAGTTGCTTGCTCTAGCTATTTAAGCTCTACACCCCAATACTGTAGGACTCATATTACCAAATGCACAAGAAAATTGTGATACACATGTACTCTGCCTAGGGAGTCCTAGGTACCAGTTGGAGTTAATGGATTCCCAAGGAGACTGGAAACAATCACCTGGGAAGCTCAAGCTAGGGAGTTAGATCATCCATCTTCCTTGCCAATTTCCTTTCAAATAATTGATTAAAACAACAACAGCTCCAGCAACAGCATTTATCTTATTAATGGTTACTAAATGCAGGATTTGGACAAATGTGACATTTGTTCCTATGTACTAGGAGTGAAAGTTCTTACAGTGATTATTGTTTAGCCAGTTCATTACAATTGATATTTGATTTCTCAGCAATAATGCATTATTTCTCTAAAAATCTAAAAGGAGAGTAAGCATAAATTTTCATTCCAGGTGTAAAGCTTCTAGAGTTCACTTCTAGAAAGCAATTTTTGTAGATATTATTTCTGCTTCAATGTTTTTTATATCTAAATAATTATACTGACAACAATACTTTGCTAGAAAGTGCTTGATGATTTTCCAACACAATAATATTCAATTTCTTATTGTATTTTCAAAATTCTCAAAGCTAGTACTTTTATTGACATTTTTACCCAAGAGAAACCAGAATCAAAATCTAAATTTTAATTTAAAAGACTAAACCTGAATTCATATTTTATCATTGTCAGGCTTATGTGTTTCTATAATATGATCATAGATTCAAAGAGAATTATTCATTTAAAAAGTTTCTTTTTTGGCCAGAGAAGTCATTTAAGTGACAACTGAGTAATCAACTTAACTGTATGTGTTATAGCAAATACACGATGAATGGGACGGTCATGTCACATTTGGTATTAAACAAGGAGGACACACTCAAGGGAAAGTGGAGTATTAGTTCAGTAATCACCCTATGCAACTTTCAATCATTCATGGCCATATTATTATCACTTTCAAAATGAGGAGGTAGGTTCAAGTGCTTCCGAAAATCATTAATGGACTATTTTTCAAATTATGATCCATCACAATTATTGAAATTATTATATTTTTATATATTAATTTATTTTAAATCACAGGCATACTAAACACTCTTCTGAAGCTAGAGGATTTTATTCTATAAAGGGTTCTCTCTCATCTTTTCAGCATTTCTAGTACCATAACTAATTTAAGTCAACCTTGTGAAGGAGTCCAATATCAAGGTGAGACAGAAATATTGGCAAAATAAAAATGCATTAGTAATAATAACCCATTCTGATTTGTATCAATTGAGGATATCCATAGTATAAATACTACTGCTGTTGCCAATCCCAAGCTACTGACTTGATGCCAATGAAAATGTAAACAAGGAGAGAGGAGCAGGGAGGAGAAGATGAGCTAACAGTTATGGGAATTAGTACAGCCAGCTGCAGCAAATACCTTGTTTGGGACCACTGATATTTGTTCTGCTATCTGCTCAAATTAAGTAAATTAAAACAAATCTTGGAGGTGCTTATGCTTTGCCATCATTTATGCAAGCTTCTGATTAAATCAAGAATTCTGCCTTTTGCCCCACTTATATTTTATAGGAAATCTGAAAATTTCAATGTTCTCAAGATAAAATGTGTTGGAGTTCAAAACATACTTCCTTTTCCCATTTCTTGCCCCCAAAGAAGTACCAAAACATGATTTGACTATAATTCTAACTCCAGGATTGCTCAAGAAAGAAAGTACCAAAAGAGAGAAGACTGCTTCCATTTTTAATGTAGAATCTTTATTGAAGAAAGTTAGTTTCCTATGGGCTGTGCCATCATATATGCTGTTAGAAATGCATACAGCATAACTTGATTTTATTACCATGAGGAATGAAAGCAACATTATTATTATTAATATTACTACTACTACTACTACTACTACTACTACTACTATTATTATTATTATTATTAATTCCTAAAGCCTATAAATGCAGCTCAGATTAATGTCACTCATTGGTGGAGAGTGTTTAATATGTCCATTTATAAATAAAGAATCACAGTATAATGATGTTAAATAAATAATTAAACCAACATTATAATGAGTATGTTTGACACTAAGGCAGCAGATACATTGTTAAAAGAGAAATTTTAACAAATATGTTAGAAAGAAGTTGAAAATTTTGATTATCAGTAAATATTTTCATAGCAAAATATCCATCATATACCTAAAGCTTTAGGACATGTGGTGTGCTGGCCAATACACTGGCCTAGGAGAAAATGAATTCTCATTCTCAGGCTTCTTCTAATGCTGCCACTAAGCAATTATGTGATTAAATCATGACCTACTCTCTCCATCTCTTATTGTAAAATGGTACAAAAGGAATTTAATACATTCAAGTGTTCTTTCAAATTCAAAACCACCTGAATTTATGATTTATGGTGTTTAGTGACAATACTTTTTTGCATCTAGATTTATTTATTTATTTAATTACTTATTTATTTTATAAATAAACATTTTGAGCTCTTACTCTTGGCAATGTCCCAACTAGCTAATACATTTGAATTTACATAAATGTGTATACTACATGGGCAAACTATTATATTACCTAACCTGGAGTTGATTCCAGAATAAAGTTCCATAATGAATGCACTTCTTTTCTTAAATACTAATTACTACAAAGAAAAATAAAACAAGGAGAGAAATGAATTACAGTAGATGGGGTAGAGAGAGAAGATGGGAGGGGAGGGGAGGGGGGATAGTAGAGGATAGGAAAGGTAGCAGAATACAACAGTTACTAATATGGCATTATGTAAAAATGTGGATGTGTAACCGATGTGATTCTGCAATCTGTATTTGGGGTAAAAATGGGAGTTCATAACCCACTTGAATCTAATGTATGAAATATGATATGTCAAGAGCTTTGTAATGTTTTGAACAACCAATAAAAAAAAGAAACACTACCAATTTTCATTTGTTGATTTTTGTATCCTAGCTCTCTTCTTTATTAGTTCTCACTATTTTTGGTGGAGTCTATATGGAATTCTCTGTATGCATAAAATAGAGAGCCAAGAAATAAAATCATGCAATTACAGTCAATTGATTAAAAAAAAAGAAAACTTATTCTGCTATTGACTTAATTGTGGCACTCCCCTCACCCCAAATTCATATGTGAAGCCCTACTTCAGTTCTCTATAATTGAAGAACGGGCCTGTGAGCACAAGACTAAGATTAAGTGAGGGTATGTAAGAATGGAACCCTCATCCTAAAGGGCTGGTGCCCTTAGAAGAGAGACAAACACTCAGATGTTTCTCTCCATCGTTTGTCCTAGAGAAGATGGGTATCTCTAAGCCAGAAATAGGGCCTTCATCAGAAACCAAATCAGCTGGAGCCTTGATCTTGGACTTTCTAGCCACTGGAACTGTGAGAAATGAAGTTTTCTATTTAAGCCACTTGGGGTAAGGTAGTTTGTTATTCCAGGTTGAAATAACTAATGCATCTTCTTTTGTTTTATTTGTTTATTTTTATGTGGTGCCGTGGATTGACCCAGTGTGTCACACGTGCTAGGCAAGTGCTTTACTAATGAGCCACAACCCTCGCCCTGTACCTTCTTTTAAATGTTTTCTCTTGAGGGATTATGAAGCCACAGATAAGCCTTTTCTCATTATTTCAATCATTTTCTTCAATCCATTGTTTATAGTCTTTGTGATTTTCTGTTTTTACCTTTAAAATGAGTTTAGGCAAGAAAAATACATATCCTAAAACTTACCCTTCTCTTTATCCTCAATTCTGAAGAGCAAATTATGGTCACTTTAATCTTTCCAGAAAGATTTTGACCTCATTTTTTTTCTATTCTTTATTCCCCTAATTCAGATTTCTTGTCTTTTACAGTAGTTTCCTAACTAGTCCTTCCACCATTGCTTAACGCTTCAAATGTTTGCTTCAAATTGTTTCCGAATGAGCTTTTTTTTTTTTTCAGTGTTTCTTTTTTTTTTTTTTATTGGTTGTTCACAACATCACAAAGCTCTTGACATATCATACTTCATACATTAGACTGAAGTGGGTTATGAACCCCCAATTTTACCCCAAATGCAGATTGCAGAGTCACATCGGTTACACATCCACAATTTTACATAATGCCCTATTGGTAATTGTTGTATTCTGCTACCTTTCCTATCCTCTACTATCCCCCCTCCCCTCCCCTCCCAACTTCTCTCTCTACCCCATCTACTGTAATTCATTTCTCTCCTTGTTTATTTTCCCATTCCCCTCACAACCTCTTGTATGTAATTTTGTATAGCAATGAGGGTCTCCCTTCATTTCCATGCAATTTCCCTTTTCTCACCCTTTCCCTCCCATCTCATGTCTCTGTTTAATGTTAATCTTTTCTTCCTGCTCTTCCTCCCTGCTCTGTTCATAGTTGCTCTCATTATATCAAAGAAGACATTTGGTATTTGTTTTTTAGGGATTGGCTAGCTTCACTAAGCATAATCTGCTCTAGTGCCATCCATTTCCCTGCAAATTCTATGATTTTGTCATTTTTTATTGCTGCATAGTACTCCATTGTGTATAGATGCCACATTTTTTTTATCCATTCATCTACTGAGGGGAATCTGGGTTGGTTCCACAGTCTAGCAATTGTGAATTGTGCTGCTATGAACATTGATGTGGCAGTATCCCTGTAGCATGCTCTTTTAAGGTCTTCAGGGAATAGTCCAAGAAGGGCAATAGCAGGGTCAAATGGTGGTTCCATTCCCATCTTTCCCAGGAATCTCCAAACTGCTTTCCAAATTGGCCGCACCAATTTGCAGTCCCACCAGCAATGTACCAGTGTACCCTTTTCTCCACAACCTCTCCAGCACTTGTTGTTGTTTGATTTCATAGTGGCTGCCAATCTTACTGGAGTGAAATGGTATCTTAGGGTGCTTTTGATTTGCATTTCTCTGACTGCTAGAGATGGTGAGCATTTTTTCATGTACTTATTGATTGATTGTATATCCTCCTCTGAGAAGTGTCTGTTCAGGTCCTTGGCCCATTTGTTGATTGGGTTATTTGTTATCTTATTGTCTAATTTTTTGAGTTCTTTGTATACTCTGGATATTAGGGCTCTATCTGAAGTGTGAGGAGTAAAGATTTGTTCCCAGGATGTAGGCTCCCTGTTTACCTCTCTTATTGTTTCTCTTGCTGAGAAAAAACTTTTAAGTTTAATTAAGTCCCATTTGTTGATTCTTGTTGTTAACTCTTGTGCTATGGGTGTCCTATTAAGGAATTTGGAGCCCGACCCCACAATCTGTAGATCGGATCCAACTTTTTCTTCTATCAGACGCAGAGTCTCTGGTTTGATATCAAGTTCCTTGATCCATTTTGAGTTAACTTTTGTGCATGGCGAGAGAAAGGGGTTCAGTTTCATTTTGTTGCATATGGATTTCCAGTTTTCCCAACACCATTTGTTGAAGATGCTATCCTTCCTCCATTGCATGCTTTTAGCCCCTTTATCAAATATAAGATAGTTGTAACTTTGTGGATCAGTCTCTGTGTCCTCTATTCTAAACCATTGGTCCACCCGCCTGTTTTGGTACCAGTACCATGCTGTTTTTGTCACTATTGCTTTGTAATATAGTTTGAAATCTGGTATCGCTATACCGCCTGATTCACACTTCCTGTTTAGAATTGCTTTTGCTATTCTGGGTCTTTTATTTTTCCATATGAATTTCATGATTGCTTTGTCAATTTCTACAAGATATGCCGTTGGGATTTTGATTGGCATTGCATTAAACCTATAGAGAACTTTTGGTAATATCGCCATTTTGATGATGTTAGTTCTGCCTATCCATGAACAGGGTATGTTTTTCCATCTTCTAAGATCTTCATCAACTTCTCTCTTTAGGGTTCTGTAGTTTTCATTATATAAATCTTTCACCTCTTTTGTTAGATTAATTCCCAAGTATTTTATTTTTTTTTTGAGGATATCGTGAATGGAGTGTTTTTCCTCATTTCCGTTTCAGAAGTTTTGTCGCTGATATACAGAAATGCCTTTGATTTATGCGTGTTGATTTTATATCCTGCCACTTTGCTGAATTCATTTATTAGTTCTAGTAGTTTCTTTGTAGACCCTTTTGGGTCTTCTAGGTATAGAATCATGTCATCTGCAAATAGTGATAATTTAAGTTCTTCTTTTCCAATTTTTATGCCTTTAATTTCTTTCGTCTGTCTAATTGCTCTGGCCAGTGTTTCGAGAACTATATTGAATAGGAGTGGAGATAGAGGGCATCCCTGTCTTGTTCCGGATTTTAGAGGGAATGCCTTCAACTTTTGTCCATTCAGAATGATGCTAGCCTGAGGCTTAGCATAGATAGCTTTTACAATGTCAAGGTAAGTTCCTGTTATCCCTAATTTTTCTAATGTTTTGAACATAAAGGGATGCTGTACTTTGTCAAATGCTTTCTCTGCATCTATCGAGATGATCATATGGTTCTTATCTTTAAGTCTATTGATGTGGTGAATAACATTTATTGATTTCCGTATGTTGAAACATCCTTGCATCCCAGGGATGAATCCTACTTGGTCATGGTGCACAATTTTTTTGATGTGTTTTTGTATTCGATTCACCAGAATTTTATTGAGGATTTTTGCATCTAGGTTCATTAGAGATATTGGTCTGTAGTTTTCTTTCTTTGAGGTGTCTTTGTCTGGTTTCGGAATCAGGGTGATGTTGGCCTCATAGAATGAATTGGGAAGAGCTCCCTCTTTTTCTATTTCCTGAAATAACTTGAAAAGTATTGGTTTTAATTCTTCTTTAAAGGTTTTGTAAAACTCCGCTGTATACCCATCCGGTCCTGGGCTTTTCTTGGTTGGTAGTCTTTTGATGGCTTCTTCAATTTCATCCATTGATATTGGTCTGTTCAAATTGTGTGTATCCTCCTGACTCAGTCTGGGCAAATCATATGACTTGAGAAATTTATCGATGTCTTCACTATCTTCTATTTTGTTGGAATATAGGTTTTCAAAATAATTTCTAATTGTCTTCTGTATTTCTGTAGCATCTGTTGTGATATTGCCTTTTTCATCCCGTATGTTAGTAATTTGAGTTCTCTCTCTTCTTCTCTTCGTTAGCATGGCTAAAGTTCTGTCGATCTTATTTATTTTTTTGAAGAACCAACTTTTAGTTTTGTTAATTTTTTCAATAGTTTCTTTTGTTTCAATTTCATTGATTTCCGCTCTAATTTTAATTATTTCTAGCCTTCTGCTACATTTGCTGTTGTTTTGCTCTTCCTTTTCTAGGGCTTTGAGATGAAGTGTGAGCTCATTTATTTGTTGGTTTTTTCTTTTTTTGAGGAATGACCACCAGGCAATGAATTTTCCTCTTAAAACTGCTTTCATTGTGTCCCATAGATTCCGATATGTTGTGTCTGTATTTTCATTTATCTATAAGAATTTTTTAATTTCCTCCTTTATGTCTTCTGTAACCCATTGATCATTCAGTAACATATTGTTCATTTTCCATGTGATGTAGGATTTTTCCTTCCTTCTTTTATCATTGATTTCCAGTTTCATTCCATTATGATCAGATAAAATGCATGGTATTATCTCCACCCCTTTGTATTTACTGAGGGTTGCCCTATGGCATAATATATGGTCTATTTTTGAGAAGGATCCATGTGCTGCTGAGAAAAAAGTATATCCATTTGATGATGGTTGATATATTCTATATATGTCAGTTAAGTCTAGGTTGTTGATTGTGATATTGAGTTCTATAGTTTCTTTATTCAATTTTTGTTTGGAGGATCTGTCCAATGGTGAAAGAGGTTTGTTGAAGTCACCCATAATTATTGTGTTGTGGTCTATTTGATTCTTGAACTTGAGGAGAGTTTGTTTTATGAATGTCGCAGCACCATTGTTTGGTGCATAAATATTGATAATTGTTATGTCTTGTTGGTGAATGGTTCCTTTTAACAGTATATAATGACCTTCTTTATCCCTTTTGATTAACTTAGTCTTGAAGTCTTTTTTATTCGATATGAGGATGGCCACTCCTGCTTGCTTACGAGAACTGTGTGCGTGGTATATTTTTTCCCATCCTTTCACCTTCAGCCTGTGTATGTCTTTTCCAAACAGATGTGTCTCCTGGAGGCAGCATATTGTTGGATTTGTTTTTTTTTTAATCCATGATACCAGCCTATGTCGCTTTATTGGAGAGTTTAGGCCATTAACATTCAGAGTTACTATTGATATATGGTTTGAACTTCCATCCATGTTTGAATGTTTATCCTTTTTTTTTTTTTAATATTTAGTTTGTTTCTCCATGATTATCTTTCCCCTCGCCCTCTGTCTTTACTGAGGCACTTCCCACTGATGGTTTTGGTTATTGTTTTTCATTTCTTCCTCGTGTAGTGTTTTGCTCAAAATGCTTTGCAATGCAGGTTTTCTGGCTGCAAATTCTTTTAACTTTTGTTTATCATGAAAGATCTTTATTTCGTTGTCATACCTGAAGCTTAATTTTGCTGGATACAGAATTCTTGGTTGGCATCCATTGTCTTTCAGTGTTTGAAATACATTGTTCCATGACCTTCTTGCTTTCAGTGTCTTTGATGAAAAGTCCGTTGTTAACCGTATTGGTTTACCCCTAAATGTAATCTGTCTCCTTTCTCTTGTAGCTTTTAATATTTTCTCTTTGTTCTGTATATTGGATATCTTCATAACAATGTGTCTTGGCATTGGTCTACTGTGAGTTTGTGTGCTCGGTGTCCTGTATGCATCTTCAATTTGTATATCTGTTTCCTTTTTTATTTCTGGAAAGTTTTCTGTAATTATTTCATTCAGCAGGTTTCTCATTCCCTTGGTTTGAATCTCTGTACCTTCTTCTATCCCGATGACTCGTAATTTTGGTTTCTTCATGTTATCGCATAACTCTTGGATGTTTTTCTCGTGATTTTTTACCAGCCTTTCTGAGTTGGCTAGACTCTTTTCAAGATGGTATATTTTGTCTTCATTATCTGACGTTCTGGTTTCTACTTGTTCCACTCTGTTAGTGATACTCTCAATTGAGTTTTTAATTTGGTTTATCGTTTCCTTCATTTCTAGAATTATTGTTTGATTATTTTTTATAATCTCTATCTCCTTATAAAGATGCTTAACTTCTTCTTTTAGCTATTTATGTAACTCATTCTCAATGTGTTCTTTCGCTGCTTGAATTTGCTGTCTTGTATCCTCTTTGAGGTTCCATTCCATCTGTCTAAGGTGTTCCTTGAGGTCTTTATATGACCATTTTTCTGATGACTCTAGGTCCTCCTGAATATTTAGGCTGTCCTGCATTGTTTGTACTCCTTTTCTTCCTTGTTTCTTGAAGCTGCTCATGTTGCTTCTTGTTCTGATTGACTGCTGGGTTACTGTTTATTCCTATAAATTTATTTGCTGCTAGGGAGGAAAGGTATTAGAAGGGAAGGGAAGAAGTCACTAAGGAGAATGAGAGTAGGCAGGTAGAGTTCAAGGAAGGGGGGATAAAAAAATGAAAAGACAAAAGAAGAAAGAAATAGGAACTAAAAAAGAACAAAAATTTAAAAAATTATTAATAATAATTTAAAAAAATTAAAATTAAGATTAGAAGAGAAAGAAGAAAAAAAGAGAAAAGAAAGAAAAAACAAGATAGAAAAATGAAGATGAAAGAAAAACCCCAATCAAAAAAAAAAAAAAAAAAAACAACAATAAAAAAGACTAATAAATGCCGTCTTAGAGTTTGATTAACTTCTCTTCCACTAGGTGGCGCTGTGCCCACCAGGTCAAGTCTTTCCCGTCAGTACGCGGGAACCAATCACTGTGCAGCAGCTCCTCCCAGACTGGGCGAGTCTCCAATCCTGAGTGCCTAGGGCCTCCTCTTGTGTCCAATCACTTCCACTTTTCCTCTAGCCAGGCCCCTCTCACCACAATACTGGCTACAGGCCAGGTCTGCTGCTCCCGGGAGCCCTGTTTTCATGAACGACTGGGCTCACTCCTCCAGATTGCCATTTCCTCAGACCCTAAGCTTGTAGAGCTTGGTGCTGAGAATCCTCAGTGAATTTTGCTTGCCCTCCAGTAGCCACACCCCCGTAGCTGGTGCAAGAGACCTCAGCAGTCAGCCCTGGCGGGAGCGGCAGTCCCGCACCACCTCTGACTCCCTCGGGCTGGCTGTAGCACTCTCGGGAGAGCTGGGAGGGGCTCTTAAGGTTTCCCTGATGCGTGGAGAGGGAAAGCCAGGAGACCACACACCTGCTGCAGCAGGCTTCAAAGAAGTTATCTCCTCCGCCGCAGTCCTGCCACGCCAGCCCTCCGCCACAGTGGTGTCCTCCGCAAACGGCTACAGTTCGCCTCACCCTGCCGGGCGACCACGCCACGGGCGGGTTCCCACTGTCTCCCAAGCCCCGCCTGGACCCTGCGGCCACTACCCACGAAGGCCCGGCAGGCATCCACCTCCGTAGGATGAGAAGGGCTGACCAGCCCCCTCAGCCGGATAGCTTAATGCTGAGTTGCAGCTGTCTGTCTCAGCTTTTCAGACGCAGCGGTGCGGGGTGCGGAACACGGAGGGGCTTACTCACTTCCCGCCGCCATCTTCCTCTTCTCGCTATTTCGGGATGATGGCGGGGTGCTGGCTCGCTCTCTCCAGTGTGTCTCTGCCTCGAGCTCCCACGCCTCTCTCCGCCGCGGTTTCTACAGCCGGCGCTGCCCTGGTTGCTATCTCCGCCCCCGGCGTTCCCGGCTTCTAGCCGCACCGCGGCCCGGTCCGTGTCTTTATGGCTCGCGGCTCCAGCGGCGCCTGGGGCGGGGAGGCGACGGCCCGTCTCCAGCAAGTACCGCAGTCCCCAGGCCCCGAGTCCCGGCGGCCACAAACCGACACTTCTAATAGACCTACCAGATCCCAGCAGGACCCCTCTTCATGGAATTTTGCTAGAAGTTCCTCAGTGTGAAGACTGCCGCTGTTCCAAAGGGTCTTTTTGATCTCGTTAGTGCGGAGACATTAGAGTCGCTGCTTCCTCCTCGGCGGCCATGTTCCCGCCCCCGAATGAGCTTTTTAACATCCCTGTTTTCTAATAAAAATTGTTCACTGTTTCCTAAATATCTATAGGATGAAAACATTCAACTTCTTCATGGATTAAAGATCCTACACGATCAGTTCGTAATACCTTATCTTTGCTTACATTGTTGCATGTGTTTATTTAAAATAAATCATTAGTCTTTTCCTGTTGTTGTTATCACTGGAGATGGAACAAAGGGATAATTTACCACTGAGCTATATCAATATCTCGTTCTTTTTACTTTTTATATTGAGAGGGTCTCCCTAGGTTGATGATGGTCTCCACATTGCTGAGGCTGGCCTCAAACTTGTAATCCTCTTCCTTCAGTTTCCTTAGTTGTTAGGATCATGGGAATGCATCACTGAGTCTTACTTAGCTTGGAATACACATAACAAGTTTATCCAATATCAAACTGTTCTCCATCCTTCAAGTAATAATGACAAAAGAGTAATGCCATGTGTGTGAGACATTTATCTAAATATTTTGTGTATATTGATGCATTTAATCCTACGAAGCCCATGAGGATGTTCTAGTACCATATATGTTACTCCAATTCAGACTGTTAAGTGACAGAAAAGTTGGTAACTTGGTTCATCTCAGAGAGAGGAAGTGGCAGAGCTGGGAATCCAACCCACACAGTCAAGAACCAAAATTCCAGCTGGCTGTGGTGGCACATGCCTGTAATCCCAGCTACTTGGGAGGCAATTTAGTGAGACCGTAAACAAAAATATAAATAAAAATAGAAAGTAAAATGGTCTGAGATACAGATCATAGGTGGAACACTCCTGGGTTCAGTTCCCTGTCCCCCGACTCTCTGCAAAAATATAACCCAGAATCCAAGCTTCTGAATGGAAAACATATTGCCTCTCTTAAGCACAAATGACATTGATTTCCTTTATGAATCCTTCTGTAAATTTACCAGAAAATTTCTCATACTTCTTTATTCTGCGCTTCACTGAATATTACTCTATCTTGTAAACTTGTTTCATGTTAATTCTATTTTATTATCCTTCACTAACCTGAAAAAATCTTGAAAGGAAACACCATAAAATTTCATCATTCTAGCAGTGTGTGGTATATGGTATATATTTAATACATTAACATCACATAAAATCATTTTAATGTTTTGCAAAAGTCTTAAAATACTTTACTTTCGAAAAAAATAAACTTACAATCTTTGAAACTGTTATATGATTTATGTATAATATTAAACTATTTTGGTTTTATAGTTTTCAAAGAAATAAATAGTAAAGTGACAGAGAATAAAATATGGCAATATTGCTTGTTTTTATCAATTATAAGTTATTATTAGAATCAAACAAATTATATGTCTATATTTATAAAAAATAGTTGTCTTTTTAAAGAATGACAGATTCCTGTTTTCTTGAAAATTCAAACATTTCCTAAAATAACAGTTATGAGTTGTATTAAAAAGTCATCACTTTTTAATTAATTTTGACAGTATATGTAGTCTGAAAATTAATATTCTAAACAGTAGTCTAAAGTTTAGATTATTACAGATGGAGGTGTTTTCTTCAAACAAGCTGACTTATATTTAACTTTATTAGCCATGGGTCTAACACAGAGTATGATATCACTAAATTCTCTACATATACTGTGGACATCATGTAAAGAGCCATCATCATGGCTGGGTTTATTTTACTTTATTTTATTTTATTTTTTTGAGAGAGAGAGAATTTTAATATATATATTTTAGTTTTCGGCAGACACAACATCTTTGTATGTGCTGAGGATCGAACCCCGGCCACACGCATGCCAGGCGAGCATGCTACCGCTTGTGCCCCAGCCCCAGCCTCATGGCAGGGTTTATTTAAAAAGTAACAACATGAAAACCATAGAGTGCCGGGGATCCCAAAAGCCAACGGTGTGACCCCAGAGATCCAGGCTGTCTGATTCTGGCGGCCTGCCCCGCAGCTACAGAAGGCGTGGCGCCACAGAGAAGGGATTAAATGGTAAGCAGGGAGATAGGTGCCTGCAGCATGGTGGTGTCCCAACTGCCAAGCGGGCACTGACCCCCGGGCTGCTTTCGGGTTTGCAGACGGGGAAGGAGGCGGTACAGTCCCATCCCCCACAAGGGACACTCCACTAAGGCAACCAGCGGCCACCATCTTGGAGAGCTGAAGTATCCACCCCCACTCTCAGACAGATTGCAACAATAAAACAGGTGTGTGTCACTCAGTTCAGCCCCCATACATAGGGGGATTTCGCATAAAATCTCTCCTAGACTTTCAGGGGAAGGGAGTATCACAGTGAGCCTGCATAAAGACTAAAGGAGAACTAGAGGCACCCGACCTTCAACCCCCCCTCCCATCAGCAGCCAAAACAAAACCTGTCTAGCCAGCGCTGGGGGAGGGGTAAACAGAAAAAATCAAAACCATAGAGTGCCGGGGATCCCAAAAGCCAACGGTGTGACCCCGGAGTTCCAGGCTGTCTGATTCTGGCGGCCTGCCCCGCGGCTACAGAAGGCGTGGCGCTGCAGAGAAGGGATTAACTAGCAAGCAAGGAGATAAGTGGTTGCCGCAAAGTGGAATCCCGCCAGCCAAGCCCGCACTGACCCCCGGGCTGACTACGGGATTTCAGACGGGGAAGGAAGCGGTACAGTTCTATTTCCCACAAGGGAAACAAAACATAGAGTGCCGGGGTTCCCAATAGCCACCCTCCACACCCAACAAACGGCAGGCCCAGAGTACAGTTTGAACTGCTGAGAACCATCACTCAGGGGAAATCTGGTCTAGCAGGAGAAACCAAGACTAGCAGGAGAAACCAGGAGACTAGAGGCAAGGCCCTCGCGACTGGGCAGCTGTAAACTGCAGGCCCGCCGGCGACAGCTCACCCACTGCCCGCGTAACTGGGAGGTAGGAGAACGCCCACCCGCTGGCGACTGATCACCTGCCCACGGCCTGTGATACTGGGCAGCTGGAGACTGCCCGCCTGCCGCGACAGGGAGCTGAAACCAAACAGAGACAATCCAGTCACACCCCCCATTAGGGCACCACAGCAAGGAGACTGGGCCTGTCATAGCAGAGTAGTGTCGTCACTGGAGCTCGGACATCGGAATTCCTTCCCAGCGGAATCCACGTTAGCAGGCATAGTTTAACAACACAAAGGAGAGACATCAGAGTAATACAGAAACAAAACAAATCTATAGAAGAGAGCAGAAACACGACAATCAAAAAGAGCTAGAAAGTAACGTGGACAACATGAGAAAACAAGGGAAAAGAGGATTACAAACAATGCAAGACAACTCAATTCTCCAGGAGGACATAGAAACATCAGAAACAGGGATAGCGAAAGAACTCAAGGCATACCTAACTCGAATGGAAAGGAATATTAGAGAAGACATGAGACAGCAAGTCCAAGAAATAAAAGTATATTTTGAAAATGAATTAAACAAACAAATTCAAATGGCAAAGAACGAGCTCTACCAGGAGATAGAGATCTTAAAAAAAAATCAAACAATAATCCTAGAATTGCAGGAAACTATAAACCAAATTAAAAACTCAAACGAGAATATTACAAATAGACTTGATCAAGTAGAAGTCAGAACATCAGATAATGAAGACAAGGTTTATCAACTTGAAAAGAATATAGTCAACACAGAAAAGATGCTTAAATCCCACGAGCAATCTATTCAAGAGATATGGGATGTCATAAAAAAGCCAAATCTGAGAGTCATAGGGATAGAAGAAGGCACAGAGTTTCAAACCAAAGGAATGGACAGCATATTAAATGAAATAATTCTAGAAAACTTCCCAGAGATGAAAGATGGAATGGATTGCCAAATCCTGGAAGCCTACAGGACCCCAAACATTCAAAACCATAATAGACCAACTCCAAGACATATAATTATGAAGATAGCCAACGTACACAACAAGGAGAGAATATTAAAAGCTACGAGAGAAAAGAGGCAGATTACATTCAGGGGTAAACCAATTAAGTTAACGACCGATTTCTCATCACAAACTCTGAAAGCGAGAAGATCCTGGAATAATGTATTTCAAACGCTGAAAAATAATGGATTCCAACCAAGAATACTATATCCAGCAAAATTGAGCTTCAAATTTGACAATGAAATTAAAATCTTTCACGATAAACAAAAGCTAAAAGAATTTGCAGCAAGAAAACCAGCTCTGCAAAGCATTTTGAACAAAACACTACAAGAAGAGGAATTGAAAAATAGTGCCCAAAACTAACAGCAGGAGGTATCTCAGTAAAGGGGGAGGAAAATAACCAAAAAGCAAAACTAGCCAAACTAAAATAAATAAATAAAGAAGCATGACTGGAAGTACAAATCATATCTCAATTGTAACCTTAAATGTTAATGGCCTAAACTCACAAATCAAGAGACATTGGCTAGTCACCTGGATCAAAAAAACAAATCCAACAATATGCTGCCTTCAAGAGACTCATATGATAGGAAAAGACATACACAGGCTGAAAGTAAAAGGTTGGGAAAAATCATACCACTCACATGGCCCTCGGAAGCAAGCAGGAGTGGCAATACTCATATCGAATAAAATCAACTTCAAACCTAAGTTAATCAAGAAGGATAAAGAAGGTCACTATATACTGTTAAAAGGAACCATCCACCAACAAGACATAACAATCATCAATTTGTATGCACCAAACAATGGAGCTGCAACGTTCATAAAACAAACTCTCCTCAAGTTCAAGAGTCAAATAGACCACAACACAATAATTATGGGTGACTTCAACACACCGCTCTCGCCATTAGACAGATCCTCTAGACAAAAGCTGAATAAAGAAACTATAGAACTCAACAGCACAATCAATAACCTAGACTTAACTGACATATATAGAATATATCAACCATCATCAAGTGGGTATACGTTCTTCTCAGCAGCACATGGATCCTACTCAAAGATAGACCATATATTATGCCATAAGGCAACTCTTAGTAAATATAAAGGTGTGGAGATAATACCATGCACCATATCTGAACATAATGGAATGAAATTGGAAATGAATGATAAAAGAAGGAAGGAAATATCCTACATCACATGGAAAATGAACAATATGTTATTGAATGATCAATGGGTTATAGAAGACATAATGGAGGAGATGAAAAAATTCTTAGAATCAAATGATAACACAGACACAACATACCGGAATCTGTGGGACACAATGAAAGCAGTTTTAAGAGGGAAATTCATTTCTTGGAGTTCTTACCTCAAAAAAAGAAAAAACCAACAAATAAATGAACTCACGCAACACCTCAAAAACCTAGAAAAGGAAGAGCAAAACAACAGCAAATGTAGTAGAAGACAAGAAATAATTAAAATTAGAGCAGAAATCAACGAAATTGAAACAAAAGAAACCATTGAAAAAATTGATAAAACTAAAAGTTGGTTCTTTGAAAAAATAAATAAGATAGACAAGCCCTTAGCCATGCTAACGAAAAGAAGAAGAGAGAGAACTCAAATTACTAACATAGGGGATGAAAAAGGCAATATCACAACAGACACTACAGAAATACAGAAGATAATTAGAAAGTATTTTGAAACCCTATATTCCAATAAAATAGAAGATAATGAAGATATCGATAAATTTCTTAAGGCATATGATCTGCCCAGATTGAGACAGGAAGACACACACAATTTAAACAGACCAATAACAAAAGAAGAAATAGAAGAAGCCATCAAAAGACTACCAACCAAGAAAAGCCCTGGACCGGATGGGTATACAGCGGAGTTCTATAAAACCTTCAAAGAAGAATTAATACCAATACTTTTCAAGCTATTTGAAGAAGTAGAAAAAGAAGGAGCTCTTCCAAATTCATTCTATGAGGCCAACATCACTTTGATCCCAAAACCAGACAAAGATACTTCAAAGAAAGAAAACTACAGACCAATATCTCTAATGAACTTGGATGCAAAAATCCTCAATAAAATTCTGGCGAATCGAATACAAAAACATATCAGAAAACTTGTGCACCATGATCAAGTAGGATTCATTCCTGGGATGCAAGGATGGTTCAATATATGGAAATCAATAAATGCTATTCACCACATCAATAGACTTAAAGACAAGAACCACATGATCATCTCGATGGATGCAGAAAAAGCATTTGACAAAGTATAGCATCCCTTTATGTTCAAAACATTAGAAAAACTAGGGATAACAGGAACTTACCTCAACATTGTAAAAGCTATATATGCTAAACCTCAGGCTAGCATCATCCTAAACGGAGAAAAACTGAAGGCATTCCCTCTAAAATCTGGAACAAGACAGGGATGCCCTCTATCACCACTTCTATTCAATTTAGTTCTCGAAGTACTAGCCAGAGCAATTAGACAGACAAAAGAAATTAAAGGCATAAAAATAGGAAAAGAAGAAATTAAACTATCGCTATTTGTGGATGACATGATAATATACTTAACAGACCCAAAAGAGTCTACAAAGAAGCTGCTAGAGTTAATAAATGAATTCAGCAAAGTGGCAGGTTATAAAATCAACACGCATAAATCAAAGGCATTCCTGTATATCAGCAACAAAACCTCTGAAATGGAAATAAGGAAAACCACTCCATTCACAATATCCTCAAAGAAAATAAGATACTTGGGAATCAACCTAACAAAAGAGGTGAAAGATTTATACAATGAAAACTACAGAACCCTAAAGAGAGAGATAGAAGATGATCTCAGAAGATGGAAAAATGTACCCTGTTCATGGATAGGCAGAACTAACATCATCAAAATGGTGATATTACCCAAAGTTCTCTACAGGTTTAATGCGATGCCAATCAAAATTCCAATGGCATATCTTGTAGAAATAGACAAAGCAACCATGAAATTCATATGGAAAAACAAAAGACCCAGAATAGCAAAAGCAATTCTAAGCAGGAAGTGTGAATCTGGAGGTATAGCGATACCGGAGGTCAAACTGTACTACAAAGCAATAGTAACAAAAACAGCATGGTACTGGTACCAAAACAGGCGTGTGGACCAATGGTACAGAATAGAAGACACAGAGACTAATCCACAAAGTTACAACTATCTTATATTTGATAAAGGGGCTAAAAGCATGCAATGGAGGAAGGATAGCATCTTCAACAAATGGTGCTGGGAAAATTGGAAATCCATATGCAACAAAATGAAATTGAACCCCTTTCTCTCGCCATCCACAAAAATTAACTCAAAATGGATCAGGGAGCTAGATATCAAATCAGAGACACTGCGTCTGATAGAAGAAAAAGTTGGATACGATATACATATTGTGGGGTCGGGCTCCAAATTCCTTAATAGGACACCCATAGCCCAAGAGTTAACAACTAGAATAAACAAATGGGACTTACTTAAACTAAAAATTTTTTCTCAGCAAGAGAAACAATAAAAGAGTTAAATAGAGAGCCTACAGCCTGGGAACAAATTTTTACCCCTCACACCTCCGATAGAGCCCTAATATCCAGAATGTACAAAGAACTCAAAAAATTAAACAATAAGATAACAAATAACCCGATTAACAAATGGGCCAAGGACCTGAACAGACACTTCTCAGAGGAGGACATACAATCAATCAACAAGTACATGAAAAAATGCTCACCATCTCTAGCAATCAGAGAAATGCAAATCAAAACCACCCTAAGATACCATCTCACTCCAGTAAGATTGGCAGCCATTATGAAGTCAAACAACAATAAGTGTTGGCGGGGATGTGGGGAAAAGGGCACACTTGTACACTGCTGGTGGGGCTGCAAAATGGTGAGGCCAATTTGGTAAGCAGTATGGAGATTCCTGGGAAAGCTGGGAATGGTTCCACCATTTGACCCAGCTATCGCCCTTCTTGGACTATTCCCAGAGGACCTTAAAAAAGCGCTCTATAGGGATACGGCTGCATCAATGATTATAGCGGCACAATTCACAATAGCTAGACTGTGGAACCAATCTAGATGCCCCTCAATAGATGAATGGATAAAAAAAATGTGGCATATATACACAATGGAGTATTATGCAGCACTAAGAAATGACAAAATCATAGAATTTGCAGGGAAATGGATGGCATTAGAACAGATTATGCTAAGTGAAGCCAGCCAAGCCCTAAAAAACAAATTCCGAATGTCTGCTTTGATATAAAGAGAACAACTAAGAACAGAACAGGAAGGAAGAACAGGAGGAAAAGACTACAGTAAACAAAGACGAATGGGGGGAGAGAAACGGGGAGAGAAGGGAAAGCACATGGAAATGGTAGGAGACCTTCAATGATACACAAAATTATAAGAGGTTATGAGGGGCAAGGGGGAGGGAAAAAGAGGGAGAGAATTGAACAACAGCAGGGGAGGTAGAGAGGGAAGATGGGAGGGGAGGGGAGGGGAGGGGGGATAGTAGGGGATAGGAAAGGTAGCAGAATACAACAGTCACTAATATGGCATTATGTAAAAATGTGAATATGTAACAGATGTGATTCTGCAATCTGTATTTGGGGTGAAAATGGGAGTTCAAAACACAATTTGAGTCAAATGTATGAAAGATGATATATCATGAACTATGTAATGCTTTAAATAATCAATTAAAAAAAAAAGACAAAAAAAAAAGTAACAACATGTCCACCCAATAGCAGGTCAATGTTTGGCTTGATTCCTCTCTATTTTGATATAAATAATTGTCCTCTCATTTTATTGAATCCTATCTAAAAGACCATCATGTTTTTCACAATTTATTTGTTTCTTCTCTGGTAAAGTCCATAGATTAGCACATCATTTTCTTCAAGAATGTTATACATGATTCAATTATACTAAGTAGCAGCCAGTTAACAGCACAATAGACAACATAGTTTTCACTGTAGTTAACAACTGAAGAATCTAAGATTATGAAGACTAAAAGTCACAACCTCATGTTTAGGAACATTGTTGGGGAAATGGAGTACATTCAAAAATGTTGTGAAAATGTAAAAAACATTTAATTATCTAAATTTTCACTTAATATTTATTTTTATGAACTACTCCATGTCCTGTAAGTGTTGTTTCCCAAATCCTAAATTAATTAATATTTTTAGTCTGTGTGAGAGCATATTCAACTATAACAGGCTATAATATCCACTGTGTAGGTGAAGTGTGTGATCACAAATTAATCTAAACAATGAGGGCCTCATCCTGCTGGTGGTTGATGAGATAAAACTATCAAATGTCTCAAGTACTGAAGCTGTTCTCTTTTAGACAGCACTTGTTCAGGAGGGTTAGTCTATTTGTTACCTGATTAGAGCTTTAAAATGTCATAGAATGCTTTGGCTTTCCAATCCTGGCTAAAACTTAAGGATGATGGAAATAAAATTATATGTAATCATGTTCTGAATTATATCATTTACATCAGTCATGATCTTGTAGCAAGCCTGCCTTGGTGGCAATTTTAATGGACTTCTGAGAGGGAAAAGACCACTTTTCCCTAAGGGAAGTAGTTTGCACTTTTAGAAGTTCTGTAGCCAAGTATGTGTGGATTAATTTGAAATTTAACTGATGCTATGCTTTTGGTACTCAAATGTTTATCCTGAGGGAAGTTTACTATAAGATGCAAAAGCAAAGAAAGAAAAAAATACTAATGCAAAGGGGGATTTAAATGTATTTTTAAGTTTCAATCTATTCCCCATTGTCCATATAAGCTCAGGACATATTTTTACTGTTCCGTGCCTCTCCTCAATGTAGAAAAGGGTAATTTCTAAGTCTTAGCTCCAAGAGAAAAGATAGATCTACTATCTTAGCTGCTACTGCTTTACTTTAAGTGTTACTTTTGGTTTAGGATACAGTCACATGCCACTTAATGAGGGAATATATTCTGAGAAATGTTTTCTTGGGTCATTTCTTCACTGTGCAAACATCACAGGTTGTGCTTAAACAAACCTGGGATAGAGGTTAGTCATGTCGTGTTGGCCTCAGTGCTTTCGAGAAACGTGGTATAAAGGGTATAAAGGCAGAATACTGCATATTGCTTTTTAGTAAACATTGTTATTAGGTAGGAATACATTATAAAGTAAAAATTTAAATTATTTTATGGTAAATATAAAAGAAATCAAAGCCAGTCATAATGGTGCATGCCTGAATTCCCAGTGGATTGAGAGGCTCAAGCAAGGAGGATTGCACATCCAAAAGTCAGTCTCAGAAACTTACAGGGGGCCTGTGAAGCTTAGTGAGACCCTGCTTAAAAAAAAAAGAGTTAGGGATGTAGCTCAGTGGTTAAGCATCCCTCAGTTCAATCCCTGGTACAAAAAAATAATAATAAAAGAAAGAAAGAAATTGTAATAGCCAATTATCATCTTTATCAAGCTGTATGTGTTGTGTTGTACATAATTGTATATGCTTCACTTTTGTATGACTTGCAGCATTGCCACAAACATGTGAGCAAGGCCTTGTGCTGCAATGATTTGGTGGCTACAATCTCACTAGGCAGTAGGAGTTTTGAGCTCCATTTCAATTTTCTGGGATCACCATCATATGCAAAGTCCACCATTGACTGGAACATTGTTATCTGGCAGAGGACTGTGATTATTCATTTTTTATGATCTTATTTTTAATTTTATATATTTAAGGTGTCAATATGATATGTGTATACATATACATGGTGAAATGATTACTATAGTCAAGCAAATTAACATTATCATCTTCCTTAGTTATCTTTTTGGTATGTGTGGTTATATTGTATAAAATCTAGTTTCTAAGCAAAATTTTAGTATAAAAATAATACTGTTAACCATAGTCTTCAAGTTGAACATTTGCTGTCTAGACTTATTCATCTTATACAGTGTAAGTTTGTACCCTTTGACCTACTTACTCCACATTTCTTCCATCCCACCCCTACTAATTAGGAGATACTTCCATTTGTGACTACATGAATGAATACTGAAAGCATTATGGTAAGTGAATTAAGCCAAAGACAGAAAAATAAGCATGATCTTATGTGTGGAATACGAAAATGTCACTACATTCTTGGAATGCAGACAGAATCTTCAGACAATTGTATAAGAGGGAAAACTATACAGGGAACTGCGTTTGGGCCTTTGAAAATTCATGTTTTACTCATTAAGATGGTACAAAAAACCAAGTAGATGATGGAAAACAGATCTGGTATTCTGGAAATATCTCTCTCTCTTTCTCTCTCTCTCTCTCTCTCTCTCTCTCTCTCTCTCTCTCTCTCTCACACACACACACACACACACACACACAAAATAAGTTTTACCTTTTTCATTTTATATTTACTCTTTTTAAAACCAGCAGTGTTATGGTTTAGATATGAGGTGTCTCCCAAAGGCACACATGTGAGAAATGTGAGAGGGTTCAGAAGGGAAATGATGGGTTGTGAGAACCTTAACCCAATCAGTCAATTAATCACCTGATGGAACTAATGGAGTGGTAACATAAGGTACGTGGGGTGGGGCTGGAGGAGGTGGGGCATTGGGGAAGTGGCTTTGGGGAATATATCTGTATCTGGTGAATGGAGCTCTCTCTGCTTCCTGATTATCATGTGAGCTATTTCCTTCTGCCACACTCTTTCTCTATGATATCCTACTTCACCTTCTGTGAGATGGAGCCTGCTGTCTATGCACTGGGACTTCTGAAACTATGAGCCCCCTCAAAACTTTTTTTTCTCCTCTAAAATTGTTCTGGTCAGATCTTTTAATGACAGCAGTGAAAAAGGTGACTAAAACAAGTAGCAGCAGCGTAAGTCAATAATTCACAGATAAAAAGCTGCTAAGTCCAACTTCTGGTATAAACAAATAAAGTATATGTAGTAGAGATTATCAACCTGAATCTCAAAAAGACTTTGAAAAACAGAAAGGTGAGTTCTTAAGAAATACATTTACTTGAGCAAAGAAGGACCCTGTAAAAACTCTTTTGAAATCAAAAAGGGAAAGGAGCATAAGCCTGACCTCAAAAGAACAGTTAGCTGTCAGAGGGAAGAAGAATTTTGAGAGCAGTGTGGTGACTTTATGTTCTTGCCCTGATTGATCTCTAGGATTGAGGAAAGGGGGTTGACATTAATTTCTGCAAGAATGGTTTCAATGCTCTCTCTGGAATGTGGAGTCATCTATAATAGTGTTTTGAAATCCTTCTAACAGGGACAGAGGAGCTTTGGCACCTATCTCCTCTTCCCATACCTTCCTTTCAGCTTCACTTCCCTTAGTAACTATGGATGCTTCAATGCACTTGTGCTGGTTCCCACAGGGGAAAGGTCACAGAAGCAATACCAGGAGGAATTGTTAAGGGAGTGAAGCCTTGGTTGTTATCATTAATGTAACTTCACTTGTCCAAAGAGTGCATAGCTCTGAATAACTATAAAAGCACTTTCTTCCATGTTCCTCTCCTGCTTTTTATTATGTATACATGCATGCATACATACATATACCAAAACATTCTCTCAAAATTCTGTAATTCTAATTCAGCACAGGCTATTATTTTAGGTCAGATTCCTTAGAAGCTGAGCTCAAGATGAGAATTGTTATGGAAATGAATTGAAAGAGTACTATCAGATTAAAACTTAAGAGGGTGAGAAAAGTGAGTAAGGATAAAGGAGGAAAGCAAAGGGGTGGGTTCAACTCACTGGTTGTCAAAATTTTGTACCTAGACCAATAGCACCAGCCTCAGAGACTGTGTTAAAATGCAAGTTCTCAGGCTCCAATCAACTGAATCAGAAACACTGAATGTGTGGCCCAGTAATATGTATTTTAAGAAGCCCATTAGGTGATTTTGATGCACACTAAAATTTGGAATCACTGGTAGAGCTAATGTTTAGCTTCAGCCTGTTTTTACCAAAAACCCTAGGGGCATGAAAGACACTGTCACACTGTCGACTTTTTTCCTTTCAGAGGCAATAGAAGCAGTGATTTTACTTCCTATGAATTGGCTGTAGATTGCCCTGGAGATGAGGACATTGCCTCCTAGGCATTTCTGAGTGAGATGGATAATATGGACTGTTCTCAAGGGAAGGAGGCTATGATAGACTTCTGGTACAGAGAACCTAACAGAGGCAGTAACAACATCTACTACAACTGTATGTTCTCCTGTTTCAGTAAGCATTTCATCACTGTGACCAAAATACCTGAAAAGAACAACTTAGAGGAGGAAAATTTATTTTAGCTCACAATTTCAGGGGTTCAGTTCATGATTATTGACTCCATAGCTCTGGGCATGAGGTGAGCAGAACATCACGGCAGAAGGGTGTGGCAGAGAAAAGCAGCTCAAGACATGGCAACAAGGAAGTAGAATGAGAGCACTACTCACCAGGGACAAAATTTAAACCCCAAACTCGTGTTCCCAGTGATGCACTTTCTCTAGTTACACCCTACCTGCCTACAGTTACCAACCAGTTAATCTATATCAGTGGATTCATTCACTGATTAGGTTGTTGCAGCTCTCATTATCCAATTATCTTACCTCTGAACATTCTGACAGTGTTTTACACATGAGTTTGGGGGAACAACTCATATCTGAACCATAACACCTCCCTCTAATTTAGTGTGGAAAGAAAAGGTTTTGTCAAAAGAAGAAAAGTTTATGTATTGAGCAATCCCTCAGTGCTAAGGAAAAGAATTATCTTAAAATTTGGTTACTAGGGAAGAGGATATTGAGGAGGGCATTAAAATGATAATAGCAGTTCTCTGCAATCTAGGGGAAGCCTCATAAATTACCCTGACTAAAAGGAACTTCCAGGAATAGGTCCCAAGTCTAAAGGGAGAAGACTGGTGGACTAAATAAAATTGGGTCTAGCATAGTGCCCCATTTGGGAGCTACCATGGACAAAAAAAGCCACAAAACCCCCTATACCCTGATATCATGATCTGTGCTGTTACTGGGACATTCTCTTGCTTGCTTCTTCCTCTGCTAATGCTCACTCTTGATACCTGAAGCATGCCCACCCCCAAAGAGAGTTCAGCATGTTGATCTCATCTGTCGTCAATCTGCTGTTGCAGCTGGATAAACTTCAAAGCCTGAGTCCTACTGGAAACCTCCCCTGAAGAAGGCTTATTGTCTTAAATTCATACATATTAGTGCCTGATTAATTTTAACTCTGAACATGAATGTATATTAATCTTGATCATCTATTAAATCTGGATGCTCTTTAAAGGCCAGGAGGAGAAAGATGATGGAAGGGATGTCCTCACAACACAGAAAGGATGCAGTGAAGGAAAAGCAGAATTGAGAGGTGAGTGACAAAATAAATACTCTAAGACTCAATATTACATAATCTGAGACCTGGGGAAACTGGAAGATAGATGACTAGAGTAGAAAACAAAATCAACCATCGTGCCCTGATCCTACCCCTGCAACCCAAAACTGTAGATGATAAGTGGGAGGGGCAACCGACTCAGCCAGGACATTCTCTTCAGCTCACCCACTTGAGAATGGTTGGAAAGACAACAAAACTTAAAGTGCAACAATAACAGAAGGCCTAAGCAGCATAAATATCTTAAAACCAAATTGTGAAAAGAAAGCTGAACCAGGGGTCCTCAGCCATCTGTGGAGCCCTTAGCAGACCCATTGCCCTCTTAAAGCCGCAGTCATCTTCCCATGCCCAGATAGCTGTAGATTAACACAGAGGGAAGTACCCTGCAGTGAGACATCTTAAAATATCCAGCCAGAAAGAACTTCCAGAAAGATCACTACTAGCTGTAAATCACTGAACCCTCTTGCCTTTTCCATGAACCAAGGAGAATGGATCAGGCTAGGAGGGACCTGTGCTGGGGAAATACATGTGTAGCCCTACTCAACCTCTGTGACCCAGGCAAGGGTGAAAAGCTCTGCATAGCATCTGGTCAGTTGCTAAGAGGAAAGCAACAAGGAAGCACCTTTGGCTCCAAACAAAGGAAAGCAGGTTTATCAGACCCAGACCACTGACACTGGTGGGGAGGCACCACAGGAAGACTGGAGATAGTTCCCAGGATCAAAGAGTTCAGAAGGCAGGGCCATACAAAAGGGAAATTGCCTGAATATCCAGTTATATAGAAACCCAGAGGGAAATTGCCCGAGGCTACTCAGCAGAAGGGTACTGATATCAGCTTTAACAGGTGCATAGACTGAACTGGGACTACAATTGTTAAGTGACAGGGAGTTGTTTGGATACTTGTGGGAGCTTACATCATATTTTATGAGCATAGAAAGACAGTGCACACCCTTCACAACCTGGGGCATTGAACCACTGGAGATATTGTACTGCCATACCTCAGAGAGAAAAGTCAGCTGGGTGAATTGCACACTGTGAGAAGTCATCTGCAAGCCCTACAGCTCAAAAACCAGAATCTGCTGGTAAGAGGATCATAGAAAATAGGACATTGGCTCCTGTGCTCTACAACTTGAGTGAGATCCACAAAGACTGATGGACATCTGGTAAATGTCCAAACTTTAATGAAATACAAACCAAGATTCAACAAAAATTTTCTTCAACTGGACATACTGCCCTATAAACAACTCTAACACCAACTTTGATCATATAAATAACTCCTTCACGTGAATAATAATTGTTAACACAATAGCCAACATTGTATACCTTCAACCCATGTGATATATTTATCACATGGTTTAAAGCATTATTTGGATGATTCCAATTAATGGATAATCTTCTTGTTTTACTAGCTCTGTTTTACACCTGCTTCTCTTATCCCTACTCATATTTTTTTCACTAACTGTTACAACTTCATATAACACCCATTCATCTATCTCTCTTTTCTACCTTGATGTATATTATCCTTTTATATTTCCTCTCTTTCTCTCTCTCTCTTTTCTTTCCTATTTGACCAATCTATCTTCCTCCCTTCTTTTAGCCCTCACTTAGGGGTATAGTAAGTTTACTAAATTTAGCATGGGACATATTCTAAAATAGACCACAATTTAGGTCACAAAGCAAAGCATATCAAATACAAAAATATAGAGATAATACCTTGCATTCTATCAGATCGTAACGGAATAAAGTAAAGCAAATGATAAGTAAAAAAATAGAAACTACTGCAACAAATGGAAATTAAATAATAGACTTTTGAATGATGAATGAGTAGCAGAAGAAATAAGGGGAGAAATTTAAAAAAATACTTCAAGATAAAAGAGAATAGTAATAAAAAATCTCTGGGGGCAGTGTAAAGGCAGTTCTAAGAGGGAAGTTCATAGCATTGAGCTCATACATTAAAAAGAAAGAAAGATACCAAATAAATAATCAAATATTACATTGCAAGGCTCTAGAAAAAGAACAAACTAACACCCAAAATAAGTAGAAGACAGGAAATATTTAAAATTGGAGCCAAATATCAATGAAATTTAATTAAGAAAACAATACAAAAGATCAACAAAACATCTGGTATTTTGAAAGGATAAACTAAACTGATAAACCTTAGCCAAACTAACCAAGTAAAAAGGAAAAAAAAATAAAACAAACAAAAGTACCCCCCCAAACCAAAAAACCTCAATTTATCAAAATCTGAGATGAAAAAGAAATTATCACCACAAATATTTCTGAAATTCAGAGGATTATCAGAAACGATTTTGAAAATATATACTCTAATAAGCTAGGAAATCTTGAAGATATGGACAAATTTCTAGAGACATATGATCTACCCAAATGAAACCAGGAGGATATTAAAAAAAAAAACAGATTCATTTCATGTAATGAAATTAAGGCAGCCATTAAATCCTTCCAACAAAAAAAGCCAAGAACAGGATGAATTCTCATCTGAGTTCTATCAGATCTTTAAAGAATCACTAATACAAACTCCCCTCCATTATCCATGAAATAGAAAAGGAGAGAACCCCTCTAAACTCATATGACAAAGACAAAGACAGATCAAGGAAAAAAACCTTCAGACCAATATCCTTGATGGTATGAAAGATGATATATCATGAGCTTTGTAATGTTTTGAACAACCAATAAGAAAAAAACAATATCCTTGATGAATATAAATGCAAAAATTTTGAATAAAATATTGGCAAGCTTCATACACAAAGCATTGAAAAGGTAGTGCACCATGATTAAGTGGGTTTCATCCCAGGGGTACAAGGTTGGCTCATGTTTCAACATACAGATAACAATTAATGTAATTCACCACATAAATAGACTCAAGAACAGAATTATGTGATTATCTTCATAGAAGCAGAAAAGACATCTGACAATGTACAACACCCATTTATGTGTAAAACACTAGAAAAAGTAAAGAGATAGAAGGAACTTACCTCAACATTGTAAATAAGAATGACTTGGGCTAGGGTTGTAGCTCAGTAGTAGAGCGCTTGCCTAGCATGTAGGAGGCACTGGGTTTGATTCTCAACACTGCATATAAATAAATAAATAAACAAACAAACAAATAAACAAACAAAAAACTGTGGATAAACGGTAGGCAGATCAGTAGAGGGAAGGAAGCATGTGTTTGTGTGGGAAATTACTGTGAACTGAGTAAGAAAGTTATATTCCATGCTTTCATAATTATGTCAAAATTGATTCTATTGTCCTACATTACTAAAAGAACCAATAAAATAGGTTTAACTCAAAAAATAAAATAAAATAAAAGCTAGGAGATTTTTCTTACATGAACCCTATGTTTATATTCTCTTTGGAAACAAGCGTAGTGCTGGAAAAAAGTATATTGTTTAAAAAACAAGCAAACAAACAAATAAAGAAAACAAATTAAAAAAAAATATTTCAAAGAATTGATTTCTTTGATTCTATCAGGAGTTTTTCACTTCTTTGGTTTAAAAAAATAACCATACTGAAGCAATATATAAATATAAATCAACTGCAAATAGTACACATAGTAAAAACCTGAAGACTACTACCTGGTATTCTCTAAGCACACACAAAAGCAATGTTTTAACACTTATGTGAGTCTTTGGGCCTCTTATATCTGACACCGTCCTTATATTTTAACACAATGCAATTTTCTTTCTTTCTCAGTTCCCCAATGCTGTTGTATTGTACAGTGCTTAGGAAATCCATGGATCATACATAAATTGTTATAGCAGAGTTTTGTGTTCAACATGAGTTTGTTTCAAATATGCAAACACATAAGCACACTACAGATTATTATCAGAAGTGCCCAAAGAGTAAGACTTTTAATTCCCATTAATACTACATGGAGTTGTGTATGCAGCATTAAACTGCTGAAAATTTGATCTGGAAAAAAGCTGGCAACAGGTCCAAACACCAAGAGGTCCACAAGCCAGCTGAATCTCTGAGTCATCTCAGGCCTCATCAGGCAGAGCTGATGGATGGATTTTCATGTTTATGAGGAGGATGCTAGAGGGTAATGCGGCTTTCAGACAATTGAAATGCAATGACTGTCACAAATCATAAAAGGCCAGTGGTGTCATTTTGTTAGCATTGAGATCACAGAGGCCAAGTCTTGATATGCTGCTCTGAGCTGCAATCATTTATACAGAACCACTTCTCTTTATCTTGAGATCCTTCCCATCTCTTTTAGGAGAAAGAAAAATCTTTTATTTTTTTTTTAAATACAAACTCAAATCTGCTGTGTTTTCACATAGTCGATTCTTAACTTCTTTATTGCAAAGAGCAAACAAAATAAGACTTTGTTCTGACACAGAATAAAAGAGATATCTTCTCTTCAGTGAAAATTGCATCAATTCAAAAGTAGACGAGGGAATCATCTAGCAAGCAAACAAAGTGAGTTGTTCAAGAAGGGAACAATACAGTGTATTTTATTCTATTAATTGGTTAGTATATTTCATATGGATTGGAGCCAGCTTGAAGGAAAGAACAGTCCCCATGGTTTTTGTAAATTAACAAACAATATTACATATTAATAATTTCAGTACTAATTAGCTATTTTTTGCTGTTTGATTTATTGACTGCTTTGTTTTGACCTTGAATGGTAATTCCTTGCTTTATCCCCCTGTATAGTTTGATACATTTTAAGTATGAATTTAATAATAGTAATTTAGTATATTTTATGTTATCCTTATGCTTCTATTCAAGGCTAGTTCTTGAATTCAGTTTGTGCCCATTTCACTTTAATGAATTTAATGATGAGAAGGTTTAATTAACAATGCTTTTAGGATACCTGCAAGACCACCACAAATTACTTCATACCTCATGAAACTTCACCACTTTTTAGAAACATTTAAAAAACTATTTTTTTCCTCAAGATAATACTGGTGCTCTGTAATATGTGAAAAACATAAAAATTATTGTTGTTGTTGTTATTTTACTTTAGAGGAATCAGGCAGCATTTCTCCATAAGACAATTTTAGTTTATATTCTTTTGGCAATATGTAAACACTAAAGTCTCAAAATCCTAACCATCTATCCAAATTTCAGGTTTTGTTTTCTTAGCAAATGTTACAAAAGGCAGATAGAATATTTGAATTTGGATTTGAAGCAAAGAAAACTTCAGTAAAAGTGAGTCACTTTAAACTCTACCATTTACATCCCATGCTCTAAGAGCCATCCTCTAGAGAAAAGACATGGGGAGAGAAGAAAGGAAGGAAGGAAGGAGTGGAAGGAGTTGATCAAAAGAAAAATTAAAGGGGGAAGATGGAAAAAGTTATTAGAAGGATAATTTTATATAGGCTAGATACAAAAATCATAGTATTAACAAAAGGATTATTTGTAATTCAAATTAGAATTCAGAAGTGAATTCAACGAAACTGGTATCATTTTCATCTCTACACTCATTCAAAAAGGTAATTGATTTCTAGTGTACTTAAAGTTTTCTTTTTTGTAAAGGATTTTTCCTCTCCTCCAGAACTCTGAAAGATTGATATTTTCTCTCTCTTCCCCTCTTCCTCTTTTGGCCTGTAATGTTAGAGAAATACCATGGCATTTTTTTTTCTCTCCTGTTTGAGAGAACTGATACTTAAGACTTGTAGTAACCAATAGGAGAGAAAATAAGGGAAAATTCAGGATTTACATGATTACTAAATAAACCATGGTTAATGTCTTAGTGTAGGCCATTGGGCTTCTTTGGGTAAATTTCTATTAGTAACTGACCAAAAAAAGGGAATTACTTTTCTGTAAGAATACAAGAGACAATCTTGTGAACATGCAAAGATGAGATATAAAATTAGCTGATCTCATAGAGAAAAAATTAGAAACTTTGGAAATAAAGTTTTAATTTCTCTTTCTTTCTCTTTCCATATGGTACTTTCATCTCCAATGGTATATTATGGGAGAGGACTTAAGGTTTTGTCAAATGTACCAAATGGCCTTGTACATAGTTAGGCTAGATAAAAGAGTTGCTGGACATCTGAAAAACAAGCATCTGATGTTTTTGTACTGTGTCAGTTTAGATAGACTAGAACTATGTTTCCTAAATTATCCCTCCCTGTACATTTCTAGATTAAGTTTGTAATATATATTTTAAAAATCCCTTTTTATTGGGTCAGATCCAAATAAAATTTTATTCCAATGAAGCACAATGTCCTGGACTAAGACCCGTTATTCTATATATTGTGTGAGATTTGGGAGGCAAGAAGTGAAATAGTAGCCCTTTTGCTTTGAAGCTGATTCAAGGCATCAGCTTGGATGCTACAGATTAAATAACTATTGCTTATTTATTCTCTCACCTTGCTGGCCAAACCCAGGAGTAATTCAGCATTTACCTGGATCCCTTTGGCAGTTGCTGAGTCCAGGATGAAGCTTGAAGGCAGTTCTGTGGCAAAAGACTTCTTTTGGGTATCATGTTCTTGAGGTTGGACTTGGGTTTGATTGGTCTTCATGGGATCTGCTTTGTCCTGCCTCCTCCCCCTTCACTCCAAACACACAGTTTAATTCTAGCTTTGATCCCTGAGACCTTGATCCTGCTGACTGATAGTGATTTCAGGCCCAGCATAGACACAATGAGAATAGTATTGTATTGACTTCCTCATCGGTTATCCCAACAGTATGAGATCCAATCCCTGTAATAAATCCTTTATTCCATACCATTATAGTGAGGGTGCCTCCCTGATCAAAACTTATCAGAATATGAGCTGGGGTTGTGGCTCAGTGGTAGAGTGCTTGGCTTGCACACGTGAGGCCCTGGGTTTGATCCTCAGCACGCCATAAAAATTAAGTAAAGATATTGTGTTTACCTACAACTAAAATATATATAAAACTTATCAGAAATAAAATTTATGGATGATTTATGGGAATTGATTTTGTGTTTTATGTAACTTTTTTGATCTAATTAGATAGAATTGCATTGATGAAGCTGTTGCCACTGACAGAGAGGACACAGAGTTTATGTCAAGCAGTGACAAAAAAATTTCTTACAATGCAATCTGTAGACTAATCAAGTGCCCGCAGAAGGAAAATCTGGGTTGCTGAGTGTTTACTGCCATTTAAGAAAAAAAAAGAAAAAGAATAATGATGATTTCATTTGGTTAATTTTAAATGTGCTGGAACATTAGGAAAATAAAATGGTCAGCTCAAGGCCTTCAGTTTCCATGACAGGGACCAGGTAAAGAAACAGGCATCTCTTATGACTACTCTTTTTGGAGTTGTAGATACAAAATTAAAAAATAAAAATAAAAACCAAATTCAAAGTCTGTAAGTAAATGGATTTGATTCAAGCAAATTGAATTATTTAAAGTTTCACAGTATACCTTATGTTAGATTTAGTTTTTGATTTAGAAGGGGTTGTACCCTGAAAGCTGGGGCTGTGTCAGTAAATCTCAAGTTAGGGATCTCAAGCCCTTAAATTCTGCACACTTCAGCAATAGAAGGAGCTCTTCCTCCCTGATGAGGAGGAAGTTTCCCCTTCTCTAGAGAATTTTAATAGTTTTGTAAGAGACCCATAGTTGACTGTTGATTCTTCTTAGGACCTATTTTCACTAGCTGTAACTCTTTCTAGAATTACATGTAGACTTAGGAATTGTCAGAACCCTAAAGTTAAATCACAGGGCTCATTAGTTGCATGAAGACCTTTCTAGAAAACTACTCTGTTGATAAATATCTTCTGGGCTGCTACTCAATCTTTGTAGAATTGATGGTTTTACTGGGGACACTTATGTTATGATGTGACCTGAACTGTGTGCCAGGGATTAGATATTTCCTGATGTATCAAATCTTAAAGTTGGACATGCATAGAAGCAGAACATCATTCAGCTGTGGTAGGTAGGAGATGGACCTCAAGAGGGTCAAAAGTCAAAAATAAGTTACACTAGCAAGTGGTGCAGGTGCCCACCGCTCCCACTTCCTCTACACTAATTTCTTATCTTACAAATGACCTCTATATTTGCTTTCCCAAGTAACTTCAAAGAAACTTCTCTGAGATCCATTATTAAGGAAGAAAAGAATTTGGAACTCGCTGACAGATGGTTTCGCCTCACTTTCTGACATTACCCCACAGTGGATGGCAACAGCATTGTAATCCCATCTATGGGTGATGCTGAAGAAGAGTGGCTAAGGAAAAACCTCCCAGTGAGTAGAATTACAAATATCATAATTTATTGTTCATTTTGTACTGAAGGACACGTGGCTGGAAATATTACTAAGGTGTAGATAGAAGCTACACAGGCAGAAAGTAATGGTTTTGATGGATACTCAGGGTCTTGAAAAGGAATATAACTGGAAATTTAGAAATAAGGAATTAGGGCAGAAATATTGAAAAAATCTCTATGAATGAAGACAAAAAAGACAAGTTATGTGTGTTTGATGTAAACAATCATCAGAGAGAAGATTAGGAGAGAAAAATCTTAATCTGGTATAAAAGATGATAAAATCTTTTTTTTTTTTTTTTGGTACCAGGAATAACTTCAAGGGTGCTTAACCACTGAGCAACATCCCCAGTCCTTTTTAACTGTTTTTTTACTTTGAGACAAGGTCTTGCCAAGTTGCTTAGGGCCTCACTGATTGGCCTAGGCTGACCTTGAACTTGCAATCCTCCGGTCTTAGCCTCCCAAGCTGCTGGGATTGATGATCAATTCTTTAGATCCAAGTCAGTTCCTTTTCCTTGATATCTATTCCTTGCCCAGTGGGCTTGTAAACCAAGTGGCCAAGGTAGCATGGTTAGAGGTTATGCGTGGACTAAGCAGCATGGGATTTCACTCTTCAAAGTTAATCTGGTCACAGCCACTATTGAGAGCTCAATATGCCAACATCAGAATCTAACGCTAAGTCTCCAATATGGCATTTTTCCTGGGGTCATTAGCTATCTACTTGACGATAAGTTGATTTTGTTGGGTCATTTTCATCCTGGAAGGGCCAAGAATTAGTTTCTAGCTGGAATAAACACTTCAGAATAAATTTACTTTCCTAAACTACAAGGCTTCTCTCAAAACCACCATCAGTGCATTTACAGGATACTTCACTCACCATTATAGTATTCCAAAGAGCAATGCTTTTGAGAAAAATCCCATTTAACAGTATATTAAATGTGCAAACAGGTTCATAGGTATGGAATTCACTAATCTTAACATGGTACTCATAATTCTGAAACAGTTTGAAAATTTACAGTGCCAGACAAATAATATCTTAAAGGTTTGAGTAATGTCCTATAGGATATGATATATACTTTAAATTGGTGACCAGTATGAAGCTGTTTCTTCCATATCTAAAGATTATATAGTATTTATAGGCACGGTTTCTCTATTTCCCCTAATGATCAATTAATGGAAAAATATTTTTTCTTTCCTTGCAATGGTTTTCTCCAATGCTTCCTCAAGGGATCATTTTAGATCCCTCAGGTCAATGAAGAGAGACAAAGAGAAGAGATACTATCCTGACTGGCATGATTAATCCATACTGTCAAGGGGAAATTGAATTGCTACTAAATGTGGAGTTAAGGAGGGGTATGTTTGGAATACAGGAGAGCCTCCCTAGTAACTTTTCTTACTTCCACATCTTATGGCAAATAGAAATCACTAACAACCTAATACAGGCAGGACTGTTATTGGTCTGGACATTACTATAATGAAGTTGAGTTCTACAATGAGGCAGGAAATCATGGCCAGTTCTGATAGTTATTGAAAGCAAAGATAACATAGAATAAGGAGTGGAGAAGTTTATAAATACCAGTCATAACCATGTGACCAATCAGAGAAATAGGACTATTATTATTGTTGTTGTTGTTTCTCTATTTTAAAAGAAATATGTTCACATTTATTTTAGGCAATTCTTTTATTTGTTTCAATTTTATTCCCCTACCAGGTAATATACCATATATTAATAATGACTAAAATTACATTAATATTTATGTTATGGGATATCTAAAGGAATAGGTGTGACCTACCTTGAAGAAAAGTCAACAATCTCTCAGATTTTGTTCAATCAAGGGATTCAATTCCTCATTTGGTGGAGTTGTGCTTTTATTTTATGATGGGTGGTTGCATCAAGTTAGGCAGGCACATAATTTTACCAATGCCTTTATTTTGAAATTAGTTATAAAGATGTTTGCATGGATGCTAATTTGACAAAAATGAACTCTAGCTATTTTATATTGTGTCAGCTTAGTTAAGCCAAAACTTTCCCTAGAATCCCCTTCTCTTCATGGCTTCAAGTGTATGTTGGTCAAAAGAAAAATCTTCATGAGTTCAGAGGTAGAAGTGAGGCATCATCGGTCATTATATGCTGAAGATTATTATAGGATACCACTCATCACTGCAGCTTGTGCGATTTATCATGGAGTTGCTGACTGACCTTTTGGTGTGGGATAGCAGCCAAGCCTGCAGCTCCTTCTGCTTCCATCAAATCATCTCCTTCCACTTCTCTTAACCTTGGACTATGTCCCTGTGTAGCTTCATAATAAAGTCTCTAGTTTGGGGACAGATTACCTAGATCATCATGATTGGAAGTGGTTTCTGTTTGTCCTATGGTTACCAGTTTGTTACCACTTTCCACCACTTTAGGTCCAGTTTTTTCTCCTGCCTGCTGTCTCTTGTGATCTACAGTCCCATCTCAAGCCCATCACTATATGTAGAGGCAAATGTCTTCCATGAGCTATGTAAGGTCTAATCCCTATAATAATTCTCTTATTTCATATCACCCATTGTAGCTCTGCTTCTTCAATAGAATACTAACTGAAACAGTCCATGAAAGACAATTCTAATAAAGAATAAGATAGGAATTTCCCAATATAGTTATTGCTAATTTACTTTATGTAGTCATGTTGTACTCCGAGTTTCCCAGTGGATGAACTTTCTCAATTTTTAATATCTAGGAGCATAATTTAATGTGTTACATCAGCTGCCAGAGCTATTGCAGTGGACATCTCTAGATTATAGGAGAGTTATGAGGTCAGGCCTTTTTGTGTCTTCAGTAAGATTGCTGACTTGGTTAAGTCCAGAAATCCATGATGTGTCTGGAAAAGAGCATATGCCTTCACATCTGCTGTTTTCTGCTTGAGAGAACTCATAATCCCATGCTGTTTTGTTGGTTAAAAATATCCTACTTTAAACACAGATAGTGAGGAAAGTGACCAAATTGTCCTGTTTGACTGCTGTATCCAAACTAAATTGGTTTCTATGCTAAAAGTCCAATATTTGAGTGTTGGTTTAGGGAACTATTTCTATAGGAAAAGTGGGGCCCTGTTAGTGAATTAAATAAAAAACTGAAGGAAATTATTTATGAAGGAAGAACATATAATGCTCATTAAAAGGAGAATTGACAAAAGAAATAGCTGGTTTTAATTCTCTCAATTTAGTAATTATATTTCCTCTCTCGTATGTGAAAGTTGAACACCAAATGCAGAAACGGAGAGGGACTACCCCTGTTCCCTTTTTATAATAACCCAAATATGTATTTTTGGAATTCTCCAACAGTGTAAACTCTACTACATGAGGAGTGACATCTCATCTGGATCTTACTGTGTTTCTTGGAAGGAGAAAATTGGTGCCTGGGGAACTCATGTATTTTGCAAGTAAACACCAATCTGCTCTACTTCAGAAACTTGAAGTTTACACAGAGTATAATTTTTGAAAAATACAGATATTAAAACTTGAAAAGGTCATTATCAGAGAAACTAGTACTTCCTTGAAAAGTAATTCCAAGACCCACTGTAAGTAGCAGAGTGTTTTGCTACTTTCATCACATTCACCCTCTTTCCAGAATTAGAAACTGGAAATATTCAACCAAACTTGTGAAGACAAACCTACTTAGAATGTGAATTCAGTGTGTTATGTACAAAGAAAGTAACAGGTAATTAAATTATATTTTAAGTGTTAAATGCACTAGAGAGTTTATTACTTTTTGTCTCCTCCCATAACAAATGTGATTGTTTGTTACCTCCACTTACATACGTGCATCTAAAGGAAATTCCCTTCTATGGGATGATTTTCATAGATTTGAAAATTTTCTTTTAAACATGTGAGATATTGACTCAGCTACAATTCAAGCACAGTGTTAACAGTGATGTTCAATTGAACGTATTTCTCCTCCACCTCTCCACACACTCCCACACTAAAATCTCCACAGAATGAGAAAGGCATTTGTAGCTAAGGAAACTCAGTTCATAATGGAAAATCTAAGTAGAGCTTACAATGAGAAATGGCGAAACCTGCATGTAATATTATACTTAAATTCTTGTGCTGATAGGGCTCTTTTAGTTTACAAAATAAGATAAAAGATCAATAATATCAGGTAGTTAAAGCCAAATTATAATATCTATATTGAGTCATTTTATGATACACAGACTAGAAACCAGAATTTCTAGTTCCATCTGAGTTTAGTTCTCAGTTTCTCCATCAACTTATTGTGTCCCCTTGGCAAAGTTTATTAACTTTATGGTTTTCCATCATCTGTTACATGGGAATAAAGTATTTGACAAAATTCAATGACTCTGTGAAGCAAAACCAGGTCCTATTTGTGGCATATCATCAGATCTTACAGGATGAAAGCACTCCAAAGCCTCAGGTTTTATAATACCTTTTTTTTTTTTTTTTGCAAGTAGCAGCAGATGCTGATATTTCTCTAGACTAAAACAATGAAAGTGGATCTATAAAAGCTTTCTTTATTACCAAGATAAATTTCTAGACATTTCATCTTCATGTCCCCACAAATATTGGTACTGTTTGGTTATACCATTGACAGATACTTTTTTTCTTCAGGAACACTTGCAAACTGATTATTTTAAAAAGTCAAGAATATGATTTATTTCTAGAATTATTTCAGTATAACGCTTTGCACTTTAGACAGGCATAAGAAATAACAACTCCCAGGAAAACTTGCTGGGTACATAGTTCTTGGCTTCAAGGAAGGCAAGTGAAAACTATGGTCAGTTCATCTCCAAGAAAAAAAGGAAAAATAAATATAACCTAACACAAATTTTCTGTGTTTGTTCAATATTTTTAAAAAGGCATTATTAAAAGAATTCTTACTTTGTTTTTACATTAAATGCTTTACAAAATTATGTGTGGGAGAAATCAGAAGAGAGAAATTGCTTGTCGTTTCCATGAGCAGGCTAACTGCATTTTTGAAATGTGGCAGGTAATTGGAACTCTTAAAAATACTCTCCATTTTCACTTCAGATTAAAAAGATAGCTTTTAGAATCATGGCATTATCTCAGACAGATGCAGCATGACCAATATCCAGCTTGAAACAATAGGATCTTCAATTCCAGGGCATTTAATTTATGTCTTCTTTTCCTGTGAATTATTTTTGAAAATGTGGCAACTAATAAGCATCTAACTTTGGCTGTTTCTATCAGGGAAGTATTATAAATTTTAACTATACAATATTTACATCATCACCTTTTTCAATAAAAGTTCAAAATTAAATACTTCAACTTGCAATCTCATATTGATATCATGACTGCATTAAATCCATCATTAGTGAGTTTTCTTTTATCCCCAGGAAATTTAACTGAAGGTATTTTCATTTCAATGGAGAACATGTTACTTATTGATCCCCCTCCAAAAAACAAAAGATTACTCAATATCAGAGTAATGATTTGACCAGTGTGACTGCCTCAAAAGATATATGGATTAAGGTAAAAGACAGTCAACAAATGTTCATTGGGCACCTCTTGTATGCAGTATACAGTTTTTCTAGACAATACAAATAATGTAAAAAGTAGGCACTATATATGTCTATGAAAACTACTCTTTTATAGAAAATCCTCCATGATTAATATCTTATTATCTGATTTTCTTATTACACACACATACATCAGCCCTCAGCATAAACTTCTCACACTACTTCAACCCTTCTTACTACAAACCACTATTGTAATCCCAGCAGCAAACCACTGTATTCCAAGCAAGCTCTAATCTGCTTCAGGAGTAGGATTCATTGGGGGAAATCATTCTGCCCTTAGCAGAAACCAATCATTGATCTAGAAGAAATAGTAAATTTTGATTTCCCCATCTCTCTTCTAGTCAGGAATTTAGAAATGCTCTATTTTTTTAATGAGAAGAAAGGAGGGGAGCTTATTCTTCTGTCCCCAATTGAGTGCCACAGTAATTTGCAGCAATGTCTATTTTTATCACCTATGTTACATTATAGCACATTTATCAATAATTTTATAAACATTAATTCTCTACAAAAACAAGAAGAACTTGTGGAATTTCAGAGAAAGTTGGACAGAGTTTTATATCTTCATTGTTAGTTTCTACACTGGGATAGGTATGGTAGACTCCAATATTTTTGTGTCTTCAGCTTTTGTCCTTTAATGATAACTTCCAGTGCAGATGTCCCTTCAATAGGTGGCAGCGGATCCAGTGAATCATTCAAATATTTAGGTCATTCTTTGCAGTTTTGATAAGAAAAGACAGATAACATTAATTTCATAGACTTAAAAGCAGAGTTTCAATAACATAAGCGTAGTAAATGAACAATTTTTTTTCCACTTTTGCAAAACATGCTTTTAGAATAAGGCTCACTAGTTCGTGAAGAAAGGAACATGATGAATAATTTTCCAAAGGAAATGAAAAAAATTGTATGATTTATGTCACTACAATAGATAAAACAGCAACACACCTTTCAATTATTTTTCCTGTTTTAAAAAATTGCGAAATATAAAACTATCACAGAGAAATATTTCAACCCCTTAAGGTTTGTAATAAATAGAACAGTCATGGAACTTAAGACACTTATGACTTTTGGTGTTTTCTGTCCTGGTGACCTATATGAGTTATAAATTTCCTATGACAGAGCAAAATCCAATTAACCCTTTGTAACAAAGATGAGATTGTCTCTTCCGTGTCACAAAGGTGAGCCCTGCAACTATTAAGTAGCCAAGTAAAGCATTTTAGCATTTTGTTAGTATTCACTTTTTTTGTCTAGATTATTTTTTTATCTAATTTATAATATTTATGAACACAAAGCTCTTCCAAGGCTATAACTGTAAGAAAAAAATAAGTCCAGTACTTCATCATGTCATCTGCTCGCTATTAATAAGTTCTCCGTGACACATTTAAAAAGTTAAAAAAAAAAGTAGCTGGTGTTCTCTTATCTTTTTCTAAAAATTTTTTGTAAGTTGTAGATGGACAGCATGCCTTTATTTTATTTGTTTATTTTTATGTGGTGCTAAGGATCAAACCCAGTGCCTCACACATGCAAGGCAGGCGCTCTGCCACTGAGCTGCAGCCCCAGCCCAAGTTCTCTTATCTTAAAGAAGTAGTTTATTTTAGTTTCAAAATTTAATAGACTTTTCTTTAATGTTATGAATAAAATTGAAAAAAATGCATTATATTTTTGATTTTTTTTCCTCAACATTTTCTCCTTTTGAAATGTGCTTACTTTTAACAAGACGTATTTTATTATGGATTTTCCACATTGGGCAATTTCTTTGTTTTACTTTTTTTTAAAGTTTTGTTTAATGACTTCCTAAGTTTAAGGTACACTTATGGTCCCCTCTGCTCTATAAAAAAAGAGTAATGGAAGAATTGGAAAATAAAATGATAGTAAAAGTTTTCTGTTATTCCTTTGGAAAACTTGGTTGTCTTCCCTTAGCCTCAGGATCTCTAACCAAAAATGGGATCTCTTGAAAAAGATACCCCAGCTGGAAAGGAAGTAAAGAATGGGAGAACAAGGAGCATGGCAGAAAAATGAGAATGATAGTCTAAAGAGCACTAGTAGCTTGATTTTATATCAGAGAAACAATGAAAATTTTTAGTCCTCAAATGCAAGGTCGGGTTTTTGTAAACCTAATGGACCCATAATTTGCTCAAGAAAAGAAGTCCAAGGATATTGTATAAGCCTGATCTTGTTCCTCACTTAGCTTTGTGTCCAAGAAGGACAATAACACCCTTCAGATCATAATCTTATCTAAACTACATATAATTTATAGTTATATGTGTAATTTTTTCCCATTTTAGAATATAGTTAAGTTACCTCATCTGAAATTAATCATTTTCTTTAGAGAAAAGATGTGTATGCACAATGTTTAAAAACTTGGAGGGCTGTAATAAGTTTCAAGTCAATCCATGACCCATGGTAATTTTCTGCAATAACTGTTGCATAAAAGCATAATATGAACTACACATATATTTTTAATTTTTCTAGTAATCACCTGAAAAATAAAAAGTAGCTGACCTTAGTTTTAATAGCATGTTTTATTTAACCCAATATATCTAGAATTTTATCACTTGAATAATAAATATAAAAATTTTAATGAGAAATTTCATAGTTTTGGGTTTTAAGCCCTTAAAGTCTATTTATTTATTCATTTATTCATTCACTTATTTATTTATTCATTTATTTATTTTAAGTAAAAATAATTTCTTAACTTTTTGTTCATGGTACCCTTACCACAATTTACAGGGCAATGAACTTTAGATACTGAATATAAAAAAAAAGTTACAACAAACAAAACACCTCAGGCACCAGGTGTGGTGGTGCACACCTTTAACCCTAGTGGCTCAAAAGGCTGAGGAGGAGGATCTCAAGCTCAAAGCCAGCCTCAGCAATATATCAAAGCCCTAAGCAATTCAGGGAGACCCTGTCTAAATAAAATATAAGAAAGGAGATGAGAATGTGGCTTAGTGGTTAAGTGCCCCTAGGTTCAATCCTTGGTACAAAAAACAAAGAAACAAAACAAAACAAAACCCAAAACTCAGGAATATACATCAAATTGATACTGTATTGCATTAATTAATAGCTGCATTTTAAAAGCAAACTGTGACCATGAAAGTCCTGAACAAGAAGGGTTTCCTGTGTAAGCTACAGTTATTTTTCTGACTGTGGGTCTTCATTCTTTCTGTGGGAGAATTTTACAGTTCCTCTAGTGCACTTGGACGATTGTCTCACAGTAACCTGCAGCTTTCCTAACTATTCTTCACTCTTCTCCTGCTAAGAACAGTGGCCTTTTCTGCTGTTTTCAAAAACTTATGCTAATGTCTTCTCTGATATAAGCGGGGGGGGGGTGACTCAAAATGGGATAGGGAGGAAGAGCATGAGAAGAAGATTACTACTAAATAGGGAAGAGAGGCGGGAGGGAAAAGGAGGTAGACGGGGAATTGCATGGAAGATGGAAGGAGACCCTCATCGTTATACAGAATACATGTATGATGTTGTGAGGAGAAAATAAAAGTGTGTCATATTAGATTGGGTAGAGAGAAGTAATGGGAAGGGAGGGGAGGAAAAGGGGGGATAGGAAGGGCAGCAGAATAAAATAGACATTATTATTGCTGTATGTATATAGGTGACTGTATGACCAATGTGATTCTTCAACCTGTACAATCTGAAAAATGAGAAATTATACCCCATTTGATTCAAATGTATGAATAGTCAAGATCATTGTACTGTCATGTGTAGCTAATAAAAAAAAAAAAAACCTTATGCTACTGCATGGACCACTACCATCTCGAGGTCTATAAGTACCACCATAGGGACTACAGTACTTCTTCCACCAAAACTGCCTACTTTCATGTGTTAACAATTTGATAATTTTCATCTACTGTAATTTCCCAAATCATTATGGTTTTCCCACCATAGTTAATCACCACCAAAATTTTTGCTTCATTGTAACCATCATGTCTTCCTCAACAACTAACATATCCATTAATTTGGTTTCCACATCCTGATCCACTACCACTATATCATCTCTTACTGTTATAACCATGACTATTGTCATAAATGCCACCTTTAAATCTATTATATTCACAATTACATCTTCCATAGCAACCTCTGCTGTCACCACTTTCAACATGATGCTCTTCTGCTCCACCAAAGTTACCACTACTGCAAAAATCACCTCCTAAGTTTCCTCCATGACCCTAGAAGTTGCCAAATTCACTTCCTTGACCTCTGTGCAATCTAGTAGACTGAATCTCTTGCTTGGAAAAGAACTTTTTCACTTCACAAATGTATGTATTAGTAGTGTGGCATTTCTGAATAACAATATCATCAACTATTCTAAAGTTATAAAAGCAACATTTTCCCACACTGCCTGTCTCCCATAATTTCTATAGTTTAAATCTTACCATAATTTTCAAAGTAGTCTCTCAAATTATATTCTTCTATATTATCTTAAATACTACCAACAAAAATTTTCTTCACTATTGGATGGGCACTGGGCTTCACATAATTCTCTCTAGAAACAGCTCTTGGATTTCACTATTCACCCATCAATTTATGTGGCTAGGAATAAATTGCTAAATCCACCTCTTTAACACAAGAGTAAGTCACAAAACCAAAGTCCCTGGAACATTTTGTTGGAGGGCCACTCATTACCACACAATCTGTGAGTGCACCCCATTTATCATAACATTCTGTAATTCAGTCTGTAATTTCAAAGCTCAGATCACCAATAGACAGCTTCCTCAACTACTCTGCTTTCTTTTGATCATGGTCATCCATTTTGAGATTGGATTTGCCTCTTTTAACTCGTGAGTTCAATATGAGCTCTCAAAATCTTGTGTGCTTTTTATCGTTGGAGCTCATCTATTATGACTTTTAGATGTGCGATATCTCAAAGATATAATAGCTACATTGGCAAGTGGCCATCATATTAGGCAGTGTAGGACTATGTCAAATAGCTGTTTATTCAGAAACTATTTAGATGAATGACCCAATGAACAATGAAAGTTTAAAAATTACATGGTAATATTAATATAAAAATTCATGAAATTGAGAGAGATTATTAGAGTGATTAAGGGATTTTCATAAGGTCTGTGGTAGAAATAGTATTAGACCAGGAAATAGGAGATATGTGAGTTTTAGTGAACTTCTGTTCTTATTGAAGTTCCAATTCCATCATTTTAAATGAGCAAACACCAGTTACTAATCTCCAACAATTTCTCAAGAGACTAGTTCAGAAACTGGGTCAAGTATATCTTTATTTCCAAAAATAAGTAAATAAAGCAACTGATAATACCTAAGGATCTCACTAAGTAATTGAAAATACAAATATCCTAAATTTCCTCTTATCTTTGTCAACATATATATTTCCTTTCTTTAGCTGGAAAAAGTGTCACTTATTCAGGATTATTTATTATGAAAACTATACAATTTAATCATTAATTTAGCTAGTATATTTCAGTTCAGAAATTCTATCCTTTATAATGAAATGTATATGTGCCGCAGTCTTGGCTGGGCACAGAATCACGAGCCACTCAAGCAGGAACAAAACTTTATTTTTGAAAAAGCCGCCAATACTAATTAGGCGCAGGCAAGCCAAACCCGGTCTTCCCACGGGCGTCTGCCAGAACCGCGCGTCCCGGAACTGGGGGGGGGGGGTGGCAGGACCTCCCCAGGAATTTCCTCCTACTATCCTTCCCCAACCAATGGGAACTCTCCAGGAGTCCCTAACATGAGTCCGGTAGCAGGCCAAGGTGAACAGCAGGAGCCCAATTTCCATATGAATGTAAATCTTAACATAATCATATCATCTCAGTGGCTAGCTTTACAACCAAAGGTGCCATGCATCATTTATCTGCTTGTGGCTCCTAGCATATATGTGTTCATGATGAGAAGTTAATTGATCTCTGTTGATTTTTTTTCCCTAGAGGAACTGGAGATCTATCAAGTTTGGTTTTCCTAACTGAAAACTGAAACTCCATTGCAAACAGTTTTAATAAGAAAAGATAATACAAAGTCTAGATACAAGATGAGTTCAGGCTATTGGACATGGAAGCTGTGGCTCAGTTTCTCTCCAGCCCATTTGCTTTACCTTCTACCATGTTTAACTTAATGTTTAGAATAGGAGAGGGACAACTTCTAGTCACTGAATATAGAGTTGGCAGCGTCCATTGGAAGGAAATACTCATCTTGTCTCTCTCTCTTAGCAGCAAGGACTTCTTGCCCAGAAGTCCCACAGAACACTTCTCTCACATTTTCTTCTCCTGCATTTGTTCATTAGCCCTCTTCTGTAGGTAGAGTGGCAAGGGAAATGTGATGGGCTTAGACAAATCATTTAGTCAACCACAGATGAGTCTGGTAGCAAAAAAAAAAAAAGTGTATATGAGTCTATAAACTTTTGAAAAAATTCAAAAATTTTATTTTGTAAAATAGTTGAAATAAATGGACAAATGAGTTTTATTTGGGCAAAAATGTACTGTACATGAATGATCAGAGCACCATTATTTTTAAAGACTATATGCAAAGTAGCAATCTTTCACTGAAAAGCTATTAACTCACATTCTAAAAGATGTGATTTTTAACAGCTTTGATTGAAACATATTTGATTTGATATCTCATAACTTTTAAAAGAAGTCATCTAATATTAATGAAGACAAATGATACAAAAATTATGAAAAATTAAATATTTAAATTTCCCTCAAGCTGCCCTCATTCTCAGATTATTGATTTTCTCTGTTTAGTTTCCAAAAGGTGGAAGTCATATCTTCCATAAAGTAGCCTTATAATTCTTGGTAAGAATGAGGATTTAATTTTTTTATTTGATGATTTATAGTACTTATGAAGTCTTATTCCTTCTTCTGGAAAAATATAAGAAAAAACTCACCACATGATACAGTTGTATCTGGAATCTCTCTCAACGGCCCCTCTGATGATTGCTTGATTGCCAGCCAGTGGCACTACTGGGAGCTAGGAGAACCTTTAAGAGGGAGGGTCTACTAGGAGTTATTATGTATTGGGATTGTGTTCTCAAACTGGACTGTGGGAACCTGCTTTTTTCCTTTCTCCTTTTTATGTCATAGGTATAAGGTAAGCTGCTTTGCTCCACTACACCACTGTGGTTGGGATTTCCTTTCCATGCAGCATCCTTGTTCTCTTTGTTTTTTCTTATGCTTAATTTGGGATATAACACTTCCATCTTATGCTAAATTTCTGCTAGGCTGACCTAATCTTTTATGGTTAACATACCCAGGTATAGATAAGCAGTTCAAGAACCATGGTCATTTGATGTCCAATGATCAGCTGTTTTGCTTCTACTTAAGCCCAAGAGCATTCCAAAAGTTGTTTTATGAAAGCTGTGCACATATCTGTCTTATTTAACATGTTCTTTCTCCAGAAAACTTGAGGTTTATCAAAAAGTGTCTAACTTGCTCTGGTGAATGCATAATCCTCTTCTAGAATCCTAGGGACCTGCCTTGTGATTATTCCACTGGGGTTCGTCACAAGTTCCATAAGGAATCTTTTCTAGTCATACAGATATAACATCATAGCACTTGCAAAATCACATGCCTTGAATGTCAGGGCTATATTTACAGCAACCTGTATCTCCAGTTTTTTCCCATGACCAATCTGTCTCTATGAGGGCTGGAGTGGTAAATTAAATGGAGAAATGATAGGAGTAATCACCTCTGTGATTTGTTTAGATTATTATATAAGGCATAATATTCATTATCCTTCAAAGGATGCAAATATTGTTTTTAGATCTCTGTCTTGCTTGGGAGAGGGATAATTTCGGAAACTTCCACTTAACCTTTTCACTGCTATAGTTCTTGTTTCTCAGGCCAAAAGCCACTGTGGTATTTGTAACAGCTGCCAAGCAAGTCAATCTGAAATGTACATATAGACTAGAGAAATGCCACTGCTTAGGTCTGTCAGCCAAGTGCAACTACTTATGTGACTATGACCTGGCCTCCATTTATTACTTGGTCCATATATAACACTTTTCTTATAGGGGTCCTAATGATGGTATGGATTTGGATTACCAATGCAAACTCAGACCCTGGAATCCAAGAGTCTTCAAATGTCCATGCATCTCTCTTTATTTGCATATACAGTTATCTGAGTAAATGGTCATAGGTCAATATTTGAAGAAAATCATTACTGTAAAATTTATTTAATGGCCTTCTCAAGAAATTATACACATTTTCTTTCTTTCTTTTTCTTTTTCTTTTTCTTTTTTTTTTTTTTTTTTTTTTTTTTGGTGCTGGGGATTGAACCCAGGGCCTTGTGCTTGTGAGATAAACAACTCTACCAACTGAGCTACGCTCATTTCTGTCAATGAGTTGTTCACGCAAAAACAGATTCAGTCTAAAATTGGACCAACAGTCATGATTTTTACTAGGATGACTTCCTTTAAATACTTAATTATCCATTTTTATTTCCTCTGATGGTAAAAATTATTATTTATTTGTGCCTAGGCAAAAGGCTGTCTTTTAATCAGATCAGTAACTCTTTACATGTCAGACACCCCTGGCTACCTCTCCAGATTCTCATGTCATTACAATAATTGAAAGACCTTTTTTTTTTCTGATGCTTCAGAAACATCATCTGGTTTCTACTTTTTTCAGGGTCATATAATCTCCATCGACATTGTGAGACAACTTCTATAACAACCTCCTTACCATTAACCCTAGTTGGGAGAAGAGGTTACCACTAAAATTTAATGATGCTGATTCTGTTGCCATAATGTTCCTTATGGCCTTGGTATGTGGTGGGTCCTTTGGACTTTTTTTCTGGAATACAAGAATCTGTAGGATTTGGTGAAGTATGTACTGTATATCCATTTCTATATTTCCACTTTTAAAATCTCTTCTTCCAGTTTTTGCCATGGCTTTCTGTCCTGTCAACTTTCTTCATTGTGGTCTGTCCCACTCTGTGCTTCTAAGTATCACCCTACTAGCAAGTTTGCAACATCTTCCTGACTCCTCACCAGGAGGTTCAGTCTGGTGCACTTCCATATCAACGCATTCTCCCGGAGTCAACAACATGTATTAATAACCTTTATGGAGCACCTTCAGAATCCAGTCCTGTGTTTACTTCAGTGACTTCTGCCAATTTGTGCCAGTTAAGATCTTGCAACTATTTTGTTATATAGTCCACTTTCTTACATATCAAATATAGCAATACACTAGGAATGTTACATTCTAACTTATACCAGTTATTGTCAGAATGGTGAAAAAGAGAGGTGAAAGGCCACATCCTGAAAAGTGATGAATTATTTTTAATAAAGGGGAGGTGTGTGTGTATATAATTGTGAGTGTGCATGTGAGTGTGCATATGTGTGTGTGTGTGTGTGTGTGTGTATGTTATTTGTGTGTGTATGTAGAAGAGGACACAATGCACTTCTTCAGGAATAGAAGATTGAAAGGTGGTAGATAATTCAAAATATATAGAGGGAAATCCATTTAGATATCACTAGTCCATTTAGGGGAATCCACCTAAATATCAAAATCTCAAATTTTCCCAATAAGCACCCTGAAAATAGACTTTCCTTGGATAGGTGTTTAGTTTTCTTTATAGTTCAGTCACTCAGACAACCAGATCATGGATAACAGTCCTTAATTTTCTCTGCTCTTTTCATTCAGGAGGTAAGATCATCTGGATTTCACACTTGTTTTTCAATTGTGTGTTACTTGCCCTTATTTGTTCTTTATATTTCTGTAGTGAATTCAATAATTTCTAGAAATAGTTATCCATTACTTGAACTCATTAATGAATCTCCTGTTGATACTACCAAAACTTACCTGTTAAAATTTTAATAATTGGACTTCCACCTTGCATCAAGGATAAATTATGTTCCTCCCTACTGCCAGTGATGAGATACTCATTCAATAAGATGAATGGATGTGACTAACAAAAAATTCCATGTTATTGACCACTTTCGGGGGCTAATTATACATCTACTGTTTCAGTTTGAGGGTCTTTGAAGTGCATACTGAGACAATATGAATAGCATACTATTAGCTGCTTATGAGGATGTGATATTTGAAACTGGGATTTTTAGATGCAAGAGAGTATAAATGGCACCCTGAAGCTCTCTTGTTAAGGGATATATATATATATAGAAAAGACACAAAAACCTCATTATATATCTGGATTTTTTACAACTTATCTGTGTACGCGATTCCTGTGTACATGATCAAACACAAATCCCTATTATGTCAGTGTGAATCTAAAGGCTGGTGCTCCAAAAGCTCAAACTGACATATCAAAGGGTTTAACAAAAGAGATATTTAGGAGTGTTTGTAGCTATACCCTCACTATTCACAAATTTCTGTATAGGAAAGAATAGTTGTATGGTGGATGCTGCCTTGATCAAGAATCTCTCTCAAAACCAAATATGAATGCTAATAATATCACACAAATTCTTTCATTTTTATTTATTATGACTTTACACATTTGTTTATAGGTGGTTTTGAGTCATTGATGTTACTGAGTTTTCTATTTGGAGCTACTCACAGATATGAAGAAGTGAAAAGGAAATCATTTATGCACTTTTTCTGGGATCAATAACCTCAGAGTCTGACTGATTAGTGTCCTCAAATGCTATCACAGTTGATTGCAGAACCCTGAGAACAAAAGTGTAGGTGGTACAGGAAAGATTATTGTTCTCACTGTGAACTCTGATTTTTTTTTCCTCTCAGGTTACTGAAGGAAGATCCTAAAGGAAAATGTAGGTCACATGCTTTTATTCCCTGCAAATTTCATAAGAGCAATCACAAAATCACAGTGACTGGCCTGATTTTCAATGTTGGAAAGAGATGGGCAAAAATAAAGAAAGCCATGGACAAGCATTTTTAAATAGTATTCTAAAATATAAAGTAGCACATGTCATATGTTTTTAAATTACAAATAGAATAATTTAGCCTGATTTAACTTTGTCTTATCAGGCTTGGCTTTTCATATGACTACTTTTAGTTATTATCTTCATCATATTAACGTGATGAAGTAAGAAAAGGAAAAATTGAAATGTGTTCATAAGGCACCATGTTTAATGTGCTCTAATTCCCTAATTATCACACAACTCTTCACAAAACAATTGTTTCCTAAACATTTGTTTACAAGAGGCTGGATCTGCTTTCTTCATTAGCATAATTATTGAAAAGTCAGATCTACACTTTTGTTTATAAATATCATGTCAACTTGAAAACATAATTTATATAAGCATTTGGAGTTATCTAAATTAACTTTTCTTGTATTTCAAGAATAGTGTTATTTTAATTAGGACAGCATCAATTTAATTAATAATATAATTAAATATGTAATGAAACTTCCTACTGTATTAGAATTGGCTATGATGAATCTGCAATGCTAACGCACTATGAAATATTTGAAGAGTGACTGCAATTAGGAAAGTAATGCAAAAATCAATGGAGCAGTCTTGGGAAAATCACTCTTATTTCTTAGGGTCTCAGTTAACTCATTAGAAAAGATAGCATTTGTCTTGTCCAGAATTTCCAACTACAGGATTTAGTCGTAATAACATAGCACAAACAGTTATGAAATTAATCGTAATAAATTTGCTGCATAGTGGGGATGAAGGTTAGAAATATTATATGGTTCTCCCTTGTCAGTATTTTTCTATTGCAATGACTAGTTCTTGAAGTGGGGACTTATGTCAACAATGAGAACAACAAACAGAACCCAAGTCAAAATAAGAATAAGTGTCAATGTCAGTTTCTACCAAAGAATAAGAAATATATGCGATTTTTGTGCCAGGGGAAGAAATTGTAGGGAAGGATAAGGGGGAAAAAAACAAACAAGCAGAAATCCAGTGCCAATTGGCATGACCCAGCATTTTAAGCTAACTGATACATTTTTTTTTTTTTAAGAATAGAGAAAATCTGATAAGCTTGGGACAGTTCCTTGCTTCTTGTATGTAGCTGATAATATTGAAATAAGGTTCAGCACTTACCTTTCCTTATTCCTACAGCTTGATAATTTTGATTTACTAGAGGAGAAAAAAAAAGACAAGAAAGGAAACAAAGTGGGTTTAGAAAATTCCAAGTTAATTGACATCAAAATAATTGCTTCAGATTGGGGTTTTTATACAAGTGTCTTTAAAAGTGCTTGTGATAACTTACTGGTATAACAGGAACTTGTAGGTTAAAACTGTATAAAGAGAACAGTGCAAGTATCTCCTAGAATGTAGGAAGTGTTGTTGTTGTTGGTTTCTTTTTGGTATTAGGGGTTGAAAACTCAGGGGGCATTCAATCACTGAGCCACATCATTAGCCCTTTTTTTTGTATTTTATTTAGAGACTCAGTCTCACTGAGTTGCTTAGGGCCTTGCTAAGTTGCTGAGGCTGGCTTTGAACTTGTAATACTCCTGCCTCAGCTTCCTAAGCTGCTGAGATTCCAAGCATGTGCCACTGTACCCAGCAATTAGTTGATTTTTGAAGTTTGGTTTTATATCAATAGAAAATCTAGATATCTATATCTGGATATACACACACACACATACATACATATACTTCTACTATAGTAGCCCCAAAGCAAAAAAAAAAAAAAAAAAAAAAAAAAAAAAAAAAAAAAAAAAAAAAAGTCTACTTCTTACTATGGTGGATTTATACACAAATATGACTTTTAAAAAAAAATGAACCAGTTTTTTTCTTATGATTTTTTTTAGTAGATGGACACAATACCTTTATTGTACTTATTCTTATGTGGTTTTGAGGATTGAACCCAGTGACTCACAAATAATAATATGCGCTCTACCACTTACAGTTTAAAAACTAGACAATATTAGGTTACCTTGAGTAGAAATTTGAGTTTTCTTTTTATACTAAAAAAAATGGTAATGGGAGCTCCAGATCAAAGATTAAACTAGTTATTAAAAATGAATTTATATTTTCCCATAGCTAAGTTCTGGCACATGATTTTTGGCCTTATAAAATAAAAGTAGTTGGAGTACTTCAAGATTTGTGTAATTTTATTTTTGAAAACTACGATGGAGTAAGATTACCCTTTAAAGCCCTTCACTTTCTTTTGTATTCTAATAAATATTCTTGATTGAATGGAAATAGTAGCGTTCTAACCAAGTTATTGGGAATCAAATATACCCTGGAAAGTTTCTGTAATTTTATATATTACACTATCATTTACCATTAGGTTTATAGTGGGAAATGTTCATTCTCCTTACATTAGAGATAACTTAATTGCCACCAGCCTTATTCTACTTGTCTTTTCGTTCTTGGGGAAGGATGAAAGTTTTGAGCAATTGTGGAAAGATGAAATGAAGAAAGCGTCCTTAGAATTCTGATAGAATTCTTGGAATTCTAGTAGCAACAATTGCTCATTTAGGTGTCTTTAAGACTAAAAATAATAATAAAATTATATGGCCATTTTAAGGAACAAAAGACTAAGAAAAATAGATATTAACTAGCTTCAAGAAACCCCTTCTTGTTCTGGGACTATAGTCCCTATACCAAAGTACTTTCCTAGCATGCGTGAGGCACAGGGTTCCATCCTCAGGACCACATAAAAATTAACAAATAAAATAAAGGCATTTTGTCCATCTACAACTACAAAAAAAATGTTCCTTCCCTATACCTTCCCTTCCAATTCTCCATGTTTGGTGAATTCCAAATTCAGATGATTTCCTAAATCTGCTTCCCTTGGTGTTGAGGGTAAAGTCTTGACCTGAAAACATTTTGGGTGGAGTTTCTGGTGCATGAGCCTCTTCATCTTAGGCTGCTTCCTCTCCACTATCCTTGAACTGAAAGCCTTGACAGAAACCACTGACAGGTAGTGAATATCCCCAAGGTGAGACTCATGCTCTGGCTGTTCTTGGCACACTAGTTTTCTATTTGAACTTTGGAATATTATATGTAGCTCTCTAAAAACAAGATCTCAGATTTTTATTGAAGTTGCTTTGAATCTATAGCTCAATTTGTCTTCCTGCTAATGAATATCGTACATCTATTGATGTAGGCACTTCTTTAATATTTCTTATTTTTCTTACTAAAGTGAAAGGTGTATTTTTTTTCTCATAGTAAAGGACCTGCTGCCTGGCCTTACAAAAATTATCTCTAAGGTAGTAGATGTCACTAATACTTTTTTGAAAGTGTCTTTTCCTTTCCCCCTCCCCGCTTTGGGCAGTACTGGGAATTGAACCCAAGGATTTGTGAATACTAGGCAAATGGTGTACCATGAGATATATCCCCAGCCCTAAAAATTCTAATCTTTAATGTGTTGAAGGTATACAAAATGCAATTGACTTTTGTATACTAGACATTACTCAGTTATCTTGATAGAAGTTTCTTGCCTTCTGATAATTTGTAGGTTATTTTCAGTTTTCTGTGTAAATGATAAAATCTATAATTAAGCAAAATTTTATTCCCTCCTTCCCAATCTCTCTACCCTGAATATTCACCTTATTAAGCTGGGCTTAAAATGATGAGATCAAGTAAAAGTCAATAAAATGATGATAATGGATAATCTTTTCTTTTTAAAAATCTACTTGATTTTTTATTAATATTTATATATTTAATATTTATAAATTTAATATTTATAAATTTAATATTTAATATTTTAATAATTGTTATTATAAACATAATACACATGTTATTTTGTTGTTGTATTGGGCTTTGAACCCATGCTAGATAAGTGATGTCCCACTGAGCTTTGAGGTAGGACCTGATTAAGTCTCCCAGGCTAGCCTTGAACTTGGGATCCTCCTGGCTCAGCCTCCCAAGTAGATGGTATTATAGGTGTACATCATTGTGCCCACTCAAAACACATGTTCTCAACAATTATGCTCACATTGTTCATGAGAATGACAGAAGACATTAAACAAACTTACCCATCATTTCAACTTTTTTACTTCTCTGTTAATATATTTATAATCATGCATTAATATAAACAAAAAAACTAAAATAATTTAAAACAAGTTTTCTCTCCCCGTCTCTATGTTTTGTTGCTGTGATTGATAAGCATGAAGTAATGGCTATAAGACAATTCATTTTTACTATATCTTTACTTGTACATTTGTTTTTATATTGCCTAAAACATTTAAATTAAAATAAATATGGTAATAATAATAATAATAATAATAATTAAAGTGATGAAAGTAAACAGCATACCAATAAGCTTATGAACATAGAGGCAAAAATTCTTCATAAGATACTGGCAAATCACATACAAAAATACATTAAATAGATGGTGATCAAGTTGATTTCACCCCAGAGATACAGGGTTAGTTCAACATATGTAAATCAATAAATGTAAATTCACCACATAAATAGAGTTAAGGACAAGAATCACATGTATTATCTGAATAGATGCAGAAAAAGCATTTGACAATGCTATAGCACCCATTTATGCTTTAAACACTAGACAAAGTAGGAATAGAAGGAACTGACATCAACATTGTAAAGTTTGGGGGCTGAGGATGTGGCTCAAGCGGTAGCACGCTCGCCTGGCATGCGTGGGGCCCGGGTTGGATCCTCAGCACCACATACAAACAAAGATGTTGTGTCTGCCAAAAACTGAAAAATAAATATTAAAAAATTCTCTCTCTCTCGCTCTCTCTCTCTCTCTAAAAAAAAAAAAAAAAATTGTAAAGTTTGTCTATGACCCCAGACCCAATATTATCCTGAATGGAGAAAAAAAAAGTTAAAGCATTTTCTCTAAAAACAGGAAGGAGTCAAGGATGCCCATTTATATCCCTCCTGTTCAACATAGTCCTTGAAATTCTAGCCTGAACAATCAGGCAAGAGAAGAAAACTAAAATGATATGAATAGGAAAAGAAGAGCTCAAATTATCTCTGTTTGCTGATAACATGATCCCATATTTGGAAGACCCTAAAAAACTCCACCATCAGTTTTCTAGAGCTTATAAATGAATTCAGCAAAGTAAGCAGGATATATGATCAAGACCCATAAATCAATTGTGTTCCTATACTTCAATGATGAATCTGCTGAAAAAGAAATTAGGATGACCAACTTATTCACAATGGCCTCAAAAACAAACAAACAAAAATAGTTGGGAATCAAACAAAAGAGAAGAAAGAACTCTACAATGAAAACTGTGGAACACTAAGGAAATTAAAAAATGTCTTAGAAAATGAAAAGACCTCCAATGTTCTTGGATAGGCAGAATTAATATTTTCAACGTGGCCATAATACTAAAAGTGCTATACTGATTCAATTCAGTTTTCATCAAAATTCCATTGATGTTCTTCACAGAAATAGAAAAAGCCACCATAAAATTTATTTGGAAAATTAAGAGACCCTCAGTATCCAAAGTAATCCTTAATAAGAAAAGCAAGGCAGGGGGCATCAAAATACCAGACCTCAAATTATACTACAGTGCTATAGTAACAAAAACAACATGGTACAGGCACCAAAACAGGCATAGATACTAATGATACAGAATAAAAGAGACAGAGACAAATCCACATAAATACAGTTGTCTGGTGCTAGATAAAGCTGCCAAAACCACAAGTTGGAGAAATAATAGCCTTTTAAAAATATTATGTATTAATTTATATTACAGTAGAGCATTTTGACATATTATACACCAGTGGAGCACAACTTCTAATTCCTCTGGCTGCACATGGTACAGATTCACTCCAGTAATGTAATCATACATGTACACAGGGGCAATAATGTCTTTTTAACAAATACTGGGAAAACTGGAAATGCATATGTAGTAGAATGAAATGTAACCTCTATTTCTTAACATGCACAGAACATGAAGTGGATCAAAGACCTATGACTTAGACCAGAAACCCTGCAACTGCTAGAAGCAAATGTAGGCAAACACTTTAACATGTTGGTTCAGGGACTTAATTTTCTTAATAAGAATGCTAAAGTTCAAGAAATAAAATCAAAACTAAATAAATTGGATGGTGTCAAATTAAAAAGCTTTTTCACAGCAAATGGAACAATTAAGAGTGTGAAGAAAGAACAACAGAATGAGAGAAAACCTTTGCCACCTACTCTTCAGATAAGACATTAATATCCAGAGAACTCAAAAAACTTAACACCAAAAAATCCAAATAACCCAATCAATAAATGGGCAAAGAAACTTAACAGGAACTTCTCAAAAGAAGAAATACAGTAGTCAACAAATATGTAAGAAAATGTTCAACATCTCTAGCAATTTGAGAAATACAAATGAAAAGTACAATGAGATTTTTACCTCACTCTAGTCAGAATAGCACTTATCAAGAACACAAGTGACAATAAACATTGGCAAGGATGTGGGGAAAAGGGTACACTCATACAGTGTTGGTGGGACTACAATTTGATGCAACCTTTCAGGAAATCACTATGAAAATTCCTTAGAAACTAGAAATGGAACCATCATTTAATCTGGCTACTCTATTCCTTAGCATATATCCAGAAGATTTAAAAATATCATGCTACAGTGACAGCCAAATCAATGTTTATAGTACCACAATATAAAATAGCCAAGCTATGGAACAAACCTAAGTGCCCTTCAACAGATAAATGGATAAGAAAATGTGGTATATATATACACAATGGAGTATTACTCAGCCATAAAGAAGATGACTTTATGGCGTTTGCTGGAAAATGGATGGAACTGGAGACTATCATGGTAAGTGAAATAAGCCAGTCCTAAAAAGTCAAAGGTCAAAAGTTTTCTCTGTTATACAGAAGCTAATCCAAAGTAAGAGGGAGTGAAAAAAAAAAGAAAAAAGAAACATCAGTGAAGTAGGCAAATGGGGAAGGAAGGAAAGGGAGGAAGGATGGAATAGGGAAAGACAGTGGGGTAAATCTAACCTAACTTTCATATGTACATATATGAATATTGCACAGTGAATCTCACCATCATGGACATCCACCAGACACTATAGCAAACAAACAAATTGCAAGTAAACAGCAGAAAGTTCAGTTGAGTAGAAGGAAAGGAACAGGGAGGGAGGAGGGTAGAAAATAGCAAGTGCTGGGAACCTAATTAGAAAAATTATATTCTATGCTTTTACAATTATGTCAAAATTAATTTTATTGTCATGTATAAATATAAAGAAACAAAAAGGAAAAAAAGTAAGCAAACAGCAGGTGACTGTGACTTTACAAACAATGTACTATGAACCACATTTGGCCTAGTCCAGAGCAAAGTGGGGTGTATCTTCCTCTAAAGGAACACTTTCTTAGTTCTTGTCAAAGGTGCACACATGGAGATTGTGAATTCTACAAAAGCATACAGTTTGACATGTAAATATTCACTGAGAACTCTATTTCTACTCAGCCTTCAACTCTAAACCTTAAATTCCCACAGTAACTACACCTGTGACAAGAACCCTTTAACCCTCACTACAAGAAACCAATATGTGGGCATTTTTCTTTGCTTCTCTTTAGAAGCAAGTTTAACACCAGTCCTTGTGAAGCCACAATGTACCAAAACTACTATCGCAAATACAACTAACATGAAAATCTACAACCCCACACACGCACCTCAAAAATCAAACGTGTAACACTCTAAATGCTGACTCTACTCCCCTAATCTTAAACACAAAACTACATAGGAAAGATAGAAAATCAAATAGAAGTAACATAAAACTGTCTCAAATCATAAACAAAGCCCTTTCTGTTGGATTGAACGAGTTACAAATGGTCTACTGTGTTTATTTGATAATGCAGTAGACAAAAATTAGAAGCTTGATTAATTTTTCTCTCCTTTTCCTGCTTCAGCTTAGACTTCTTGGATATCCAATGTCCACAATGGTATATCATCACTCAGGCAATGTTTCCTTGGCATGCTGTTTTTGTGGGACTTTTTACCTAATGAAAGAAGTTCAGTCATGGTTACATCAAAAATTGTCTTTGCAAGAGAGGGGGCTGTTTTCAGGGAGTGGTGGATGGAGGTGGGGTTGGGGGGTAAATTCAGAATCTCATAACAGAGCACAGAGAAGTTAAGAGCCAGGCTAAATCTGATAGAATGAATTGTTGCATTTCCTTTTTCTGATTTCCAAAGCTTCATGGTGTGCTCCTTGTGACCAAACCACAGCCACTTTCCTGTCATCAACTCAGCACCCTTAGCCAAGAAATTCAGTAGCCACCTTTCATTTTCAAACAGAAGATTGCTTTCTAATTTTGAAACATTAGGATCAAAAACTGTCCCAAAAGCTATGGGACATCATTGCAGATGTACCCTTGGCTTGGTCCCAATTTTCTTTCTGTAGTTGGAAGTCATTTGTATTTTTTCTTAGAATCTTCTATCTTTAGCTCAGTATTTGGGAGGGTCCTCCAAAATGACCTAAAGCTTCCTACGTCGTTTTTATAAGTGAGAGCAGATTGCTCTCACCATTGGATGAGTCACTCCTCGATCTTGAGACTTCATGCAGGCTGCCATGCCATTATACTACCCAGCTTGCTGGGTCAGTTTGGCCTTCTCTCCCAGCTTGTGTTTATCCAAAACTGTGCTGGAGTGGGTGGCTGCAGATGAATGTGGGCTCAATAGTCTCTGCCTTTTTGTTTTCAAAGATGATTTTATCAGATTAATTAATGATGTCCCCATCTCTTCCAGAATTAGTAAGAATTTTAAAATTTATTCATTAATTTAGGTTGAAATTTAATGTTGTGCTTTTCCTACACTTATTTGAAATAATGCTATTATTTTTCTCTTTTCATCTCTTCATGTAATAAATTGCATTTATGGATTTTCTAAGCGTAAGTCTGAGGAAATGCAGATTTATACATTTTTTTTTTATATTTATTTTGTCATGTGTCCATAGGAATCCATATATATTTTAGTTGTTTTATTGAAAAGTCATGACATATATGTGATAATTTAGGACTTTTTTCACTAATGTGTCATGAAAGTTCATGCATATTGTTGTATACCTATAACTCATTCACTTTGGTATTTCATATTTAATTCTATAGACAATTTATTGTGAATTAATTCATATCATTTAATAGGACACAATTATGGACTATAAAAATAAAGACAGAATGTGACTGGCACAGGAACAGAAAGTAGACACAGGCACTCATAAAACTTTAGATACATGGGTCTTATCAGTAAAAAAAGGTACAGGAAGATTCAATAGATAGAACTAGAAGATGAGCTATACACAAAAGTAAAATCATCCATAGATAGATTAAGAATTTCAATATGTTTTTAAAACTGTGAACATCTTAATAGAATATATCAATGAACATATATGAAGAAAAAATATTGACAATAATAACATTAAGAAATTTTATTCATCAAAATAATCCTAAGTGAAAACATAAGTTACAAATGATAAAAAGTTATCAGAAGTAAACAGTTGAAAAGAAATTTTATAAAGACTGTCTAAAGAGTCAGAAATTAACAGGAAAAGCATCAAAAACTGAAAAGAAAAAAATGATACAAGAACATCAAAAGCCATTTCACATGACAGGAAATACATAAGGCTAGTAAATAGTTGTTTGACCTCATCCATGGTTAGGGCACCCTAAATTAAGAGAACTATGAGACACAGTTTTAACTTCATGATATTGACATAAATTTAAAAATCTTGACTATATGTAGAATTGGAAGTCCTGTAGACTTTATATCTCTTATAAACTTTTTCATGGCACTATGAAACAACAAAATCACTTTGAGGTTATTTTGTCCTTTAATAATCTAATCCCACATACAAAGCTATAAGAAACTCATATTCCTATGTTGGAAGACATCTATAAGAAAGTTTATAGCTGTACTGAACACAAGAGCAAAACCCTAGAAACAACTTGAGTGCTCATTAACAGAATAAATGAATACATTGTATATCATATGATTTATGTGAAACAAAACTCAACCAATTTCAGCAATGATGTAAATGAACTTAAATGGCATATTATTTAGAAAAAAATCCTCTGAAATAAAGTTAACATCTGAAATAAAACACTCTCTATTCAAACATCTGAATTAAGAAAACTTTTATAAAAGGAAAGCGAAAGAATTATAAATACAAAAATGCAGGTGATGGTTTACTTGTGTACAGGGAGGAAAAAAGCAGGGAAATAGCATAGGTGGAAACTATAATAGAGCCAGAAATGAGGGACCAATAGAATCTGTCCTTTTTGAAGATAGTATGACCACAAATACTTATTTAAGTTAATAATCACATAAAATTTAATAATAATATAGTATACATACATATGCATATACATATGTAAAAGAAGGCCATAAGGAGACCAATTGGATAACTATCAATACAAATCTGAATACTTGAGATCCTTTAAAATTCAAAAAAATTCCATACTAATTCTCTGTGGTCCCTGTAAAATTTAAATGAAGCTTTGTTGGCATAACCTTGCACTAATATGTGTTTATAATATCTTCAAAGAGGACATTGCCCTGACACTTGAAAATTTATTAGCAATTTGGAGATCTTTAAATGACCTTACAGCTGCTATCTACTACTAATACACCAAGAAAACAACTGATAGAATGTCGTCTTGGATATAGAAAAGTTTGATGGAAATGTTTGCTCATATATTTTATATCTGATTTCAGTTCCCTGGAGTTCAAGAATGGAGGAAAGGACAAGTGCATGGAAGGGGAATACTGGAATATATACTGGAATCTAGGGTAGAAGTAGATTGTTGATATATCAAAGGGCCAAAGCTGAGGAAAGTCAGAATTACAAATAATGTTACAATCTTTCATTTCTTAGATCCAACTTACTTAGATAAACATTTCAATATTTAATTCTTGCTCCCAGCTCAACCTGCATCTTTTTAAGTAAAGGAATTCTTTCTTATCCATAGTTTTCATTACTTTGGTTTTAGTTATCCCTGGCCAAATGTGGTGCAAAAACTTAAATAGAAAATTCCGGAAATAAACAATTGATACATTTTAAATTGCACACAATTTTGAGTAATGTAATGAGATCTTGAATCATCCTGCTATGTTCCATCAAGGACATGAATCATTCCTTTGTTCAGAGTATCCACAATGTATGTACTACTAATTCATTAGTTACTCAATAGCCAAGTCAGTTATAAGATTGACTTGTAGTATAATAGTGCTTGTGTTCAGATAACCCTCATGTAGTAGCTTAAAGCTAAGTCTCCATGTCTACATCATTCACAAAACTTTATCATATAGACATCATATCATCTCAAATCATAACAAGAAGGATATATACAAGACAAGATATCTTAAGAGATAAAGAATTATATTCATACAACTTTTATTAAAGTAGATTATTATAATTACTCTATTACTAATTATGGTTGTTACTCTCTTACTGTGCTTGATTTATAAATTAAATTTTATCATAGTATGTATGTATAGAAAAAAAAGTATATATAGGTCACGATTCTGTTGGTTTCAGGTATCCACTAAAAATGTTGGAAAATCTCTTTCACAAATAAGGGAGGGACTACTATAGGTAAAATTTCCTTTAATATACAAAGAAAGCACATGGTTGTGAGTTGAAAGTTGGTTACTTATTTCAAAATGACTAAACTTTTATTATATATCTATATCTATATCTATATCTATATCTATATCTATATCTATATATATATATTCATTCATTCTTAGAATTCCTCATAATAATCATGATTTGTTTGATACTACAAATTAATGGAAAACACTACATCATTGCACTAACCCATTAATTAGAGCTCACTTATTCCTTTTTCTTAATATATTTTTTTATTCCTTTATTTTATTTATTTATTTTTATGTGATGCTGAGGATTGAACCCAGTGCCTCGAACATGCTAGGTAAGCCCTGTATTGCTGAGCCACAACCCCAACCCTCACTGAGTCTTTAGATTGCTTTCCTGCACTGATATGGCTGGCTGTCCTTCTTGCTTGAGTGGCAGTATAGTATAATTTAGCCATTTGATGCCTCTTGCTTAGCTACTTGGTGTTAAGTAACTTAACTATTCTGTTCCCTGCTTTCCTCATATGAATATGAGAACAATGATATAATGTTTATAGGACCAGATGAAGTAATATGTAGAGAGCATATTTAGCACACAATAAGAGCTCAAAATACAATGGTTAAAAAAGCATATTTAGATATAATTTTGCTCCAAAAATTGTTTATATGATGATAATTTCTACAGATTTGTTGTGAACTTTGAGGGAATAAATACATATTTTTTTAACCCAAGAAAGGCTTAACACAAAATGCTTCTCACTTTAGAAAATATCATGTGGAAATAGATTCACAGTGGACTTGTGTGTGTTTGGAAGGCTTTAAGTGAAACTGAAAATGGTTAACTAGAGAAAGAAAGAACATGTTTGTTTTTACATCTTGAAGGGATATCAGCAACTCTGAGCCTAACTCTGTGATCCCTTTCACTAATTCTTCATCTCTTCCTATCAAAGTAGAAGGAGATACGCTGGTTGGTGTTAGTGAATCACTTGCATCATTTTAATATCCATATGACAGGTACTTCTTATTATCTCTGCATTTTTCCCTCTACAGTTTTGGATTTGCATCTATATATTTTCATTTTACTCAGCTGAAAACAAAACAAAACCAAACAACAAAACCCCCAAAACTAAACAATGCAAAGTTTCCCTGTCCAAACTAAAACACTTTGGTTCTTGTGCAGCATGAAAATACCAGAAAACTTTCTTCCATACCAGATACATGGAATTTTAAAAAGAAATTGACCAAGAGTTGGAAACATTTCAAAAGTATGGAAAATGTTGGTAATTTCCAAGAAATACAATTTAGTTATATCCCTAAATTGAATATTATACATATCTGAAGTATTCTACCTTTCTTAATTGGTTTTCTTGAAAAAGTAATACCAAATAACATGATTCACAGAAATTTATATCCCTAATCATCATTTTTGGTATGTGAACCAACATATGTCAAATAAAAACATTTGAAGTGTTATTTGAAAATGAAAATAATTTTTAAAAATATATTTTTAAAAAATTAGTGGTCATATTAAAACACTCAAATGCTATAATAATATGAAACACCACCGATGCCTGAAGAAAGGGTCATTTAATAGGTAACAAAGCATGTTCATTCTGTTTTACTTTATTAGGTCCCAGAAGGAAAGAGTATATTCATACAACTCAAACTACATACTTTATTTTAAAAAAATAATTTCAGTGAAAAGATAATCATGCTTTTTCTTCATACTAGAAAGTTAGTAAAAGAAAGTGAGCTTTCTAGATTCTCATCCAAAAATGAAATTGAAGGCTATATACTTGATCTATATGAGCTCTAAGTAACTCACTACTCATAAATTGGTGACAGCTGATATATACCTATAGCTGGTACCTTCTCAGCTCTTTTCTCCAGATTTTCTTGTATGTTTAATTAAATCAACCCCACTTCTCATTGGGATTAGGAGCCTTACAATCCTCCCTTCTTATTTAAGTCAATCTGTTGTATAGACAATTCACTGACAAGCTTTTCGGTGGGAACAGAAACAGCTATCTCACAGCTCATCCTAACCCTGCAATTGTGTCATTACTTTGTACTCTGATAGCATGTGTTTCAACCATCCTTTAGGCCGGGGTTTAGAACTTGGAACTATAGATATTTTGGATCAGATAGATATTTTGTGGTTTTGGGTGCATGAGGGATTTCTTTTTATTGTTTTACAATATTCCTGGCCACTACCCAGTAAATGACAGTAGTAGCCCTCAAATGCCTCCCCCAAGAAGCAAAATTTCCCCAAGTTAAAAAGTACTGTTTCACTCTTAACTTTAACGACAATCTCAGATTCTTTCCTTTTTATGTAAAATACCAAATATCATATGACTTAAAAATTTATGGAATTCCAGTCTAACACATATGGTCCAATTATTAATTTTTAATACTTGGTGGATACTCTGAGGAAGATACCTGCTGGAATAATTGAGTATGCATGCAAAAATATAAAATTTCATTCTAAATAGCCATATCATTAAAGTTTATAATGAAGAACTTTTAGCATGGTCCCTTTTGAAGGATACTGAAGGACAAGATGAATTGGAAACACAGTACTTGGTCAAAGTTCTCACCTCAGATTTCTGAGAGAGGAAAAACAATATCCCAGCCTCACCCTAAGGAGACATGACTTTTTAAAGTCCTGTCCTAAGAATGTGGGCCACAACCATAACTTAAAATTATTGAAAGATCAACCCCTACTGAGCCTTTTCTCTATTGAAGTTTCTGTTAAAGGCGAATGTGCAAGGCTGTTAAATATTTAAGAGGTCTCTAAAAGAAGGAAGTGGAGAGACACAAATCACAACTATAAAACCCTTAGTCGGATTAAGTTAGAGCTGAGGAAGCATTTAATTTCCTCTCTGAAGTCCTAATCTTTTTCTCCTAATTCTGTTTTCTTAGGGGGATATGCCCTGGACTTCAGATCATCTAAGTCCTGATGTACTAATCTTCTATTTTATTTTTTTTAATTTCCCTTTCTCCAATTGTATCTTCTTTGACAACCTCTTCCTTTTGTCCATTCCATTCTCAGAAATATGAAATAGACTCAGTATTTTATCAGTAAAGGAAATGAATATATGTATACCAACCAACCAAATGTATGCCCTGTGCATCTTTACTCCTCTAAATGCAGTGAGAGTAGAAAAATCTCATTCTCCATCAGGAGTTGTGCTATATATACTTAAAACCAACCAACCAACCAACCAACCAACCAACATAAAACATGACTAATATCAGGTTTTATTATTTTGATTTACCAAATTCATGACTTTGAGTGATTTTTAAATTTCTCTGAATTTTAACTGAAGTTGATTAATGGGATAATTGGGTAAAAATGAAAAAAAATTCTCTTGCAAGTTTACATCTGTATGCAGTAGGCATTCAAGAAGGTAGCCTTCCATTTCCAGTATCTTTGATGGTGAAACTAATTAATATTTTCATAAACTGCTGCTCTTGTTTTTCACTGAAAATTTAATTTTAACTTCAGGGAAAAGTATCTTGAAGCTAATTCCAGGACCTTGATTACCAAAGCAAAAGCAAAGTGCTAAAACTGTCAAATGATAGCAACCGATTCAACCTCCTTAATACTGGATTGTTTTCTGGTTAAGTTAATACACATTTCAAAACTTATGATCACTGGCTTTTGGCACTGACACTGAACTTAAAGTGATGATATTTCAAAGAAAACTGAAATGCAAAGGGTGTTCTGCTGCATTTTCTTTAAGGTTCATCTACTCTGACTTTTACATGACTTGTTAGACATTAGCCTCCCTGTTTTGAAAAGGCCAGGTACATCAGGGTTAGTGCAGAGGGTGAACACCATTAGTTTGCACTTTATCACTGTCATCCAGCTGCTGAATGGCTACAGTTTACATTCCATAGGTAATGGAAGGTGTCAGAGTCATTTAAACTCTTACATAAGTCAAAACTTAACAAAAGGCTCAGAGTTCCCGATTTTAAATAAGAAAGACTTTTTCTACACAGTTCCTTCAAATAACTTACCTTCAATTTTCAATGAGAATGCAGTAATTACTGTAAGTGCATTTCACTAACTAATTAATGAACCCAACAGCAGTATTCGTTCAGAATTTATTATTTAAAAATGTAAGTAGATGCAAGTGATGCTTGAACTTTTCTTCAAATATTTGATTTAAACTGGATTTTAACCAAGACTAAATATCATAATAAAATCCATAACTGTTGCCATCCATTCTGTAACTCATAGATATATATGATTCCAGAAATGTAAATAAAAGCATGTTCTCTCTCCACTCTACTCATCTCACTGGTTTGTATCTAAGAACAGCCCAACAGACTACAGTGGCCAAATACTGACAATTCATTCAGGCATTGAGCAAGGATTTTATGTCACTCCATTACATCTTTTCAGACTTTTCATTTTTTATTCCATTATGGCAGGCTTGTCTTCCCCTCACACTGCCAGAGGCTACCAATCTGTAATAAGTCTTAGCTTCAAACCCACTCAAAAAGGATCAAATGGGTAAAAGGGAAGTAGTCCATAGCTGCTGCTGGCATTCATATTAATACTCACAATATTTCTGAATACTTAGGGGATTCATTTAGATCCTAAGTGTGGTTTTCAGGAAAGGACACGAATTATGTGTCATGAGATTTGAGTTCCAATTCTGACCCTGAAATTCAGCAGGTGAAAATATTATTTCTAGCAGCAATATCTCTCTGCTGTTTACTATTACAGGTTGGGCTAGATGATTTGTAGCTTGAACAATATAGTCTTCAAATAGTAATAGTGCATTTACTTTTTTTCTTTTTCATTATTTTTTAAATACGAAGATGATTTTCCACCAAACTATATTCTTAGCCCATTTAATTATCTATTTTGAGAGAAGTGTCCTTAATTGGCTGAGGCTGGCCTCAAATTTGCAATCCTTGTGCCTCAGCCTCTAGACTAACTGGGGTTACAGGTATGCATCACATTTCCAGACAATTACTTTTTGAGTAAATAATTATGTGTGTGCTTCTGATTCTCAATGAATGCAAGAATAATAACAAACTTAGAAGTTCTTGGTTTTGGCAGTACTATCAACCTACTACTAGTAGGTGTTTACTTTTCACAATGGTTAATTTTATGTGTCAATATAACTAAGCCATGAGCTGAGTCCAACTATTTGGCTAAACATTATTTCTGGATATGATTATGAAGGGGATTTTAGTTGAGATTAGCTTTGAATAGGTCCACTTAATAAAGCAGATTATTCTTCCCAGTGTGGGTTGGCATTGCATCATCTGATCCCTTGAGGGCCTGCATAGAATAAAAAGGTGGAGGAAGGGAATATTCACACTGTCTGCCTGACTTCTTGAACTGGGAGACAAGTCTTTTGCTCTTGACTAGTACTTATTTTACTGACACCTCTCTTTCTCAGGCCTTTGAACTTGGATTGAAACTACAGCATCATCCTTCCTGGGTATCCAGTCTCAGATGGCAGATCATGGGACTTCTTAGACTTCACAGGTGTGAGGCAATTCCTTCTTTTAATAAATATAGATCTCTGTATCTAGAAAGAGATACATGGATAGAAGATATATATATATATATATATATATATATATATATATATATATATATATATTTGAAAGAGATATATCCAATGAATTATATATTATTTGTTCTGTTTCTCTGGAGAAACCTGGACAATGCATACCTATTTTTTTTAACTGGGTTTTTCAAAATTATTGGAGATGTAATCATTCCTTTTGTTGATTTATATATTTTCCCATGTCTTTCGAAACACTTGCTACCTTGTTTATTTTTTCATTTTTTTAATTGAGCATCACTTGATATAACTTGGCATATATTACTGTTTCCATTTTTTAGAGATGAGGAGTTGAAGATCAAGAGAAATTGAATGGCTTAGCAAATATCTTGTGGCTTCTTAAAAATCAATATCTTATTGTGATATATACAGAAACATGTATAGAACTAGCTTTGCAGTTTCATAATACTTATAATGAGAACACCTAAGTAACTACCACACATGTGAAGTACAAGAACATTAATAGTATCCCAGAAGTCTCTCTGTGTCCCTTCCATGCTAATTCCGGTTGATTGCCTTTCACCTTTGAAGTGCAGGTGATAGAGCATGCTGGAAGAACTTTGCAGGAGAAAGGGATTTCTGTTGATGAGCTACCATTGGCTTCTTGCTCCTGCTGCCTTGTTGATGAAATGGTGTCTCAACGTGGTGATGTCTTGACCTCTCTTAGAGTCTATCTGCCAGTCCTGGGGCCTCTTGCACCTGGTGGGGTATTTTCTGCTTGTCCAGTGATTGTGAGCTAACTTTAGCTTAGACAACTTTACTATCCTGTGAGTTGCAAACACAACTTCCTTAGGAAGTAAGGATCCCAATGTTGGGAAGGGGCACCACTTTCCAGGTCTGTACGTCTTTGAATACTCTCCTCAACTGTTATGGTGTGGATCTGGAATATTACCCAAAGTCTCCAGTGTTGAAGGCTTGGTCTCCAGTACAGCAAGGTTCAGATGTGGAGTGCTGGGGAAATGATTGGATCATAAATGCTCTGGCCTCATTTGTGGATTAATCCTTCAATAATTGAATGGATTACTGGGAAGCAGTGAAAACTCTAGGCAGGTTTTTCTTGGTTGGAGCGAGTACATCACTCGGGATATGCCCTTGGGGTTTTCTCTTGTCCTGGACCCCTTTCTTTCTCTTTTTCTCTTTTTGAGCTTTCTGTCTGCCATGAGCTAGGTAGCTTTCCTCCACCATGCCTTTCTGGAATTCTGTTCTACACTTCTTCAGGCCCAGAGCAATAAAGCCAGCAGACCATGAACGGAAAACTGTGAACCCAAATGAATCTTTCCTCCTTTAACTGGTTTTTCACAGGCATTTGTCACAGTGATAAAAAGCTTATATGTCTCAATAAGCTGAGTAGGCTGACCTTGAACTTGTGATCCTCCTGCTTCACCCACCTAAGTAGTGGGGATTACAGGTGCGCACCAATATGCTTGGCCTCATTCTATATGTTTATTGGTTGTTTGGCTTTCCCTTAGTGAAATGCCTGCTTTATGTCTTTTACCTATATTTTTAATTGGGTTGTCTGACTTTTTAGGAGTTTTCTTCACATAAAATCTGGATGTAAGTTCTTTATCAGTTGGATGTGTTGCAAATAGCTTCTTCTATTTTATGGCTTTTCACCTTTTTTAATGGTGTCTTTTGAAGATGGTAAAATTATGACCATAATTTTAACATTGTTAAATTTATTAATCTTCTTCATAGTCACTGTTCTTTGTGTTTTGTTTTAAGAAATCCTTTCTTACTGAGGACATTAATTTATTCTTCCATATTATTTTGTAAAAGCTTTATGGTTTTGCCTTTCACATTTAGATTTTAATCTACCCAGAATTGATTTTTTTTATATGGCATGGATGCTTTTGCTATTATGCCATAATTTCTGAAAATCAAATGCACACAAGGTCACCATTACCATTTAGTTTATGTGTCTACTGTTGTGAGACACATAGCCAGTGTAGAATGCTGCTGAATCAAAGGAAAAAAAAATCTTTTCTCTAAATGAATCCCGTAATGAAGCTTTTACTGAGTACAAGAAACAATGGTGTTTTTCTTATCTAATCTCAAGAAAAAATAGTTTATTTTACAGATAAACCAATTAAGAGTTAGAGAGTGTAGGAAACTTTGCTAAGTAGCATAGTAGCATATATTTGAGCAAGGATTTAAATCTTTAGACTTTAACTAAAAACTCTTTTGATGCTTCTATTTTTATAGGGATAGAGATTGTGTGTGTGGGGTGTGTGTGTGTGTGTGTGTGTGTGTGTGTGTGTGCATGCACGCCCTCATTATTTTTTGTTCCATGCCTTTGGTATGAAATTTGAATTTTTCTGGAGTTCTTAACTGTCTTTAGTTTCATCCTACCTTGTTCTACTTTAAGTTTTGATTATACTCAAAATCACCCATTTTCTTTATAATTATTTTCTTGCATTGTTTTCAAAATAGTCCCATTTTCAGCGTTGTGCCTCTATTTTACTATTTATTTCATTTCACTCAATATAAGTGTTTCATTTAAGAAATAGAGCAATTTGACAATTGCCTGGAGTTTAAAATTTTGGTAACTATGATTACTGGAACCCTTGAGGGCTCTGCTAAATTCCTACATAAATCACATTGCGGGTTGCTGGGCCAAACTTGTAAGTTTTTGTCCCCTCCATACCACATAAAACTCACTATACCAGCTTTAGCCAGAGGAAATCCATTTAATCTGATGCATTTTGGGGGCTATCAATTTTATTTTTGATACTAAAGAATGCAAGGAAGAAAATGCTGGGGAGTGAAATCACTATATCGTGTGCATGTATGGATATATAATGACAAATCCTATCATTATATACAACAATAATGTACCAAAAAAATGGAAAGAAAAAAAAAAGTTCTGTAAAAACTGGTCAGAGCAAATAATTTTAGGAATTCAGTGGAGTGCCTTCAATTACATAAAAATGAAATCATAAAGGATAAAGTTCGTTGCAGAATATTAAAAACTTAAGGTTTATTATTCTAGATTTAATAAACAAATTTCGTAAATACAAAAAGCCATGTTATTTGTATAATACTAACAAACAGATGGAAGATGGAATAAAAATTATTTACAAGAACAGGATAAGACAAAAGTATTCAGGAAGCTAATAAAAAATTAAAGAACATGAGATACCACTACAATGAAAAGTATGAATCACTGTTGAGAGAGATTAAAGAAAGATTAATAAATTTAGAAGTGTGCTATGATCATTGGTTAAAGAGCTCAGTATTGTTAAGATATATGTTGTCAACAACTTCAAAACTATCATGATAAAAACTTTAGTCTCTCTGGATTTTCCTCTGTTAATAGATTTAAACCTGAAAATTCTTTACTATTTTTTATTTCTTTGAATGCCTTCAAACTTTATGTGTATACACTCACACAACCATACACACACACACACACACATGCATAAGTATATGTATATGTTTATCTGTATCTTTGAACAGGTCAAAGTACCTTATCTATGATTTCTTCTCAGCCAGTATTGACACTGGAGCTGGATAACCCATTGTTATTGGGGATTATCACATGTATTGATAAATAGTAGGATCTATGTCCTCTGCATACTAGTTTCAGTAACATACTTCCCCACAGGTTATGCATAACAAAATGAATCTAGTCTTTTCCAAATGTCCCTGTTATGGTTTAGATATGAATTGACCCCAAAGGCTCATGTGTGAGAAAATATGAGGAAGTTTAAAGGTGAAAATATTGGATTATGAGAGCTTCAACCTGATCAGTGTATTAATTGCCTGATGGAATTAATTGGGTGGTAGCTGTTGGCAGGCAGAGTGTGGCCAGAGGAGGTGGGTCATGGGGGTGTGCCTTTGAGGTATATATTTTTCCCTGGAGAGGAGAGCTCTCTCTCTCTCTCTGCTTCCTGGGGCAATGTTTTGAGCCACTTTCTTCCACCACACATTTCTGTCATCATGTACTGCCTCACTCAGGCCCTAAGAAATAGAGTTAGCCATCTTGGGTTTAAGAAATCTGAAACCAAGAACCTCAAAATAAATTTTTCCTGCTTTAAAATTGTTCTTATCAGGTCTTTTGGTCACAGTGGCAAAAAAGCTAATATATTCCCTTAGGCGGCAAAACTACCCCCAAGTTCAATCATTGACCTGATAGGTCATTTTCTGAAGCAGGACTCTCACCTTTACAAAGTCGTTTATTTCTCCTTTTTTCATTTATTTCATTCAAACAGTATGTCTTGTCCTGATCCTTGCAAACAGTTTTATTACAGATAGAAGTACTTATAATTATTGTATCCCTTTATGCTATTCATTTATATGCCAGTGATTGCAGAATAAATTCAAAATTTCTTAACATGGCATTTAAAGCTCAACCAATTTCTCCAATATCTTGTGTCACATACCTTTCTTCAGATTGAGTATTCTTACAACATGAATATTTAAAATCACTCCTGGCACATACTACAGGAAGACTTACCTTGTATCACTTCTCATTATCTCTGCTGCCTTTCTGCCTTTGACCTGTGAATGAGATATTTCTTATGTGGCCCTTCAAATCCTCTTGGCTCCACCTCTGGCTTCAGACCTGTGTGAGCAGAATGCAGTGGCTTCATGTGACCAACCTGATAAAACAACCTTCCTTGTTTTGCTCTATTTCCTACTACCACTGCTGAGGGTTAATTTCTTAAAGTACCAGAATAGAAGCTTTAATCTCAGGCTCTGCTTGTGATGAATCTTACACTGAGACAGCTTGACTAACTTTCATTCACCTATTAAAAATTTTCTTAGGTATAATTATTTCTTGTCTTCTTCCCCATCTCTCATTTCACTCCTGAGTGCTACAAATCTCAACATGCGTTTATTATCTACAAACCACTTTGAGATACAAGCCTATATCATAATCATTGTATGCCTACAATACCTAGGTAGCAAAAAACGATAGACTTATATGGTTAAAATGATATGCTCAATATTAATCTTGAAGAAAATAATTCATTTTGTTGTTAATTAATTAACACCATCACTGATTTTCTTCATTTGTCCTCTGCCAGCATTTAAGAAAGAAAAATCTGTTCTCTGCTGTATCTTCATCATTTGCTAGCTAATTTCTACTCTCAACAATCAAATATAACTTCCTTTGCCACAGTCCGGCTGGGCAAAATAACCAGGAGGTGACAAGCAACTTGTGAAGGTTGAAGCGGGAACTGCTTTATTGCAGGGAAACTCAGTGGGAACTGAGTGGGCACTCAAGGTAGTGAGAGCCGCTATATTGTGGAACAGCAGAGGTATATATACCTAACTGATTACACACAGCTTGACTCAATTAGCATCATCTAGATACAGCAGTCAGCCAATAAGGAATTTCCATCATCTTAATGGCTCGGTGGCAGTGCCTCTCAAACCACTCCTCCTGGCAAACTGCCAGGTGCCATCTTGACTTGATTGGCGGCCCCCAACATTCCCTCTCAAAATTTAGGACAGTATTTTGATTGCTAAACTCAGTTCTGTTAGTCTGTCTAAAGGGCCTGGCACTGTAGAGTACATTTTCCCTCTGGAAACTGTCTTTGCTTCTAGAATGTCACTGTCTTTATTCCTTTTTTTCTCTTGATCATTCCTTTCAAATTTTAAAAATATAACATTTTTTCTTGTGTTCAGATTGAATTTTATTTTCTCTCTTTTTTTTTAGATATTTTTCTCTGCTAGGTATATGTATACTTGCTAGGTACTTGCATAAATGCTGGAAACTTTAAATTATAGGCACATGTTTTGTAAATTAGAGTGTCTGAATATATTTTAGACAATTTTAAATCAGTAGGACCTAAATATATATGTTATAAATAAATAATATAAATAATACATATTATTTATTTATATATTATCTATCTATATTATAAAAACTATATTATTTATATCTATTTCCATATTTAGATCCTACTGAATTAAAAGTGAATAAAACATTCAGAAACTCTAATTTACAAAACATGTACCTATAATATATATAACATATATATGTGTTTACATATATATATATATATATATATATATAAATATATGTATTTATTTTATTCCTATCTCTAATCCTCCCAGACAATCTTATTCTCTGCTATCACTTACCTGTAAACAAATCTGACCTTGTCAGGCTTATACTTAAATGCTTCAAAGTAGTAATTGAAATAGAAAGATCATTTCTGAAATATTTACCATGCAATTCAGGACCTTCCATAAGAAGCTGTTCCTTCCCTTCTCTCCATTCATTCATTCAATCAGTTTTGTTATGCTTGTCGTTCTGTTAGGTACTGGGAATATGAAGCTGACAAAACACTCATGCTATATATCCCTGCTCCTAAACCTTTAGTCCACTCAGACATCCAGTCATCCCTGAACCTACATTAGATTACACTTGTATTTAACATACCAATATATTGGGAAACGATTAACAGCTTAAAGTTAGTTAATATCTCTTCACCTAGTTGTCATATGTGTGTACATGGTGAGAACACTTAGTATCTACTGTCTTAGCAAATTTCAAGTACATAATACAATGTTGATAACTATTATATATTAGAACCCCAGAAAACATTTGTCTTGTGAATAAATGTATTCACCAACATCTCTCTATTTTCTCCAATCTCCTACCTCCTGGTAACCATCATTCTACTGACCAACTCTGCGTTTTAACTTCTTCAGATTGTACATATAAGTGAGATCATAAAGGATTTGTCTTTCTATGTACGTCTGGCTTATTGCACTCAGCATAAGTTTCTGCTGATTCATCCATGTTCTCACAAAGGACAGGATTTCCTATTTTTATCATCTTTGAATGTTTTATGGAATTCAGTGGTGAAACCATAGAAGCTGGACTTTTCTGCAATGGGGGAATATCTATTTTTGTTTCCATCTCTCTACTTGTTATTGATCTGTACAAAGTTTTCATTTCTTTATGATTCAATCTTTGTAAGTTAAATGTTTCTAGAGATGTATCCATTTCTTTTAGTGTATCCAAGTTTTGGTTTATTGTTGTTCATACTCATGATTATTTACATTTCTGTGGAATTAGTTGTAATGTCTTTTCTTGCATCATTAAGAAGCAGGCATAAATAAGAATGGGTGGGTTAAATAACTGGCTGTATTTATAACTTAACTCACATATTTATGCACATTTTAAAAATTGACTGTATAATGTTAGGGAAGTTAGGTATTTTGAATTTTTTTGTTTTTGTTTTTTTGCTCTAGTTCGTAGAATGAGATGGTAGTTCCAGTTCTACATACTTATTCTAAATTTTAATTCCATGATCTACAGAACTCCATATAATTAATGATGATAAACAGAAACTTTGATAGTATTTCATTGTTTATACATTTTTATATGCCTTTTCAGTTTTATTCTAACTTTTTTAAAGATCAACAAGTTATTACTATTATCTTTTAAGATTAGAAAAACCAATTAAACCTTAAATGACTTTGGCATGTCAGCTAGTTACTTAAAATTAGTCCTTTTGTTTTCTAATCTAGTTTCCCTTTTGATATACTAGTAGTATATAACCAGTGATCATAGGATCCCAACCCTGAAAGTCTCAGAGACCTAAATGTTGAAATTTATAAGCATAAATAGAAACATTGATTGAAATTGCACATTCTTGTGAAAGTGTCTGGGATTTTTTTAAGACCTTGAGGTTTTAATCATAAAAAATGTAAAACCATCTATAACTATATCTACATAGTATTTAACCAGGTATCTAGATACCACTGAAATTTGATTTATAGTTTTATGACAAGAATGCAACACAGTTTGGTAGAAAATAACAAATTAAAAATACAAGTACTTAAATTCCAATCTCTATATTTCCTCCTTAAAATGCTTGCCTTTCATTTATGCCAGATTCCTTATGTGTACTGTAAAAAATTATTATGTCCACCTAAAATTCTGGGTTTTTTTTTTGGCACTGGGAATTAAACCCAGAGGTACTCAACCACTGAGCCACATGTCCAGCCATGTGTGTGTGTGTGTGTGTGTGTGTGTGTGTGTGTGTGTATGTGTATATATATATATATATTTTTTTTTTTCTATTTTGAGACAAGTTCTTTATAAGTTGCTTAGAAACTCATGCCACTATGCCTGGCTACAAATTCTTGATAATGAGGAAGATGATGATGTGTTTGTGTGTGTTCCTCAGGTGTTATAGTTTAAGTCCTCTTTTTTTAAATCATTTTCTTGGTCTAAGTAAAGCAGTAAAGACAGTGTTTCACTATTTAACTTTAGTTTTTAATAGATTCCAAAGTTCCCAAAGCCAGGAAGGGAAATGCAAGGAGAGGAACCATGGCAGGAAATGGAGCAGCCATGGTTTATAAGGAAACTGTAGAATGTGGCTGTGCCCTCACATGCCTTGCACAAACATGGTTGTTCTCATTAACAAGGATTCATCTTTATGTTCATATAAGAGTTAAAAGAAGCAAGAACCTAATAAATATTTTAGAAAAGGAGGAAAACACAAGATCCCAGCTTCTGCTGTTTACATGTATAAACTTAGGCAAAATATTTTATTTTGTTCATTGTAAAATTATCACAAGATTATTTTAACCTTTAAATGTACTTGGGGTTTGTTTAAAATCAGTAAATGCTAATTTCTATTATTCTTGAGTAAATCGATGCATAAATGCTATTTGAGGTAGGATTATTTGAGCAAAGTCTCTGATATTTCACTACCCACATTATATTCTGGAAATGGAAAAAAAATTGATTGCAGTAATTGTGCAAAATATTTTTAAAATGAGATCTAGACTGAAAAGTAAATAGGCTAATGATGAACCCGTGGATATATAGCAAGGATATGTTTTACATGGATTTCATACTCAATAATTTTGTCTTTTCTTCTCCTAATTAATGGGTAACTACGGGTTTTATTGTAGTTGACTAGTGCCCTGTTTAGATTTCTGATTTAGAAATAGCCATTGGGCAGCAGTTAGAAAGTTAACTTTGAAAGTTCCCTGTAGAAGTCAAAAAATGAGAGGAGGAAGACTAGATGTTACACTGGTATTGGGGACAGAGCTTAGTGGATGGACAGAGGGGAACCACATTCAGATGTTATCTAGATAGTAAGTCAGGACAGATTCATGTGGGGGAATGGTAGAGAAAAATGATCTAAGGGTGACCTCAAGATTTTTCCCGTAGGTGTAGGACTGGTGTTGATGTTCACTAAGACAGAAACATTTCACATGGTTTTATAAGTTTATGAACTTTCAATGAACAATAAAATAATACAGTATGAAAATCTAACTATCATTTATTAAGCACCTAAACACCACATATGTTATGTAATTTAACCTTGATACTGCTCCCTTGAGGTGGATATTAGTTCCATTTTACATGTAAGAAAAATGACTTCCAGAGATGCTTAGTAATTTGCACAAATTCATTGAGCAAAACTGGAATTTGGGTGTATATCTAATTCTAAAGATGATGTTCTTAAATTGTTTGCCACGTTATATCTCATTAAAGATTTGGGAAATTAGCCAAATGTGGAAAAAGCAAAGCATACAAAATTATTTAGCCCAGGAGAGTAATGACTGATTGGGTCACAGGGTAGTGTCAATAATGAAATGCTTTTATAAGTGTGATGAACTGTGTTCTTCCTTCCTTTTTCCCCTCCTTCCTTCTTTTTCTTTTCCTTTGCTAGAAGACCCAAATAAATAAATAAATAAAGTATCAAGGTTAAATTATATAACATATGTGGTGTTTAGGTGCTTAATAAATGATAGTTACATTTTCATACTGTATTATTTTATTGTTCAATGAAAGTTCATCAACTTATAAAACCATGTGAAATGTTTCTGTCTTAGTGAACATCAACACCAGTCCCACACCTAAAATAAAATATTTTTTATTTATTTATTTGGGTCTTCTAAAGTGAAAGCAACACTAGTAAGTTGTTAATCAGAACTCATTGCTGGGCTTGGTGGTACATGCCTGTAATTCCAGTGGATCCGGAGGTTGAGGTAGGAGGATTGCAAGTTCAAAGCCGGCCTGGGGAGGCACTCAGTAACTCAGTGAGACCCTGTCTCTAAATAAAACACAAAATTGGGCTGGGGATGTGGCTCAGTGATCAAGTGCTCCTGTGTTCAATCCCTGTACCCACTCTCCCCCTACCCTCGCCAAAAAGCCTCACTAAGCCAAAGATCTAAAAGGCATTTGAATTCAAATGAGAATTAAAGAGATTGAAAAAATACACTTTTGGGAATGTAGGAGGAAATTTGTGGGTATTTTGTTTTACAAATTTTTTAGTACTGTATATGTTTTACTTCAAATTCTGCAAGATGTTGGTGACCTTCTAGACAGGAAGGAAGGAGCCTTAGACATATCAGAAAACAAAAATTGCAGCAGTGAAATAAGCTCAAAGGACCATGAGATGCAGAGGAAAAACTACAAATGGCTGATAAATAGACTCTAATATCTTAACATTATTAATCAATGAAAGGACAGTTAAAATAGTAATACTGTAATGTTCTTTAATCTATTACATTTGAAAAAAAAATTGTGATAATATTGTCCTGTAGGATGAGGGAAAATAGCTTCTATGAGAATGTTAATTAGAAACAATCATGATAATAATAAAGTATACATTTATAAGTTTTCTCTCTGAATTGTACTATTCTGGGTACTTTGCATAATTTTATCTATGAAATCATAACAGTGATCATATAAAGTAGTTTTAGGAATCTTATTGAACAGATGAGGAAACTGAGCTACACAGAATCAGCCTGTGGTCACTTGGGCAGCTTGTTCCAGACCCTCATTTACTGCTTTTTGCAAGTATATTGGTTTTAGAGGGTTCTTAGGGAATTATTTAAATTTAGCAAGCCCTTTCACCCAGCAATTCAATTTTCTTTTAAATGATTAGGAAGTGGGTTGCTGGGGGCTTGCCCTTTGGGTTTATATTTTATCCTTGGTGGAAGGTGTAGTTTCTTTCTCTGCTTCCTGGTATCATGTTCCTAATCTGCTTCTCTCTGCACCATGAAGTTCTGCCTCACCACAGGTCAAGAGCAATGGAGTTGGCCATCTATGGACTGAAACCTCCTAGTCTGTGAGCCCCACATAAACTTTTTCTCTAGAATCCTTCTTGTCAGGTCTTTTGGTCATAGCAACAAAAAAGCTGACAGAACTATGACAAAAATTTATGTACTAGGGTTGGCAGTGCAGCATTATATAATAGTAAGAAATCAGAGCCTGCTTAGTGTCCAATTAAGAATTAATAGTTGTTTCTGTTAATCCTATAGATACAATCTGTAGTATAATACTTACAAGGCAAGTTAATTAGAGGGGGATAATAATCATATGTTAAATTAGTAAGCAAATAATAAAAAGAGCCTTTATGGTATAATTATAATCTTCATAAATACAAACCTAGGTAATCGTGTACATACACAAACACTGGCACTTAAGTCTGTGAAATATTTAGAAGTTTGTTCACAGAATTGCTGCCATTTTTATCCCTGGATGGTTAGAATATTGGCAATGAAGAATTGCTTGTTTGTATATTCTGACTTTTCCATAGCAAGTATGTTAAAGCAAGAAAGACTTTTTGTCATTATGATAACCACAACACATGTGGCTCTTCATGAGACAGTTAAGCGAGTTCCCAGAAACATTGTGTGGTGGACAAAAAAGAGTCTAAACTCAGTTTCCAGGTAAAAATCTGCATCTTTTAACAAATAACTTTGTCAAGGACAAAGCAAACACAGTTTCGTTGAAAGAAGTAAACAATAGAAAGAGGACTCTCTTCATTTCCCACTAATGTATCTTCTAGCACTTGCTTTTAGTGGTTCTGAGAGCCTAATCCTTCTTTGTCCTAAATAATGGCAGTTTCACAGCTTCCTGTGGTGGATAGATTGTTCTAAAAACTCACAGATTTAATAGTCAGAGCAATCTTTCCTGAGAATCCATTCTAAAGGTTCTCTCTCAATTTCCTCCTAGTCAGTCTTCCTTGCACCATGCTAATTATTGATTGTTTCTAACCTTTGTAGACTGACTCATTCCTTTAGGTTTTTATGGCTTTTGATATTTCCTTTATAGTATAATTCACTTGTATCCTCACCACCTTAGTTTGACTTTTTATATGTCTTTCACTTGATTCATACTTCTTTGGCTTCCCAGGGTGCTTATAGCTCTTATTCTAGTTTAACAGCATTTAAAACACCTTTTGGACAACATGATATCTGGTCAGACTGCTATGGTTTATACATTGTTGACTTTTTGGTTCTCGGAAAATGTACCCAAAGGATGAACATAATAAATTCGCCTTCACTTTGTTTAGTAAACAGAAATATGAGCAATTTATTTTCCATGGATGATTAAAAGGCTTTACTGTGAAGCTTATTGACCTTTTAAGCTGAAGTTCTGCCAGACAGTGTGACATTCTGCCTGAGTCTATGACCCATGAGATTTTCCCTATAGGTTGTCATGAGGAAGATGGGGAGGAACAGTGTGCTGAGGATGCTGAAGGACTGTTTCCTTGTTCTCTCTAGATTATGTGAACTCTGCCTTCCCAGGAAATTCGGCAGAGACTTTGGAGTCAGACAGGTCTGGGTGTAAGTCCAGATCTGTCATTCACCAGCTAAATGACCATAAGCACATTGCTGAGTCTTCAAACTTTTGTTATTTATTTGTCAGAAGGTGATAACCTTACTATTGTTGTGAGGGTTAAATAAAATTATCTTTAAAATGTACTTTGTGGTTTCAAGATGTGACATAAAAATTTTCAAATGAACTAATGAAATAATTATTGTTTACTCTTTTTTTTTAAGAGAGAGAGAGAGAGAGAGAATTTTTAATATTTATTTTTTAGTTCTCGGCGGACACAACATCTTTGTTGGTATGTGGTGCTGAGGATCGAACCCAGGCCGCATGCATGCCAGGCAAGCGTGCTACCACTTGAGCCACATCCCCAGCCCCCCAAATAAATATCTTGATTACATGGTTTCTCTATCTACTTCTAATCTCTCCCCTCCATAATATAAGATTTAATTTAAAAAAAAATACATGCTTAACTCCTGATGCTATCAGCACCAGAGGATCATGTATCTGGTGTTGAATGTACTCAGAATTTCCATTAGATTCTAAGGTTATCTTAGAAATTATATCATCTACATGTTCAACTTTTTAATAATTACTGGTGATTTAATGTGTTTATAGCCATCACAATTCATTGGTTCAGCTACCTGCCTAATCAAGAATGAAAATTTCATTTATTTATGACTCTAATTTGAAACTCCTTTTCTTTGAGAAATACTTAGTTTACCACTAAGCAATTATCTAGTATTGAAGAAGTACTTGATCAGTTGTGTTTCAGAATACTGCACTCCAGAGTGGTAAAGACCAATAAGACAATTGAAAGGACATTTTTATGTTATTTGGAGATAGATGAATTTATTCTTAGAATTTTGGGAAAAATTTATGATCCAAGAGCAAGAATAATCTTATAATAGGGCTATAATTCATATAAAAAGAGAGTGCTTGTATGTATATTGTCATTATTAGAAAGTACTTCTGCTCCTTAATTTCCATAATACCTTTAATGTCAGTTTCAACCTCAAAAAATATTTTGCCATTGTGGATCTGACTTTTAAATAATGTAACATATCAAAGTCTATAGCATTTGGATTTGCTTGATAATTTTTCACAGAAGAATTTATTTGTACAATTACCCATATGTTTATAAATATGTTCAAAATTCAATTTTAAAGGGAAATTTAAGTAAAAGAGAGCTATAGAGTTCACCTAGAAGTAGGATAATAATATATCTCTGTGAAATGTAATACTTAACACTGAGAATTGTGAGTAAACTTGGGAAGTTAAGACCAGGAGGAGGGGTATTATTGGTGTGTTGTGCAAACCTTTGGTCCACAGATAACTTTATGTGCCATCTTAAATAATACAATTTAATTTTATAAAAGGATGTAAATCATTCCACAGGACAAGTTATTTTAAATCTTAAGTAATATATATTGGTGCCTTTCTACAATGAATTCAGTGTTCTCCAGAGAAACAGATCCAAAATATTTGTCTGTCTCCCTCTCTCATGTTATAAGAAATTGGCTCAAGTGATTTATGAAGGATAAATCCCATAATCTTGAACTGGATTTAAGACTTAAATGTAAGGCTTCAAACCATAAATTTCTTACAAGAAAATATATAGGAAAAGCCCATCAACATTGGTCTTGACAATGATTTTTTGAAAAGAACATCAAAAGCACAGAAAATCAAAGTGAAAATGAACAGATGGGATTATATCCAAAACAAAGCTTTGGTATGGCCAAAAAAATCAATAAAATTAAAAGCAATCTATACTATGAGAGGAAATATGTGAAAATAAAAATAATAGAAAATACCACTTTACACCTCTGATAATAGATATTATAAAAATGACAAGTGGTAACAAATGTTCATAATGATATGAGGAAAAGGAAAATGTTGCATCTCGTTGGTGAGAATGTAAATCGGTGCAAACAGTATGTAAAAAAATACAGAGACTACTCAAAATTTGCAACTAGAACCTCTGACAATCTAGGAATCATCTCACGTTCGGGTATACAATTAAAGGAACTCAAGTCTGTATTTAAGAGATATCTGTCTTGTCATGTTCATTGTAGCAGTTGTAGCATTTTTCGCAACAGTAAGAAATGGAAATAACCTAAATGTCTATTAATAACTGATGGAATGAAGAAAAAGTGTGTGTCTGTGTGTAATAGAATATTATTACGCCACTAAAAGGAAAGAAATTCTGCCACTTCCAACATGGGGGAACATGGAGGACATTTTGCTAAATGAATGAAGTAGATGGAGAAGACAAAATACACTAGGATCTCACATGTGGATTCTAAAAGACTCAAACTCATAGAAACTGAGAGTAAAATGGTGGTCACCAGGGTCAGGGAGGTGGGAGAAATTAGTAGATATTGATCATAGGGTTCAAACATTCTCCAATAACATGACTAAGCTCAGGGATATAACAAACACTGGGGTGACAATTATAGATAATATTGTTTACTTAGAATTTGCTGAGAAAGTAGGTAATTCTTAAGTGTCCTTAGTCCTCCCTCCCACACAAATGGTAGCTCTCAAGTTATAAGTGTCAATTAGCTTAATTGTGGCAATCATTTACCAATGCTTCTATCAATCAAATCAACATATTGGACACTGAATATATTAAGTATTTATTAGTCAATTATACCTTAATGAAGCTATAATATGTTTGAGAAACACAACATATACTGATTACTTAGTCAGGAAATGCTCATTTTCCAGGCAATTTTTAGCAAAAAAAACTTTGCTTACTGGGTATGTAGTTTGAAAAACTAAAGTTAAAATTTGCTAAGTTAAGTAATTTTGGTATTTAGATTTGCAATTTTTTAAATAGAGTATTACTTGTTAAAGGGATAATGGTCATTAAAATTTGGCATAAAATAAACTGGCCATAGAGTCAGAATTTTAATTACAAAGTGTTAAATGAAGCCTTTAAAAATAAAAACTCCACCATCTACTCATAATTAACAGCTTTTTTTTTTTTGAAGGAAAGTTTTCTGCACCAGTCATATAATCCTTAAACATTCTTATATTTTGCTATTTTTGTATAATACAACAGAAACACAATAGTTTGTGTATAGCATTTATGAATAAATAAATACACAAATACAGCTAGTATGTTCTAATTTTTAAGTAATGTTTTACATGATCAAAATAAAATACAGAGAGTCTTCTTGTGATTTACATTTTGTTGCATGTCAGGATAGTGTTCATGCTTTGTCGCCTTCCTGAAAGGCCCTGGACCTCATCCTTTCATCCCTTGGTTTTATTACTTAACTCTTGCTCATCTAATCTTGGCTCAAATGACACTTTCTTAGGGAACCCTTAACTGATCTCCAGAAGTTATTAATTATGCTCTTCTGTCTGCAGTTCTTTTTAATTTATTTCTATAGTATTTAAACATAGTATTTTACTATTTATTAATTTCTGTGATTATTTGCTTAATGTCTACCTGCCACTCTTCAACCCAGCTAGCCTCTCAGTTTCAAGAAGGCAGGGCTCATGCCCTCTGGTGCCTGGCAGTCTCTGATATACAGTAGGTATTTACAGTTCATTCTAGTCATGGGTGAATAAATGTAATGTTCTTGGAATCTTTGTGAATGAATGCCAATTCAAGAACTGGTATTTCAGAAAATTAGTTTGGATTAATCTTTTCATTTTTACAAATAACAGAAGTGAAGCCAAGAAAGATGAAATTATTATACTTAGATTCATATGATTCTGATACTAGAAATTAGGTCTTTTCATTCCTAACACAGAGTTATTAAAACTTTCATTTTTATTAGTTTTTATGCCACATTAATTTCTTGGGATATGTCTCTATCAGTTACCAGCCTCTCCATTCTAGAAACTATGTTTAATCTCCAGAATTTTGTGGGGTAGTGAGTTTATGTTCTCTTTAAACAAAATGAAATGAATTTATACATATAAAATTGTATATAAAACTGAGTTTGTGTAGTAGGTTATTTAATATACTGGATACAATTTCAACTTCAAGAGCACTAGTAATAATTTAATTTACCCTTCAAAGAAATAACATAACCCTGAGTAAGATACCCCTAAAATAAAATTAAAAAATTGAAACAACCTTCTCATAGCTAGATCCCCAAAATGACTGAAGCCATTCCAAAGGCTTTGACTTGACAGAAGAGGTCCTGTGATAGAGCAAATTGCAGAGGAAAGACACAGTGATATTAAGTAATTTTGGATAAATAACTTACTTTTGCAAATATAATCACATTGGTAAGATCCTCCCAGGACTTCGGATGAAATTGGAGAAATAAGAAGCCTTTGAAGTTAACTTCCATTAGCTTTATGATAAAGACCCCTGTGCTTATCTCTTTTGCAGAACAGTTCTTGAATTTGCTCTCTTAACCTACCTGCTCCATTTACCTCTACTATATGCTGATAACGCCAAGGTCGTGGGTTCGATCCCCTTATGGGCCACCAAATGCCGCAGTCTGGCTGGGCACAATTCAGGAGCCACTTGTCAAAAGAAACGAACTTTATTTTTAGAACCACACAGGCCAAACAAAACAGCTCCTCAGGAAAAACCCTCAGAGCCCAACTGCCACCACTGGCTTCCCACAAGCCTCTCACACAAAGCTGTTATGGATTTGAGCCAAATCATCTTCTTTTTGGTCTGTAGAAATCACTTTAGTTAATCTCTCTGGAATCCAAATTGGCTGCTGTTCTCCCTGTGGAAACACACAAACAGGCCCCCAACTCCAGACAATCACTGGGTCAGGACTTTAGTTAATCTCTCCAGAATCCAAATCGGCTGCTGTTCTTCCTGTGGAAACACACAAACAGACCCCCGACTCCAGACAATTACTGGGTCAGGACCTTTCCATTGTCCTGTTAGAATATCTTTCCAAAGTACTTTGGGCTTACGTACATTTTTTGGACACATATGCATTCAAAAGATTATCTGGAGAGCTTTTTAAACTATGGACTAAATTTAAAACATTTATTGCTCTTGCAGATTAACATGGGACACCAGGGTGTTATCAGTGCTTGATTGCTACATACATGTGTTCTCCAGGAATAGCATTTAGTGTCACAAAGGACATACATTGCCTTTAGTGAAGAAAAGAATTAGAAGTTAAACATAACTGAAAAATAAAAACGTGATTTTCTTCTGGTCAGCAGGTGTCCCTCTCATTTTCTAATACTCTTCAGGTTTCCTGCTTGTATGACTATATTAAAAATGCTTCTCCTTCCACTGTGTGTCTTGTATCTTTGCCTATTGAACTTCCACCATTTTCCATGAGCCTTTTACTCCTTTGTTTCCTTGTATTCACTTTTGTGACATAGTGAGAGAACATGGACTTAAATATTAATAGATTTGAAATTAAATATTAAATTCACCATTTAACAGTTGTAAAAACTTTAGAAAACTAAATTTCTTTATCTGTCAATGGAGAAATAATCACTTTTTCCTGAATGATGTTTTGAGAATTAAAGGAGTTGAGGCATAACATAAAGGATCAATATTCTGTACAGAGTGAGAACTTAATGTCACATTTTTTCCTACTCTCTTTAGTTCTTTTTAATTTTTTTATAACTTTATTTAATTTATTTATTTTTGTGTGGCACTGAGAATTAAATCCAGTGCCTCACACAGGCTAAGCAAGAATTTGACCACTGAGCCACAACGCCAGCCCTCTTTCATTCTTTTATGTCTGTTTAGTGCTAATTTAGTTTATTCAGCATTTATTATATCTACCCTTAAATGTGATATTTGTGCACACAACTCTCTGAATTTAACTTTAAACCCCGTATGCACCAGAGCTACTGTAGTGGTGCCCACTATTCACCAAAAACCTTAATTAAGCTTTTCCAGAGACCCTCATTTTAATTGTTCTTAGACCATCAGCAAAAAATTTCTGCAAAGGAGTTCAAATGTAGTTAGGCTTCCTATTTCCTGTTGCTCTGCTTTGCAATGACTAAATTTGGCCATGGGCTTCATGATGTTACTTTTGTTTTTGTGGTAAAACATGTACAAATCTTTCAATAATAATAATTAAAGAAAATTGGAAAGAAAGCACTCTCTGTGAACTCAAATGGGGAAAAAAGAACCTTACTTTTATGTAGAGTTCTTCAAATTGTGAGCCTCCGATCCCCCCACCCCCACACACTGGGTATAAAGTTCTAAAAATTTCTGAACTCAGGGTTCAGAGGAAAGAATTGATTTAGGTGAAAGCCCCCTATGAACTGGCTGCAGCCAATAAAACTGCTTCCTGCTAATTTCTCTGCTGTTCATCCTTGTCTGTCCTATATCAATACATCTTTTCATCTGCATATTGTTCATCATGGCCAGAGCAATGGTTGGACACATATGAGGCAGTAAATAAATGCATGTAAAGCTGAACTGATTTGGATTGATTGGATGACATTATAATTTGACACAATAGCATTCTAGTATTGGAAGCAGCAATTATTAAGGCTATAAGTAATAATAATAATAGTCATCCCACCTATTATTCAAATATAGAATAGGCCTGGGGCATGAAAGTTTCATTTTCAAGCTTTAGAGATAGGTGCTTCTATCTTCATTCAAATATTTTCTCCAGAAATGCAGGAAAATTAAGGAGGGAAGGAGAGAGGAAGTGGGAGGGGTAGGGTATTGAGGTAGTTGGGGAGGGAGGGGGAGAGAGAAACATAAAGAGGGGATGGGGGAATATTTTTCTCCATATATATTGTCATTTGATCTTTGACCTGTCAGCAGTTACTACTCATCATGATCTTTTCTATAGGATGGTAAGGAAAAAATTGATTCCATATGTGTCTGAAGGCTTATAAGTATTACATGTGAAGGTTTTAAAGTTTAATATTAACTAAGGTTAATACATTTACTTCTATTTTTGCTATAAAACGAATCCATATTTTGTGCTAACACAATTCTTTTTGTAGATGAATCTCTTAATGTACAATTCAGAGTAACTCTTAACTCATGTATAATGATTTCTTTTGTCACCCAATCTTTTAGTTATTACTGATTGCTCACATTTATCCATATTGTTTATAACAAAGAATGGTTGGCCTAATGATTATTGTGCTAGATGCTGGTAAAATGTGCTGGCATAATTAAAGAAAGTTAGTGCAATTCCCCACCTGAAATCATCACAAATCCTATTGGCTTCTCTCTGGAAACAGGAAGGGTCAGTCTCAGTAGGTCGAAGAATAATTCTAACAACGTTAATTGCTTTTCTATTAGTTGTCATCTCTATAGAAAGGTGGTTAAGAATTAAGTGTTCCCTTTATCAAAATGATTAGGCTATTAACAGTACAATTTCTTTTTGGAACTTGTTTTTATGATTATCTGATAATTCAACCCTTTTTCTATTTCTGGGGACGTTTAATTTAAGAGCCTTCTTGCACCTCTACAAATTGAGCAGAGTAAAGCAATTCCAACTCTCAATTTAATTAATTAAAAATGAAAAGCTTTGTTCATTTTTTCCCTTGTATTTCATATGCTTTGGGGAATAATGAATTTCTCCATAAAAACACAGTATGTTTTCCAGAAATCAGTATAATTTTAATTTTTATAAACAGTAGTTTTAATCATGTTGTTGTCACAATAGTGATCTTAAAAAATCATCAATTATTAAGAATCTCTACATGCAATGTTCCTTGGAGACAAAATATTTTTTAAAGCAACTAAAGTCCCAAAAATATCAGTTTTGAGAAATTTTATATGACTTTATTTTTATTATAATTTATAAGGTTCATATTAATATATGGCTTATTCTGTTGCATTTAGCTTCTTTATTCAAGGACATACTAGTAATTTATATCTTTTTCCCCTTTCACATATTTCAACATTGGAATGTGTTCCTCTTAAAAGAAAATTTACTTTATTTATATTAATTGAAAATATGTTTGCATCATTTTTATCTGTGCACATATTCAAACTGGAATTATTTTAGGTAGGTTTTAGTACCTTTAATATTGAGTGGATATGCTAAAACTCAGTTGCTATGTTTGATAAGATTACACCTTTGTTTTCATTGTATTCTGTCTGATGTTGAGTTAAAACAAAAGCTTATTAAATCCCAGTTCCTACCTGATCAGTGGCTTTTATTGAAGATAAACGCCATGCATATCTGTTCAACATAGTACATCTGTAAGTGTGCTTTGTTTGCTTCCATTTTTTTTTTTGCAGGATTATTTCTGCTTTGTGTGATATTAAATATAGGTCCTTGATTTATGTTTCCTGTGATGAGGAAGTTTTCAGGGTTTTTGATTCTTACAGAGTTCAGGCTTAAATACTAAAATAATAATATAGTTCTACATTCTTTAGAAATGTAGAAAACTATTTTTTATTTAGAAAACTATTTTTAGGTAAAATGGAATCACTTGTGCTCTCTAGTGCTATCACAGAATGTGGTTAACCTTTCATGAAACAAGAGGATTGGGTCTCAGCAGGTAAGATAACAGAAGCAGTTATATGTTTAGCAACCCCATTCCTTTTAGTCTTCTCCTTCCTCTGTCCACATTTTATTCTCTGCCAGTCGACACTTGGGCAAGGTAGGAGCAAGATTATTAAACTCTTGGCCTGTGCTCCAGTACTAAGTGGGTGGCAGAATAAGTTGGAAAATCTATCCCTAATTCTACTTATTATTTCTTACTAAAAGCCCTGGTGTCTCAGAATTTAGCCTGAAACCCTTAACCTGAGAATTCGTACTGTGAACAACCTCATTGTACAATGCTGCAACTAGAACAGCCCTTTTATCTCCTATCTCCAGACAGGCTTTCAAGGAGACTGGAGATCCACTGAGAAAATTCTCTTTCTTTGAGGAAAGTAATAAATAAGGGGGATCCAACATGGCCGCCGGCAAGGAAGCATCGATTCCAATGTCTCCACATTAACGGGATCAGAAAGACCCATTGGAACAGCTGCAGTGTACCTACTGAGGAACTTCTAGCAAAATTCTGTTAAGAGGGGACCTGCTGGGAATTGGTAGGTTTATTAGAAGTGTCAGTTTGTCCCAGACAAGTGGATCTTGGCCGGCCACGCGGGCGGCGCAGAGGTCCAGTCCCGCAGCCACCAGCCACTTCTGCAAGCGGCCGGTGGCCCAGAGCGGCGCGGCCCGCCCGAACCCGCAGATGGCACCCGCCATCCCGCCGTCCCGGGGTGGCCCTGCTCTCGCTCTGCGAACGGCCACCCCGCCCGCCCGGATCTTAGCCACATGGCTGCAGCTGCCCGGCTCTACAGGCAGCCCCCGGCGGCCCGGCGCAGACAGAAGTGTCCCCGCCTGGCCCAGCAGACAGCCCGTACCCTCCCGGCTCTGCTAACAGCCCCGCCCACCCGGCGAACGCCCCCCCCCCCCCGACAGCGTGAAGGGAATCTAACCAAGCCTTTACGAAATAGCGAACTGGGAACTAAAACCAGAGATTGTGTCAGACCAGAGACAAGCCAGTTCCACCCCTCCCTTCGGACACTCCGGCAAGGAGCCAGGGGCCCGCCATAGCAGAGAGGGGAAGTCACCAAAGTCCGGCCAAAGAGATTCCTTCCCAGCGGAATCTACTTTAGCAGGTGTGTGACTCCCACCCACATCAGATACAAACAACCGGGAAACTTCAAAATCTCTCCGTGGGCTTGACCGTAAGGGCCAAAGGACTCTCAACCCCCAACTCCTCCTACTGCCAGTGACGTGGGCGTGACTGCAGGGGCAGAGGGATGCAGAGAAGACTCCCCACACCCAACTCCCCCAACCGCGAACTGAGAGAGTGTGACGGTTGGGGCGGAGGGAAACAGAGGACACTCCAGACCCCCAACTCCTAATACCGCCAGCAGAGTGGTTGTGACTGTAGGGGCTGAGGGAAGTAGAGGGGATCCTCGACCCCCAACTCCTATTACCACCAGCAGCGATACCAATGGTCTTAGCTGCCAGATTCCAAAGGTGTGCCCACCAAAGGGGTCCGGAAACATTAAACAATTGACTCCCAGACCACAGCTCCACAGCACTGGGGCTTAGATGAATGACAGAGAGAGTGCTCAGTAGTTAGGGAAATAGAGCACTCGGTGGGGTTGAAAGTGTAACCAAATCCTTGGGGAACTGCCTCCGGTGAGCAGGACCTGGCTGGCTGGCAGGAGGAAGGGGAGGAGGGGCCGTAGAAGTGAAACGGCTCTGGACCAACAGGATTGAGAGACTCCCAGGAACCGCCTTACAGGGATTGCTGTTGACACATTGAACGCAAAACTCAGCCCGGAGGGCACAGCTTTGCCTACGGGAAGAGAAGAAAATGGATCTCTAAGACCTAATTTTATTTCCTATTTCATTTTATTTTTTTCTCCCCTTTTCCCTCTCTCTCTCCCCTTCCAAGTTTTACTGTTCTTTCCATTCTCCTCTATGCTATTATCTCCCTCTCCTTCTTTCTTTTCAAGAGCACCTACCTTCCCCTTCCCCCCAACTTTCATCCCAAGCATTACATCCTCCATTTCGCGTAACTGTCTAAATGCAAATAGGTGTGCGCCCTCCCCCCGTGCCTGCAAGGTAGGCGGACCTGCAACCCACCAGCAGGTCAGGCCCAGCAACCTGGGAGTGGCAGAGCCGCCCCACGCGCCTGGAAGGTAGACGGACCTGCGACCCACCAGCAGACCAGGCCCAGCGGCCTGCGGAGGGGCAGAGCTGCCCCCTCCCCCCACGCCAGCAAGGTAGGCGGAACTGTGACCACCAATAGAACAGACTCAGTGGCCTGCGGAGGGGCAGAGCTGCCAACCACGCCTGTAAAGTAGGCGGACCTGCGACCCACCAGCAGAATAGGCCCAGCAGATCAGGCCCAGTGGCCTGCTGAGGGGCAGAGCTGCGCCCTCCACCCACGCCTGCAAAGTAGGCGGACCTGTGACCCACCGGCAGGTCAGGCCCAGCAACCTTCGGAGTGGCAGAGCCACCCCACACGCCTGCAAGGTAGGCAGACCTGCGACCCACAAGCAGACCAGGCCCAGCGGCCTGCTGAGGGGCAGAGCTACCCCCTCCCCCCGCGCCAGCAAGGTAGGTGGAACTGTGACCACCAACAGAACAGGCTTAGTGGCCTGCGGAGGAGCAGAGCTCCCAACAACGCCTGCAAAGTAGGCGGACCTGCAACCCACCAGCAGAGTAGGCCCAGCAACCCGCGGAGGGACAGAGCCGCCCCACGCGCCTGCAAGGTAGGCGGACCTGCGACCCACCAGCAGATCAGGCCCAGCGGCCTGCTGAGGGACAGAGCCGCGCCCTCCCCCCACGCCTGCAAGGTAGGCGGATCTGCGACCCACCAGCAGAGCAGGCCCAGGGCCTGCTGAGGGGCAGAGCTGCCCCCTCCCCCTGCGCCAGCAAGGTAAGTGGAACTGTTACCATCAACAGAACAGGCCCAGTGGCCCACGGAGGGGCAGAGCTGCCAACCACACCTGCAAGGTAGGCGGGCCTGCGACCCAACGGCAGAATAGGCCCAGGAACCCACAGAGGGGCAGAGCCACCCCACTTGCCTGCAAGGTAGGCGGACCTGCGACCCACCAACAGAACAGTCCCAGTGGCCTGCAGAATGGCAGAGCCGCCTCCCGCGCCTGCAAGGTAGGCGGACCTGTGACCCACCAGCAGAACAGGCCCAGAGGCGTGCGGAGGGGCAGAGCTGCCCCCCCCTCCCGGCACCTGCAAGGTAGGCAGAACTGTGACCACTGACAGAACAGGCCCAGCGACCCGCAGAGGGGCAGAGCCGCCGCCCGCGCCTGCAAGGTAGGTGGACCTGCGACCCACTGGCAGAACAGGCCCAGTGGCCTTCAGAGGGGCAGAGCTGCTGCCCGCGACTGCAAAGGAGGCGGAACTGCGACCACTGACAGGACAGGCCTAGCGGCCCGCAGAGGGGCAGAGCCACCGCCCGCGCCTGCAAGGTAGGCGCACCTGCTACCAACCAGCAGAAGAGGCCCAGCGGCCTGCCGATGTGGTAGGCACATTGCCCCAATTGGAGGAGGAGCAGAGCCCCTGCCCGCGCCTGTGTGGGAGACTTTGCAACTATACAAGAGTAATACAAATATATAGGGGGAAATTCAATAACACAACAGTCTCAGTAAGCAGAAAGAAACGCGAACACTATGAAGAGACAAGGAAAGAAAGGACCACAAGCAATGCAGGTCCACTCAACTTTAGAAGAGGTAATATCTGCAGCAGATGGAATGTCAGATAAATAATTCAGGAGATACATGCTTCAGATGATCTGGTGTCTCAAGGAAGACATTAGACAGCAAAATCAGACAATGAAAGATCTCTTCAACAATGAAATACATAAACAAATCCAGGAAGCAAAAGATCAACTATACAGGGAGATAGAAGCTATAAAAAACAAACAAACAGAAATCCTAGAAAGGCAGGAAGCAATAAACCAACTTAAAAACTCAATTGAGAATACTACCAGCAGAGTAGAACACTTAGAAGATAGAACGTCAGACAATGAAGACAAAGTATTTCAACTTGAAAAGAACATAGACAGCTCAGCAAGACAGTTAAGAAACCATGAGCAGAACATCCAAGAGATATGGGATAACATAAAGAGACCAAACTGAAGAGTCATTGGGATACAGGAAGGCACGGAGGTCCATACCAAAGGAATAAACAATCTATTCAATGAAATAATACAAGAAAACTTCCCAGACTTGAAGAACGAGACAGAATCCCAAATCCTAGAAGCCTACAGGACGCCGAATGTGCATAATCATAAGAGATCCACACCTAGACACATTATAATGAAGATGCCCAAAATACAGAATAAGGAGAGAATTTTAAAAGCTACAAGAGAAAGGAAGCAGATTACATTTAGGGGTAAACCAATCAGGATAACAGCTGATCTTTCAACACAGACTTTGAAAACTAGAAGATCCTGGAATAACATATTTCAAACACTGAAAGAAAATGGGTTCCAACCAAGAATTGTGTATCCAGCAAAATTAAGCTTCAAGATGGAAGATGAAATTAAAACCTTCCACGATAAATAAAAGTTAAAAGAATTTGCAGCTAGAAAACCATCTCTCCAAAAAATCCTCGGCAAAACATTACAGGAAGAGGAAATGGAAAATAACAATGAAAACCAACAGTGGGAGGTAGGACAGTAAAGGGGGGAAAATAATCAAAGAGGAAAACAAACCATATTCAGTAACATAAATAAACAAATATGGCTGGAAGGATAACCCATATCTCAATAATAACCCTAAATGTTAATGGCTTAAACTCACCAATTAAGAGACACAGGCTAGTAGAATGGATCACAAAACATGACCCAACAATATGCTGCCTACAGGAGATGCATTTGATAGGAAAAGACATACATAGACTGAAGGTGAAAGGTTGGGAAAAATCATATCAGTCATATGGACTTCGGAAACAAGCAGGAGTGTCCATACTCATATCAAATAAAATAGATTTCAAGCCAAAGTTAATCAAAAGGGATAAAGAGGGACACTACATACTGCTCAAGGGAACCATATACCAACAAGACATAACAATCATAAATATATATACCCCAAACAATGGTGCAGCTATGTTCATCAAACAAACTCTTCTCAAGTTCAAGAGTCTAATAGACAACCATACAATAATCATGGGAGACTTCAACACACCTCTCTCACCACTGGACAGATCTTCCAAACAAAAGTTGAATAAGGAAACTATAGAACTCAATAACACAATTAACAACCTAGTCTTAATTGACATATATAGAATATACCACCCAACATCAAGCAGTTACACTTTTTTCTCAGCAGCACATGGATCCTTCTCAAAAATAGATCATATATTATGTCACAGGGCAACACTTAGACAATATAAAGGAGTGAGATAATACCATGCATCTTATCTGACCATAATGGAATGAAACTGAAAATCAACGATAAAATAAGGAAGGAAAAATCATGCATCACTTGGAGAATGAACAATAGGTTACTGAATGATCAATGGGTTATAGAAGACATTAAGGAGGAAATTAAAAAATTCTTAGAGATAAATGTAAACACAGACACAACATATCGGAATCTATGGGACACATTGAAAGCAGTTCTAAGAGGAAAATTCATTGCATGGAGTTCATTCCTTAAAAAAAGAAAAAACCAACAAATAAATGATCTCATACTTCATCTCAAAATCCTAGAAAAAGAAGAGCAAAATAACAGCAAAAGAAGTAGAAGGCAAGAAATAATTAAAATCAGAGCTGAAATTAATGAAATCGAAACAAAAGAAACAATTGAAAAAATTGATAAAACTAAAAGTTGGTTCTTTGAAAAAATAAATAAGATCAACAGACCCTTAGCCATGCTAATGAAGAGAAGAAGAGAGAGAACTCAAATTACTAGCATACAGGATGAAAAAGGCAATATCACAACAGACACTTCAGAAATACAGAAGATAATCAGAAATTATTTTGAATCCTTATACTCCAATAAAATAGAAGATAGTGAAGGCATTGATAAATTTCTTAAGTCATATGATCTGCCCAGATTGAGTCAGGAGGATATAGACAACCTAAACAGACCAATATCAATTGAGGAAATAGAAGAAACCATCAAAAGATTACCAACTAAGAAAAGCCCAGGACCGGATGTATATACAGCAGAGTTTTACAAAACCTTTAAAGAGGAACTAATACCAATACTTTTCAAGCTATTTCAGGAAATAGAAAAAGAGGGAGAACTTCCAAATTCATTCTACGAGGCCAACATCACCCTGATTCCTAAACCAGACAAAGACACTTCAAAGAAAGAAAACTACAGACCTATATCTCTAATGAACCTAGATGCAAAAATCCTCAATAAAATTCTGGCGAATCGGATACAAAATCATATCAAAAAAATTGTACACCAAGATCAAGTAGGATTCATCCTGGGATGCAAGTCTGGTTCAATATGCGGAAATCAATAAATGTTATTCACCACATCAATAGACTTAAAAATAAGAACCATATGATCATCTCGATAGATGCAGAAAAAGCATTCGACAAAGTACAGCATCCCTTTTTGTTCAAAACTCTCAAAAAAATAGGGATAACAGGAACATACCTCAACATTGTAAAAGCAATCTACGCTAAGCCCCAGGCTAGCATCATTCTGAATGGAGAAAAATTGAAGGCATTCCCTCTAAAATCTGGAAAAAGACAGGGATGCCCTCTCTCACCACTTCTGTTCAACATAGTTCTCGAAACACTGGCCAGAGCAATTAGACAGACGAAAGAAATTAAAGGCATAAAAATAGGAAAAGAAGAACTTAAATAATCACTATTTGCAGATGACATGATTCTATACCTAGCAGACCCAAAAGGGTCTACAAAGAAACTATTAGAGCTAATAACTGAATTCAGCAAAGTGGCAGGATATAAAATCAACACGCATAAATCAAAGGCATTCCTGTATATCAGCGACAAACCCTCTGAAATGGAAATGAGGACAACCACTCCATCCACAATATCCTCAAAAATAATAGAATACTTGGGAATCAACCTAACAAAAAAGGTAAAAGACTTATACAATGAAAACTACAGAACCCTAAAGAGAGAAATTGAAGAAGATCTTAGAAGATGGAAAAATATACCCTGTTCATGGATAGGCAGAACTAACATCATCAAAATGACGATATTACCAAAAGTTCTCTATAGGTTTAATGCAATGCCAATCAAAATCCCAATGGCATTTCTTGTAGAAATAGAGAAAGCAATCATGAAATTCATATGGAAAAATAAAAGACCCAGAATAGCAAAAACAATGCTAAGCAGGAAGTGTGAATCAGGTGGTATAGTGATACCAGACTTCAAACTATACTACAGAGCAATAGTAACAAAAACAGCATGGTATTGGTACCAAAACAGGCGGGTGGACCAATGGTACAGAATAGAGGACACAGAAACCAACCCACAAAACTACAACATTCTTATATTTGATAAAGGGGCTAAAAGCATGCAATGGAGGAAGGATAGCATCTTCAACAAATGGTGCTGGGAAAACTGGAAATCCATATGCAACAAAATGAAACTGAATCCCTTTCTCTCGCCATGCACAAAAGTTAACTCAAAATGGATCAAGGAGCTTGATATCAAACCAGAGACAAGGCATCTGATAGAAGAAAAAGTTGGCTATGACCTACATACTGTGGGGTCGGGCTCCAAATTCCTCAATAGGACACACATAGCACAAGAATTAATATCTAGAATCAACAAATGGGACTTGCTCAAACTAAAAAGTTTTTTCTCGCAAAAGAAACAATAAGAGAGGTAAATAGGGAGCCTACATCATGGGAACAAATCTTTACTCCTCACACTTCAGATAGAGCCCTAATATCCAGAGTATATAAAGAACTCAAAAAGTTAGACAATAAGATAACAAATAACCCAATCAACAAATGGGCCAAGGACCTGAACAGACACTTCTCAGAGGAGGACATACAATCAATCAACAAGTACATGAAAAAATGCTCACCATCGCTAGCAGTCAGAGAAATGCAAATCAAAACCACCCTAAGATACCATCTCACTCCAGTAAGATTGGCAGCCATTATGAAGTCAAACAACAACAAGTGCTGGGGAGGATGTGGGGAAAAGGGTACACTTGTACATTGTTGGTGGGACTGCAAATTGGTGCAACCAATTTGGAAAGCAGTATGGAGATTTCTTGGAAAGCTGGGAATGGAACCACCATTTGATCCAGCTATTCCCCTTCTGGGTCTATTCCCTAAAGACCTAAAAACAGCATGCTCCAGGGACACTGCTACATCGATGTTCATAGCAGTACAATTCACAATAGCAAGACTGTGGAAGCAACCTAGATGCCCTTCAATAGATGAATGGATAAAAAAATGTGGCATTTATACACAATGGAGTATTACTCTGCATTAAAAAATGACAAAATTATAGAATTTGGAGGGAAATGGATGGCATTAGAGCAGATTATGCTAAGTGAAGCCAGCCAATCCCTAAAAAACAAATGCCAAATGTCTTCTTTGATATAAGGAGAGTAACTAAGAACAGAGTAGGGAAGAAGAGCATAAGAAGATGACTAACATTAAACAGGGATGAGAGGTGGGAGGGACAGGGAGAGAGAAGGGAAATTGCTTGGAAATGGAAGGAGACCCTTAGGGTTATACACAATTACATACAAGAGGAAGTGAGGGGAAAGGGAAAAATAATACAAGGGGGAGAAATGAATTACAGTAGAGGGGGTAGAGAGACAAGAGGGGAGGGGAGGGGAGGGGAGGGGGGATAGTAGAGGATAGGAAAGGCAGCAGAATACAACAGACATGAGTATGCCAATATGTAAATCAGTGGAAGTGTAACTGATGTGATTCTGCAATCTGTATACGGGGTAAAATGGGAGTTCATAACCCACTTGAATCAAAGTGTGAAATATGATATATCAAGAACTATGTAATGTTTTGAACAACCAATAAAAAAATTTAAAAAATAATAAAATAAAATAAAATAAAATATTGATGTTGATATTTTAGAAAACAAATACACTATATGCTCATGAATTAAAGAATTATTTAGAGAAAAAAAAAGAATGTAATAAATAAGAGCAAGAAGTTGTGTGATTCCCCCTGCCTTCTTTCTGGGAAAAGGGTTGAAGGAACTGCCTAACTGAAACAGAGTGAAGGCACCCCAAGAATCACTCCAGAAATTCAAACTACCTGCAAGAAGGGGTGCAGGCATCCCATTTCTGGACTGAATGCTTGTTGAACTGCAAATCCTAGTCCTAGAGATGCTGCTAGTAGAGATTATTGCAAGAGAGTTCTTACTCCCCTTAAAATGGCATTTTAAGCTATTCAAGAGGTTGGTGGCTCTTCCCTGCTTGGATAATTCTGAATGTAGTAGATTAGCTGGGGTATTCAGATTTTTGAAGGATAAGGGGGAAAAAAGGCAGCAACATTCATCTCTGTTTATTCCACTAGGGAAGGATGTATGAGTTCCTAAGTTCTAAGTAATTCTTAGAGCTCTATAAGTCATGAAAGAAACTCAATTAAGAGAGCTAGCCAATGAGGTGGAGGCTTTTAGCAGAAAGCATCTACAGCTCTTCTGCCAGGGACAAGAGATAGAAGAGGATGTAAGTGGCCAGGCGGGAAATACATCAAAGAATTAGAGAAAATAACAGTGTGAAGATAGCTGCAGGGGTCAGGGGAACAGATGGGGGATATTACAAAGAACACACATGGGGGCATTAAAGTGGAAAATCAGCTTTTGGATGACACCTATGATGGAGGACATAGAGAGCCATGTTAAGAAACAAAACAAAACATACCCATAGAGTCCTTTGCCATTCTCCCCTTCAGCCTCCTCCCATGATCCCACAGCAGGATCAATCAAGAGAAGAGAGGCATGGAGGAGGAGAAAATTAACTGAATGAAAAATAAAATCAACTTCATGCCTCCCTTCTGTACTGGCAGATCTGAGAAGGGCAAGAAGGGGATACCTGTAAGAAGGGAAGGTGTTTAGTTGAGCGTGTGCCGGATATAGCAACAGAATTGACAGGAGGTCAGATCCAAATGTTGTCCAGAGGTAGATACACCAGATACTGTGTAGTGTATAAGTATTATAGGAGAAAACTTTTCTGATTATAATTTACCAGATTCAACACAGTCATAAACTACCCATTTGGACAGAAATCGTTTTGTCTCCTCTTATTCATGTCACTTGGTAATGTTCTGGTTTTTATTTTGGGATCCTGCCTGATAAAATTAATCCCTGGCCCTAAGAATGAGGTATATGGCTTAGGCCAAAATAATTCAGCATAACCTCATGTCCTGGGCACCCAGTTGGTTCAAATATCATCAACAATCAAATGCCTGTGGATTAGGGTCCTTGGGCAGAGGTAAAAGAGGGCTGGCAAGTCAATTGTGAGTACCTTGGCACGCTGGCAGTGCTGTGCCTTCTGAATCTAGTGTCCCCAGCAATGACTGGCACGAAAGACTCTTGGTCCTTTTTCTCAGTCATGCTTTTGGACTTGTACACCCATTTCTCTTTGACCTCTGGACCTATGGAAAGAGTTGAGATTGTAGAATATAGTAAGAGAAACGTGTCTCCTTTGAGAGAATCTCAAAACATCATCAGCTCAACTTGTGAAAAGCTGGAATATTCCAGGTCTTCAGGAGTTACTTGATTATAAGGATGAAAATTCTTAAGGTGCTAATGGTGCTTGCTTTTAGAGATATGGTGGTAAGTATCTGGATGAGAACCATTTACATGGGTCAGAGTGAGACTGAATACAAGGATTGCTTCAGGGAGATCCCCATCACCAGCCAGAATGTTAAGTACATTTTATATATTTCTCTAAGAGCTACATTTCAAATAGAAATTGAACAATTTGCTAGTCTTTATTCTATGGTGTCAAAAAAAAAAGACATTCTGCTGGAACACTTTGGGAGCTTTCATCTAAATTTCAAGGTACAGGAATTGTTAGTTATGAAATGCTGTGTGATTTGTATTATATTACTTGTACTAGACCTTGAAGAACTAAATGAAAATCACCAGAAAAACCAATAGCAGTAGTCATGCACTACCCTGGCTTTCTTTTAAGAATGCAATGAGAAACCACCATGGAACTGCATATTGACAAAGGCGTTTACTTTTCTATTCCAGTTCATGTCACATTAGATAATTAGGGTTTCACACAAATAAATATTTGTTGAAGTGGTATTCTTCTAAGGAATAGTGATTCTTCAACTGCCTGTATTCAAATACACCCCAGTTTCCAGTGTGGATTTCTAGAGTAGCACTGCTGACTGGTTTAGCTTATGGATTGAATATCTAATTTCTTGATACACAATATTCCAAAAAGAATTAAATGTATATTGCGTAATGTGACAGAGATATCCATTTATGAATCTCCTCAGTTATAACAGATGCTTGGAGACATAGCAACACCCAGCTATGATGCCCAGATTGGTGTATCCCAAGCAGACAAACAAAAATCAGAAAAACATCCCGCAGTTGTTACAGACATCTAGGACACTTGGAAAAATCAAATGTGATGTTTTTGTTAAGTTTGGCAGGATGATGTTTATGCATTTTGTGTGAGTGTGTTCTACTGGGGATCAAGTCCAGGGCCTTGCCCAGGTGTTCATACTTGAAACCAAATATTTTAAATCTAATTTTTATAATTAAGTATTCTGGGTAGAACAAATAGAATGAGAGACCTATATGTTATTTAACATATAAAAATGAAATCGCACCTCTTTTACACATGTATTTTTGTAATTAATTGAAGTTATTTTTCAACTATAATAGTTTTACTCAACATGTCCTCTCCACAGAAGGAACTCCAGAAGTATGGGAAGTGTTTGAATTTCTGCTTTTATGCTTTTTGTTTAGTCTACTAGCAGCATTTTGTCAATAATTTTAGTTAACCACTTAGTCATCTTTTGTTATTTGAGATCCTCTATAGTTTATTTAATAATGACAATTGTTATAAGATAATCATTTTGTTTACCAGTAAATGACCAAATGCTTTTCTTGTAAAGGTACAGTTATATAAATTATCATAACTCTGAAGTTAATACATCATTTTTCAATATACTTGCAAAAAAAGATTACAGGTAGTTCTCTATAGATCTTCTATGAATCTCCTCTCTAAGGTCTTGTGGTGAGAGGACAATTTTATACTTGTTTTAAAACTCGGGGAAAAGTGGTGGTTTTCAAACTATCTGATTACATAATTTAATGGAGAGAGCTTTCCAATGTCCTTCTCACATGTACTGAATTAAAATCTCTAGGTCGATAGTGTATGGATTTCAAATAAAAGAAAATAAACAAGCAATCAAAACTAAAAGAAATCTTCTCAGTTTAGAAAGTGACTATGTTAAGCTGAATGGTGATACCAAATTTGCTGACGTAACAGAGAAATTGTAGGTTTCATTTTCACTTATTAAAAGGTCAGACTTACAGATTCTTTGGGAGAAACAAACTGAATCCCAGGGCAATACAATTAGAATACAAAGCTGCAAATTAGAAAAGAAAGAAAATGACTGCAAAATATTCAGTTAACCGAAGAGTTCAAACTGTAAATGTGTCAAGTCTTCTGAAAGAAGATACATTTTATATAACATCTATACATTTTCATCAGGGTGAAGTCAAAATTGTTTTTATCATCCTCATTTTGAGACTCAGAGTTCCTCCCACAATTGCAGAAAACTGGTGCCAAGGCACAGAAACCCATGTGTGCTGAGCTAGTCTACCAGCTGCCAAATTTGAGAGGCAGAACTAAGAAGTCAGGAGATTGTGTTAGTCATACCTCACATTCTTTCATTGTGACAGGAAAATATATACTGCATTTATCATAAGTGTTTATAGTAAAACTTTCTAGTTTAAACGGGGGTTTTACATAGCTAGAAAAATAGTTCAAGGTGAAACTCTTACTCTTTCAAGTATTACTTATGGTAATAATGTTGCATGTATTTGTAGTTTTAGAATGGATATTTGAATGCATTTAGTTAAGTTCCTTCATTTATACATGAAGATGCTAAGGCTCAGAAGATTATATTTTTACCTATATATTCATACGTAATTTGTCCAATATTTAGAGGAAGAATATCTTTTCTAACCTTTTATGGATTTGCTAAAGAAGCTAAAAATATACTTAGTGCTAATATTTTTAAATATAGTATGTTAGTGTTAATATTTTTAAGTTTCACTATTCAGGCAACAATGAAATATTTTATAATACTTTGAATCAATATAATTTTTTTCTTTCTGCTGCACTAAGATGTTATACCATGAGATAATGTTGAGGATCTTACTTAGAAAGGAGATTATTTTCACCAGTATCTGATTAATTCACTGTGGATATAAAACATATTGAATGATAATAAATGGTTATAATGTGATTTTTATAACCTGAAGAGATAATTATTATGGCAATATTTTAAAGGAGTGGATAGCAAAAATATTCTCCCCCATAGACAATACTTTCTAATTCATATTTAAGTATTATCAGTTTCTGGCATTGTGAAATTCTTAAATGAAGATGTTAAAATGTAAATGTATCAATATTTTGTATAATGATTTCTTTATGGCAATAGTTTGAAAACATGGAAGACATTTTTCATTCTTGATTTAGTTTAGTCATCAAGACTGAACAAAATGTATGCTATGTTCTCATAGGAAATAAACATCTTTTGTCTTAACAAAATATTTCTGAACTGGTCTTTCTTTCCTAATTGATGTGAAGTAAGATGTACATAGTTCATGAAATTGTCACCAAAAGGAATGGCACTTTTGGGGTAGAGTTAACTTTATTGAAGTTGAAGCATAGAGATGGGGAAAAGCTGTGTCTTTGATGACATGTTTTACTCTTGATGGCATGTTTTACTCTTGAATCAAATCAACCCCAAGGTTTTTCTCTCTTCTTCTTATCTACCACTATTTTTTAAAATACCTTTATTTTTGTTTAGTTTTTTTCTTATATGTGGTGCTGGGGATCAGACCCAGTGTCTCACATGTGTTAGGAAAGTGCTCTCCCACTGAGCCACAACCCATTCCTTATCTACCACTATGAATGCTAGTTCGTTTGTCCTTCCTTCCTTCCTTCCTTCCTTCCTTCCTTCCTTCCTTCCTTCCTTCCTTCCTTCCTTCCTTTCTTTCTTTCTTTCTTTCCTTCCTCTCTTTCTTTACAAATATATTTGTTTATTTCTAATTGATAAATTATAGTATATATTTCTGGGTGTGCTTTTTTTGGCCTATGTGTTCAATTAAGCAAATTAACGTATCCACCATTTCACTAATTTGTCACTTTATTGTAGTGTATTTTTTAAGCTGCTTTTTCTCGTGCTTGAAAAGGAATGCCTTAACCAATAGACCATTTTAAAATCTAAAATTGTACCATATGCTGCTATAATTGATGCTGCATTTTCCATGGGTTTTTATCCAAATGTAAATTTTGTAAAGCCTGAGGCTAGATAAGTGTATCCATTTATAAATCAAATAAATAAATAACCTCTAGGTATGAAAATTGCCTCAGCAGGATTATTATAAAATTCCCCTAGGAGTATCATGAAGAATAAATATTAATGCCTTTTAATTGCTTTATAGTTCACACTATTGACAAGCAGCATCATGACCGATTTTAAATATGAGAGTAGATAAATATTACTCAGGAGAGTAAATTCACATCCTTATCTATTCCAAAGTAATTTTCTAAAAATTGCTTTTGTGTCCTAGTTACTTTCTGAGGGAATGAATCTTTTATTTGGAATGTAGTGGTGTTGGAAAGGTTTGTGTTTTATTCAACCTTTTTTTTTTTTTTTGATGTTGTTGTTGCTGTTGTTGTGACCAAAATACCTGACATAAAATTTTAGAAGAGAAAAGTTTATTCTGGGGCTTATATTTCAGAAATCTCAGTCCATAGACAGCTGGCTGCATTGCTCTGGGCCTGAGGTGTGGCAGAACCTCACAGCAGAAGAAGATGGTGGAGGAAAGTGGCCAGTGGCTCCAAACACAGCACCAGAAAGGAGAGAGAGAGGGGTAGGGGAGAAGGGAGAAGAGAGAGAAAACACAAGCGCTGTCTCCTTAGTAAGACAAAATATAAACCTTAAGGGTATGTCCCCATTGACCTAACTCCTCCAATTGCATCTTACCTGCCTACAATTACCATCCAGTTAATCCCTATCAGAGGATTAATGCACTGATTAGGTTAAAGCCCTCACAACCCAATTGTTTTACCTTTAAACTTTCTTGCATTGCCTCACACATGAGTTTTGGGGAGACACCTCATATCTAAAACCACAACAGTTTGTCCAACAATTTCCTTGTAAAAAGCTTGGTTAACTATACATGGCCTTCTTAAGATAGAAAAATATTAATAGAGATGGAAAACCTAGTTCAATGGCAAGAGGTTATCTTTTTGGAGGTCATTGACATGGGTCAATATTTTAAACAATGATATATTTGATTAACTTTTCCTATGAAGGGATTTTTTATCAGGTTGTAGCTTAAAACATGTTGCTTTTTGAGACTTCAATTCTACCTCAGTGCTTGATTGATAGCCACTCTTTCTCTGAAATGTGGGCAATTTATATATTTTGGGGACATAGTAGTATCTACTATCAGCCATCTATGGAAAACAATCCACATTATTTTATTCTCACATCTCTTGATGTTCTACGCACTGATATGATCCTTAGAACTTTTCATAAGCGTGTCTGAGCTGTTCTAGACCTCTCTCTCCTTTCCCACATCAATCTTTAACTCCTAATCTCCTTGATATTGACAATGACTCTTCTTTTTGTGATTCATTATTGATACTAAACTATCTCTACCCTAGAATTTTGATGCATTTTATCATACTTGGCTGTATTCATTAGCTCAAGCTGTGGTAACCAAATACTAGAGAACTGAGGGGCTGTATTAGTTAGTTTAGGCTATGTTAACTGAATTCTATAGGCTGAATGGCTAAACAAGAGAAATACATTTTCTCATAGTTTTGTAGGCTAGAAGTCCAAAATCCAGGTCCCTTGCTTTCTGGTGAGGGCTCTCGTTCTGGCTTGAATTTTGCAATCTTATTGTTCTGTTCTCACATAATCTTTCCTTGACAAGTGGACAGAGAGAAAACAAGGTCTCTGATGTCTCTTCTAATAAGGGAACTAATCCTATTGGATTGCAGCTCCATCTTTATGACCTCAAATAAGCTTAATTACTTCCTTAAGGTCTTATTTATAAACACAGCCACACTGGGGTTTAGGACTTCAACATAATTAATTTTTGGTGGAATATCACCAATAAATCCATAACACTGAACAAGTGTTGGGGAGGGTAGCTTTCAAAATAGGTATTTATTGAGTGATTGAGAAGCCTAGCTGATAGCAAAGAGGAATGCTTTCTATGGGATGAGAGAATTGAAAAATGTTTGATTCAAGATCAATTGATAGAATTCCACTAATGGAATGAATATGATCACAGAATATTATCTTTTTGAAACTCTATGATGAAGCAATGTAAAAAAAGAATAACAAATGTTCTACATTTATACCTCCTTGATAGAAAATGATAGTGTAATATATCACTGGTGTTGATGTCTAAGTCTTATATTCTGAAAGGGAACTATATTAGACGTTTGTTCAATAATTAGAAGTATGTTTATGATTTCAGGAAATTATTAGCATCCTCAATATTTACATTGGCGGACACTGAACAGTGGCAGGCTTAGGGTAGCCATTAGCTGGCAAAGAGGCGCTTTGGGTAGACACTGTCAAGGGCCTTTGGGGAGCAATGAAAACCTCAACTAGTTTAACACAGTATTCAGAGAGGTAAGGAATAAAAAGTGGAATTCATATACTGTTTGTGATTTTTTTCCATATAAACATGTGAAATAACCTCTAGGAATTTTGCAGACAGTGATTTGGGCTAACACTACTTTTTGTAACAAATGAAGAATACCTAATATGTACTAGGGAGTAGGCTACCTCCTTAACATCTACTATTTCAATAATCCTGAGAAGTGGGTATTAAAATTATTTTTCTTTTTTGATGAGGAGAATGGCAGAGGTTTATTGCCTTAAGATAATTTAAAAAAAATTTTAAATTTTTTATTATTACTTGTTCAAAACATTACAAAGGTCTTGACATATCATATTTCATACATTTGATTCAAGTGGGTTATGAACTCCCATTTTACCCCGTATACAGATTGCAGAATCACATCAGTTACACATCCACTTTTTTACATACTGCCATCCTAGTGTATGTTGTATTCTGCTACCTTTCCTATCCTCTACTATCCCCCCTCCCCTCCCCTCCCATCTTCTCTCTCTACCCCATCTACTGTAATTCATTTCTCTCCTTATTTTTCCCCTTTCCCCTCACTTCCTCTTATATGTAATTTTGTATAACAATGAGGGTCTCCTTCCTTTACCATGCAGTTTCCCTTCTCTCTCCCTTTCCTTCCCCCCTCTTGTCCCTGTTTAATGGTGATCTTCTTCTCATGCTCTTCCTCCCTGCTCTGTTCTTAGTTGCCCTCCTTATATCAAAGAAGACATTTAGCATTTGTTTTTTAGGGATTGGCTAGATTCACTAAGCATAATCTGCTCTAATGCCATCCATTTCCCTACAAATGCCATGATTTTGTCATTTTTTAGTGCTGAGTAATACTCCATTGTGTATAAATGCCACATTTTTTTAATCCATTCATCTATTGAAGGGCATCTAGGTTGGTTCCACAGTCTAGCTACTTTGAATTATGCTGCTATGAACATTGATGTGGCAGTATCCCTATAGTATGCTCTTTTAAGGTCTTCAGGGAATAGTCCTAGAAGGGGAATAGCCAAGGACCTGAACAGACACTTCTCAGAGGAGGACATACAATCAATCAACAAGTATATGAAAAAATGCTCACCATCTCTAGCAGTCAGAGAAATGCAAATCAAAACCACCTTAAGATATCATCTCACTCCAGTAAGATTGGCAGCCATTATGAAGTCAAACAACAACAAGTGCCGGCGAGGATGTGGGGAAAAGGGTATACTTATACATTGCTGGTGGGACTGCAAATTGGTGCAGCCAATTTGGAAAGCAGTATGGAGATTCCTGGGAAAGCTGGGAATAATTAAGATAATTTAGAATATGAGAACTGGCATTGAAAATCAGACAGTTTGTATATATTTTAAGCATGTGTTTTTTGAAAATACTGGAATTCCTGCACTTTTTGTGAGTACTAATGTTATCTAACTCCCAAGCCAAGAGGAATTTTGAAATTCATGTTTATTTAATAGACATACAACAAGGGTTGGGGAATTACAAACAATGAAAATACCTTTAGCCTGATAGTAGACTATTATCTTTAATTCATTTCATCTGGTTAATAATATATCTCAGTCATAGAGATCAGAGAGTAGCTTCCTTCCTTCCCTGCAGATTGAAGCCCACATTTATTCATCAATTCCAAACAGTTATTTTAATAGTCTAATTGCTATATGCCAACATTGTAGTGGCCACAGGATGCAGTGATAAATAAAAGTGAATATTAACTCTTCTCAAAAAAAATTCATTTTTTGACAGGTAAGTAGCAACTGAAGAACTGTAAGTAGTGGTTAATTGATGATTAATGGTTTCAAAGACCAGGGTTTTGATGTGTTAAAAATTCTGTGACCTATCTAAAGAACTACCAGACAGTGACTTAAAAACTAATTAACATATGCTGCAGGATCTTATGAACCTCTATCTCCTTTCTTTTCTTTTTCTCTTTTGTGTGCCTATCCTTTATCTTGTGTATGTCTCTATATTTTTGTCTTCTATTTCCTCTTAGAAAAAAGTGAATTGCATAAAATATTGCTGAATTACTTCTACTTAGTTTTCCTTTTTCTCTTTCCCCTTAGAAAGCCTAGGTAAAAGTTAGTGTGTGTCTTCAGTTGGAGAGGGACACAGAAGTCCTTCTGAGGACAGGAGATTTTGCTTTCAGCAGAAGGGGCACTCCCAAATGGCTGGGCTTTCAGGCAGCAGACAGAATGGGGCAAGGAACTGGGAAATGGATGGTGTCCTCGGGTAAGAGGAAGAATCCATTAGAGAGAGAGCTTTAAAATATTCCTGTTCCACAGAGACTGAAGCCAAATTTCCACACTACCCATCAGGGATAAAGTTCTTAAGTCATCATACCTCTGTACTCTTCTTTCCTTTTCCTTATACGGTTTCTGAAAAGACAAATTATCAACTCTCATCCACTTGAGGGAGAGGGGAAGTTTAACATTGCACAAAGATTGAGCTTTTGACCACTGTTTAGGACAAGACACTTAAAGGACTAAATTGAGACTGAAATTTGTAATTTGAAATGAACCAAGAACATTTTATATTGTCTAAAGGTGATCCAGAAATTTTCTTCATCATAGGGCAGAGGTCAGCTAACCCTACAATGAAAAGAAAAGAAAAAAATAATTTTGCTTTCTGAAAAGGCCACTATAGAATTTTAACTCATGTGTCAGTGTAGTTACATTTGCATATATGTGCCAACAGCTCTAGGGTGTGTTCTGGGTGTAGATTTGTCAAAACACAGGCTATGCACATATTTTACTTTAAAAAAATAATGCTATATTGATTTTGAATAACATGACCTTAATGTTGCCCTCAGTTGTAGTAAACTTTAGGCAGGTTTCTTCCTGATTCTAGGCTTTTGATCTCCCTCATGTCCTGGCTCTTACAGAATCTTGATGGCCTAATCATAGAGGTCTACTTACTTGTTTTTCTTAGAGCATTTACTAAAGAAAACTTGTAATTGTAAATCCTTTCTCTGACCCTTTGGATGTTAAATATCCTCACAGGCCAAGTGTTAAAAGCCTTGTCCCCAAGCACTATTGGGATGTAGTGGAATTTAGGAAGTGAGATTGGAGGTCTTTAGGTCATTGGGGTGTGCTCTCAGAAAAGCTCCTTAGCTCTCTGCCCCTTTCTCCTCCTTTTTACCTCCTGGCCAAGAGGCATGCCTTTTGCCTTACCACCCCCACCCCACTGTTTGTATCCAACACATCCATCAGAGGCCCAAAGCAATGGGTCTGCTTGCTCTTGGACTAAAACCCTTAAAATTCGTAACAAAATAACCTTTTCTTTTTGTGACTTAATTATGTCAGGTACTTCATTATAGTGACAAAAGCCTGACTAACATAATAGATAGATGTTTTTAAAAGCCTCTAACCAGTTTTATAACCCAGGAATGTCCTTCTTAAAGACCTAGAAACTACCCTTTCCAAAGCCAATCATCAAAGAAGATAGTGTTCTTATCTTCCAGTCTCAGGGATAAAATTGGAATCTAACTTCAGTGTGTACCTTGCTCCATGTTGGATAACTACTTCCTGTCTTGAAAGCTGGAGAGGTTTACTTTTCTTTTCAATGAGGCCAGTGGCAAACACAGAAAGATGTCCTATGATTTCCCTTATGCCTGATCTAAAAATCTCTCTCAGTCTTCTCTCCAGCAGAGTTGAGTTCAAAGTGAGCTCTGGCTCCCTTCCCTACTGCAGTAGCCTTTAACAAAATCTATCTTGCCTGTTTCACTTTTCCCAGCACAATTTTTTCTTTTTTGCTTTGACATTTCCAAATTACCATATCAGCAACAGAAGATGAAAAATTCTATTACTCTATTTTCTTGTCACAGCTTAGCATTTCACTCTTTTTTCATCATGGCGAATATGAAATTACATCTCTTTATATTTTAAAATGTTTTATAATACATTATAGTTATATATATGATATAATCATATATGCATGGAATATAATTTGTTCCATTTCAGTTAAATTTGATTATTGTTTTACTGTATAAGATTGATCTTCCACTTTCTCATGTCTTTAGTGAATCTCCATGTTTTTATCTCCTCTGAAATGCTCAAGTTATTTGCTTGCTCATTTCTGTTTCTTTGTTTTGTCTTATTGTTTTTTTAGACTTTTGCTATTCAAAATGCTCTTTTTTATTAAAATTACATAAATTAATGATAATGTTTGGATTCTAATTCAAGTAAAGTAACTATTAGAAAAATATTTTAAGACTGAGAAAGAGTAGAGATATTTGATGATATCAATACACTCTAGAAGAGTAATGTTACACAAATAGGGTGTAAATATAGGGGAGAATAAAAGGTGGGGCAATCATTCAGCCTCTTCTGAAGGTAAATGATACAGAATCAAATAATGAAAATAAATTACAAAATGTTATGTGCTCCTGAATATGAATAAGTAATTATGAAAGAGAAGTGGAAATCAATGTCGTATCTGAAGAAAGCATGTCAAAACTGAGAGGGCGGGACAATGCAATTGTGTTTTTCTTAGGTTCCCCCCCATTGTTCAGTGAAACAAATACTCAATTTAGGAAAAAAGAATATAATATACCTCATTCAGGAAAATGCTAAAAATATAAAATAATAAAGACAAATATAGAATGATTACATTTGAAAAATTAAAAAGGAATAAAGATTAAATATATCCTTGAGATTATTTTAGAAAAACTAGGTGAGAAAAGTCTTAGAAAATAAAAAAAATTAATGAGAAGAAAGAGAAAACAAAAGTAAGAATTAAAAATAAAAATATTTAGTAGCCTATATTCATATTTTCAACATTTTGACTTTATTACAATGTGATTTGAGTAATATAATTAAAATGATGTAATTATATATAAAGTAGATGTCAAAATGTAGTGAGTTTTATTAAATTGGCTAGTTAGTAATCCTCAGTCATTATGCCTCTAAACCTAAGAAGTGAATGTGAAATGTCATAAAAAAGTGTTCCCCTCAGCAACTGCCTTTTATCTTAAGCTTAATAAAACCACCTTCATTGAGTGTCAACTAGGTGCCAACCAGCAGATTGCACACTGTGATTATCCTGCTATATTTCCAAAAGTCTTCTGGAAATTCATAAAAGGTAATTTGTAGTGTTATTTAAATTATCTATATGCTCACTATTACTTATCTTAATAGGCTATCAAGTTCTATATACAATCTCACAAATCTGGATCACAGGTTTTTATGAAAACACACTTGAATGGGGATGAATAGGTGATGTTTCACCTGTGGTGCCAACTTATCAATTGTTGTGGAGATCAGCTACTGATAAGAGGGCTGCCTTAAATTCATCCACATTACTCTTCCTGGTAGACAGGTGGTTCCTGTACTGACTGTTCTTGGTAGCATCTGTTCAGCCCTCAATCTTCTCTAGGACAGGTAGTTTCCATGAAGGGTTAGAAGGCAATTTCAGGTGGTTCCCTTGCTGGGAAAACAAGAGTCACTGGATGTGGAGCTTATTTATGAGTGTGCACTCAGTAAGTAGAATAGTAGACCCATGTTCCATGCAGGTACAGAGGGAGCCAGTAGATTGACGTGGCTGCCATTTCCCCTGCATCATCACATCTACTAGGAACAGATTTGTTTACTCTTTAACCCATTTTCATGAGAGGAAATGCATCATACTTTGCCTAATCATCTGTTATATTATTAATTCGATTTAGAAATTTTCTTTACTTCTGTGAGTACATATGGGGAAGACAGTTGGGGGTAGAGAAAGGCAGACAAATGTTCCATTGCAAACCAGATGCTGCCTGACTGGAAGTAAGAACTATATAAATTATTTGGCCAATCCCTGCCAACAACCTAATGTCCACTAGTGAAAAACAAAATTGGTACATTTGATCAGTGCTGACACGTTTGTTTCCAACCTTATCTTTTGTTTACCTATATCAGGGATTTTCAATGTTTTCTAACAGGAAAAATCATCCCTGGCAAACTTGAATAGTCTGACAGAATTCTCAGTAAGGTGTAAATGGTAATTTATAACCAGTGTGCTTGAGCGTCTCACAGAATTCTAGATAGTAAAGAATAGCACATAATAGAATCTGCTTCTCTTTGTAGCATTTAGCCTTTTTAAACAGAAGTTATTCTCATTCTGTGCAATTCCATGTGACTTTATTCAAAATATGCTACACTTAATGGACAGGAAAGAAATAATAGCTATTTGCAAATTAATACATTTTTTGTGTGTGCCAGGGATTGAACTCAGGGGAACTTGACCACTGAGCCACATCCCTAGCCCTATTTTGTATTTTAGAGACAGGGCCTCACTGAGTTGCTTAGTGCCTTGCATCTGCTGAAGCTGGCTTTGAACTCACTGTCCTTCTGCCTCAGCCTCCTGAGCCCCTTGGATTATAGGCACGCGACACAGAGCCTGGCAAATTAATACACTTTTAACTTAAAGGCAAAGATTAGTGTTCTAAGTTTTTCATGTATTGCCTCATTTGGTCTGTACAGCAGGCTTCTGACTATATTAACCTCAGTTTATAGAAACACTAAGCAACAGAGAAAGTGGATACCTATTACTTTAGGACTTTCAGCCAAAACACAAGGAATCAAAGATGCAAATACAACATTATACATTGCAAAATATCATACCAACTCCTTCAGTGCTGTGTATTATCTCTTTACCTTTCTTTTATTGGTCCAGGCACCAGTCATTAATCCAGCACTGCACTGAATTAATGGTGTTACATTTCATTTTATTTAAATTTAATAAAGTAACCTAAAGTGCAACTTTTTTTTGATGTTGTTCTTGGTACTGAAAATTTAACCCAGGAGTGCTTTAGCACTGTTCTGTATCCCCAGTCCTTTTTATTTTGAGACAGGGTCTTGCTAAGTTGCTGAGGCTAACCTTAAAGTTGAAAATTTCCTGCCTCGGCTTCCATGACAAGCATGCACTGCTGTTTTCAGCTAAAGTGCAAATTTGAAATACAAATTAATTTTTCTCTAAAAGAAACAGTCTTCCTCAGAAATGTCTGTAATGTGGACATACAATAAAACTTTTAAGATACCAATGACAAGCTTTTAAACTTCATGATTTTACTTTATTGAGTGACAGATAACAACCCTTGTCTGTGAAAGTAGCTTTAGTTTTTATAAACCCTCTCATTGCCTCCCTATTAGTTTAAATTTTATTTGTCATATATTTACATTATGTCAATTTCTAACATTCTGAAATCATTGTTCCGATATTTATATAGTAATAAGATTCATTCTGTATTTGATGGACACATAACTTTGTTTTAATTGATAGAATTCCACTTTTAATTAAAGCTTAAATTTTGAGATAGTTACAGATTTATATGCTTTTTTTAAAAAAATACAGTTCTGTGAATGGTAACATCTTACAGAGATATGGTAAAACTCACAACCCGACACTTGTGGTGGTGCATGCCTGTAATCCTAGTGACTCGGGAGGTGGAGGCAGGAGGATCACAAATTCAGCAACCTAGGGATGCCTTAAGCAACTAGGGGAGAACTTGTCTCTAAATAAAATATTTTTTAAAAAGCGTTGGGGATGTGGTTCGGTGGTAAAGCACCACTGGCTTCAATCCCCAGTACAAAAAAAAAATCACAACTAGATTGAATATTGATACAGTGAGGAATTGAAGACAGCATATCCATCACCACCAGTATCACTCATGTAGGCTCATATAGCCCTTTTATAGCCACAACTTCCCCTCCAGAGTCTGTGGCAACTACCATCAACTCCCCATTTCTTTCTTGTTTCTTCCTCCATAGTAGCTGGGACAGTTCTTGTAAATCTTAATGTATACTTTTCATAAACATTATAGGTGAGAAATAATATCTAATGTGATGTTTTAATTTTGCATTTCTCTAAATACAAGTAACATTGAGTATATTTTTATAAGTTCAAGCCCAATTTATATGCATTTTTGGTGAATCTTTATATTTTCCAGATTTTTATGTCAGATTTATGTTATTTCCTTGTCCCTTTTTTTTTGGTGTGTGTGTGTGTGTGTGTGTGTGTGTGTGTGTGTGTGAGAGAGAGAGAGAGAGAGAGAGAGAGAGAGAGAGAGAGAGAGACTGGTTATTTAACCCAGGTAAGCTTTACAACTTATATCCCCAGCCTTTTAGTATTTTATTTTGAGACAGGGTCACTAAACAAATATATGAAGAAATGTTCAACATCTCTAGCAATCAGGGAAATTCACATAAAACCTACAATCAGATTTCATCTGACTCCAGTCAGAATGCCAGTTATTAAGAATAAAACTAATAATAATGCTGGTGAGGATATATGGGAAAATGTACACTCATACATTGTTGGTGGGACTGAAAATTAATGCAACTACTCTGGAAAGCATCATGGAGATTCCTCCAAAAACTCAGAATGGAACCACCATGTGACCCAGCTCTCCCACACCTTGTTGTTCATTCAAAGAAATAAAAAGAGCATATAACAGTGATATGGCTGCTTCAATGTTTATAGCAGCTCAATTCACAACAGCCAAATTCTGGAACTGGCTCAGATGCCAATCAATAGATGAATGGATTAAGAAAATATGGAGATACACACACACACACACACACACACACACACACACTCACAATGGAGTTTTACTCAACCATAAAGAAGAACGAAATTATGGCATTTGCCGGTAAATGAATGGAAATGGAGAATATCATGCTAAGTGAAGTAAGCCAGACTCAGAAAATCAACGGTTAAATATTTTCTCTCCATTTCTATGCTAATGTAATTTTATGAAATAAAAACATCAAATACTCCTCCTAACTTTCTTAAAATTTCTTTAAATTATGGGATAATGAAGAAGAGGGCAGAGTTAAACTGAGAATGAATTGCAAAATATATTTCTAATTGAAGTTTTTATTGAAATAACTGTAGATTCACATGCAGTTATTAGAAATGTGACAGAGAAATCTCATATACATCTGGCCATTTTCTCTAGGAGCGGCATTTATAAAACAATGCTCTAATATCACAATTCAAATACTGATGTTCATGCAATTGTAAATCATAGTTCCTCAATTTTACTGGTACTCACAGATGTGTCAGTGTATGTGTGTGTTTGTATGTGCCTATGTGTGTTTGTATGTGCCTGTGTGTGTGTGTATGTATGATTTTTAAAAAACCTTTGGAACTACTTCTGATCTGCTATTCTTTAAAATTTACATTATTCAACTCTTTTCTTTGAGATTGCTGATTTATTCTTTTACTCTGCTATAAATTTTTTCAATATGTTTTAGCATATTTGAGATATTAAATTATAATTTTCAGTTGCTACGTGGTTAAGTGTTGATGGCATGGATTCAATATATACAAGGATGTTATTCTGGTTCTTACTCTTTTATTATAAACATATCATATGCGTCTCTGCTCCAAGTGAAATCCTTATGTGGTGCTTTTGGGAGAGGAGAGTGAGCAAGGATATTTATTGCAATTTTACCACTCTAGATTTTAAACTCCTGTTGTTTTCAACAATAAATAAAAAATAAAGCCTCAATTTCTTTCCTCATTGTTTCATAGTTCTCAGTATATAGATATTTCACCTCTTTGGTCACATTTATTCCTAAGTATTTTATTCTTTCTGATGCTGTTGTATTGAGGGGGGAATATATTCCTAGAATTGGAAGTCTGTAGATAATTTTTAGGTAGTATAAAAGAAATGGCCTCAAGTTTCTGAGAACTTCCTCCTCCTCCACTTCCCACCCACCTCAGCCATCTCCACCATTACCTGACCTCCCTTTTCCTGTTCTGTTTAACAACCCCTCATAAACACAAAACTTAGATCTGGTGTGCTGATGTCAGTCTCATATGGCTCTGATTCCCCAATAGCCTTACCAGTTTCAGATGTTCCCAAAGTCTTTATCTAAGTTCACATGCCCTTCCAGCTTTGCTGCTTTGCTTTGAATGGAGGAAAGAAGAAAGAAATTATGGAGGAAGAAATTTTGCAAAGCATATGTATTGCCCGACTTAGGATTCTCCGGATGTGGGAACTGTACAAGCCCCCTTGTTTTCCCTCTATTTTCTCTATTGGAGGGTCTGATATTGAGTAGGCCACCTGCTTAGCTCTTGATGTTTGTCTTTACCTACTTTTATTTTGGGGTCTTGAAGTTATCTTCTCACTTTAACTGTTTCTCAAAGAGTTCCAGAATATTTAAGTTCTCTGTTTCTGTCCCAACTATGCTTCCAGGATCCTGCTTATGTATATTGAACTTCAATCTTTCTGTCTTTAGCTGGTGTCCTGATGAGCTCTGCCCAAGGGTCGCTATCACTTCACAGGGTACAGTTTTACTCCTTTCTTGATCACTCCCATTACTTATCCACCTGTCACATTATTATCACCTTTTCTGAAATGCATTTCCAGGGTCTAGCTTACTGTTATTTAAAAAAAAAGACCTATACAGTAATTGTTGGTCCCCTCAAAGTGTTACACATAGATGTGTGAGGGCAGTAAATGTGCATCTTAAGCAATGTGAAGAAATACACAAAATAGATACAGTGCAATAACATATTTATGTATCGATTATTAATATTTTAGAGCTATCTCCAAAAGGAAGCTGAGGAGCCAGTATTATACTTATTTTAATTATACTGTACCTTTACTATTTCCAAATTTTTCAAATCCTTCTAGAATTTGGGTTATTTAAGAAGAAAATGAATCATGCAGCCCCTTATGAACTTGATCTACTGGCTACATCTCTTTTCTTCTCCTACATTCATACACTTTCTATGTTTTCTTGTTTATGCTCTGTTTTTTCCCCAACTCATTTAAATGGCTTGAATGATATATGATTACATATTCTTCAAATCTAGTATACCACAATGTTCAGAGAAATAATAAATGCGTTAGATGACAAAACATGGCTCCGAGTCTATCCTGGTGATTTAAATTTCAAAAATAAAATTTGGCAGCACTGGATGTGGAAGATCAAATTGCAGCATGAAGCTAACTGCATAAAATTTAGGATGAGACTTTAAAAAGGCTCTCAGCAGCAGTGTTATAGGCAGCAGTGACTATAATTTTGTCAACAATATGAAATGGTCACTATGATGCTGAAAATTAAGAAGAAAAATTAATGGGAAAAATCACACTTTTACCCAGAGTGAGACCGGCTTTTTGATGATGGCATAATTTAAGTACCTTTGTCATGTTTGTGTCTGCATTTTTATTCTTTTATTTTTATATACTGATAAATTATATTTGCATATATTTACAGGATATATAGTAATATGATCTTTTATAATGTGGGTTGATTAAATCAAGCTGATTAACATATCCATCACCTCATATAGTGAATACTTCATGATGAGAACATTTGAATTTACTCTCAGTGACACTGAAACATACAGTTCTCTCGGTTATTAACTATATTAAAACATTTTGTGCAATAGGCTAAAAAATATTAGACATTTTATTCCTATATAAATGAGGATTTGTACCTTTAAGTGCCATCAAATGATGATCAAAAATGAAATGACAAGAGCATCATTTGGTCATTTGGTTTGCCAAGTCCACATAGGCCCACCTGGTATGTAATTTCCTGGATCAGCAATTGACCTAAACCTCATCTGCACATAATGGAGAGCTGAAAATGACTCACTACTGCTGACATAAGAGCATTCATCAAAGCTGCAATGAGTAACTCAAAACCAGAAGCTACAATTGCCTGATGAAATAACTTAGAGAGTGAAGTTGTGGATGATTTTAAAAGGCTTCCTGGGGATTGATGGAGAAGTTAGGAAAATTATTCATGCAACTAGACAAGTTGGTACAGAAAGATTTGCCAACAAGCTTGATGAAGAAGGGGAAGAACACATTGAAGGCCACTAAGAGGTATAAACAAGTGAGGAGTTGGAAGAACCTGAAGAGGAGTCATTCACAGAGAAAGAGGAAGATGAAGAACCTGGATTAGAACCAGCAATATTTGCCAAAGTGTTTTGAATTTCATGGAGATTAAAGGGAAAATTTATGAAATACAATCCTTAGATGTAACACAGCATTAAAGGCACCCATATGATCACCAAAGGATTTGATTACAGCCTCTGCAGAAGCACTTTGATGAGTTAGAAAGACTCAAATTCCAATAACAATGTCCTCCTTAAAGTTTTTTTGGGAAAAAATAAAAACCTTCAAAAATCAAGGATCACCATCCATCAATGTCATATGTTTCTGATATCCAAGTATCAGCATCTTCATGGCTGGATGGACAAGGGTCACCTGAAGCCCATGATCGTCCATCTGTTGTGTCTTCAGAATGTCAGGGGAAGCCTAATGCTAAGTCACAGTATACATGACTCTCACTTCAATCATTTCCTCCTGTAGGCATCGTGTTACCTAATGTCACAAGAAGAAGAATACAGAACGACAAGATATTCTGAGAGAGAGAGAGAGAGAGAGAGAGAGAGAGAGAGAGAGAGAGAGACTGAAGTCATATAACTTTTTACAGTAAATTGTTATAATTATTCTATTTTGTTATTAGTTGTTGTTGTTAATCTCTTAATGGGCCTAACTTATAAATTAAATCTTAATAGGTGTACATGTATAGTCTAAAACAGTATACAGAGTTCAGTCATATCCATGGTTTCAGGCATTCACTGGGGAAGTACCATAGTAAGGGGAACTCAGTAGAATTTGTGAAAACTACTGAAATTATAATTCAGGAAAATGGAAGGTATTAGGGAAAGAAATTGACCAAAATATGTCATGTGCATGTATGAATATGTAACAATGAAGTTCACTATTATGCACAATTATAATGCCCCCAAATAAATAAATATTTAAACACTAACAAAAAAGGTAATTAGCCTTTATTAGCATTGCAATCTAGTGAGATAATTAAAACCAAAATACAGTTTCTGAAAATGGAAAAAAAATTGCTACATACAGGTTAAAATGTATTAGTGATCTGTCACTCTTCCATTGCCTTTGGTTTGTAAATAAATCTTGAATTGGTCCCTCCATATACATTTACTTAAAATTCATGCAAACTATTTTTCATTAAAAGTAAATTGATTGCAATGGCATCACAAGAATTTCTTCCTCCAAAGCATAACAAAATGGCCAAAAATGATTTACAAAGCAACAAAAGCAACCCCAGATTTCCAAATCCGACAATAACAAAAAAGGGTGACAATATGAGGCATGGAACTCAATCTGTTGTAATAAATTACAAAAAATATTCATCTAGTCTAAAAGCAAAATTTCAGAAAAATGTGAGGCAGATAGAGAGAAGTGTTGCAAAGAAGGATTCTTGGTCCAGAAATGTTAGTGAAATTTTGACAAAACTATGCCCCTTATAAATAAGAGAACAACTGAGTGGATTTTTTAATAGTTCTTTTTTTCCCTAAAGAGGAGTAAAGAAAATAGCTGCTGGAGAGACTGGCATCATAAACAATGGAGTTGAGGCTTTTTTTTTTAATAATAGAAATGAAGCTTATGAAGCCAAACACTAAATTAGGAACACATTCCAGAGCCAAGAGAGCAGCAGTCTCTGAGAACGTGGTCTCTCCACCTAATGGAATGGATGCTGGGAAAAGCATTTAGTAGGATTGTAAGATCTGTTTTTCAAACTGCAACTTGGGTTTATTTCCATTACTTTTCCCACAGTTCCTTCGAGATATAGAATAATAGATTGAGCAGAAAACATCTAGATCCCTTAAATTGTGTCTTTGAAGATAGAACAAAATTCTTACAGAAGAAGAAAAGGAACAGAACACATAGGGAGAGTCAATTTGCCTTATTTAAAAAATAGCACAATTAAGAGAAAAAAAGGATAAATCTATGTAATGCCCAGCATTTTCATACAGGAGGAAACAGATCAACACAGAGAAGCAAGCTATACCCCAGTCACTTAAGTGATACAATACGGCTAAATAACATCATAAAATCTGTTAAGAGTTCAAAAACAAGGTGGTAAAACAGTTTTATGATATGGTAGACAGAATAATGGTCCTTGGATAATGTCCACATCCTAACTGTTGGTATTTGTGAATATCTTCCTTATAGGTCAAAAGGCGTTCTGCAGATGTGGTCAAAGTTTAGGAGTTTGAAAAGGAGAAATTTGTGTGTGTGTGTGTGTGTGTGTGTGTGTGTGCGCGCGCGCACACACACACATGCTCGTGAGCCCATGTCCAATGTGATCACGAAGATCCTTTTGAGGGGCTGAGACAGGCAGTAGGGTCAGAGGCATAGAGATTTGAAGATGCTCTGCTGCTGCCTTGAAGAGGGAGGAAGAGACCATAAGTAAAGGTGGTTTTTAGAAGCTGGAAAATGAGAGGAAACACTCTTTGTTATTGCCTCCTAAAGGGATGCAGTCCTGCTAATCCATTTCTAATTTATGATCTATATAACTGTAAGAAAATTAATTTGTGTTGCTTAAGCCATTAAGTTTTGGTGATTGGATATAATAGAAATAGGAGTGTAATGCAAAAGATAGGAGAGGAAAAATTATGCACCTAAAAAGCAAATTGGGGATTAAGTAAATATCATTAAATTTTTTAAAAATCAAGGAAGTGAATAGATTCACTGAAGTGAGTGAATTTACTCTCAAGCAGAAAAGCTTGAGAATTCCAATGAATAGATGTAGAAAAAGATTAAATGTTTGAACAAAAGCCAACACAGAGATATAGTTTCCCTTAAGAAAATACCTAACAGTTACATAGTAATTCTGACAAAATGACAAAATTTTCATTTAAGGATCAAGGGCATGAACAAATATTCTCATGTATGGAATACAAACTCTTTTGAAAAATAATTACATTGAAATGAAATTTGTGGTTCCACTTCCAGGTAAACAAAGTAGATATTTTTCCCCTACTTCTTCAAATACAACTGAAACCACTAGATGGTACACCAAAAGTAAACACAAGAATGTTACTGGGTGCCCCAGGCAGATGCTTGAATATGGGGGTTCTAATAGATCAAATTAGATCACCCATGGTATCAAGAGTCTGATTAACAAAGAGAAAAACAAAGTTAAAACAAACAAATAAAAAAACCATTTATTTATTGTTTGGTCCAAATCAGAAAGACAGCCAGTAAATCTGCCTTTCCCCCAAATGACTATAGCTTTAGTATTATGTTGTGGGAAGAACAAAAATGGGGAGGCAAGACATGTGTTCCTAGAGACTGCGGGATGAGACCCGCCAGCCAGTCAAGAGTTAGGTTGCAATTGTGGTTTTGCAGGTTCTACTGGTGCTAGAATTTGGTGGGTAGTTTCGGTTTAGATTTTGTTTTATAGGAAGCTGAGAAGGAAAATGAGTGTAGATTGAGTGATTATTTTAAATCATTACATTCTAAATTAGTCCTGTTACAAGAAGAGTTTGAAAGAAGAAGGCAGACTAGCTGGAGACTTCTGGATCAAAAAAAAAAAAATGGTGAGGTGATGTCCTCCCATGATTTTCTTTACCCCTCATATCCTGGACTTAAAGCTGAAAAATCCAACATCCAGAAATGCCAATGGAAGCATGTAAAATAAAAACCTAGCACATACCTGCTCTCTCTTGCCAGAGGACTAGAGAATTAGCAACACAGTAGGTCAGCAAGAAAGAAAACTTAAATATTAACACCTCCAGTCCAGTCAAATTACAGATTTTGTTTCACTCCATCCCCTATATACTCCCTACCAACCAAGCAGCCAACTTAATCCTTCTGGAACTAGTGTCCCCAAACCATCAAAACCAGTTGAAATATCTGACAGGATTTCATCTCCATCAGCAGTATTGGAGTACTCTCATCAGCACCACCATGGTGGACAACACGTGGGAAGCTGGAGTTCCAGAAGACAGCAAGTCTTACTCAAAATAAAAAACAATCAAAACAAAAAAAGAGTAAAGGAAACCCTTGCACTGGCTGGGTAAGAGCTTGAGTGGAGAGTTGAAAATGAAGGATGAAGAGAGAAGTTTTGGGACAAATAAGGAATAAAATATGAAGTGCAAGAAAGTAAGCAGAAGAGCAAATTATAAGAAGTTGTGAATTACAAGTTCATGTTCATTGAGGAACACAAGTAATATTCTCAATAAATATAAATTACTTTGAAAAAAGGTATTGGAAGACATAAAATATCATCCAAAGATTTTTATCCAAAAATATTATTGTTAAAACATACATAACACAGACAACTCTCATAAGCACACAGAACACAGGGGCTATTTCCCCATTAGGATTTCCTGATCACAAGGTTAGAAAGTAGACTGCAGACTACCGAAATGACTGAAAAAGAAAGATTAGAAGTGGGCATTAAATATGTATTTACACATGGAACTAAAATTTGATAGTAGTGATAAGAAAAAGTACACAATCTGATGCCAATTATGTGTTGGTAAATATTTAATCCTGGTTCTCTGAAAGAAAAAAACAAAAAAGCCCTGATTTTATGTTTGCTCATTTTTTGTGGTATAAATACTCTTGATACAGATTATTTCAATCTAACAATTTAGAGACTCCTACTGGTAAAAGATGGGCAATTCTAGCGTCTATTAAAACAAAACTGCAGTGAACCAATGTGCTTAAATCCATGAGTTCATTGGATTAAAAAAAAAGCCTATCAACCCCCGTTCCCCCACCCCCCGAAAAAAATCTCTCTCATCACACACAACTTCATTGAACACCATCAGAGGATGTGATAAGGAATTGCCTATTCTGTACAATTGTTTTATTAAAAAACATGGAGAATTATTTGTCCAGTTTTTCCTATGAATTGTAATTTACAGAAAAACAATAGTACATGAGAAGAGGTGGACCTTTATAAGACTATTTCCCAGTTTTAAGCACATTTTTATACATGAAAGTAATAGTGAAAAGAGAAATACTTTGCAACTCCTAATAAATAAGGGATCTAAACACAGATCATTAACGGAAGCTGGCATCACAAACAGACAACATGATATTAAGTACCTCCTAAAGGAAGTACAAAATGCATACCAGCGAATGGTGCTGCAAATGCTAGATCTAATTACTAATTTACAGGGAACACAGGAGAAAAATGAACATGTTAAATGATGCCAACTGGAACGCAAACAACACATTTAGACTATGGAAAACCCACAGGACAAAAACCACCCTGATTTCTTTAAAATGGCTTGTTAAGAAGATAAAAGCGGAGTGATGACTCTAAGTTGCAAATAGACTTAACAGACTAATTAACTAATCAAAATGTATGATCCTGATGCCACCAGTATACATGGGGATTCCGAGGAGGGTCCCCAAAAGGGAGGTGGATATCAACTCAGGCTCTGAGGGTCCTTTACACCATGGAAAGAAATTTATGGATAGCTCAATGTAAGGCACAGATTGAATTTATTGAGAAAGAAAGAAGTACACACTCTTCGAGACAGGTGTTTTTGAGACAGGTTAGGGTGTAGGCATTAGAGAGGAACAGGGTATCTATATCTCAGCTAGGTGTCTTTTTACATGTAAAATGTATAGTACAGAGAGAAAATCTTTGAAGGTGTTTTTAGTTTTCCTTAGTGTTGGTAACTGAAAATGTTGACCATTGTCAGGATGGGGGATCGTTTTCTTCTTTTGATGCATTCTGCTTTATGAATTTAAACAGTACCGTATTGGTGTACATGTAGATATTTTTGAGTTAATGGTGCTTTTATGATCAAGGTATATGAAAGTGACTTTTAAATCTGGCCTTTAATCCACAGGAGAGTGGACTTTAAATCTGGATATCAAATCATGGCCACGCGTGTTTGTCCTATATACCTCTTTCTACCTATCCTTATGCCTCCTATCCCTATCTCACTGTTTGGATCCAAATTTGATCAAATATACTGTAAAAATTAAAGTTATATATGATGATCAATAAGTTGCACATGTTGCCTACATATCTGGTGATATTAGAAAGTATTTTATGGAGATACGATAATGATATTTTATTATCTTACAAAGTAGTTATTACTGGGCTCACACCTATAATCCCAGTGGCTCAGGAGGCTGAGGCAGGAGGATCATGAGTTCTAAGCAAGCCTCAGCAAAAGGGAGGCGCTAACCAACTCAGTGAGACCCTGTCTCTAAGAAAATGCAAAATAGGGCTGGGGATGTGCCTCAGGGGTTGAGTGCCTGAGTTCAATCCATGATACAACACCCCCACCCCCCAAAAAAGGTAGTTATTGTGTTTTAGGTATATAAACTAAAATGCTTATACATGAAAAACTATAGTTTGATGTTTGCTCCAAAATGATGTAATGGAAGGTGAACGTGACGTTATGGAGAAAATAGGATTGGCCATCCTTTGATAATTGTTGAATCTAGGCTATTATCATATAGAAATTTTAAGTATAATATTTCAAATAATTTTAAATGTTCAAAATTTCTGTAATAAAATCATTTCAAATATGATCTTCTAGCTATAATGTATAAAATTCTGGTACATCAAGGTAAATCATGTATTGTTTATATCTAAAACGTATGAAGGAAGCTGAAGCCACATGTTGTGGTGGCAGTGTCAATATATCACGGCACTAGAGATAACTGCACTTAAGATTACCCACTGTAGATCACTAAATATACTACCTTAGTCTTATCTAATTGTTGGTAGATCAATATCATTGTACTAAACTATAATTATACACGATTCTTGCTTCCAAATATTAATAGGGAGAGTCACTGGACTCATAAGATAGTCTCTTCATTTTATTAATGTGTGAAGGCAAAAATACTATAATATTTTTTAAAAATCATGTGTATTCTCAAGGTACATGTTGATTTATCATTGATTTTATGGAACTTGGAGCTGTTCCAAAATATATGCATTTTAAGGTAAAGAATTATATTTATTCTTTATGTAGTTCTTAATTAAGAAATTGATATGATTTATTTTTAAGTGGTTTTCCTAAACATTGAAATAAAAATAATATTTATAATAAAAGTATATGGTAGAGAAATAAACAAAAAGAAGTATCTGTGTATCAACTTAACAAAGAAAATGTTACCAGTTCATTTGAAGCCACTTTTGGAATTCTTGTTTAAACCCATTTTGTCCTCTCTTTCCCATAGGAACCACTATCCAAAATCTTTCACTTTCCTCTTGTTTTTCCTTATGTTTAATGGACACACCCTAATAACATTATTTAGTTTTTCAGATTTTACCTATATATTACTGGAATCACATTGCATATATTCATCTGTAACTTTCTCTTTTTAAAATGTTTTGAGATTCATCCATGCTAATGAGTTTTGCTAAAATTGATTTATTTCCATGTCACAAAGAGTTTGAATTTATAAACATGCCTCATTTTATATGTGCAGTATTTTGTTGATAGAAATTTTGGTATTTCTAAAGTGTCATATTATGAAACTACTGTGACTACCATAAGTGTACATACAGAAGATTTTATCCATACATATGCCCAATATTCATGCTTAACAGTATACCTAGTATGTATATGCCCAAATGTGGAATAACTGGGTCAGAGAGAAAATAGATCTTCAGCTTTACTAAGAAATTAAAAGTTGTTTATTTACATGGTACCATAAGCAATTTTCATTGCCATCAGTACTACATAAAGCTACTCATTCCAAAACACTACACCAGCAATTTACAAAGCCAAATTTATGCCAATGTGGTATGTGAAAAATATATGCTATTTTAGTTCATATTTCCTAGACTACTACTGGTTTTAAGCATCCTTTAATTTTATTTATGTGTTTGTGTTCAGATTGACTTATCTATGTATTTTTTCCCCCAGCTTTCTTCCTAGTTGCCTTTTTTCTTTTGCATTCTTGATAGTCTTAATGTTATGGGTGCTACAGCATTATCCATTAATGAGTTACAAATAATTTATCTCAGTTTGTGGGTTATGCTTTTAATTTATTTATAATATCCTTTTATAAAGATAAATTCTTAATTTTAAATATTTTATAGATACTTTCCTCCGTATTGTGTACTTTTGTATTAGATAAAAATTCTTTCTTATCTAAAGGTTATAGAGTGTCCCACATTGTTTTCCAAACATTTACAAATATTACTTATTATATTTTAACCTTTGAATATTATGAAATTAAAGTGTCAGGTTTGCATATTGTGTTTTGTAGCTGGATTTGTCAGTCTCCATCTAACACATCTATTACTAAATGTCATTATCTTAACTACTGTATCTTTAAAATGATACTATTCGTGTCCAGTTTGTTCTTAGTCTTCAGAACTTCAGAGCTCTGGATTCTCTTGGCTCTTACAATTTCATTAAAATTCTTTAAAAAATCAAGTAAGTCTAAAAGAAATATAAGTATGATGGCATTTTGATCAGAATTATTTTGCATTTATAGAACAACGTGGAAAGAATTGGTAACTAAACATTATTGACATGTCTATGAACTTAGTATGTTTTCTGTTTAGGTGTTTTAAAATGTCCTTCAATGTAGTTTAATTATTTTTCACAAATTTAATGCATTTTATTACTTATATCTCTCCTAGGTGCTTATATTTTGTTTATAATCATAATTGATTTATTATAACTACACAGTCTTTATATTAATGCTGATGTATAATATTGCAATTATACATTAGAATATTTGGACCAAGAAAACCTGATATTATGTTATATTCTAATAATAAAATAGATATTCTTTTAAATTCTCTTTAGTGGTGATTTTCTCTGCAAATACTGCATTTTATAAGTATTTACAATCCTTTACCTTTTATTTTCTTTCTTTTCTAACCAGAATGTTCATCATAGTAGTGAGGATCAACTTTTTTTCCTTATTTCTATTCTTAAAGGGAATACATTAACTTACTGCCATTAAACATAATAGCAGCCATTGGTTTTCATGAAATAAAAGAAATTTCTTTCTGTAGCTATTTTTGAAGAATTATGCTTAAATGCTGTGATTTATCTAGTGTTTTCTGACATCTATTGGAATGATTTTATGGTATATTTTGATTGTGAATATTTTGTTTAGAATTTTGCATGTACAATATGTGTATATTTTGCATCTATATTTGCTATTTTCCCCTTATTTTTCTCCATCTGCTTCTGCTTTTAAGATTTAGAATAGCAACATTTTAAAATGTATTGGGCAGGTTTTTTTCCCTTTTCTCTTTTATGGAAAATTTTATAAACCTTGAGTTTACCTGACCTCTGATTGTTAGAACAAGGGATAAAGTGATCTGATTTGGGCATTTTATTCACAAGAAAATTTAAATTACTTTTTAAATTATTTTAGTGGTTAAAAAACATTAAGATCATTAATTATTTCTTAATGTATTGTATATATATTTTAACTGTGAGCAGAAGGCAGAAACAATATCTGACTAATATATTCATATATACAGTTCTGGTGTTTTAAAATTCTTTTTCTCAGTAATGAAGTTCCTTCATTTCATATTCCTTCAAATTTAACTTGCTAATGAAGTGTTGTAATCATAATGTATGTTTCTTCATCAATACTTTTCTGTCCCATGAGATATCCTATAATCAAAATTCATACTAGATTACACGAAAAATTTCATAGAAGAGTACAATTAAGAAAAAAAAAGTTTTTTTTTTTTTTTACAAAACTGTAAAAAATCAGTGAGCAGAATGTTCATTTTGCTGTTGATGAGATTAAGGTGGATGACATGAAGCAATACTAATATTTAAGATGAATGCTAGAGAGGTTATAATATCAAAATTTGAGTAGGGAAATCTACAAACTAAAATAACTGAAAGGAAACACTTTGCCTAAGTAACATCTACTGGGAAGTAACCAGGAAGGCACAGAACACTAGAGTAGATGTCACTGATGTCTTTTCCATGTTGGTGTTTAGAGGATTATTCTCCAATTTGTAGCACCTGCATTGTTCCCCTCTCCAAATTATTTCTTCAGCCATTGCAACTGTTGAGCCAACTTGGCAGACTGGCAATGTCATGAGATTGGTGCTTTCTTTTATTCCTGAGTTCCTTTCCTAATGGTAGCTGAGATATATAAATAGTATTGGTGCTTTCTTTTATTCCTGAGTTCCTCTCCTAATGGTAGCTGAGGTATATAAATAGTATTGGTGCTTTCTTTTATTCCTGAGTTCCTCTCCTAATAGTAGCTGAGGTATATAAATAGTATTGGTGCTTTCTTTTATTCTTGAGTTCCTCTCCTAATAGTAGCTGGGGTATAAATACCCCAGCTCCCTCCTCTTTCTGATGGGATAACTCTGATATGAATGTGTTATAGATGTTTGAATTGTTTTCTAGTGTGATTAACCTTGATTGATACACATACCTTATTGGTTGTCTTCTCTTTTCTGCTTCATTTCTCCACTCTCCTTCCTCTGTTTCCTAGAATAATTTCAACTGGCCGTGTAGACCTGAATGCTTGTCTCCAGGTTGATTTATTTGAAAATACACAAAGGCAAAAATTATCTATGACGTAGCCCTCAGAATGACTATCTATAATTGGAACATTTACTGATCAATGTCGTCAAGAATTACATTGCTGAGGCTAAATGGCATGATGATAGCATCTGGTGTGTTTTTGCATCATCATTACTAGGACTTTCACCTTTTTTTATTCAGAAATGTATTCACATCTGTACTCCATTTTATCCTGGCAGTCTGCCTTGGTGTTTCTCAATAAACTAGAACATTTTCATCTATTTATTATCACTGCAAATATGTCAAAGCTGTCTTTTTTCCCCCATCTTCCCTATGTACAACAATAGCTTGCTCATGGATTCTTTCTGCTTCCAGTTCTCATCTGTTACTTGCTTCCCAGAATTCTTATCCAAAATTCATTTCTTCTTGAGAACTTATCATATACTTTGGCTGAATGCTCCTGTCACTGACTTATGGAACTATATCAACTCTCAACAAATTTTAGAGATATACTCATTACTATTGCACTTTTGTTCTTTTGAAAGTTTTATTTTCTCTCCACCTTATATTCTACCATTTTATTTTATTATTTCTGCCAAAAGCTAGACATACTCAATCTGGAATTATCAGCAGTGACTCCAAGAAATATTAGGAAGAACAATGAGAGCTTGTCCTCTTTTCCTTTTTGGTTACTGGGGATTGAACTCAGAGGCACTAGACCAGTGAGCTGCATCCCCAGCCCTATACTGTATTTTATTTAAAGACAGGGTCTCAGTGAGTTGCTAAGCACCTCAACATTGCTGAGGCTGGCTTTGAACTCAGGATCCTCCCGCCTTAGCCTCCCAAGCTGCTGGGATTACAGGTGTGAGCCACCGCACCTGGCTTGTCTTTTTTTTTTTTTTTTGCAGTGATTGAATAATAAACAGTTTTTTAGATAGTGAAAGTGGATGTTCATCCTTTTAAAACAGTCTAACACCATTTTATTATTAGGTGTGCTCTCATACCTCTTCTCTCTTCTCTTTATCACATGGAAGAGATTAATCCTTATCTGTTTTATACTTGTGTTTTAAAATTTGTCTTACTTGGGTGAATAGCCATTAAATTCTGAGTTGTTGTTAATTAGGATTCTTCAGTTTCTTAGTGACTTTCAAAGTAGAGAAGACTGGTAATGAAACTAAATGAATAAATCTCTCCCTATATTTATGTATTTATTCATGCTATGTAAAAAAGCACTTGGCCAATACTGAAGATACAGATTGAGAGAATATCTCTACTTAGATCCTCTTACAATCTAAAGGACAAGGGTCACTTTGTAGACAAATAATTAGGATACTGTGTGTCATTTATTGAAGGAGAAAGCTGTCTCAGTGCTAATGGTAAGGTATTGATGCATTAGAAGCACTCTATCAATTCCAGAGTTTGGAAATGTGATGTAATTTGTTGTCTCCAATATTGATTCTGCTCACCCTTTAGAGTTTCTAGGGTGTTTCATTAATATCTATTTCCTATTGTAACAGTTCTCCTTTTGGAATAATGACTTTCTTATATGTATATGTTCACGCACAAAACTAAAGCTAAAGAGGTATATTTAAGATCATGTTTTTTTAAAAGAGAAAGAGAGAGATAATTTTTTAATATTTATTTTTTAGTTTTTGGCAGACACAACATCTTTATTTGTATGTGGTGCTGAGGATCAAACCCAGCACCTCGCACATGCCAGGTGAGCACACTACCACTTGAGCCACATCCCCAGCCCTAAGATCAATATGAAGTTGCTTTCAGAGCAGATCATTCTTCTGCCTCCATTTTGGTCTTTTTTCTCCTCCATCCTGGTTTATACCTCATAGCTACTGAGTGTAAAAGAAAAGTGGGTAACAGCAATAATTTTAGAATATCAACTGTTTGCAATTAGTATATCCTTGGGTGAATTACCTAATGATTCTGAGCATCTCTTTATTTATGTGTAAAATAAGTTAATGTTCATTGTTTAGCTCTGATAGAAAATTAAGTAACTAAGTAGAGAAGAGTACGTTAAAATATTAAATATTGCATAAGATCAACATAAAAAAAGTTATGTTGATCTCTTTTTTATTTGGTTTAATTGTCTTCCCAAAACAACTTTGAAATGTATATTGGAATACTAGGTTGAATATTCAGTGTACCCATTGGTTTACAATTCATTTGAACGACATTAGAAATAATAATAATAGTAAAAATAGAATGGGCTAGGGAAAGCCAGGGATCAATTCTAATAACTGTTCAATATATGAAGAAGTTAAAACAACAAAAAAATACCATCAGAATCAAACATGCTTGGGCTTCATAAACACAATATACATGTTTCTCCTTTTTTCTGCAAAGTATAAGCAAATGGATTAGGGATGTGCTACGTGCTATTACCAATTGATTAAGCTCAGTTTTTTCATCATTGCACAAACTAAATTTTATGTGTGAAGCTCATCCCTTTAGAACTTCAATGGAAGCCTAAATGGACAGTAACATAAGCATTTACCTTTGGGAGAATGTGAGTATGATTCAAAGATAGGTCATCCCAAGAACGGAAACTCAGGAGTTGTCTGACTATGGAGAAACAGTTTACTCTTCAGAGAAACAAAGGAAAATTATTTCTCATGAGAAAACATGGGGAAAAAATAGTAAGGAAAGAAATGGTAAATTGATTCTACTATTTGCTGCTCAAAGATGGTAAGTGGAATGAATTTGTTTTGAGTTTTTGAAACTACCTCTGCACACATGACCTTCCAATTCATATGGAATTTTAAATTAAGAATTCTCTTCTTTTTCATTTATTTACTTATATTTTATCCATATTGGTTATTGAATCCAGGTCTCCACACATGCTAGAAAGATACTCTACTAGTGAGAACCCCAGTCCCTCTTTCTTTCTTTCCTTCTTTCTAATATATATTGCAATCCTGAGTTCAACACTTTCTATAGTACTAGCAACAACAACAACAACAACAACAAAAAGTTAGAGTTTGGTCAGAAAAAAAGCATATGAGAGTCAACTAGAGTTTGACAAACATTTATTATGTCTGTACACTTTACTATTATTATCATTTAAGGTTAAGGGAAAACAACATGACCAAGAGCTGATCCTTTAAGGAAGTCACTGTCTTGTGAACTGAGTGTAACATAGTCACACATTAGTTGAAAATCATGGTATGTATCCTGTATTAGAAGAACAACATGACATAGGAAACAGAGGTGAGAACATGTTCCAATTTGACTACTTTGGGAAGCTTTTGGAGGATATAAAAATAGTTATTTTTGATAGAGTTTATGGAATCAACCAAGTTTAGAACATTGCTGATGGTCTCCAGGCAGTGGATACAATGTGGAAAGACTCACAAAGGCAAGACCTAGGATAGTTTACATAAGGAAATATAATAAGCTGGTTATTGCAAGATCCTGAATTAGAAGATAGGGGTTGAAACTGATAGGAATTAAGATATGAAAAGCATTATATAATGAAATAAGAGGATTAAACAGAGATGAAACTCTGTATATTGTCAAAAATTCAAATTCTACAGATGGTGTCTTTTTGTGGTCCATATTGAATCAATATTAAAAATTGGATATCTCATTAAAACGTCAGACATTTGGTTTCTCATGACAAAGCTTTTCTGTTAGCACTAATTTTTTCATGTAAGTAATCTCTTGGATATGAGAAGACTTCTACTCAGGCTATGCATTCTCTGTTGTACCATTGTGTTCACTCTTTGCACAAAGTTTACATATGCGTGTACAACTGGCTAGCGTTTTTTTTTTTTTATCTTTTACAAGAAGGTATTTGACTTTGCTAGTTCTATTCTTGATATTTGTTTCCATAATGAGATAGGACTAATGAAATACTTTAATCTGCAGCATGGCATATAAGTGGAGAAAGATGAAGGATATATTCTTAGGGAAGTCAGAATAAGATTAAGAGACAGGAAAAATATTTACAGAGTCATAATTACCTATATGAAGACTAACTAAAACTGTGGTAATCTTGAGCAAATTTCAGTCATTTGTTAGATGTAGGGAAAACTGATGAAGATAGAAAACATGAATAGAACTGAAAAAGAGAGATAGATGAATACAACTTTGGACAAGCTGAGTTTTAGTTTCCTGCAAATATCCAAGAGGTCATGTGAGCAGTGAGTTGAATATATATCAGAAACTAGCCAAGAAATGGAAAAACATGTGTCTGTCAATTGATGCACAGATAAAAAAAAATGTACATTTACTCAATGGAATACCATTTAGCCATAAAAATGAAATACTGTAATTTGTGATAACATAGATGGAATTGGAGAACATTCTATTGAATGAAGTAAGTCGTGCACAGAAAGACAAGTACTGCATGATATCACTCACATGTGAAATATAAAAATGGTGATTTCATAGAAAGCAAAACTAGAATAGTGGTTAAGAGGGAAAGTGTAGAGAGTTGGGCAAAGAGATGGGGAAAGGTTAATCAGTGAGTATTTAGTTATTGTTTGGAGTAAAAAGTTCGGTTGTGCTATTGCACAATACAGTTACTATAGATAACAATAATGTATTTTTGTCTGTTTCAGAAAATTAGACAAAAGTATTTTGAATGTTTTCACTATAAGAAAAATGATAAATACTTAAGGAAATAGCCATTTTACCCAGATATAAACAATATACCATGTATAAATGTGTTTAACATCACATGGTACCTCCTAAATATATACAATTTTATGTATTTATCTATCAATTAAAATAAATTATTAAATAGAGGTTAAAGAAGCTCAACGGAACAGCAAATGTAAAGAGTATAGTTTGAGCAGTTAGTATTACATCCCTGGTATTTGAAACCAGGAAAACAAGTGAGATCTTAAAAGTGGTTACTAAGGGGAAATAGTGGAAAATAGAAACTTGGAAACAGAAATATAGGAGTAGATGATCCCTGAAAAGGGAAAAATAAGGAAACAGAAGAGCATAAAAACAATCAGAAAAAGTTATCACTCACCAGATGAAAGGATTTGAGTCCTGAGTTCATCCAACAAGAATTCCTATAGCAAAGGTACATTTAGTCTTCGAACTTCCAGTGAGGTAAGTAATTTTAGGAGATGAGGGCTGATGGTTCCAAAGTAAACATATTGGTCAAGGAGAAGAAAGTTGAAACTCCTTCATACAGAAGTTAGGGTGATCTTTGTTTGAGTTTTAGTGTGGTGAAGAAGACAGATCAAGAATCCAGGGGGTGTCTGTTGTGATATTGCCTTTTTCATCCCGTATGCTAGTAATTTGGGTTCTCTCTCTTCTTCTCTTCGTTAGCATGGCTAAGGGTCTGTCAATTTTATTTATTTTTTCAAAGAACCAACTTTTAGTTTTGTTAATTTTTTCAATAGTTTCTTTTTTTCAATTTCATTGATTTCCGCTCTGATTTTAATTATTTCTTGGAGTCACATATAATATTCACATTAACTGACATCAAGTATTTTTTTCTTCTGAAAGTTCTGTTATTTATTCTTGAGGCTAAAAGACTAAGTCAATATTTCATGAATTTCATTTTAGCCTAGGAATTTAGTTTCTGGAATCTTCATTTTTTTGTTATTTATTTTATACTCTACCTACTTTGTTATCTCCCAAAAATATAAGTATCCTTTTAATTTCATCTAATGTACAGAATAAAAAATGGTACCCAGGTGAGGACAAGGGCACCTGGAAATTTATCCTATGGAGAAATTAATATCTTTTATGGTATTGGGCATGATTACTAACACATTTGTGAATTTACCTAACAGTATTACACAATTCATATGATAAATACTAACATATATGAATACTTTATTGAAATATCATTTTCTCAAGTTAGTGAAAATGTATCAAAAAAGTAAATAAGAGTTATATAGTATAACTCATTTTTTGGTAAATATTCATGAGTTTTTGAAAGATTTTATCATTCTTTTCAAATAATAATAAATTATGTTAACATAGTGCTTGAATTTTCTAGGTGATTTGTTGTGAAACTTTTTAGAGTGGAAACATTTTACAAAATGTGGAGTCTAGCAAATGGATTAGAAATATTAGCTTTTGCATCTACTAGCTCTGTGTTCAAGGGAAATACATAATCTTTTAGTATATAAAAGATATGGTAACATCTTATTAAGTTATTATCAATTTAATGAGAAATTATGTAAAACATTCAGTTCAGGGCTTAGCCCAAAGTGTTTATGATATACATTAAATTTATTATTTTCAACACTAACGAATGTAATCCCATTTTTTGTTTTTGTGGCACTGGGGATTGGACTCAGGGGAATTTTACCACTAAGCTACATGTCTATACCATTTTAAAATTTTGTGTCCAAGAGGGTCTCACCAAATTGTCCAGGCTAGTCTTAAACTTCTGATTCTTCTGCATCAGCCTCACGAGTCACTGGTATAACAGGTATGCACCACCATGCCCAGCTTTAATGTCCATTTTAAAGATAAAGAAACAAAAGTCTAGGAAATGTTATTCTCTCATACAGTAATTATTCTGTACTTTTCTAGGAGTTTGCAATGCTAGGTAGTTGATTAAAAATGAATTATGATATACATGTATAGTTGTCCTAGGAACAAAGTAAACATTTATCGGACCTAGCTTCAAGGGCCTGGTAATTAATTTTGAACAAATTTCTAGGAGATCATTAAAGTTTATTTATTATCCACATATGAAGTACATGCAATTAGATATTTCTAAGGTATTCATGGAGCTCAAGTAATTTGTTCTTTTCTGGAGTTAAATATTTCCTTTTTCATTAAAAGTGCTCTTTACTAAGTTGATTATCCACTTTTTATAGCTAGATAGCCTGAATCTGGTCATAAATATATAATTAATAGAGTTAAAATTACTGATGTTTTAATGTAATTTGAAGTTGTCAAATTATGACCTTATTCATAAAAGTAATTTATTCCATTCAAATCCTATTGTCTGAGAGAATGAATTATGTTATACAACTCTAGAAAACTGTCAAGAGAGATAATTATTTAGTGTCTGCTTTTAATAGCATCGAGTAGAAAGACCAACTAGAATTATGATGTAAACATGACAAATCTTTTTAGATTTTTGCTAAATTGATCAAAACATACAGTGCTTTTTCCCCCTGGGAGAATTTTAACTAATTTTAAATGAGATCTAAAAAAAAATTTAAAACAGAATTTCCCACTTTGAAGGGAAATACATTTGAGTTTTCCACATAAAAATCTTATCTAAATCCTAAAAATATTTAACTCTGAAATGGGATGTCCACCTATACAACATGAATAGGTGGTAATATTCTGAGTGCACACATGTGTGCCCCACTCAATAAAACACTAGATAGAATCCTAGAAAAAATCAAAAGCAAGTGAGAAATTGAAAAACATTAATTCTTCTCAAAGTAACTAGAGCTTTGAGTAAGAAAAGTGGGTGTTTTTAGGTTTTTGACTGGGTTTCTCCATTCCTTACCACTCTCACCCTTCATCAGAGAAAAGTGTAAATTTTCATCATGGAGTTGGCTGAAAAAAATGGTAACTGTTACCAGATGGTATGAACTCACTTTTGTGTACAATTTGAAAATTCAAGACTTCACAGCTAAACATGGTGAATGTAGTAGAAAACAAATGGAACAAAATGATAGCTTTGATACCCATAGATGGTGATACTGGTTGTGGTGAATGTTGGACCAGCCAGAAATTTATCAGGAGATTCTGGAAATAACAGAGACAGAATGATCAGAGGAACCGATTAGGAAGCACTGGCTATCTGGAAAACTATGCACGTGAGACAGCCAAGTGGAAAGCAAATAAAAACAAGAAATTTTTATTTTTTATTTTGATACAAGGTCTTACTAAGTTGTCCAGGGTGTCCTCAAACCTTCAATCCTCCTATTTCAGCCTTCAGAGTAGCTGGTATTATAGACATGTACCACCCTGACAAATTACTTTATAAAAAAAGTGATCACAAATATTTAGAATAAAATATTTCATATATATGTATATATGTACACATGCATACCGTATATATGATCAGCAATTCTATCCCTAAATATCATTTAAGAAAATGAAAACATATGGTTCCACCTGTATTTATACACAAAAGTTCATATAAACATTATTTATAACAAACAATAAAACACTTCATGCATCTATTAGCTACTATATGAATGGAGGCAAATGATATGTACAAAGTTATGAACAATGGAGTATATAATGGAATATTTCTTAGCATGAAAAAAGCAGTGTCTTTACTAAAACACAACAGTTAACTGAATACAAATGCTAAACTAATTATTCTAAATGAAAGAAGCCAGACATAAAATACTATATATTGTATAAGCTTATTTAAATAAAGTTTCTTTTAGAGATTGAACTATAGAGATAATAAGGTCATAAGTGGTTGCCTGGAAATTAGGGTGGAGCATGTCTTAGCTTCAGATAGTGATAAGGGGACACCTTTGGATAATGAAATGCTATAAAACTGAATTGCAATGATGATTTAAGAACTGAATGAATTTACTAAGAAGTTATTGCACTTAACAAAGGATTTTATGTCTTCAAAATTAAAACTCAAACAAGCAAAAAAAATCATTAAACACTTAATATTTCCATAGAGTATACTTATATACCTATCTCATTTACTTTATTTTTTCTGGATACATATTTAATTTACAACTATAGATAGGAAATACTTGAATGTCTTCTTTAATGGTAAACACAGTACCAATATCTTCTTTTAGACTGTAAATGTTTACAGAAAACCTTTGTAAATTAACATCATCATATTATAGTGATAAATGCATATCTATGTTTATAGCAGCACATTCATAGTAGCCAAACTTTTGGACCAGCCTAGGTGTCCACCAGTTTGGATAAAGAAAATGTGCTATATACATACAATGGAGTTTTATTAAGGCATAAAGAAGAATGAAAGTATGTAATTTGCAGGAAAATGGATATAATTTGAGAATATTATTTTCAGTGAAATGAGCCAGATTTAGAAGCCAAGGGTCATATATTTCCTCTCATATGTGGAATCTAGAGAGGAAAAAAAGAAAAGAAAGGGAGGTAATCTCATAAAATTTAAATGCATTATCAGTAGAGGAAAATGACCAGGTGAAGGGAGGTGGGAAGGTAAAGGAGATGTACTGCAGAATGATATTTTATTGTTATTTGGTGTGCATGGATGGATATGTTACTAAAGAATCCTACCATTATATACAACTATAATTCTCCAATAAAAATATGGAAAAAAAGAAAAACTTCTTTATAGTAATAATTTAAAATATACTACTGAATCATACTTTTATGGGCTTCATTCTTAATTTTATAGCATTCTTTAAATATCCAAAGTATAACAAAGAAAAACTTATCTTTGGGGAAATCAGTCTTGTGAAATGTATCTGTGCTTCAAAAAGCTAGAAGTTTATTTTCCTTATTATAGAAACAATTAATTTCAGGAAATGACATTTTTCTTCATCAATAATGATAAAAACCAAGTTGTCTGCTTTAAGTTTTATTATTGTGATTGTATTTGGTTACAAAATTCAGTGATAAAAGATTGACCTAGGGTATATAAGAAGTTTATCACTAAATGTGTCTTCAGATTCTTTTAAATCTAAAGCAGCTATTAAGCAGAGATATCTGCCAGAGTTTTTCTACCTTCTTTGGATTTGCTATTAGTAACTCCATTCCAGGAATTCAAGCTTTATTTAAGAACATTGAAATATTTGACTAGATTTCTAACTTGCTTAGACAATAGTATCACAGGTGAATTCATTTGTGATTATTTTAAGGAATGGTATTCATGATTCTTTCTGAATTTTCCTCATTCAACACTAATAATTTATGAAACTCATTCTTGGCTTTTGAAGAAATCCACAAGGAATGGGCAGAACTGGTTGTGGTTTTGTTGATGGTAATATCTCACATTTATTTCTGTTCAGTTCTCCTTTGATCTTTATAATCATATCACTGATGGACCACTTGACATTTCCAAATTTCCCCCTTTCAGTAATTGTTTAAACTACCCACCAAGACATTTGATCTTTAGCTTCTTCCCGTGTCTACAAAATATTTCTTATGCCTGTTCATTTTCCAATAATGACACTATTTTAATTTAAAGCATTAAAATTATGTATCTTTTCTCCTGAACAATCTCACCATCATGCCTTATCTTCCAATTGAATGTTATATTTAGTACTGCAAATACAAGTTTCTTACCATGCTATATCAGATTGTGCACAATCTGGCCTCTGTTTATCTTTTGAATTCATTTCATCCTACTATCTCTTCCACGTATATTTTGACTACCTTAACCTTTTGCTTTCTCATGTATGTCAACTTTTTTTTTTCTCATTTAAATATATTGGCTCAGTCTTGTTTCTGTCTGAAAACAAAAACATCTTCTGGGTCTCAGATTAAACTTCACTTCTCAAAAAACTTTCCCAAACCACAATAAGTTGTTCAGCCCCTCTTTATTATATTTTTCTTTCCTCAGTTACTTTGACACTTGTGATGCTCTTACATGAGAGCTGTTTGCAGTTAACATGTATTACATGTACAAGAGTTATTCTGTATTATGATTATCAGCTATCACTCAAGTACCTCAGGTTTTAAATATGCATTATATACACTCATCTACATCAATACAGTACTATATTGCAACATGATAGCTCTTAAGAGAAGTGCTAAAAGAAATGTATATTTAGCACCTAGTTAATTTCTAGAAACTGTAGACTCACATAAACCCAGGAAAAAAACACACTTAATGAGCAGTGTATCTTCATAATGCGTATATAAACACAAAATAATTAAATAATGTCTAAACTAAGCCCTGTAGCTACTCTTCATAGGGCTAAACACTCAGCAAACTAGCAAAGTACCTCATATCCTGCCTCTGTGATACCAGCTGCAAGCCAACGTTTAAAGCAGACTGATCACTTAGATTGTTTAGATTTTCCAAACACAAGGCTCATTTTAGAGCTAAACCCCTGTCTGTGGACACTATAGAACAAAGGTATGTTTCCAGAAATTCTGAATTTTTTGAGAAAAGACATTTTGGAACAATTAAAGAAAAATACAAAAATGTAATTCAATTTTCCTTTTGGATATAGCATTTTGTTATCCAAAGCATACATATATAGTGTACTTAATTACTCAAGAAATTAAAATGGTTAGCATATTAAATTTAAAAGGACAGTTTGTTTAGGTTCTAATTTAAAATTTACTGGGAGGATTTACTTTTATTCATATTTAATTGTTACAAATGACATTGTAAGCTGCTGAAATAAGGAAATTGAACATGTTTTAAGTTTGCCCATTTATCTGAAACAGGAAATGACTGAGACAGATGATAAGAAACCATCAATATTATAATTAACTAAACAAAGTCATCCTTTGCAAACTTGTTATCTACCACATTTTAAAACAGATGTAGAAATGCACAGTTCTGGAAAAGGAATTAAGATGATCCACTGGGCCCTCCCAGAAGAATCAAAGGTGAAAAAGGGAGTGTTACAGAAACAGGAAGCAGGAGGTAGGTTGTCCTCAGGTATGAAAGAGTCTCTGGACACAGAAAGAGCAGAACCCACCTTGACATAGAAGCAGAAAAATTCAGTGTAAATGTAAAAGGTTATAGAGAAAAAAATGCAGTTTTAATGAACACATATCATAAGCCTCAGTGAAGCTGGATCTTTTTGTTTAGGTACTAGGGATAGAACTCAGGGGCACTCAACCACTGAGCCATATCCCCAGCCCTATTTTTTGTACTTTATTTCAGAGACAGGGTCTCACTGAGTTGCTTAGTGCCTCGCCAATGCTGAGGCTGGGTTTTGAACTTGAGATTCTCCTGCCTCAGCCTCCTGGGCTGCTGAGATTACAGGCATGCACTACCAAACCCAGCTTGGATCATTTAAAGTTAAATTAATTTAATGTTTGATACAACTATTTGAAACAAATTTTAGTCTTCTTAACTTGCTTATAAGACATTGGAAAGTCAGTAAATTTATTTAAGTTCATACAGTTAGAAAGTATCCTGACCAGAACTCAGAAAGATATATATATCCAGAACCAAGTCCTGTCTATATGGTAAGTCAATACCAGGGTTTTTTTTTTCCTCAGAAAAGTAAGCCCAGAAACAAAACTTCATAAAACCACAAAATGGAGAGGTGGTCATTGCCATATAGTGTTCTACCTAATACACACTTGTAGGTTTGGGCTTATAGCAGTGTATAAGAAATAAAAAGTCCTATCCTCATACCCTTTACAATCAAGTAGAGGAGACAGATAATGAAAAACGAGAATAAATATATACAAAAGTAGCATGAAATCTATAGATGTTTTTAAGAAAACTATAGCTGCCCAACTGAATGGAGTGTGACAGAGATTAGATAGGGACCATTTTTAATTACGTTTCTAGGAAAGGCTCTCTGAAAAGCAGATATTTGACCCAAGAGACCCATTAATTTGTAGAGGAGGGGCCTTGAACATTGGTGCTCTGTGCAGCCTAGCAGCTTGTAACTTGAGGCAAGATCGCTGTATGTGTGCAATGTTAGGAACACCAGTGTGGTTAGCAAAGAGAGAAGGAGGCAGACAAGACTGTAGGTGAGGTGAGGGACAAAGAAAACTGCCGGATTAAGTTTATATACACTGTGGTAAGGCATTTTTATGGGATGCTCAAATTTTGAGCAAAGGAATTTCAGGAGCTGTGTCCAATGTAAAAGCATCACTTTTGCTGCTTTACGGAAAATGGGGCATCATCAGAGCAGACAAATCTTTGAGGAGGTGGTGACTCAGGTTCAGAGAGATGGTAGTAGAATTGGGTAGACATTTAGGTAATGAGAAGTAGTCACATCTGAGATATATTTTCATTTTATCAACATAGAAGCAAAGTTTCAGCTGACCAGGTACCTACGGGTGTAACAGGAGCCAAGAGGAGTTTGGAACAGGCCCTCCTAGAATTGTACTGGCCATTCTGTTGCTGCTCTAGTTGGTTGTTATTTCAGCTTTATAACCCTCAGAAGTTCAAAGTGCCCCCAGGATACTATAAAGGAGTCATGCAACATCTGATATCCTCATTTTCTGAGCTACAACATTCTCATTGTAAATACTCAGCCATACTGCTAATTACACTCCCTATATGAATGGTCACTATCAGGGGCTTCTGGTTTGCAATTGTCTCATTTATCTGCACATAAATTCCACAAAGCTGAAGGTTTTTGCAGTCTTCTCTTGTCTTTAAAATAATTTAATTTTTTTTGGGGGGGGGAATTATGTTGGGATTTTCACATAGACTTGTCATTTTGTTTGTTTTTTTTTTTTTTTTGTTTTCACTCTCTGTTGAGGAGCCTGATGCTCCACGTAGGGCCTTGGGAATGTTGTAGAAGGAGAATGTTAACTAATATTGTTGGGATTTTTCCATATGCTCAGTTTGGGACAAAGCATTTTGTTTACCTTATTTCACTTCTGCTTCAGATTAACCACTGTGAATTCGTTTGGTTTTCATTTACAGAGGAAGAAACTGAACATGACAGTTTTCATGCCATGACCCACGTGGTAGCAGTGAGGGATGGAGTCAAGATTTGGACCTTTCCCTACCATGTCCCCTGATTGCGGAGCGTGAATTCTTTCTGTTGTATATGCTAGGCAGATTTCAGGCTGAGTTTCTAGATCAACCCCTGAAGGAATGCCTTTTCTCTTCCAAAACTTGAAAGTTTCTTTCTGACATCTAGGCTAATTCTGCGGCTTATTTTGTACTCCAGTCAAATGCGACAGCAGTTTTATATTTCTGCCTTTGAATCCCAGATCCAAGAAACTGGCAGCATCATGAATTCCTCAGTGTAAAAGAACTGTGATGATCTGACTTTGTCGATTGGTTGACACCAAATTCTGTTAGTCACATAGGACTTTTTTGTTGTTAAAAATGAAAATAGTTACGGGGAATGAATTTGAGCAGTAATGTAAGAATGATTGAACTTAAACAAATCATTCCTTTTTAGAAGACCTATGGTAAAAATTATTTAATCCGTGTGCCATTTCATACACAAATATACTGTACTTTGAATGTATCCACCATTTTTTGTTTGAAGCACAGCATTTTCTTTTGTTTTTGTTGCATGGGCCTAGGGGTTATATCCAAAAAGTATCATTATCTAGACCAGTGTCAAGAACATTTTTCCCTATATTTTCTTTGAATGTTTTTATCACTTTAGATCTTATGTTTGAGTTAATTTTTGTGTCTGGGATGATAGGGGTCTAGTTTCATTTTTCTGCATATGCATATCTTTTTTTTCCACACTATTCATTGAAGAGACTATCCTTTCCACATAGTATATATATTTATGTACCTTTGTAAATATATACAAATGGGTTTATTTCTGGGCTCTCTATTTTGTTCCTTAATATATGTCTGTTTTAATGTTGTGCCATGAAGTTTGATCACTATAGCATTGAATATTTTGAAATCAGGCAGTATAATGCCCCTAGCTTTGTTCTTCATACTCAAAATTATTTTGGCTGTTTGAGATCTTTTGTGGACTACCATATGATACAGGGATTTCCCTTAAGATTGTATATCCAAAGGAAATTAAATTAACATCTTGAAGCAATATTTAAAATTTCATGTTCATCACAACTTTGTTCACAATTGCAAGAAATGAAATCGACTAAAGAGTCCATTGATGGATGAGCGGATAAAGAAAACATGACACACACATAGCAAAAACATCATGCATATTATTCAGCCTTAATAAGAAAGAAATCCTATCACTTCAAAAACATGGATGAAATGATGCAACTGGAAGACATAATGCTAAGTGAAATGCCAGCCACAGAAAACCAAAAACTCCATGACCTCACTTAGACATCTAATCTATAAAAGCTGAACACAGAAACAGGGGGCTACAGTATGGGGGAAATGGGGGTGAAAATGGTCAAAGAATAAAAAGTTTCAAACTTATTCAAGATGATACGTTCGTAAGATCTGTCAATAATATTGTATTATATAATTGAAGTTTACTAAGAATACATGTTACATTTTCTCACAATTCACAACAATTATTGCTATGTGAGGTTATAGGTGTGATAATCACTCAATTATAGTTATCATTCTATAATAATTTGATATATATGTAAATAAATGCTGTAGACCTTAAATATATACAATTTTATTGTAATTTATACTTCAATAAAACTGGGGAAACACTGATTCTCTAATAAAATCAATAAAGTTGGCAAAACTTCAGCAAGGATGACAGAGAGGTGAGAAAAAAAAATCATTACCGTCAGGAATAAAACAGGTGACATTGTTAAAGATCTTATAGTCATTACAAGAATAACAGTGGAAAATTATGAACAACTTTAGGCTCATAAATTTGATAATAATGTTGAAGAGACAGAGAGAAAGAATAAAAATTTCAATTATACAGGATAAGTTACTATAAATTACCAAAGCCTCAAACAAGATAAATAGATAATGTAAATAATTCTATAACCATCCAAGAATCTCAATTCATAAAACAAAAAACTCCTGGCATAAAAATCTCTAGGCCCAGATGGTTTCACTGTAGAATTCTATTAAACATTTAAAGAATTAGTATTAATTTATATGATCTACTGCAGAAAATAGAAGAGAGAACATTTCCAAACTCATTTATTGAGACTACTGTTACCCTCATAAGGCAAAACAGCAAAATAGTACAAAAAAAAACCTATAGAATAATATCCTTCATGAATTTAGATGCAAATATTTTTTTTAATTGTAGCATTAGTAATTTTAACCTAAAATGAATAAAGAAATTACATACTTAGGAAAACAGGGAGATATACAAGTCTAGCTCAATATTCAAATACCAATTCATGTAATAGGCTGTACAGGCTATTCTTTAGCCTATATAGGCTAAAAAAGAAAAATCAATCTATTAATTAGCTCAGAAATAGCATTTCACAATGTATAACTTTCCTTTGTGACAGCAAACATACAAAAAACAAAACTCTTGCCTAACCCAGGATAGGGTGAAGCTATGAACATCCTCTACTTTGTATAAGTGTATACAAAATCCCTAAAATCTTCCTTAATTGTAAAAACTGATGCTTTCACTGAAGATCAAGAAAAAGAAAAATGTCCACTCTCACCATCCTTATTCAACAATTACTAGACATTGTTGTCTGCACAAAAGGCAAGAAAGAAATAATAGGCACAGTGATTGGAAACTGAATTAGTTTATAGATAAAATAATTTTCCACAAGAAAACTCCAAAAATCCTAGGTAGAAAATCCTAGAAATAATGTTAGGACAATGGTAGCAAACAAGATGACCATCCAAGATTCAATTACATTTCATTATTATAACTATAAGCAGGTAAAAACCAAAAGAATTAAAATTATAAATATTCAAAATAAAATGAATTATAATAAAAAAATGTAATAACACATGTATAGAACTTCATGCTGAAAATTACAAATAGTGATGAATTAAATAAAATTTCTACATGAGTAGTTAAATGGACTGTTGTCATGAATTGGAAGACTCAACATAGTTTATGTTTCAGTTATCTCCAATTTGATCTATAGGTTTAAGGCAATTCCTATTAAAATTTCAGGAACACTTGTTGTATACATAGACATGATTATTCTAAAAAATTATGGAAAGATAAAGGAACTTTATTTACCAAATTTATGTTAAAAAGAAAAAATAAATTGAAAGGACTCATTCTACCCAACTTTAATTGTATAACTACATTAATGCAAACATTTTTGTTAGCAGAAGCTTAGCTACATTAATAAAACAAAACAGAAACACCAGAAATAGACTTGCAGAAATTTTCCTAATTTTGAAAAATAATACAAAAGTGATTTGATGAAAAAAAAAAAGACTCAGCAAATTGCTCTGGAGTGGACAACCATAATGATAACAAAATACAATATCTACACCTTACAAAAAAATTGGTCATTAACTTAATTGTGTTTGAAGCATGAAGCTGTAAAACTTTTAATTAAAGGCATAGAATAAGATATTTGAGTTCTAAATGAGTAGTTCTTTTTTTGTTTCTTCTTTTTTTGGTGGTGCTGTGGATCGAACCCAGGGCTTTGTGCATACAAAACAAGTACTCTATTTACTGAGCTATATACACACCCCATGATTATTCTTAAATGACACAAAATCACAATTCAAAAAAGAAAAGAAAATCAACTTGACTTCATCAAAATAATAAATGCTGAGTCTATAAAAGATATTCTTAAGGGAAGTAAAGGAAAACTACAAACAGGGAGAAAAGTTTTTGCAAACCAGATATCCAGCTAAGGAGAAGTATCAATAATACATAAAGAAATTTCAAAACTCAAGAATAAACTGTACAAATTATATAATTAAAAAGTAAGAAGAGATTGTGAATAGACAAATCATGAAATAGGACACTTATAGGAAAATTAAGCTTGTGAAATGATGTTCAACATTGTTGTTAGCCAGGTAAATGTCAACATAAACCCCAATGAGATATTACTACTTACCTAACATAACAGTTTAAATAAAAACAAGTGACGACACCACATGTTGAGGAGGATGTGGAGAAACTGGATCAATTATACACTAGTTTTCTCTTATCTGCAATCAATATGCTCTAGTAACCTGTGGATGCCTGAAACCACAGACAGTATAGAGCCCCATATAGAGTCAGCCATGGGTATCAATGGGGAATTGATTGTAGGATTCTTGTAGAGAAGCTGCTCATCAGTATGGAAGCTGGGTATCTAAGGTGAGGAGAAGTTGAAGAAACTGGCATTCCACTGGTTTGAGGGTCCCCCTTGAGAGCACATCCCCTATAATGCCGCAGTCTTGGCTGGGCACAGAATCACGAGCCACCACACAGCTTTGTAGATTCAAACAGCAATTCTTTATTCCCGAACTCACACCGGCCTCCACACACGTTCTCTCGCAATCCCAGTTCTCCTGCCACCCAATTCACCTACTCCACCAGGCTTATTTCCCAAAATGCTCTCTGAATCTCACGAGAGTTCAACAGGAGCTTAGGCAGCAGGAACGCCCTAATTCCAGCAGCAATAATCCTCAACATCGAACTTCCCTAAAATCCAAGGTCTTAAACTGGGAACGCCTTAAACTTGTCTTAAACCGGGAACGCCCTAAACCCAAGGACTGGGATACTTCCTCAAACTGCAGGATACACCCTAATCCTGGATCCACCCTCGTCCTTGGGCAGGGTCACCTAACATGCAATGTCAACAGCGAAATTAACATGGGGTACGCTGGCAAGGAAATTTCCTACTTGGTAATGGCCCTCAGCACTATAACCCATCTACCCACCAAATTTTACCTCTTTGTGATGTCTACCATCTTCCAATAAAACAGTGCTGAGAACCATGTCTTTTATACATGGGCTTTTGAGGGTACAATCCCAAAATAAACAATAACATTCCAACAGTTTTAGTTAGATTTTTCATTGCTGTGACCAAAAGATATGCCAAGAACAATTAGAGGAAGAAAAGATTATTTTGTCTCATGGTTTTAGAGGTTCAGTCCCAGGTCACTTGATTACATAGCTCTGGGCTTGAGGTGATTCAGAACATCAAGGGGGAAAGGCATGGAAAAGAAAAGCATTTTAGCATATGCAGCTGGGAAGCACAGACTGGCCTCTACTTACCAGGACAATATATAAACCTCAAAAGCTCATGCCCAGTGACCCACCTCCTCCAGTTACATACTACCTGCCTAAAGTTAACCACACAATATCAGTGGATTCATCCACTGTGTATGTTAAAATCTCTCATAATCTAATATTTCACCCCTGAGCATTGTTATATTTTTTTCATACATGAGCTTTTGGGGGACACATCATATCCAAATCGTAACATTTCATATCTGGCCACCAAATGTGCACACCATCTCACAATGCCACATACATTTAATCTCTTTCCAAGAATCCCTATAGTTTTACCAGTTCCAGCATTATCCAAAAGCCCAAGTCCAAAATCTTATTCAAAACTTAAACTCACAAATGTTTTTCCCCATAAAGATCAAAAAAGATGTTTCCAATATACAATGGCAGAGGGTAAACATTTGCATTTCAAAATAGTGAGATAGGATCTTGGAAGGAAATGATGGGACCAAAGCAAGACCAAAAATCCAGCTGGTAAAACAAATCCTGTAAATCCACATTCAGCATCTGGGGTACAGGGGCATTGTGATGTTCTCTTCCACGAGCTTCCGTAATTCCACCCATATAGCCCTGATACTTTGCAGCTCTCAAGGTCTCTTTCTTGACTTGTGTATATTTTATGCCTGCAACTTTCCTCAGCAGATGCCCCATGGTATTGGCATCACTTACTCAAGGATGTCTACACTGAAGTTTAGGCTTTCTTTTTATATCTTCATGCATTGACCTCTCATGGGCTGCCCACCGGGACTCAAACCCTTCTGCACTTTGCCTGGTCTTCTAGGCCTTCCTAGTACTGAAGGCTCAGTCCCTATTTCTGATGTCTGTCCAATAATGAGGAAAAGGTTTTGAGAAAAAGAAGAAAAAAGAATTTTTATTGCTTTGCTAGCAAAGGAGAAAAAGAGGGGTCTCCTGTCCCACATTCTGAGATTCTGACCATCGGGGGAAATAGAAGGCTTTTAATGAGATGATTAAAAGCCTACATTCTAGGTGTGTCTTGTCAGGGGCTGAGATTCACCTACTGACTTTAGTGATAACCATTTCCTAGGTCTTCTGTCACCATCACCAACTCAGAATTGCTTTACTCCTGACATGTGTTTACTTGAGGTCAGATAACTTGGCCAAGGATAGGAAAAAAAGTTTATATTGCTTTTCCTCAGTGGTTAGGGAAGGGTAGAGGGAGAAAAGAAATTTTTTTTAAAAAAAGTTGATTTTAAAATAAGCAGCAAGGATTGTGTTTAAAGCATGAAGGGGGGCCTGTTACATTCCTTTCAAAGCTCACGGGAAGCCTCCATGACCCCCTAACTCCAGCCTGCAGAACCAGCACCAAGTGTTTGCCACCAAGGTCAGTCACCATTTTGAGCATTAGCTAAGCCACCTGGAAAGATGGCTGCAGCAGCCTCTGAATGCTGGTGTGGCTGAGCATAGTAAATCATCTTCCTAGGCCCCATGTGCAAGCAGGTACCTCCATGATATCTTCTTAAGGAATTTTTACTTTTATACCCTTGAGCCTGAGATGGTGTTGTCATGTACAATTTGGAGATTCCCTCAAGCCATAGTCTCTGCAAAATATTTAGCATCTTTATTGTGACTGTAAAATCTTTAACAATCACAACTTCCTAAACCCCAACATTATTTACATTTCTCAGGCCAAACTGCAAGTTTTACAAATCTTTCTGCTTCTGATTATCACAGTAAACTTGGCTAAAAGCTGCCAGAAATATCCATGCCATCAGCTGAATGCTCTGCTGCCTTGAAATTTCCTCTGCCAGCTTAATCATTCCATCACCTTTAAATTTACACTCACAAAAAGTCTCAGGAACTGGGAAAAATGTAGACAACTTTGTCAGAATGTAACATAAATGACCTATATAGTTCAATTTCCAATAGAATCCACCTTTTTTTCTGAGTCTTTCTGAGCCCAGTCTTTTTGTTGTTGTTTGTTTGATGTTTGTTTGTTTGTTTTTGGTACTGTGGATTGAACTCAGGGGTACTCGACCACTGAGCCACATCCCCAACCCTATTTTGTATTTTATTTTTAGAGATGGTCTCACTGAATTGCTTAGCACCTCATTTTTGCTGAGGTTGGATTTGAACTCACACAATCCTCCTGCCTCAGCCTCTGGAGCCTCTGAGATTACAGGCGTGTGCCATCATGCAAGCCTCAGCCCTGGCTTTATGCAATTGTTTCACATTCTGGTTTTTGAGCTCCCACTTTTAAGCATGTATTAAGCTACATTTTACAACATTATAAGCTTTTTCAACTTGCATCTTTAAACTTCTCAAAATTCTCCCCACCATGAGCCAACTCCAGATACTTCTGAACCACATGGTCAGGTTAGTCTTCAGCACTAATTTCTGATTCAGTTAGATTTTTTTACTGCTTTGACCAAAAGACTCACCAAAAACAATTAGGGAGGAAATGTTTATTTGGGATTCATGGCTTCAGATATTCAGATCATAGTCCATAGCTTTGGTCTCCAGGTGATATAGAACATCTTGACTGAAGTGCATTGCAGAGGACAGCAGCTCTGAACATAAAAACCAGGAAGCATAGAGTTCCGCCACCTGTTCACAAACTAGAAACCCCAAAGGAAAATCACACCTCCTCCAGCCACAACTTACCAGTTAATCCATATTAGTGAATTAATCCACTGATTATAACTCTCATAATCTAATCATTCACCCGTGAGCATTCTCACATTGTCTTATAGGTGAGCTTTTGGGGGATGCCTCATATTCAAACCATAACACCACACCTGGCCCCAATGTCTCATATCTGTCTCAGAATGTAAAATATCTTTAGCTCATCTAAAGAGTCCCCAAATTCTTTGCTGTTCTAACCTTCCACTAATACTTATAGTATATACTAAATGCTTTGCAGCCTTGAAATTTCTTCCACCCTATTAGGTCTTCTATAATTTTTCAACTCACTCTCCCCCAAAGTCTCAGCACATAGATAAAATGCATACAGATGCTTTTCTACAATGTAACAAGTGTGGTCTCTAGTCTACTTTCTAAGAGAATCTTCTTCTCCTTCTAAAACCTCATCAATCTGGTCTTTACTATTTGCATTTCTGTCAACATTCTGGTCATCTGAGACCCTACCAAAATTGTACATTAAACTATCCTTATTAGCATGCAACCTTTTCCTAGCTCACTGCTCCCAATTCTTCCTACAAATCAATTTCAAAGCTTCTTTGACATTGTCAGGCACATAGTAATGGTAAAGATTCCACTAATAAATACTTTCTGTTGTAGTAAATTTTCAGTTACTATGACAAAGACCTTGGATAATTATTGCATAAAGAGAAAAGGTTTATTATTGCTTAAGATTTCAGAAGTTATAGTCCATAATCTGCTGGCTTCATTGCCAGATCTCAAGTCTTCCAAGAAGGCCTACCTCTTAAAGTTTCTACTACCTCTCAATAGCAACACATGCTTGGGGTCATTTTTGGCACATGATTTAGGGGATGTTCCAAAACCAAAGTATAGAATCATTGCAGATGTCTTCTGAAACAGCTAAAGAATTGAAGGATAGTCTGTCTGCATTTTCTTCATTCTACCCAACAGATCAATCCATATCAATAATTCAAATAAAACTAGTAATAGTGGTTAGTGGTACAATTTGCCTGTTCACCTAAATCTTCATCCCTTATTCCCCGGGCTAAAACTCAAAGTAGAGAAATTTAACAATCTATTTTTCTTCCATATTGATGCGGCAGTTCCTTAAGCATTCTTTTAGGAATTCCTGTGGACATCTTCTTTATTTCAATTTATGTGTTTGCTTCATGGGAATTATATCAAAGTTTCCCCACAAGCAAAAAATACAATCAAATATGTTTAATAGCATCTAGTTATCAGTTCTTCATATGCTTATTAAAAGAGTAAGATCTATATTTCAATGTTGTCTCAATGAGGTTATTGTTTTGAAAGAGCTGGTGGTCCTTAATTCTTTCTTTTTATTTTACTCTAAAGATATATCTGGAAAAGTAGGTGCCAATTATAATAGACTTATCTGCTCTATGTTGTTGGGGGGTAGATATCAAAAACAGTGAAGTTTAAAACTTTCTTGTCCCATACAATATTTACTAGTATTAACTCACTCAACGTAAAAACAAGAATCACTAGAATTCTCACTTTTGTTTTAGCCGCAGAAATACCCTCTTTATGAAAACTTCCTTATTCAGGCTGGCTTCTTTTCTCATCACTGAAGACTAAACAACCGTGAACACAACTCTTAAGATTGTTCACCAAAGGTTTGTATAAAAGGTTATATAAACAGATTTGTAATTTAGAAATATTACATTACCTGAAGTGTAAAAGCTATGTGATTTGTGGAGTAGGAATGACTTGTTTTAATCTTTTTTTACTTTTTCTAGCATTTTCCCACTTCACTGAGTTTAGAGCTTATGTGAGATTGCCCTTGGATATTGTTTCACAACACAACAATTAGTTAAACCAATGTCAACCTGCATTATATTTATTTAATGTGTTGTATCATCTTTATCACAGAGAATTTGCAGAGATATTTCACCTTATGAGAAATGTGAAATTCCATCAAACAAGTTATCTCCATAGCTTAACCAAATATACTGTCAGCTCATGAAATTTTAATAAATTTAACAATAAATTGTAAATGAGTTCAGTGCCACAAAGTGGAACAGCTAAAAGAAATGTGAAATGCAAAGCCAGTGAAATTAACATATAAAGCAGCAATCAATGAGTATCATTCAGAATTTCAATGTATGCAGGGCCCCTAGAAAAGAAATTCATAAAGCAGAGTTTCTAAAATTTTAGTCCCAACTTACAGGGTACTTGAAGGGAGCACTACTATCAACTTGCTGACATCATTAAGTTCTCCTTTCAGAAGTGTAGAAATTATTAACTCCCACCATTGCTTTAAAATGATTTGACATCATTCATCTCTGATGTCAAGCAACTTTAATATGGTATCTTATCAATTTAATAATTCGCTAGCTTCTTTGGACAGTATGGAGTTATTTTCAAGTCAAGTGGAAAGCAAATGGCAGAGACAAAATGAGAATCTACTTCTTTGTTTCCTGACTCCAGATATTCTCTACTAACATGTGTAGTCTATTTTGAGTAGTAAAAGAATTATTTACCCACTACTAGATTTGAAATGTCTCTATACCTGCAGGAGATGACCTTTTGTAACCAAGTTAATATTTAGAGCTTATCTAGGGGAGAATATAGAACAGTGAAGGATCATAAGAAACTACCACATCTTGAATTGAGAAATCTGACAGGTGTTTTTAAATATAGGATTGTCGTGTCTACCCTCTGAAGTTCTAACATGTGGAATTAACATGGAAACAGAATACAGTTCAGTTTCTAGACTTAGAGGGTTAGACACCCAGTGATGGACCATGTTGAGTTCTTGGTGCAAACTCCCCACAATTGTAAGTGTTCAAATCAAAGTTCCATCACCATTTTCCCAGTAAGTTTTTCTAAAGCATTGCCTGCTTTATGTACAAGGGTAGGTGCTGCAGTCCAGCTGCAGCAAAATAACCAGGGGGTGACGAGCAACTTGTGTATGTTGATACAGCAGGAGTAGGAGCCGTTTATTGTAGGACAGGAGGAGTATTTATACATTCCACACAGCTTATCTTAATTAACATAAATTCGATACAGCAGTCAACCAATAAGGAATCTCCACACTTAATGGCTCGCTGGTGTTACTTCATAAACCACTCCCTCTGGCAAAATACCAGGCTCCATCCTGACTTGTTTACAAACCCTAACACCATCCTTAAGAGATTCTCTTTGAACATTTTTCCTGGTTCTTGAATTCTAGTGAAATGTATGCATTGATGGTACTCTTTCCAATGTGGGGAGGTATATCAAGTTAATGTGTTTGCTAGTTCCTACAGGAATTGAAGGAAGGGCACATGCCACGAATTAATCAGCTCTTCATTGCTGTGACCAAAATAGGCAACAAGCAGGACATAAGGAAATGTTTATTTTGGCTCACAATTTTAAAGATTCATTATTGGGTCAATCAACCCCATTTTGTGACGGAGGGGAGGCAGAACACCATGGCAGAAGAGTAGCAGTGGGGGATAGATATTCACTGCATGGCAGGATCAGGAAGCAGAGAGAGAGAGGGAAAAGAGCCTTAGGGAAGATGCACCCTTCCAGGGCACGTGCCCAGTGACCTAGCTCTTCTAGCCCTACCCCACCTGCCTACTGTTACCACCAGTTAGTCTGTTCAAATTAGAGTGGACTGATTAGGTCACAGCTCTCAAATCATTTTTACCTCCAAATATTTTTTCAATAACACAGGAGCTTTTGGGTGACACCTCATCCAAACTATAATATATTGTGATAAGACACCATCATTTTTTAGGGATGCTGCTTAAATGATGTTTAAACTCAAGATATCAGAATTTTGACAAAATTATCAAACTAAGAACTATTCAAACCAGAAAGAACCTGAATTAGATCTTTACCCCAGAAATTTAAAAGTATAATGCAACAAGTTAATGAATGAAGCATTTCAGTGAATAAGAAATGAATCATTTTCCCAGAATTTTCTTTATATATAATGATATATATAAATATATTATACATACACATAAAGGTACACATACATAGATGCAAATACTAATACTAATTGTTAAGTACAAATTACTAAATACTAACTAATACTAAAGTTTATGCTGATGTTAAAGTCCAATTTTGACATTCAAGTTAATTGGCTGCTTTCATCATACAAAGGGGATTTCTGCATATTCTGTTTGTGTTTTATTTTTAATTTATTAAATTTTCTAGTTCTCTAGAGCATAATAATCATTTTCTTTGAATATTAATTACTGATCATTTTTCTCCTATCAACCTTTCATAATAATTTTTACACTAATGCATTTAAAACACATCAAATCATTATTTCTTTGCTAGTACCTAAAGTTTAGTTGTCAGTTAGGTCTGGTTTCACCTAATATTTTGTACAGAAATTTATATACTTCAGTATTCATTTTCTTTTTTTTTTTTTTTATTTTTTTTTATTGGATGTTCACAACATTACAAAGCTCATGACAAATCATATTTCATAGATTAGAATCAATTGGGTTATGTACTCCCATTTTTACCCCAAATACAGATTGCAGAATCACATCGGCTACACATCACATTTTTACATACTGCCTTATTAGTGACTGTTGTATTCTGCTACCTTTACTATCCTCTAATATCCCCCCTCCCCTTCCCTCCCATCTTCTCTCTCTACCCCATCTATTGAAATTCATTTCCCTCCATGTTTGTTATCCCATTCCCCTCGTATACTCTTATATATAATTTTGTATAACAATGAGTGTCTCCCTCCATTTCCATGTGATTTCCCTTTTTTTTTTCTCCCTTTCCCTCCCGCCTCATGTCTCTGTTTAATGCTAGTCTTTTCTTCCTGCTCAGCCTCACTGTTCTGCTCTTAGTTGTTCTCATTATATCAAAGAAGACATTTGGTATTTGTTTTTTAGGGATTGGCTAGCTTCACTAAGCATAATCTGCTCTAGTGCCATCCATTTCCCTGCAAATTCCGTGATTTTGTCATTTTTTAGTGCTGCGTAATATTCCATGGTATATAAATGCCACATTTTTTTTATCCATTCATCTATTGAAGGGCATCTGGGTTGATTCCACAGTCTAGCAATTGTGAATTGTGCTGCTATGAACATCGATGTGGCAGTATCCCTGTAGTGTGCTCTTTTAAGGTCTTCAGGAAATAGTCCGAGTAGGGCAATAGCTGGGTCAAATGGTGGTTCCATTCCCAGCTTTCCCAGGAATCTCCATACTGCTTTCCAAATTGGCCGCACCCGTTTGCAGTCCCACCAGCAGTGTACAAGAGTACCCTTTTCCCCACATCCTCGCCAGCACTTGTTGTTGTTTGACTTCATCATGGCTGCCAATCTTACTGGGGTGAGGTGGTATCTTAGGGTGGTTTTGATTTGCATTTCCTTGACTGCTAGAGATGGTGAGCATTTTTTCATGTACTTATTGATTGATTGTATGTCCTCCTCTGAGAAGTGTCTGTTCAGGTCCTTGGCCCATTTGTTGATTGGGTTATTTGTTATCTTATTGTCTAATTTTTTGAGTTCTTTGTATACTCTGGATATTAGGGCTCTATCTGAGGTGTGAGGAGTAAAAATTTGTTCCCAGGATGTAGGCTCCCTATTTACCTCTCTTATTGTTTCTCTTGCTGAGAAAAAACTTTTCAGTTTAAGAAAGTCCCATTTGTTGATTCTTGTTATTAACTCTTGTGCTATGGGTGTCCTATTAAGGAATTTGGAGCCCGTCCCCACAATCTGTAGATCGGAGCCAACTTTTTCTTCTATCAGACGGAGAGTCTCTGATTTGATATCTAGCTCCTTTATCCACTTTGAGTTGACTTTTGTGCGTGGCGAGAGGAGGGGATTCAGTTTCATTTTGTTGCATATGGATTTCCAGTTTTCCCAACACCATTTGTTGAAGATGCTATCCTTTCTCCATTGCATGTTTTTAGCTCCTTTATCAAATATAAGATAGTTGTAGCTTTGTGGATTAGTCTCTGTGTCCTCTATTCTGTACCATTGGTCCACCCGCCTGTTCTGGTACCAGTACCATGCTGTTTTTATTACTATTGCTCTGTAGTATAGTTTGAAGTCTGGTATCGCTATACCACCTGATTCACACTTCCTGCTTAGAATTGTTTTTGCTATTCTGGGTCTTTTGTTTTTCCATATGAATTTCATGATTGCTTTATCTATTTCTACAAGAAATGCCATTGGGATTTTGATTGGCATTGCGTTGAACCTATAGAGAACTTTTGGTAATATCGCCATTTTGATGATGTTAGTTCTGCCTAACCATGAACAGGGTATATTTTTCCATCTTCTAAGATCCTCTTCTATTTCTTTCTTTAGGGTTCTGTAGTTTTCATTGTATAGGTCCTTCACCTCTTTTGTTAGGTTGATTCCCAAGTACTTTATTTTTTTTGAGGATATTGCGAATGGAGTGTTTTTCCTCATTTCCATTTCAGAAGTTTTGTCGCTGATATACAGAAATGCCTTTGATTTATGTGTGTTGATTTTATATCCTGCCACTTTGCTGAATTCATTTATTAGTTCTAGTAGTTTTTTTGTAGACCCTTTTGGGTCTTCTAGGTATAGGATCATGTCATCCGCAAATAGTGATAATTTAAGTTCTTCTTTTCCTATTTTTATGCCTTTTATTTCTTTCGTTTGTCTAATTGCTCTGGCCAGTGTTTCAAGAACTATATTGAATAGAAGTGGTGATAGGGGGCATCCCTGTCGTGTTCCAGATTTTAGAGGGAATGCCTTCAATTTTTCTCCATTCAGAATGATGCTAGCCTGAGGCTTGGCATAGATAGCTTTTACAATGTCGAGGTAAGTTCCTGTTATCCCTATTTTTTCTAACGTTTTGAACATAAAGGGATGCTGTACTTTGTCAAATGCTTTTTCTGCGTCTATTGAGATGATCATATGGTTCTTCTCTTTAAGCCTATTGATGTGGTGAATAACGTTTATTGATTTCCGTATATTGAACCATCCTTGCATCCCAGGGATGAATCCTACTTGATCATGGTGCACAATTTTTTTGATATGCCTTTGTATCCGATTCGCCAGAATTTTATTGAGGATTTTTGCATCTATGTTCATTAGAGATATTGGTCTGTAGTTTTCTTTCTTTGAGGCGTCCTTGTCTGGTTTTGGAATCAGGGTGATGTTGGCCTCATAGAATGAATTTGGAAGAGCTCCCTCTTTTTCTATTTCCTGAAATAACTTGAAAAGTACTGGTATTAATTCTTCTTTAAAGGTTTTGTAGAACTCCGCTGTATACCCATCCGGTCCTGGGCTTTTCTTGGTTGGAAGTTTTTTAATTGCTTCTTCTATTTCATCTATTGATATTGGTCTGTTTAGGTTGTGAGTTTCCTCCTTACTCAGTCTGGGCAAATCATATGACTTAAGGAATTTATCGATGTCTTCACTTTCTTCTATTTTATTGGAATATAGGTTTTCAAAATAATTTCTAATTGTTTTCTGTATTTCTGAAGCGTCTGTTGTAATATTGCCTTTTTCATCCCGTATGTTAGTGATTTGGGTTCTCTCTCTTCTTCTCTTCGTTAGTATGGCTAGGGGTCTGTCGATCTTATTTATTTTTTCAAAGAACCAACTTTTTGTTTTGTTAATTTTTTCAATAGTTTCTTTTGTTTCAATTTCATTGATTTCTGCTCTGATTTTAATTAGTTCTTGCCTTCTGCTACATTTGCTATTGTTTTGCTCTTCCTTTTCTAGGGCTTTGAGATGAAGTGTGAGCTCATTTATTTGTTGGTTTTTCCTTTTTTTGAGGAATGACCTCCAGGCGATGAATTTCCCTCTTAAAACTGCTTTCATTGTGTCCCATAGATTCCGATATGTTGTGTCTGTATTTTCATTTATCTCTAAGAATTTTTTGATTTCCTCCTTTATGTCTTCTGTAACCCATTGATCATTCAGTAACATATTGTTCATTTTCCATGTGATGTACGATTTTTCTTTCCTTCTTTTATCATTGATTTCCAGTTTCATTCCATTATGATCTGATAAAGTGCATGGTATTATCTCAACCCCTTTATATTTACTGAGGGTTGCCCTATGGCATAATATATGATCTATTTTTGAGAAGGTTCCATGTGCTGCTGAGAAAAAAGTATATCCACTTGATGATGGTTGATATATTCTATATATGTCAGTTAAGTCTAAGTTATTGATTGTGGTATTGAGGTCAATAGTTTCTTTATTCAACTTTTGTTTGGAGGATCTGTCCAATGGTGAGAGAGGTGTGTTGAAGTCACCCGTGATTATTGTGTTGTGGTCTATTTGATTCTTGAACTTGAGGAGAGTTTGTTTTATGAACGTCGCAGCACCATTATTTGGTGCATAAATATTGATAATTGTTATGTCTTGTTGGTGAATGGTTCCTTTTAACAGTATATAATGTCCTTCCTTATCCCTTTTGATTAACTTAGTCTTGAAGTCGATTTTATTCGATATGAGAATGGCCACGCCTGCTTGCTTACGAGGACCGTGTGCTTGGTATATTTTTTCCCAACCTTTTACCTTGAGCCTGTGTATGTCTTTTCCAGTCAGATGTGTCTCCTGGAGGCAGCATATCGTTGGATTTGTTTTTTTAATCCATGTTACCAGCCTATGTCGCTTTATTGGAGAGTTTAAGCCATTAACGTTTAGAGTTACTATTGATATATGGTTTGTACTTCCTGCCATGTTTGATTATTTATCTCTTTTTTTTTCCCCTAATTTAGTTTGTTTCTCCATGATTAGCTTTCCTCCCATCCTCTGTCTTTACTGGGGCACTTCCCGCTGATGGTTTTGGTTATTGTTTTCCATTTCTTCCTCGTGTAGAGTTTTGCTCAAGACGCTTTGCAATGCTGGTTTTCTGGCTACAAATTCTTTTAGCTTTTGTTTATCATGGAAGATTTTTATTTCGTTGTCGTATCTGAAGCTTAATTTTGCTGGATACAGGATTCTTGGTTGGCATCCATTGTCTTTCAGTGTTTGAAATACATTGTTCCAGGATCTTCTTGCTTTCAGCGTCTGTGATGAAAAATCCGTTGTCAACCTTATTGGTTTACCCCTAAATGTAATCTGCCTCTTTTCTCTTGTAGCTTTTAATATTTTCTCTTTGTTCTGTACATTGGATAGCTTCATAACAATGTGTCTTGGCGTTGGTCTATTGTGATTTTGTGTGCTCGGTGTCCTGTATGCATCTACAATTTGTATATCTGTATCCTTTTTTATTTCTGGAAAGTTTTCTGTAATTATTTCCTTCAGTAAGTTACCCATTCCCTTGGCATGAATCTCTGTGCCCTCCTCTATCCCGATGACTCGTAAGTTTGGTTTTTTTATGTTATCCCAAATCTCTTGGATGTTTTTCTCGTGGTTTTTTACCAGCCTATCTGAGTTGGCTAGACTCTTTTCAAGGTGATATATTTTGTCTTCATTATCTGACGTTCTGGCTTCTACTTGCTCCACTCTGTTAGTGATACTCTCGATTGAGTTTTTAATTTGGTTTATCGTTTCCTTCATTTCTAGAATTATTGTTTGATTTTTTTTTATAACCTCTATCTCCTGATAAAGATGTTTAACTTCTTCTTTTATCTGTTTTTGTAATTCCTTTTCAATGTGATCTTTAAGGTTCCTTTCCATCTGTCTAAGGTGTTCCTTGAGTTCTTTATATGGCCATTTTTCTGATGACTCCAGGTCCTCCTGAATATTTAGGCTGTCTTTCATTGTTTGTACTCCTTTTCTTCCTTGCTTTTTTATGCTCATGATACTTCTTGTTCTGTTTGACTGTTGAGTTACTGTTTACTCTTATAAGTTTATTTGATGCTTGGGAGGAGAGGTATTAGAAGGGAAGGGAAGAAGTCATAATTTCCGGCAGGTCTCTTTTCAGCGGAGTTTTGCTCGAAGTACCTCAGTAGGTAGAATCTGGGTGTATTAATGGATCTTTTTATCCCGTTACTGTAGAGATAGTGAACGTGCTGCTTACTCGCCAGCCGCCATCTTAGCTCCTTCAGTATTCATTTTCTAAAGCATGGGGCTTTTTGCTTTTCTAGGGCAATTTTGGTGAAACATTTTTCTCCTTCTTTCACTATAATTTGATGAGCCTGTATTCTCTTTGGTGACCTTATAGCTGTGGTAACATTAGAGGAGTGGTGCTATTATTACTGGTATGTTAATACCAGTTAACATACTATCTATTATTAATAGTATGTTATTTAACAATTAAGACAGCATTGTTTTCAGTCCTATTCTGATGGTATAAATAGAGAGTTGGGGACTTTTTTAAGTATGTAGTGGAAGTGATATATAAATTTGATTGGGAATCTAAACATGGACTCTCCAAACATTTCTGCAATATCTATGCTTATTCCATTGGGTCTTACATGGCTAGTATGTAAATTTAAAACACAGAAAATCTCCATACCAATTCTATACAGAAACAATATCAAAACTCAAATAGAAATGTTAAGTTCTGCACTTTAACGAGACCCCCATACCTATTCACGGTTGGGGATCATATAAAATGTCTGCAGAATAATGCTCAAGAAATCCTTCATTTTAAGGCCATCACTGATCTCAAGGACAGTAAGTACTCTTCTGTTATTATCAGTTTAACTTTCCATAGTTTCAGTTATCTATGCTCAACCCTGTCTGAAAATATTATGTGGAAAATAACAAAAATAAATAATTCATAAATTTTAAATTGCATGCCATTCCGAGTAACCTCAGTATTCCATTCCATCCACCCTGGATCATGAGTCATTCTTTTTTAAAAATATATATTTTTTTAAAATTTATTAGTTCTAATCAGTTATACATGACAGTAGAGAGCTCTTCGATTTATTGGATTTATTGTACACAAATGGGGGATGAGTCATTCTTGCCCAGCCTCTCCATGCTGTATTAATTCCCTGCACTTAGCAGTAGTCTCAGTTGATTTTTTTTTTTTTTTGGTACTGCTGTGCTTGTGTTCAAGTAATCCTTGTTTAACTTAGTGATGGGAGCAAAAGGCAAAAGTAGTGATGCTGGCAATTTAAATATATCAAAGAAAAGCTATAAAGTGCTCCTTTTAAAAGAAAAGATGAAAGTTTAGTAAAATATCTTGAGGGAGGGAGAAAGAGCAGGCCAAAGAGAGACAAATAGAGGCTCATGGAGGAAACAATATAACAACTCATAAAAAATAATATGCTATTGTGGTTATTGTTATCTCTTTCTGTGCCTATGTAATTAAGTTTTTTCATAGGTATGTACACAAAAGAAAAACACAGAATATAGTGTATATGTAGGTGCTATAGTTTTGATATGAGGTGTCCTCCAAAAGTTCTTTTTGCTGCAGTAATATTCAGAGGTAGAATGATTGGATTATGAGAGCTGTATCAGTCCATCCTAGTTTGAATGGACTAGTGATAACTGTAGGCAAGTGGGGGCATGGCTGGAGAAATTGGGTCACTAGGGTCATTCCCTGGAAGGGCTGTTCTTCTTGGGGCTCCTACCCTTCACTCATCTTCTCTCTACATTTTAATCCAGGCATTAACTGAGCAGATTTTCTCTGCAGGGTTCTTCTCTCATGATGTGTTGCCTCACCCTGGGCCAAGAGCAATGGAGTAGGCTGTTTATGAACTTCAACCTCAGAAAACTTGATTCCCAAGTAAACTAGTCCACCTGTAAGTTGTTCTTATTAGGTATTTTGGTTGCTGTGGTGCAAAATATAGGCAAAACACTACGGTTTGGTACTATTCATTTTTTTATCCACTGGGTATCTTGAAACATATCCTTCATGGATAAGAAAATACTAATGTATTTACATCTTTTCTATTTCAAAACCAGAGAGAGGCAACCAACGTAATGATTGCAACTGATTTCTGAGGAAATTGGCAATAGAAAAGGAAACCCAGTGTCATTCTGCTGAATTAAGAAATTTAAGAAATTGCAGCAAATATTTTTCTTTCCTCTATCCTTTGACAATTTCAGATTCTGAGGATGAACACTTGTATTTCATTTTTAGAGGCACAAAATGGGAAAGTAAAGCAAAAAGAATGAGTATCAGTGTTCTTGAACACCAGTTGCTGATGAAAAACAGGTTTATTGTCAACTGAACCAGACAGAAAGCTCCTCCAGACCAAGTGGGGAATATTCAGCACCAGAAAAGTGGAAAACCACATTTCCCCTTTCCATAACTTATCGGATATATGAATTTAACTTGGTATGAAACTCATGCTCTTCTGCTGTTTTTTTTTTTGTAAGTATTGGTCATTTTTGTCTTCTTCATCAGAGGATACTTTTATACAGATGGACCACAACTTAAATGCCCAAGCTATTCAATTATTCCATAGCATGGTAGATGGTGCTTATGGTTAAAGACTGCTTTTTCATGCTGCAAGTATGACATATAATTATTGTATACTTGGAGAAACTAGAATTTCAAGACTTTTCTAAACAAATTAATCATGGGGCAAATAAAGAGAACCAAAACATGCTTCGTTTGTAAGAGCGGCACAATAATTATATTGGTAACATCAAACCTATATTGGTAACATCAATCAGGAAATTATAATATTTAAATGTTTTTAGTGGTAAAACTTGTTATCACAGTTACTTAAAAGGAAATTTAAAAATTCTCATAAATAAACACAACAAACTTCCATTTACATCAAACATCAAAAATTACAGACCCAAAGAAGTCAAATCACCATTTCCCTCCTCTGTATTACTCCTTTTATTCCATTGAGGAATTATTTTTTGTTAAGTTAACTGTGATATGAGGAAAGGAGTTGCTGAAAGTATGTGCTTGAAGGATGGCCTGGGGATACAATATTAGTTTAACTCTCTCTCTTTCTAAGTCCTTACATACAGAACATTTTTCTTTCCTACCTTCATGAGTAACATGCACTGAGATAAAATGACCCTGCTATAGGAAAGATAATATCTAAGATATAGACCAGCATAAAGTTTAATTCAAAGTACTGTGGACTTTTTCATTAGTAAGTCTAACACTTGCAATTTTGACTGTTCTCTCATTCTCAGAATAAGGCATGAGTTGGCTAGAAAATGAGTAAAACCCTTATGTCATGAGTTAATGGGCATGAGTTTTACTTACTGCTCAGGATCTACCAACAAAACTGATTCCTCCATTTTCCGTTATTAATGTTTAAGCTCTGCATATAGTGAAGTGATTAAAAACATTTTTTTCTATTAAAAATGGGTGTTTCTGAAACACTCAAATTATATATTGAAGTTATCTACAAATATTGGTGTTTCTGACTTTTCTGATATGTAAAATCCAAGGGATTTCTGCAGTTTTTAAGGAGTGACGCCTGTCCTCTCTTTTGGAGACAATTTATCTGTGAAACACAGTATGTACAGTGCCTAGGCCACACAATTATAGGTGCCCATGAAATGATTTAATTTAAAAATATTATTAGAAAAAATAGATTGTAAGTTGAAGAAAAATGTTTTAATGTATATTTATTATAATAATTTTATGCTAATAAATTTTAAAATGTAATATTAATACGTTTTTAATAATATGGAGGAAGGGGCCTACAAGGGCAAAAATGCATAGGGCTTATGAAAATCATAATTCATTTTTGCTACTGTTGAACTACAGACATAATGAAAGAGAGAGAAAAGAAAAGAAATATATTTTGCACAATAGTTTAACATTAGGCTCTTTAAATTTTGAAACTTCCAAAAATAAATCACAACCAATTTATCAATCACTCATTTAATGGATTTTAATTTCCTTTATGCTGAAGAGATAGCAATTAAGTTAATGTATTCTAGTGGGTTTCAATCAGTGGCCAAAACATTATTCTTTGCTGTATTCAAGTGAAAATCGCTATGCGGTGTGTGTCTGTTTCATCAGTTAGTCACTCAATCAAAGACAGAATGAGTTCTTCACTTTAGTGCAACCCAGGTTGGATGATCTGTGATGATATGATTGCTTCAATCATACATCTGAATGCAGCACCTGGTCCCTCTTCAATATTTTATGGAGCAAAATACTTCTGAATGAAGACACTACAACCAATTCTAGCAGATGCCAAATGCATTATGAGATGGTTTTATGCAAGTACATATGAATTTTTGTACATGGTTATTAGCACTGTGTTTTTGCAGGCTGAACATGAGACCAACATGAGAAAATATGATTCTTGCCTTAGCTTTCTGTTTTGTGCTTGGAAACATGCTCCATCTTGGATTGCATGTGGAATGAATCTGGAGTATGTTATGTTGTCAAATAAGTCAGACACAGAAAAGATCTCATTCATATGCTGAATCTAATGAAGCTGAATCCATAGAAAATAGAGAGTAGAATGGTGGCTACCAGGGCCAGGGATGTTGGGGAGGGATTGTTGGAAGGATGTTGGTCAAAGAATACAAAATTTATTTATTTAGATAAACAGATAAATAATAATTTGTAAAATGGCTTATTTCTGGCAACTTTTCAACCTCAAAACGTTTGTAATTCCCTAAAGATATCTTTTCATCCCCATTATATATGTGTATATATATATATATATATATATATATAGAGAGAGAGAGAGAGAGAGAGAGAGAGAGAGATATAATCTCTTATATGTAAGATTCCTCATCCCCTTTTATATATAATATATTGACATATATTATATATATATATATATATATATATATATATATATATATATATATTACATATATATAATCTCTACTTCCATTGCCTGGCCCATTGGTCATTCTTGAAATTTCCTGCAGGCATATATATTAAACACTGACTCCAGTCTGTATTCTGGGAGGTAACTTGATAATTGCTACATATTAAAATTCCTTAGTTCATATTCATGAAAAGGTCAGTCACTATTGTCTTAAAATGACTGGAATCTTATGCTGACTCAGCCTTACTTTGAATGCCTCATGGAGATCATGCTGCCTTCCCCTTTCCTAACTTTTATTTTTTTAAACATTTGGTTTGCTATGAAAGATAGGAAAATCCAGGGGACTAATGTCTTTTAGCTTCCTAAAGGTAAGGACGATCTTTAACTCTTTATAGCATTCCTTGGTACTGGACTGTGTGTGACTTCAGATTCTTAACAAACTATTCTCTCTCTATTCATCCATAGCTAACAACTAGAAAAGATATCACATGTTTTACCATAATGCAAATATGGATAATAAAAAAAATAAATTTATATTTTTGCTTTTTGCAAAGTTTAGTGGTAAAAATTTTAACTGTATTTAACTATATGTTAACTGTGGTTTAGTTTAATTTTGGAAAATGTACCTTTGATATATTTGTATATAACTACTATAATAAACTAAATATAGATACAATTTGTGTTTATACTTAAAAATAAACTGCCTAATCATGGCAAAGGAAAAGATACACATTTCTCTGCATTTTTTTTTACCCTAGTTTATTTTCTAGGTTCTCCAGAACTATACTGAATAGGAAAAATGATGTTGAGTCATCTTTATCTTGCTCTCAATATGAAGGAAGAGTACACAGCATTTCATCAGTATTAGGTTAGTGTAGATCTATTTGTTATAATTGATGTAGTTATCTCTTATTACTAGATTGCTAAGAGTTTTAATCATGAAATAATGCTTAATTTTATGATATGATTTTTCTAAATTCAGTGAGATAATTATATGACATTCTTATTCTTTTTATAACATTTTCAATTGCACTGATTTCATTTTGTGCCCTTTATTTCATACCTAGCATCATAGATGAGCTATCTACATTATCATCTAAATGAAATGACAAAATAATTGTTACAGAAAAATATGTAGTTTTATGAGATTTATAAAATATATTGGATGTGGCAATTGTCTGTTCCTAGTTTGCTGGGTACATACATTCCAAAGTATGGATGTAACACATTTTTTTTAACCCTTCACTCATGGAAGGACATAGGTTGTTTCCAGTTTTGAACTAGAATGGATAAAGTTGCTATGAATATTTGTTTACAGGTTTTTGCATGAACATGTTTCCCTTTCTAGTTTTCATCACTGTTTTCCCTTATTAATGGGTCAATACTAAAAATGAATAATAAATCTATATTATGTCTCTTCTTAAAATGTAGGAGGGAGGAGTAAGAGAAGTTAGTCAATGAATGCAAGGTTGCCAATTAATAAGAGTTCTGGTGTTCTATATCAAAAGTAGAGTGGATATAGTAACAACAATGTATTTGACCTATCAAAATAGAACATAGAATCTGAATGTACTCATCATAAAAACATGATAACCATTTAAGGTGATGATATGCTAATTACCCTGATTTGATCACTACTCAGAATATACATGAATCAAAATATCACATTTTACAACATAAATATGTACCAATATAAACCAATCAAAAATAAAATGTTCATAAAAGCCTTCTTTAAAATCCTCATATTTTTCTAGTTATTGCTTTCTCTATTCTTCTATCATACGAAATTACCTTGAGGCGATTGTAGCTTCCAAGTATATTGCCACACACACTATCTCACATATCATAGAACATGAACACTTCCAAACAAAACTAAAATGCTTTAAACATTTGGTTTATTAAGTCAATATAAAATACATAATAAGAATACAAGAGAAAGATTTGAGATCAGCTAATAAACTTACAGGACAAAGTGTAGAGAGGCAATTCTCTCTGAATTTGTGTTACCCAATGATTATATATCTTCTCTCACTTCATTACAAGACAACAGTCTGGGAGCTCTGTTCATATCAACTGTTTATTTCATGCCCTATATACATGTCTTGTGATCCACTTGCAAACTATATAGATATCCCTCCTAATCTCTATATTTATTATTCTTGTCAATGTCACAACAATCTATCTCTTTCAAGATTAGCACAATGTTAACTTAAAAAATTTCTTGAGAAATAATTTTTCATAAGAAAACAAGAATTGTTTTGTTTATTTACTTTTTGCTTTCCTAATTCTCTACCATTAGTCCCAGGAATTCCCATCTCATCAGAGGTTTGTTGAAGGACCATTTTCTCAGATACAAATTTCCTAACCACTGGATAGAACAGAGCCAGATTATCATTGCCACCTATCCTTCTTTGTACTCTTCCCTATTATCTTCTTTCTCATGGAACTCAACATTCCTAAACTTTCACAAATACAGATAAGAATATATGCATTTTCTTGTTTTTCATAATAAAGTGTTTTCTTGCCTTTTCTTCTGTATTTTTCCATAACTTTTTGTTTTCTTTGTTAAGTACACATCACATTAAAGCATGCTTTAACATTCTAAATCCTGTGCTCATTCAAATATCCCACATTGTCTTTTCAAATATGCCAGCATGTAATAAACACAGTTGAGTTATTTGTGAATTTCTATTCATTGATACTGTAAAAATGGTTTAATAGCTACTCCTAATCAGGCTATTTCGAACTCCTATTTCCCATGGAGTAAACAAAGATGCCTAGTTATAAATGATTAATTTTTAATTCACTTTTTGGGCACTCATAGAATATTATTCTATTTTTTACTGGCAACCAGTCCTGTTCATTATCAAAATATAATATTTTGTTTTAATGCTCTTATCTCTGCTTCACTCTACCTGTTAGCTTTGTTAAACGAACCCATTGTTGCAACAGACAAGATCAAGAGGGGAAAAACTAAGGACTCCAGATATAACTGAGCAAAGATTCCTTCTGCAAGTTGTTTCTCACAGCTTCTCTGGAAGTACCTGCTTCTTATGTATATGTGGTGGCCAAATGTGACTTCTTTCATGGGACAGAGTAATGCATTATTCTGTGGGTCCTGAAGTCTTCTTTTTCTTGGTACATTTTTCAGGTATGAGAGTTACAGCTTAGATATTTTACATTCTTTATTTACTGTAGCCCTTTTCAGAGATGTTTTATTCTAACAGACTTGTGCTGTTGAGGTCTTGTAGCCCTTTATGGTCAATTGCTAAGTCACTTTCTTATAAATCAGACTAAAAGGTAGAAATGCAGGATAGTTCACCATATTTCAGGCCCACTATTCTCCATAGCACAGAAAAATCAGGAGCAGTGTTGAAATAAGGTGGTTCAGGTGTTTTATTTTTTTCTTGTTTATTTCTTCCTTCATTGAAGACATCCTCCTTATTTCTTCTAATGAAGCAGGTGTGTGAGTTAGGCATTCCTGACTCCAAGAAGCTACCTTTCAGGAAGCCCTGTGAAGAAGAGGCTGGTCCTAAAACTGGAAATCCCTAAAAATGTAATAGTTTCTTTTTGTTCAAACTTCACATGTAGTGGTCTGAACTGCAATGCTACAAATTGAGAAAATTATCATAAACAATAAATATATTGTCATATGATAATTTTAAATATTTTCTTTAAATATGCAACACAGATGATAAAATTCTTAACATGGAATTCAGCTCTCTAGGATGTTACATTAATAGATGTGTAATTTTCAATAGAAGTAATCATATTTGATAGTAAAGATGATGCATCTAATCTTACTTCAATAGCAGTTAATTTCTCATAAAATATCAGAGAGGCAAGAGTTAACTGGGATATTTTTTCCCTCTCACCAGTGAGGGTGACATTGAATCTCAAATTGTACCCTGAACCAGCTGTTTTGAAGGAAGAAACATAACTTCCAAGAACATTGAACTTTCAGAAAATTGTTGTAAAAATGTGATTTTTTTCTTCCTTTTGTGTGAGGAGATGCTGTGTTGAGCTCAGGACATTGTGCATTCTAAACAAGCACTCTACTACTGAGATATATTCCTTTCCTAAATACACATTTTAAAAAAATAAATAAAAGTTTTGAAACCAAAACATAGTCCTTTGAAGAATGATAAGAGGAACCCATTTTATTTAGTGCTTTGTTGTTATGGTTTGATAATTTTAAGGGTTCAATAGTTCACCCTGAACATCTATAATGTAAACATGTCATAAAATATCATACATGTACTTTATTAACAAAACTGACACATTAGTTTATGATATTAAAGTGTTTGATAAATGGTCCACAAATAGTGCTTCAAAGGACAATACAGGAAAATTTTATTGCCAAAGATATAACTGATTTTAAATATTTGATAGTAAAAACAATTCTAAACAAATCTGATTTTTACATCAGTTTCCAATTTGCCTTGAAGAATTGTTATCATTTGAGCAGCCTTTGAATATTGAGGATAGAATGGAAACTAGAGTAAGAGAGCCACTAAAAAAGAGTAAATTTCATGAAGTCACGGATGCTTTCCTGAACAATTGTCATCTGGGGAGTGGAGAGCATTATATAGGTGTAGATCTTCACTTTCAAATAACCAATGACACTTTGCAAGTCTGTCATTATCTACATTTTTAAAAATTCAGCTCCTGAGCTGATTTTAGGGAGAGTGAACAAAACGTAAAAAAAGGTAACTATTATAAATTGATTTCTCTTTATTGGTGTTCTTTCTTATTTCTGTTTATCTCTCATATTCTCTCTCTCTCTCTCTCTCTCACACACACACACACACACACACGCACAGTTTAATGAGAACAGGAATATAATCTGTATTCTTCATTGTTATATGGCAAATAACTATATACTTAAAAACTGTTTTCAAACTAGATAAATATTGTATTATATGTCTCACAAGTAGATAACTTTCAACTCCCTACTGGTATGCATAAATTCTTAACTCTCAGAGGATGACTTTACATCTTAATACAATCTTATGACTATATTCACTTTGTACCTATTTGTTATAGTTTAGGTATGAGATGTGTCCCAAAAGTTCCTGTGTGAAATAACACAAGAATGTTCAGAGTTGAAATGATGGTATTATGAAAGCTTTAGCCTAATCAGTGCATTAATACTTCCATATTGATTAACTGGTATGTGTCTGGAGGAAGTAGGTCACTAGGGACGTAACACTGGGGTTTATATTATATCTCTCTGCTTCCTAATTGCCATATACTGAGTTGCTTTCTTCCTTCATTCCCTTCTGCCATGATGTTCTGCCTCACCCTGGGTCCAGAGCACTGAGATCAGCAGTCAATGGCCTGAGACTTCTGAAACCATGAGTATCAAATAAACTTTTTCCTACTCTAAAATTGTTCTTGTCTGGTCTTTGGTCACAGTGGCAAAAAAAGCTGACTCAAACAATCTCATTATTAATTTTTTTTTTTCTTTTTGTAGTAGGGATTAAACACAGAGGCATTAACCACTCAACCACATCCCCAACTCTTTTTAAATCTTATTTTGATACTGGGTCTTGTTGAGTTGCTTAGGGCCTTGTTAAATTGCTGAGGCTGGTTTTGAACTTGCGATCCTGTTGCCTCAGTCTCTGGAATCCTTGGGATTACAGGCATGCACCACTGCACTCAGTTCAAATTTTTTATGTACTTGATTCCATATACATATTTTTCGTTTCATTATAGACTATGATGAGAAGATATTTCTTGTTATATCCAAGGCTAACTCTCTTTATTTTATCATCTTAAAAATCCCTTTCTTATATTTATATTTCTTGGACATTCTGAAAATCAATTTGCATTGAAATATATATATATATATATATATATATATATATATATGAGGAATTTTATGGATATGAAAGGGCAATACACTAATATAATATATATATGTATATATTATATTAGTGTATTGCCCTTTCCATTCCATTTCTTCCTTCCTTAATCTCTAGCTATATAGTCACCATCCACATCACTCATCCAAAATTTAGGAATTCAAAGTTATTAAGTATATTCATTGTTATTTTACCTGTTTTTGAATACTAATATTAATACAATAAAATGTCATGTATTAGTTGTTCAGCTTATTGAGTTTCTGCAGTTTTAATCACCAGTGAATCCATCATACCTCACCAGAAAGTACTCGTATGTTCTTTCCAGGAAATTTTCTCCTTCAGAGGGAACCATTTTATGATTTCCCCCCCTAGATTAGTTTTACCTATTTTTAGACTTCATATAAATGGAATCATAAAATATGTATTATTTTATATTGATTTCTTGGCTCAATACATTGGTTTTGAGATTTATCTGTGTTTTTATATGCCTCAACATTTTGTGCATTTCTACTGCTATTTTTTGTTTAATTGTATGACTAACACACTTTTAAATTTGTACACTTGCTTGTTAAAATATGAACTATTCCTATTTTTTGGCAATTATGAATGAATAATAAAGCTTCAATGAATATTTTTGTAAAATTTAATTTGTGAATATGCATTTTTATTTATCATAAATACCAAAGAAATGAATGTCTGGTCATAGAGCACACAAATATTAGACTACATAAAACCCCTGCCAAACAATGCTGTATGGTAGTTGTGCAATTTAACATTTCCATTCATAACCATGAGACAGTTGTACCTTGTTCTCTCCTTCACTTGATATTAAAAATCTCATTCATGTTAGCTATTTTGATTCATTTAAATGGCATCTCATTAGTCTTTGAAGTTAATTTCCCTAATAATAAATAACATTGAGAAACTCTTAGTGCCTTTATTAGTTATTTGCTTACTTTGTTTATATGTGTCAATTCAAAACTATTGAAAGGATTTTTATTAAGTTGTTTATCTTCTCATTGTTGATTTGTAGGTTTTATTTAAATATCCTCTATTAGTTCTTGTTAAATGCATAAACCACACTTTTTTTTTTCTCTGTAGCTCATCTATTATTTTTTTAACATGTTCTCTGATAAATAGAAATTTTGATCTGGAGAAACTTGATTGAATTTTTGAAAATTTGTTCATTTTAGATATACATGAGAGTAGAGTATATTTTGATGTATAACACATGCAGGGAGTATATCTTATTCTAATTAGGGCCCTATTCTTTTGGTTGTACATGACGTGGAATTTCACTGTGGTGTATTCATTTATGAGCACAGGAAAGTTACGTCCAATTCATTCCACTGTCTTTCCTATTGTCACCCACTTCCCTTCTCTTCATTCTTCTTTGTTTACTCCACTGAACTTTTATTCTTCCCCTGCCCCTTGTTGTGTGTTTGACATCCACATATCAGAGAGAATATTTGACCTTTGATTTTTGGGGATTGGTTTATTTCATTTACCATGATAGTCTCCATATGTATCCACTTACCAGCAGAATTCTAATGTCATTGTTTTTATGGCCAAGTATTATTCCATCGTGTATATATACCACAATTTCTGTATCCAGTAATTTGATGAAGGGTACATAGCTTGGTTCCATAGCTTAGCTATTGTGAGTTGAGCTGCTGTAAACATTGATGTGGCTTTTACACAATAGTATGTTAATTCAACTCCTTCGGAATATATACCTAGCAATGGTATGACCACATCAAATGTTGGTTCTATTCCTAGAATTTCGAGGAATTTCTATACCACTTTCCATAGTGGTTGCAAAAATTTTCAGTCTCCCCAGCAATGTATGAGTGTACCATTTCCTCAACATCCTTGCCAACATTCATTACTTGTATTCTCTCTTTTTTTTCATTTTTTTAATTCTAATTTGTTATATATGACAGCAGAATGCATTACAATTCATATTACACATACAGAGCAAAATTTTTCATAACTCTGGTTGAATACAAAGTATATTCACACCATTCATGTCTTCATACATATACTTAGGGTAATGATATCCATCTCATTCCACCATGTTTTCTACCCCCGTGCCCCCTCCCTTCTCCTCCCACCCCTTTGCCCTATCTAGAGTTGATCTAATCCTTCCATGTTCCCCCCTCCTAACCCCACTATGAATCATATCAGAGAAAACATTCTGCATTTGGTTTGTTGGGATTGGCTAACTTCACTTAGCATTATATGCTTAAACTCATCCATTTACCTGCAAAGGCAATGATTTTATTCTATTTTATTGATAAGTAACATTCCATTGTGTGAGTATATCTATCTATATCTATAGCTATATCTATCTCACATTTTCTTTATCCATTCATCTACTGCAGGGCATCTAGGTTGGTTCCACAGTTTAGCTATTGTGAATTCTGCTGCTATAAATATTGATGCAGCTGTGTCCCTGTAGTGTGCTGTTTTTAAGTCCTTGAGGTATAGGCCAAGGAATGGGATAGCTGGGTTAAAAGGTGGTTCCATTCCCAGTTTTCCATGGAATCTTCATACTGCTTTCCATATTGACTATACCAATTGGCAGTCTCACCAGGAATTTATGAGTGTGTCTTTTTCCCCACATCCTCACCAACACTTATTGCTGTTTGTATTCTTAATAACTGCCATTCTGACTGGAGTGAGATGAAATCTTAGAGTGGTTTTGATTTGTATTTCTCTAATTACTAGTGATGTTGAACATTTTTTCATATATTTGTTGATTGATTGTATATCATCTTCTGAGAAGTGTCTGTTCAGTTCTTTGTCCCAATTATTGATTGAGTTATTTGTTTTTTTTTTTTTTTGGTGTTTAGCTTTTTGAATTCGTTATACACCCTAGAGATTAGTGCTGTATCTTATGTGTGACTTACAAAAATTTGACCCCAAGATATATGCTCTCTATTCATCTCACTGATTGTATTTTTTGCTGAGAAGACATTTTTAGTTTGAATTCATCTCATTTGTTGATTCTTGATTTTAATTCCTGTGCTAGCAGAGACTTATTAGGGAAGTTAAGGTCTATTTCGACTTGATAGAGATTTGGGTCTACTTTTTCTTCAATTAGATGCAGGGTATCTGTTTTAATTCCTGGGTCCTTGATCCACTTTGAGTTGAGTTTTATGCCTGGTGAGGGATGGGGGTTTAATTTCATTTTGTTGCATATGGATTTTCAGTTTTCCCAACACCATTTGTTGAAGAGACTATCTTTTCTCCAATGCATGTTTTTGGTGCCTTTGTCTAATATAAGATAACTGTACTTATGTGGGTTAGTCTCTGTGTCCTCTATTCTGTACCATTGGTCTACCAGTCTTTTTTGTGTCAATACCATACTGTTTTTATTACTATTGCTCTATAGTGTAGTTTAAGGTGTGGTACAGTTATGTCACCTGCTTCATTCTTCTTGCTAAGGATTGCTTTAGGTATTGTGGGTCTCTTATATTTCCAGGTAAATTTAATGACTGCTTTTTCTATTTCTATGAGGAATGTAATTGGAATTTTCATTGGAATTTCATAGAATCTGTATAGTGCTTTTGGTAGTATGGTCATTTTGGTAATATTAATTCTGTGCATCCAAGAACAAGGGAGATCTTTCCATCTTCAAAAGTTCTCTTTAATTTCTTTCTTTAGCATTCTGTAGTATTCATTGTAGAGGTCATTCATCTCTTTTGTTATGTTGATTCCAAAGTATTTTATTTTTTTGAGGCTATTGTAAATGGAGTAGTTTTCTTTGTTTCCCTTTCCGAGGATATGTCACTAATATACAGAAATGCCTTTGATTTATAGGTGTTGAGTTTGTGTCCTGCTACTTTGCTGAACTCATTTACTAGTTCTAGAAGTTTTCTGGTGGAATTTTTTGGGTCTTCTAGGTATAGAATTATATTATTGACAAATAGTGCTAATTTGAGTTCTTTTTTTCCCTATCTGTATCCATTTAATTTCTTTTATCTGTCTAATTGTTCTGGTCAGTGTTTCAAGAACTATGTTAAACAGAAGTGGTGAAAGAGGGCATCTCTGTCTTGTTCCAGGTTTTAGAGGGAGTGCTTTTAATTTATCTTCTTTTAGAATGATGTTGGCCTGGGGCTTAGCATAGATAACTTTTATGATGTTGAGATATGTTCCTGTTATCCCTTGTTTTCTAATATTTGGAACATGAATGGGTGCTGTATTTCATCAAATGACTTTTCTGCCTCTATTAATATGATCATACGTCTCTTATCTTTAAGTTTCTTGATGTGATGAATATATTTATTGGTTTCCGTATATTGAACCAATCTTGCATCCCTGGGATGAACCCAACTTTATTGTGGTTCACTGTCTTTTTTATATGTTTTTGTTTTTGATTTGCCAGAATTTTATTTAGAATTTTTGCATCTATTTTTACTAGAGATGTTGGCCTAAAGTTTTCTTTCTTTGATGTGTCTTTACCTGGTTTGGAAATCAGGGTGATATTGGCCTCATAGAAAGAGTTTGGATGTGTTCCCTCTTTTTCTATTTCACAAAATAATTTGAAGAATATAGGTATTAGTTCTTCTTTATATATCTTGTAGAACTCAGCTATGTATCTTTCCAGTCCTGGGCTTTTCTTGGTTGGTAGGCTTCTTCTATTTCATCACTTGAAATTGAACTGGTTAAATTGTGCATATCATCCTGGTTCATTTTGGGCACATAATATGACTCTAGAAATTTTTCGATGCCTTCAATATTTTCTGTTACTTGTATTCTTTGTTTGTTGTCGTTATAAATGGAGATTGATTCTCAGTGTAGTTTTAATTTGCATTTATGTAATTGCTAGTGATGTTGATCTGTTTTTCATATATTCATCGATTATTCATATTCTTCTTTTGGGAAGGGTCCATCTAGTTTCTTTGCCCATTTATTGATAGGGATATGTGTGTGTATATAAAAACTCAACACACACACATACATATTCTGGAGATTAATGCTCTCTCTGACGTGCAGGTGGCAAGAATTTTCTCCCATTCTGTAGGTTCACTCTTCATACTCTTGATTGCTTCCTTTGTGGTTTAGAAGCTTTTTATTTTCATGACAGTCCATTTATTAATTCTTGATTTTACTTATTGCACTTTGGAGTCTTATTGAGGAAGTCTTATTCCTAAGCTGACATGCTGGAGAGTTAGGCCTACATTTTCTTCTAGTAGGTGCAGTGTTTCTGGTCTAATGCCTAGGTGTTTGATCCACTTTGAGTTAATTTTTGTGCAGGGTGAGAGATAGGGGTTATATTTTCTTCTACTACATATGGATTTCCAGTTTTCTCAGCATTATTTGTTTAAAAGATTTCTTTTTCTCAAATGTATGTTTATGGTGCCTTTGTCTAGTAAAAGGTAACTTGTATTTGTTTGGATTTTTCTCTGAGTCATGACTGGTTTGGTGCCAGTAGTATGCTGATTATGTTACTATAAGTCTATAGTATAATTTGAGGTGTAGTATTGTGATGCCTCCTAATTCACTTTCCTTACTAAGGATTGCTTTGTCTATTCTGGGCCTCTTATTTCTCCAAATGAATTTTTTGACAGCTTTTCCTATTTCTATAATGAATGTCTTGGGATTTTGATGAGAATTGCACTGAATGTGTATACCACTTTTGGTAGTATAGTCATTTTTTTTTTACATTTTTTTATTGGTTGTTCACAACATTACAAAGCTCTTGACATATTATATTTCATACATTAGATTGAAGTGGGTTATGAACTCCCAATTTTACCCCAAATGCAGATTGCAGAATCACATCAGTTACACATCCACAACTTTACATAATGCACTAATAGTAATTGTTGTATTCTGCTACCTTTCCTATCCCCTACTATTAGTATAGTCATTTTGATGATATTAATTTTGCCTATCCAAGAACAAGGAGGGTCTTTCCATCTTCTAAGGTAATCTTTAATTACTTTATTTAGTGTTCTGTAGTTTTAATTGCAGAGGTCTTTCACCTCTTTTGTTAGATTGATTCCAAAGTATTTTATTTATTTTTTGAGATATTGCTAATGTGATGGTTTTCTTAATTTATTTTTTAACTAATTTATCATTGATGTATAGGAATATAATTGATTCATGGGTGTTAATTTTATATCCTGCTAATTTTCTGAATTTATTTATGAGTTCTAAAAGTTTTCTGGTGAAGATTTTGTTGATTTCTTTATTTTGCCTAATTGATATGGCTAGATTTTCAAGAACTATGTGAATAGAAGTGGTGAAAGAGGTCATTTTTGTCTTCCTGTTTTAAAAGGAATGTTTTCATTTTTTCTCCATTTAGAATGATGTTGGGCTTAGTTTAACATATATAGTTTTATTTTCTTCAGGTACATTCCCACTATCCTATGATTTTTATAGCATTTTGAACATAAATATTTTCTGGGATAAAGCCCACGTGAGTATGCTGCACTATCTTTTTAATATGTTTTGTATGTAATTTTCCAGAAATATTTTAAGAATTTTAGCATCTATTCATCTATGTTCATCATGGATATTAGTCTGATATTTTCTTTCCTTGATGTGTTTTTGTCTGGTTTTGGTATCAAGGTGATACTAGCTCCATAGAATGATTTTGAAAGGGTTTCCTCCTTTTCTATTTTATGTAATAATTTGAGGATAATTTATTTTAGTTCTTCTTTTAAGGTCTGGTAGAACTTAGCTAAGAATCTGTCTAGTCCTAGGGCTTCTTTGTTGGTAGTCTTTTGATATATATATATATATATATATATATATATATATATATATATATATATATAAATTTTCTATGTCCTCTTGATTCAATTTGGGTAGCCCATATATCTATAGATATTTATCTTTTGATTGGTGAGTTTATGTCATTTACATTTAATGTCATTATTGAGAAATAATTTTATTCTCTGCCATTTTGATTTATTTATGGTCTATAATTTGAATTAATTCCTCCTTTGATTGGCTTTTCTTCTAGTGTATTTCTTTCCTTTGCTAGTTTTCAATTTTATTGTTCATTTCTTCTTCATGAAATATTTTATTGAGTATGCTTTATAGTACAGGCTTTCTAGGAGTGAACTCTTTTAATTTTGTTTATCATGAAAAGTTTTTATTTCATTGTCAATTCTGAAGCCTTATTTGCTGGGTACAGTACTCTTGGTTGGCATCCATTTTCTTTCACAACTTGTTATATATTATTCCAAGACCTTCTAGCTTTTAGGGTCTGGGTTGAGAAATAAGCTGGGATCTGAATCAGTTTCTCTCTAAATGTTACCTGTTATTTTTCTATGTCTCCCTTTAAAATATTACCCCCATTTTGTATGTTAGCATTTTCATAATAATGTGCCTTATTGGGGGTCTGTTTTAATTTTGTATATTTGAAGTTCTGTAAGCCTTCTTCATTTGATGATTTGGGAATTTTAAAAATATCATTTTATTGAAATATTGTGCATTCCTTTGGTTTGTATCTCTGAGCCTTCATCTATCTTGATAAATCTTATAATTGGGTTTTTCATATTATCCCAAATTTTTGGAAGTTCTGTTCATGGTCTGTTACCTTCTTTCCTTCATAGTCAATTTTATTTTATAGATTATATATTTTGTCTTATCGACTGAAACTCTATCTTCTAATTGCTCTAGTCTGCTGGTCCTTGGTCTGTACCCAAAGGAATCAAAGTCAGCATACTATAGTAAACCTGCCACAACAATACTTATTGTAGCTCAATTCACAATAGCTAAACTGTGGAAGCAATCTATATGCCTTTCAATAGATGAATGGATAAAGAAACTGTGGTATGTATACACAATGGAATATTACTCACCAATAAAAGAGAATAAAATTATGACATTTGCAGGTGAATGAATGGAGGTAGAGAATATATGCTAAGCCAAAAAAAAAGCCAATCTCCCCCTCCCCAAACAAAAACAAAAACAAAAACAAAACAAAACAAAGGGTGAATGTTCTCTTCAGTGAACTTTTTTTATTTGGTTTAGTGATTCCTTCATTTTGAAGATTTCTGCTTGTCTTATTTTTTTTCAGAATCTATCTCTTTATTGAAGTGATATTTCACTTGCTGTATTTTCTCACTTCTTGTACTCCTTTATCTCACAGATCAGTTTACCTATGAACTTTCTAACACCCCTGGCACTTCTTCCACTGTGGGTCAATGGATTCTGTTATTGAAGTATTTTGGTTTGTTTAGAGAGGTTTTTTTCCCCTTGCTTATTAATGTTATGTGTCTACAAGCTAACAGTATGGATCTAAGACAATAGAATTTCTACCCTGTGGACTTATAATGTCCCTGAAGATTTTTGATACCTCACAGACAAAGGGGAGATAAATAATAATAACAACTAAAGCAAACAATATATAGCATTAAGTAAAATAGTTCCTGCTATGACATTTATAATATTAATTTTCACAATAAACAGAAATGATGTGATTATTTATTGCCCATATTAAAAACAATAAGTTTGCAAAAGGGTATACAATTTTGAATGGTGAACAAGGAAAAATTAGAAAAGATGTAGGATGTGATGATTATGAAGGGAAAGAGGAGAAAAATAGAAGAAAAAAATTAAAGAAAGAGTGAAGGAGAGAAAAATAGAGTTTGGGTGTTATCACAAGAAAAGGAAGATAATCAAGAGAAATAGATAACTGAGATAAAATATATATATATAATAAAAAATAAAATATTAAAATAAAAATAAATGAATACAAAACAAAACTTAAATATACTAATCAAACATATTAACCATCAAAAGACTGCCACATCATGACTCCATAAAAAATAAGTACCTTTAAAAATGCCAAAAATTAGGAAAAAAAGGATAAATACATATGTGTCCATGAACCATTCAACTCACAATTAATTAGAGAAAAGAACAAAAATTAAATAATTTTTTCCATTAGCAGTTCAAAATATTATCAGGTTCCCTCATCAGCAATTAGGTGGGTTGGTTTGGAGTGTGATGTTTACTCCAACCTCAGGATAGGGTCAGTGGAGTGTTCTGTGAGAGGTTTTCCCTCCTTAAAGAGCTCCTGGAGATGGGATTTAGTCCTTGGTTGCTACAGGTTATTTGTTGAATGGTGATTGATTTGAAGATTTTAGATTTTTGCACCCCAGGACTCTAAAGTTTCAGGTCCATGTTAAGAAACTGCACTCCAAGAGTCTCCCCTGAAAGTAGCTGATCCTTTGACCCCACTGCCACCTGCAGACCCTGTGTTTCTTGGTCTTTCAGGTGCAATTTCCAAACACAGTCACTCCCACCTTAGCCCTTTCGAATTCAGGGCTGGGAGTGTCCCTTTCAGCCAGTTCTGCAATCTGCTCCACTCAGGAGAAGAGGGGCTGGTTTTCTATGACCCTATTTCTCTGTGTAAACCCCTCTGTGTGTCTGATATTCTCCTGGTTATGTATGCATGCTGTGTTTCCTAAGGTGTGGGTTTGCCAGACCTGTATTTTGGGATCAGCTCAAGTTTGCTAGGATTCACTTCCACAGCTGCTGTCCCCTGTGATATGGCTGCATAATGGCTCCTACATTTGTCTTCCACCCACTGGGAGAGATGTAGCTTCCTTCCTGCATAAGGATATTGTGCAGTTCACCTTTCAGGTTAGTCTGGCAATGTCTTTGAGTTCTCTGTACCCAGACACACCACAGGTCTCCTAAAACTATGGTTCATTTAATTATCTTATCCCTTCATTTTGCTGATGGGGTGACCACTCTGGCTGGAACCAGCAGCAGCTGTGGTGTGGGAGATTGCTTTCTTATTTTACTATATCCCAACTTCCTGAGTTTCTGATCTGCTCTGAATATCTAGTATTACTTCCCAATAAAGTCTCCACCATTTTTTCCCACTCTTCTTACTAAGAAACTATCTGCTTTCTTGGATTCATGACATAGAACAGGCAGGAAAGTGACCATCTCTATTCTGCCATGTTGAATCTGTCTTCCCTTCATTAATTTTTTATTTTATTATTAGATTTTTGTCATGTCTATGAAATTACTACATGATATATGGTTGTAAAGATAGTGCTCTGCAGCTTCTAGAAATGCTATAGTTTATTACCTTACATTTTGGATCTAAGATGTCTCCCCAAATAATGTTTTTGTGTGGAATGAGGCAGAGATGGAAGCTTTATTTCTTGTTGTCATATGAATATCCATTTTTCTGGCACCAAAATATTTTACCACTGAATTAACTTAGTAAGTCATTTGAAAGCCAGTTAAACTATATGTGAATTTGTCATTACTTTTAAAGGTAAATTTTTATTTTTTTAAATTTAGACTTATACCACAATGGCTTACTACAGGAGTTTTACAATACGACTTGAAATTAGAGAATTTATTTCTAACATGCTTTGTTTATCAAATTATTTTGGCTACTTTACGTTTGTCTAAAGATTTTATTATCAACTTTTTAATCTTTTTGGAAATATTGTTTTGCATATTTGATTGCAGTATTATTCAACCTAGCATATACAAATTTGGGGAGAATTAATATTTTAATAATTTTTATCTTCCATCATATGAATGCATTAGATCTTTTAAACAATTCCTTAATTATCTTAACAGTTTTTTATGAGAATAATAACTTTTTATTATTTAACTTATTTCTAGATATCTGATATGATTTGATAATTTCATAAATGACATTCTTGCTATTTTCATTTTTAATTATCCTGACAATATATTAAAATGATTTTTTTCATAGTGACCTGATTATTTCTAGTGTACTTTTGTAATTTTAATAACATTTTCTATTTCTACAACAATGTAATCTGTAAATAAAGTTATATTTTAAATCTTATCTCAATACCTTAATTATCTTGTCTCACCAGTAAGATTTCCAGTAAAATATTAAATTCCATTAGATAATTGATATCCTTGACTTATTTTCTGACCTTTGCTTAACATACTCAGTATTCACAATTCAGTATTGTATTTATTTTTTATGTTTCATTGCTAAAAATTATCCAGTTGAACATATTCCTTTTTATTTTATTTTGCTGAGATCATTTTCTTTAAAACCATAGTTGAGCACTAAATTTATCAAATATTTTTATGCATCTGTTGAATATTCAATTTTTCTTCTTTATACCATTAATTACTTTGATTGCTTTATGAATGTTAAACTAACATTATATTCCTGAGATAATATACAACATGCCATGATGTCATATGCTTTTTTATTTATTACAGTATTGAATTCATTAATTTTTCTGAAACTTTTGGGATCAAGCTCATTAAGAGGTATTAATATCTATTTTTTTCTGATATCTTCATAGAACAAATTAAGATATGTCCTCTCCTCTATTTCTTGAAAACATTTTAAAATTCTGGTACTGTATATCTTAAAAATAATGTTTAAATTTAATTATTTAAAGCTTAGATTTAATACTATGCAATTTATCCTTTTAATATTCCTCAACTCAAGTGTCATCCTTACTATGGAACACTGGAAAATGTCTAGAACTTAAGTCACTTTAGTACTTTAACTTATTGTGTAAAATGTCTATACCCAGTGTAACTTTAAAACTAATAAATCACAAATAGTAGTTCTTGGGGGCTGAGGATATAGCTCAGTTGGTAGAGTGTTTGTTTTGTATGCACAAGGTCCTGGGTTCAATCCCCAGCACCACAAAGAAAAAAAAAATAGTAGTTTTTTCCACTATTGAATCCCAAGGGATTTCTCATCTATTTCCTTTCCCCAAGGCATGGAACAAGTTTCCTAAATTAGATTTTGATTTTCATTCTGGCTGAAGCTAGGAGGAGATCCACCTGCACAGGAATGCATAGTATGTAAAGTGTCAGGAGCTAATCAGTGGAAAGTGTGATGCCAGCCATGGCAGCAGAGATATGAAAAGGTCACTCCTAGCAGCAGATTGAATGGGACTAGTTCTATTTGGTTTCTGACCTTGATTGATTTTCAGATTTTCTCTAAATTCTGTGATCCATCAAAATCCTTTTCCAAGAAATTTCTGTTAGAGTTATTCAGAATCAATTTCTGTTTTATTCCAATCTAAATATCCCTTATCAAACTGTGGAAAATGATGCTCTTTATACACCCAACAATATTTAAGGTGGATTTTATTAAATGTGTTAAACTGAAATCACGCAAGAGCTAAATAAATGTTTAAGTCATGGTTGGTCTGAGAAATGTGGGCAATGTCATATCTTTTAAAGTACATGCTCATAGGTCAGTGAGATATAAAGCAACTGGAAGCCTTATACACATTGGTATTGCTGCAATTTGGTAGAATCATCTGGAAAACTATATCACATAATACACTAAAGTTGTATACACATATGCAGTGTGATCTTGAAATTCAACTTCTAGACACACAAAAGAAATGCAGTAGAATTTCATATGTAAGAATGTATCATGAGTATTAGTCATAATAATTTCAAACAGGAAAAACATAACATTAACCAAAACTGAAATGGGTTAGATACAATGCTGTACAACAAAGCAAATTAAGCAAATATTTCTGTTCACAACAACATGGATGAATCTTGAAAACGTAAACAAGAAGCGAATGTGGAGGGAGGTAATGTATATTATTTGGTTCTGTTTGTATGAAATTCAAAAGAAGAAATAACACTATAGTGCTAGAAGTCAAAGTACTTGTGCCTTTAGGGTGAGAATGTGTAATCTGCTACAAGTCATAGTAAGTGTTTAGACCAATAACATTGTACTGTCTTAACCTGGATGTGGTTATACATGTTTTGATCTCATGAACATCCTGTGAGCTGTGTATTTATGACACTTTGTATACTTTCTGTGTCTTTCATATTTCACTGAAAATGTTTTTATAGAATAATTAATAGATATTTAAAAATTATTCACACCTATTAAATTTTCTACTTCAAAGATGTTTTAGGTAGCTTTTTCACTACTGTGGCTAGAAACACTGAAAAGAACAATTAGAAGAGAAAAAAATTATTTGGGGGCTCCTGGTTTCACAGGTTCATAGATGATGAGGCAGAACATCCTGGCAGAAGAGTATAGTGGAAAAAAGTGGCTCAGGACATGGCACCAGGAGAGCGAGAGCGAGAGCGGGAGAGCGAGAGCGAGAGAGCGAGAGAGCGAGAGAGCGAGAGAGAGAGAGAGAGAGAGAGGGAGAGAGAGAGACTAACTGACTCCCCTCACCAATGACAAAATACATACTCCAAAAAGTATACCCCCAAGACTCAACTCCTCCAGGCACACACTACCTATCTACAGTTGCCCTCCAGTTAATCCCTATCAGGGGATTAATGTAATGATTAAATTTAGGCCCTCATAACTCAATCACCTCTAAACTCTCATGCATTGTCTCATACATGAGCTTTTGGAGAACACCTTATATCTAAACCATACAAAATATACTGCTAAAAAATGTTATGCTATAGCTTATAAAACTTAATTATAAAGGTTGTGAAGAATTAGAAGGGAGGAGATGAAGTCTACCAACACAAACACACAAAAAAAAATATGTTTCAGGAATTGAAATGCTAATCACCATTATGTTTTTACTGTATCATACACATATATCATGTTATCATACCATAGCTCACAAATATGTAAATAAAAAATAATTTTGAATGAAAACAATTCTTTCTACTTAAAAAGTTATTTTCTTAGTGCATTTTTATAATTATTCATAGAGGGTAAGTTCTATAATGAATATAATTTATATTTAATTTATATTTTTAGTAATCAAAGTCTTATGGAGTATGGATTTGATTGTTTAGAATAGGTAAAAGAAGTATGATTTTTTTTCTTAAGTTGCAAAACAGACCAAATGTATATATGTACATATATATTATATATGTTCTATAATACATAAATAACATTTTATATGTTATCCCTGGACACGTTTATTATAGAAGCAATTATGTATATCTTGACTAGTTGAATAATATATAGAGGATTTCACTTTTCAATTAAAATCCATTTTTTTGCCTGAAATTAGATTTATATATAATAAAAAAATTAGTGAGGGAAAGCTACCATGACTTTTTAATTATTTAAAAATCATAAAGGCATGTCTTTTACTCAAAATAAAAATAACAATGACAATGAATAAAAAAATAGAGTTATAGTGGATTTAATTCTCACCAATTTCAGGAGTATTTGGAGTGAGGTATTTTTCCACTGAAAGAAAATGATAAATGAGTTGCATTCAACTCCTATGAAAGTGAAAGACTTCAATGAAATTTTACATTGATAGAGTGCCTCAGGTTGTCTGCTTCCAAAGGTACAGTGTCAAAAATTGATCCTTGGGGAAGACAATCTTTAAAGTTCCAAAAAGGTCAAGCCGTTCACCTCAAGGTTGTTTCTTAATGGCTATTCTGGATCATTGTATAGTCAATTTGATTGATTGTGCCATTTGAGACACCTAAAAATGCTGCCAAAAAGCAGTCGATATGTTGGTCACTTGTAGACACAACATGGGAAAAGCAAATTTTCCTTTTTTCATGTTGTACTTCATGTAAACTTTGTTTTGTAGTGCAAGAGTTTTGTGGTCTATAGTAATCCTCTGAAAGTATTTTAAAAATTAAATACTTTAATACATGATACACCTACACATGCTTTTCATATTTGCCTCTCTACATGTCAATTTTTACACATCTATTTCTTGGTCTTAATAATATCATATTTGTAATGATGGGCATGTTTTGTTTATTATTACATACTAGTCCTTAAACTATTAGGTTTTATAACAATAACACAACATCAAAAATCATTTCTTCCTTCAGATTCCTAGTTTTAGGATAACAAAAGTCAACTAGGGTCTTCCTAATTTCTATAAACTAAAAGAAAATAATAAAGTTGTTAAGGTAGAAGACAATATGGTACTTGAAAGGCAATCAATGATTAACACTTTCACTTTTTTTTCCTAAAAAATAGGAGAATATAAATCATGTGTACATTTGTTGCTAAGTACTTGGCAATTATACAAATCTGAACAAGTTACCAAATCCCTTTGAAATACAGATTCTTTATTTTAACTATTAACTCTATAGGGCTGATAACTGTATCTCCTAAAGTGACTGTGAAATTTAAATTTAAATAATCTAAGTAACACTAAGTAACATACTTAGCACAGTGCCTGTCATACAATAGTGCCTAAAAAAACTTAGTAATGATGACCCCATTGCTATAGACAACCCTCTGGACACAATGAGAGACTAATAGACAATGCTAACATATAGGATTGTATTGTCAAGACATACTCATGAATCAGGAAACAGGAGAGGGCCATATTTAAATAAAACCAAGAAATCCAGGATTTCCTCCAGTGTTAGAGGATATTGCTGTTTTATTTCAGGAGCAACAGATAAATGGTTGATTTCCATTTAATATCCTTGAAGTATGAAAAATGTGCAGCAAACATTAAAATCAAACTCAGTGCAGATAGCTACCTACACTAAGATAAGTAGGCATTGAGACTCAGTGGAATGAAAAATAGATTCCTTTCTCCCATCTCACATTCTTTCCAGGTGATAGCACATGAAAGTGAAAAGCAGGCAGAATTTCTTATTTTGTTCAAGTTATAACTTTTTGTTTCCTCTATCATTATACCTATGTTTTGTTTTTCTTTTTACATCAGAGGAGAAAGTGTGTAGACTCAAATGTAAAAAGATTAAATGCACATTTTATTGTTAAGGAAGAAAATTTTGGCCATAAGAAACTGAACGGCAAATGGCTTAAACATTAAGACAATTAATTGTTTTCATGTAACAATAAGTCTAAAGATAGCTTGAAGGTATGATTAGGTAATTAAGGTATCACAACCCAGAATTATCTTTCCATAATTCATCTGCAGTTCCCAGTATATTGTTAAATTTTCTACACTTGCATGAGAAGGCATTCCTAAGTATCTCAACATAAGTATCCTATGGTTGTTCCTTAAATCCAGAGACAAAAGTGGACAGGAGTTTTTTTGGTTTTGTTTTTTATATTTTATGTGTCTATTTAAATATGAAAGAATCACCAAAGAAATCTTTTAGAAGGCCATTTTGTGTGTGTGTGTGTGTGTGTGTGTGTGTCTGTATGTGTGTGATTTAATCATTCTAAAAGAGAACTACATGATTGATTTAGGCAAATCCCCATTTACTCAAGTCATATTGCAGAGAGACAAATCCAGAACAATATTAGGATTCAGACAGCATAGATAATTTTTAAAACACCTGAGGACTGACATCCTATTGTATTTACTACAGACACACAGTTGCACACATGCAAAGCTATTGTTTATTAATAAATTTATTGAGATTTTTAAAAAATTATCATTCATATCAAATAAAAGTTTTCCACATAGATGTTATAAATCATAGCAAATATTATCTGTTAATTACTGCAACAAAATAGTAAATTTTAAAAGATATTTTCAATTTATCTACTAATGTATTAGTGGTCTGTTTTTATAGTATATCTATAAATATATAATTTGTTATTATCACATTTTTGGATCATTAAGAAATGATTTTAAATTTTTAAATTTCAAAAATTCAAAAATGATAACCTCCCTGTCATGTATGAATCACTCTGTGATGGCTGGTTGTTTAGGGAATTCACTTACTTTCTCAGAGCAACTTTGCAATCCTGCTATTAATTTAAAAGGCTAACAGTATAACTATTATTATTTATATATTGTATAATTTCCTAAATATGAAAGGAAAGCAATGGATTCAAAACAGTACTGGACATTAGATAAAAATCTGATTTAAAACATGAATTTTATCCATTAAAGAAAAATGTATTTGCGTCTGTCATGTAATGCATACATGCATGCATGCACACTCACAAAGAGTGGCTTTCTTTAAAATGGATCAGTCACTTTCAGGAAAGTGGGTCCCTTGCAGTTATCCTTGGTGGTTGGGAAGGATTTATAATAGGAATATATTAGAATGAGGGTATTCAAGGTTTACTTTTTTTCACTGCTTAATGTAAAAGTAGGAAATGGAGAGCAAGTTCTCGAGTAAGTTAACTAATAAGACATTCTATCATATGAACAATGGAAGAGGAATATGAAGCCAAAATTGTTTTTGAATATTTTATGGAGAGTCCTAAATATCAGGATATGAACTTCTTTTGTGGCATAGTTTTGTTTTTTCCCCTGTGGGTAATGGAGAAAGATTGGAAGTGTCTGTGCAAAGATATAACATTTTCAAAATCATCTTAAGGAAAGGTTAATCTGAAAGTAATATGTATAAAAAAGCAGGGAAGGACAGAAAGTTTAAAAGACCAGTTGCTAGATAATTTTACCATTTAATTAACTATGAAAAAAATTTGAAAAGATTTTTATTGGTTTGAAGGAAAAATAATAAATAACTTGGAATTAAGAATGTTTAAAAATTAGTTGGCCTACTTACTATTTGTTGGATAAGGAAGAGAAGAAATTGAAAGCAACCTGAAATTTCAAATCTATGTGTGCATAAATGTGATCCATAGAAGTACAACAGAAAAAAGCTAATTTTATGTAAGCAGAAAGAGGAAAGAGATGTATCATCTTTCAAATATCTTGAGTTTTGGTGTGGAGCAAAGTCCCAGTGGTGAGTGCTTATTTTTTAAGAGTACAGAAATATAACTTTGGTTTGGAATCCATGAGCTAGATTTGTTACTAATCTCTACAAGTGTGGCTGTTGTGGGTAAATAAATTAATAAATAATAGGTTTTCAAGAAATAATACATAGGTACAAAATATAGATTCTTGAAAGTTAAACGAACACAGAAGATTGATATAACAAAGACTACAACAAGTAAGTGTTGTAGATTATCCTGGGGCCATGGATACTCAGGGGGAATTTTGGAAAAAAAGAGGAGTGATCAATAAGGTTCACATCTTAAAGTAGCAACGAATATGAAGGATGTAAAAATGTCTTCTGAGTTGACTTTGATAAGTTTGGGGAAAGTTAAATAGGAATGGGTGACATGGCTGAGGTGAATTTAAGGAATACTAGTGTAAAATGATCTGCCACATTTACCGATCCAAAGAGGATATGTTAAGATAGAGAATTGTTATTGTAGGGAACCCAAATATCGGTATAAATGAATAATGCAGTGAATTTTGCTAAACACAGATGAACACCTGGATGAAACATCAACATTCAAATGAAATCTACTTCTCATCTTTATTTCAAAATTTTACTAATATTAAAGACATTTTATTTTTGTAGTCACAGGGGGTTGAAACCTAGCTTCCTTTGACTTCCTTCTTGCTTTATTTCATATCTAATTGGGATCAAAGACAGCCTGTTGCAGGTAACAGAGTATGCTTAAAATTAGATATGGATTCATATTTTAGATCTAAAATTTATCAGTTTTGAAGCCAGGTGCAAATTATCTACCTTTTTTGGGTTCAAAATCCTCATATGTAAGTTAAAGACAAAAATGTCTGTCTTTTAATGTTATTGTGATATTAACATGTGAGAGGGAAGCTATTACAGATGCTCTTCAACTTATAATCAAACATCAAGGAAGAATTGTACTGCATATCAAAATTCAAAGTCTAAGACAAGACTAAAATTCAAAGTCTGGTTTCTACTAAAAGCATATGATTGTAAAGTTGAAAAATTATAATCTGAAACATCATATGTTGTACAGTAGTTGGTAGGTGCTCAAAACCTGTTAGTTCCATTCTCATGCTCATGAGTTCTTACCTGTATATGAATAGCATCTAAATAATTTTCCTTTTAACAATAGAAAGAATGAATGAATTGTACTAGGTTGAAACTGTGTTTAGGGAAACTAGGAGGTGGTTTTAATAGTTCAGGGACAATAAAAATTGCTCAGCTAAATAAAACATACATCTACCTATTGTATATCTCTACTTGATCACCCCATTTGACACCTAATTTAAATATTTTTCGAACATGATAAAACACTCTCCAAATTAAGTATATATATATATGTGTGTATGTGTACATGCATATGTATATTCTTCTCAGAAAGAATTCAGCAATCCTGTTGATTCTGCCACATGCTTTTAAAATCTGTTGCCTATCTTCATGCCCACCCATTTCACTCAGAAATCAATCATCTGGTCTCTGGCCTCCTTTTCAGCCATATTTTCCAGTAATTACCCAGCCCTACATACGCTGGCCTTATTTTTGGTTATTCAAACTTGTCTTCTTGTATTTCCACATGCCCTTAGTTTTGGATGACTGTCATCCTCATCTACCTAGCTAACAAGTTCCTCCTATTTCAAAATTTAAAGTGACATTTTTAAGAATATCTTCTACTGCTCTCTCTCCTACCAGTGCTAGGATGTTTTTTCCTTGAAGTTTTTATGACATAATGTATATTACTCTAATGAATCTCTTCAGTGCCTCATATACTCTTTAGTGGTATTTGTATTCATGTTGTTTGACATACAGTAGATCTTAATAAGTGTTTATTGGATAAAATGTATTGATTGACATACATTGCAGAGTTTGAATTATATGATATGACTCCAACATAAAATAAGTTGAAATCATCTTGACATTTGTAGTATCAAGAAAACTGGATCTGAGTTTCATGTGGTTGTGAAAGTAAACCTAGCTTTGCAATTCTGACAATTGATTTTTCTGAAGTATTTGAATAAAGCAGAAAATACCCTTTGCAACTGGACCAAAGCCCTTAATTGAGAGATGACTAAATTCTTATGAGTAAAAGAGTTGGTATAGATCAGTTCAGGATCCCTATACAACTATCCCTATACAACTATTTGAAGACTTCCCTAACAATAATAAGATTTTTCTTTCTTTCATTTCCAGAAAAGACAGAATAAGAAAAAAATGCTTAAGTTGTAGTAATGATTTGTATTAGCATTCTAAAGAGAACATTATCTATGTGTGGTTAAAAGAACATAAAAATAGTTCATTTGTGTCTAACTTTAAAGTTAATTAAGAACTGAGAATTATAAATTTTTTTCCAGAAAATATTGAGACCCCTGCTGACTCTAAAATAAGCATAATACTAAAGAAAAGAATTAAAGGGAATGTTAATATATACAGAATTTGTTCTCTTTCTAGTCATATGGTAAGCAGACTATTTTGTGCATATGACCAAAACCAATGAACAAATAGGATTATTATGTCCATATGAAGGATACTTGTCTCAATTTAATTCCCTACTTATATAACAGACTACCATTAACTCTACAGGCTCTTGGAAACTAACAGAGGTGGTAAATAATAATGAGTGCTTTTAGATACCAGAATATAAACCCACATATAATGTAATATTTTAAAATGGAATTTTTTTATTATTTGAACAAGTATTTCATGCACTGAAAAACAATTGAAAGCATAAAGGGCAGAAATAGACTTGTGCTTTCATCCAAGTGCTACTCAGTTCTCTTCCCCAATAACATTCCTGTAGGATCAAGTGTAATTTCTTAAGGGTTGCATAAAAAGGTCTTTATATTCTTGTGTCTGCCTACTTTCCCAATTCAATCTAGTTTAATCTTTATTCTCTCTAGGTATAGAACTCCCCTCCCCTGGTCCCACCTCCTACACATTCTGCTCCTTGCTTACTGGCTTCATAAAATATCTTAGCACTAACTGTAGATCAGTACATATTGACATGACTCATTTTTAAAAAGAAAGGTTACCTGTTATTCCATTTAGAATGGTCAAAATAAGTTATACTACCAATCACTTATAGTCTCAGACATTTTCAGGCAATACCCTAGAGAAGCCTTTCCATTTGTATTGGTATAATCTGGTGAACAAATTAATCTGTGAGTAAGTGCCCTATTACTCAGGCATGTAATCAATTCTGGGTATTCATTTTTCAGGAAAAGCCACATGGAAAGCAAAGAGAAATACTTCATCAGTGATTGTATTTTGAGCACATAACAGATTGTCTTAAAGTAATGGATGTCTCTAAGTAAAATCTTCACTAAATTCTATTATTAGCCATGATATATTCAGAACCATCTACTGTCTTTGAGAAAAGTTTAACAATTAAAGATGTAGCAGGATTCTAGAAGTATGCTGAGTATGCTTATGACTTATTGGATACCTGGAACCTTAGTGGGAGTCTGCAGCATTCTGGAAGTAGATAGAAGGTGACAGAGTTGAATTCCTTCTCTTCTTCTGCCTCCCAATAAATGTTAATCCCTGAGAGGACTACAGATATGGAACTGTCATAAATGAAAGGGCTCCATGGAAGGCTCTCACTGGTGCACCATGACTATGAGCCCATTGCTCCTGTCTGCTCAGTCTCAGGAACAAACTTTTTCTCTCTAGGTTCTAAAATCTTTGTTTTATTTGTCATTCTCTCCATTGATTTACTTTTCTGTAAACTCCACTATAAATTGGGTTGGTGAAACTTATCCATTGGCTGGAAGTGTACAAGTGGCGGTCAATTGTGGTATTGCTGAGGGCTAGTAGATAGAGCAGATGCAGATAAGAAGCCTGAGCAGAGGCTGAAGTGAATGCTCTTCTCCCATGACCTGGTTCACTAGAGACCTGCCTGCTCTGTGAGGACTTCCCTCTCACTCTTTCTGAATCTGATCCCTAAAACTTTTATATTCTCTAATATTTTACACTAAGTCATATGGCCTTATCAATTATTTAGTTCATGTCTGCTGTGGGAAAGATATATTTAGTAGGCAAGACAGTGAAGGTGAAGAGAAATTTTGTTTATAAATATCCATAAACCTTGTCCTCAAAAGTGGAAAAACTTTAGTCAGTCAATTCTTAAAAACCCAAATAGTTGTAGAAAATACCTAAGTAAGAGAGATTCTCCCCAAAGGGCCAGCTGATTCAAATTCTCCCACCTGTATCAAGAGGTGAATAGCCTAGAACACAGACCACCAGTTTTGCTGAAAGCACTGAAAAGAAGCAGAGTGGTGGACATCAAGGACTTGTGTCTTGATATCCATGTCTTAAGTCAATATTTAATGCTTATACAGAACTGGCCAAAGTACAATGAAAAGATGGTAAATAGAAGAAAGACCTAGTTTGTAAATGTAAATATTTGTAAATGGGCAACAGTTCCTCCCAGAATTTTTAGAATTAACTCCTCAGAAAAAGAAATGAAATATAATGTTGGTGAGAGGAAGAGAGGCTCACCATTGGTAAATCATTATCAGACATTCCCAGGGAGTAAGCCTGATGACCATGAGTGAATGAACGTGAATCAGGGTTTCTGCTCTTCAGGCCAACTCTTTAGATTCTGAAGATCTTATCAAAACAGATAGATGCTACAGAGAGAGAAACTGGCAACTCCTTTTGCCTAACAGTTGATCTATAAAGTAATTAAGAGAATAAAATATTAGATGAGGATATATGTAGGGATAGGCATTCTAGTGTTTGGAATTGGAGCTGAAAAAGAGGGTACTCTGTCTGGTTGAGTTTTGTCAGGGCCTTGTGTTTTCTGGGGATGAGCAGAAAGAGTCATCGAAGTCAGAAAGGTCTACAGTTGGAGCTCCAGGAATGTACCAGAGATGCAGAACTGTCAGTCCACAGGGCAGACTCAACTACATGGAACTGTAGTGCTTGGTTGTAAATCAGGGCTATAGAACGTGAGAGGAACTGGGCCGGGGATACAGCTCAGTTGGTAGAGTGCTTGCCTAGCATGCACAAAGCCTTGGGTTCAATCCCCAGCAGTTTGGAAGTAGTGTGTGATGGGGGTAGAGGCAGTGGTGTAGGTATAGATCCTCACTGAAGAAGGTAAAAAACCAGGCCAGTCTCTAAATAAGCCAAATAAAGAGGGACATTGGAGAAGGAAAAAAAAAAAAGAACCTGTGTCTTTTCAAACTGTTAATGTTTACCATTTGAAGAATACATGACATACTTCAGTTTAGAATTATAGGTAATAAAGGGATGGAAGACTAATATGGGGAGAATAAGTTTGGTCAGGGTCTGTAAGAAAGGAAATGCCAATGTGACTCTCTCCCAGGCTTGTGTACTAGGACAGCTTTGAGAGATATGGCAGAGGAGGATTTTCTGTGAGAGAATTGACTTAGGCAGCTCTTCTCTGGATGCTTGTGTTGGTTTGAAGCAGAAAGTAAAGGACTTTCAAGAACATGTTACATTAATGTAGTACCCAAAGGGATGGAAGTTTCTGGAGAAACCAGTTAGGATACGTGGTAATTATTGTTTGCAATTATAAAAGGAGGACTTTGGATCATCCTGTTTTCCATTTTGACCATTCTTCCATTGAGGTTCAGAGCCTTCAGACTCTTTTTCCTTTTCTTTCTCTTAACTTGCTTTACTTTTCTAGCTTTAATGAATTTAATGTTTACTAAGTATACATTTAATATAAAATGATAGATGTTGGCCACTAGTGAGCTAGAACCTACTGGTGAGGAAGTGAGAATAGGCAGAGTGTGCAGTGTGCTCCTGAGACAATTTCCCAGTTGCTGGTGGTTTGGACTTTACAAAGCCCATTCCCACAACTTGTATGTTCTATCCAGTGAGGGTTTTTGACCAATTTCTTATTATGCTGTATGCTAGACAACTTTGAATGAGGAAGGAATTGAAATGGTGACCTAAAATTGAATCTAAGATGCAATTGAAGTAAAACAATTTGGTGAGTCTTTATGAATTTGGGAAAAACCAAAGATTTCACAAATGTTTGGTTCTGTCTGGAGGGACAATATTTTAAAGGTGTTCTAAAAACAAGAAAAAATGTTTTAAGAAATCTCAGTTCAGGGTCTGAGGCCAATAATAGTTTGACATGTTTTAGGCTACAGGGAATGCATATAGAAGTTCTATGGGATATAATGAGTCCAGACCTTGAAAAGTGTTGACAGTCCAGTGTGAATCAAGGATTAATTTGTCTAGATGACACTTTCATAGAAAGAAGGCTTTAGCAATGATTGAAGGGGTACTTGTGGATAGAAAACTATGTACTGAAAAATAGATTAGAAAATAAAAGCTGGGTATACAACATGAACAGTTTTAAGGAACTCTTGTTTCCCGATTAAGATTTTGTTTAAACTGCTTTATAAAACTCCCTTAGAACTTTCTTACATTTATATTAGCCTGTTTTACACTTTATACTATAAAGATGCTTTTCCCCAACTATCCCAAATCCTGCATGCCCTGGGGTATGAAATCCTCACTGTGAAGAGAGACTAAAGTACAAGCAGTAGCATGGGTTTTGAGGTAGCAACCCCTAATGATTTTCAAGCCACTCTAAACCTATGTCTTATTGATTGTGCCTATTAATACACAAGGATGAACCTTTTTCCTTATTGGAATGTACCAAATTCTTTTTATAAACCACTTTATAGTGGCATGATTGACATACAAAAAGCTATAGATGTTTATTGCACACAACTTGATGTGTTTGGAAGTAAGTATATTCCTATGAAATCATCATAAATAATGACATAAGTGTATCTATTACCTCCAAAAGCTACCCCCTTATCCTTTTTTTTCCCTTTTGTGGTAAGAGCACTCAACATAAGATTTACTTTCTTAGCAATTATTGAAGTACATAAAACAGGGTTGGTAATCACATGCCCCCTGATGTTCAACAGGTTTCTAGAATTTACTTATCTCACGTAACTAAAATTGTGTACTTTGAGTAACACTTTACATTTCTCCTTCCACCTGGCCTCTGCCAACAAACATTATACTTTCTGCTTCTATGTGATTGACTCTTTTAATTGCAAATGTAAGCAAGATCATGTAGTATTTGCCTTTCTGCGTCTGACTTATTTCACTTAGAAATATTCTCCATATTTATCAATGAAGATTCTAAACAATAACATTCAATCATATGAAAATATAAATCATGCTGCTAAAAGTAAATACAAAAATAGAATACTTTATTATGGTAATATTGCCAGACAAATCACTTTTAACCTCAGTGTATAAATTAAAAATTGATAACAGTAATGAGCACAAAAATTAGATGATGGAAACAATATGGAAATAAGTAAAATCTGACATCAATTATATAAACTGTGGTGGGGGTTGTACAATGTAGTTTCTCTGTGTGATCTAATTTGTTACTGTGTTAAAACATATTGTTGTAACTATAAAACTTTTAACACAAACAACATTACAATCATGCAACACAGAGTAGGTACACAATAGATGAGTAAAAAAAATGCACACCAATACGTCAAGTCACAAAAAGATAAAACAACTAAAGACAAGGAGAAATATAAAACCGACAGAAGCAACTGACACAATAGCAATATTAGTCCTTACCTATCCTTCGTTGTTTTAAATTTAAAAGGACTATACTTCCCAATCAAAAGCAGAGTAATGAGTGAATAAAAAATCAAGATTCAATTACACAGTATCTATAACAGACTCAACTTTACATTCAATGATATACATAGCTGAATGTGAAGAGATGAAAGAAAATACTCCATGCAAATATCAATAAAAAATACCAGGATGACTAAATTTCAACAGGACAACTAGAATTTCAGTCAAAAACTTACTGAACTCTGAACAACAGAGGCTGTTAAATCTAGTGACCTTCATTATTTTAAATCACTGTTGCTTAGTGGGTGGTGATTTTGCTGCCAAGAGGATACTTGGAAATATCTGGAGACATTTGTTATTGTCGTAAAAGTGTGTATGTGTATGTATGTGTGGGAGTGGGTGTTATTGACATCTAGTTGGTAAAACCCATGATGCTCCTGAACACATTACAATGCATACTGCCTTTTTCAAAAATTTCAATAGTAAAGAAGATGAGAAAGGCTATTTTAAATATAAGTGAAATACATTCTGAAATACCATATTAAAAATGCAGTAGATATTGTCAGCAGATTCATAAATTTATTGTTATTCCAACAAAAATCATTTATCACTTTATTGCATTAAATGACAATTAGAGGTGACCACTCTTTTGCACTAATCTCCTTCATTGGGCGTCAACAAATCAGACTAAATATTAGAAAGGCAGGACTTACACTAAAAGTCAAACTGAAGCCAAATTGTTATCTGAACTTCTGAGAAATCAGAAAGAGATGACAGCCAAAATTCCCAAACAGGTCAATTTCAATGGGCATGGCAATGAAGTTCCCTCTGCTTTCATCCTTACAAAAACAGCCTGAAGTAATATGATGTCAATCATCAGTTTTCCATTGTTCAGTGTCCCTGTTGTCACCTTATAAGGAAAAAAGTCATTGACTGCTTCAGGAGGGGAAACACATTGGAAGAAGGGAATATTTGCTGATTTTGTCCTTGGGCAAACATCATAGTATGCACTTATGCAAACCTAGATGGTATAGCTTATGGAACACTTAGGCCATATGATGTGCACGTGTGCAAACAACAAACACACACACACACACACACACACACACACACATACACACACACACACACACACACACACACACACACACTGTATAGCCTATTGCTCCTAGGACCATAATGTACAAAATACTATGAAATTGTGTCAATGGCAAAAGAAAATGTTGCAATCTAATGATACTGTAAACCTAAAATATATGAGGCTGTTGCTGGCATAACATGACACACAGTAATGTTTTCTGTTTTAAATACATGATGGAGAACACTTGAAAATAATGATGAAAGTATAGTATAGTGTGTTAGTCAGAGTATAGTATAGTGTGTTAGTCAGCTATTCCGTTACTGCAATGGAATGTTCAAGATAATCAACTTAAAATGGAGGAAAAATTTATATAACCTTGAAAAGACCATGGTCAGTTGGCTCCACTGCTTTTGGGCTTGGCAAAGCAGAACATCATGTCTGCAGCTAACAACAGAGAAGCTATCACCACAGGGCAGGTGGAGAGGATGAGTGTGTATGTACACCCAGGAAAGGGATTGAGGTCCCACAATCCCCCTTGAGGGGATACCCGCAGTGTCCTAAGGCCACCCAGTAAGCTCAACTTCCAGGTTTTAGCACCTCTAATTAGAGACAAGCTGGGACCAAGCTTTAACACAGAGCCTTTGGGGGTCAAACTATTGTTTATAGTTAATATACAAATCAAGAACTCAGTTGTTTATGTCATTATTAAATATTATGTACTGTGGATAGTATGTGATAATGTATAATTGTATATGCTACACTTTCATACAACTGGCAGCAGAATAAGTCTGCTTGCATCAAGGCCAACACATACATGTGAGAAATGTTTTTTACTAAAGTGTTCAGATAGGAATGCTGTTACCAGGTGATAGATATTTTCCAGCTCTCTTACAATCCCTTACAATCTTCTGGGACTTTTTTTTTTTTGTGTGTGTGTGTGGTCTCCCTATGGTTGCTTGGGTTGGTCTTGAATTCCTACACTCAAGTGATCCTCCTTCCTTAGGTTCCTGGGGGCTGGGACTATGTGTGCCACTGACTCTAAATTTGAAATAACCAACCTTATCTTTTTCTGCCTTCTTTCACCTTTGTCTATAAAACCAACTGCTTCCGCACAGCCTGTCAGAATGATGCCAGACACTAAGTTTTTTTGACCCAATGATGATGGAAACAAAATTGAGTTAGGCAAGGGAACGCAGAGGCTTTTATTTGGGTTTGTGTTCAGGAAGGAACACACAGCTCTGAACAGATGCCAGCCTGGCTCCCTGAATGAACGAAGGTCTCTTCTTACTGGTGACTTTCAGGGGTAAGAATGCTAATTGGCTTTAAGTGTACTCAGCTCAGCCATTATACCCTGTGCTAAAGATAAGTTATTGATGTTGTTCAAGAGAACATATACAGGGTACCCTGACTTTAAGAATGCAAATTTGACCTTCCTTGAGGGTAGCATGCACCAAGGATCTTGAAGTCTCTCTCAGGCTATAAGCCAAAGCCCAGATGTGCATTTGCCCTTCGTCCCTGCCTCAAGAGCACTTACTATTCTATAGAATGAAGTTTTGCCTAATTTTAGAATAAAAAAAAATAAAGTCAATTAAGATCTTTGTTGCTGGGGGTGGGTGATGCATGCCTGTCATCTCAGCTACTCAGGAAGCTGAGGCAGGACAATCATGTCAGAGTCCATTGTAAGCAAACTAGTAAGACCTAATTTCAAAATATGAAAAAAAAAACAACTCAACTCTATTTCTCTTTGCTGATTTGCTTTTCTTTTTCATCTACCATCATGTAATAAAATGTACATGTTACTTATTACCAAGTCCCTTCCTTCTACCTATATTAGTTCCATTAGGGTAGGAGCATTCATTGGTTTTGTTTGAATCTGGATTCCTCACAGTTAAAAAAAACACATGGCAAACATAAATACTAAATATTTGCAAAATAATTTAAACATTGCGTTTTGATTCAAAGAAAGCTTTGAACATGATTCTAGAAAAGATTTAGTAGAAAACATTGAATAGGAAACAGACATGGGAAAGACATAGAGAAAATTTATAGACTTTTTTTCTTCAAAATACCCATGGAGTGTCCCTGAACGTAGTACTTAGGAGAGGTCACTCAGAATTCTAGATTAACCTTCTAAGTAAGTCCTGAATAGTGAGATAGTAATAATTTAGTACAGATGAACATACCTAACAGGAAGCATAGGTTCTCAAATAAAAAGAAACACTGGAGATAATATGGCAATGAGCTCTGAAAAGGATGACTATACTTTTTACTTTATTAGATAAGTTACATAGCTTGAAGAGATGCTTGATATTTATCATAACTTAAGCATTTATCATGCAGTACAGTATTTGGTTACTGCAGAGAAAATACATACTTCCTGACCTAATGAGGTTGTGAGTAACAACACAGCACATATATTAACAGCCTAATTGATAATCAACCTATTACATAGAAAGAAAGTCCTGTGACAACTCTTCCAGGATTGATTGACGAGGAGAAAAGCTGCACAACATGTCAGGTGATGAAGACAGGCCATTAGTAATGGAGCAAGAGCTTTTCAAATTTTGAAATATTTACTACTGTGTGAAGGGTCCATCAGAATAATTTGTGCAGTGTATAATTCAGTAAAAGGACCTATTTGCATATAGGTTCAGGCTGTGAGATTTTTGCACAACCAAGCTGGTTAAGACAGACTTGTCTGTTGTATAGTCATTGATGAGATTGGACAGGCTGGCAAGGTCACTTTTTCAGGGAGACTTTCATTGTTTGACTGTTTGATGGAGTCATTAGACATTAATTGGTGACCTCCTCTTTGTCCATCAGTTGTGTGTCATGATTAAGAACACTGAGTTTGAAGTCAGACAAAAGTCAAACCCAAATAATAGTCTCAAGACCTGAGTTCTTTGAGAGTGAGTTAAGTTCTGCATCTCAGTTTAAACATCTACAAAAAGGAGGCAATCGTATCTTCTACATACCGTTTTGGGAGATTTAAGAACTTGTAGAAAAGTTCACTTAGGTTTCTGACATGTGTTAGGCTCAGTAAAATGTATCAGTGCTTTTTTTTTTTGTCCTGTTTTATTAACAAAATAAAGATGCCTAGAAATCACGAAGGACCACCCCAGGAGTGACCCATAGCTGGGGTTCAAATTACTTCTGAGAGTTTCAATGACATCACTGAAAGTTAGGCCCACATCCGTCAAGTTTTATGTATAATATTATATGTCTTGCATGATGTCCTGCAGAACACACCTTCTATAAGAGGATAAGTGATGTAGTTTTGAAGCCTGTGCAATAAGGGAAATTTTCACATAACTCTGTATGACTCTGCTAGATACAGTGAGCTGAGTCCTTCCTTTAAAGGGAAGAATTAGGTAGGAATCACTTGTGTCCAAAGCCACCAGTTAGCTAGCAGCCACAGTGATGCTGAATTGTGGGGGGGGGGGGAAAGAAAGAAAATGTTCTCGTGTGTCAATTCATTTCTCAGACTGAATGTTCTCTACGACTGTTTTCCTGTCTCTACTTCTCACTCCATCTTCCCTACCCTCTCTCTTTATTATTCCTGATTTTATGTTTGAAGGTATATACTGCAAAAAAAGTGTACTTTTGAAACATGGAGTTAGTAAAGGATAAATGTTTAAGGGAAAATGAATATTTTAGAGATGGAAGGAGAGGTATTGGAGATCAGATTGACCATTCATCTTCCAAAATAATAAACAAACTCTAATAACATTGAGTACTGGAATCCTGCCATGAGATGTCCCAAAGGAAGTTAACCAAAAGAATTCAGGGCTTTAATTGGCACTTTGATTTCTAACATAGCCACACTTACTTCCCTTTTGGGTTGTTTTGGAGAAGAGGCTGCCTATCAAATAGCGATTTGAACATGGTTAGCCTTCTAGTCTTTATTTATGGAGACTCACTAATAATCAAACTGAGAAGGAATAGCTTACCTAATGTTGTCTTTGCAGCATAATTTTTAAATGACCTTGAAAGAAACACCAAAAAAAAAAAACAAGGAAGAGGTCATAGTAATAAAATATAACACTCTTCAAAACTAGAAATATGTACCAAGCCATGTTACATCTAGTGGGACTCAGACAAATCAAAGTCAAGTTCATCAATCTCATGCTTGTTAATATTCATAAACTGTCATGAGTGAATGATTTTGGATAATAAATTATTGCTGCAAAAAATATAAAATCAAAAAATATTGAATTTATGGCTATAAACATTATCTCATTTTACCTCAGTTTATTTCTCTTTCTTAATTATAATTTCTTCTTTGGCTATTTTTTTGAAATTTGCTATTTGTGTATCTCAAGTCATTTTTATTCTAATAGCATACAGATACTTCCTGAAATTTATCAGTTGAAAGAAAGTGGTTCAGAATTGATAGAGTTTTAGAGAATATGTATTTGAGCATATGAATATTTGGCTATGGGGAGGGAGAACTATTAGAAAGCAACTCCTCTGAGTACTGACATATCTGAAGGTAATATTTGTTGTTCCCATTCTTTCTTCCCTTTCTCCTCTGAATCCCATGTTCTTTTTCTGTTTCCTGTTTAGATGCTCATGTGTTTGACACAGATTTTAGGATGTTGTAGAAGACTAATGTCTGAGATTGTAACCAAGGCAAGTCTGTAGCAGCTAGGGAGTTTATAATATCATTGTCAAATTGTTTTGAGTGCCTAATGATAATGGAATAGCTCCTTTTCAATACTGGAAAGAATCTATGGAGCACTAGCAGATATATAATCAGGACACCTTCAAATCCAAACTTTGAAAAGTACTTTGTTAACAATCCAGTTCACATGGGAGAAAGACTACTGACCTCTTGGAGAAGGGAGTGGCATAAGTGGAGGCACCACCTAATATGTGGCAGTGTTGCTGAATTTGCTGAGATGCACAGCACAGCAGGGAGCAAGGACACACGACTTTGTACATGTGTTAGAAGCACTGCTTCCATTGGAAGTAGTCAACATCCCAGCTGTGATGATGTAAATTTTTTTTTTCTCTGCTTATAAAAAACTCAAGGAGTGGCCTTAGATTGTTCAATGTGAAATGCTCAGAGTAGGGAAGCTGAAAGTCGAAAGAAAAAGTCTGTAGTATATAAGTGCCCACAGAGTGCCTGTGGCATTTTATTTCTGTTCAATAGCCTGGGGAGTTTCAGAAACTGAGGATGACCAACATTGAACATGAGATTGTAAATTTCCTATGTTGTTTCTTATCTCATTCTTTTGCTGAATTTGAGCATGAATGCCATTAGGAAAATTTGATCAGGAAGCTTGTTCATGGGATCTTGTTCATGGGATAAGGGTAACGAACTGCATTCCCAAAGAATATCCCGAAAAAGAAACATTGAGTTTTGTTTGAGATGCTATGCACTAAATTGTAGAATTTAAAACACATTCACTAAATTCTAGAATTTCAAACCAAATTAGAATTTGAGGGCCTTATTAACTTGAAGAAACAGGCAATTTGCGATATTCCAAAGACCAACTGAAGTATATTAAATAGTGTTTTAAGTAAATGATGAAAGAATATGAGAAATTCTTATTTATGGTTTAAAACATAGTCATTCAATCAGTTTATTGGGATTCTATATTGGTTCTCTGGCAGGTAAAGTTGAGTGTCAGAAAGCTTTAGTGGTAAAATCAATGAGGAAGCTAAAATTGACAGAATCACCATGGTAGAATCAGAAATGCTTAAAATAAATTTTGGAAGGATGTGGATAGGTGACTTTTCTGTAGGTTAGAACGTTCAAAGGGCTCAAAATATTTCATCCTCTTCATGAAAATAAGAACTGCAACAAAATAAAGACTTTTCTATGGGAATAATGAAGAGCAGTAGCTTCGAGGATGTTTTAAGAAACAAAATTCCAGAGAAAAATGAAACCCTTTGGAGAATAATAAAGAGTTACAGTTTTGTTTCTGTGGATGAGCAGAAGGAGTACAGGCACTTCCAAAAAATAAGAGATTTTAGAGTGTCACTGAGGGTTGGATGGTTAGAGTATAATCCCTAAGATCTTCAAATGCAAGAAAAATCACCAGGACCAGGCATTCTTATGACACTGTCACTTCTGACTTTTGCTCAGAAAGCAGCAATAGAGAACAGACTGGAGAAAGGAAAGAAATAAAGTTTGGGGCTTTCTCACAGTACTTTATACTGGGGCTCTGAGTGAAATCTAAAGATGGTCCAATGCTATATAAAACTTCAGTCCCAATCCCTCCCAATTCCAGTATTGATAAGACCAGGAAAGAAGCCCAAGTACTGAATTGGGGCCATTAGGTGAACTCAGCCTAATCAAGGAAAACTATCCCAAACATCACCTCTACATGATGGGAGCGAGAAACTGCATCACACAAGGATATTGTCTTATAATAAAATGAAACAAAAATCACCATACTTCTCTCTCTCAAATTTTAAGACAGTATCTAGATCAATTTAAGAAAAAAAAAGGTAACACCTTTAAAAAGTATAAGACTATGACCCTAAATCCAGAGAAAACACAGTTATCATATGGCTGCTCAGAGATGATCAGTTCCAGGAGGTAGTACACACATATCTTTCAACTATGCTATTTTAACTCTGTTAAAATTATGAGGAAAGTCATGAGTGAAAAACAGCTAAAATCACTATAGAAATGAAACTAAAGTGAAGAATTGTGTAATTTAATTACTGTACCTGACATAAAAATGAATTGTATGGGCTTAAGAACAAATTGGAGAAAAAAGGAAGAAATGATGGCTAAATTTAAAAGTAGGTCAGTAGAAATTACAAAAACTCCAGCAGAGAGAGCAAAACAATTGAAAAAAAATTGAACATATATTCAGTAGCTGTGGGACAATAGCAAGCAACCTATCATACATGTAATTGGAGTCTCATAAACAGAGGTATGAGAGGAAATAAACCAGTCTTCCTTTTTAAAAAATGAGGATTTTCTTCCTTACTTTTGAGATAAAAACAGCAGCCCACTGCTTCAAAAACTCAGCAGGTACCAATCAGTTTAAAATATCATCATAACTGAAGAGTGAAAACCAGGAGTAAAGAGAAAAATACTACAAAAGACAAACAATCAAGCAAATGAAAACCGGTTTAAAAAAATCACGTTGAGGTGAACACAAATAAATATAGGTAACCCCTCATCAAAACAAGGAAATATAGGAAATGGAAGGACATCTTAAATTATTGAAATGGAAAAAGAAAATTCAACTCACAAATCCTTTTATTTTTTTTTCCTTGACTGACACTTCTTTATCTAGTGAAAATATATTTCATATTCCCGGATACTATGTTATACTTAGGATAGAGAAGTTCTGATGTGCTATTACACTGTAGTTTTATATAGATAACAATATGTATTGCATATTTTAAAATGCCAGAAGAAAGCATTTTGAATGCTTTCATCATTAAAAAATGACAAATGTCTACCCATATAAAAAACTTACATAATGTTTTTTATGTAATGTTTTATATAATGCATCAAAACATCATGTAGTGCCCCATAAATATGAATAGTGTTTATGCTTTTATATATCATTTAAAACAGATTTAAATTATATACACACACATACACACACACACACACACACACACACACACACATATATATATATATGTATGTATTCAAATTAAATCTCTAAATAAAAGCAAATAAAGACATTTTAGATAAATGAAAGCCAAAAGAATGTGTATCAAGCAGACCTATACTATATGGAATGCTGAAAGAAATTCTTCAGGTGAAAATACAAACAACAGATAATTGAATCTCAGAGCAGGAATACAGAGGGTGAGAAACTATAAAATTTATGCAAATATAAAGGGATAGTTTTCTCTTTTAATAATTCATTTGAAAGAAAATTAACTGTTTAAAGCAACAAAGTGAAACAAATGACAGCAATACCACAGAGAATGTTCCATGGTTCAACTTAAATATATTGTTGTAATATTTTATTACATCTATAACTTTACAGTATATTCATAAATTCAAAAAGAGTGTTTTAATTCTAGTAGTGACCACTAAAAATTTACAAACAGCTCTAGTTCAAAAGGTAATAATGGAGATAAAGTGAATTATTTTATTTTACAGTATTTCATGCAAAAGAAGGCAGAGAATGAAATATGAAAAGTTGAAATCAATGAGGAAGACACCCTAAGTCCAACCATATTAAAAATACATTAAATTTAAGTGATATAATCAATCATGTTAAAGACAGAGATTGTTAGCCTGATATAAAGCCTGATATATACATGCCATTAAAATATTTTTATCCATAATCCAAATAGATTAAAAGTGGAAAATGAAGAATATAATTAAGAAAATAGTACTCATCATGGGATCCAAGATGGCAGGCCAGAAGGTGGCAGCATTCTGTGTCACTCCATGACCTGGGGCGCAAGAAGTGGGAATACTGGTTCTCCGGGATGCAAGCTATATTCCTGCTTCTGCACAGGAATCATGGTCACTTTGCCCATGCAGGGCTCCAGGATTCAGCGTCAAAGTAGGTCTCCCAACTACTTTATCATGTAGTTATCATGTAGGACTGCTGGTTGCCTGAGCAGGACCATTGGCATGAGCACCCATGCAAAACTTTCAGCCATCCACCCAAGAAGAAATCCCCGTCTAAGTTCCCATGCAGGACACCCAGCAGATCACTACATGCAGGATCTCCAACCACCGCTCCTGTGTGGAGCCCCATCAACCAATGTGGGGCTCCCCAGTCACCTTCATCTTGGGAATCTGCAGCTTCGGAGATCCCCTTTGTATCTGCCTGCACTGGGGAACTTCACACAGGCTCTGAAGACAGCCAGAGCAACACACTGTAAACCTCAGACCCAGCTTCTGAACTCATCTCCAATGCCATCATCTGCTCCCTCAACCCGAAATGATACCCCATGGCTGAAAGCAAATGCCTCCATCTTGGGTCACCTTCTTCACCATGTTTAGTGGGGGAAACTCCCAGTTTGGAACTCCTGCTGGCAAGGTACCCAGTTTTTAACTCCCTCCTGTCCCCAGCAACCACTTACTCAGCACAGTGACTGCCCAACAACAACAATAAAGAAAAAAACCCTCTCAGCACCACACACAAGCACTCCAGAGAGATAGGTCCCTTATTAGGAAGGAGTAAGGGAAAGGGTGAAAGTGATAGTTTAGTGACTAAAGGACCAGGAACTGGGAGGTCTTCAGGTGAAATAAGGAGCTAAGACCAAGGGCTCACATCACAGGAACAGGCCAAACAGTGATCCCTGAGGTGCGGACTCCCTGTGGGTGCAATACCAGGTGCCCTCCACTCAGGATCAATCCTTGCTCCCTGGTTACCTTCGCCATTCTGTGGGCAGAGATATTAGTTAACAGATGACCCCCTCTATTCGATGAGAAGGGAAGCAGGAAAGATACTGATCGCCAAACAAAACAACCCATGTTTCTTCCTTCCAGATTGTTTTTTCTTCTTTTTCTTTCTTCTCCCTCTCTGTTCTCCTGTCCTCATATCCCCAACATATGTGAAACCAAATACTTTCCACAAATTAGGATATTGAGGACCAAGATGACTGAATAGTATATACTAGTTGTGTCATATATCCTTTTCTTTTTCTCTCTTTTTTCTTTTTTCCCCCAATTTTTACTATTTTAACACTTTTTTAGTTTTCTTAATATATGTGTGCTTGTTTCATGTACTCTAATGTCTTACTTTTCTACCCAAAATTACTTCCTTTCTACTCGCCTGATACTAACATTCTTTTTTTAGATTCCTCTTTCACACTTCCTAAGATATAAGAACCCTATATTCTCACCTCCTACCTCCTTAGCATATCATCCTACACCTCACCCCCAGTTCTTTGTCCACCATCAGAAATTGTAAACCATTTTACAAACCTACTGAATACATTGTAGTTAAAAATTGAATTCATCATTTCTGTACATTGTGACCAAACTGTAATTGACTATTAGTAACTGTTTGTTTTTAGGTGGTCTATTGTTTATTTTGGGATCTGTTAACATTGTTCTACCCCTCAAAGGAGAGGTATTAGAACCTACAGGGGCAATATAATCCTATAGAGAAAAAGAGTAATGCCTTGGATCCACAAGGCTAGAAGGGAAGACACATGAGCAACATGAAAAGACAAGCAAACAAAGTGCCCCAAACAAATCAAGATACCACATTATTAGAATCCATGACCAACACAAAAAGAAGAAATTACATAGAAGGAGCTCAGGATGTACATAATTAAAATGTTTTGTGAATTAAAGGATGATATAAGAAAGCTATTACAGGCAGCAAAAGATCATTTTGACAAAGAGCTACATAAGCAAACACAGGAAGCAAAAGATTACTTCAATAAGAAGATAGAGGTTCTAAAGAAAAGCCAAACAAATACTTTAAATTAAAGAAACAATAAACCAAATTAAAATTTCAATTGAAAGCATCACCAACAGATTCGACCACTTGGAAGATAGGACTTCAGACAATGAAGGCAAATATATGTTCTTGAAAATAATGTAGACCACACAGTGAAAATGGTAAAAAAAACCATGAGCAGAACATTCATGAAATATGGGATATCATATAAAGACCAAATTAAGAGTTATTGGGATAGAAGAAGGCATAGAGTTCCATACCAAAGGAATGAACAAATTAGTCAATGAAATAATAGCAGAAAATTTTCCAAGCATGAAGAATGAATTGGAAAACCAAATTTAAGAGGCTTACAGGATGCCAAATGTACAAAATTATAATAGATGCACACCAAGGGGCATAATAATGAACATGCCTAACATACAGAATAAGGAGGGAGCTTTAAAAGCATCCAGAGAAAGTAATCAGATTATATATAAAGGAAAACCAATTAGGTTATGTGCAGATTTTTCTACCCAGACGCTGAAAGCTAGAAGACCCTGGAAGAACATAAATCTAGCTCTGAAAGAAAATGGATGCCAACCAAAAAAATCTTGTATCCAGCAAAATTAAGTTTTAGATTTCATAAAAACCTTCCATGATAAAAAAAAAAAAAGTTAATAGAATTTAGAGCTAGAAAACCTGAACTACAGAACATACTTGGCTAAATTTTCTATTAAGAGGAAATGAAAAACAACAATGAAAACCAGCAAAGGGAAGTATTAATACTAAAGGAAAACCTAATCAAAGGAGAGACTTAGTCAAGTTAAATAACAAAAATAAACAAATATGGCAGGGAATACAAATCATGTCTCAATAATAACCCTGAATGTTAATGGTCTAAACTCACTAATCAAAAGACATAGGATAGCTGATTGGATTAAAAAAAATAAAAGACCCAAAAATATGCTGCCTCCAAGAGACTCATCTCAAAGGAAAAGACACAGACTAAAAGTGAAAGGATGGGAAAAATCATGCCACTCACATGGACAGTGAAAGAAAGCAGGGGTTTCGATCCTCGTATCAACTAAAGTAGACTTTAAACTAAAGTCAATTATAAGGGATAAAGACAAACATTTCATACTGTTTAAGGGTACCATACACCAACAAGTTAACAATTATAAATATATAAACCCCAAACAATGGAGCATCTACATTCATCAAACAAACCCTTCTCAAGTTCAAGAGACAAATTGACCACAACACAATAATTCTGGGTGACTTTAACACAACTCTTTAATCACTGGATAGATCTTCCAAACAAAAGCTGCCCAAAGAAACTATCAAACTCAATAAAACAATAAAAACTTAGACTTAATCTAGAATATTTCATCCATCAACAAGTGAATACAGAAAAAATATAGAACTAGTAAATGATTTCAGCAAATTAGCAGGATACAAAATCAACACCCATAAATCAAAGGCATGTCTGTATATCAGTGACAAATCCTCTGCAAAGGAAATGAGGAAAACTACCCCATTTATAATACCCTCAAAACAAAACAAAACTTGGGAATCAACCTAATGAAAGAGGTGAAAGGTCTCTACAACAAAAACCACAGAACGCTAAAGAAAGGAATTAAAGAGGACTATAGAAGATGGAAAGATCTTTCTTGTTCTTGGATAGGCAGAATTAATATTGTCAAAATGACCATACTAACAAAAGCACTCAAAAGATTCAGTGCAATTTCAATCAAAATCCCAATAACATTCCTCCTAGAAATGGAAAAACAGTCATTAAATTTATCTGGAAATATAAGAGACCCAGAATACCTAAAGCAATTTTTAGCAAGAAGAGTGAAGCATGTGGTATCAGTAAACCAGACCTTAAACTATACTACAGAGCAATATAATGAAAACACTATGGTATTGGCAACAAATAGATGGGTAGACCAATGGTACAGAATAGAAGATACAGAGACTACCCCACATAAATATAGTTATCTTATACTAGACAAGGCACCACAATCATACATTTGTTATCCCACTCCTTCAACTGTATTCGAAGAACTTAAAAATAGCATACTACAGGGACATAGCCACATCAATGTTTACAGCAGCACAATTCACAATTCACCAAATAGTGCTGGGAAAACTGGAAAATCCATATACAACAAAATGAAATTAAACCCGTATCTCTCACCATACACAGTACTTAATTCAAAGTGAATCAAAGATCTAGGAATTAAACCAGGGACACTGCACCTATTAGAAGAAAAAGTAAGCCCAAATCTCCATCATGTCGGATTAGGATCCAAATTCCTTAATAAAAATCTTAGAGCACAGGAATTAAAATCAAGAATTAATAAATGGGATGGATTCAAACTATAAGGCTTCTCCTCAGCAAAAGAAAAATTAGTGAGTTGAATAGAGATCCTACAACTTGGAAGCAAGTTTTTACCACATGTCCATCAGATAGAGCTCTAATCTTTAAGGTATATAAAGAACTCAAAAAGCTAAACAATAACAACAAACAAAAGCAAAAACAAAACAAAAACAAAAATAAAAACAAAACCAAAATAGCCCAATCAATAAATGTTCAAGGAACTGAACAGATACCTCTAAGAAGATGATATACAATTGATCAACAAATATATGAAAAAAAAATGTTCATCATCTCTATCAATTAGAGAAATGCAAATCAAAACTACTTTAAGATTTTATCTCACTTTAATCAGAATGGCAGCTACTAGGAACACAAATAACAATGTGTTGGTGAGGATGTGGGGCAAAAGGCACACTCATACATTGCTGGTGGGACTGCAAATTGGTGCAGCAAATATGGAAAGCAGAATGGAGATTCCTTGAAAAGATGGAAATGGAACCACCATTTGACTCAGTTATCCCACTCCTTCCTCTGTATTTGAAGAACTTAAAAATAGCATACTGCAGGGACACAGCCACATCAATGTTTACAGCAGCACAATTCACAATAGCTGAACTGTGGAACCAACCAAGATGCCCTTCAGTAGATGAATGGATAAAGAAAATGTGGTATGGGCTGGGGATGTGGCTCAAGCGGTAGCGCGCTCGCCTGGCATGCGTGCGGCCTGGGTTTGATCCTCAGCACCACATACCAACAAAGATGTTGTGTCCGCCGAGAACTAAAAAATAAATATTAAAAAATTCTCTCTCTCTCTCCTCTCTCACTCTCTCTAAAAAAAAAAGAAAATGTGGTATATAGAGACAATGGAATACTACTTAACAATAAAAGAAAATAAAATCATGGCATTTGCAGGTAAATGGATGGAGTTGGAGTATATAATGCTAAGTGAAGTTAGCCAATCCCAGCAAACCAAATGCTGAATATTTTCTCTGTATAAGGAATCTGATGCATAGTAGAATTGGGAGGGGGAACATAGGAGGATTAGAGGAACTTTAAATAGGTTAAATGGGTGAGAGGGAAATATGGGGGTATGGGGGTAAAAACGATGGTGAAATGAGATTGATATCATTATCCTGAATACAGATATGAAGACATGTATGGTGTGAATATACTTTGTATACAACCAGAGTTATGAAGAATTATGTTCTATATATGTGTAATATAAATTATAATGCATTCTGCTATCATGTATAAAAATAGAATAAAAACTATTCATCATAATATATCTGTTAATTTCTGATCCATCATTTTTCAAATAAGGGATGTTACCTGAGAAAATGGCATTTCATAGTGATAGAAGAGGTGTTTTATTTATTACAAAGACATTGGCATTTTTAATATCTTGCCACTTTTAAGACAAAAATCAAAGAAAAAAATTAAAAATATGGGAGAGGCAATAGACAAATATAATTGTATTTGATAATTTTAACATTCTTTCCTAAGACTATACAAAATATATTAGTATGGATGTATAAGATTTGAATCATACTGTTGACCAATATCATTTAGGTACTTTGGAACTCTCTATATGTTATGGTTTAGATATTAGGTGGCCCCCAATAGCTCATGTGTGAGATAATGTAAGAAGGGTTGGAGAAGTAATGATTGGGTCATGAGAGTCTTAAACCAATCAGGGAATCAATCTCATGATGGGATTAAATGAGTGGAAAATGAAGGCAAGTAGGGTGTAACTGGAGGAGGTTGGTCATTGGCAGTGTGGTTCTGGGGGAATATTTTGTATATGGCATGTGGAGTCTTTTCTCTTTCTCTCTTTCTCTCTCTCTCTCTCCTTCCTGATCATCCTGTGAGTGGCTTTCCCCCACTACACACTTCTGCCATGATTAAATTAAATATTTAATTAAATGGAGACCTAGGGGACAGAGCCTCCTGTCCATGAACTGAGTCCTCTGAAATTGTGAGCCCTCAAATGCACTCTTTCTCCTGTGCAATTTTTCTGGTTGGGTTTTTTACTCACAGTAGTGAAAAAACTGACTAAAACAATATCCAACAAAGGCAGAATTCACATTCTTTTCAAATTCATATAGAATGGACTGAAATCATAGAGTATTTTCTGACCACAATGAAACTCTTAAAATTGTAGATATTTAGAGTATATAGGACAATGTTTTAATAAAATGAACATAGTGAAACATCTACTACAGTTAGGCTAAATAAGGTCCATCTTCTCACCCAGTGACCTAGTTGCTAGTAATACTGCAAACAACCTATTCACACATCAAAGTTCCAGTATACAATAAAATATTTTTCCTTCTTACTTCTTTCTAACTATAACTTAATATCCATTGAATATGAAATATTTTTTTTCCACTGGAGAGAAAATTCTAAGGTTATTTTTTTTTATTCTCAGAAAATTAACATGACTCTCCATTATTGATGCCTCAGCTTGTTTTAATTAGATAACCCTAACCAGAACAGGTTTTTAATCTGTAGGCAATTTTTTAAAACTCTAGCTGTTTTTTTGTTTGTTTGTTTGCTTGTTTGTTTACTCTTTGTAGTGTTTTCTCTTAATTCTTGGTTTTCATTTGTTCAGCTGTAATAAGTAAAAGGGATGTTTACCAAAGATTTATGTGTCAAAGGCTTAGTCCCCAGCTTGGCATTATTGAAAGGCACAGGAAACTTTAAAAGTGGCATGTAGTGGGAGATCTTAGATCACTGGGGGCTGCCCAGTGGGACTAGGGACTCTGGCCTCTCCTCCTTCCCAATTGATTTGTTTTCTGGTTGCTATGGGGAAAGCAGCTTTTTCTGCCATGTAGTCTTGTTATGGTGTACTGCTTACAACAGGTCCCAAAGCAATGAGGCCAGCCAAAGGGACTGAAACCTCCAAAAGTATAAGCTGAAATAAACCACTTCTTTTTTTATGTTGATTATTTCAGCTATCTTGTTATAGTATGGAAAGAGTACTAACACACCATTTGTTGAGGAGACTATCATTTCCCCCATTGTCTCTTCTTGCTATCATAGTTAAAAAATAGTGGACCACATATCCTAGAGTTTATTTCTGGGATTCCTATTGGTCAGTGTGTCTGTTTTTATGCCAGTAGCATACCATTTTTATGACTCTAACTTTATAATATAATTTGAGATTTGAAAATGCAATGCCTTTAAATTTGTTTTCCTTTCACTGGATTGCTTTGGAAATTCAGAATACAATATTTTGTGCTTACATTTTAATTTTAGAATAGTCAAAATTTTTGAAAAAATGCCGTTGGGATTTTGGTAGGAATTGTACTGAATCTGCATATCACTCTGGGTAGTGTGGACATTTTAACAATAACAATTCTTCCAATATATAAACCCTGATATTTTTCCTTTCCTTTTTGCATTCCTCAGTTTTTCTTTCTTTCTTTTTTTCTGGGGGGTTGGTGGGGTGGTGAGTATGCGGGATTGCACTCAGGGACACTCATCCACTGAGCCACATCCCTAGCTCTATTTTGTATTTTATTTAAAGAGTTTTTTAGCATCTCACTGTTGCTGAGGCTAGCTTTGAACCTGCAATCCTCCTGTCTCAGCCTTCTGAGCCACTGGGATTACAGACATGTACCACTGTACCCAGCTCATTAATTTTTTATAGTTATCAGTGTGCAGATCTTGTTTTTGGTTACATTTATTTTTAATTGCTTTATTTTTTTGTTACTATTGTAAATGAAATTGTTTTTCTCTCTTTCTTTTGATAAGTTATTACTATTGATGCAAAGAATTGCAACTGAAATTTCAGGTTAATTTTGTATCCCTCCAAACCTCCAAATGTTTGGAAAGTAGAAGACATATTTCCAAATAGCTACTATGTCAAAGAAATTGCAAGTGACTTCAGAAAATAGTTTAAATTAAATAATAACCAAAAATATGTGGGATTCTGCTATGGGATTTATTAGACATGCATGGCCTTAAAAGCATATGTTAGAAAAGAAGACAGGTTTAAAATAATTAATCTAAATTTCAATCCAAATAATTTGTAAAATAAAGAACAAATGGATGTTGAGAGAGTTTGTCATATCTCTCATTCCCTATTCCCTCCTCTCAATCTCTCTGAAGAGGCATAAATGGTGTGTTACCTGGATCTCTAATCTATAAATTAAACTGAATCTGCTTTAACATCATAGCACACAGTCACTCTGGTTTCTTCATCCATCTTAGTCAGCAGTAGATAACTTCCTGAAGTCCTAGGAATATTAAATATGGACAAATGACAAAAAATTCCAGAAAAGAGAAAGTGGTCATTTAAATTGATGTAAAAGATGTATGGATGTGGACATAGTACACATGATCTATGTTTTAGCAGAAGCAATCTATGGGGTCTACTCTTCAAAGCAAGAGAACCCAAAGAAAGTCTATGATATAGTCTCCAACATCATCTCAGAAAAACAGTGCAATTCATCTTCTATTCTTCTACTCTCACTGTGCATTGTTTTCTAATTACATTGACCTTGAAAACACCCTGGTTTCAATATCCTGGATTCCTACTCATGTTTTCCATTGTCTAGTAGTCACCAGTGATTATTGAGAAAGAATGACTCATACAATAGAAGTGAGGGAAGAAATCTGGGATCTGAGGAAGCTGGCAGAGCTGTGTTTACCAGAGTAGTGTTCAAAAACCTCTATGGTGTCCATATGATTTCCCCATGTCTTCCTGAAATGTTATATTCAAGCTTGTTGTTTTCCAGGTAGGACTGTTGATTCTATCTGCATTGTAAAAAGATTTTTTTTAAATTTTTTTAAGTTATAGTTTGACACAATACCTTTATTTTATTTATTTATTTTTATAAATAAATTTATGTGGTGCTGAGGATCGAACCCAAGGCTTTGCACGTGCTAGGCAAGTGCTCTACCACTGAGCCACAACCCCAGCCCTATAAAAAGATTTTTAACATTAGGTGGTATTTCATTAAGGAGCCTTATTGCAAGGAAAAACCCCAAGTAGGTTTGATCATGTCTACTTGGGGAGAGAAATAAATTTCTGAGCATTTAAAATTCACATTCTCTGAGCAAATATTGATAACAAATTTGAACCCTATGCATCTGAGGGCCATTGAAGAAAGGAAGATCAGTATTTGTACATACAGAACCAGGAAACTTGCCCACATCCATTATGCAGACATGCAGATCCATCACTTAACAAGACAGAAGAGGGCATCTCAGCTAACTGCGTGTCTCAGACTTGGCAGTTAATGCTTACTTGCAAAACAAAGCATAGAAAGGGGAACACAAAAAAGAGAAACCATGCATGGCTATTTTTTTCAATCTACTTCAGAATGTCAAATTATATTGAATGATGAATGTAAACTTTTCCATTGTGTTATAAAATATTAACAGACTTATAGTAATGGGTTTTCATAGAAGACATTCTTTAAGAGAAGATGTACCTAATAAGAAGTAACAAGATGATGTAGGAGAATCTGAGATGTGTAGCCATACTGGTAGGTGTGGGAAATGTACACAGAATTACCTTTTCTGATAATAAACAGAAAATATCTATCTCTGGTGAATCTGAACTGTGTTCTTCAAACTTATATATTTTTCTGAGCAAGTGACAAGGGAAGAATACATTTCAGATATGAGATCCCATTTCAGCTGCTTCCTCCCAGTTTTAAAGAGAGTCTTAATATCTTCATCTTCAACACATCTATTTTCTCTCTGGTGCTTTCATTTTGTAAGAACTTTCTATAATTCACACTAGTAATATGAAAAAGATTTAACTTCACTGGCTGTACAATCATGGTACATGTATTTTGTATTATTAAGTGGGTTTTAATCAGGAATAGCATGTAAGGATAAGAGGAAGTGTTCCCTATGTGTGATACATGGCAGCACATCCCGTCCAGGAGGAGTCTTATGATGGAGACTGTACACTTGTGTGCTTCCTTCTTCACCTTCATCTTCCTCTCTTCCTGCCTGTTAATAATCATATTTCTGTGTGTATTGCAGCAGAGGGAAACGAGCACCACCCGGATTGTCAAAGGAGTCTTGGTGTTGTCCATCTTGTACTTGGGACTGATCATTTGCAGCTTCTCTTTGTCAATATCATTGTCAGTTATATCTCTATTCTTTATCATTCTCTTAGATCTTTCTCTACCTCCTCACCTATTCTGTTTCTTTTTCTGTTGTTTTTTTTTAAATTTTTTTTGTTGTTGTTTTTTTAAGATAATGATGATTTTTGTTATTATTCATCACATTTTTTTCAAATGATAAGATAGGTTATGGGAAGCAGTAAGCTTAGAAGAATGCAATAAGGATTCTAGAATGCTTGTGGTCAGAAATAGATGTATTAGTAATTAAAGAATTCTAGAGCTCTAAAGTCAGTTCCTAGCTGCTTACATAGTATACCTGAGAGGAGGGAAGTTCATCTGGAATGAGCTGTCTCTCTGGAGTAAATAGATGGGAGAGCCAACATGAGTTTGCAATGGGTATGATCTGTGGTAAAACATTTCCTTCAGGGGCTTGAGAATGTAGCTCCTTGGTAGAGCAATTTCCCAGGATTCCTGAGGCCCAATTTTGAGCCCTAGAATAACAAAGCAGACAGAAAATAAAAACCAAACAGACAAAGCCATCACCATCAAAAGAAAGAAAAAGAAAAAAACTAAGTTTGTTTATTTTTCAGTTGGATATTACAAGTTAACATCTATTAGATTCTATTTTATGTTCTACTCTGAACAAGTCTCCAAATGGAATTTGTTCAAATTACATTTGAAAGGAAGAAAAAGAGCTAAGTCTGGAATTGAAAAGTATCCAACGATGTCTATAGAGATAATTTTTAACTAAGGGACCAATGTTTTCCTTCTAAAATGTTCATAAAATGAGTGTATTTCTACTGTATTTATAATTACAAAATCTTTGCCTCTTTCTTTCTGAGTTGTAAATATTTTTTTTTTCTTTCTACCTGTGAATATCTCACTCCACTGGCTCCATATCTAAGTTGAGCTATGTAGTTTGTGTGTAGGTTCAATTGGAAGAGAATTCCATGGAGTGGGAAGGATGACAGGATTTCAGTGACTAATGAGTGGAAAGAATCATGCTGTTTATCTTCTGTAGAAAATCTGTCTCCTCATTTCTTATTCCATGCCTTCAACTTTCCTAAAATATTATTTTATGCATAGGTTAACAAATCAGATCTGATAGAAGAAAAGTGCATTCATAGGTTCTTGAATTCTGATACTATTTAAAAAGGGAAAATAAAGCAGGCATTTTGGCACATACCTGTCATCCTAGCTACTGGGAGGCTGAATCAGGAGGATCACAAGTTTGAATTCAGCCTCAGAAACTTAGCAGGGTCCTAAGCAACTGAGACCTCATCTCAAAATAATAATAATATATAACAAAAGGGCCGAGGATATGGCTCAGTGGTTAACTACCCCTTGGGTTCAATCCTTGTTACCAAAAAATAAAAAATAATAAGAGAGAGGGAGTAGGGAGAATTATGGATTTCAGGAAGACAAGAGAGAGAGAGAGAGAAATTTGTGGATTTTAGGAAGACCAGAAATAAGAGGAATATATCTGAGAGTAGATGGATCATAACAGAAATCAGAAATCCACAGACAAAAGGTCCTGATAAGCAGTGAAGCAACCAAAGCTTGTTTCTGCATCTGTTCTGTGAGAGTTGGGCCCCCCAAATCATACCAGGCATAGCAGACATGACGGTCTTCCTGAACATGTTGATGACTGAGAGATAATATATGAGAAACTGGAGAGAACATCATTAAGTATAGTGGTCATGGAACTTGATGGACATATTTTCCACAAAAAGAAAAAAAGGAAAAAGAAAAATTATACTGAAGCAGTAGTTGGGAACCTCAGAAAAAACTCAGGTCGGAATATTAATTAGGATAATTGGAACTTATTTTTTTAAAAAGTATCTTAAGCATTACAATATAAGGCAAAGATGTCTGAATTCGGAGATAATTCTGCTGCCTACTTTTAATAAAATACAAGGCAAATAAAGTCAGTAGGGAATAATTAATAACTACTCAAGTCTCAATGAAATACTACTGAAAGGAATAAGTTCATTCAGGCACATATCTAAGTGTTTTTCCATCCACTTCCTGTTTCTCTCAGGGGAGACATGCCCAGAGCCACATCATGGAAGACAATACCTGTTCCCTGAGCCATGGTAGCATTGAAAGCCAGGCATTTGATGTTAAGTATCAGCAGTATTCAAAGAGGATTCACTATCAAAGAAGATTAAATCTGGGCTTTGTGAGAGAGCAAATGTAAGTCATACGGCACTTTCAGAAACTTTTCCATGCTCTAAAATTGAATTCTGGAAACTCCAATGGATCACAAAGAGGTACCAAAAGCTTACCATGATCTAAAGAAAATTTAACATCATTGGGATCAGATATCTTCCAGAAAGTTTGTCACTCACTTTCAAATTAGTTCTTCTACACAAACTGTTGATTACTTTTCTTTTTCCATTTATGTAAAACCATTATCAGAAGAGCAGAGTTTCCCAAAACCCCAGTAAGTCAAGAGAGAGGTAATGGGGCTTATGCTCCTATTCTCTGCTACAGAATAGAAGGAATGTATCTGCTACACACAAGTTGAGTGAATGTAGTTGTGGGAGAGTGATTTGTAGAGGTGAATGATGTTTGAAATAAGGGAAGACTGGTGTTTGATTTCCCTTTTTGAAGTGTTCTTATGAAATGCTTTCCTGATTCAACATCTGTGCCTTTTGGATGCAGGCATGTAACAGTCAACTTCCTACCTAAGTGGTGTGGCAAAAATATGTGAGTTTTTATGGCTCCACTGGATAACTGGAATAAGGTGAACTTGAGCTTGTCCTGAAGACACTCCACCCAAGAAAGCTGCTCTCTGATTTAATGGCTGTATCAACAGACACTGGAGCTATGGAAGATAGGGGCAAAAAATTAAACTGCAATCAAATATCTCTTATGAGACAGCAGTGAATAATAAATGTGTCTCAGAAAATTTATATGTCCCTAATCCATATGTGAAACAAGGGGAGTACAGCCCTGAAGTCTGTATTAGAGAGAAAGCGCAATAGTCAGGAGGGACTCTAAAGGCAGTTCAATATCTAAAGTAATATGCTCCCCCACAAAAAAATGGGGCCTCTTTAGGAAAACTCTAAGGTAAATGAGATAAACGTTAACTACCACACAAGACTAAAGATTTAAGCAAGTCTAAAGACCTGACTGGATTGTTAGGGAATGTGTCCAATATGTGACTGGGTTAAGCTTTTCCCCAGGAAGCCAGTACCAAAGTAATTCAACAAGTGAAGATATTTTATTATGAGGAGCATGGCCTCAGAATTAAGATAATAGATTTCAAAGAGCAGTCCCTGAGACCTTCCATCTATTATGTTCCCTGTAGTAGAAGGTCTATAAGAAACATACTCATGGCCACTTCAATAGTTTAAACAAGGCAAATGGTTTCAGAGAACACGAGTGGATGTGTTGGATAAAAAATTGAAACATGGACCCACCAATTCAGACTGAAAAGTAAAGTAATTACTTCAGAGGTTGGTAAAGAGCTTGTGAAAATAGTGGAAGTGAATGATTCAGGACCTAGGACAGGGCTGAGCCAGGTTTATACTGAAATATGGCCCAGTGGCAGCCAAGACCTAGACAAGAAGAGAGAAAACTGGACCTTTAAAATCTCCAGGGATGCTGTAACCATCAACTGGAATTTTTTTTCATGAAAATAATTAGTTTTGTTATTGTCATTTGTATAATTTTTTATTTTCTTCTATTATCTTATTTTGTTTTTTCTCAAGGTTAGTAATTCTATAAAATATATTATTTAACCAAATACATTGGAGATAAAAAGTATTTAAAAATTCACCTTAAAAAGCAAACTTTTATTGTGAATATTACCATTAATTTCAAAGCAAATAATCCAGCAGTATGAGTCTATTGTATCAATCACTGTCTCCCTTAATGTTCAACGTACTTGTTTCATTGCCATGCCTCCCCCTGTTATTCTCCATAGAGTATTTTGAAGCATATCCAAGATATTGTATTTTTTACAAAATATTATTATTATTATTATTATTATTATTATTATTATTATTATTAATTTTTTGAGATACCATTTTTACTATATTGCCTTGGCTGTCCTCAAATTCCTGATCCTTTTGCCTCAGTCTTCCTCATATCTGGAATTATAGACATATGCCACCATGCTCATCTAAGTCATTGTAATTTTAATGTTTAGTGTGATGAATACTTCTAGGTACCTTTCCAAAATGATAGCTTTTTTTTTTTTTTCTTTTTAGTCCTCCAAATCCATGACATTTGTGGATTTACAATTTCTTTTTCATGATCCATCTGAGAGCTTAGAAGAGTGACACCAATTGTTGATACTACTTAAACATGATTTAGTTTTGATTGATTTATTGATTCTTAGATACTTATTAACTGGGTACATGATGAAAAGTAGTGTTAAAATCTGATTACAAGCTGCAAAGCTTCAAGTGTTTAGTTTTGAGTCCAAATACCATTTCTAATGCTTTCTATCTAAATAAAAGTTGTTATCCACTAGTCTCCAAACTTCATCTGCATATTTCATCTTTGCTTCACTAATAGTATTTGGCTTATTATTTGGTTGTAAACATTAAACTTGGTGCATAAATAATGTGTTCTGCACAATAGCTGGCACTGCATGTAATGGCAAATGCTGTTATTTGTATTGAAATATAGAGAAATAACAATGTGAAGTACTAGGAAGTGAAAAAAAGGAACTCTTCTTGAGAAATTGATTAAGTGGAAATGAAATTTTCCTAGAATAATGGAGTGATGCCATTATTATGTCTCCTAGCAGCCTACTAGGTAGCAAGAATTTTTCTGTGGTGCTTGGAGCATTTCCCTTGACAGGTTTTTTTTTTTTTTTTTTTTTTTTGCAAAACTAATATTTTCTACTTAATGCAGCAGATCCCCATTAGTTACCCAGTTCCAAATACTTCAAAGTATCTGTCAAAAACTCAAATGAAAGAAAGTATTTGCAAAAATATGTGATAATTAAATTATATATACAACATATGAAGAAATGTATTATAACTCCATATAAAAGGAATTTATTTTTTTTTGAATATATATATTTTAGTTTTTGATGGATACAATAACTTTATTTAATTTAATTACTATTATTATTTTTTTAATGTGGTGCTGAAGACAGAACCCAGTGCCTTATATGTGCAAATCAAGTGCTCCACCTCTGAGCCACAACCCCAGCCCCCAACATATTTATTATGTCAGTAAGTTATCTTATGTTTCATAGAAAATATATAAAATATAATGTAAAATTCAAGCTGGCTTTTTTTTGCAGAAATTGACAAGCTAATAAAAAAATTCATATGAAAGTGCAAGGATTGCAGAATAGTCAAAAAACTTTGAAAAAAAACAAAGTTAGGGGCCTCATACCTCAGACATATTATATATCAATGGAATGATATTGTACATGCAGGAATAAATCCTCACACTTAAGATAAATTTATTTTGAGCAAGAGTGTCAAGATTCTGCAATTAGAAAGAGATGGGCTTTTTACCAAATGGCACAAGCACAGATGGACACACACATTCAAAATATATAAAATTTAACCTCCATTGTATATCATTAAAAAATTACCTCAAAATAGATAAACAAAATCTGAATATAAGCGTTGAAACTTAAAACTCTAAGAAAAAATGTAGAAATAAATTTGTTGTGCTCATGGGTTAGGCAATGATTCCACAGATATGACAAATAACATGCAAACACACACAAATATCATATACATAATATGTATATGATATTTGCAAAATCAAAAACATTGATACTTCAAAGTATCTGTCAAAAATCAAATGAAAGAAAGTATTTGCAAAACATGTGATGATTAAATTATATATAGAATATATGAAGAAATGTCTTATAACTCCACAATAAAAGGAAATAATTCTAATACATAACGAGGAATGTATTTGAACAAACATTTCTCCAAAGAAAAAAATAAAAGTATAATAATAAGATAAAAGTATATTAATAAGTATTTGGCCAGTGGTGTTAAGAAAAGTATGTTCAAATTTAATATGAAAATGCAAATTAAAACTACAATGAGGGCTGGGGTTGTAGCTCAGCAGTAGAGCACTCGCCTAGCACATGCAAGGCCCTGGGTTCGATCCTCAGCACTACATATAAATAAATAAAATAAAGGTATTGTGTCCAACTACAACTAAAAAATAAATATTAAAAAAACTACCATGAAAAGCTACTTCACACTAACTAGATAGCTATAATGAAAAAGACAAAAAATATTGTGTTGGTAAGTGTGTAAAGGAATTGGAAACTTTCTGCATTGTTGTGAAAATGTAAAATGATATAGCAAGTTTGGAAAAATAGTCTGGCAGTTACTCAAAATATTAATATAGTGTTTTATGTGGTTTAGCAGTTCACCTTCTAGGTGTTTGCTCAAAATAAAGGAAAACCTGTGCACCTAAAAGCATATATGTAAATGTTCATTACCACATTATTTATAAAGCTCTGAAAAGAAAATAATCCACATATCCACCAACAAATTAACAGTAGAATAAAATGTAGTATATCCTTATTCATAGACTGTTAACTCTTTCATACTCTGAAAGTAATGGGGTACTGATATGTGGAACAACATAGATGAACTTTGACAATATTACACAAATAAAAGAAGCTAGTCACAAAATATCACATATTACATATATGATTGCACATATATGAAAGGTCCAGAATTGGCAAAATAGAGAAAAAGAAAATACTAGTATTTACCTTTGAGTACGGTAGGGCATTTTACAGTGTCTGTTAAGAGAGGTATAGGGTTAATTTTAGGGGTATAAAAACATTATAAAGTTATTTTACAGTAATGATTGCTCAAATCTCTGACTACACTAAAAATGCCAAATTGTGCATTATAAGTGGGTGATATTTTTTTCACGTGAATTTCATCTCATTTAACTCTTGACTAAGCAAATGTGTATGCAATATGAAAAAAAAACAAGGGGCTTAAGGGATTTGGGGAATATGTCTTAGAATGATTGAGATTATTATTTGGGATAATAATAATAAAGATGCCTTATTAGAACATGGGAAGCCCTTGTTAATGTCGACTGGTTGGATTCCAGAAGCATAAGTTATCTGGAACACTGGAGGAACTTTCCTAGCATAGAAAGCTTCATCAGAGAATTATCAGTTTTATAGAGTCAATGCAATGAAGAAAAGGAGGTTAAAACTCTTTAAACTCTTGAAAAAGCCTCTGGAGTAGAGGTCTACTGACTTTTTATTAAATCTTTTATTAAGGAGCCAGATGGTAAACATTTTAGAATGATAGATTGTATGGTCTTTGTCACAACTCTTCAACTCTGCCCTTGTAATGAGAATGAGCTATAGACAGTATTCAGGTGAATGGGTATGGTAGTAGTCTGTTCAAAAATTTTTAAATGAAATAGGAGGGCTGGATTTGGCCTGCAGACCATAGTTTGATAATCACTGCTCTAAAGAAAACTAGATATTACAGGGGTTTCTCAATTCATGTGGAATGAAATCAAACTTCTCAGTACAAAGTCTCATATATCTTACCTTTTCTTGTCCACCTTTCCAACTGCATTTAGTATCATGCTTCCCCAGTCTAGTAAACTCTAATCCCAAAGCCTGATTTCTCTGTCCAGCCACGCTAAGTTCTTTGCTGCTTCAGTGGCTCTGTACTAATTCACTCTTTCCCTGGACCTTCACAGGTCTGAATCCTTTTTGGTCTCAGCTGTCAACTCAATATCAGTTTCTTAGAAGAACTTCTTATGACTAATCTTCCTCAGTAAACACCACACGGTTCTGACCTTGTTGCTTTTTATCACAGCACCCATTTAGTTTTTTTCCTAGCATTTATGATAATCTAAATCATTTTATTCATTTTGGTTCTTATTGATTATACATTTCTTACTATAGAATTAAAGTCCCATTGTTAAAAAAGCAGTCTGGCTTAGATAAATAAACTTGGCAAGTGATGTAAGATCTGTAAGCCTTAGTTTCATAAATTATGAAATAAGAATTATAAAACATACCTCAAAGATTTATCATGAAGTTACAATAGGATAGTACCTGAGAAAGCAGTTATCAGAGTGACTGGAACTCAAGAAGCGTTTAATGAAAACCAGCTGTGACTTCTGCTGCCCTCATCATCACCACTGCCATCATCATTACCACCAATACCACCATCATTGGCGACAGCAGCATTAAGGTCTTGTGCTCTGTATATGGTGCCATATGTAAAGGAAATTCAAAAGCATGTAGCTCAGAGAGGAAGACTGTCAAGAAGATGACATCCTCAGCTACATCATAACAAAACATCATTTAAAAGTTGTGTTTAGGTATAGGGTTTTGTTGGTCAAAACTTAACAGAACAACTTCCTCTGTTCCATTGGGTCTAGGATTTTTAACTGGGAAGATAAGGCTGTGGTGAGCCTGGGGGTGATTCAATAGCTGTGAATCATCTGGAGTCATCTAGAGACGTTTTTCATACCTCATCCACATCTGGTATAGGCAGTGGTTGTTAGCTGGAACACCAGTTTGGTTGTTGGTCAGAACACATTCATTTTTAGCTCAATGTGGTCTCTTTGTCTGGACTAATTTGGGCTTTCTCACAAGATGATGGAATGTTATTTATAGCAAAAGTTCAAGACAATGAAGCCATAGTGTGTGCCCTTTTTGTTTTTATTCTAATAAGTGATAGAATGTCATTTTCCTACATTCTTTGTGACAAACAAAAGTTTCCTCTTCCCTTAGGCTCAAGAGTAGGTGTACAGAATCCTACTACTAACTTGGATGATTTCCAAGGTCTCATCATCCCATCAAAATCATGTTCCATAGAAGATACTTAATTACCCCTCCCCCTAACTTCCATATGATTACTCTTCCATCAGGAATACCCCTGTCTTCATGGCCTTAATTGTTGAATCCCTAATATTCCCTTAAGGTCCAGTAGTTTTATCATGCCTTTCTTCTCACTTCTTTACTATTATCTATATATGTGCCAGTTGGGTACATGGAATTAACACTAAATGAACAATGGAATAAGAAAAAAGAACAAGTCTAGAGGAAGAATGCTATGGTTTGGATGTGAGGCATCCCCCAAAACTCATGTGTGAGACAATGCAAGAAGATTTCAAGGTAATTTGCTTAGGTTATGTGAACCTTAACCCAATCAGTAAATTAATCCCTGATAGGAATTACCTGGGTGATAACCATAGGCTGGTAGGTCTGGCTGGAGCAGTTTGGTCATTGAGGGCATGTCTTGGGGTATATATTTTGTATCTGCTGAGTGGATTCTCCCTCTGCTTCCGAATCATCATAAGAAATGATTCTCTCACCATACTCTTCTGAGGAATGGAATTGGCCCTCTATGATCTGAGACCTCTAAAGCCATGAGCCACCAAATAAAGTTAGCCTCCTCTAAAATTGCTCTTTTTAGTTATAGCAGTGAAAAAGCTGACTAAAACAAAGAGGGATAAATATTATGACTGAGTTAAAGTAGCCAAGAGTTTTTAGACTTGGGAAGAGGGGAATAGTTTAAAGATAATATAATGTCGGGGATTTTTTTGAACCAAAATATTTCAGGGTTCTGAAGCCATACTTGTGAATGCAGTGTAGAAAACTATTGGAGAAGCCACTGATACCATGTGGAGAGATTGTGTTATGTGCTTCACCAGTGAGGGAGAGGTTTTGATGCCCATGTTTGAGACTAGTGTGACTTGTCAAAATTGTCTGGAAAGTAGACAATCAAACTTCATCACTTTCTTTTCTAATTTTTTTTTTTTGTATTTTTATTTCAATAGAATGATAATAAGAAAAGACCCTTCAGAACAAAGACACACGAATGGGGGTAGACAATGAATGAGAATCCTTGGATAAGATTGATAACATTCTAAAGACATTCTGTGGAACACTGAAACAAAATGGGCAGCACCTCTGATTTGGATATTTGTGGACACTGGCTGTTTCCTTTCCTCTCATGGTTTTAAGCCACCTGTGCTGGCCGTTTCTGGGTTATTTCTCATTTTTTTTTCCTATTTTTATTTTTCTCCATATTTTCAGAGTTATTTTGATAGATTTCCTTCGATTTATTTTACTTTCTTGTTGAAACATTTTAAAGGGAATTTTTCAGAAAGGCCAATTCATCACTTTGGAATGAAGGAAGGGTGTGTTTAAAAATTACTCAAATAATGACGTACTTTTATTCAGCACAGCTCATAAACAGGAAAGCTTTTGCTCTATAGACAGGGTAATGTGGACTTCTCACAGTGTTGATTTTGGTTGATTGATTTCCAGCTTCAGGGCCCAAAGTGAACATTGTAGGGAGGGATTGAGATAAGGTGGGTTTAGCACTAAAGCATGTGCTAGATTGCTTAACTCAGGCTGGAGATACCTGAAGCCTATTAGAAATACAGAATGAATGAGAGACAGAATAGAATAAAGGAAGACTTGGGCCAAATAAGTATTTAATTATATATTACACATTACTATATTTTCTTACTGCATAGCCTGTAAAGTTCTAAATGCTAAAATGATGAGAGAGAAAGAGCATAACAGTAAGCACATAGGTGGGAGAAATTCTGGATTAGTGCAGATTAAGTGGAGGAAAATCAACATGTGAGCACTGAGATTACTTTTCATCATAAAAATTTAAACCAATAATATATGAAAAAATAGTAAAATATTTAAAATAAAAATGGCATGCACATGTACACACACATAGCCTTACATATGCAACCATTTAAGTAATAATAAGAGGCATAGAAAGTGATTACAGAATTGCATGGAAGATTCAAATAAGAACAAATATTATATATAATTCAAATTCCATGAATGCGTATATAGGAGAAGTTTAATGTCACACTATTGAAACACACTATAATATTGAATGAGTATCAGACAATGACAGGCTACCTTAATGTTTGATCTTTTCCACATGTTCCAAACTACAAAAATAAATGTTTTTGTCATCAGTCATTAAGGCATATTTATAAATCTGGCCATGGGCAGAGTTCATGGTAGAATTGTGAAAGAGGCATATTCTGAGGGCTCAAGCACAAAACTGGGACTGATGGAAGGAAGCCTTTCATAATTTAAACTGCCTTACATATTGCAAAGATATTCTTAAAAATAGTTTAAATGCCTAAGATTTGCAAAAATCAGAATGCTTTAGTGAATGATGAAGTATTATTGGAAAAGTTGGTGGTTTAATCCAAGCTTTCAGATGGGAATAGATTCACAGATCCTTCCAGCCTCCACATACCTTGATTTCAAGTAACAGTCATGTCTATCTACTTCTTCCCAGTTTTTGCAATCCAACTGGAAACTTCAAATAACCTTTAAAGTATAAGTAGAGTTTCCAAATTCCTTTTCATTGCATATTTTAAAATGGGATTTATTTATGGACCTTTTAATGTCTCAAAAGAAAACTTGTAAGTCCCAATAATATCATTGTTCAAGCATTTCCAAGTTAGGTGAGGCTGGGTAATACTGAAGATGGCATGGAAGGAGATGTATTATTTAACTGTAGAAATAATTTGCTAGTTCATCCAAAATAATCTGAAAATATACTTTAGGCCAGACAAAGGTAGTAAATGACAGAGCAAAAATTGGAAAAGTGGATTTGGAGCAATTTTCATCTTATTGTTTTGTTGATTAGCATTTTAAGGTGTTTTTCGGACAGTATGAACTATAAAGCTAATTTGAATTACAAGGGACACAACTTGGTAAGTGTGGCACACTGTTCACTTTGGAGTAATGGAGTATTTCTTAATTTGCCCAAGTGACTCTTTTGTCTAAAATCTAATGGATGGGGAGATTTAGAAGATGGCGGCCAAGGGAGTACAGCACACCAGTACGCTGCGCCACTGTGTGGGAGAAACACGAGGTGAAATGGCTGAAGGCTACCTTGGTGGGAATCCCCAGTGAAATTGAAGTGCTCCAGAATCTAGAGGTCAAAATTCCAGCGCGCGGGATTCGGCTGCAGGGGCTTGGTAGCGGGCGATTTCTCCACACGGAGCGAAGCAGTACTTGGTCAGCGGACCGCCCCGTGGATGGAGTCTGGGACGCACCCGAGTTAATTAGCCGCGAGTTACCAGAGAGGGATTACAGCGAAGCGGATTCTGCAGGCTCCTGCCAGTGGCACACTAGCCGCGCTGAGTGCTGAATTCCAGCTTTGAAATACAGGAGAGAATCGGTCCAGTTCGTTTCCCGACACCGGTCGGAACACACAGGAGAACTGCAGCCGCCATCATGGAGAGCTGACGCAATCATCCCTGTTTTCTACTGATCTCAGCTCATTCAACTACAGAACAGGTGATTCCAGGCTGGTATTTGCCTGCATCGCGCAGACAGATCGCTCAGGCTCGGGATTGGAAACTCTGAGGAGAATACTCTTCAGGCCTCACCCCTGGCAAGGCGGGCGCCGGGCTTTGAGTGGCCAGATTCTAGTTCCCCGGGTTGCTTTGGCCCAGGGCGGGAGATCCTTCTTGGCCCGGGGCTACGGAACCCGCGGCGACTGTGTCTTTGACCCTGCCCCTGTCTGAGCGTACACTGAGCTGGGAGAGGTTGGAGCTGCCAGGCCCGGGCGGGGGCCGCCTGGGCCTGAGGCTGGGGTACCTCTGTGGACCCTGCTCCGAGCAGAGTGTGGCAGGGATCGGAGAGGCTGGGTTCTGGCCCTCGTGGCTGCTTGAGCCCAGGGCCGCGGAGCCTGCGGGGACCGCGAGCTGAGGCCAGCCACAAGTGAAACTTGCGACGAGGGGCAGCGGGTCTCTGTCTCCTGGAACAGTTTTGACCCGGAGCTGGAGAGCCCGCGGGAAGTGCGTCTTAGACTCTGCTCCAAGGGGAGCGTACACCGAGCAGGGAGAGTTTGGTGCGGCCAGGCTTGGGCACCTAGCAGGGAGAGTCTGGTGCGGCCAGGCTTGGGCTCCCGGGGCGGCTCTGGCCTGGGTTTGGGGAACCCGCGGCGGTTGCCCTGAGGAGCCTGCTCCTAGCAGAAAGTGGCGGGGATCGGAGAGACCGGCTCCTGGCTCCCGAAGCGGCTCTGGCTCAGGGTTGGGGATCCTACAGGGACTGCTTCTTGGTCCGGGTCCTGCTGGGTACTGCGGGGGCCTGGAGGGCAGAGTGGAGCTGCCTCCTGTGCCCAGAGCAGGCTAAGGGTCCCGCCGGTGTGGTATCGCGACACCCCAACTGCAGCTGGGGCCGAGGAGAGTAGCTGCCCACGCCTGGAACAGGACCAGCGACCCGACGGCAGGGTAGCCAAGTCCACCCACTTGGAGTAGAGGCCGTGAAGAGCTGCCTTCTGACCCTGCAAGGTAGGCAGTCCTGCGTCCCACTGGCAGGACAGGCTCGGCAGCCGGCCAGTGTAGTGGACGAGTAGCATCGAGGCAGTCACGTCACACTGGTTGGAGTGGGGGTTGAACAGAGCCGCCGCCAGCATCCGGAAGGAGCCCAGAGACCAGTTGGAGAGGCAGTTAGGTACCCCCACTGGGAGTGGGGGTTGAGCAGAACTGCAGCCCAGGCCCGCAGGGTGGGCAGATCTGAGACTCACCGGCGGAACAGGCTTGGAGGCCGACCAGCGTGGTAGACACGTCACATCAATTGGAGTAGGGGTGGAGAAGAGCTGCTGCCCACGTCCGGATCAGGACCAACGATCCGAGGACGTGGTAGGAACGTCACCGCAATTGGAGTGGGGGCAGAGTAGAGCAGCCACCCGTGCCCGCAGGGCGGGCAGACCTACGACCAACCAGCGTAGTATATAGATCACCCTGATTAGAGGAGGATCACAGCCACTACCCGCCCTACAAGAGAGATATCCCAAATATACAAGAGCAACAAAAATAAACAGGGGGAAAAATTTCAAAAACACAACAGTTTCACGAAGCAGAAAGAAACGCAAGCAACATGAAAAGACAAGGAAAGAAAGGACCACAAGCAATGCAGGTCAACTCAACCCTAGAAGAGGTAATAGCTGCAACAGATGGAATGTCAGATAAAGAGTTCAGGATATACATGCTTCAGATGATCTGGACTCTCAAGGAAGACATGAGACAGGAAAATCAGACAATGAAAGATCACATTGACAAGGAACTACAGAAACAAATCCAGGAAGTAAAAGATCAATTTCACAGGGAGCTAGAAGTAATAAAGAACAAACAAATAGAAATCCTAGAAATGCAGGAAGCAATAAACCAACTTAAAACCTCAATTGACAATACTACCAGCAGAATAGATCACTTAGAAGATAGAACATCAGACAATGAAGACAAAGTATTTCAACTTGAGAAGAACATAGACAGTTCAGCAAGACTGCTAAGAAACCATGAGCAGAACATCCAAGAGATATGGGATAACATTAAAAGGCCAAACTTAAGAGTCATTGGGATACAGGAGGGCACAGAGCTCCAAACCAGAGGAATGAACAATCTATTCAATGAAATAATACGAGAAAACTTCCCAGACTTGAAGAATGAAACAGAATCCCATATCCTAGAAGCCTACAGGACGCCAAAAGTGCAAAATCATAAGAGATCCACACCTAGACACATTATAATGAAGATGCCCAACATACAGAATAAGGAGAGAATTTTAAAAGCTACAAGAGAAAGAAAGCAGATTACATTTAGGGGCAAACCAATCAGGATAACAGCTGATCTCTCAACACAGACTCTGAAAGCTAGAAGATCCTGGAATAACATATTTCAAACACTGAAAGAAAATGGGCTCCAACCAAGAATCGTGTTTCCAGCGAAATTAAGCTTCAGGATGGAAGATGAAATTAAAACCTTTCACGATAAACAAAAGTTAAAAGAATTCGCAGCTAGAAAACCATCTCTTCAAAAAATCCTTGGCAAAACAATACAGGAAGAGGAAACTGAAAATAACATTGAAAACCATCAGTGGGAGATAGGACAGTAAAGGGGGGAAAGTAACCAAAGAGGAAAACTAATCAGGTTTAGTAACATAAATAAACAAATATGACTGGAGGAACAAACCTAATCTCAATAATAACCCTAAATGTTAATGGCTTAAACTCACCAATTAAGAGACACAGGCTAGTCGAATGGATCACAAAACAAGATCCAACAATATGTTGCCTACAGGAGACACATTTGATAGGAAAAGATATACATAGACTGAAGGTGAAAGGCTGGGAAAAATCATTCCACTCATATGGACTGCGGAAACAAGCAGGAGTGTCCATACTCATATCAAACAAAATAGATTTCAAGCCAAAATTAATCAAAAAGGATAAAGAGGGACACTGCATACTGCTCAAGGGAACCATACACCAACAAGACATAACAATCATAAATATATATGCCCCAAACAATGGTGCACCTACGTTCATCAAGCAAACTCTTCTCAAGTACAAGAGTCTAATAGACCACCATACAATAATCATGGGAGACTTCAACACACCTCTCTCACCACTGGACAGATCTTCCAAACAAAAGTTGAATAAGGAAACTATAGAACTCAATAACACAATTAACAACCTAGTCTTAATTGACATATATAGAATATACCACCCAACATCAAGCAGTTACACTTTTTTCTCAGCAGCACATGGATCCTTCTCAAAAATAGATCATATATTATGTCACAGGGCAACTCTTAGACAATATAAAGGAGTGAGATAATACCATGCATCTTATCTGACCATAATGGAATGAAACTGAAAATCAACGATAAAATAAGGAAGGAAAAATCATGCACCACGTGGAGAATGAACAATAGGTTACTGAATGACCAATGGGTCATAGAAGACATCAAGGAGGAAATTAAAAAATTCTTAGAGATAAATGAAAACACTGACACAACATATCAGAATCTATGGGACACATTGAAAGCAGTTTTAAGAGGAAAATTCATTGCTTGGAGTTCATTCCTTAAAAAAAGAAAAAACCAACAAATAAATGATCTCATACTTCATCTCAAAATCCTAGAAAAAGAAGAGCAAAATAACAGCAAAAGAAGTAGAAGGCAAGAAATAATTAAAATTAGAGCTGAAATTAATGAAATTGAAACAAAAGAAACAATTGAAAAAATTGACAAAACCAAAAGTTGGTTCTTTGAAAAAATAAATAAAATTGACAGACCCTTAGCCATGCTAACGAAGAGAAGAAGAGAGAGAACCCAAATTACTAGCATACGGGATGAAAAAGGCAATATCACAACAGACACTTCAGAAATACAGAAGAGAATCAGAAATTACTTTGAATCCTTATACTCAAATAAAATAGAAGATAGTGAAGGCATCGATAAATTTCTTAAGTCATATGATCTGCCCAGATTGAGTCAGGAAGATATAGACAACCTAAACAGACCAATAACAATAGAGGAAATAGAAGAAACCATCAAAAGACTACCAACTAAGAAAAGCCCAGGACCGGATGGGTATACAGCAGAATTTTACAAAACCTTTAAAGAGGAACTAACACCAATACTTTTCAAGTTATTTCAGGAAATAGAAAAAGAGGGAGAACTTCCAAATACATTCTACGAGGCCAACATCACCCTGATTCCTAAACCAGACAAAGACACTTCAAAGAAAGAAAACTACAGACCAATATCTCTAATGAACCTAGATGCAAAAATCCTCAATAAAATTCTGGCGAATCGGATTCAAAAACATATCAAAAAAATTATACACCATGATCAAGTAGGATTCATCCCTGGGATGCAAGGCTGGTTCAATATACGGAAATCAATAAATGTTATTCACCACATCAATAGACTTAAAAATAAGAACCATATGATCATCTCGATAGATGCAGAAAAGGCATTCGACAAAGTACAGCATCCCTTTATGTTCAAAACTCTAGAAAAATTAGGGATAACAGGATCATTCCTCAACATTGTTAAAGCAATCTATGATAAGCCACAGGCCAGCATCATCCTGAATGGAGAAAAATTGAAGGCATTCCCTCTAAGATCTGGTACAAGACAGGGATGCCCTCTCTCACCACTTCTGTTCAACATAGTCCTCGAAACACTGGCCAGAGCAATTAGACAGACAAAAGAAATTAAAGGCATAAAAATAGGAAAAGAAGAACTTAAATTATCACTATTTGCAGACGATATGATTCTATACCTAACAGACCCAAAAGGGTCTACAAAGAAACTATTAGAGTTAATAAATGAATTCAGCAAAGTGGCGGGATATAAAATCAACACGCATAAATCAAATGCATTCCTGTATATCAGCGACAAATCCTCTGAAACAGAAATGAGGACAACTACTCCATTCACAATATCCCCCCAAAAAATAAAATACCTGGGAATCAATCTAACAAAAGAGGTGAAAGACCTATACAATGAAAACTACAGAACCCTAAAAAGAGACATAGAAGAAGACCTCAGAAGATGGAAAAATATACCCTGCTCATGGATAGGCAGAACTAACATCATCAAAATGGCGATATTACCAAAAGTTCTCTATAAGTTCAAAGCTATCCCAATCAAAATCCCAACAGCATTTCTTGTAGAAATAGATAAAACAATCAGGAAATTCATATGGAATAATAAAAGACCCAGAATAGCAAAAACAATGCTAAGCAGGAAGTGTGAATCAGGCGGTATAGCGATACCAGACTTCAAACTATACTACAGAGCAATAGTAACAATAACAGCATGGTACTGGTACCAAAACAGGCGAGTGGACCAATGGTACAGAATAGAAGACACAGTAACCAATCCGCAAAACTACAACTATCTTATATTTGATAAAGGGGCTAAAAGCATGCAATGGAGGAAGGATAGCATCTTCAACAAATGGTGCTGGGAAAACTGGAAATCCATTTGCATCAAAATGAAACTGAATCCCTTTCTCTCGCCATGCACAAAAGTTAACTCAAAATGGATCAAGGAGCTCGATATTAAATCAGAGACACGGCGTCTGATAGAAGAAAAAGTCGGCTATGATCTACATACTGTGGGGTCAGGCCCCAAATTCCTCAATAGGACACCCATAGCGCAAGAGTTAACAACCAGAATCAACAAATGGGACTTACTCAAACTAAGAAGTTTTCTCTCAACAAAAGAAACAATAAGAGAGATAAACAGGGAGCCTACATCCTGGGAACAAATCTTTACCCCACACACTTCAGATAGAGCCCTAATATCCAGAGTATACAAAGAACTCAAAAAATTAGATAATAAGATAACAAATAACCCAATCAACAAATGGGCCAAGGACCTGAACAGACACTTCTCAGAGGAGGACATACAATCAATCAACAAGTACATGAAAAAATGCTCACCATCGCTAGCAGTCAGAGAAATGCAAATCAAAACCACCCTAAGATACCATCTCACTCCAGTAAGATTGGCAGCCATTAAGAAATCCAACAACAACAAGTGCTGGCGAGGATGCGGGGAAATGGGTACACTTGTTCATTGTTGGTGGGACTGCAAAATGGTGCAGCCAATTTGGAAAGCAGTATGGAGATTTCTTGGAAAGTTGGGAATGGAACCACCATTTGACCCAGCTATTCCCCTCCTCGGTCTATTCCCTAAAGACCTAACAAGAGCATGCTACAGGGACACTGCTATATCGATGTTCATAGCAGCACAATTCACGATAGCAAGATTGTGGAACCAACCTAGAAGCCCTTCAATAGATGAATGGATTAAAAAAATGTGGCATTTATACACAATGGAGTATTACTCTGCAATAAGAAATGACAAAATCATAGAATTTGGAGGGAAATGGATGGCATTAGAGCAGATTATGCTAAGTGAAGCTAGCCAATCCTTAAAAAACAAATGTCAAATGTCTTCTTTGATATAAGGGGAGTAACCAAGGACAGGGTAGAGACAAAGAGCTGGAGAAGAAGAATAACATTAAACAGGGATGATAGGCGGGAGGGAAAGTGAGAGTTAAGGGAAATTGCATGGAACTGGAAGGTGAGCCTCAGGGTTATACACAATTACATATAAGAGGAAAGGAGGAGTAGGAGAAAAATTATATAAGTGGAAGAAACGATTTATAGTAGAGGGGATGGAGAGAGAGTAGGGGAGGGGAGGGGAGGGGAGGGGTGAGGGGACAGTGGAGAATGGGATAGACAGCAGAATACATCAGTCACTAGAAAAGCAATTTGTAAATCAATGGAAATGTAACTGATGTGACACAGCAATCTGTATACGGGGTAAAAATGGGAGTTCATAACCCACTTGAATCAATCTGTGAAATATGGTATAATAAGAACTATGTAATGTTTTGAACAACCAACAATAAAACAATTTAAAAAAATAAAAATAAAAAAATAAAATCTAATGGATGTAGGCACTTATCCTAGGTGGCAGTTGATTAAACCTAAAAAAAAAAAATTAAAGGCTATTCATATTTGCATGTCATGGTTGTTCATACAGGAAAACCTAAGCAATCTACAAAACAAAAATAAAACTGCTAGAATTTAGCTAGACCACAGGATTCCTGATCAACATTTTTTAAAAGTTATATATATATATATATATATATATATATATATATATATATATATATATTTGACTATAGTACTTCAGGTTTTTTAGCCTTTCTTTTAGTGTAGATTCACAAGATGAATTTTTTTTAATGTATCCAAAATGTATTTATTTACCTCATTACTTAATGTTTTCTTTTATCAGATTTTCCTATAAGATATAATTTACACGATAAACTTTACCCTATTTATTATATATTTCTGCAGGTTTTGAAAAACGCTATAGCTGTATAACTGCCACCACAATCGATATACTGAACAGTTCTATCACCCCCTTCATAATTACCCTGTGCTCTTTTGTAGTCATTCTGTTCTCCCACCCCTCATTCTTGGCAACTACTGCTCTATTTTTTTATTTGACGCTTTGCCTTTTCAAGAATGCCATATAAATAGAACCATGCAACATGTAGCTTTTAAAGTGTACTTTCTTTCACTCAGCATAATGCATTTTGGATTTCCCTGTTGTTGCTGTATCAATGTTTTTTTTTCCTTTGTATTGCTGAGAATTTTGCCATTGTATACTTGTATCAGTTTACCCATTACCCAATTGAGGGGTATTTTGGTTATTTTTGGTATGTGTGTTTCTTCATGTGTATCCTGTGAGAGACAGGAGGTTCTCATCCATCCTCTCCCCCTCCCCAAGCGTAAACTTTATTCTCTGGAGAGACAGGAAAGAATAATCCAGGTGAAGGTGTATACTTTCCAGAAGTTGTTACTATTCCCCTCCAAAACCTGTGCCACAAAGAAGGTTTCTCAGATCTCTCAGCCTGTCCCTGATCTTTCTTCTGACCATTGGATAGATGTGTGAAAAGGAACCTGCCATTGGTTGAGAATGTCCTTCTTGTCTGTGGTTCAAAAAGATTCTGTTTTCTCACATTCAATGGATTGCTAAATGTCGAGAACAAACTCGACAGTCTCAACCTCAACCTGTTGCAATTTGCTAAATTTCTAAATTCTTGTTAGGAGAATACTATAGGGAATCTGGCATTTCTGCTAAGGGAGCAGCCATGTGTGTCCTGACTCTTTTAGGCTGTACTCGTCCTTATTAGATTCTGGGTTAATTTGTCACTACAACAGCAACTCTTTGATGTCTTTTAGAAAAGTTGTGACTTTTTAGGTTACACAGTGTGATTTATTTTTGCTGCTATGTATGTGGAAGCAATGTTCTTGTCAGCTTTCTACATTTGAAAGAGAAACCAGAGAAAACCCTCCTTGCAGCAAGGAGTCTAGATTCCTGGTTAGCCATGTGACTGTGAGGGTAAATGACAGATTCCCTATAGTGGACTAAACTGTTGTGTTTGACAGGTTTGGTGCATTAAGTGCATTTTGACTTATAATATTTTCAATATGAAATGGATTTATTGGGATATAACCCTGGTTTAATTGAAGAGTTTGTGTATTACATTTCAACAGTGCAAATATGTCCTTCAACAGGTTTTTGTTTTCAATATTTTTTATGAAAAATAAGCTTCTCTAACCATTGTTCACCTCTGGGTGTGTAATGTTTCTTATTTATCTGGCTGTCTTTAAGACTTTCTCAATCTTTGATGTTGGGCACTTTGACTGGTATATCTAGGTATGGTTTGCTTTTTATTTGTTCTGTTTGGGATTCTCTGACCTCCTGGCATAAGTGTTGTTGACCTATAAACATACAAAATCATTTTGGCTATTACCAATTCAAAAGTACTTTGTTACCCTCCCTTTCTTATACATCAGAACTCAGTTTTCATGAATATTAGGTTGTTTTTTTGTTCCATAGGTGACAAATGTTCTACTTATATTTTATTCTAGGATACTTTTTCTCTTTGTGCTTCAGTTTGGTGAATTTCTGTTGTACTGTATTATGCTTAGTTAATCCTTTCCTCTATTGAATCTGTTCTGCTGATAAGTTTTTTGATGGATTAGGTGTGTGTGTATATACGTGTACACATATGTATCTATGTGTATGCATATGGGGGTGTATATGTATATCATTGCTTTCTTTTATTTATTTATTTTTGGTACCAGGGATTGAAACCGGGGGTTCTTAAGCACTGAGCTCCACATTCCCAGTCCTTTTTTATATTTTTATTTTGCTTAGGGCCTTAATAAATTGTTGATGCTGGCTTTGAACTCATGATCCTCCTGCCTCAGCCTCCCAAGCTGCTAGGATTACAGTCATGGCCACCACACCTGGCTATATGTAGCATTTCTTATACTTTTTCTTGAAATAGTTTTCATGTATCTATTTAAATTTTTAAGTTTTGTTACTCATGTCACCCTTGGTAAACTCTGTAGCTATACAGTATCTCTATTAAATAAATCTGAAGTTCATCTGATGATTCAAATATCACAATTGATTTTTTCTGCTATTTTATTCTTTAGTAATGTATAATATTTGCTTATTGTCTTTTACACTTCATAATTTTTATTTCATACTTGACTTATTTATTAAAAATCAAATCCATAGAGACTATTTAAATATTTATGCCCAGAATTGTGAAAGATCCTTCTTCTATGGTGATATAATTAGAGGATTGAGCAAATATAATTTATATATGAGCTTTCTGTGGCTTTATTTAGCTTGTTGCATCACGGGTTTCAAATTTTTCTTAACATCATATTATGCTCCTATCTTGTGGTTAGTGTGAGACCTGTAATGCCAAAGTTTTTCTCAGTATTTTTTCCTTTACTGGATTTCAGCCGATTCTGAATTTATACTGCACAGTGGGCTTTCTTTCCTGTCTTTTCACCCTTCTCTAGTGCTCTATGGATATTGTCACTCTGTATTCATGAAGCTCCTATGGAGGGGCATTCTCTACTTCTCCTACTTCAATATTAGGCAGGCCCTCTGTCTGCTCCTCAGTGGTGGGACTCCCTCAGCATCCCTAATCTTCCTCAAACATTAAATAATTCTGTACTCTTCCCAGTATAGTATTGGTAGCATGGGAAGTCTTCATGTTTATCACTGGTGGCAGTAATGGGAGAGGTGCACCTTGGGCAATGGCCTGGGCATGAATGGGATTTCTGGCACTTTCCAGGAAGAGCAGAATCTTGCCAAATATCTATACAAGTGACTCTCACCAGCACAGATAACTTCTGCTTCATAAGAGTAAAGGGTCTGGACCACATAATTTCCCTGATTCACTCTCATCTACAGATATTTTCTTCCTGTACCTAAGAAGCATCCAAGACACAAGCAGTTTCCTATAATAGCTGCTCACCAATTCTTTGTACTCTTTATGATCTTAAGAGTGAAGAGGTTTACCGCCCTTAAATTTACACAGATATTGTATGGCTGGAGCCCACAAAGGACCAAAGGGCTCTTTTCTGCCTCTTCAGATCTTTCTCACTAGCAGTCATTGTCTACTCAGGAAAAAGATCTGGTATGTAGCTGTAGACATCATTATATCTGGGGTTTCCCAGGTTTCTAAATTTTCACACTAGCCCATATTTGGTCTTTAAGAATTCATTTAAATTTCATATGTTTTCTTCTTCCCTGCTTTTATAGTGGTAAGCACTTTTTTCTACTATTCTCCAAAAACAGAAGTAATTCATGTTTCACTATCTCTAAGGAGAGAAATTGCACCTGTTTTATTCAGTTTACCAGATTGTCTTGCAGCTACCTGTGGGAGGCCATCCTCACACATGATTTGAGTTACCTCCTTGGCTGGGTGAGAGGCGCTTAGACACAGCTGTGTCAGAGCTTTCCCCACCCTTTCCCAGGTCTGAGGGCTTGTCCCTGCAGAGGTGTGCCTGGCCACTGCCCTGAAGACCCAATTGTCGCTCCTGACCTTGGGATGCTGCCCTGCTTAACCTTCATTGGATGGGATTTTCCCTGGAAAATCCAATTTCCCTGGCGTGTTCTCTCTTGCTAGTCTCTTCTGTAAACCTCTCTAAGGCATTTGGTGGCTGGAGGTGGGAGCTAGGAGAAGCCGTCCTGGAGCTGGTATTAAAGGTAATAAGAGTCTTGTCTCTTTAATTTAAAACTCTCTAGCAATTACTCATGTATTGAACCTTCTTTCATGAAGCCAGCACTGGTCATGTGGCAGAGCTACCACTCTTGGATAGCCTAGAAATAAATTAATTGTGACTTTGTAGAGTATATGATTTCTTCTCACAGCTATAATGGAGATGTATGTTCCCAAAGCTTTCCACATCCTAGGCAGAAGTGGAAATATAATTAATTATGTTTCTAAATACTATTATCCAACCTTTTAAAAATGAATAATAAAATACCACCATTTATAATAGTTTTGAAGTGTAAAATATGGAGGGCCATTTTTATCAAAATATGCATAAGAGCTTTACACTAAAAATGATAAAACACTACTGAGAGAAATTAAAACCACATCAACAAATTGAAAGGGGTACCATTTTTATAATATAAAGCTCAATGTTTTTGAAATTTCTGTTATCTAAAGTAATTTAAATGGAACTATAGTCTGAATCCCAGCAAACGATGCTTTGGGAAAGAATGGAAAATGTGTTTCTAAATTTTATGTAAAAATACAAAATCCAGATCTCACTGAAGTATTCTTTAAAGTACAAAGTTGAAGAATTTATATGAGTTGATTTAAGACTTACTATAAAATTGGAGTAATCAAGAGAGTGTGGTGTTGTTGAAAGGATAATCAAGTAGAACAATGTGTCAGAATAGAGAGTACATAAAAATAGACTATCTTTTATTTTTCTAATCTCACATTGAAGTCACCTTCTCAGTAAACTTGATGTTTCTTGAAGTTATAACAGTTTCCTTGGATAAACCTTCTAACATTCTCTTTCTGTATACTTGATGTACAAACTATTGTAAAATTAAATCATCTTTCTATAATATTTCAATATTTTTAGTGTTTCCCATGAGGACATATATTGATAGTGTATCTTGTTCATGTTTGTGTTAAGGTTTAATAAAACATTTAGCACATGATAGGTGTATGAAGAGTACAAAATCAATGACTTGTTTCTTTGTTGTGTGTAGTAAACAATTTGAGATTATTTTGGGATACAACTGAAAGCCATTTCTTGACATTTTCTAAACTAAAAGAAGAGATGTGTTCTGGAGACCACAATTTTACATCTTTGATAATGTCAACTGTTTTCTTTATTGCTTTTCTCTTACTGGTTTCATCTGTTCTTTAGTTTTTCTCTCTGATTGCTGTATCATTCAGTATTCCTACTTTCAAGCAATCAGAAATAAATGTTGGCTTCTTTGTTAGTGATAATGTGAAGTAAATTGTATTTATTTAAGAGTGAACTCTTCAGAATGTACCATTGATTTCTCCAACTTTTCAAAGTTTGCAATCCTACTGGCTTTTTTCTTACTTTTAATATTTTGAAATGATTTGAGAATCATGGAGAGGTATAAATATAATAGATTTCCTAAATATTTAATAAAATTCCCCAAATGTTAACATTTCAACATCCAATTTTTCGTTCTCTTTCTCTTGGATGGATGCATATGTAATATGCACACATTTCACATATGTACTTATAGCTACACACTCACACACACACACACAATAAATGTATACATATGCACCTGATGACTTCACATGGATATGTATTGTTTGTATACATATATAATGTTTTTCAAAATTTTGTTAAATTTAAAGATGTGAATATTCTTTTAACTCTTAATTCTTCAGAATGTGTTGCCTAAAAGCAAGGATTATATTTTTATGGTTTAGATATTAGTTGGCCCCAAAAAACTCATGTGTGAGACAATGCAAGTAGATTTAGACAGGAAATGGATTATGGAAGACTTAACTCAATCAGTACATTAATCCCCTGGTAGGAAATAAATGAGTATTAACTGAAAAAAGATGGGTGTGGCTGGAGGAGGTGAGTAATTGGTGGTGTGGTTTTGTGGTACACATATTTGTCCTTGTTGAGCACAACACTCTCCCTCTCTCTCTTCTTTCTCTCTCTGTCTCCTTCTTGGAGCCATATCTTGAGCCACTTTCCTTTAGCTCACTCTTCCACCATGATGTTCTGCTTTACCTTGAGGCCCAGGGAATGGAGCTGGCTTTCTATGAACTGAGACTTCTGACACTATGAGTCCCCACCTAAACATTTTCTCTTCTACTTGTCCATGTCTATGTCTTTTGGTCATAGCAGTGAAACAGCTAAAACAATATTTTTTACTTACTCACAGTAAAATTATTTAAAGCAGGAATTACTTTGTTACAATACTATCAAAACTACAAACTTTTAAAAATTTTCTCTAATTATCTCATTAATATCCTCTTTTAGCAAGAAAACATTTCTATTTATTTCAGTATCCAGTCCAGGGTCACATAATAAAATTGGATATTTAGTCTTTCTTTCATTATTTTAATTTTTTGACTGTTTATTCTTTAAATTACCTTTTAACTTGTTTTAGGGTTTTGTCTTCTTGCTTTTATCATAATTGCAATTAAAGTGTACATTTCAGTAGATATAATTGTATGAAGCACTTGATATAATTTAATTTAATTGATAATTTGAGTACTTCTCTATTGTGTTCTCATGGTGATTAATAAGCATTTAACAGGAATCTTTTTAAAAATATTTGTTTCTCAACACATTTTGTCCACTACTTTTAGTTTATCATGATCATTGTCTGAAATGATTAATAATAAGATGGGTGGTCAAGTGGTGATTTCCTAATCCCATCATTCTTCTACATTTATTAATTTGGAATCTCCTAGGAAGAAGAGGTGTTCCTTTTTGCTATGTTTATTTATTTGGTATGGATTTTTATTGTTTTAATGATCTACAGCATATTATTCTCATTTTTTGTAAATATGTCATAGTTTGTAAAGGTTTTTCCTGTCACAATCTTCAGTATACATTTGTCTTACTAAAGAATCTAAAGTATCTAGGTCCTATTAGCATAAGGTAAGTAGTTTTAAGGACTAGCAGACTGTTCCTGGGAAGCCAAAGCAGTAAAAGTTCATGCAGAATACAATATGACACAAAGATAGAGTGATGAGATACTTTAGAGGCAAAATGGTAAATATCTTGCAATTTCTGCTAAGTTAAATAAAACAGCTTCTGGTTTTCCCATTTATCTCCAGATCAATAGCTGCATGACACAAGTTTTCCCTTATCAGCCAACATGATGAGTAAAATGGAAAGTGATAGGTAACATTCTTTTCTATGTACATTTCAAATCTTTGATACTGCAATCAATTTATTAATTTCCTCCCAGTCAGTTTTTCACTTTTGATATACTAGAGAAGAATTAGGTTAGATGAATGCCAAAGATTTCTATATGGTCTTTCTTAATATACTAGTAACTATTTCAACTCTGTCAGAGATGTCTTGGAGATCCTACAAGGTGCTAATGATTGCTATTATAATATAGACTCACAACCTTGTTATCAAGGTTTATACACAAGGTATTTTAGATAATCCACTAGAGCTGTGATAAGCTATATTTATGTCAGGACTCTGTTTATTGCCTTATCTCTATAAACTCCCATACACACTGATGGGCAATAGATAATATTGGTCTCTATAGAGTTATACTATTAACTTTGACTATTATCCACTAATCTAAATATGACTTAAACAAATTTAGGTTACTCTGATAAAGAGTAGGATAAAAATACAAAGACAATATGGACAATGTAGTTTTTGTTTTCCTTAACTAAACACAACTTCTACTTTATACAGGTAGCTGTAAATGAAGAATTGACTCAGGTATAAAAATGGTAGGATAGAAAATCAGTGGGATGTCTGTATATTTACTCCTGAGCACCTTATGATTAAGTGATAGCCAGTAAAGAGGTTACTTTTCCTGGATCAAATCTTCCGTTTAGTGTACTGGCTTTATGCTGGTGTGTTAGCTAAGCTTGCCTTGTTTCTGTTTCTGTGGTTTAAGAAATGCTTCTGTTCAAGCCCATCTAACATACACACATCCTCATGACATCATCAGTGTCTCTTCAAATATTACCTCCCTGGTCAGAACAGCCCCAGCAGCAGTTTTCAGAGACTATGACACTCCTTTCCCACATGCACAGTGGGAAAGACTTATCTAAGGGCTCATATTCTCACCATCCTGTGGTCTTGGTCAGGGCCATTTCTGAATTTCTATCAATTGAAATATTCAGTGTACTTGTATGGCACCTCTGGTATCTCAATGACAAGACCCACCAACAAATACAGCTTTTTTTAAAATAATAACTTTACAAATAAAACATTAGATTTATCTAATTGAACTGAGACACTCAGGTTAGCACATTATGTCCATAACACATGAATATGTTGCCATTGACAGATTCAGCCTAGTCTAAAATTTTGTTTTTCATCTTTATAAAATCATCCTCAGGGTCTGTTTTCATACATCTTCCACAAATTAGTCCTTATTAAGTTGGCATAATTTGCAACATTTTTGCTTTTCTGGAAGTGTGTATTTAAGTTTATCTCCTCAGGCTTTATGTTATAGTTTATATGTGATACAATGGAGAATATTCCTATAGTTATAATTCTGTTACTGAGGAGAGTGCAAGAAATTGACTTTTACCTTGAGAGATAAGTGCCTCATTTGAGTTGCTATGAAGAGGAAGAAAAATTTGTCATACAGGTGAGGAAGTGTCAGTTCAACTAGTGGGGGTGATTTGGAGGAATCACAGGTTTTGAAATTCATTATATATCTGCATTTTACTTGGTAGAACACGAACTTTAAGAAAGCATATTCTGACTTTTTACTGAGGGGACTAGAGAGTCAATGAGTTCAATTGAATGGATATTTCAGTGAATTCAATTGTCATTGCAATTTGGCAACTTACATGATAAAACCTTGAGTTGAATTGTTAGTTACCTTATCCTTTATGCTGCTAGAAATAACAGCTTTTTAAATTTACATGTTATCCCTTATTTTGGGTTATGTAAAACAAACCAAAACTAATTTTAGAGATTCTTCTTTGTGATTCTTTTCCTTTAATTTTCCAGTGTCCTTCGAAGCAGCCACTCTATGCTGCAGTTCTTGTATTACTTTTTCAGATCATGAAATTCTATCATCATAATAGCAAGGATTCCCCTTCCCCAACTTTCTTTCACTCAGTTCTTTAATCATGGTTAACATAGGGAAAAATTCAATTTTCTATTTCATAACAGAGTGTCATTGACAACTAGCTGTCCATCCACTAATGATAATGGGATTTTCATTGCCTTTAGCAGTGAAAGCAAATAATCAAGCGTGTATTCCTTCCAGCTTAAGCAAGGCCTTTTGTTTAAAATGTATTCTTTGTGACAAGGACTGAATTAGACAGGGTTATTACTTGTAAACAAAAGAAATTGTTTCATTTACAATAACAGAAAAAATTGGTAGTCTCTCTAGGCAAGAAGGCTGGGGAAATAGTCTGAAACCTATAGTAGAGCAAAATAAAATTGAAAGTATCAAAAATAAAGGTGAGGAGTACCCATTCATTCCAAAGAAATGAACGTTGTCAGATTGCATACTGCCTATTCTAAAGGCAACATCTAGGGATAACATATAAAGTCAACTCCGGACATTTCTTTCCTAGTGAACACCGAAATGGCAACAGCAGAGACAATGTTCCTGTACTCCATTAGGATATATCAGACTGCAATAACTTTGTAAATATTGATAGTATATATGTAGATACAATTACCTTATATATATAATCATTCCATACAGTGATAGTTACTATGTTGCAGAGAAAAACAAACTAGTTTAATGGTTAATCAGTTTTAGGATCCAGGCTCTGGCAGAAGCTAGTTACTTTAGCTGTCAATTGTTCAGATTTGATTAGAGTAAAATAGGTTTTTAATAGATTAGTTTTTCTAATATACTTACTCCTATCTTAAATGAATTAAAAAAAATAAGACAATCAGAGTATTACAAGAAAAGTTCTTCTGGTTTTGAATAAGTTAGACATTTGTCAAAATATCCAGTTTCCATATATAACATTTTATTTGGTATTGTGTCAAAATTACAGTGACACTTTATGACATTTTATGATGGCCAAGATATCATTTTAAATTCTATGAAAACCCTTTTTTTGTCATTTATGAAATCTCTTTTTTTAATTTTAGCCATGAACAAAGTTCTACTTTTCAGCCTCTTTGTTTTCAATTTCAGCAGAAATTAATTACATAACACTTAATATTTTGCACATCAGTTAATAATTAATGAGTGCCCAGTGGTCTCCCAGCAGTGTAATAAGCATTCTTCTCTTTTACTATTTATTCCCAGAGTGCAGTGATTTATTGACATGCTGAAAATCTTAGCAGTTTCACAATATGAAATCCATAATAGTATCCCTGTGAAGAGTTAACACTTTCTAAATTATCCCCAAAAGCAAAGTAAAGAAACATCCTATCTCTGAATATGAATACCCTGAATATACTGTAAGTTTTTTTTTTTTTTTTTTTTTTACAGAAAGAAGGTTTCTTTTTTCTGATTTTGAACAGCATTCAAAATAGTTCCAGCATATCAAGAGTAAAAGAAAGTGAATAATGCAAGGACAAAATCTTCACCTAATATCCACAGTTTTTAAAGGACTTATATCTACTTACTATTAAACTCATAGATGAAACTTTCTGTGGGAGTGGGGGTAGGCATCAATGTTACAAATCAGTGGGACAACAAGGCAGAAATAGAAGATTTACCTTAAAACATGTGTCTAAAATCTGAAAGTATTTTCAATTGTAAAGGACAGACTACCCCTAGAATTAGAGTTAGAGTTAAGACTACAACTTCTTTCCTTGATGGTGGATAGGTGATGGTGAGGACTGAGGCCATAGGCTATTAGCAAATCTAGGAACTCTTTATGGCCATTCTTAGCTATTGTGACTAATTCTGCTAAGGACATTTATATATACTACTCTACATGGTTCTATGTTTTTATGTACCTCTGGTATATTGTAAAAGGAGAATTGCTAACTTTCAAATATGGTAACTCTATGTTCAACAGTTTTAAAAATATATTTTTAGTTTTCAGTGGACCTTTATTTATTTATATGTGGTGCTGAGAATTGAACCCAGTGCCTCACCACAAGCTAGGCAAGTGTTCTACCACTGAGCCACAACCCCAGCCCTTACAGTTAACATTTTAAGGAGCTGCTTGCTGGATTATTTTCCAAATAAGTTTTACTATTTTAAACTCCCACTATCAATGTAGGAGTGTTCGAGTTTCTCCTGAAAGCCCTTTGTGCATTTGGTACACTGCTATAAACAATATATAGGCTCTATATACTTAAACCTTGCTGAATTTGTCTTACTTTTAGTGTGCATTCTTATGATTTTATATAGGAAAGGTCACAAAATTTACTCATAGAGATGTTATTAACATAACTCATAGAGATTTCATTAACAATATTTTATTTAATTTCTTGCACATGGCTTTGACTAGAACCTGCAGGACAAAGTCTCATAGAAGTAGCAATAGCCCATGACATTCTCTGAATTTTAAAGAAAAAGCATTTCATTATCCACCATCATCATATTAATTTAATATTTTTGTAAATGCTCCATATAAGATATAGGAAATTCCCTTTTATTTCTACTCTGTTAATCTGTTGGGGTTTTTTCCATACAAGGGTATTAAACTTTGTCAAATACCCCTTATTCATATATATAAAGTTTCTGTTCTTTATTCTATCAATGGAATATATTAAATCTATTTATTTTTGGATGTCATATCATCCTTAAATTCCTAGGATGAATACTACTTTACTATATACATAGTTATTTAGGGAAAAGTCCAGTGTAATGGTATTACTAATGGTTAAGTAGCTGAGCTGTTTCTTCTCAGATAAGGCAAAAAAAGAGAATATAATTATTAAGAAAATATTTTCATAGCACTTGATTATAGAATAATTTCTCATGTACTATTATTTACGCAAATAGTGATATGAGAGTTTCAATAATAATTTAAAGCAAACGTTTTAAAAGAAAGTACAGTGATTACTTTTGCAAAATTTATTCTTATAGATTCTATACATAAAAACAACATTGCCTCAGTATGTAAATTAGTATAATTTTACACAGAGATAAGCCTATAGACCTAGAGCATTTGAAAAAAACATCTAAGTACACACAGTAAAATGTTATAATTCTCTTTAAACTTATCTGCCTTTGCATTATTGAACAAGAGCAGCTGCATGATACATTTCCTATACTTAATTACAATGATAAGCCAGTATCAGATATGTAGCAAGGACTCAATAAATTTCAGCATTTTCTGGTAGAATAAATGAATGAAACATTGTTCTTATTGGACAGTACACACAATATCTAAAGTTCTTTTAGAAACGCATTATGAGAATTAAATCAAAATTGCAAACTAGATAGGAAAATAGGCCAAGTTTTATTTGTGCATGTTATTGTGGGATCTTATACATACAGTCTCAAAAACATGCATATACACACACACACTCACACACACACTGACTTTTGTTTTCTTCTTTCATAGTTGGATTCCTTGGTTAAATGATGACACTTTCCTCTTTTACTTGTTGGAGAACCAGTGCTTATCTGCATGCATTCCCTTCAGTGTTCCAAGAGCAATAGTTAGTCCAAAAATTCCATCATTGGGGCCTAAGCTTTTCATTTCTTGTTGTTATGTTTTATTTGGCTGACTTCACTTTGCAGGTTTCTTCATATGGGTTATCAAACTTAGGATACTGAAATTTTAGCATCTCAACCACAACTGAAGCTGTCCTTTGTTCAAATGAAATGAACTTGTTTTGTGGTGGAGTTAATTATATATTAGTTACAATTTTGCTCTTGTACAATTTTCACAAATGCAAAGCACTTTACCTCATAGAACTAATGAAAAGATTAAGTGTTCTGTACTATAAAGCTTCTAAAATATAATTGGAATCTGAAACAACCTTTATGGCATTTCCAGCAAAGAATTCTATTCAAATTCTAGGGTATGAAAGAATGAAGGAATATATCAAGGACCTAAAAGTTACAAATGACTTCAATAAGTTAATTAACTCAAATTGAGTTAATGTGAACATTACTTACATACAGAAGTATTTTCTAGAATTCCCTAATGATTCACTAAATATAAAAAGGGAATATTTCAATATTAAAATTTTTATTAATAGATTCTATTTTTCAAGCATACACTTTATCTAAATATAAACAGTGAGGGTTTTCTATCTAAACGCTTTTCTTATAACCTAGGTGTGAGTGCTTATGGTCATGTGGAGGAAGTTGTGTTCCTCCACTCCACTAGTCTTTACTGGATTCTAACTTCATCATAGCAATGCATTCATGTGTTTCAGGTTCTTTAAATTCATTAACAAAATTGTGTAGCACTGAGACCTTGTATGCCTGACTTTTTGTGTGCTATGATTGTATGACCTTTTCAGTATTCTCTGGTTCATTTATTTCTGGCAATTCTTTGCAATACCACTCAAATACAGTAGTTATCAAAGATTAGAAGCTTTAGGGTTTGTGTTACACAACAATGATGTTATTAAGTGAAACGAAGAAAAATTGGTCAGGATATGACCAATTTTTCAATGATAACGATAATTATTTAGTATACGAATGGAAAGAGAAGAGTGGATTATCAAAGTGAACCAAAAGTTGTAAGTAGAATCAAGGATCTCTATTTTAGACCTTGAGTCTTTGTGATCATATTCACTCACTCATTAAAAGATTTTGAAAGGCATACTCAAAGCAGGGATTTCTGGAAATTAAGAATGAATTGCTCGAAATTCAGACCTCCAGGAAACTCTAAGAGGTGAATCAGATACCCATAATCATCTGTAACATTAGATAAAGACATAGATAAAGTGCTACTGATTTTAATGAAAAGAGTACTTCCAACTGTGGATTTGGAAAAGATTTCCAGAGATAATGACCTTTAGGGAAAGGATGAAAAGAAAGAATTTGGATAAGTGTGGGAAAAAGAAAAGCATCTAGGCAGAAAGAACAATGGAAGAATTGCTAGAGGATACATATAATTAGAGAAGCATGAAGTTTTGTTTTCAGTTCAATTTTTTTCTATAAAATGTTTTTTTTTTAGATAAGGGATATTCTAGTCATGTAAGTTAAGCTTCTTGACAGATAGATAACACTGCACCTAAACTATGAATGCATTCTCAAATTTTCAAATACACTCAGAACATTTACAAAAAGGCCTCATATTCTGAGACATAAAGCAAATTCAATGGAATTTCACAGGTATATTTTCCGACCACACTGCAATAAAGTTGAAAACTAAGTTTCAAGAATATAAGTAGAAGATATTTTCATGTTTAGAAGTTAGAAATCATAATTCCTGGATCAATAAGGAAAAACACTGAAAAATAGCAAACATTTTGGACTGAATTGAAATGAAAGTGGTGTATATCAAAAGTTGTGAAATAAATTTGTACTAAAAGGAAAAGATACATGTACATGGGAGTAAAAAATATCCTGAAAATAAGTGATTTAGGCATCTATCCTAAGAAGTTTTAGAAAGGGCATCACATAACTTGCAAATAAAGCAAAATTAATGAAATCATGAAAACCCAAGTGTGAAAATTAATTAGATAAAGAAACATACAAAAGAGCTGATTACCAAAGGTGAAAGATAGTCTTTGAAATGATGAATAAAAGTTTTATGTCTCTGGGTAAATTTTTAAATGAAAAGAAAAAAATATGTTATTACTGCAGAACCTGTAGTTCTGAAAATTTGTCAGTGAATTTTATATTATAAAAAGTACATCAAATTAACAACTTGGAGGAAATATAAAAACAAGCTGTATTTTTAGATATTCGCTATAAACACAAACTTATTTTATAAAGAATACAATTTAAAATATTCCAAAATAGAAATATTCATAATATACCTTAAAATCAATATTTAAGAACCCTCCACACCATAAAACTCCATTGGGAGAAGTTAAAATATGACATAAGTAACTGAAGGGATAAACTATGTTGATGGCATGGGATATTCAACACTGTATTAAGATAATTTTACCGAATTGATATGTAGAATCAAATCTATTCTTTTTTCTTTTTGGTACCTAGGATTGAACTCCGGGGGTAATTAACCAGTGAGTCATATCCCTAGCCCTTTTAATTATTTTATTTAGAGACAGGGTCTCACTGAGTTGCTTAGGGCCTCCATAATTTACTGAGGCCTGGCTTTGAACTTGCAATCCTCCTGCCTTAGCATCCTGAACCTGTGGTATTATAGATGAGCATCACTACGCCCAGCTGAATCAAAAAAATTATAACACAAATACCTACAGTTTTGTTTTTGGTGGAGTTTATCAAGCTAATTTCCCACCTTACATGGAAATCTGGAATGACAATAATATGATAGATGCTATTACAAAAGAAGAGCCTGTACTGTCAAATAACATTGTGTATTTCATAGTTTTAACAATTAATTATAATTAACAAGATAGTATATTTGGTGTAGAAAGAGACCAAAGAAAAGAAGATACTGTGCATAAAACATCTTACTTGTTTTAGGGCAAAGATGATAGTGTACACTATTGATCAGTATTTTTAATAATGTTGGTTAGGTCACTTGAATATCTATACATTAATAGTAGCAATTGTTCTACTATATTTTACTGTGCACAGTTATCATTCCCATGTTGATTATGAATGAGAATTATATAATTTAACATTTAAAATCAGACAATCTTGAAAATCTAAAGGAATACCACTCATAATTACACTGTGAAAAAATAAGTCAAACCTGGGGACTTTGAATAGAAAACAGGGACATGTGTTAATACTAAATATAGGTGTGAAAAGGAAAGGCAAAGCAATTAAATTTTCAGAAAATAGTATAAAATTTTTCTAATGATCTTGTATCAGGCAAAAATTTTGTCATAAAAATCAACTCACAAATATATCAACTTTTCTACTTAATAAAATTACAAATTTTCTTGGATAAGAAGACACCATTAGGAACTAGGAGTATAGCTCAGTAGTAAAGCACTTGCCTAGTATGTGTGTGAACCTGGTTTTGATTCTTAGCACTGACAGTAATGAAATAAATAATGCTTTTAATGGAGGGAAAAGTTGGCAAATAACTCATATTTTAAAAATAAGAAAAAATCAACTATTTGATAAAAAATTCTATCTCATAGAAATATAGGTGAGCAGTGTTAACAGGAATTGTAAAAAAATGGTCTATAGGAACAGGAAAGGCTGTTAAATGTTATGGTCATTGGGGAAATAAAAATTAAAACTGAAATTTAGCAGCCTACCATTAGGGTTAGAATGAAAACTATAGTTAATGCCAAGATATTCTGACCTGTAGATCAATGAAAACTCTCAAGCACTGCTAGTTAAAGTGTAATTTGGAATACTACTTTGGAAAACAACATCTACCAAAGTCAAGCATATGATAAAACTATGAACTAGAAATTCAATACTTATGCATACAATAGAAATATATTTATATGTATGTCAAGAGAAATGAATGAGAATTCTCAGAAAAGCATTATTCAGAAAAGTTCAGATTGAAGCAATTCAAAAATATTTCCCCTGAAGAACAGATACATTATATATTATGTATCATTATAAATTATTGTGACATAATCTATATTGTAATAAATAATGAAGTTCTGTAATTACATTTTTGTACTTTTCTGTAAAGTATTATGCTTCACAATCTAAAAAATAAAATAATCAAATTAACAAACAAAAAATACCTCAGCATTAATGTTACATGTAAATCTCCAAATAACTTTAACTGATGCCTTCTATTAAATGTTTTCAGAGAAAGATAGACAGGACTTAGAAGTAAATGCACAATGTTAGGTTATTTTGAAAATAATTTAAAAAATCATTGAAATATGAAATGAAAGAAATCTGTTAAACCTGAGTACAACCCAATGTATTCAAGAAATTAAATCAATAATTAATAATTTTCAAAAGCAGAAAGCACAAGATTGTGATGGTTTCATTGGTGAGCTCTACCAAACATTTAACTCATGATAGCTACTATCTCTAAAATATTTAAGTAAATGATTAATCCCCACAATCTTATCAGAAAGTGGAAGCATAGAGAATGAGTCCTAATTCATTCCATGAGGCCAGCCCAATACAAATCCTGACATGATATTACAAGGAAGAAAATAACAGATCAATATTTATCATAAGTATCACAGAAATATTTATATACCTAAACCATATGAGATATATTTCAGGTATGCATGGTTGCTCCAATATTTAAAATGTAACTAGTGTGATCTAATATAGTAATAAGTAAAAAGAGAAAAGTTACATAAAATATCAATAGATACATTAAAAGCACATGAAAATTCAATCATGTTAAAAATTTAGAAAGCATGGCATGGTGGTACATGCCTGTTATCCCAGCGGTTTAGGAGCCTGAGGCAGGGTGATTGCAAATTTAAAGTCAGCCTAGCAACTTAGAGAGATCCTGTCTCAAAAAATAAATAAATAAATAAATAAAAATAGAGGGTTGGGGATGAGGCTCAATGATTTAGCAAACCTGGGTTCAATCCTTGGTATCAAAAATAAAATTAAAAAAATATATATAAATAAATAAATGAACAAACAAACAAAAAACAGATGAAAAACAATCAAACGCCTAGGCAATACCTATAATAATTATTGTACTTAATGATGAGAAGCTGAATTTTTTTAAGATTGGCAAAAGGAAAATTGTCCACTCTCACCAATTTTTATGACATTATACTTGTAGCCAGTTAATAAAATAAGGCAAAACAAGAAATAAAGTTGTATGATAGAAAAGAAAAAATAAAAACTGTTTGCAGCTGGTGTGATTATGCATGTAGAAAACTAACAATTCAACAAAAGTTTTCTTTATCTCATATAATTGATATGTCTTTTTTTCTTTGCACAAAGGACTTAAAATACTTGTTTTCATAATTATACATCCAAAAATTTCCCAAAATGCTGATATACTAGACAGAGAAAGATTACACCAGGGGTATTAAAACTGGGCACAGGATTTTTTAGGGTACTCTTTTTACCATCATAGGTGATGAAAAATTGCAACAAAATTAGGCTTATTCAGGAAAAACCTGAAGGGGAAATACTGTTTTTAGCAATTGATGAGTCCTTTTTATAAAACAAAACAAAACAAAACAAAAAATACCCCTATCAGTTTCATGAATAAATCCCAAATAAAACAAACAGAAAAAAACCCTCACATACATGATTCACCTCCCACACCCAAAATATTCAGGATGCAAGGTTCATATTCAAAGTCAATTAATTCTCTATTAGCAATGAAAAATTAGATTTGAAATTAAAATACAGAATAATTTTTGTTATTATTCAAGGAGAAAAATAAAGAATGTCCTTAGGTATAAATCTAATAAAATATGTATGAGATCTATATAAGGAAAAAAATTATGTTAAGGATAATCTAAATATTAAAAAAAGATCTGCAAAATAACCTGGCAAAAGACTTTATCCAAAACATACAATGATGTTTGAAAACTTGAAAAAAAAAGGAAACGACAAACCAATTATCATGATTTGTGACAGCAAATGTCAAAGGATGCACTCTTTGACTCAGCAGTTTTACTTTATATCAGACAAAAATTACAAACTTTCTTCAGTAGATGTTATAAGATCTGTAACACTATTTTTTGTTATAATAGAGAATTAAAGTTGACACACACACAAATATATATATATATATATATATATATATGCCAATAAAAAATAAATATTTTCATTAAAAAAGGAACTATAACTTCAGCATCAATATGACAAAACTGCAATGATAAAATATTTAAGAATAAAAGTTTTCAATGAGTCTATTTTATAATACCACATAAGTAAGTTGTATGTATATATGTATATACACACACACATTTATCTCAATATATCAATGTCCACATATGCTGTCGTTCTGGTCACTGATGTGGTCAGTTATTCACTTGGCTATCTCAGTCAAAGATGATAGAGATGCGAAATCAACAGACAGACACTGGGAGCTGGTGAGAAAAACTGGCTGATGGCAACCCAGTTAATGTCCAATAGCTCAGTTTATTTTTGGAATGCATACAATTGTTATAGGGTTTGGGTGGGGCGTGCCCATCAATCATACATAAGCAAGATAGTATCCATAAGCCAATCATCTTATGCTTGATGTAAGCACACTATGAGCATGCTCTAAATATTGCTATCATCAGGAAGGGCCTTTGTACCTAGGGGAGGGGGCTTTCTAAGTTTGGAGTTTCATGCCTGAAGATCCTGGCTATTGGTTTCCTGGCCTGGCAGCTTGGCAATGCTAACCACAAGGATGTGGTTTCACTAAGGGCTCCATAGAGCAGAGCATCCCATCCTGCAGGTGTTCCTATCAGGCCTGAATGAGAGTAGATTCTTCAAGCAATTTGAGCTGCTCATAGCTGCTAGCTGTAAAATGAAAGTAATTCCAACACACATATGTAATTGTAGAAAAAAAATCATAAATTGACATTTAAACAACAAATTTGGGGGATGGTTAACTATGTGGAAGAGAGATATAAGTAGTCTCAATGGGAAGTATGTTTTGTTCCTCAAAACAAGAAAAGTGCTACAAAATGCAAAGCTAGCATAGAACTGAGCAATGCACATAAAATTCGTTTAATTATTGCAATAAAATATAACTGTCAATTATATATAGTAGAAAAATATTTGGGGAAATTTATAATGTATGAATATAGAATGATTCTAATACAGGCTGTTCAGTGATTTTAAAAATCAGCTGTAGAGTCGTATCTGATTTTTATCATAGAGAAATAATTCACAAGTAAATTCTGATTTTTTTTCCTATGCTTAACATTATAGAAAATACTGAATAGTATTCCACTAGTGTTTAACCCCTTGAGAGAATAGTAAGATTAGGTGGGAAAATCTTGTTTCAACTCTAGGTTTTATTGTTTATTTTCCTTTTCCCTACATAATTCTTATAAATAAAAATAAATGTTTCACTTAAAATGGAAAAAAAAATATTTGATTTTGTTAGGAGAAAAGATCATGAACCAGAGATCTTAAGACAAGTAGCTTCAAAATTATTTTGTAGTGTCAACACTTTTAGGATCCCCAAGACTCAGATTTCTTGCTATAAAATGATGGATTTGTCTGGATAAACAGTAAAGATTTCTCTAGTTGACAAAATGTCTTTGAAGCACACTGCTTTGGAAATGTTCCTTGGCATGTTTCCACATGCAGAAGAGTCTCCTCTAATACATTGCTCAAAATCTCGGTGGCACTCATGGCTAGTGGTTTACAGGAAATAGCTTTTTTCCTCTTTAGCCTCTCCTTAGTCCTATTTGTGGCTTAGGGCTATTTCTTCAGCCCTCTGCTCTCATTCTATTTGTTTTCCTGAGTTCTCTTGGAGACATGTCCTACATAGAAGGTGATAATACCTTAATCTCTCACCCTCAGCTCTGTGGTCAATTCCAAACTCATTCATGCATCCAACTACTTACAGGAATTTTCCACTTAGAAGACTGCAATTAAATTTTCTGGAAATATTCCCATAAATATATACTGAGAGTTTCTCAAGCAAATAGTAAGTTTCCTAGAAGCTCCTCTGCATTAATCAGTATTCAATTTCTCATCCTGACCTATTGGTGTTTCTTTCACTTTCTCTTATATTAGGCTCTCATCATATCTAGCTTTGAGTTTTGCAATAATTTCTTGTTTTCAGTTTCCTAGACTAACCTCAGTAGAATTTCCGTATCACTGAAAGATCTTTCTATATCACAGATCTGATCATGTCATTCACTGCCCACTAATTTTTTAATATCTCAAATAGCATTCAGAACTTAATAAAATAAGTTGGATGTTTTAGTCATCTAGGGTTGCTATAACAAAAAAAAAAAACTTATACTGGATTGCTTAAATAACAAAAATGTTATCTTCACATTTTTGGAAGCTGAGAAGTCTGTGATAAAGGTGCCAGTGGATTCAATATCTATTGTGAACCCTCTTCCTTGTTCACAGAGGTTTACCCTCTTGATTTATCTTCACAAGGCCAAGAGAGGTATCATCTCTCTCCAGGGCAATAATCTCATAAAGGATCTATTCTCATGACTTAGTTATCTCCCAAAGATCTCACCTCCAAAATCTATCTCATTAAGATAAAACTTCAATATATGGTTTTGAGGGGCACAAAAGCATTTGTTCCATCCATAGATTACAATACAAATCTGTCTTATCATAGGATTAAAATACAGAATATGTAAAGAAATAACCCCCTCCAAAAAAAATCCCCAAATAACCAAATAAATGAATGGGTAAATTAACTAAACATGTAATTTTCAAAAAATGCAAATAGCCAAAATATAAAAAATGGTCAACATCTTTAGCAATTAGAGAAATGCATGTCAAATCTTCACTAAGTTTTTATCTCAGTCCAGCCAACAAGGAAACAGATAGTAAAAATTGCTGGGGAAGAAGTGGAGAAAAATGAATAATTTTACACTTGATGGGATTTTAAATTATTCCAACAACTATGGAAATTACTATGGCAGTTCAAAAGACTAGGAATGGAACCATATGACCTAGATATGCCACTTCTTGGTATTTGTCCTAAAGCATCAAACTCATCATATATTGACACAAGTACACCCTTATTTGTAAGAGCACAGTTCATTTGAAATAGACAAACTATGGAACAAGATTTCTATCAATGGATTAATGAATAAAGAAAATGTGCTATATATACACAATCGAATTTTATTCAGCTATAAAGAAAAATGGAGTGATTTCATTTGCAGGAAAATGGATGGAACTTGAGAACATTACATTAAGTAAAATAAGCCAAACTCAGAATGCCAAGTGTTGTATGTTTTTTTTTTCATTTGTGGAAGCTATACAGGAAAAACAAATATAGAGGTGTAGGGGTATATTATGAAAATCAAGGGGAGATTAATAAAGTAGAGGAGAGCTATCAGGGGAGAGGGAAAGAGAGAGAAAGGTGACATACTGGAGAATGATATTTGCCAAATTTATTGTTATATTGTATGCATGTAGAAATATGTAACAATGAATCCCACCATGATGTGCAATTATAATTCAACAATTAGAAATATGGAAAAAATAACATAGTAAAATATTTAAAATTGAAAAATCAAAAATAAAAATTATTTCTGCTTCTCTAGTCTCGGACTTCTGTTTCCTTTCTTCTAATGATAATGTTTGGAGTGAAAAGGTCATATATCAGTTTTTTAAAGCTATGTTTACTGATGTCTAATTTACCTCATATATTTACCTTTAAAAATTTAGTCAATAGAATTTTCAATTTAATAATTTTAGTAAAGTTTAGCTACCATCACCACAAACTAGTTTTTTATTATTTATATCACATTAGAACCTTATCTTGATTGTTGTTCTTAATCATACCCAAGTCTTGGGCAACCTTGATCTGCTTTTCAGTCATATAAATAATCTTCCTTTTTCTGGAGAGTTCACATAGTCAAGATTATACAATATGTAAAATTCAATATGTAACCTGTTTTTAAGACTTATATATGTTGTAACATGTATCAAACAGTATTTCATCCTTTTAATTACTAAGGAGAATCTCACTGCATGAAGGACAACATTTTGTTCATGCATACACAGCTGATGAATTGTTTCATTGTTTCTAGATTTGAGCTAATGTGAAAGATGCAGCTAAGAGTAATTGTATCTAATTCTTTGTATGGAGAGGTACTTTCACTTCATTTGGATAGAATCCTAGAAGTGAAAATGCTGGTCATATGGTAGATTTATTTAACTTGAAAAAACTGACAAAACATTTGCCAAAGGGACTATATAATTAAACACTTATGTCTGCAATCCATGAACATTCCGATTTCTTTTAATCCTAACTTTCTATTAACTATTTATTCATTATTGATCTTCTATTGATATATAGCATTATGCCATTTTGTCTTAATTTATATTTCTTTACTGAAGAATGATATAGAACACATTCATTTGCATGAGTCTGCTATTTGTATGCCTATGGAGAAATGTCTATTCAACTTTTTAAAGTAGAGATTCTCTTATAGAAATTGCTTGTCTTGGGGGAGATACAAGATGGTGGGCCAGAGGGAGGTGGCATTCTGTGTTGCCCCATGACCTGGGACTCAGTAGTGAGAATTCTGCTTCTCTGCGAGAGATAGAGGACATCCCCACAGCTGCTCCCATGCAGGAATCATTCCATGAAGGGCTCTAAGCCTCATCATCAGAGTAGTTTTCCCAAGGACTGGCCCATGCAGTACTACCATGTGACTCAGCAGGACCACCATTATCAGCAACTGTGCAGAACTTTTGGCCATCCACCAAAGCAGAAATCCCTGATGCTGCTTCCATGCAGTATACCTGGCAGCTACCCACACACAGGAACTCCAGCTGCAACTCCCAGGTAGACCCCCATATACAAACATGGGGATCCCCTGGTCTCCTCCATCTTTGGACTCTGGAGCAATGGAGATAGTCCCCTATGCGCAGTAGGCTGCCTGCATTTTGGGACATTGCACTGACTTTGAAGACAGCTGACAGCCACACACTGCATGCCACAGAGCTCATCCCTTAACACATAGTCCAACACCATCGCCTGGCTCCACCCACCTGACTCAACAGCCCATCAATGAAAGCAGCCACCACCATCTTGGGTCACGTTCATCACAATCTTTAGTGGAGGCAACTCTGGCTGGCAGGGTAACCATAGTTTCTAACTTCCCCTTCTCCACAGTAGCTGCTAACCTGGCACAGTGACTGCACAATACAAAACAGCTCGAAGTGGAAGGTGCAGAGTGCTCAGAGGGCCACAAACAAGACTCCCTGAGAGAAAGGTCCCTTATTAGGAAATAGAAAGGGAGAGGGGGAGTGTGATACAGTTTAGAGACTAACATAGTGACCAGGAACTGGGAAGTCTTCAGGCAAGATAAGAAGATAAATTCAGGCATCTTGGTGGGCCCCAAAAGAGATCCTTGAGATGTAGTCTCCCTTTGGGGATTGGTGGGTGCCACACTTCACTTCCTGGTGGCCTTCATGCAAGACCAACCCTCCTACTCTGTTTACTTTCACCATCCTGATGGCGGAGATAACAGCTAACAACAGAAGACCCCACCTCATGGATGAGAAGGGAAGCAGGAAAGATATTGATCTCCAACCAAAACAAACCTTGTTTCTTTCTTCCAGATTTTTTTCCTTCTCCTTCTCTATTCTCCCACCATCACATCCCCAACATGTGTGAAATCAAGTATTTTGCATGAATTAGGATACTGAGGACTGGGATGTCTGGGTTGTATTATATATTCTTTTTCTTTCTTTCTCTGATTTTCACTATTTTAACATTTAAAAAATTTTTCTTAATATATATGTATGTTTTATGTACTCTAATGTCTTCCCACTTAGTTCTCTACCCAAAATTATTTCTTTCTCTTCTATTAACCTTCTTTAGATTTCTCTTTCACACTTCCTAAGATCTAATAACTCTATGTCATCACCTCCTACTTCCTCAGCATATCATCCTATACCTCACCCCTGGTTCTTTGTCCACCATCAGAAACTGTAAACCCTTTCACAAACCTACTGATAATAATTGAATTCACCATTTCTGTACATTTTGAACAAACTGTAGATGTCTTAATAGCAAATATTTGATTTAATGTTGTATATTGTTTATATTGGGATCTATTAACATTGAGCTTTCCCTCAAAAGAGAGATATTGGAATCCTACAGGGGCACTGTAAGCCTATAGGGTAAAAATGGACCCAAAGCGCTAGAAGGGAAGAGACACAAGCAACATGAAAAGTCAAGGGAAGAAAGTTCTGCAAACAAATCAATATACTACATTATTAGAATCCATGGGCAGCCCAGAAGAAGAAATTACAGAGAAGAAGTTCAGAATGTACATAATGTAAATGTTCTGTGAATTAAAGGATGGTATAAGACAGCAAATATAAGCAGCAGAAGATTATTTCAATAAAGAGTTACATAAACAAATACAAAAAGCAAAAAAAAAAAAAATACTCCAAGAAGGAGATAGAGGTCCTAAAAAAACAGAAATTCTTAAAATGAAAGAAACAATAAACCAAACTAGAAGTTTAATTGAAATCATCACCAACAGATTAGACCACTTAGAATTCTGAAAGGACTTCAGACAATGAAGACAAAATATATAATCCTGAAAAGAATGTTGATCACACAGTGAAGATGGTAAGAAACCACAAGTAGAACATTCAAGAACTATGGGATAACATGAAATGACCAAATTTAAGACTTATTGGGATAGAGGAAGGCATAGTGTTCCATACAAAGGAATGAGTAATCTATTCAACAAAATAATATCAAAAAATTTTCCAAACATAAAAAATGAATTGGAAAACAAAATACAAGAAGCTTACAGGATACCAATTGTACAAAATTACAAGACATCCACACCAAGGCAAATTATAATGAAAATGCCTAACATACAAAATAAGGAAAGAATTATAAAAGCTACAAGAGAAAGGAATCTGATAACATAGAGGGTAAACCAATGAAGTTATGTGCAGATTTTCTAACCCAGACCCTGAAAGCTAGAAGATCCTGGAAGAACATATAGCTAGCTCTGAAAGAAAATGGAAGCCAACCAAGAATCTTATATCCAGCAAAATTAAGTTTTAGATCTGATGATGAATTAAAAACTTTTCATGATAAACAAAATTTAAAAGAATAACAACTAGAAAACCTGCTCTACAGAACATGCTTGACAAAACATTCCATGAAGAGGAAATGAAAAACAACAATCAAAATCAGCAGAGGGAGGTATTACCCTGAAAAAAAAAAAACTAATCAAAGGAAAAAAACAAGTCAAGTTAAATAACAAAAATAAACAAAAATGGCAGGGAATACAAATCATGTCTCAATAATAACCCTCAATGTTAATGACCTAAACTCACCAATCAAAAGACACAGGCTAGCAGATTGGATTTTGAAAAAAGACCCAACGATATGCTGGCTCCAAGAGACTCATCTCATAGGAAAAGACATACACAGACTGAAGGTGAAATGTTCCCTGAAATCATACCACTCACATGGACTGTATTAGTGAGCAGCAGTTTTCATCCTCAAATTAAATAGAGTGGATTTCAAGCTAAAGTTAATCTATAGGGATAAAGAGGGACATTTCATACTGCTCAAGTGAATCTTATACCAACAAGTTAACAATTATAAGAATATATACCCCCCAAAATGGAGCATCTATGTTCATCAAACAAACCCTTCTCAAGTTCAAGAAGCAAATTGAACACAGCACAGTAATTCTGGGTGATTTTAACACACCTCTTTCACCACTGTATAGATCTTCCAAACAAAAGCTGCACAAAGAAACTATAGAACTCTAAAACAATCAATCACTTAAACTTCACTGACATATATAGGATATTTCATCCATCAAAGAGTGAACACACTTTCTTCTCAGCAGCACATAAATCCTTTTATAAAATAGACCATATATTATGCCACAAAGCATCTCTTATCAAATACAGTAAAGTAGAGATACTACACTGAATTCTATCTAATCACAATGGAATGAAATTAGAAATCAATGATAAAATAAAAACTACTCCAACACCTGAAGACTAAATAATATGCTACTGAATGAACAATGGGTTGCAAAAGACATCAAGAAGGAGTTTAAAAATTCTCAGTGGTAAATAAGAATGCTGATTCAACATATTGAAATTTTTGGGACACTATGAAGGCAGTACAAAGATAAAAGTTCATTGTAAAGTTCATTCCTTTAAAGAAGAAAAGTCAGCAAATGACCTAACTTTACATCTCAAAGCCCTAAAAACTGAAGAACAAATCAACATCAAAAGCAGTAGAAGATAGAAAATTATTAAAATCAGAGGTTAAATAAATGAAATTGAAGAAAAAAACAATTGAAAAAATGACAAAGCAAACATTTGGTTCTTTGAGAAAATAAATAAAATTGACAAACCCTTAGCCATGCTAACAAAGAGAAGGAGAAAGAAAACTCAAATTACTAACATAAATGATGAAAAAGGACATATCACAACAGACACTACAAAAATACAGAAGATAATGAGAAATTATTTTGAAAACTTGTACTTCAATAAAATAGAGAATATCAAAGGCATCAACAAATTTCTAGAATCATATGATTTTCCCAAACTGAATCAGGATGACAAACACAATTTAAACGGATCAATTGAAAATGATGAAATAGAAGATACCATCAGAAGCCTACCAACCAAGAAAAGCCCAGGACAAGATGGATACAGAGCTGAGTTCTACAAGACCTATAAAGAAGAACTAATACCTATATTCTTCAAAATATTTTGTGAAATAGAAAAAGAAGGAGTACATCCAAACTCATTCTATGAGGCCAATATCACCCTGTTTCCAAAACCAGGTAAAGACACATCAAATAACAAAAGTTCAGATCAATATCTCTAATGAACATAGATGCAAAAATTCTCAATAAAACTCTGGCAAATTGTATATAAAAACATATCATAAAGATCGTGCACCACGATCAAGTGTGGTTTATTCCAGGGATGCAAGATTGGTTCAACATATGGTAATCAATGAATGTAATTCATCACATCAATAGACTTAAAGATAAGACCCACATGATTATCTCAATAGATGCTGAAAAAGCATTCAACAAAATACAGCACCACTTCAAGTTCAAAACACTAGAAAAAATAGGGATAACAGGAACAATCAATGCCAAAAATTCCGTTGGTAATGCATCATCATTTTGCTAAATAATTCTGAAAGAAAAGAAAAAACAAATAAAAAAAAACTATAAAGTTCTCACCCATTTCTCACACTGTGCACAAAATTATTTAGAACTATAGACACAAATGTAAAACATAAAATTTCCAAACTTCTGAACAAGCATAGATGAAAATCCTCATGAACTTGTGTTAAGCAATCTTAGATATGACTCTCAAAGTATTTATCAGATTTGAAAAAAAAAACTTAGATCTCTTTACAATTATAAATGTTTTGTTTAAAAACAGAGTAAGAAACAAACTAAACAGTTCAGAAATTGGGAGAATATATTACAACATAAGAACTTTGAAAAAAAAATTGTATCCAAAATATTAAAAGAACACAGTTATGAAGACAAGTAACTTCTTTTTTAAATCTAATTTGTTATGTATGACAGCAGAATTCATTACAATTTATATTACACATAAAGAGCACAATTTTTTATATATCTGGTTGTATTCAAATATAGTCACACCATTCGTGTCTTCATATATGTACTTAGGGTAATGATGTTCATCTCATTTCACCATCTTTTCTACACCTATACCCCCTTCCTTCCCACTCACTCCTTTGCCCTACCTAGAGTTTGTCGAATCCTCCCATGCTCCCCTCCCTCACCCATTATGAATCAACCTCCTTATATCATTAGTACATACATAATTGCACGATGTTAACATTGGGGGAAATTGGATGAATGGTTTATGGAATGTTCCTTACATTTATTTTCAACACCCTGTGAATTTTGTTTTTTACAAAGATTCAAAAAGGAGTTAAAAATCAGTTTCTTAAAAATATACTCCAATTTTAATAAATGAGTAAATTAAATAGTAAACTTTATTGAAACTTTAAAAAAATGCAAGAGTATTAGAGAAAATTAAGAAAATAAATAAAATACCAAAATACTAAAAAAGTATGATTATTTTTTACACATCATAGTTATACCACTCATATTCATTTTTCTTTTTCATAAATGTAATAAATGTTTTGTAATGTATTTTTAAACTATTACAATACCAAAATATTAAAAGCATTTTTTATCATCACTAAAAATTCTTCCTCATCATTTTAAATGTTCACAATAAGGTATGAAATTGCCACAGCTATGAAATTATTAGTCATTTAATCAGCTTTCTACATTTTATTACTGCAAACATCTGCAATAAATATTTTTCCAACATTCATTTATATAAAATTAATTATGGAATTAATTATTCAGGATGCCTTTCTGGACACGAAAATGCTTGGTGAAACATGAGATTTATTTCTAGAATTTTTTAAAAAAATTTTTAGTTGTAGAAAGACACAATACCCTTATTTTATATATTTGTTTTTATGTGGTACTAAGGATTGAACCCAGTGCCCCATAAAGGCCAGGCAAATGCTCTACCAATGGAGTTATAACCCCAGCTTCTGGGATTTTTATGTTTATTGAAAAACTGCTTTTAGGAATTTGTAACACCAGGAAGGTTTATATTGTCCTACATATATTACTATCATAAACACAAAATATATCATTAAAATTTATGTTATATAGGAACTATTATATTACATACATATAACAATATGAATGTATTTCCTTAGCATAAGAAAAATAATTAATCTTATAATTTTAAAATTTGCATTAAAATTTCATGTTCATTGGCAATATGTATTTTTCTTTGGAAACTTGCCCATTATATTGTTTATGCCTTTTATGTTGTAATATTTAGTATTTTTCTAAAAAACTTTTAAATTTTTATTGGTTCCTTTTAGTTATACATGACAATAGAATATACTATGGCATATTTATAAATGCATGGAACATAATTATTCTAGTTCTAAAAAACCGTTTGACCTCATCAGGTTAAAATGACATACTTTTTTCCAGTTTCCAAGATATTAAAAAATTTATTGATAGAAATAATGTATTAAATGTTTGGAGCATACATTTTTTCAAAATGTAAAATTCTATGAAACAGGCTTCTCTTGATCCTCTTCAGAGAGTGTTGAACAAACCAAACACTGTATTATGTTTTAGTAATTTGGAAAATACTATAGAAAACCAAAATAATTCTCTACTGACAAGCACCAAACAAGACATTGAAATATTGTTGTTTTCCTCACACTATTTTAATATTTATTTATAAAATGGTTATTTTACTATATTTATTTGATAATCATTAAATATGATAGTAACTGTTATTTCCTTAGTTCCCTTACAGGTGTATCATAATAAAAAACATGACTTATTCTATGAAGAGATGGAAGTAAAGAAAGTTCTTTTGGATTTTATAGCCACTTTTTCAGAGTATGAAATATATTGGGGTTAGTCAAGCACACATCAGGATTTTTATATACTTTTACCAATTACAAACTCTTTGTGAAAATAATTCAAACATCTCAGTTCTATGGTTTCACCATCTGTGAAATGCGTGTAGTAGGAACATTTAAAGTTTAGTTAATGTTTTAAATATCCTTTGAAACCGATGGTTAAAAAATGTTTCTAAAATACAAAATTCTTCAAAATTAAATGAATTCTCTTTCAAAAGAAAACCATGGAACATTGTTGATACCAAAACCAACAATCAATAGTTGAAAGCTTTGTCTCATTTTCCTGTTTTCAAATTACTGGGCATAAATGTAATAAACATCCAACAAAGGGACATAACAGAAAGTCATTTTTTTTTTTTAGTTCAGCTCATGTCTCCAATTTATTTCAAACATAAAGATGTCATAGTTTCTCAACACAGTTTTGGGAATTCAGTTTTATGTCATAAAGCTGTTTCATTTTTATCCTGTGAGGTTTTTTTTTTTTGTAATATTAAATAGAAGGTATTTTAAGATACTGACTTTTTTACACTTTGACTTTTACCTTTTGGGATTAATTTCTTTAGTGTTTGCCTACTTATTGTGTGTGGGAGGGAGAGGGGAAGAGGGAGGAGGTGGTATAGTGAACAGAAGTCTGTTGTGATGATTTATTACACATTTATAAGAGGAATTATTATTTTTATTTTTGAATTTTTTATTTTTCAACTTTTTTCCCCATTAAAACAGTTCACCTTCTATCATTGACTCCAATCTTTTTTGGTCCCTCTGCATTTTTTGCTGTCCCCTAATTCATGCTACCACTTTTCCATGTTTCAGTGCATCCGAGTTGCTTGATAGGAATGTTTTCATACTTTATTAGTTAAGTGATCTATTCTAAAACTAAGGCACATTCTCCAATCAGAAAAGCTTGAATTCTTTTAGTAAGCAATCTTTTAATCAAATCTCCACTTTGATGTACTACTGGTTGATACAAACCATAAATATTTTCTATATGTTAATAATAATAAATAATCTTTAAGTCTTTAAAAATTCACATATAAGAAAATTTCAAGCCAGGCATGGTGGTGCATGCCTGTAGTCCCAGAGGCTTAGGAGGCTTAGGCAGGAGGATCATAAGTTCAAAGCCAGATATGGCTCAGTGGTTAGGTGCCCAGGGATCAATACCTGGTACCAAAAAGAATTTTGCCAATGCACGGCTTATCACTACATTCTCTTGTGTTATTCTACAATGCCTTAGCTTTTGGCAAAATCTGAAGTGGACAGTGTGGCCTGTGATTCTCTATAAACTGATCATACAATTTGTCTCTACAATCTCCTAGCAGGACAGTCTCCTTGACCTTCTCAGTTCCAGCTTTGCTAGTAATCCCTATCCCCAAGTTCTTCAGAAACCTGAATTTTTCTTGTTGTTGTTGTTGTTGTTGTTGATTTGTTCTTTTTTCCTGAAGATATTTGCCATCTATTGTGTTTGAGTTCCATATTTTTCTCTCTTTCAGAAGGCTAATTGACTTCCTGTAGCCTTCCCTGGGATGCTGTGTTCAAACTCTTATATTCTTATAATAATTTAATACATTTATACAACACATTTATTATTCATTTACAATTTGGTGTCACATGAGCCAGGAGACCAATCTACATGGAGCATCATTTTAGCAACATGGTCTTGCCCATAGCCTGACATGTTGGGGATTCCTCAATAAATCTTGCGTTTTTAGACAAAAATACTTATTAGAAATATGCCAAGAGAAAACTATAGTAGTACCCTAGAAGTAGTCAAATAGTGTATGTGATTTTTCCATAAATTATGACTTGTAATCATTCTTAGGTTTCTGCTTGCCTACTTTTATAGACAAAGACCCTTTTAAATAAGAAAGCAGTACTGATTCTTAATCTGTCAATATTTTTAACTATTATTTATTTTTTAAAAATTTCTAATTGATTTTTTTAAAAATAAATGACAATGGAATGCATTGCAATTCTTATTACACATATAGAGCACAATTTTTCAAATGTCTGGTTGTATATAAAGTATGTTCACACCAAATCTTGTCTTCATACATGTACTTTGGATAATGATGTCCATCACATTACATCATCCTTGCTAATCCCCTGTGGCCTCCCATTCCCTCCCACCTCTCTTCCCTATCTAGAATTCATCTATTCCTTCCATGCTTCACCTCCCTACCCAACTATGAATCAGCCTCCTTATATCAGAGAAAACATTTGGCATTTGTTTTTTGGGGATTGGCTAACTTCACTTAGCATTATCTTCTCCAATGCCATCCATTTAACTGCTATTCAAAGTTGTTCTTTTCAATATTTCCTTTCAAAAAGAGTAAATATGAACACTTGATTATCTCTTCCTTTATTATGATTATATAAATCCAAGGAGATATGTCTAAATATAACTAAGATGAGTGAATGGCATATTGAGAGTGATTATCAGTACACTGGTAATGTAAGTTATAGTCTAATTGGAGTGAGTGATAACACCTCACCATGTTGTTTAAATTGTGACATCCATTAACTTCAACTATAGCATCTATATAATAATAATAATAATAATAATAATAATAATAACAACAACAACTAATAATTATTGAGCATTTTCTTTAGATCAGGTGTTGTTCAAGTTGGTATGCATGTAGTAGTCTGTTACAATAATAATCCTACAAGGTAGTTTACTATTATTTTACTATACATCATTATGTGAACACAATTATTTAATTTTTAGTAAGCTTATGAGAATGATAATTAATAAAGCTATCATTTACTGCTAATTTAGTCACTGAGTATTGAAGAAAAGTATTTTAACAAGAATTTTTTTTTTTTTTTTTTGAGATGTGAGGTGTACCTAGCCAAGGAAAAGCGAGGAGTAGTGCTCTTATGGAAAGGGGATGGGATTGCATCTCTCATACAGAAGAACTTTTCAAAGGAAGTTGAGGGAAGAAGAAAAGAGACGAAAACAAGAAAACAAACATTACCTGTTACCTGAGTCTAGAACCATTGCAACTGCTCTGACTTTATGCTTTCTCTATATTAAATCCAAACAGTAAGAGATAAAAAATGTAGACTTTCACAAATCTACAATCAGCATTTGTCTCAAGTTCATTGATCATTCTCACTCTGGATTCCATGAAGATTTTCTTCTAGCGAAAACATTTGGTTTCTCACTTATTGAAGAAATGTGGGTTATTCTTGCTGTGTGAATTATGTAAGGAATTAGCACACAAAAAACTAATTGAAATTAGTGCTGTTGTCTTCAGAACTCACATAATATTAAAATGTGCAGTGTAATTCAAGGCACAAATTGAATAGGTGTTTTGAGCTATAAAAATGACATCTTCATGTTCTAAATAATGGTATGAGTGGACTATTGCTTATTCACATGATAACAAAATTTAAACTATATTTATTTCTTATCTCTATGGGAAAGTATATGAAGAATATTCTTCAATGTAAGGCTGATATTAAAATTCTGCACCTAAATGCTGAGTGACTCTTATTAATATTTGTTCCAAATTATAAATAATTTAATGCTGGCAAATATCTCAATATTCAATTTGCTTTTTTGACAGGTGCTGGATGTTTTGAGGAATATATATTTTGTATTATTTTTGCTATATTTTTGTCATGCTGTGCCATGCTGTTCTTTTCTTCAATAAAAAGAAGTTTCAGGAATTTGCTTATAACTGAGAAGTTTTGAATTTTTTTTAAATTATAAATAGTATCATCAATTGCAAATCTCTTCAGATTACTTACATTTTAAAATTTTTAGTAGCCAAAATAGATATTTTGTAAAAGCAAGTGAAATATTTTTTTGAAATATTCCATAACATACAATGTAAATCATACACATATGGGTCCTTTTTAACATTTATAAAGTAAGTCATAATAAATATTATTCAAAACTAGATTTCATAACCAACAATCTCTTGATAAATTTTAAGTAGTTCATTGATACTTAAATTACCTAGGAAAATTTGTATAAATGTGTTAAAAAATATTTTCTCTAATTGCTATTTTTTTAGGGGGAAGACTTCTTAAAGTTTGTCCACTTAGCAGAGGACATTTGAAACATGCAAAAAAAAAACAATTAAGAATTACTACTTTTATCTCTAATCATCATTTTTTTTGAAACATGTGAATAATGAGTTGACACTTATTTGGCCTCTATTTTGTGGAAAGCATTGGTTTAGGTGACTCATATAATAACTCAATTAATAGTCACAAAAAATATGAAGTAGGCTCTAATTTTATTTGAACTCTATAGAAGGGATGAATGAGTCATAGAGGCTTCACACTGTGCCAAAAATTTTTCATAAATAAGAGGCAGAGCAAATTTTTGAATCCAGGCTACCTCTTTTTAGAATCTGTGCTATAACACATAATGTTGCAAGATCTCTTGGTCTATCTGTTTCTCCATTCTTCAGACTCCATGAAGACATGGTAAAGTGCATGTTTTGCTTTTCATTGTCTTAATATGCCTTCAAAAAGGCCTCATTTATAGGGTATGATCATAAATATTGTAAATACTGATCAATTAAAGAGGAAATCAGACATCCTCTTTTCCAAATTCACTGTAACAATATGCCTTTAGAGAGTAACTTACATTATCTTAGTTAAAATCTTTTTAATGTGATTCAATATGTACTAATGTATTTTTAATAAGCATATGTATCTTTCTTTACATAGATTATACTCTGTCATGTTCTGTATCAGGGACATGGAATTATTGCCATGAGTTGCTATGCAAATATATCTTCAGGACCAGGTAAAATTCCATTTGCCCAATGTTTGGACAGACTTTGCAAGGGTCACCATCCTGCTTTATCATTACTGAGGTTTATAAGGAGTTCTTCCTGTTATGCCATATATATATATATATATATATATATATATATATATATATACACACACACATTTTTTTGTTGCAATGTAAGTGGATGTCTGTCTTTCTTTTTCCTAAAAGGCCTTCATTTTAGCTTATAATAAATAAAACATCTTCAACAGCTAAGAAAGAACAAAGGGAATATAAATGGGAGAAGGAATTGGATCAATACATAAAAGACATGTGAAATATCAAGTATAATCTTCGTAAGAAAGTGTCACAAATCTTCCTCTGACAGTCACCTCAAAGAAGAAAAATGGTCTTTTTTTATTTATTAATTTATGTAATAAATTGATTTATTTCTAAAGAATACGAATGTTAAACAGTAACACTAGGAAGAATTCTCTTCCTATGAACTTCAGGAAGAAAAAGATTTAAATCAGTGAACAATACCTCTCAAAAAGACTCCTGTTACGACAATTAGTCTGAAAATCTTCCTCTCACACTCAAGCATAATTTCTTATAGGGCAATTCCATATGATCAAAGCTGTATGGCTCAGACCCATGTTTTTCTGCTGATTTGGCATAATCTGAAGAAATCTGACTGTGTCTTTTTAAGAATCCTTATTTTTTTCAGAGACAATTAAATAGCAGTTTTCCATTTTTTCTACGCTTATACTTGGAGTGTTGCTACTTTCATTAATTGGATAAACTTTTGTTGTTTTTCAAATTAATTCTCTGGAGGCAGAAGTAAAGTTTCTCTGGAAATGCACCCTGCACTGTGAATGAAAGTATATATACATATATTTTTTAAAATATTTTTTAGCTGTAAATGGAGCTTTTCATTTATTTATTTATATGTGGTACTGAGGATCAAACTCAGGGCCTCACACATGCCAGGCAAGTGCTCTACCACAGAGCTACAAATCCAGACCCATGAAAGTATATTTTTGAATGCACATGTATAAATATGTAACACCAAATTCCACTCCTATGTATAGTTGTAATGTACCAAATAAAAAATAAAGTTAGAATAGGGGAACAAAAGGAAATATATTCATCATTGCAGGGATCCTTGAAGAGATCCTTCTAGAAAATTCTGGGATACTGCAAAAGAACAATAGGAAAAAAAAATCAAGGGTTTACAAAGATAGGTGTAACTCAATCCAACACTCTTGCAGTAGTCCTATGCGTGATTCTGAACACTGTGTTGGCCATTTTGTCATGGAATTCTTATTACTGAACATAAAAGAAACTATTAATTTCTAATCTTCCAAAAGAAGTTTGGTAGGGCAGGATCCTGTCTGAGGTAGGAGACAGAACACAGGAGTGAGAAATTTAACACCAGTACCATGAATCGTAGACACATCCTTTGGAGAAAATGCAATATTTCTTGCCTTCGATAACTTTCTTCCTTAGAAAACATTATTCTAGTTTGGGGAATATTCTTTCAGCAACAGACTAAAATTAGATATAAAAGTAAATATTTCATGGCCATAAGAAATGCAATTACAGTTTTAATGATAAATACTGCCAGGATCACAAAACCCAGAAAACTGGTGTAGTGAAGGATTGTGAAGCTTAAACATTAATATCAATACCCTGCTTATCATTTCAGAGCTACAGACGGAATAAAAAAAAGCCATAAAAATCTTTATAGTAATAGAACTCCCTTGATTTTATGTTATTCTGAGTGATATGATGGCTCCTCCTCAAAGAATACCTTGTAAACTGGGTATTAGCAATGAGAAGCTTGTTGCTCCAGACTTGCTTTGCAGCAGCTGCCACACTGATTCCCTTGGATGGCAGCAGCTGTGGCATATTCCAGGCTCAAATGGCATCCATCTAAGGCAGCTCTCAAGGTTCTAAAATAAGCAGGACTGCCTCCTCCAACCACCCCAGAACCCTTGCCTGTCTTCTTGTCCTGAGTGAGTGCACACGTTTATCCTCAGACCACCCCTCTGCCCCATACACACACATAGACAAGTACCCACATTTTAAAGGCAATCGTCATTTCAGAACATGAAATTTTCATTAATCTGGAAATGTGCAGGATCCAGCATGGTAGTCTTATTTACATCCTAAATCACAAATCTTGACATTGTTGTCACACTAAAGAAAACTAAGTGGTCACTAAGAAGCATGTAGGGGTCATTTTACTAAGAGTTTAAGGAAAGGTAGACAATATCCTTCCAATTATTTTTTTTCAACCTGTTTCATAAATTGAGACATATTGGTGAAAACTTTTGAGTGCAGATTGATGACTCATACCCCTGACTTTTACATGACCTGTCTAGACAAAGACTACTGAGCTCATTCAACCTTGGGAGCCATGTTTTCTTTATTTGTCAACATCCCTTTGTGTCATAATGTCCACCCCATCCAGTGCTTCACACTTAAAAATGAAGTAAGGACTTATTTAGATGACAATAATAGTTCTCGGTTTTAAAAAAGAAAGAAGCCAGTCCAGAAATTTGATCAGAAAATTGTATACTAAATTTGTTCATATACTAAATAAATATTCATGGCATTTATTATGAATGATCATATTAATAAGGACAATTAAAAAAACAGGTTTTGAAGACTATCCTGTGATCTAAAATGTGCTTACATATTCAGTTCCTTATTTGTTCATGACAGCTCTTTCACTCATGCAGGGAGAGAAGCATCTATTTTTAATTATACCTTTTGATGAAATAGTGTACAAACATTTCCACTTTCTGTTACACAGGGATAGAAGGACTCATTTTTTGTTTTCACAGGAGTTTCACTTCATTTTCAGTTCTTTACACACCAGGCTAAATGGCAACTGGCCCTTTATTTAGAGAATCCTCATTTTCAGCTGTTGGCACTGCCATCCTTTCAGCTGCTCTTAGCCTCTAGAGCCTGCACATAATAAATAATACAATCTGCTGGAAGCCTCTAACAGCTTTAAATGTTTCTGCTAATGTGCCTGTGGCATTTTAGACCAGACTTTTAAAAGTTCCCTAAAATCTAGGAATTACAAAACATTCGAGGGTTTAAAAGGGCATAAATTAATGAACTGCTTGACTTTCTTTTAAATGAGACGTCCATTTTCCATCTCAATCACTGAGCACTTATTGCTGTCTGGTATCTAAATGGCTCAGGCAGCTATTTACCTATTATAAATGACCACATTCTTTACCATATCTGCATTAAACTTGATCAACAGAATTGCACTATTAGTTTGGGAAACAGTATATTAGAGATAGAAACCCCAAATAAAAAATCAGCTGTTGTTCAATATCAGGGTGGAGGGTTGTGGGGGGGCACTTTTGTTGCTCATTCACACCTATAAATGCTGCTGTTTCACTCTTTGAAATTATAATCCCTCTAGCAGGTTCATAACCACTAGGGAAAAAGTTAAAACTTCCATAGAATTTCAAAATTGGAGCACATATAAGAAAAATAACTTTTTAAAATGCTAGGCCTTTATTTTCATATAACATTATTTTCTGGGTAAGGTTCTGCATGTATACTATTAGTAGAGATAGTGCTATTTTATGAATGCTCTCAAGAGTCTTGAAACAAAGATTGTTTCACTCTAAGTGTTAAAGAGCTACTTTGCCAAAGGGATTATTGAATTTGCCATTATGTGTGCATATAATGCAAATCTTTCAAGTTCTTGAAGTTTTGCACATGTGTGCTGTAAGAAGCTAGATTTTTGTTCAAAGTGTTAAACATTATATCATGTAGAACATATAAAACATTCATTTTAATAATTTAAGAATACTATTTCTGATCAATACTGTATATTTCCAGTCACTATTATTCAGCTATCCCAAATTAGGAGTAAACATGGTTATTCATGATTTTAAAGTTCTACTGTGAATTGTTCTCTATGATTTGGAAAAAGAATGAAATAGGGCCAGTGACATTATTACAGGGAGGCAGTTTGTTAAACACAATGAAGTCACTGAGAAAAACACTTTATCTCATGAATAGAAAAACTTCTCACACATGTGTCTGTGACATAACATGGAAATTATAGATAATTCTCTTTGGTTTGTCTTCCAAGATACCATGCTGTCCTACCTTTCTTGGCCTTTCTATTCCCTGGTATATTAATTAACCTCAATATTTAAACTTTTAAGGACATTAAATTGCTATTCTGTCTTTGTCCTTGTAAAGTACAACCCCTCTTACAAATTTGATAATGCATTAATTTATCTAGGACTCTTCACTATCAATCAAAATTTTATACCAATTTCCATCCTTCTTATCCAAATTATTTATTTAGTAGTGTTTTTTTTTTTTTTGTTTTCCTGCTGTCCCATGAAAACAATATACACCTAGAGATGGAGTTCTGCTAAAATCTAATTTATCTAGTGGCAATTATGTGCAAGAGATTATAATAAATCTAGTATTTCATAATCTTTCCTCTTTGATATGTTAGTTGATCTAATATTTATAATAACACAACTTCAACATTATTAGCATTTTTAATATATTCTGTATTCTAAGACTTTCAGTGATAATTGCTATAAAATTAAGGATGGATGAAATGCTGTCTAATCTTTTATTATAGGATGCTATAAAGTATACTAAGGAATAAATTGTCATAAATGTTTATTTACGTTGAATTTATGAATGCTCTCATAACTAGAAGAGTTTTCTAAGAGTAAAACAGAAAATGAACAACATAATAAACAAAAACCATGTAGCTTAAAATGTATATATGCAGCATAAACAAAAAGAAAATACGTTGTCCTCTAGATACATTTTGTATATGTTGTGTCTGTCTGTGTGTAATGTATGGCAAAGATTAAAAGACAAAGTTTTGTGCCTGTTGTAAGGTAAGACAACGAACTTTCAAAATTTGAAGAAAACAGGCAGTGATTCCTTTGGAAGTACTGTAAAATATGTAGCTGCATATTTTATAGGATCATCTGTAGGCCAGGCTCAAGCCTTATTCTCTGTTAACTGATTATAGGAAATACTCCACAAGGCCAAAGGTTATAGACTGAGAGAGAGAGAGAGAGAGAGAGAGAGAGAGAGAGAGAGAGAGAGAGAAAGAGAGAGAGAGAGAAGGCAATGTATTATACTGGAAGCCATTTATGATTATGCCTTAGTGTGACTTTGGAGACCACTTAAGCCCTATCATGTGTATAAACCATTCAGTTTGGTGATGGGTGTTTGCTGTATATGCCGGTTTTTAGCTTAGTGGGTCAGATAACACAGAGTCTATGAAGTGCAGCCAGGTCATATAGTAACTTGAAAGCCCATAGTTAAGCATTCATTTTCTACTAAGGCTCAGTAGCAAGTCAAGAGCTCTTTCTCTAAAGGAAAGTAGTTATTTGTGGTGAATGGCAGAGTTTTGTTCCAAAATCCTAAAAGCATGTGTTGTGATTTGTCTATATACTCCTGCCAAAGGCTACAAATAGCATTTCCATCTATCACTGACATTTCAAACACCATTGCATCTGCTGGGTCACATGGTGTAAGTGGTAGATCAGCTTGTACTGGAGACTGGACCTATAGCAGAGTTTTCTCTTGTTCTGAATGCCACTCAAAACAATCAATTTTTCAGGTTTTAAAAAAACACAAGAAATGTTAAAGTTATTTAGGACAAAGGAAAATAATACAAGAAAGAAATTTGGAGTCATACAAAAAGTGGGCAGAACCCAACATCTATGTGAATAAATGTAAAACATATTTTGCTCACTAAAACAATCTTCATAAAATCGAATGTTCTGTTTGAAGCAAAAATAACAATTTATTATTATGGGTTTATAGCAGATGTTGAATACATATGTAAAATCTGTAGTTTAAAAGTGAAGAGAAAGATGGAAAAACAGTGTTTTCAGTGTTTTGATGTAAAGTGGTATAATGCCACTTACTGGTAGTCTGAGTTGTTATATCTGTACATGTTAACATCTAAAGCCACATTGTCCACTATGTCAGTCAATACATATGAATGTGATGTTGAATCACTTGAGATGTGATGAATATAATGGAGGAACTAAAGTTTTAATCTTATTTACTTCCAATTAATTTTATTTTGAATTATATAATGAAACAGTGTAAAATAACTTCTGTAATGCACAATTCTATTGCATCATCAAAGATAATATTAAATTGTAGTATATATGTTGGGCACATGAATTCTTGCTAGTGTTATACATAAGAACTCATCAATGTAGTTAGTAGAAATGTGATTATTCGAATTGTTTTTATTTTCTATGTACCAATTTTAATCATTGTAAGGACTTTATATAAATATTCATGCAAATAGGACGCATCACAACATTCTATTGCAAACTCTAATTGTTTATTAAAGCTACATAATCATTTTATTTACCGTATAATTATATTATTTTGCCAGACTAAAAAATATATGCATTTATTTTAAAATTAAACAGAGTTGACAGAAGATGTAGCTCAGATCTAGAGTGCTTCCCCAGCAAGCCTGAGGCCCTGGGTTTGATCCCCAATCCGTACAGAAAAAAAAAATGGTAAAATTTTTAAAAAGCATAGTATTAAGAAGAGATGCAGAACGGCTTACTACACATGAAAATTAAACTCAAAGAGACTGAAATTATGTTGGGTATATCCCTATGAGATTCTATGCTCAAACAGTACAAATAATTTCTATAGCTTTCAATGAATTTGGTAATATAAAGACTCCATCTCCATGCAATTAATATATACAGAAATATTTGCATCAAAGAAATTTATCTCACCAAGAATTTTCATTATCTTGAAGCCTAAAAATTGAATGCATGATGAAATTATCTTTGTACTATTTTACTTCTGTTAAGAAGAATTTAAGCTAAATATGAGAGAATTAGTTTTTGTCTTGACAGATGGTGCTCCAACTATATTAGGTCAAAAATAAAAAATACTTATTAGAATGTTAATGAAAGGGACTGATGTTTTCCTTAATGCTTCATTTGAATGCATTATATGTATTGAAAATATTTGTGCTTGGTTTCTGAAGCAGACTTATTAAATCGTCATGGATACAGTTGTAAAAACTGCAGTCTATATGACAGATGCTATGAATCATTAATAATGAATTTATTACTCTTGTGTTCTTTGCCAATTTACTTTGGTTCAACATGGAAGCATTTTATTTTTAAAAAAGATTTCCTGTAGTGTTAATTTCAATTGAAAATTTTCTTGAAACCAAAGGAATGCGTGCGTGCCAAATAGTTAATAATCTAAGACAAAAAACAAAAAATGGCAGTGTTTTGTTTTCTTGGAAATATCACACTGCATAAGAATGAGTTCAATTTGAAATTCAAGGAAAAAAAAAGTTTATTTGTTAACTAAATGGTATAAAAAGTGTGTTGAAATTGAAACTTTTTCAAAATAGAAATGAATTATAGTTTTATACATTTTCTGACATTATCAGCATACATATGATTTTACCTGTGATTTATAGTGTTATACACTCACATACACATGTTGCAAAAATCTACCAAAATGTAAGAACACATTATTGGTTGAAGAATTCAGTTTCACGGATATTTATTTATTTATTTATTTATTCATTCATTCATTCATTCATTCATTCATTCATTTATTTTTAGTACCAGATATAGAACCCAGGGATGTGTTCTACCACTGAGCTACATCCCCAGTTATTTTTATTTTATATATTATTTTGAGACAGAGTCTTACTAAGTTGCCAAGACTGGACTTGAACTTTGTGACTTCCTGCCTCAGTCTCCTGTGTTGCTAGGATTACACGCATCCACCAAAATGCCCAGTCTTCATAACCATTTTTGGTATATGCTACTGACTATGTTGTGGACAAAGCTGAGTTGACACAGAAATTAGTGAATTTCCTTAACTTTTACAGGCATAGTTGCAATCAGTACCACTTTTCTTCAAAAATCATATCAGTTTTTATAAAAATTGTTGAAGGAGTTTTGTTTATGTGGATATGAAGATTAATGAAAACAACATTTAGTATTCAATTCAGGTAATGGAAAACTGAATATATGTTCAAAAACTTGGTTGTATAAATCCACACTTTCAACTGTAAATATTAAGAAATAAAAATGCACATCAAGTATTACTTTTTACAATGTAATATTCAAATAGAGATGTGCTACAAATGTAAAATTTAAGCCAAATTTTAAGGATAGTATGAAAAATTGAAGACATCTTATTACTAACTTCATATAAATTGAAGTGAATCAAAAGTATATTGAAATTAACTGAAAAGATAATATCATGTATAGTTTAGGTACACAGAGCATATAAAAATTAGGTTCACCTTTTTCTTTCTACTATATTTAATGTAAAAACATGAAACTTAAAATTATCTCTCAGTATAATACTCTATTTCTATTTCAAATAAATTAATTAGGCAACAGCTAAAACAAAAATTGCAAAGATCTACAGTAAATATGTCCATAATGGATATAAAATTGTGTTACCACCTGCATGATGGTTAATTTAGGAAACCTGATGGGGGGCGATGGGGGATTACCAAAACAAACAAACACACAAATAGAGAAAATGCTGGGACCCAGTGGTTCCTACACTCAAATGGAAAGCAATGAAAAGTCAGTTCAGCACATTTATTATATGGTACATCATTAAAAAGATTTGTTGTGAGAAAGTTTTTTTCAAAGCACTCAAAGTGAAAGACCAACTTCTGTATAGCCTAATTATAATCATCAATTTGCACCCATAAATCTCTACTCCTGAGCAACTGGCATTTTAACCCAAGGTTAAGAGCTGATAAATTCTGTGGCTGGCACAGAACCCCTTTTGAAAAAGATGTCACCATAGCAACTGGGCATTACTCACATGACAGGAATTCCATACAATCCACAAGGACAAGGCATAGTTGAAAGAGCTCATCAAACTATTAAAATGTACTTATTAAAACAAAAGGAGGGAATTGGAAAGGGGTATATATCCCCCAAAGATAAACTTAAAATAACCCTTTTTACTCTAAACTTTTTAAATTTGGATTCATCGGGACTTAGTGCTGCGGAAAGACATTTGTATCCAAAAAATGTACATAAGCCTAAGGTACTTTGGAAAGATATTCTAACAGGACAATGGAAAGGTCCGGATCCAGTGATAGTCTGGAGTCGGGGCTCTGTCTGTGTTTTTCCACAGGAGGAACAGCAGCCGATTTGGATTCCAGAGAGATTAACCAAAACAATTTCTACAGAAAAAGAAGATGATTTGACTCAAATCCATAACAGCTGATATCCAGAACTCCAGCTTGGCTATTCTTACATCTTTGACAGTGATCAACCAGGATGCTTTTTTTAATATCTATTTTATTATTGCTTTTCCCACATCATAAAGTTCTATTTTAATTTTGAGCTCATACAGACATAAATTAATGTTTTTCTGATCAGTTTTATTTTTTGACTATGGAGTTTTTAAACATTGCAATGGAGATTTCACCTAGGTAATCTACAAGGCCTTTACTATTGTCTTATATGTTGTATGTTACGTGTGCACATTTCTGTTTTGTGTTGTATGTCTGTAAGTGCGTATGTCCATATATCATATATGAGGAGCGCTCATAAAAATATGGATCCCAAATTTTTTTTATTATACACGTGATTTTAATGGTTTAATTTAATTTGGGTAAACAGCTGTTGAAGACTGTTTTAATATGTGTACAAATAAGCAGGTTAACAGATCTGTTTGTTTACTTTCACCTTTCCTTTTCATTATATTTAATAATTCTGTTCAGGATAATGTAAATTGTTCTAAAAATTGTTTTCTTAATACCTGTTGAAATGTTACTTTTTTTTTTTCTTCTCTTTTCTTAACATCATTGTCAATCCCTATTTTCATCCCAGTGCTGGTGAAGACAAAGATGAAACCAAACTACAACTTCTTCAATAATTATCACAACAAACTGTATAAACTGATGCATCAATGAATAATAACTCAACAAGTAATGCTCAATCACTGAGTCGATTTATTTTGGGAGGAAATGGACATATTGATAGATTCCTCCACTTTGAACTGCTTACAAAACTTGCCTGGACTATGTATCACTTGTATGCATTGTGCTCTATCTGTTGATGCAGCGAATTATGGTAGTGCTGGCATATCTTTGCTGTAGTGTCACCAGTGATGCAATTTTTCCTAAAGAGCCGTCTATTGACTTGATGTCGTGGCATTTCTGTATCCTCCTCCCTTCTACTAGTGATGGTCTAATTTTGGGGGCCAACTGAGGTGAGGCAAAGAACTTCACCCCCCCACTGGCACCAAGGTCAAATTTGGGGGCCAACAGAGGTGAGGCAAAGAACCTCACCCCCCCACTGATGCATAGGCCTATCCACAGGTATGGCTATATACTGGACCGGTAGTCAGTGACGGGTATGATTCAGTTGCAGTGGTATCAACCTAAGACAGGAGGCTGACGCCTAGAGGTCAGTTTTCCGATGACGGGTAAGAACCATATGTTGAATTGGACATACCTAACAGGCATGGTCCCTAGCCACATTGCCTGTTGCTTAATTAAACAGAAGGGGGCAGATGCTAGGAGCCACAAGCAAATAATATGATGCATGGCACTTTCGGTTGTAAGGTGACGCCAGCTAGCCATTGAGATGATATGATTATGTTAAGATTTACATTCATATGGAAATTGGACTCCTGCTGTTCACTTTGGCCTGCTACGGGACTCAAGTTACGGGATTCCTGGAGAGTTCCCATTGGTTGGGGAAGGATAGTAGGAGGGAATTCCAGGGGAGGTCCTGGGCCCCGGTTCCAGTAGACGCGCGCGGGTGTGGACCAGTTTTTGGCTTGCCGGTGAGTACGGAGTATTGGCGGCTTTTTCAAAAATAAAGTTTTGTTCCTGCTTGAGTGGCTCGTGATTCTGTGCCCAGCCAGACTGAGGCAAGGTACCTTTCTATAAAATGGAGCAGTGTTATATAAAATTGTTAGTGAAGAAGTTGTAAATATATATAACAAACTCTAGGGCAAAAACTAAAATGATTTTAATATAAGTATGATTAATGTATTAAAAAACAACCAGAATATATATATATATATATATAATATAATTACTCAATTACAACTACAAAAGACAAAATATGTGGAAGGAAAAAAATGGGTAAAAAAGCCTATTAATACAAAACAGTACAATTATGACATAAACTATATCAATAACCAATTTAAATGTTAATGGCCTAAATACAGCAATTAAAAGATAAAGAATATTGGAGTACATCAAAACACAAAATCCAACCATATGTTATCTACAAAAAGAACTCACTTTAAAAATAAAGACACGTATATATTAAAAGTATAGATACATTACATAATGATGAAGAGGTCAGTATTTCAGGAATACTGAATTAATTTAATCCTCAATGTAAATGCACCTAACCATGGAGATCAAACTATGTGTTACAAAAACTCATGATATGAAGAAGAAATAGATGAATTCACTATTGTTGTTGGAAACATTAATAGCTTTTATGGTAAATGGACAGTTCCACCAGACCATTAAAGACATATGAAACTCAACAGCAGTCAATTGGATATTATTGACATCTGTAGACTAGTTCATCTAACAACAGCCAATTATACATTATTATTAAGCTAACATTATAACTATATTCTGTGTAGCATAATATTCTGTAACAATTTACTGGAATGGAAATTATAAAATACCAGCTCTTTGACCACAGTTTTAACCTAGAAGTAATTAAGAGGAAGATAGTTTGGTGAATTCCCAAACATGTGGACATTAAATAACACATTTTAAAATATGTTAGTGAAATAGGAGTCTCAAGAGAAAATTTGAAACTTGGAGTAAATGAAAATGGAAATACAATTTATCAAAATTGTAGGAGTGCAGCAAAAACAGTGCTTAAAGAAAAGTTTGTAGTGTTATAGTGACATGTTAGAAAAGAAGAAATATCTAAAAACAATAAACTAAACTTCCATCTGAAAAATAGGAAAAAGATCATATTAAAAGTGACAAAAGATGAAATAATAAAAATTAGAGCACAAATTAAATAAATTGAAAACATAAAATAAACATAGAAATTAACAAAAAAGCTGGTTCATTAAAATTGTAATAAAATCAATAGGTCTTCAGCCAGGATAACTAAAGAGGAGAGAAAGAGGATTAGGGATATGCTACAAATTATGAATATCAAGGATAAACCAAGAGTAACCTTGTTTTAGTCAGCTTCTTTGCTGATGTTACTAAAGGACCCAACTAGCACAACTGTAAAGGAGGGAAAGTTTATTTGAGGGCTCACTGTTTCAGATATCTGAGTCTATAGAAGGCCAGCTCCATTCCTTGGGGCTTGAGGTGAAACATAACATCATGTTAGAAGAATGTGGCAGAGTGAAGCAGCTCACATGGTGACCAGAAAGCAGAAAAAGAGTCTCCATTCTCCAGGTACCAAATGTATACCCTAAAGCCATGCCCCAATTGCCACCTCTTCTAGTCACATCCTACCACTTTAATTACCATTCAGTTAATCTCTATCAGTCAATTAATTCACTGACTGGGTTAACACTCTTGTGACCCAATTATTTCTCCTGTGAACCTTCTTGCATATCTCACATGTGAGCTTTTGGGGGACATCTTATATCCAAACCATAACAAATCTCTATGAATTTCTTGAATTTTAAGAAAAAATTAGTAGCATTATGAAAATTATATGTCCACAAATTTGATAATCTACATGAAATGGACTAAATTTTATAGAAGATATGATCTGCCAAAACATACTAGAAGAAATAGACAATCAAATAAGCTAAGCCTATAATCTTTAAATAAACTGAATATACAATTAATAATATTCAATAAAGAAAGAACCAAATGCTTCCTGGTCAATTCCACCAATCATTTAAGAAAAAAAATTATACTAATTTTTACATCATTTTTTTCTAAGAGATACATGCAGAAAGAATAATTCCTAAATCATTCAATAAGACATTATCATGTCTAATGCCAAAGAAAAGACTTTACAAGAAAAGAACATTATAGTCTAATTTTCTCATGAAAATATATGTAAAATTTGTGAAAAAAATATTGGCAGATTAAATCCAATTACATATATAAAGAATTGAATATCATAGTTATGTGAGATTTTTTTCATGTGTAATGCTTGCCCAACGTTTCAATGCAGTTACTATACTCAATTACCTAAGCATGCTAAAGAAGAAAAAATACATTATTGTATTAATAAATGCTGAAAAGACATTTAAAAATATAGAACAACCATTCAGCAAACTAGTAATATAGAGGAGCTTCTTCCATCTGAAAAGAATATTACTATAAACCCTCACTATGGTTAACATTATACTTCTTTAATGGGAAAAAGTTTCCCCATTATGATTAGGAAAGCGATGAAGATGTCCCCCTTACCACTGCTTCTCAATATTACTACTATAGATCTTAACTAATGCAATAAGACAAGAAAATAAAATAATGCAAATTATTGCATTTTATTACTAATGCACATTAGGGAGAAAGAGATAAAACTGACATCATTCACAGATACAATTATTATTCATGTAGATAATACAAACAAAAACCAAGAAAATTTCTGGAATTAGTAAATAATTATTACAAGTTGGCAGAGTAACACATTGGGAATGCTTAACCAGAAAGTTAACTATTGTCTTTTATGCTATTCATGAACAATTGGAATCTGAAATTAGAGAACATAACACCATTTACATTAGCAGCTCAAGAAAAAAGTTCAGGTATAAATATAACAAAATATTTATACAAAATACATAAGAGAAACTACAAAATGTTAAAAAAGAAATCAAAGATTATCTCAATACATTGAGGAAATATAATCATGTTCATAAATAAAAAGATTGAGTATCAAAAAAATGTCAGCTCTTCCCAACATTTTCTTTATATTTAATGAAAGATGAATGAAAATTCTTTGGGCTATAAGAAAACTAACCCTCAAGTTTTTAAAGAAAGTTAAAACACTCACAGTAGCAAAGATCAAACTGAAGGAAAACAAAGTCAGAAGAATTGTATTTCCTGTCATCAAGACTTACTATACAGATAAAAATAATTAATACTGTGTGACATGAATGAAATTATAGACAAGTAATGGAACAGTTTGTAGAATCCAAAAGTAGACCACCAATGTAGATATGATAAACTCATATTTGATAAAGGAGCAAAGAAAGTGTAATACAGCAAATTATCTTCTTAAAAATGATACTAGGACAACTAGATATCCATATGCAAATAAAAGGATATAAAAAATAGACCTGACTACCATTTTAAATATTAATTTAAAGTTATTCCTAGAACTAAAGTGAAATGCAAAAAACTATAATGTTCTTAAAATTACCATAGGAACAAACCTAGACAACCTAGGATGTGATAATGACTTTTTACATATAACATCAAAGGCACAATGCAGGAATGAAATAATTGACAAGCTATAATTTATTAAAATTAAAACTTCTGATTTGTCAAAGAGAAGGCAGGACAAGAAAACAAGAAGATAAATTTCAGGCTGGGAGAATGTATTTTCAAAAGACATATCTGATATTGAACAATTATTGAAAACATTTATGGAACACTTAAAAATAATATCAAAATAGACAACCTCATTGTAAAACATCTTAAAAGATAACTTCTTTAAGAATATTTACAAATGACTAGTAAGCACATAAAAAGATATTCAGTTTAATATGTCATTAGGGAATAGCAAATTAAACCAACAATGATATAATACTTCACATCTGTTAGAAAGTCCAAAATTTTAAACCTTGATAGTAAGAAATGCTGATGATAATGTGAAATAAAACTCTTATTCATTGATGGTTGCAATTCAAAATGGTGTGACCACTTTTCAAGATAGTTCAGCAATTTCTTACGAAAGTAAATATATCTTCTCATAGAACCTTAAAAAAAATTACTCTCTGGTATTTACTCAAATGAATTGAAAAATCACATCCATGCAAAAGCCTGCCTATGAATATTTATAGCATCTTTAATTCATAATTGCCAAAACTTGGAAGCAACCAAGATGTCCTTCAGTAGATGAGCAGGTAAGAACACTGATGCATTTAGACAACATAATATTATTTACTGCTAAAAATAAATGAGCTATTTAGGCATAAAAAGACATGGAGAAACCAAAATGCATACCAGTATGTGAAAGAAGACAACCTGGGAAAGCACAACATGGTGAGTCCACCTACAGGATGTTCTTGAAAAGGCAAAACTGTGAAGAAAAGGATAAATTTGCAGAACACAGAGAAACTTTAAGGCAATTTTTAATAATTGTTCTTTTAAGTTATGCATGACAGTAGAGTATATTTTGACATATTTATACATTCATGGAGGACATCTTATTCTAATTAGAATCCAAGTCTTGTGGTTTTACATGATGTGGAGATTTACTATGTTGTTTTCTATATGTACTTAGGAGAGTTAAATCAGATACATTCCATTGTCTTTCCTATTTCCTGTTTCCCTCTCCCTTCTTTTCATTCCCCTGTGTTTAATGTGAGCTTAAAACTGCTGTTCAAAGAAAGTTTTTTGATTTAAAAAAAAAGAAAACAAACAAGAGGAAGAAAACAAAGAACAGAAAAAAACAAAGAAAAATCAAGGTGATAGATTTAAACCAAAAATATTCATATCCCATTAATTTAAAGTTTTAAATATCTCCTATTAAAAGTCATAGATTGGCACATGTCTGTAATCCCAGCTGCCCAGGAGGCTGAGATAAGAGGAACTCAAATTCAAGGCCAGCTTCAACAATTTAATGAGGCCATAAGTGAGACCCTCTCTCTAAATAAAATATAAAAAGGACTGTGGATGTGCCTGAGTGGTTAAGCACTCTTCAGTTCAATCCCCAGTACAAAAAACAAATGGGCCAAGGACCTGAACAGACACTTGTCAGAGGAGGACATACAATCAATCAACAAGTACATGAAAAAATGCTCAACATCGCTAGCAGTCAGAGAAATGCAAATCAAAACCACCCTAAGATACCATCTCACTCCAGTAAGATTGGCAGCCATTAAGAAATCCAACAACAACAAGTGCTGGCGAGGATGCGGGGAAATGGGTACACTTGTTCATTTTTGGTGGGACTGCAAAATGGTGCAGCCAATTTGGAAAGCAGTATGGAGATTTCTTGGAAAGTTGGGAATGGAACCACCATTTGACCCAGCTATTCCCCTCCTCGGTCTATTCCCTAAAGACCTAACAAGAGCATGCTACAGGGACACTGCTATATCGATGTTCATAGCAGCACAATTCACGATAGCAAGATTGTGGAACCAACCTAGAAGCCCTTCAATAGATGAATGGATTAAAAAATGTGGCATTTATACACAATGGAGTATTACTCTGCAATAAGAAATGACAAAATCATAGAATTTGGAGGGAAATGGATGGCATTAGAGCAGATTATGCTAAGTGAAGCTAGCCAATCCTTAAAAAACAAATGTCAAATGTCTTCTTTGATATAAGGGGAGTAACCAAGGACAGGGTAGAGACAAAGAGCTGGAGAAGAAGAATAACATTAAACAGGGATGATAGGCGGGAGGGAAAGTGAGAGTTAAGGGAAATTGCATGGAACTGGAAGGTGAGCCTCAGGGTTATACACAATTACATATAAGAGGAAAGGAGGAGTAGGAGAAAAATTATATAAGTGGAAGAAACGATTTATAGTAGAGGGGATGGAGAGAGAGTAGGGGAGGGGAGGGGAGGGGAGGGGTGAGGGGACAGTGGAGAATGGGATAGACAGCAGAATACATCAGTCACTAGAAAGGCAATTTGTAAATCAATGGAAATGTAACTGATGTGACACAGCAATCTGTATACGGGGTAAAAATGGGAGTTCATAACCCACTTGAATCAATCTGTGAAATATGGTATAATAAGAACTATGTAATGTTTTGAACAACCAACAATAAAATAATTTAAAAAAAAACTCATAGATTATTAGATAGTTACCTAAGATGTAACTGCATGTTCTCTACAGAAAATTTATTTTATGTATAAAGAAACAAATAGGTTAAAAGTTAAAGGATGGAAAAAGATACAACATGCTATCATTAATCAATGTAAATCCGAAATGACACTACGTTTATCAGATGAATTAGATTTCATAATACCAAATAACATGCCATAATCACAAAGAAAATAATAAACACATATTTTTGCTACATAATATTATTAAGTAAAAACTGATATAATTCAAAAGAGAAACACACAAATCGACAATTTTAGTAAGAGATTCTAATACTCCTCCTTTAATAATTAATGGAAAAGGGAGATAGAAAATCCCTAAAGAATAGTAGAATTGAAGTTAAAAAAAATCAACTAACTTTGCCCAATTGACATTAGAATAATCCATCAACTACAAAATATACATTCTTTTCAAGTCCATGAAAGATTTACAAAAGAGAGCGAGCACATTGTGGACCATAGGATATCACTAAAACAGGGGACGCTGAAATATCAAGTGCTAAACACTATCCACTAAATACTATGCAATAGACTCTTAAAAAACTATATATTTTTTTAAGCAATAGAGTGTTTCCAATACAATTAAATTGTAATATTAAGAAAAATTTAACAAGGGAGATATTTTAAAAATGTGTAATTCTGAACATTTAAAAATATATTCAAAATACAGTGAAATTTGAGAGAAGTATAAACTAACAGGAAAGATTTATTGATATATGATTGAACAATACCATTAGCATGGAATTAATAATTTCTTACTTGAGCTCATAAGAAAAATTTACAAAAATTAGAAGAAGTAACATAAAAATGGTTTAAGTTTTCAGCATCATTAAGTTATAATTTTCATGCTTTAAATTTATTAATTTCAAGGATAAGATTAATTAGTTGTTAGAAAAATTGTAGGATTGTAGAACTATCAGCAAATCTAAACTTAAAATATTTCTATCACTGCAAATCAAAACAAAACAAAAAACAAAAAACAAACTTTTGGCTGACTTTCAGTCATTCTTCTTTCCACATCTAGCTCCAGGCACATCTGATTATGTTTTCTGTCTGTGCACATTTGTCTTTACACAAATTATATGAAGTAGTAACACAATGTATAATTTTTTATGCCCAAATTCTTTTATTTGATGTAATGATTTTGAGGTCCTGTTAGAGAATGTATCAGTGTTTTGTTTTCTTCTCTCTCTTTTGCCTATTATGGAAAATGTTTCTCTGAACATCTCTATATAGTTATTTCTATGAAAATATAATTTCTTTCTTCTTGGAAAAAAATATATATATACATAATACTTGGTCTTCTTGGAAATATATATATATATATATAAAATACTTGGTCTTCTGGTGAACTTATGTTTAACTTTAAAAGCAATTATCAATTTTTTCCCAAAGCATTTACATCATTGTGCATACCAAATAGCAACACCTGAGCTTTCTGATTTCTCTATGGATGCAACTAAGTTTTTTATTGTCTCCTTTGGATTTCAGTCCTTCTTGTGCATATGAAATGGTATTTCATTGTGAGTTTAAATTTTAATGACTAAAGATGTTAAGTTGGGCATCCTATGTGCATTAGCTATTCATGTATAAAATTTGGATAAATATTAATTCAAATATTCGTTGATTTTTAATGAAAATTGTGTCTTGTTGAGTCAGATTGCATATGGATATATGTAAATGCACATACACACATGTGTGTATGTGTTGTGTACATATATATATTCTGCATACAAATATATCTTATCTGATATTCATTTGCAATTATTTTTTCTCATTTTGTAGCTTGTGTATGCACTACTAAATGGTGTTTTGAAATGAAAATTAAGGGACTGCAGTTATACCTCCATGGTAGAGTGCTTGCATAGAATGTGTGAAGCACTGGGTTCTGTCCTCAGCACCACATATAAGCTAAAGAAAAAAAAGAAAGAAAGAAAGAAAGAAAGAAAGAAAGAAAGAAAGAAAGAAAGAAAGAAGGAAGGAAGGAAGGAAGGAAGGAAGGAAGGAAGGAAAGAAAAAATTATGTCTAGCTAAAACTATTTTTTTAAATGAAAATTAGTTTTGGTGTAGTTTAAACAACAATTTTTTTTTTAAAGAGTGAGAGAGGGGAGAGAGAGAGAGAATTTTTTAATATTTATTTTTTAGTTCTCGGCGGACACAACATCTTTGTTGGTATGTGGTGCCGAGGATCGAACCCGGGCCGCACGCATGCCAGGCGAGCGCACTACCGCTTGAGCCACATCCCCAGCCCCAACAATTTTTTTATTCTTTGGGATTTTGGTGTCATATATGAGAAATCTTTGACAATCTCAAGGTCATGAAGATTTTATCTGGGTGACTGACCTCACAAAACTCCTCATTAAGTCACACACTCAGTTAAGATTTAGGACAGAGAAATATAACAAATTAAAGTCTATAAAGGGGAAAGTTGCATTGTATGAAGGTCATGGAAAACCTGGTGCAATCTTCAAAGACTTAGGTACTGAAAAGGCACATAATCCCTCCAGTATCAAATTATATCTTGTGCAGTTTGGTCTATTTGGAAAGTTCATTAGAGAATGGTTAACTATGGTTTCTGCTAAGGGCTAGTCACACAGATATGCTTTGCTTCCATACCCCAAAGTCCAGATTATCAGAAGGAAAATAAATATTCAGCATAAATCATATTATTTTTTACAAACCACTTAGGATCATTAAGCCACTCTTATTTAGGGCATAGTAGACATACTCCTAAAATCCATTCCCAGGTTTTAACCAATGACTCAGTTTATCAAGTATGCCTATTCAAGGGTAGCTGTTTCAGTCCTGCTATGTTTACTCTTGTCTTCACAATAGCCCATTTGGAGTTAATTTTTATACATACTTTGAGGTAAAGTTCTAAATCAGTCCTTTTGCATGTGAACATGCAAATGTTTTAAAATCGTTTGCTGAAAAAAATCCTTTTTTAGTGAATTGGCACATTAAAAAAATAAATTAACCATAAATTTAAGGGTGTATTTCTGGATTGCAAGTTGGTGTCATTGAAGTATAACTTATCATGTATCACTTATTATGTATTAATGATATGTATATTTATTATATACTATATAGTTTACATTTATGCTATGATCTCATATGATCACTGCAGAGTGATAAGTTTTGAAATTGAAGTGTTAATTTATCAAGTTTTCTTCTTCTTTATTGAGACTGTTGTTGCTACTTGGGGTTCTTAAAATTTAATATGAACTTTGGATGAACTTATTATTTTTTTCTGAAGACATCAGTTTAGCTATTGATAAGGATTGTGTTTAATCAAAAAATAAATTTGTGGGCTGGGGATATAGCTTAGATGGTAGAATGCTTGCTTTGCATGCATAAGGCCTGGGTTCCATCCCCAGGGTACGTACACACACACACACACACACACACACACACACACACGCACACACACACCAAAAAAATGTGGAGAATTAATAGCTCTCACCAAACATTACTTTTGCCATTTCATGAAAATATTTCTACATTTATTTAGTATTCCATAATTTCTTTCAACAATGTTTCATAATTTTTTCATGTTCAATTCTTTTACTTCTGGTACATTTATTTATAAATAATTCACTATTTTGATGTTATTTTAACTGAAATAACTTCAATGGGATTTTGTTTATTGTAATATATAAAAACATAATTTAAAAAATATTGTTCTTGTACCCTGAGACAATGCTGGCCTGCAAATTCTGCAGAATTTTCTATTAACAAAATCTTATTGTCTGCCAATATAGAGAGGATTTTTAAAAATTTCTTTATATACACACAAAGTTATCTTTATTTCACTGCTTGTCTCTGACCTCCAGAGTAAAATTGAATGAGATGGTAGTGGTCATGCTTGACTAAATCCTGATTTTAGGATAGAAACACTGTCTTTCACTGTTACACATGAGGATGAGCGTAGCTGTGGGGATTTGTTTTTATTGTTGCTGTTGTTGATACCCTTTTATCTGATGTAATGGTTTTGAGGTTCTGTTAGAGAATGTATATTATTAAGTAAAAACTGATAGAATTCAGTTATTGACCTGGTTGAGAAAATTTCTTTTATTTTGTTTGTTGATAAATTTTATCATGAAGAGTGTTGTATTGTCAAATGCTTTTACCATTCTATTGAGATGATCATGTGGCTTTTGTTTGAATTCCACTAATACAGTGTATTATATTAATTTATTTCAAGTATTTCTAATTGCATTTTTTGATAAAGAACAAAATTCTTCAGTTGGCCTGAAGAGTTTTGCCTTGGCCATTCCATGTGTCTCACCAGTTCCTCTTGACCTTTTGTTCTCTGTTCTTCAACCCTATTAGCCTTCTTTTAGTAGGCCAAGGTGGTTTTTCTCTTTCTTCCTTTGGAATCTTTTGATATACTTTTATTTCTAGCTAGAAGTAACCTACCATTTCTCTCTCTTTCCTACATGAGCCTGTTAACTGAAATTTGTCCTTCACATCTTTTCTTAATCATCTCAATTTTAAGGAACTTAGTTTCCATATTACAATTCAGTATGCCCCAGGTTGTTTTATCATACTATTTGCTTCCACTTAACAATTCTACAATTTTGGTGTAATTAATTGAAACATGACTTTGTTATCACTCTATATTGCATCATCAATATGTAGTAAAATATTCAGGATATGGTGGGCATTTAATAAACTTTATAGAATATAAGTATGCCTAAGTCATAACACAAACAAACAAACAAAAAATATTGGCCTTTCAGCAATATTTTGAGGCATTTTATAAACTTAAATGTATCATATATAGCATATTCTGGAAACTTCAAGTAGTGCTTCATGACTCAACCACTAAGTTTACTCTGGACAGTTACTGGAAATGAGGCTATGTTTATATACAGCTCTGCCATAATAAACCTATTATGTTATTGGAACTGAAACTGTTTTTCTTTGTTATTTCCAATTATTTAGGTTTGGATATTTGAGACAGTACTATTTTTTTACCCTCACATCTCACAATGAACTACAAGGCAGTCTCTGAGATGTATTTTTTCCTTTGCAATGTCATATATAAACTATTACTGTATATAAACTATTACTGTAGTTTATATTTGTGTTATTACAATATCTTCTGTTGATATTTCAAAATTCACTTTATTTGCATCTATACACTATATATGTAAAATCAGAAAGATAAAAAGAGCAAACTCTTGCAGAAAAATTAGGTATTTGGCATTTTGTGTTTTACCATAAACTATATTCAATATAAAGTGTGAGACTTGACAGAGATTCCAAATGTCAAAGCTTAACGCTCTGCTGAGAAGTTTCTATGCATCATACAAACTATGGGAGAAAAGTTGAAATATTTTGGGTAAAAGAATTATAGTTCAGAATTTAAAGAAGATAAATATTTCAATAGTACCGAGGACTTACTTGAAATACTAAAAATAACAGAGAATCCAGAAGGGCAGTTATTGCTACCTACCTCAAACTTCTCATCTTCTCTATTTAATGTGTATGGAAGTGTTTAAACAGTCTGATTCTAAGGAAAACTTTGAAAATATGTCTATTGGTTTTCCTGTGTGGTACTTATGAGCACCACTAAAATATAATATAATATTCTTATTTTATCCCTCAACACACAGTGAATAATTATTAGTATTAGTTAATGCCTATGTGACTTTAGCTGCAATATATGAGAGTTGTAAAAATAATAAAATAATTTTATAATTCATTTGATGGCCAAATCTGACTTAACTTAATGTGTGACTCTTTCTATTCTTTACTTGCCCCATTTTAGTGTGACTATTCCTATGCTTCACTTTAGAAACAAATTTTATTTTGATAAAGTTTACCATACCAGATTCTATTGGGCATGTTGGATAATGTATCTATATGCATATATATTTAAATTAATCCTGGATTCCCAAATATATTTAGTTTCAAAGACTTCAGACAAGGGATTTTGGGGAATAGAATATGCTTTAAATAAATATTTGTGAATTATTTAAAAAACACAAATCAAGTATAATATTATAGATGAAAACTAAGTTTATAACTTGGGGAATTTTAATGCTCATCTTTTCTGTGCCACTAATTGCTTGAACAACGTAGACCTATTTCTTTATACTATGATTTTCAGTCTTTGTCTCTTGAAAAAAAGTTAATCCAAGGTATTATGAAGATTCATTTTGGTTCTTCATTAAATAATCTAATATTAAGCTTAGGAGAATTTTACCGAATAATTGGGTACCAAACACCACACACACACACACACACACACACACATTTAAATTTAAATGCAAAAAGAACTTTTTCGTTTTGATGGCAAATAATTTTCTATTTTTTAACGTTGGAAATTGTGAGAGCGAACTTGTTATTAATGAATAAAATATAGAAGCCCAAACATATACTTTTTCTAACAAAAGTTATATTTTACTGAAATCACACATAAGGATTTATTTTTTTAAATGTTGATGGTTCATATAAGATATGAGTCTGGTTTAACAAAAATGTGAGTATCTACACCTAGTCTGAAAGTAAATGGAGACAAGGAAGTCTGAGGGAAGTCAACCACCCACAGTCATCTGTGGTTTTGGCTCTGTAGTATTCTATGAGGAGAATAACCATAACCAACATTTTCCAGATTTACCTACATGTTGACATGCTAATAACTCTCACTATATCAAAATACCTAATTATTCACAAATTTGAGTACTCTAAAATATAACAACACACTACGTTTTTTATTTCCTATGCATTATAATGAACATTTGATCTAAGGAATTCTCAGAAGAAAGCTATGACTTAAATACAATAATAATTAATCATTTTTACAGATGAGGAAAGAGATTTAAAGGGAAAGCTTATTTTCTGAACAATAATCATTTAGTGTATAGGGCCACCACTCTGAACTCATACATCTCTGACATCAAATCCTGTACTATTAATGAATGTATTTTATAACCTGGGTCTGTACCAGTATCTCAAGAAAACTCAACACTTTTAAAATACGTTTAGAACTTTTGTTCATATTACTTTATTTTGAAAATCACATGTGCTAGTCCAATTTCTTTTGGTAGTTTGAAAACCTAGTTATTCTGTTTTGCCTGGTAATCAAAATTATATTATCTAATGTAGAATTTTTGATTCAGTGAATTTAATGTTTAAATATTTATAAAATGTGTTTTAAACATTTTGCTGAGACAAATATATCAGATCACACCAGGAGATGAACCCTGGTGGAAGTAAATAATGTATGCTAATCATCACTTTTATATTTCTCACAGATGGTGTCACATTATCTGTCAAACTAAACTCATGATTGTGCTTTGATTTTTAATTATGTATATAAACTATATCTTTAGAAAAACAGTATTTTCTTTTTGTTATTTTAAGTTACTTTTTTCTTCTTTTCCATAATATCTTCCTCAATATATTAAAAATTATGTTCAGTATAAATTTCTAAGTTTATCACCATGAAAATGAAATATTCATTAAACATATCAGCTAACAGAAATAGACATAAAAGCATTGCTGCAGTTTTGGTTTCAGTGGAAGGATTTTGGATGATGTCTCTAAACATGTAGTGCTTTGATTAAAAAGTCAATAAACACAGTCCTTTATTCTATAAAGTATAGGCAAATAGATGATGATATATTCATTAATATCAGTGATCTTTCTAGGGAACAAAATACAAATAGTTAATAGATTTATAATCTTTCTATTCATAATATGAGATAATTCTTATATAATAAGCAATAAAACATGTTAGCTTTTATATGACTATGAAATATCATGTTATGTATTCCCAGAAAAATGGTTCTATTTCCCTGCCTAAGCTCAGAAGACTACCCTGATTTTATTACTTACTTTTTTAAGTCTATTTTATATGATCCTTGTTCACTTCACAGCATCGAAGAAGCATTAATTTTATGACAACTTCTCTCAATGAAGTTCTTCTGCTCAATTATTTTTAAAGTGCACATAATGCTCTCCATTTTTTCAAAAAAGTAAGAAAACTCTTTCATTGATACCATGTTTACCCCAAGTCACCCCACCTGTACTTCACAGTCAACATTCTCAATTGAGTTATATATAATGAATATTCTCCATTTTGTGCCCTAAAACCCAACATATTTCAATCCTATTTCCAAACCAACATTTCCACCTTCTTTTCTTTCTTTTTCCTTCCTTCCTTCTTTCTTTCCTTCCTCCCTCCCTTCCTCCCTCCCTCCCTCCCTCCCTCCCTTCCTTCCTTCCTTCTTTCCTTCCTTCCTTCCTTCCGTCCTTCCTTTCTTTCATGGATTGAACTTAGGGGCTCTCGATCAATGAGCCACATCCTCAGCCCTATTTTATATTTTTATTTAGAGACAGGGTCTCACTGAGTTGCTAAGCACCTTGCTTTTGCTGGAGCTGGCTTTGAACTCACCATCCCTCTACCTCAGTGTCATTGCCCAGCTCAAATCCTACTTTCCTTTCAAAGTAGATTTATAATGATTCCATACTGCTAAATCCAAAAGGCAAGACTAAGTTTTTGTCCCAACTTGAAGTCTAATCAGAAGTCAATATTTTTACTACTCTTCTTTCATTGGGTCACTCACTCTTCTAGGAATCAATCCTCAGATCCTGGTTTCCCTCCTACCTTAGATTTATTCTACCTAAATAGTTTTGACATTGCCAGTGCTTCTAACATTTATAACTCTGTGCTCCCTCAATTACCTCATCCATTCTTATATTTCAATACTATTTATTGTTTCTTAAATCATACCTCTAGTTCATATTTACTTCTCAGTTGCCATCTGTGTATTCCACTAAATTATTTTCATTCCTATTTGTATATTTTACAGAAGAGTTGACCTTAATATTTCACATTCACATTTCTATTTCTGTGAAAAGATGTATCTGATATATCAACTGAGCTCTTCCTTGCTTTTTCAGTTGAAACTTAGACATCTTCTTTTAAAAAATTTCAGTGACAAATAAAATTTAATTGTGTGAGTTTGTGTGTGCATGTCACATTTAATTTGAACTAATCAAGAATATAACACAAGCAATATTTCTGTCTACAACAAAAACATGCATTTAAAATTTACTGTAATACTATGTAATATTTCTGATGGTATTAAAGTCTACCTTCATTGAATTAATATGTATTGTAGCCAATTTCCAAACATCTAATCATAATGAAAAGCTCTTATTTTTTTGCATATTTCAATACTCTCCCCTCCTCATACGTATCATTCCAACAGCATATTGCAGTACCCCTCATCAAGGATACTAACAAAACCTTCCCTCCCCTTCTTTCTTCATGTCCATCCAGTATCTTCACCTTCAATCTGATTAAGTCTCTCATGCCAAGATCATTGATGGCTTTCATGTATGAGATCCACAGAGATATGTATGTTTCATCTGGATGATATTCATGGTATACATACCCAATGGAATATTACTTAGCATTAAAGAAGAATAAAATTATGGCATTTGCAGGTAAATGGATGGAGTTGGAGAATATCATGCTAAGTGAAGTAAGCCAATCCCCCAAAATCAAAGACAAATATTCTCTCTGATAAGTGGATGCTATAGATATAATTAGAACAAATAAATTTATTAAATTTATTAATTAAAAAAATTCTCCTCTATTATTTCATCCTACTTGGTTATTGCAGACAGATGTTGGCACCTCAGTTGAGAATAGTGGTAGGAAAAGTGGAAAGATGTAGATAGTTTTGATACAAATTTTGATGACCAAATATAAATCACTTACTGAGGGAAATATTCCATTTCAAAGAGAGATGCCATGTAATATCTGCTGGAATAATTTAATCATGTCTTTCTCTCAGTTTTAAATACATTTTATAGAACCTGGAAAAAATCCATTTAATAAATGTTGAATGGTTGAATGGATGGATGAATGAAGCAATGAGATATATGGATGGATGAGTACATTTATGCATGCATCAGTGAGTTAGACTCATTTAACTGATGATAAACTATACTGTTTTTACATTACTCTATTGCTTATAACATTTACAGCACTAGAAACATATGTACATTTGTTTACTAAAAATTTTTCCAGTTATTCCTTTTTGAAACCTGTAGATTTTTAACACACACATATTATGGAATACTATTCATTCATAAAGAGAATGAAATCTTGTCTCTTGCAACAATACGGGTGGATCTCAATATCATTTTATTAAGTTAAATAAACCAACACAGAAAGACACATTCTGCATGATCTCGTGTCAAATATAAAAAGGTTGAGCCCATTAAAAATGGAGAGTGAGTGATGGCTGCCAGATTCTGGGGGTGAGTAGAGAATTGCTAAAATATGACATCAGTTAGACAGGAAGAATAAATTTTGAGATTTATTGTGCAGCAGTGTGACTACAGGCAATAATAATGTAGATTTCAGTTGATTTCCAATATCTCACTACATAACATTAAAAGTTATATGACTATATCAAATTTACTCATTCCTCATTGTACACATAACTCAAAATATCACAATATAGCCCATACCTGTATATAATTATGATTTTTCAATTGGATTAATATGAACAAAAGCTACATTTTAAAAAAAAACAGTGAAATTATGTTGCTATATCTTTAAAAACTGTATGATGAAAATTTGCTTAATTATTTAAAAATATTTTAAGATAATCATTCAAACAAAAAAACATATTGAACACCTTTTCCTACTACACTTCTAATTTTAACTTAAAAATTAATAAGGCTTGTTTTCCAATTTAATTTTTCTTATATAGTACTGTTCATTAACCAAAGAGCCCCCATTTATTATTGAACAAAAAGGGAAAAGCTTTTACCAATTTTATGCAATATAGTAATTTATTAAATATTAAAAGGACAAGTACTCTTTAAGCATTTTGAATAGTTCAATTTAATCTTGTTGGGTAAAATATTCATTACACTTGAGTCTTCAATGCTACTACTTTTTCTTTATTAAACTTTTAAATATATGATTGTTGCAGACTGAATAGTAGCTCCCCAAAGATAATCATGCCCCCAAATTTATGTAAATTATGAATATAATTTTATGTGGTCAAACATTGTATTAAGTTGATTTTGTTTGGGAGGAATATCTTGTTTCATCCAGGTAGGCTGGAATGGTAATCAATTCATAAGAGGGAGCAACTCTTTATAAGAGAGAGATCTGACACACAAACAAAAGACAATATGGTAAGGAAAGCAAATCCTGTCATAATATGGATACAAGTCAAAGAATGCTGGAAGTCAAGAAATGGATGATCCATTCCCCATCAACATCTGAAGGAAGATGACTCTACTCACATCTTGATGTTACACAGGAAAACTAGGCTTACCCTTCTGTCCTCCAGAATTGGGAAATAATACATTTTATGTTTATAGTACTTTGTTACAATAATCAACAAATATTAACATAATGCTATTCAAAATTTAACCATAGAATAAAATGAGATTTGTTTATAATAAGGTGTTGGGATTATTTTGTATTTATTTGTTTAGTATTTTAAAAAATAAAACCTCTATAGTATTTGGAGCAGATCATTATTTTTTTTTTCTCTCTGTTCTGTACCCATCTGTATTCTACTTTTCCTGGAAAAATGATAGTAATAGGCATTGACAAGGACCAGAATTTTCAGGGCCTGTCATTTCCCTTTTGAAAAACTCAGTTACTTTCTTTCTTCAGAGGAGAATAATAATCAGGTTTCCGATAGCTTCCATTCCTGCACTTTCTCTTTCCATAGTCTTTTACAATCTTTTGTTTGTTTGTTTGTTTCCTTTTAGTTGGATTCAAAGCTTGAGGTAAGGATAAGCAAGGTAGTCCTGGAATGGATCCTATTCCACCAAACAACCTGTCCTCTGGCTGAGTGTGCATCAGAGGGCATCACACCAAGTCATGTTGACATTTAAACTTGAAGAATTCAGGACTGTACAACAATGGAGAACTTTCAATGTGCTAACACATCATTTTGGTTTGTATAAAAAAAATATTCTGAGTTTATAAAAGTGTATTCATGTGTTCCAGTTTTGTTGTTTTTTAAGAAACAGGAAAATAATGTCTCCGGTAACTGCTGTTAGGAATAGTTGGAATAGATTCACTTCAATCCCTGATGATCAAAAAATACTGTTAGTCACAAATTTTTGCATGTTTTTCTCCTTCATGAATTTCCAGAGGTTTTCTACCTGTACTTAAATAAATTGTTAGCTTTAATCTCTTTACATAGCTGCTTTTTTCCGTTTGTAGCCACTTATATCAAAATCTCTCACTGAGATTCAGGATTATTTATCTTATAACCAAAATGGAAGTGAACAAAATATTGGCCAAACTTCTATCCAAATAATGACTCATATATTTACAGACTGTTTTTAGATGACCTTTCTCATATGGTAAAAGGTTCTGATATTTCAGTGTTTTCTGATACACCCAATTATCTTACATTTTGATATTCTGTTTCTCTTTCTGGACACCACTGATTTCCTCACAAATGATTCTCTGCATCAAATTGAGCCAAATGGAGTTTTGAAATGAATGTTTTTGGTAACCTTGTGATAGTATAATTGGATTTTCTATCAACACATTGTTATTTCTTTCTGATTTCATGAGTGAAGCATCTTTGTTGGAAATGAAATAGTAAGGCCTACTATATTACTGCTATTTTTCTCTGGATTTTTTTTTTTTGCATTGGTAGATATTTATTACACGAATACAGCAACTAAATTCTTAATATTTTATTCATCAAGATAACTGAAATAACTGATTTGATTTTTTGTTAGTCTTCTTGTTTCAGCTTTATGTACACACAGATTTAGATAGTGTTCAGAATCCAATAGTGTCAATCTATTTAAAATCCTAAATTAAGTATATTTTGACATTGAGAACTAAGATAGAACTTTCTTTTTTTGAAAGATTTAATGTAATCTTCAATAGTAATTGTGATGATGGTCAATATACTAAAATGAGTAATATTCCATTGAACATGTATATATACCACATTTTCTTTATCCATTCATCTGTTGAAGGGTACTTAGGTTGGTTCGATAATTTAGCTTTTGTTAATTGAGCTGCTAGAAATATTGATGTGACTGGAAGGGTGGGAGACTAGGGAAGATTACAGTTACTTTAGGTAAAGGAGAGTGAAGGGAGAGGAGGGGATATGGTGATAGGAAAAATTGTAGAATAAAACAGATATTATTACCTTCTGTACTTATATGACTGCGTGACTGATGTGATTCTAAAATGATTACAATCAGAAAAATGAGAAATTATACTCCATTTATGTGTGATATATCAAAGTGCATAAATGCATTCTACTATCATGCATAATTAAAACAAATTAAAAATTTAAAAATATATTAAAATGAGATAAACAAAACAAAGAAATCCTTGGATTTAATATTCTAACAATCATACTCCTGACTGTTGTGTCTCTATTTTCTGATTCAAATGCTTACTCTTCAGTGGAATGTTCTCCAAATTGGGTAATGTTTCTCTATGTTAAATTCCATATCCTCTTTAATAACTTTTCTAAAATCACCTAAAATTCTAAATTCATATTTGTGACTTTCTCCTCATTGCTTTTCTAGATACTTTAACTAGCATATTGAATTAGCATTTGGGCTATCTCCTTCAATGTTATTATGTTCATTTCAACTGACTGAAGAACACATTTGCATAACATACAAATGACGTTAAGGGTGACAATTTATAAATTCCTTTATGAAACCATAAGAGAGAAGAACAAAGGAAGTAGACAAAGAACATAGAGATGCGTGTGAAAAAGGCATAAATGAAGTAAGAAACAAAAATTGAGGTAACTAATAGTGTCATAACCATAGTTACTGAGTCTGATGTTAATTCTCTCACCAGGATAATTTTTGGAAGACTTATGCAATATCTTTTGTTTCTACTTTTTCTTCCATTTATGCTACACAGGTTTATTTTATTAATGGGGTTATACAAATTAGAAATCATTCAGTTCAACCTCTTATTCTTTCACAAGTGGGAAGATGAAAGTCTAGAACCTAGCCCCAAATCTCCTAGCTAGCACAACAGTGAAAGAACCCAATATTTTGCCCCCTCATGAACAGCTTTTTATTACCCTTCCATCGTATTGCATTTAACTCTTTCCTTCTGTATTTTCCCCCTACCCTTTCCTTTAGGCGATATTTAAAGGTGGTGTACCTTGAAAATGGACAGGGCAGGATGCCTTTTGTCAGTAAATGGGTAGGAAGGTGAAATCACTGGTTGCTGTAATGCTTTATTGCTGTGAAAGCCAGACATTTGATTGTGTTCAGATGGCACTTAGCATTTCTTTGAAACAATGTAAGGTTTTGTGTACTCGGTTTTATTATAGTCATAAATCATAAGGACCAGAAAGGAAGGAAGATTCCATTTCCCAGCTTTCTTTTGTTCCCTTAAGGAAAGACCATGATTCAAAAGCCTTTCCTATCTTACTTCAGTTCTAATAAAGGAAATTCTAGATATGTATTTAATCTACCATCTCTGACTCAGAACTACACAACAATTATCTCAGGCTCAGCTTTAATGGATGATATTTGCTCCCTTAATTATATTACACATATCATCATAAAGAAGGCAAATGGTGAATCTGAGTAGAAATCCCTAATGCTCTATATTTACTAAGACTGTATTACTTTTTTACAAACCTGTAGATCAAAGGCAGCAAGATCAAACAAAAGTCCTATGTCGATCTATTGTTCACACTTTAAAAAATGTCATTCTTATTTAGCTTGTTTGATATAATATTTAAGATTGATGAAAACACTATTTTGGTGGATATTTTTCTCCATTTCAAAATATAAAAATGATGCAACAGTAAGTTAAACAATTATAACAGCAATAACAAATTGTCTGTATAACTATATTAGAAATATGCTTACATAGAAACCATGATAAAATAAAGAAAAAGAAATTATCTATTATTTACTTTGTACCATTTCATTTACAATGCTGTGAACTAATGGTATAATCTCCATTTCATTGATAGGGAAACTGAATTTCTGACAAGTTAAATTATTTTTATAAAGTTGCACAATAAAATTCATTGTTATATACTAATTAATTATATATATTAATTCATTCCATTTCCCTTCACTTTATCTAACCTAGAAAAAGACATGTAATAATTTATTTCCAGAGACATGACATATTTTTAATTTTTAATACAAAGCATTAATTAATTGTACCACCCTAATGATAATTCCTAACATTGAAGACCTATAGGGAGATTTTAACATTTCTAAAATAATATTTAATTCGAACATCTATTAAAAAACATACCATTATAAACATATCTTAATCAATTTAAAAGAAAAAATATTTATTTGTGTTCTAACATATTAATTATCATATTACTTATAATAGAAAAAATTTTGGAACATAAATGTTCATCAGTAGAGAAATGAATTATGACATATCTCTATGTACCATATTTAGGATATTAGCCAGTAAAACAGCAGTTCTGAAAACTATATTGGAATCATAGATAATGAATATACTATAATATTTGGTAAAATAAGAATAGTGAATGGATAAATATTGAATAAATAAAATTTATATGCAACATGATCTCCACTATGCATACACAGATGTGCAAACGCAGAGAAAAAATATGGAGAGAAATATACCAAAGAAGCTGAGAGTGGCAATCACTAGGTAATGGAATCATAGAAATTTTTGTGTAGAGCTTTATATTTTTAAATTTTTATAATTTTAATTTTTTATATATAATAGTGATATTTACTTAAAATATTATGTATTCCTTGCTTATTGTTAGTAGACTTGTTATTTTATTTATAAATTAATTTCGGTAGTAGATGCAATGAAACTTTATTACAAATGTATTTATCTTATACTCAGGAGACTTGTTTACTGATTTCTAGATACTGTATGAAATAAGGATTTTTTTAGAAAATAATGTTTAAGATCACTTCCACATCTAATGTTTAAATAAAATTGACCTATACTTATTAATTAGAAAAAACTAAAACATTTAATTTTGATTTAATTAAAATGTTTAATTTAATTTAATTTTTGGAAAAGTTTTTGTTATAGATTTTTCTTAGATATAGAACATTTAAAATACATATATAGAAGTAATGGGAAAGTTGATTAATTACACAATTTATAAAATTTCCTTCACTTTTGAAATAAAGGATGTCATGTGAATAAGAATTCATACAGGCAACTTGAGGTGTGTTAGTCATGTTCTAAGGAGTAATTCAAAGTAGTTGTTCATTCATTTTTGCCTAACAAACTGTCTGTAGCTGTCTAACTTTACAATGAGATTAATAGTGAGAATGATGCTTATGAACTATGTCAACAAACAAAGTTACTCAGGAAATATGCAAATACATTTCATTTAATGGTGACTATTATATTTTAGAAAGATTTTCTGGAATTATTTTAAAAGATTTTTTTCATATAGCATAGCAAATAAATGATATTCTCTAGATAATGACATTCAACTGAAGGTTCATGTCAAGGCATATTTTAGCTAGTTAAATTTTTCCTAAAATTACATAAGGCACTTACAAAGAAGAGAAACATTTCAAACTTATTTCTCCTTTCTGGTAAAATTGCTCAGGCACCCAGAATCTCAAGATACAAATAGGTTGCTAACTGACTGGCTAAGCCCAGGTATCATAGCAAAAGTTCACAGTTTATTTAAAGTAAAATTTATGTATATGTAAAATATAGTTTACATGATGAAATTTGTGAATTGGTTTGCTTTACTCACCTCCTTTTTTTCCCCTTTATACAACTGACCACCCAGGAGATAAAACCTTATTTGGTTTATTGATGTAAATCAATTAATTAATTGGTTAATTGATACATTAATGCCTACATGAACACATAAATTTGTTTCTGCAAGAAGAGAAAAGTTCTATTTCCATAGTTCTTTATTAGCTATTGGGAGTTTTTTTTTTTTAATAATTTATCAGTGTTTTGATAATTAATCAAGTTCCATTTAAGACACAAAGTTAACTGGTGCCGCAGTCTGGCTGGGCACAGAATCACAAGCCACTCAAGCAGGAACAAAACTTTATTTTTGAAAATGCGGCCAATACCACCCCCCCCCCACATGTCCAGGAAGAGGCCGGTCCACCCACGTGGTGGTGTTCTACCGGAACCCAGAACACAAGTTCCTCCCCCGGAATTCCCTCCTACTGTACTTCCCCAACCAATGGGAACTCTCCAGGAGTCCAGTAGCAGGCTGAGGTGAACAGCAGGAGTTCAATATCCATATGAATGCAAATCTTAACATAATCATATCATCTCAATGTCTAGCTGGCGTCACCTTACAACCAAAAGTGCTGTTACCGCTGTTGACCGGTGACGAGTCCTTGCTTCCCCGATGTTGAAGAATAACACCAAAGAAGCACGCCGAGGCAAGGTCAGAGTAGAAAGTAGAAGTTTATTAAGGGACAGCAGAAAAGACTTCTCCCGGAGGAAGAAGGGGACCCAAGAGGTGGAATCCGTGGCAGTGCAGTTGTTTCTCCTTCTTATAGTTTTGGGGATGGAATGTAGGTTGGAAGGCCCGAGGGGTGGGACACTTCTTTGTGATGGGCTATCTTTAAGTTTGCTGGGGGCTGTTCATTAACACTTCTTTGAGGTGGACTTTGGCCTAGGGCCTTTTTGGGACTTCATTAACATTCCATGAGTTGTCCTGTGTTTTCCCTGAGTCATTCCCAGCATGGCCTCCATTTTAGATTTCACTCGATATTAGACCCGATTTACCTAACTACACTGACTACCTAACTTTAAATCTGGCTTCAGTGCCTTGCATCACATTACTTGGCTGTGACTCTTAGCAAACTGGCCCTTGTAAAACTAAATGAAATCCTTTTATACAACCTTATACAACTGTGGGAATCAAATCACATATAAGTAATGTCTGCACTGGCCATGAAGTCCAAGATCACTATTAAAATGTTCATTTCATTTAGTTATTTATGAATTCTCTTTAGTACATTGTTGGTTCCTTGAAGGAGGGAAAGGGATTTGATCTGTATAACCTCCATGCATATCATAAAGGGAAAGCTATTGATGATCAATTAATAATTTGTGAATAAAGAATTTGAATAGAGTGCTTTTGTAATGGACACTGATTAGATGCATTTTAATTTGCAGAGAGTATTTTTTTGTTATAGCCTCAAATTGTAATTGAACACTTAAGGCTGCAATGCTAGTAAATATATTTTGGATAACTGCCTTGACCCAAATCAAGTACAACAGTCTTTTTTTGTGATAAACATTTATTTATATTGTAATCTCATACTTAGGCTCCAAGACCAGGATTACTGTAAACCAGGTAAAATGTAGAAAAGAAAAAAAACAAAATACCTCACCATATACTGTAGAAAATAATATAAGACTGTAAACACTTATGAAAAATATCATATTGAAATATTTATTTTAATAAGGATATTCATGTGAATCCAGCTAGATGGATATTTTGTCCAATGAAATGGTATTAATTACCAAACATAGCTTCTTACCTCATAGTAGGTAAGAAGGTAGGCTTTAAGGAGAACATTACTTAGGAAGAATAAACCCCAGAAATATTATGCAGAATAGCCCAAAATAGGAGTAATGAGGCAGGCTTGTGTGTAGGATGCATCTGTACAAAGAAAGCAAAGAATGATGTTGAGACATTTATTTAGACAGTTTATTAAAGAAAAAAAAAGAGAAATCTTCTGGTTATAATAATCTGGATTTGGGCCCCTTTATTTATATTTTGGTTCAATATCCTACATAATCCACATGAATTACCTAAGCACCCTGGTCTCTTAGCACTCTCAGTTATTCCCGACAGTGTCCTGCATGGTCAGTGGGAATGGAGTTCCCCTAGGTGGAATGGGCTGGCTGAGAAATAAAAACTAAGAGAAATGAAAAGGCAAGAAACCCCACAGGACACAGAAAGTAATTTCAAAAGCGGGGGCAGAATGGGCAAGCTGATTGCATGGATCAAGCTTCTAGATTCTGGCAAAACGGAGCCTGTGTCTGCTTCATTTATATCCTCAAATATCAAAAAGATTCTATTCAAAGATTAAAAGGGTTAAAGTTGGGCTGTTTCGTTCCTAACAGGTTAAGCCCATCTCTGGAGCTACTATGAGGAAACTTCCTAGTAGAGCAGAGAGAAAGGTCATGTGCATTGGGCAACTTATTGTCGTGGATAGTTTGCAGTGCCAGACCCAACTCTCCCTGGCTTTGTGCGAGAAAAGATCCTTATGTATTTCACGGATGTCTTCCTGCAATTAATGACAGACAGATTTACATGCTAAACATTAAAGCTGAATTCTGATTTTAGTATAGGCACCGGATAATGCAGCGTACCAATGAGACTCTGTAATTGCTTCCTAATATGTTTATTCCTCTAATTATGCAACACATGTTTATTAAGTGCCCATTATAAGCAAGAAGCAGAACAAGCTTTATTATGCCAAAACAAAATAACATCAACTTCACTAACTATATATGTATTCCTGAACTTTGCTGTGTATTGTAGTTATTTGGGTAGGTAAAACCTGAATCCCTTTGATCTCCCTGGAGAAAATTCAGGTCACAAAATTTAAGAATGAAACAAAAAAAGGTATGGATAGCATACATGTATAGCAAAATAAAACTGATCAAATGGTGGTAAAATTCATCCAGTCTTGACAAAAACTGGCAATAAAGTGGAAAACACTGTCATTGCTCACACTGTTGTAATATTCACATGGGAACAGTTTGCATCACTCCTACAGTATTCCTAAGTACTTACACAATTTTGAAAAAATATTTAAATGATCAGTTCTTCAATTAGATTTCTTTTATTATTTACTTTTTAAAAATTGGTGCAGTGCATTATATTTGTAGATATTGGTGGAATTTCTTGTTACACATTTATACATGCATACAATATAACAATATAATTTGGCCAGTATCACTCCCCAGCAATTTTACCCTTTCTCTCTGTTTCCCACCCTTTAGTCTTCTCCTTTACTGATCTCCATTTAATTTTTAGGAGATCCACCTCCACCTTTGTTTTCCTTTTTCCTTCCTAGCTTCCACATATGAGAGAAAACACATTAACTGATCTTCTGAGTCTGACTTAATTCATTTAACATGATGGTCACTAGTTCCATTCATTTTCCTGAAAATTCTATAATTTCATTTTTCTTCATGGTTGAATAAAACTCCATTGTGTGTATATACCTCATTTTCTTTATCCATTCATCTGTTCATAGACAGGTAGGTTGAGTACACAGTTTGGCTATTGTGAATTTTTCGATTTTAAACATGGGTATGCATGCATCACTGTACTAAGATTACCTTAATTCTTCAGAATAAACACTAAGAAGTGATATAGCTGGGTCATATAGTGTTTCCATGCTTTGCCTTTTGAGAATCATCCATACTGATTACTGTAGTAGTTATGTGCTCCGACCTGTTCTGCCCTTAATTCAAGAAACTGGGTAGGGTGATGAGGGGGTGAAGAAAAGACACACAGACACACCAATAGAGAAAGCTGGGGCTCAGTGGATCACTAAACCCTGGTGGGGAGATAGTGACCCAGAACCCGCCCAGCTTGTTTATTATATAAGTTTTAACATCAAAAGAGTTATTGTGAGAAAGTTTTTTCAAAACAAGCAGAACCAGGTCTGGGGATGTGGCTCAAGCGGTAGCGCGCTCGCCTGGTATGCATGCGGCCCGGGTTCGATCCTCAGCACCACATACAGACAAAAGATGTTGTGTCCACCAAATACTGAAAAATAAATATTAAAAATTCTCTTTCTCTCTCCCTCTCTCTCTCCTCTCACTCTTAAAAAAAAAAAAAAAAGCAGAACCAAGGTCATAGTTATGAGCAGCCCACCTATCATTATCATCTTGTAGCCCCTGGGGTAGCTCTTGTCTGAACTTCAAGGTCAAAAAATGATAGTCCTGAGGCTAGCATAGAACTTCCTTTTGAACAGGGCATTACCATAGTGAAGGGGTAGTCTCCACTGGTACCTTTTAACCGCGAGTTCCCAGAAGAGGCATCACATCTGTTGCAGGGCAGCCCAAGGACCATAATTCAGTCACTGATTCCAAGAGTTATACTAATTTGCCTTCTAAGTTAATTTTCTCTTAATTAATAAATTGTTATTAACAATTATTTCACTTAAGTTTTATATGGAACTGATTTTTATAAAGAAAATAAAACTTCTTGGTATGGATTAGGCACTTACAAAATTTGAATTCCCTTCACTTCTTATAAGAGGGTTTCCTATTGATAAAGCAATTACATATTTGAACTCTCACGCTGGTGCCTTATTTATTTTTTTAACTTATTTTTTTTAAAGAAAGAGTGAGAGAGTGAGAGGGAGAGAGAGAGAATTTTTTAATATTTATTTTTTTAGTTCTCGGTGGACACAACATCTTTGTTTTGGTATGTGGTACTGAGGATTGAACCTGGGCCGCATGCATGCCAGGCGAGCGCGATACCACTTGAGCCACATCCCCAGCCCCCTTATTTATTAATGTTCAATTCAGTCATTACTTCTATTAAAATTTTTGGTTTTGTCTATTGTTAGCAAAAATCACACGGTTCTTCAGTTAGAACTGAACAAATGAACAACAAGGAACCCTAATGGTGTTTAGTTTAGCTCTACCATTTTATTTTTAGGTGAGGATAGAGTTTAAATGACTTGACCAATATCACTAAATTAGCTCATGTTATAATCAGCACTTATTTTTGATTTCAAATTTTTACCCTTTATGCTATATAACGTAGTCATTTTTATTGGTGAAACTACTGCCTGAGGTAGGCTATTTGTTCTTACTCATTCTTTGACATGTCAATAGCACTTATCTCCATAGTGTCAAAACAATTGAGAATGGTCCATTAGTCATGTTGAACATTTGTTTGACTAAATCTCATCAGAGACATAAATGCAATAAAATATCTAGGGCTTCACATGAAAAAAGATAGTCCTAAGAAAGGTTATAAAACTTAACTTCTTAAGTACCACTTTAAATCTGATGAGAGGGTGTTTAGAGGTCTAACTTTTTAACTAAATCTTTTGAAGAAGGAAAACTAATATATATAAGGGAGAAACTGGTGACTATATAATTGAAATCATGATTGATCTTATGTTTTTAGGGCATATGTCTTTTATGTGAAGTCTGGAGTATCTTTGAGACTATATGAAAAACTTGCCCAGAGACAAATGACAGAGAATTCCTAACAAATCATTCCAATTCTTTTTGAACAATTTTGATGTTTAACACTTAAAAATGTGATTTTTTTCCTTGTAATTTCTTTGTAGTTTAATTCTTTATAATTTATGTACTTCAGTCACAGTTACATTTAGATTAAAGGACATACACATTATAACATGTTTGTTGTATCCACAAAACCTGCACAACCAGTTCTTCTTTTCTGATCCTTTATATCTTTCTTCAGTTTCCAGTTTACATTTGTTTACTTTAAATCATCTGGTCCACTGCATCCCAGAGTATTAACCAAGTTTAGACCACAATCAGGACAGGAAGGATATGTTGATTTCTCTTCAGAACTTTACATTTCTTTTTCCCATTTCAGAGATGGATGATATAGATATCATTAGGACTTTTCTTCCATCTTGGTATATATGTTTTAGAGACAAACCAACTAATAAGCCAGGAAAACCACCCAACCAAACCAAAAGTGATGACAAAAACATTGCATAGTCATCTCAATATGTAGGTGAAATAATACAAATGTATTGCCTCTGTTCAGCTTCGTCACAGGGTTTACAGACACTAACTTAGAGGCCTAGAGCAGATATGGTGGCACATGCCTCTAATCCCAGCGACTTGAGAGGCTGAGGCAGGAGAATCCCAAATTTCAGGCCAGCTTCATCAACTTAGTGAGACACTATTTTAAAGTAAAATATGAAAAGTGCTGGTGATGTGGCTCAGTGGTACAGTGTTCCAGGGTTCAACGCCCAGTCTCCTATGCACACACAAAGTCCACGGGTGGTCACCTCACAGTCTGTGTACATCTGTATGATGCATTACCACTTTCCTCTAAAAACACTGTTGTTCCTTGTTCATGGAAAATTTTCTGTCTGAAAATATTGAGAATGTAGACTCTCTAAGAACATACAGAGTGTGTTCATCCAATGTTTTATTTGTTGTCAAGAGCCAAAGAAAACATCCTTTCCTATATTCTGGATAAAATAGTTAAGGGATAGTTCATCTTGATTCCTGTCTATTACCAATCACAATATATTCAAATTTCACCTTTCTTTCATACACCTGGTTCTGATACCGCCTCACAAAAGAGATGGATAGCTGTTATTTCTACTCTTTTGAAAAAAATATTTTAATATGTTATATTTAGACATAATAATGGGTATAATGTTGACATATTCATTGATGTATATAACACAATTTACTTTATTTAAATCCCTAATATTTCCCCTTTTCCCTCCCCTCCTCCTTCTCCTTGACTCCTTCCCTTACTCTACCTGTCTTCCTTCTATTTATTTGTTTTTTTAAATTGTAGCAGTTATGTGCTGCGACCTGATCTGTCCTTAATTCAAGAAACTGGGCAGGGTGATGAGGGGATGAAGAAAAGACACACAGACACACCAATAGAGAAAGCTGGGGCTCAGTGGATCACTAAACCCTAGTGGGGAGATAGTGACCCAGAACCCACTCAGCTTATTTGTTATATAAGTTTTAACATCAAAAGAGTTATTGTGAGAAAGTTTCTTCAAAATATATTATACTTACATATTAAAATGGAAGTCATTGTGATAAATTTATGCATACACATAGCAGAACTAATGCCAATTTTCCTTAAACTATTCCATGATTTACAAATAGAAGGAACCCTCCCAAATTCATTCTATGATGCCAATTTCACTGTGACACCCAAAACAGGCAAAGACACATCAAGAAGAGACAACTACAGATCTGATAAACATAGATGTAAAAATCTTTAATAAGATATCAGCAATCTGCATTAAAAAACACATTAAGAAGATTATATACCATTATCAAGTTGGTTTCACCCCATGGATCTAAGTTTACTTTGACCAGACACACAAATCAATCAATGAAATTTCTCACATTAACATACTTAAGGACAAAAATCACATGATCATCACAATGGATACAAAGAAAAAAACAAAATCCAGCACCTAAGAAACTAAGAATAGTGGGAACTTACCTAAACTTTACAAGGGCTCTATATGACAAATCCAAAGTCAATGTCATTCTGAGTGGAGAAAAACTCAAAGCATTGCCTTTAAAATGAGGAACAAGAAAAGGACATTTACTTTTACCACTTGTATTCAATATAGTTCTTGAAACTCTAGCCAGATAAATGAGGCAAGAGAAGGAAAATCAGAAAAAGAAGATGTCAAAGTTGCTTTTTTTGCTTATAACAAAATCTTATACTTAGAAAAGCTTAGAAATCTCGGGCTGGGGATGTGGCTCAAGCGGTAGCACGCTCACCTGGGTTCGATCCTCAGCACCACATACCAACAAAGATGTTGTGTCCGCTGAGAACTGAAAAATAAATATTAAAAAAAAATTCTCTCTCTCTCTCTCTCTCTCTCCTCTCTCACTCTCTCTTTTAAAAAAAAGAGCTTAGAAATCTCTACCAGAATTCTAGAGAGTATAAACAAACTCAGCAAAGTTGCAGGATCAATATATGGAAATTAATATCTCCTATCCTTCAGTGATGAATCTGCTGAGAAAGAAATTAAAAATTATTTTATTAACAATAAATGCAAAAATACACACAAACATGCATTCATACATATGAATATTTGTTAGAATAAATCTAACAAAGGAGATGAACCTCTAAGGTAAAAATTATAGAAAACCAAGGAAAGAAATTGAGGAAGATCTATCAAGATGGAAAACCTCTCATGTTCTTGGAGAGGCAGAATTAATATTATTTAAATGTCCATACTACCAAAAGCAATATACAGATTCAATGCAATTCCCATCAAATTACCAATGACATTCTTCACAAACCTAGAAAAAATAGTGTTAAAATTTACATAAAAAAATAAGAGAACCAGAATAGTCAAAGCAATACAATGACAGTGATGCTCACAGTATCACCACACCTTATCTCAAATTATATGACAGGGATATAGTACCAAAAATAGCATGGTGTTTGCATCAAAATAAACACAAAGAACAATGGAGTAGAATGGAAGATATAGAGACAAACTGACATATAGTCATCTGATACTTGGCAAAGATGCCAGAAACATACAATTCAGAAAAGACAGCCTTTTAAACAAATGATTCTGGGGAAACTGTATATCCATATGTAGAAGAATAAAACTAGATCCCTATCTTACCCTACATGAATTCAACTCAAAGTGGATCAAAGACCTCGGAATTAGATCAGAAACATGGGTACTGCTAGAAGGAAACATTTCTCCCTTTTATGTCCTGTTCGTTCAGTGCTCAGATTCTTTATGCCTTTGGATTATCTTGCTAGATGTAGAAATTAAGACTGGAGCTTGAGTAACTCCTGATGTGAACTGCTGTCTTCTTCCCAGGCATGCAGCTTAGTTCTTAGTTACACTTTCTGAATTATTTATGTGGTGTGTGTGTGTGTGTGTGTGTGTGTGTGTGTGTGTGTGTGTGTGTATAAAGATTAAATATACAGTAAATGGCCAAATAAATATAAAAACAAAGCTTTAACATGCAACCATCTGTTCAGGAAAGAAACCCCCTTATCTACAACAAACAACCCAGGAAACAGTCTGCTATATATCAAAGATAGCCACGTTGCTATCTCTAGTGACAATCAAGAAAGTTAAACAATTACTTATGTCACGATTGACCACAAATGTCAAAGACTTGATTAATAACTGAACAAATTTTCCAATTTTTATCCCTGTTTCCAACTTAGAATTGATCATATAAGACATCCTGCTTCTAATTAGCCATCCTCCAATGTCCCTGTGCCAGCAACCTCCAGTCAGGGCACATCTGAAACCTCCTTCATTCTTCCATTGTAGAGCATTTTCATCCTCCTCCCTGCCTTGAGTCTTGCCCAACACATGCGATAGTGACTCCCTTGTTACCACAAGCTCAGAATTAATGGACTTTGCTATTCTCATGTAGTTGGTCTTTGCTTGTTTCCAGCGTTGTATATGCTTGTGGTCATTTGTGGATTACACAAAGAATATCAGAATGAAATGAATAAATGTAATCAGAGTGGAAATCTACTTTTATAGGAACAAAAACTTAGCTACCTACTTCAGATTTAAAGTCTAGGAAATTTCAAAATGTCTTTTTTCCCCTTATCTCCACTTGAAAACAAAACGGATGCAGAAATTATCTATAGGTTTGATTTCTGGAGCCTGTGGCAATTGTAGACCTAGTTACAAGTTTCAGTAATCATGATAACTTGGGCAGATATATAAGAACTTTGTCTTCTCTGACACACCCCTAGTGCTGTTAGCAAATTATAACAGCTGCATCACTTAAGGTAGACTCCATAACTGCTGTAGTATGGATATTGTAACTACTTTTAAACTATAGAGTATACTACTTACATGACCTTCAATGCTTCTTTTGTCCTACTGAGTTTGGTTAATTGACTAGGATGTAACTTCTTTACTTGGTTTAACCATGCAACAAATATTAGGAAATTGGGTGAATTAAACTTATATTTTCAGCATTTGGCCCGCAGGAATTTTTATTCTGATTGTGTATTTGATATCTACATATGAAAAATTAAGTAACAGGATAAGGCAATTATATGCCAGATGTCACAGGCAGTATGTGATTAAGCCTCAAATTAAAACAATAAGCTGACTAGGCTTCTTAATTGCTATAAAATATATCACAATCTCAGTGTGTTCATAATCCTGACTTTAATAAGTCCAGGTACAAGCACTTCAGGCCTTGTCATAGAACATACCTGAGTGCTCTTATCACATATTAACCCAGAGACGATCTGTTTGTAGGAAATATATGTTTCAACCCCTTTGATAGATATTCCTATTTCAAGCCACACCACTACAATAACTTACTTCACTAACTCAAAGAACCCATGTTCCATGAGTTACAGTTTAATAATAAGATATGCCTTTAGCCAAGAGCACTATAAAGAATGACCACACAAAACCCACTAAAGTATTAGCCATAGGATGTTACTTAGGCATATGTTCACAATATTTCTCAGTTGTTTATTTATTAAGTCTCACAAAATAAATTATTTTAAAGACATATCACAAAAATCTTTATTTATTTATTTATTTATTTATTTCCCTGGAGGGTTTATTTTATTTTATTTTATTTTTTTATTGGTTGTTCACAACATTACAAAGCTCTTGACATATCATATTTCATACATTAGATTGAAGTGGGTTATGAACCCCCAATTTTACCCGAAATGCAGGTTGCAGAATCACATCGGTTACACATCCACAATTTGAGAATTGTTAAGGATTTTTTCCCCCAATAGTTTCATAAAGAATACCATTCTCCTCTGTTTATTTTAAGGAAGTTAAATTTAAAAAATTAAACTTGTGTCAGTAAGCATGATAATTAAAATGCTACCTGAAATGGAGTATGATCAAAAGATAAGGAAAGGGACAAAGAAAGCAGGGAAGAAATAAAGTGAAGAAGGGAAAAGAGTGTCTGGTTTCTATTTGGCTCCTGTTACTCACCTTTGGTCTTTAGTATTCCAAGTCAATTTTGAAAATGTTTCTCTGCTTCTGTATTGGCAATCATTTTTTGGTACAGTAATTGAATTTTTAAGAATTAGATTATATTTCACTGTATTTTTTCTTTGAACAAAAGTTATTCCATTTGCTTTCTTGTGCTTAGTTTACACACAAAATAATTATAGAAGCCCACTAACTGGGAATAATTCTTCAGGAGCCAGTGCAATTTCTATTTAATTAAAATTGGTATGAAAATATGCATAAGGTTGAGCATATAGGTCAATAATTGTCAATGGAGCCAGCTATGAATGATTGATATGGCATATGGTGAAAAAGCACTGAACCAGAGGAATAAAAAATGTATGCTGAATGGATCCATTTTTCTTTCCGGCAACTTTGAAATTATTTAAATATCACAATATAAATACTTTTACAGTTTTCTTTAGTAAGCACGTTTCATTATCATATTTTGGCAAAAGTTCCATTCTATTTATCGATAGAAAACAGGTAATATTGAGTACTAAGTGGTTCCAGTTTGTGTACAAACTGGGGAGAGGGCAGCAGGTATCACCTTATTAGGAAAATAATATATTTTTTCATTTTAAAATTATGGAAACTATGACAAAGATATTTTCTTAATAGTTAATGGCAGTAATAAGATTCAAATGCAAGTCTATGTGATTAAAAATTCATATTGTGTCATACCTAATGTTTTGCATCCTGGTTACTAAACATTTTTTTTGGAGTTCTTTTAACAAAGACAGCTGATTGTTTCTTCACTCATTAACTCATTATTTCAAGAGAAAAAAAATGACTCTTCAATCATTAATTCATTCTTTCAAGAAGAAACTTTTGAATGTCTCTTATGTTCTATATACTGAGCAGGGCAATTGGAAGTATCAGTCAAAGCAGTTGACCTAATTCTGACTTGAATGATTCCATTTTCACATGTTTAAATCTTTCTTCTTTGGAAGAGAAGTGACTAAACATGACAATTTTATTTTCCTTTTCTGCAGTGATGCTGTTATTGTGCATCATCTTAGAGATGTATCTACTTCAGAGAAGATGAACTGATGTGAGCACTTTGTAGGTCCTCAAATATTTACCAACAATTTATGAACTACTTTAGGATTAAAATAGGAAGTTGAAACTCCCTTGGGTTCTTAGTTGTTGGTTTTTTTTTAAGAAATCATTGTCTTCAGATAGACAACTTTATTAATACAAAAGCAGAATTTTGAATTCCTTCTGCTTCCAAAGCATATTGAAATCTAAATTGATTCATGGCTATTCTGTAGATATTTAGGTTAGTTCATCAGCCTGTGATTTTTGACATTTAGCTGAAACTTTTACTGCTGTCATAGAATGTTTTTTATCAAAATGTGTAGAAGATAATATATTTCATGGTTTCAAAATAAGTAACATAAATTATCTCATAAGTTCTTTTTGGCTACCTTCTTTTCTGATAGGTGTCAATTATACAGAACCCAATATTTTATTTTTAGATTTATAGTTTGAAGCATCTAATAGTATTAAAAGATGAAAAGTTATATGGTTCAGCTTTGTTGAATATATTTACTTAATATGAAATATTAATATGTATCATAATACATATTTTCAATGAAAGAAAATACACATATTTAAGTAAAATTATGATTAAACTTCAAAAAATTAATCAAATAATTAGTATGAACAATTTTGTTTAAATTCAGGTTGATGATTATCCACCAGTGGAAGCATAGCTTTGGGATTTTTATGAATCTCCACATAAAAGTAAAACTATAGGATAATAAAAAAAACAAAAAACAAACACAAAAAAACAGAACAAAAACAACAACAAAACACACACAAAATTACATCTGAAACATGGTCAGATGTAATACTCATCAGTCAGTTCCTGACTGTCCCTCCTCCCAAGACAGAACAAATAAATGCATATGCATATATTCTCTGTGAGTGAAAGTTAAAATATAGGTGAAAGTATACATGAAAGTCTTCTATGTACCAGATGACTGAGAAAATATTACCATCAAAATAGTAACATAAGTATGTTTGTTTAATAAGTCCATACTGGGTTCAATGACTTAAAATTTTACAAATACCCAGTTCTTGGCATATTTCTGAAGAATGAGGGGCATTTACCATCTATAGTACCGAACATTTACAGTCCCTATTGACAAAAGATAAGGAAAGGGACAAAGAAAATTGACAGGTTTAACTTTTAAAAACTTTGATTAGGATTGGCAGAGACTACAAATCACTGGATGATTTCCCTTAATCACAGAGTAAAGGGACGTTTTTAAATGATGCACATATTCTCAAGAGTTTTAACCCTTGGGACCAATCTTGCATCTAACTTTTCCCTGGAAATGGTTTCCCTGCAAACTTCCTCAGAAGTTTCCTGTGGTTCTGGCTTTAACTATTCTGCACCTGGGAAAACACATAGCAAATAATGCATAAGCCTCTTCAAGCTTTAATGGGAGAATTGGTACTCCATATACATTCTTTCCTTGGTTTATCAAGACAAAGAACTAAAATCTCCCTTGGAAGAAGAACGGGAGACTTTTTCATATACAAATCTGAAAGTAGAAAAATAGTTAATGTAAGTATGTCTAACAAGAGATTGAATCAGTAATGAGAAACCTCCCAACAAAAACACGGCATCAACAGTGGTGAGTTCTACCAAATACCTAAAGAATAATTAGTACCCGTTTTTTAAAATAAGCAGAGGAAAAGATGCTCAAAAATCATTACTCATCATGCAAATGCAACTAAAATTCATAATTAGATATCACTTTACACCCACCAGGATGGATATGAAAAATAATGGTAATTATTCATTGTTGGCAAAGAAATGGAGAAACTGGAGTCCTCATAGATTGCTAGTGGGAATATAAAATATTGCAGCACTCTAGTAAGCAATTTGGCATTTCCTCAAAAAATTAAATATAGAGTTACCATAATGCATAGAAATTTCAATTCTAGTTATATAATACCTGGGTATTGAAAACTAATGTTCATTCAAAACTGTGTAGGTCAAAGGTTACAAATTAGAAGTTAAGTGGGATGAATAAATCCAGAGATTTAATGTATGGGAGAAGGACTGAAGTTAATGATTATATTTTATACTGAAAACTTTGTAAGAGAGTAGATTTTAGGATCCGTGTGATAAAACTTTTCTCTATGTCTATTCAAGTGGTAGTTACAGGAATGTAGAGTAAGATGAAGTAGCCTACAATGAAACAATCATACACACAGCATGTGTGAATACACACAAATTTATACACCTGACTGGTATTTGTAAAACTAGTGGACCTGAAAAACATCAAAGAACTTTTACAAATGCTAATAAGTTTGTGATTTATAACATAGTTAATTAAGAAAGTTGCTTCCATTTTGGGAAAAAATAAAGAATAGAGTGATCTCTCTGTGTTATTTCTCATAAGTGTACACATCTGTTAGTAAACTTTCCATATATAGGAGAAAATACATAAGAAAAACAACTTAGAGTAGAAAAGATTCTTTCTGACTCAAAATTTCAGGGGCTTTCACCCAGGGTCTGCTCAGTTTTTTTTTTTTTTTTTTTTTTTTTTATTTCTGGTCCTATGGTGAAGCAGGGTATGATGACGGAATCTTGTTGTAAAACAAAGCTGTTTACCTTACAGTGAGCCTGGAATCAGGAGGAGAGAGTAAGAGACAAGGAGAGAAAGAGGGGTTGGGGAGAACTGCAGTCTTGGGACAAGATAAAATCCCTAAGTGTGCACCCCCATGGATCTACTCCCTTTAATCAGGTCCCACCTTCAACAATTTCTGCTATCTCCCAAGAGTCCAACTGGCTATGACTCCATGGATAGATGACTTCACTGAAGAGGTTAGAGACTTTGATACAATCTCTTCCAAAAACTCCCTGAATATGTCTGCACTGAAAACTAAGCTTTCAGCATATGAGTCTTTTGGAGACATTCCAATTCTGAATTATAAGAATGTGATTCTATAGCTATCTCAAAATATAAATCTGATAAATTAGAAAAATAATGAAAACAAAATATTTAATAAGTTAACATTATTATTTTCATTCAAAAACACAGCATAATAGGGATAATAAGGACATATAAAATGACACCTGCATAGCATTATGAAATCGATTTTTCAAAAGTTATATATTTCCTTAATCACATATATTATATATATATATATATATATATATATATATATATATATATATATATTCCATTTCAAACAATGCAGACTTGATTGTTAAAAGCATTGTTCTATAGAAGTATTTTTTTTCTGAAGAGGAATGAATATTCCTTGTATAATTCATTCCCATTTGCAGAAAATGCTACAGGTGCTCTATCTGAATCATAGTACTTAAAAACAACAGTATCTCTATTAGTGCCTGACATCTTGATTTCTTAGTACTCAAATTGGACTGCTTGAAAATTAAGGTTTCATTTAAATTCTTAAAATGCACCAGTTTGCACCTGCATGAAGTATATTTCTTTTTAAGACATCCTATTCACAGTGTGAGGTACTTACTCATCATTAAGTGGCCATATAGTTCTCTCTCCCTTTACCTTTTTATGATGGTTGATCTGAAAAGATTCTGAAATCATATGTTGAAAATCATACAAACTCGGTTTTCTAACCAATGCCAAACTCTTTCTGTATCTGAAATACATGCAAGCGCACGGTCACTAGTATATTTACTATACGCGTCTACCCAGGCTAGAAACTCTGAGGCACCATTGTAAGAATGCTATTTTGTCGTTTCATTTTTTATTCCAAACATTTGAGATTTAGAAATATTTTTCCATTACCAAAGCTTTTTGATAAGAGGTGTCTTTAGTATGCAAAGCCATAAATAAGGCTGTACTTTATTATGTAGCATATGACAATCACATGATAACCTCCTTGAGGGTAATTTGTTAGCCTGAATACATAATAAGCACATCAAATTCCACACCCTAAGTGGAATACTTTTGTGTGAAAGAGTAACCCAGTCTCCTCTCCATCCTCTTAAGCATAAATTTTAATCTTTAATTAGTTCAATTTATGATGCATTTGTTATATAATTTTTACAAGCCAGACATTGTGCTAGGGACACAAATAAATAGTAAAAATAGAAAAGTCTATTCTTTAATCTCAATATATTTAGAAACTAACCAGGAATAAAGCCCTCTGCATGAGTATTTGCAATTATTCATGATAAAAGCTATTAGAGGAGGGGATCTCTTTTTTTATATCTATTGGTCTTGTGCCAAACCTGGATCTCAAATTTGTAATTTGTAAATATTACCATATAGAATGTGTATGCCTGTTATACACAACCTATTGAGAATTCACATGATGTCCTATGAAATTTTATTTAGAGAAAAAGAACAATGACACTTTAAATTCTTAGTTTAATAATCCATCTCTTTTTAATGGATTATTTTGTGTTCTGTGTTGAAAATGAAATTAAAGTCCAAACTTATTCTAAAAGTTTAATTGTTAACCTCCCTATCAATACTCAGTGGAAATATGCATCTACATTCTCTTCTGCCTCATTGTGTTTCTTGGATAGACCTTCTGGATAAATTATTTGCTTGGAGGAGCACACTCCTCCATTTTGTATCATGAAGTCACATGTCAATTTTTAGGAATACCAGTTTTAGAATTCTTGGTGTTTGTAAAGGACAAAGGTGATGATGAGGTAAGAAATTAGGAAATAACATTTTCGGACTGGGGTTGTGGCTCAGTGGTACAGCACTTACCTAGCATGTGTGAGTCACTGGGTTTGATCCTTAGCACCACATAAAAATAAATATATGAAATAAAGGTTGAAAAAGAATGCTTTAATAATAATAAAAAAAGGTCACTCTTTCAACAAATGATGAATCTGGGCATCAATAGAGAGTACTGTTGGATAACCAATCTCCTTGGTCAATTGAAAGCAATGACAGTTTTCTGGTTACTTAGAACAAAAATGTGTGTTTTGAAATATGAGCTATCTGAAATACAGTTAATGTATATTTCCTGAAATTTCAAAATCATTGGAAAATGAACACTTTGAGACTCAGATAAAGATATTTGCTATAATTTTATAGCTTAGCAGCTAGCTACACCAAGGTAAGTAGAATATTGCCACTTGGGGCAAAATGACTTATACAAAGACAGAATTCATTTGATGTATTCATGACTAACACATAAGCCAACTTATTAAGAAAAATGTAAATGATGAGGTATTTTTTTCCTTTTTCTTGTTAAGGTTTGAGTGATTTTTGTAAATTATGTTAATTCTGGCCTCTTCCAGGAAGTAATATGTGAGAAGTAGATAAATTTAGGACATAATTCCTTGGTAATTGGATTGTGTTTCTCTCTCTCTCTCTCTCTCTCTCTCTCTCTCTCTCTCTGTGTGTGTGTGGTGTGTGTGCACATCTGTGTCTATGTGTGTGTTTGCATTTCTTTCACTTATTCATTAAAATTTTTAGTGTGAAAGTGATGAATCAGTTTTAACAAGTTCTTCTAATCATTATATGTAATAGTGAAGATCTTGCAGACCTTCTGATTATAAATGAGAAGAATAATGTGATGACATATCCTGATATTCCTCCCTAAATTCCTTCATGAAACTTAAAAATACTCCAACAATACCAGAGTATCTTAAATTCCTCATTCTGCCTCTCTTCCTAAGGCCTAGATGTCATGATTTATGTAATTCATTCACTTAACATTTGTTTTTCTCTTCATATACAATATGCTGGGAGGGGTTCTGCAGACCCATTTATGCTCCTCCCTTTCATGCCATGTTTTTACAATCTGAAGAAAAATGATTTTCATAGTATTTTCTTTCTTATGGCACATGACTATAACTTCTGTGCCACAGCATCTTATTCCTTTACAACAGGAGAGAATGTTTTCATATTGACAACTGCCTAAGCAATCAAGGGTGGTTTTATGTAGATTTTGGAAGTCACAGTGTACTGAAAAGAAAATTTAACACCAATCTTACTAGGTGGACATTGCTCCAGCAGGAACTGAAAAGGATCTTTGGGGAAAGCAGGAACTGATGGATTAAGGTCTTCTGAAATCACTTGTGGCTGTAAAAGATACTGCTCTAATAATCAGGATGTTAGCCCCAGTGTTCTGGAGAAGTTCCAGTTCTGTAATTACTTCTGCCTACCTACTTCCCTCCCTGTAGTTTTAATGAAATTATTTTCTTTTTTTGGAAAGAAAAACAAACTAACAAAGCCATTTCCAGTTAAAGCAATATTCCAATTATTTAATATATATGCACTGCAATTTTAATAATAAAGTGACCATATATATATATATATATATATATATATATATATATATATAAAATATTCTTACAAAATATTGAATTATATGCTTCAAGTAGACATTTGTTCATATAAAAACAAAAAAACAGAGATATTTCAACTGTTTTGAAGTACATGTGGGAATTTGGAATTTCAGAAATGTTCTGTTTACAATATAATTTAAGGAAATAATTATTAAATAACATGCTTTTAACTTTTTTTTTTAGACAGAAGCCTTTATTCTAAATGGTATTAAATTAACGTGTTATATTTAAGTGTGACATTGTGACTGAGATCTCTGGATTAACACATTTTTTAGAATTGATTTTTGGTATCTATTGAAAATCTCCTTGATGCTATGGACAAAGTTTTTATTTATTTGCTTAATTTTTTATTTTAATTAGCTATATATATGATGGTAGATGGCATTCATGTACTTTGATATATCATAAATATATGGGATATAACAACTCATTTTTCTGAGTATATATGTTGTAGAATCACATGGGTCATGCAGTCACATATATACATAAAGCAGTAATGTCTGTTTGTTCTACTATCCTTCCTATCTCTGCATCCTCTTTCCTCCTCTCCCTTCACTTTCCTCTACCTAGTTTAAGGTAACCCTATTCTTCTCTAGGGCCACCTCCCCCCTTATTATGGATTAGCATGTACGTATTAGAGAAAACATTCAACCTTTTTTTTAAATTTTTTTATACTTTATTCCTTATATCAATAGGTTAAGAAAGTAAAATTTTCCCAGGTACTGATTTATAGATACTATTTATAAGTAGAATCAAAAAGCTCAGTTTCACAAACAGTAACATTCAGTGATCTCTTTAAATGCAATTTTAATCCTTATTTTAAGCTAAGGGCAATAATTTAATGCAGTAAGTTAAATTCACACAAAACCTGTATACTGTGAACTACAAAAGTGGTTTTTGTAGCTACATACAGTTTTAGTCAACTACACATTTCCACAAGTACTTACAAATATGTTAAAAAAAAAACACTACCCCAAATGCTTATCCTACCATTAGCTCATTAAACATTGCCATTCCTGCTCCTGAAAGTAGATGATTGGGAAAATGAGTTCTAAAACTTAAAATGTAACCTAAGTCCAAAAGATTTTAAATCAAAAAAGTCTTTCAACATGGAAGCATCAACATGAAACTTTTAAGTTTCTAAAAAAATAAAAATAAAAAAATCACTCTTTAGAAAATATTAAAACAAATTATCATTTAAGACACATAAACATTCTTACAAAAACTTGTAGTTTCAAATATCATCTCCTTAAAAGAAAACCAGTTCACTATCTTTAATAACATCTCAGACCACTGTTGTCTAAAAACTTCAGAATATGTAAGGCATATGTCTCAGCTGTCATAGTCAAAATGACACTTAGATTTCACATATTAAACAGCTATAGTATAGCTTATAATGGCACAAATATACCTAACACATAAATACTACTTCATCCTTTAGATAGTCAAAAGTCAGAAGGAACTGCATAATTTGTAAGGTACTTTAACTTACGTGTAGTCATTAAACTCAGTAAGTAATTCAAGTATAGTCATGTAAAGGCAGGCAATTAAAGGCTCAAGGATCACTCTAAAATCAAAGACATGAAAATAAAGGCTGAAAACTTTGTTTCTCCATCTTTCATTTACATGCCTAGATATTAGGACATTACTGAACAAAATACACAATTATTATATATGATTTCCACAGAATATAATGAAATTTCATGAAGTACAAAAATTATCAAGATCCGTAGTTTGCTTCATCAAATGCTTTTCTAGCTCGTTTCAATTCTTCATTCATGGTAAGCAAGTCTTTAACCCTAGCAAACTTCCTTGGGTCCTTTCGAATCAAGAAGACGATATCTTCAACTTGTACTCGACCTTGTCTTCCAATTGACATTGCCTTGTGAGTCATTTCAGTGATGAACTCTATGACAAGATCTTCAAGAATATCCACTGACTCAGTGTAAGGATTATTCTTTAGAAAAAAGTCTCTTTCTTTTACCCTGTCCACCTTCTGCACCTCCTCCAATTTCTTCATTTTCCTCCTCAAAGGCCAGGTCTTCTTCTTCATCTGCCATCCCACTAGCCCGCCAGCCCACAGCACAACCATTCAACCTTTGATTTTGGGGGGATTGGCTTCTTTCACTTAGCATGGTATTCTCCAACTCCATCCATTACTGGCAAATGCCATAATTTCATTCTTCTTTAAAGCTGAGTAATAAGACCACAGTTTCTTTATCCATTCATCTATTGAAGAACACCTAGGTTGGTTCCATAGTTTAGCAATTGTGAACTGAGCTGCTATAAACATTAATGTGGCTGCATCACTGTAGTATGCTGATTTCAAGTCGTTTGGATATAAATGGGATAGCTGGGTCAAATGGTGTTCCATTCCAAGTTTTCAGAGGAATCTCCATACTGCTTTCTATAGTGGTTGTACCAATTTGCAATCCTATCAGCAATGTTTGAGCATGTCTTTCCCCCCATATACTCACACATATTTATTGTTGCCTGTATTCTTGATGATTGTCATTCTGACTGGAGTGAGATGAAATCTTAGTATAGTTTTGATTTGCATTTCTCGAATTGTTAGAGATGTTGAACACTTTTTTATATATTTGTTGATCACTTGTATTTCTTCTTCTATGAAGTGTCTGTTCAGTACCTTAGCCCATTTATTGGATTATTTGTTTTTTTTTTGTATTAACTTTTTTGAGTTTTTCATATATCTTAGAGATTAATACTTTATCAGAGGTGCATGAGGTAAAGATTTTCTCCCAATCTGTAGGCTCTCTTATTGATTGTTTCCTTTGTGGAGAAGAAGCTTTCTAGTTTGAATCTATCCCATTTATTGATTACTGATTTTAATTCTTTTGCTTTAGGTGTCTTGTCAAAGAAGTCAGATCCTAAGCCGAGATGGTGAAGATTTGGGTCTACTGTTTCTTCTATTAGATGCAGGGTCTCTGTTCTACTGCCAAAGGGTCTGATCCACTTTGAATTGATTTTTGTGCAGGGTGAGAGATAGGGGCTTAATTTCATTTTGTTGAATATGTATTTTCAGTTTTTCCAGTACCATTTGTTGAAAAGATTATCTTTTCTCCAATGTATATTTTTGGTGCCTTTGTCTAATATAAGGTAACTGTAGTTAAGTAGGTTTGTCTCTATTCTATTATGTGTGTCCTCATTCTGTTCATTGGTGTACAAGTCTGTTTTGGTGTTAATACCATGCCATTTTTTGTTACTATAGCTTTGTAGAAATCAATAAACATAATTCACATATTAATATACTTAAAAACAAGAATCATATGATCATCTCAATAGATGCAGAAAAAGCATTTGACAAAATACAGAACAATTTCATGTTCAAAACACTAGAAAATCTAGAGATGGTAGGAACATACCTCAACATTGTAAAAGCTATCTATGCTAAACCCAAGGCCAACATCATTCTAAATAGAGAAAAATTGAAATTAATCTCTCTAAAAATGGAATAAGAGAGGGATGTCCTCATTCACCACTTCTATTTAACATAATCCTGAACCTCTAGCCAAAGAATTAGATAGCTGAAAGAAATTAAAGGGATATGGATAGGAAAAGAAGAACTCAAACTATCACTATTTGCTGATGACATGATTCTATATCTAGAAGAATTAAAAAATTCCACCAGAAAACTTCTAGAATTAATAAATGAATTCAGTAAGATAGCAAGATATAAAATTAACACCCATAAATCAAATGCATTTCTAAACATCAGCAATGAATCTGCCCAAAGAGAAATTAGGAAAACTATCCCAGTCACAATAGCCTCAAACAAACAAATGATGATGATGATGATGATCATCATCATCATGGAAATCAATCTAACAAAAAAGGTGAAAGACCTCTACAATGAAAACTACAGAACACTAAAGAAAGAAATTAAAGAAAACCTCAAAAGATGGAGATAGCTCCCATGCTCCTGGATTGGTATAATTAATATTTTCAAAATAGCCATACTACCAAAAGTGTTATACAGGTTTAATACAATTCCTATTAAAATTCCAGTGACATTCTTCATAGAAATAGAAAAAGCAATCATGAAATTTATTTGGAAAAAAATACACCCAGAATATCCAAAGCAATACTTGGTAAGAAAAATTAAGCAGGAGGTATCACAATATCAGACCTTAAACTGTACTACAGAGATATAAGCACAAAGTTTTAATAATTAGAAGATAAAATTAAAATTAAAAAAAATTATGCCAATATGGTTAATTCATTTTATTTCTCATGTAAAAAGAAACGAAAGTTTCAAAGACAGCTTTAATCTTGCCCTTGCTTATTTCTTAGAGGAACTGAAAATTTTCCTTAATAATTGAGCCATAAGACAGTTAAGAAAGAGAATAATTGTTCAGCAATATAAAACATTTTGTATTTTGAGTTATTATTGATTTTAAAATTCAAGAACCACAGAAGTTTAGCAATCAAACATATGCTTATTCTATGTGTATTATATTTTTGATTCTATGCATATTTAATCTTTTGCATTATCATTATTAGATGTACTTTTATCATTCTTCTTTTGGTCACATCTTGACTACATGAGATTTATATCACAATAAAACTTTGCTATTTTTTTTTCTCTCATTTAAACAGAAATGTTGTCTTTTAGAGATGGAAGCATTTTCTTATGCAAAATTCTTATTCTTTTGCTATTCTGCAAAATATATTTCTTGCTATAAAACTTCTCAGCAATGTGGCAAATGCACTCTTGAAATCACAAGCTAGAGAGTAATTTGGGAATCATTGAAATGGGACTCCCTAAAGATCAGCTGGAGGGCCTTTAGCTAGAAAGGTCAGAGCTGTAGGAGAGTCACTTTGTCACAGACAGTATCTATCACTCTTGAGGGAAATGATTAACAAGGTTTGGTGGCTGATGTGTATGACATTACCTTTCTTCTACCAATGATAGTAGCATAGAGAAATACTATTAAAAGGATTGCTTATTTTTACAGCATGTTTTCTCAAAGGACCCTTCAAATAGTATGTTAAAAAGCAATGGCCTTTTATGAAGTCCACAAATGGACAAAAGATGTATTTGAGCATTAACATGCCATTGGCCCATGAGTGTGACATCTTAATCCCCAGGACAAAAACTATTTTAATCAGTCGTTCTCTGAGGAATAGTTTTGCTTCATCATAGGTTAGAAAATTTGTTCCTAATGCAGAAGACTACATACTACTGTCTCTGATTTTCTTTCTTTTTTTTTTTTTTTTTTTTTTTTTTTAGAGAGAGAGAGAGAGAGAGAGAGAGAGAGAGAGAATTTTTAATATTTATTTTTTAGTTCTCGGCGGACACAACATCTTTGTTGGTATGTGGTGCTGAGGATCGAACCCGGGCCGCACGCATGCCAGGCGAGCATGCTACCGCTTGAGCCACATCCCCAGCCCCTGTCTCTGATTTTCTTGCATAGAAAACTTTAAATAGGAAGTGAAATACCTTATGGATATCTGTTTCTCTCATTTACCTCGACAGTGTCCTTTTTCCCCAGGCCCAGTCATTCCTCTCTTATTTCTGAGCCAAAGTCTCTAGATTTTTAATACTTATATTACTTAAAAAGTTTTCAAATACTTCATATCCCTCCCTAGATTCAAAAATGTAAAAGTTATTACAGAGTTTAACATTTTTGGTACTAACACATACCATAATAACTAATGATGTCATTTTCAAATATGGACATTAAAATCCTGGGTAAAATGATTTAGCCAAATTCAGAGTGAAAGAGAGTCTTTCAAAGAATATTGAGTAAATTTCTCAGAATTTAAGATTAATAATTTTATAACATGGTGGTCTGGAATATTGCATTCTGACAGAAGATCAAAAGCACATTAGATTTACATTACAGATCTGTGATGCAAAGAGATATATTTTCTTGCATAAGGTGAAATATACTGCTGATAATAACTTGTGCATTTAATTATTTAGTAAAGTCTATTTTAATAAATGAAGGTTAGAGTGTCAAATGAGCATAATGTAAAATATACAGCCCAATGCTCATGTGGTATATGAAGCTTAATGTTGCCTAGTGTAAATATAATCCTGTGCTAGTATCCTGAATTCACTATAATTTATGAGGGAGTTGAATTTGATCATTATTTCCAACTCTAAGATAATCAGTCTCTCTAAAAGAAAAAAATCTACATTTATTGAAAATGCATATACCTTCTAGATACAAAAGACCATTTTAATGCATTTATTATGTCAATTGAACTGTAAGTAATTTTAAATACCTTTAGATTTTAAGGAATTATTTGAAATAAGCATTCTTATTTGTTGACATTTTATTTTATACTTTGCATGTACCTAAGATATTAGATACATATTATATCTAGTTAATCTTCACTCATTAATTCATTAAGTAAAATTAATCACACACATAACCTTAAATTTATATGGAAAAATAGAGGATCTAGACTATCCAAGAAATTTAGTTAAAGAGGAACAAAGCAAGAGAACTAACACTATTTCAAGATATAATTCAATGGAAGAGCCATCAAGACTGTGTGGGATTGGTATAAAAAGTGCCATATCAGTGGAAGAAGAGAGAATGAAAAATGTGGAAATATTCCCTTACATATATGGACAATTTTTGACAAAAAATGTGCAAAGACAACTCAGTATATTTAATAATTAAAATCCATTTGCAAAAAATAAACAAATAAAATCCTATACACATAAACATATCTTATACCATGTACAAAAATTAATTCAAAATGATTCACAGATGAAAATGTTAAATCTGCAATAATAAATCTTCAGAATAAGACACAGGAGAAAATCTTTGTATCCTGTGTTATACCAACATATTTTAAGATCTGATACCAAAAGCAATGTCCATAAGAACAAATCAATAAATTGGACTGTTTTAAAATAAATACATATGCTCTTAGAAATATCTATCTGCATATATAAAATATGGAATAATAAATCTCACTGCCATGTATAATTACAGTGCATCAATAAAATAATAATAATTTTAAAAGAAATATATTATGAAAAGAATCAAGAGACAAGTTATGTGTGGGGAGAATATATTTCCAAATAATTTCTTTTCTGAAAAAGACTTGTACTCAAAATTCTCAAAATCAACCAATTTAGCGAAAATCAGTAAAATATTTCACAAACACCAAAGAAAATATGCAGTCAAGAATCACATCAGAAGATGCATATCATCAGTTGTTATTAGAGAAATAAATATTGAAATTTCTAATATCACAATTGCAAAAATTGAAGAGACTGGCTATTCTAAACATTGTCAAGGATAGGAGGAATTGGAATTCTGACATACTGATGGTGGAGATATAAATTGATATAACCACCTTGCAAAATGTTGGTTTCTTAAGAAATTAAGTATGTGACTTCCATAGATCTAGCCACTCCACTTATAGGTATTCATTAAAGTTAAGTGGAAATATATTCATATAATACAACTTTTACATGATTGATTATAAGAAGTTTACTTGTAACAACTAGGTCACATATGCAACTCAAATATTAATCGATGAATAAATAGATTTAAAAAATTGTGGCATGTCTATAATGTGACCCATTATTTAGTAATAAGAAGGAAGGTAAGAATAGCACGTATCACAGCTTTGATAAATTTTAAAATAATAATACAAAGTGAAACAAGTCATGAGTATAATATGATTTCATTTACATAAAACACTAGGAATAAAAAATTCAAATGAATCTTTTGAGCCTGTCTATAAAGGTGATACTTTGTTTACCTGGAAAAGAGGTAAGGGAGTTGGTGATTAAAGGGAGGAATGGAAGCATTATAAAGAAACATATGGAAACAAGTGATGCAATAGTTTCTTGGACATATACATATCCAAAACCTATCAAATTGTATATTTTGAATGTGTCCCAATAAAGCTGTTTAAAATATGTGAAAAATACTTTAGTCTTAATACCGACATTAAAGTTCATTACAATATGATTAATATAAAATACATATTAACAATGCAGAGAAAACAATAGTATTATATAAAAATTCATATATATATATGCATATAGAGGAAATATAAAGTGAAAGAAATAAATTCGTCATAAAAGACAATATAAATGTCGGGCAAAATGGTGATAGAATGGGAAAGAGAAAAAAGTAAAAATAAACATATTTGCTTATCATTTGCTTTATTATGAATTTGTAAAACGCAAAGCCATTTTGTTAACCTCTTACTTGTTTTATCATAATTTGGTTGGTGAATATTGTAACTGCAGCCCACACAAGGTCAAATAATACTGCTTATGGTCTCTAGAGTTCAGGCTGTTTTAATTGCACATTGGAAAACAAATATGTTTATGCTTTGCAGTGTGTGTAGTGTTTAAATGGAGGAGAAGGGAACATCTGGGGTGTCATAAAATTAGAGGCATGACTACAAAAAATTAATCAGCTGCCACTTTTCATTATCATAGGGCTAAATGACTTTCAAAAGACCACAGTGTCTGTGCTCATTTGGACACTGACATTAAAATGTTTTAGGTACAAAATAGCATCACTTTGACACATTTTGTCTTCTTAAAAATAACATGATATTACAAAGAATACTGAAGTTAGAATGCCAGAGGCTAATTTGTAACCTTCCTGTCTTTCTGCCAGTGATTATTTTATTCTAGTTGTGACAAATAAATGTTAATGATGAAAACGTTTTCCAAACTCTTTTTTAAAACATCATATCATATCATGTCATAACATATATCCCATCATATTATTTCTTTAACTAGGACATTCATTTTGAAGCTTTGGTTTCTGGTAATTTCCCCTCATCCCTTGCTGTGTGTTTAAATCCTATACACTGTTCAGTATACAATATAAGCATTGTTATTCTAAGAACAGTCTCAAATCTACAGACTTGCTTTAGTACTTCACATGTTTTCTAAATATGTCATCTTGTGTTTATTACCTTAATAATATTTAGTCCATGGGTTATCTTTTATCTATCTTGTCTCCTCTACTGGATCATTTTTTATTAATTACCATGAGTACCTCTACATGCCTAGAGACTCCTAACATTGAACACCTATTTGATTGGAAGCACTAGGTTCAATTCCTTTTTTTCTGAACTGTTACTAAAAATTGCACTGAAAAGATAAAACTTAAATAATTATATAACATACCAAGTAATTGGAAAAACCAACTAGTCATATTGAAGAATTTATAGAAACTGAAGAGCTCTTTTGTACAAATCAACAACAAAACTAAAGATAGTCGTGCAAATAAGTAACTGGATATAGAAGGGTTAATGAAGAAATGAATATTGACAAGAAATTTCCAGAAACCATTAGTCAGCAGCAACTGTTTGGTGTTGTAAGGAGTGACTAACTAGATTAATGTGCTGTCTTCCAATCAAAGCATCATTATAGAGAATACATGTATGACTATGTGAGGGAAAAAAAAAAAGAAGTGTGTCCCATTAGATAGGGTAGAGAGAAGTAATGGGAGGGGAGGGGAGGGGAAGGGGGGAAAGGAAGGACAGAAAAATAAAATAGACATTATTATTGCTGTGGGTATATATGTGACTGTATGACCAAAGTGATTCTGCAACCTGTACAATTAGAAACATGAGAAATTATACCCCATCTGATTCAAATGTATGATATGTCAAGATCATTGTACTGTCATGTGTAACTAATCAAAACAATAAAAAATTTAAAAAAACAGTTCTCTCATGCTTTGTTCTTACATTAAGGATAGCTAAGAAAACCAACTCTCTAAGCACAAATGAGTTGTTTGTCTATGATAGTCTATATACAAAGCATGTCAGAAATAAAAGTAAAATGGTATAGTTGGTGACTTCAATTTTTCTCAAATGATCTGTATAGCTCACACATTTTAAGCATAGCTGTCTCATATATATCCAATAGGTTTTAGTCATTAGTAGTTACATTTCAGGACAATGACCTGTATAAGGAAACGGAGTAGTTTCCCATACAAATCATTCAGTATTGCTAATCATTATTGATTACTCTGATCAATAATTATTTATATGAATTGACAATTAATTATCACCAGATATGTGAGGCAAACGGAGACAAGGAAATAGAATTACCAAGCCAACAAATAAATCAACTTTTAAGAAAATAGAAAAATATATTGTAAAGAATATATCTAATTTATATTGTCAGAAATTTAAGCAGAGTTCACATCCTTAAAACAAGAATTGGTAGCTTTGGCTAAAGGAACAACGAGATTAAGCAAATAATTCAAATTTAATTTTAAAAAGTCAATTTATTAAATAAATAACAACAAACATGTGAATAACTAGAATATTTGTATGTGGAATACATACTTACTCAAATTTTTCATGAAAACCAGCTTAAATTAATAAAGGAGCCAATTTGTAAAAACTAATAATTTAATTAACCTAAATTCCATTTGTATTAAATACCAACATTAATGAAAATACTTATTAAATCTTTTATTCCCATCACTAATGACAATAAATACATCTGCACATCGAACACACACACACACACACACACACACACACACACACATCACAGAGGCAAGAAATATATGATGCCTCTGTGTAGAGAAAATACTACTCCTGAAAAATGCCTATACTTTATCTCTGGAACCTGTGAACAGCTACCTTATAAGGTAGAATGTTACATTTATGGATGTAATTAAGAATCTTAAGATGGAAATATTACTTTGGAATATTTGGATAGACACTATGCAATCACATTATAAGGCTCTTAATAAGGGGAATACAAGAGGTTCAATGTCAGAACAACAGTATACATTGCAGAACACAGAGTTTATCCTGGTGCATATTCAAGGTTGAAGAAGGGGTCACAAGCCAAGGACTCAAACTGACCTCTAGAATTTGGACAAAGCCAAGAAATGTGTTTTCTCTGGAGTCTCCAGGAGAAATACAACACTGGTGAAAACATGGCTTCCACCCTGTATTCTCCTTTCAGAATTGAAACCTCCAGAACCATAAGGTAACATATTTGTGGTGTTTTAAGGGATACATTTGTAGTAATTTGTCACAACAATGACAAGATACAAATATAAACTTTTGATAAGTCAAAATTCTAAAACTGTTAGGGAAAATAAAAGGAAACTTGCATACATATTGTAAATATATGAATAACCCCCCAATTAATCCCAAAATTCAAAATTACAAAATTCATATTTTGTATTGTTTAAAACTCATGAAAGTCATTCATTATTTTTATCATTGACAAAACTAGTTTTTAATTATCAAATATGTGATAGACATTCATTTAAATTTTAAACATTATTATGAGCAAAAATGAAAGTTGTATTGCCAATTAAGGTTATAGTTCGTAAAGGAGATAGAAATAAACTTTATAATGATACATACATATATATGTGTAGAGTGTGTGAGTGTGTGTGTGTGTATGTGTGTGTGTGTGTGAGCTTCTGTCAAGCTCAAGAAAAAAGAGGATATGGAGTTCCATAAGAAAATACAGTAGAAGAACTGAACAAGAACATCAGGAAGTGATACTTGAGACATGATCTTCAGACTGAGTTGAAGCAGCGTTCTAGGGGGAAAGATGGTAAGGCATGTGTAGGAACATTTCAATGAAAAGATTCCTTCAGCTGTGTTCATGGATCATAGATAGAAAGGTCATTATATGTTAAATCTTATTTTTTGGCATAGGTCAAATTAAGAATTTTGTTTTTTCCAAATAACACAAGTATAGCTCAGGTGCACAAGATATGTGTAAGAATGCCTCCCATGAAGTTTTTATAATATCATTATAATGGGGGACAAACTTAAGTGTTTATGAATGAATAGATGAGTAAGATTATCCATATACACATAAATACACAAAACGTAAAATTACCCACATAGCCCAATGAAGATAAAAAGGTAGCAACATTTGAAAAAATCCAAAATACATTATAATGTCTAGTACTTTATCAATGTCTGTATAATAGCAGTTTTCATTTTAAAATATGTACATGTATAAATTTACAAAATTATATATACATTCACATGTGCTTATTTCCTTATGTTTTATAGTGTAAATAATACATACCAAACATTTAATAGTAGTTTCATTCAGAATGTGGGGTTGGGCAAATAGTATTTTTGTACTACTCGAGCTGATTTAAAATAAAAGAGAGAGAGAGAGAGAGAATTTACATATTTGTTGTAAATATACATGAATAAATGTTGAACTGAAGTGAAACAAAGTTGATGTGAATGGAAAACATTGGCAAGGTTTTGTGTTTTAAACATATGTGATAATCGATCACCCACTGCTTATTGAGTATTCATTACACTTAAGTGATTAAAAGTCTGGGTCTTAAACTTATTATTATTTAAATTTTCTAAAAGTAAATACATGGATGGTCAAAACTATGTGGGAATTATTTACTATTTCATCCTTGATGGTTATATTCTACTACCAATGCTCATATTTAAAATCTTCTTATAAGCAGCCCCTAGTTTAAGCTAATTCCAGAAACAAATTCAAGTATCAAATTTGTTCATAACTTTTTCTATGTGATGAATCATCCAAAGATATCTTGAGTGGTATAACTGAAAAAAATCTGTGTCATACCTTCTGATTTAAAATTTGACATAAAAAAATGCAGATAGACAAGTGGATCTCAGCAGTGAAAACAAACTGCCCTAAGGCTATGAGCCCTGATAACTGCTATCTTTAGAGTTTGTTTCCAACAGAAAGAAAATCAAACTTTCTGAACATTAAAAAATGACACAGAAACATTTTAGTGTAAATTTCTTAAATGCAAAAATCAAAATTTAACATTTTCAAGCAAAAATAAATTCATATAATTTTGAAATAATATTATGTTAATTAGATAAATAATAAAAGCATATACTTATAACTTTTAAACTCTGCCTCCATTATTAGTTTAAATTGGGGAAATTTCAGCTTTAGGAGGAAGGCATTTTCTTTGAAATATAGATGATGAAATTGAGCTACAGTATAGCTACTACTTTCCTAAATTTTCTCTCAGGAATTCAAAATCAGGGACAGCTTCCTTTTCCCACTTTAAATAGTACAATTTTAAGGTTCTTCTATGGATAAAGAAATACGTAGTTTGACATTCAACCTACACAACACATGGATTTACCCTGAATGCAAATCTTCATTTAGTTTGTCTACTTTGATATAGGGAATTGTCGTGAATATATAACTTACTATTCTGTTGCTAACCCTCCTTCAGAATGCAACTTCTATTCACACTCTGTGAACTCTTATCCAACAATTTCAATTCTACTGAATACGCTATGACAGTTATATTCTGTATTGTGTACATTTACATATTTAACTGTGTGCTTCTATGTGTTAGCTTTCTTTCTACAACTAAACTGTCATCTTCTTAAATTCAGGCAGCATGTTCTGCACTTGTTGGTTGAACTGACATTCACAATACATATGGTATATTTGACTAATTTATTGCTAATTAGAGAATGGTGTGGGTTGACTTAACTTTCAAGCAGGATTGTGGAGAAGTTTTACATGATTTGTGGAGAAGTTTTGAAGCTGATATTAAATGAAGCAGTCAATGTAACTTTGAAGATTTTTAAACATTATTTTTTGCCTTTGTATTGTGTACTTTCTCATGATTTGTTGTATAGCAGGTTTTTGTACAGATGCTTGAAGGTAACTTCACAATAAAGACAACTAATGTCCACTAATGTCCAGTCTATTGATACATATGTTGTTCATTCAATTGTTATGGGTGATTTCTTTTTTCTGAGTACCCTCAGCATTTGGAATAGCCTCTTATTTTGCTAGTGTGGTAGCCTCAATTTGTATCTTTGCAGAATTTGGTATGCCTTTGCACTCTTCAGACAGTCTTTGGGAGACACTACAACTATTGCATATCCTTTTGCAGATGAATTGGTTATTAATTTATAGTATAATTCCCATTGTGCCAGGACATTCGTACCTCTGCTCCTTCTATACTTCTATTGAACCTCCATTTGGGTTTTGCTTTGTGGCATGATTTTATGATCTCCTGGACTGTTAAGCTCAAGTTTGTCTATTAAACATACCACATTTAACCCACTAACAGGTTAGTAAAAACAATACTATCACCTATAGATTGTTCTTCCTTCAGCTTGTACTGCAAATTTGCCTAGATATTAAGACATTAGAGTATTAGGTTGTAAAAAAAAAACATCTCTGCGGGGAGACTTGTGGAGGAGGCTCACAAAGGACAGACACAGCACACAGGGAAGGTGCAGACAGACAGAAGGATGGCAGACAAAAGGGGTGTCTACCCCTCTCTGCTGTGGTCTTTAATAACCCCAAAAGTTATTACCCACCACCAATGAGGACACTTTAGCCAGTATTTTTTTTAATCCTGAGTACTAGCTAATTGAGGTAAGGTCCAGGTTAATGCAAACACAGAGCCTCTCTCCTTCAAAGAATGTCACTATGTAAACCAGGTTGTGCATCTGCATAGTTATCTTCACAGCCTCAGTGGGGAATTGTTGGGCATTCCAATCCTGGGAATCAGGGCACCAGTTATCCTTCTGGAGTGTGCTCACAGGGCGAACAGTTCCCTGTCTATTTCCATGGTCAGAACACCTACAGCAGGCTCAAGTTTTTGTGTGTGATGCTGGGGGATAGAACACAGGGCCTTATGCATGCTAGGCAAGCACTCCATCACTGGGTTACATCCCCAGCCCTAGGCCCAAGTTTTAGATGGGATAAGTATAAGAAATAATCATCATGATATTTCTGGAATATGATCCATTGTTGAAGATGACTCCCTCACTTTTTATGTATTTCCTTAAGCAATAAAATCATTCATTCATTGTTTTTATAAAGTCTTTCCATCCTCATCCAATGTACCAAAAAATACATGTGCATATTTCAACCTTAAACGTCAATATCATTGATTTGTTTTCCCATGAATTCTCTCAAATAAGTCTAAGAAAATAGTAATATGCTCAAATTTCAATTAAATTGAGATCAAACTACCTATTATAAAGGAGCAAAATGTTATCTTTTTTCTTATAAAGTTTTTTTAATAGGAATTACAAAATTCAGTCACTATGTCTGTTTTCAATACTACACATTTAAAAATAATTATGTTACCATTTAGGGAGACAAGATTCATATCCATATCTACCTTATTGTGTTAAATGAGAAGAAGGGATAAATTATTGATTAGGTGACTTACATGTAGTGAGCTTAGTTTTCCCCAAACTTTGGAAACTATTTTGGAACCATAAATTCATATTCACATAGGGCTTCCCATTTTAGTGAGGAAAAAAAAATATGAGTAAATGAGACAGCTTCTTCTAAACCTGTAGACACAACACAATAGAAAACACAGTAGGATTCTTAATATTACATACTTTTTTAAGGGCATCTAGAGGGTTGTAATTAATTGCCATAAACTATAATATGTTAAATAACAGAATTTTATTTCTGGCAGTTTGAAAGGGTGGAGACTCTATGATCAAGGCATTAACAGATTTAATACTTGTTGAGGGATAGCTTCCTCGCTCAAGATGGCTATCTTTCTGTGTCCTTACATGAATTAAGGGGGAAAGAGTTTCTCTTAGGTTTCTTAAATAAAGGAAATAATTTTGTTCATGAGGACAGTGTCCTCCTGGTTAACAGAACTACTTCTACTCACTAGAGCAGGAACATGATCGCCTCCCAAAGGACAACATTCAAATTAGATCACATTGGATTTAAGTTTCAATTGAGACATTTTGTGGAGACATAAGCAGTCAGTCAGTGCATGGGGAAGAAGCAATGCCCTCCATTGCTGTTCGTCTCCATCTGGGTTATCTTCACTAGTTCTTGCTACTCTCTCTATGCCTGTACAAGCACCTGAGGAAGCACATACTAAGTTTTTCTGATAATCTGTGTTCTTGAAATGCAAATAGTTAAAGTGATTAAGAAATATAATACTGAATATCTCAGTTGAAACAAAGTAGTGGAAACTAAGGATTCATATTCAACAAAGTAATCTATTCAACAAATATTTACTAACCATCCGTTTTGTGTCAAACATTTTTCTAGATTTGGAGAATGTACCAACTGGGATAAAGAGATAAATTATTATCTTCATGGAAATTACATTGTAGGGAGAGAAAACTGAAATTATGAGACTGTGATAAGTTCAAAGAACAATAAAGAAGATAATGGGGAAAAGAGGGGGTATGGAGTGACCTATTGTGTGTGTGTGTGTGTGTGTGTGTGTGTGTGTATGTGTTTTCCCCACTGTGCATGTCTACTAGGATAAGACATTCCTCATAAAATTTCATTCATCAGCTTGAAGAAAAATAGTTTGTGAATCATGGGGAAAGAGGTTTCAAAGCACAAGGGATAGTAAATATAAATACGCAGACAAGACTCATGTTCTTGAAATGTTCAGAGAATAAGGAGCTAAAGTGGGTGATGGGGACTTCAGGCAAGAGCTGATGGAGCAGCCACTGGGGAAGGATTGTGTACAAATCTCTAGCTCTTGCCTTTGACAAGACTTTGTAAGTGGGATAAGGGAAAATAGTGAGAAAGTCATTGTAACATTTTGAAATGTGGTGATCAGATTGTGGATATATTTTGAAAGGAAAGTATGAACTATTAAGAGACCAGATGAAGATTAATATTATGTTCTGGTCATTCTTTAAGGAACTTGCTAACTTTATACTAATGGTACTTGCATCAGACAAATGGACATACACTGTCTCACAGACATAATTTAATGGTGATGTTTCTCACTCTTGTTCTGTGTTTTCTTTAAGAAATATAAATTGAACCCAAATAATAAATTCCTAATTATTTAAGACACAGCAGTTTACAGCTGTACTTTTGTTCAAAATCCCAAGAATAACTTTTGAATATTGAAACCTGAGGGAACTACTGCTGTATTTATCAAACTGTGAATTGACCTATTTATACCTTATGACAGAGTAGTGGGTCACAAGTTCCAGTAAGACAGCTGGTAACAAATATATTTTAAAATAAGTAGAACAAGACATACCAAAGCACCAAATCAGAGTAAAGAGCATATAGTAAGTGCAAATAGGTCACGTGATCATTTGTTTCTTTCATGTCTCCATGTGTGCATGTAGTTTTTGAAGACTAAGAGTTATTTAAAAAGTTTGTAAGTCACATGCCTTGACTGGGAGCTGAAACCAAACAGAGACAGTCCAGTCACACAGCCCCATTAGGACACCCCAGCAAGGAGCCTGGGGCCCATCATAACAGAGCAGTGACGTCACTGGAGCTCGGCCGTTAGAATTCCTTCCCAGCAGAATCCACATTAGCAGGCACAGTTTCACAACTCAAAGAAGAAACAACAAAGTAATACAGAACCAAAACAAATCTATAGAAGAGAGCAGAAACACGGCAATCAAATAGAGCTAGAAAGTAACGTGGACAACATGAGAAAACAAGGGAAAAAAGGAGTACAAACAATGAAGGACAACTTAATTCTACAGGAGGACATAGAAACATCAGAAGCAGGGATAGGGAAATAAATCAAGGCATACCTAACTCGAATGGAAAGGAATATTAGAGAAGACATGAGACAGCAAGTCCAAGCAATAAAAGTATATTTTGAAAATGAATTAAACAAACAAATTCAAATGGCAAAGAACGAGCTCTACCAGGAGATAGAGATCTTAAAAAAAAAATCAAACAATAATCCTAGAATTGCAGGAAAATATAAACCAAATTAAAAACTGAAATGATAATATTACAAATAGACTTGATCAAGTAGAAGTCAGAACATCAGATAATGAAGACAAGGTTTATCAACTTGAAAAGAATATAGTCAACACAGAAAAGATGCTTAAATCCCACGAGCAATCTATTCAAGAGATATGGGATGTCATAAAAAAAAATTGAGGGTCATCGGGATAGAAGAAGGCACAGAGACTCAAACCAAAGGAATGGACAGCATATTAAATGAAATAATTCTAGAAAACTTCCCACAGATGAAAGATGAAATGGATTGCCAAATCCTGGAAGCCTACAGGACCCCAAACATTCAAAACCATAATAGACCAACTCCAAGACATATAATTATGAAGATAGCCAACACACAGAACAAGGAGAGAATATTAAAAGCTACGGGAGAAAGGAGGCAGATTACATTCAGGGGAAACCAATTAGGTTAACGACTGATTTCTTATCACAGACTTTGAAAGCCAGAAGATCCTGGAACAATGTATTTCAAACACTGAAAAATAATGGATTCCAACCAAGAATACTGTATCCAGCAAAATTAAGCTTCAGATTTGACAATGAAATTAAAATCTTTCACGATAAACAAAAGCTAAAAGAATTTGCTGCAAGAAAACCAGCACTGCAAAGCATTTTGAGCAAAATACTACAAGAAGAGGAATTGTAAAATAGTGCCCAAAACTAACAGCAGGAGGTATCTCAGTAAAGGGGGAGGAAAATAACCAGAAAGTAAAACCAGCCAAAATAAAATAAATAAATAAAGAAGCATGACTGGAAGTACAAATCATATCTCAATTGTAACCTTAAATATTAATGGCCTAAACTCACCAATCAAGAGACATAGGCTAGTAACCTGAATCAAAAAAAAAAAAAAAAAAACAAATCCAACAATATGCTGCCTTCAAGAGACTCATATGATAGGAAAAGACATACACAGGCTGAAGGTAAAAGGTTGGGAAAAATCATACCACTCACATGGCCCTCGGAAGCAAGCAGGAGTGGCCATCCTCATATAGAATAAAATCAACTTTAAACCTAAGTTAATCAAGAAGGATAAAGAAGGAAACTATATCCTGTTAAAAGGAACCATCCACCAACAAGACATAACAATTATCAATTTGTATGCACCAAACAATGGAGCTGCAACGTTCATAAAACAAACTCTCCTCAAGTTCAAGAGTCAGATAGACCACAACACAATAATTATGGGTGAATTCAACACACCGCTCTTGCCATTAGACAGATCCTCTAGACAAAAACTGAATAAAGAAACTATAGAACTCAACAGCACAATCAATAACCTAGACTTAACCGACATATATAGAATATATCAACCATCATCAAGTGGATACACATTCTTTTCAGCAGCACATGGATCCTACTCAAAGATAGACCATATATTATGCCATAAGGCAACTCTTAGTAAGTATAAAGGTGTGGAGATAATACCATGCACCATATCTGATCACAATGGAATGAAATTGGAAATCAATGATAAAAGAAGGAAGGAAAAATCCTACATCACATGGAAAATGAACAATACGTTACTGAATGATCAATGGGTTACAGAAGACATAAAGGAGGAGATGAAAAAATTCTTAGAGACAAATGATAATACAGACACAACATACCGGAATCTATGGGACACAATGAAAGCAGTTTTAAGAGGGAAATTCATTTCTTGGAGTTCTTTCCTCAAAAAAAGAAGAAACCAACAAATAAATGAACTCACACTACACCTCAAAAACCTAGAAAAGGAAGAGCAAAACAACAGCAAATATAGTAGAAGACAAGAAATAATTAAAATTAGAGCAGAAATCAACGAAATTGAAACAAAAAAACCATTGAAAAAATTGATAAAACTAAAAGTTGGTTCTTTGAAAAAATAAATAAGATAGACAGGCCCTTAGCCATGCTAACAAAGAGAAGAGAGAGAACTCAAATTACCAATATATGGGATGAAAAAGGCAATATCACAACAGACACTACAGAAATACAGAAGATAATTAGAAAGTATTTTGAAACCCTATATTCCAATAAAATAGAAGATAGTGAAGATATCGATAAATTTCTTAAGGCATATGATCTCCCCAGATTGAGACAGGAAGACACACACAATTTAAACAAACCAATAACAAAGGAAGAAATAGAAGAAGCCATCAAAAGACTACCAACCAAGAAAAGCCCTGGACCGGATGGGTATACAGCGGAGTTCTACAAAACCTTCAAAGAAGAATTAATACCAATACTTTTCAAGCTATTTCAAGAAATAGAAAAAGAATGACCTCTTTCAAATTCATTCTATGAGGCCAACATCACTCTGATCCCAGGCCAGACAAAGATACTTCAAAGAAAGGAAACTACAGACCAATATCTCTAATGAACTTGGATGCAAAAATTCTCAATAAAATTCTGGCGAATTGAATGCAAAAACATATCAAAAAACTTGTGCACCATGATCAAGTAGGATTCATCCCTGGGATGCAAGCCTGGTTCAATATACGGAAATCAACAAATGCTATTCACCACATCAATAGACTTAAAGACAAGAACCATATGATCATCTCGATAGATGCAGAAAAAGCATTTGACAAAGTACAGCATCCCTTTATGTTCAAAACACTAGAAAAACTAGGGATAACAGGAACTTACCTCAACATTGTAAAAGCTATATATGCTAAACCTCAGGCTAGCATCATCCTAAACGGAGAAAAACTGAAGGCATTCCCTCTAAAATCTGGAACAAGACAGGGATGCCCTCTATCACCACTTCTATTCAATTTAGTTCTCGAAGTACTAGCCAGAGCAATTAGACAGACAAAAGAAATTAAAGGCATAAAAATAGGAAAAGAAGAAATTAAATTATCGTTATTTGCGGATGACATGATAATATACTTAACAGACCCAAAAGGGTCTACAAAGAAGCTGCTAGAGTTAATAAATGAATTCAGCAAAGTGGCAGGTTATAAAATCAACACGCATAATTCAAAGGCATTCCTGTATATCAGCAACAAAACCTCTGAAATGGAGATAAGGAAAACCACTCCATTCACAATATCCTCAAAGAAAATAAGATACTTGGGAACCAACCTAACAAAAGACGTGAAAGATTTATACAATGAAAACTACAGAACCCTAAAGAGAGAGATAGAAGAAGATCTCAGAAGATTGAAAAATGTACCCTGTTCATGGATAGGCAGAACTAACATCATCAAAATGGCGATATTACCAAAAGTTCTCTATAGATTTAATGAAATGCCAATCAAAATCCCAACGGCATTTCTTGTAGAAATAGATAAAGCAATCATGAAATTCATATGGAAAAACAAAAGACCCAGAATAGAAAAAGCAATTCTAAGCAGGAAGTGTGAATCTGGAGGTATAGTGATACCAGAGTTCAAACTGTACTACAAAGCAATAGTAACAAAAACAGCATGGTACTGGTACCAAAACAGGCAGGTGGACCAATGGTACAGAATAGAGGACACAGAGACTAATCCACAAAGTTACAACTATCTTATATTTGATGAAGGGGCTAAAAACATGCAATGGAGGAAGGATAGCATCTTCAACAAATGGTGCTGGGAAAATTGGAAATCCATATGCAACAAAATGAAATTGAATCCCTTTCTCTCACCATCCACAAAAGTTAACTCAAAATGGATCAAGGAGCTTGATATCAAATCAGAGACACTGTGTCTGATAGAAGAAAAAGTTGGCTCTGATCTACATATAGTGGGGTCAGGCTCCAAATTCCTTAATAGGACGCCCATAGCCCAAGAGTTAATAACAAGAATCAACAAATGGGACTTACTTAAACTAAAAAGTTTTTTCTCAGCAAGAGAAACAATAAAAGAGGTAAATAGAGAGCCTACATCCTGGGAACAAATTTTTACCCCTCACACCTCAGAGAGAGCCCTAATATACAGAATGTACAAAGAACTCAAAAAATTAAACAATAAGATAACAAATAACCCAATCAACAAATGGGCCAAGGACCTGAACAGACACTTCTCAGAGGAGGACATACAATCAATCAACAAGTACATGAAAAAATGCTCACCATCTCTAGCAATCAGAGAAATGCAAATCAAAACCACCCTAAGATACCATCTCACTCCAGTAAGATTGGCAGCCATTATGAAGTCAAACAACAATAAGTGTTGGCGGGGATGTGAGGAAAAGGGTACACTTGTACACTGCTGGTGGGACTGCAAAATGGTGAGGCCTATTTGGAAAGCAGTATGGAGATTCCTGGGAAAGCTGGGAATGGATCCACCATTTGACCCAGCTATTGCCCTTCTTGGACTATTCCCTGAGGACCTTAAAAGAGCGCACTATAGGGATACGGCCACATCAATGATTATAGCGGCACAATTCACAATAGCTAGTCTGTGGAACCAACCTAGATGCCCTTCAATAGATGAATGGATAAAAAAAATGTGGCATCTATACACAATGGAGTATTATGCAGCACTAAGAAATGACAAAATCATAGAATTTGGAGGGAAATGGATGGCATTAGAGCAGATTATGCTAAGTGAAGCTAGCCAAGCCCTAAAAAACAAATGCCAAATGTCTTCTTTGATATAAAGAGAGCAACTAAGAACAGAACAGGAAGGAAAAGCATGAGGAAAAGACTAACAGTAAACAAAGACGAATGGGGGGAGAGAAAGGGAGAGAGAAGGGAAAGCATATGGAAATGGTAGGAGACTTTCAATGATACACAAAATTATAAGAGGTTATGAGGGGCAAGTGGGAGGGGGAAAAAGGGGAGGGAATTGAACAACAGCAGAGGAGGTAGAGAGGGAAGATGGGAGGGGAGAGGAGGGGTGATAGTAGGGGATAGGAAAGGTAGCAGAATACAACAGTCACTAATATGCCATTATGTAATAATGTGAATATGTAACAGATGTGATTCTTCAATCTGTATTTGGGGTAAAAATGGGAGTTCAAAACCCAATTGAGTCTAATGTATGAAAGATGACATATCATGAGCTCTGTAATGTTTTGAACAATCAATAAAAAAAAATAAAAACGTAAGGTTCCACTTCACAGATTTTATGTGCCCCAGAATTGGTATTCATTTTTTTTTCTGGAGAAAATTGTTATGGCTTTTATCTGATGCTTATAAAATACTTTTAAAAACCAGCTCAAGAGACTTATGAATTTTAAAGCACAATTAAATTATTATATTTCTGGTTTGGTAATAAGTCTTCTTTAAAATATAATATAACAAGTATTGTAATTTCTCTTGACATATTTCTCTATTGTGTAAACAGATGCAACATAATTAATTGCTTATTTGCTCCTAACTTAAATTCAGTTTCCAATCAATTTACATATTAAATTTATTTATATTCCTAAAAAATAAATTGCATTTAGAATTATAAAAGTGTGAAAAACATACCATATTTCTTCCTAAAATATCTCATTTTCCTTAAAACAACTATATGTGTTAAAATTTATCAAAATATTATATTCATAGGCTTATGATAATATATAATATATTAAGAAAATAATGAGGACTGTGGTCATGGAGGTATAGATATGTGGGAATGTAGATGAAAGACTACAGAAGACCTATTAGTAAAATAGAGGAACAAAGCAAAAATCATGCATCCTGGTCAGTAATTATGTGCCTCCCACAGTGCCACAGATCTCTATCATCACTATGGTTTTCAGCATATAAACACTGAATTGGACTCCATTTATTTATATCAAAATACACCCTACTGTCACATATATCTAAAAACAACAATTAAATACAACAACAACAACAACAACAACCACCCTGTGTAGAAGATAATGATACCCAAAATTTGAAAATAAAGAAAATGAAGTCAAGAACTTTTGCCATGCAACACAAAAACCAGGGAGGGATAGGACTTGGACATTAATCCACCTGTGTCATACTGTACAGGATAATGAAAGAGAAAGTAAGAATTCTCAATTCTGGTTCTCTAATGCACGTAATTCACAGATATAAAGTACTGACCTCCCCCTTACTACCTAATTATGGGGACAACCTGAAAGTAGAATTATTGTGGAAAACAGCACCCCATACCAAGGGTATTACATTCTTTAGCTCCACAAAATTTATTCCAGTCCATTAAGGCTGAAATGAGACAGAACCGGTTTGGCAGCATTTGTTAACAGAAGGAATAAAATGGATCTGGAGAATGTATATGTAAACAAAAAGCACATAATTGTGGGCATTGGTGTTATGAGGGAGTTGGACAAACACTAGAACTGGAGAAATTGGAAAAAAAAACATATTATAAGAAGATATTTGGACAAGGTCAGAGGTGAGTAGTGGATACTGTGTTGAGTTTCCCAGGTCCCCACTGAGAAATGGATGGACCTATTTCACTATCTGCTGTGAGTGTGCTGCAAAGTGGCTCTCTGCTGCCATCTCTCCCTGGAAGTTGCTCTGGGTTTGGGTTGCCTCACTTCCTGATGAGCAGCCTGAATCCAATGACTGGTAACTTCCATAGCTTAAAGACTGGTCCTCAGAGCAACACAGGACTACCTAAAGAAATGTTTTGTATTCAGAAAAACCTTCACCAATGCACCATCAGTTGATGCTATTTTTTATTAGTTCATTTATTTATACATAATATTAGGGTTTATTTTGACATAATAATACAAGTATGAATATAATTTGGTTCAATTAAGTCCCCAGTACTTCTCTTTTTCCTCCCTTTCTGCCTCCCCTCATTCCTTTTTCTCTAATCTAGTGATACTTATTCTATTTATATGTCTTTTTAAATAGACATATGTATTCATATATGTACATAGGAAAGTTTGGTCAGATTCATTCCACTCTTCTCTTTTCCTGTCCCTCCTCCCTCTCCATCAATCCTTCCTGTGCCCCACTGATATATCTTCTGTTTTCGTGCAATTCTCCCAACTTTTTCCCTCCCTCCCTCCCTCCCTCCCTCCCTCCCTCCCTTCCTTCCTTCCTTCCTTCCTTCCTTCCTTCCTTCCTTCCCTCCTTCCTTTTTCTTTATTCTTGACTAGACTCTGCCTGTCAAAGAAAACATTCAACCCTTAACTCTCTTGAATCTGAATTACTTCATTTATCATCATGTTCTTTAATTCCACCTACTTACCAGTAAATCCCATAATTTCATTCTTCTTTATGGATAAATAATACTCCACTGTGTATATATGCCCCATTTAAAAAAAATCCATTCATCTGTGCTGGTTCCATAGGTTGACTATTGTGAATTGAGCTACTAAAAAAACATTGATTTGGCTGCATTCCTCTAATATGATGCTTTTAGATTTTTGGATATATATGGAGGAGAGGGATAACGGGGTCATATGGTATTTCCATTTGTACTTTTTGTGAGGAGTCATGATACTGCTTTAGAGTGGTTGTACTAATTTGTGGTCCTACCAACAACAATGGATAACTTTTCCCTCACATCTTTGCAAAATTTCTTATTATTTGTATTCTTGACAATTGTCTTTCTGAATGGAGTTTTCATTTGTATTTTCCTGATTGCTAGAGATGCTGAACATTTTTTCATATATTTATTGGCAATTTGAATTTATTCTTTTGAGAAGTGTCTATTTAGTCTAGTTCTTTAGCCCATTTATTAATTGGGTTCTTTATTTTTTTAGGTTTTTTTTTCAGTTCTTTATTCTGGACATTAGTTCCCTGTTAGAGTAGCAGCTAGCAAAGATCTCCCATTCTGTAGGCTCTTTATTTGATAGAAGCCTTTCTCTTCCTTTTTCTAATTCTTGTTTCCCTCTTCTTCTATAATGATAATTCCTAAAGCACACCCTAAATATGTATAGGGAGATGGAAATGCTAAATTATCCTAGCTTGATCATTACACATTGTTTATGTGTCCTACAATTGATTCTCCGCCCCATAGTCTGTTTTCAAAGGGAACCCACGTTCAAGAGGAGCCACAGAAGATCTGAGAACACATCCATTATCAACTGCCAGGATATCCACAGGTATTGAATAAGATCCACAGGTATGGGTAGACAAAGAATTTTTCTTTATTGTTGGTTTGGGATAGCAAACACTCAACGGGGGAAAAAAGGGAAAGGTTCTTGGTAGTGATCATATATGTTCAAACTGTAAGCATGTTACCATACATGGCAAAAGGGACTTTGCTTATGTGATCAATGTTAAAGACCTTTATATAAAGATGGTGTCCTATATTATCCATGTGGACCCAATCTAAATATACAGTTCCTTAAAAGCAGATAACTTTTCCAAGCATTTCTCAGAGTGGTAGATGATCATGGGAAAATGCATCAGAGAGCTATAAGGTTGCTGGTTTTAAAATAGAGAAAAAAGGTAAAGATTTGAGTACTGAAATCCCCCCCCCCCCCATTAAAAACTGGGAAAGGTGAAGAAACAAGTTCAGCCTAGAACTTTCCAGTAAAGAGCACAGCTGTGCTGGCATATTGATGGTAGCTTGATGAGTCCTATCTTGAGCATCTCACATGTTTCTAAGAAAATATACTTGTTTTTTTTCTCCAAAAACTAATTTTGTAATAATCTACTATAGAAGTAAAAGAAATATAGCATTTTTCAATAAAACTAACTGTAGTACTTGAGACACTTGTGAGAGGCCAATATGGCAACTATAAGTGTTCTGAGGAGCAAGGGATGAGACTTAATGTGTACTATCCAAAAGTGACAAACAGATCCAATACAATCCCCATCAAAATGGCAAGAATATTCTTCACAGAAATAAAAAAAAAAAACAAACCTAGAACTTATGTGCTATCCCAAGAATGCCTAGATAGCCAAAGAAATCTTTTGTATAAAGAACAAAGCTGAAAGCACTCAATACCTGATCTCATAATGTACTGCAAAGTTATATTAACCAAAACACTGACACACATAAACCAATGGAACTGAATAGAGAACCTAAAAATAAATCTTTGAATGTATAGCCAACTAATCTTTGAAAATGATGCCCAAAACATAAATTGGAGAAAATATAATCTTCTTAAGAAATGGCACTGGGAAAATTGGCTATTCCCATGCCAAAGAATGAAACTAGATTCCTTTCACTTAATATATAAAAATCAGGTCAAAATTGATCAAAACTTAAGTGTAATATCTCAAACTATAAAAAACATTGGGTAACAAGAAAAATAAGTAAAATACTTCAAGTAATTGTTATGTCTAATGTTTAGGAGGATTAGTCCTAATGTTCTACATCATGGTAGGGAGACTATAGTTCACAACAAGGTATTATATATTTATAAAGAGAATTTCAAAGGAAGACTTTGAAGTTTCCTAACACAAGTAAATGATAAATGTATAGACAGATGGAAATGCTAAATTACCTAGTTTGATCATTACACACTGTTGATAGGTATTGAATTGTCATATTATGTCCTATAATGTATACAACTACTAATGTTAAGAAGGAATTTTTTTTGAAAAATCACTATAATCTGTTTTTTGACATATCATCTAATATTTTAAATTTAAAAAATCCATATTCAAGAAAATGATAATTAATATTTATATGTAGATAATCCTAAATTCAAAACCTCCAGTAAGCATTCTTAATGCCCCTTCTCACATGAGATCTAAAATTATAACAAGTAAATTTGTGAAACTTCTTTGCAGAGACAAATAACATATTCTCTTTTATTATATCATCTTTTTTTCTATATATGAAGCATGAGTGGATTATCTTGTCCTTTCATAGTAACAGTTACTTCATTGACTGGAATTATAAAATATTTCTTCTTGAATGTTTACTTTCCACTGAATTCAAAAGATATTGCTTCTTTTATCTCATCTGACATGATTGAAATACTTATGCCGAAAAATTCTGACAGACATGTTCTCTCGAGAGACCACTGTAACACCTCCTTTCCCCCCATTTTTTGGAAAAGTACATATGGAAAATGGGGTTTCAGTCTTGAAAAATTAATTGTTCTGAAGTAACTAAACAGACAGAATTAGCATTAACTCTTGAAACTGTCATAAAATTTATACATGAGTCCAGATTGCTAGAAATATTTCATGCAGACACTAAGTTTGTAAGGCAATTTTAAGGCATTCTGTAAATAGTAATTCAGAAAAAAATAGTGTGTTTTATCTATGGGAAAGTAAGTAAAACCCCTATGTTAATAATCTTGCTATTTGAAGAGTTTTCCAAGCTTCAAGATAAAGTGTTATTTCTTTTAATTATTTTCATGACTTTTGAAGCCTCATTGTCTTTATATACCTACAGCTTTTAAATTTTTCTGAGCTATTTCATATTGATTGAATTTTGCTCTTGTCTTCCAGTCTTATGCAGTAAGATATTCAGTACTTTTTTCCCCCAATACAGAAAATATAGGTTCACTTTACTGGACACACATTCATTTATTAGTTTTTGGCTGCCAGTTTAACTAGATAGATACAAAAATAATTTTCTCAGAATTTTAAAGGAAATTGCACATTTTCTTTTATCTCTGGATGTTGATGTTAGAAGTTACACCAATGACTTGTATTCATTTGTACATAAAAATTTCATCTTTCTTCAAATAGCATCATAATCAATGAAGTTCTGACTTAGCTAGCATATTGCTTTCCATTCATTCTGGTTTGAAGGAATATTTGTGCACACTGAAAATATTGCGTTTTTAAGTTCAGGAAAATATGTTTTGTCATACCATAGTGTTGATAATTGCTTTGTTCACTTTCTAGAACCCACTTAGATGGATTAATTATCCACACTTCTTATGGTTTTATATTTTCCATCATTTTCTTCCTGCTCTGGATTTTAGTCTTAACTAAATTTGTAATTACTAATTACACATATTGCTCCCTTCAATCTGTTACTTAACCATCCTATTTAAAAATTGACTTGGTTAAGATCATATAATCCTTAATAAATCTTTCTTGTGTTTCTTCACCGAACTCTTTTTTACTTGTTGGCTATTTATATTTTCTGAGACTATTGACAAGAATTAAAAAAAAAATCTTCTCTTAAGTTTCTAAGTCAGTTTCCTCCATATATATATATATATATATATATATATATATATATATGCATATATGTGTGTGTGTGTGTGTATGCAGTTAAGTGCTAAGGGTTATTTGTCCACATTTTTTAATGAATAGTCAGGCTGATAAGTGGAGGTAATTTCTATGTGTTTTCTCTGCAGATGTGTAATTCGGTTTCTACAATAATATGTTTTGTAGTTCCTTCCCTGGATAAAATAAAAAGCGGGTTTTAAGTGAGTTTTCTGGATGCACTGATTATCATGTTTGGCTTAAGAGCTTTATACAGTAGATAATATATCCACCTATGTCCAAAATAAAAACATGGATATTGTTTGAGTGCATTTGCTTCATAGAAATATTTATTTCCCTCTCTCTCTCCCTTCTTCTCTCTCTAATTTGGAAGTTCCAACTATGCACTCCTTTTCTCAGATCCTAATTCTGTGCAAGATACATTCCTGTGTATTGAACTAATGTTTACTTTAGAAAAAAATTTGTTTTTGATCTATTAAGGTAGCTTTTCAAATTAGAATCATTTTATAAACATTTATTTTTCTTCTTGTTTTCCCTTCCTTGTGTTGTATTTTGGGAATTATTATGCTTTTGTTTTATTTTTCTCTTTTTTCAAAAATTTGTTATTTTAGATATACATGAAAGTAGAGTGTATTTTGACATATTATGCATACATAGAGTATAACTTATTCTAATTAGGATCCCATTCTTGTAGTTGTACATGATATGACATTTCACTAGTAGTGTTTTCATATATAAACATAGGAAAGTTATGTCATATTCTGATTTACTTTTGAATTAAACTCATTTTTTTGTATTTGCATTTTGTAATTCAGAAATTCTTTAATTCTCTGATTCAGTGGGAGTGTTTTCCTTTAATTTAGAGATATGCTTTATCTTGGCAAATGAAGTTCAGTATGCCATTGTTTAATCTACACAGCTTCTCTAAAAAAGCTTTCTTTACCCATAAATCCTTTCATTTTACCCAAGAAATTAAATCCAAGTATCCTATGTTCTATGACATAGTTATTGAGTGACTGAGCTCAGTTTCTCTGATTGCATGTTCAGATCTCTCATCTCTAACTAGGAATAATCTTGTACTTAATTCTGTTAACTTCTACTGAGTTCATCAAAACTTTTGAATGTCTATAATGACAGAACTAGACAAGTTCTGAAAAGCACAGTGATGGCTTGTTAAGAGCCACAGCCAAGTAATATGATGCATGGCATTTTTGGTTGAAAGGTGACACCAGCAAGCCATTGAGATGATATGATTATGTTAAGATTTGCATTCATATGGATATTGGACTCCTGCTGTTCACCTTGGCCTGCTACAGGACTCCTGGAGAGTTCCCATTCCTTGGGGAAGTGCAGTAGGAGGGAATTCCGGGGGAGGAATTTCCTCTGGGGTTCCAGGAGAACACTGCATGAGTGGATTGGCAATCTTCCCGGGCGCCTACGGGGCATTGGCGGCAGTTTCAAAAAATAAAGTTTGTTCCTGCTTGAGTGGCTCATGATTTTGTGCCCAGCCAGACTGTGGTAATGGCTCAGTTACTTTTTTTTTTATATGTGGACTTTGATAAAGAAGGAACTTGATAAAAAAGGAAAATAGTGTAAAGCATAGATTATATAATTTTGTATAGTATTAAATTGCTTACTGTATAATTTTGCCTGAGTTTCATTTGGCATGGGCAAATTGAAAAACTAATGCAACTTGAAGAATAAATCACTATGAATACTTCAAACATGCCATGATTGCTTCTCTTTTTTGCTTGATATAATTCACAAGGTATTGGATATATAAAGTGAACATGATAAAAGTAAAACTGCTCATGTACATGTTGTAAGTATTAATCTTATTTTTTAACCTGTTTCTTACTTGTTGGAATTAATTTACAACAAGTAGGTAAATAAAATAATCAGTAATATAATTAATAATAAACCATATTAAAATATATTTAGGAAAATCAATTACCTTGCTTAACTAGATAATTTATAGCTTTCCTATATCAGCTTAAATAAAAAACATTTTGGATGCTCCAAAAAAATACGACATATTAAAGATCACTTAGCTACTATTACCTGTCTCTAGTTTTAGAGAAATTGAAATTTAAAGAAGTTAAATATTTGTCCAGGATACCTATAAATATAGAAGCAGAGCCACACATCTACTCAAGGAATTGCATTTCCTGTTTTTCTTTGATGAAATGGGATGATGGGAGGTGTTTTAGTCACTTAATTCTTCAAATTTTCCTTGAGGGAAAGTGTTTTTTTTTTCCTTCATGTTAGGGGAGTACAATATCTCATTCTGTTTTCATGCTTCCTTTGAAAAACAGCTCAGCTTAAGAAGGGCAAGATAATAATAAAACAAATAGAATCCGAAAAGTGTTTTCTTAATCATAATCAATTTTTTTCATTATATTTAGTAAAATTATAAAAAAAAATGTCTTTATAGGCTCAAACTCAAGGATAACTAATAAAATCAATCTTTTTTTAGTTTTGTCTGCCAACACATTGAAAAGAATACCACTGATGTTTTCTTCTGCCATCAGAATTTATGCAGGAAATAGACTCAGATGGTGCACAGTGTAGAGTCTTATTTTTCACTCATTCCACTCTAGCTCAAACGTAAATTAGGTGACTGAGAAAGTGAGAAACTTTATTGACTGAATATAAGTAGCATTTTGATAGAATCCAATAATAAATGAGTGAAAAAAACAATACTAAGAGAGATACATCCACATTCTTTGTAGAAGCTGAGGACATAAAAAAGGAAAACTATGCATCTATACAATGTATAACTACTGCAGAGTCAAATCACCCTTGAGCAAAAATAATAGCCAAACAATACAGAAATCATTGCTGCAGACAAGATTCACCACTGAATGCTCAGAATAGCAGGTGAAAGTTTGAAAAGAACAGGCTATTATTATAACTTCAAAGCATCTAGGCCACAATATTTATTAACTGCAAATCAAAGACATGAGCCCAGCAAATGCTATATGTAACCATAAAGTCATGATGAACATCACCAGTAATAAAACTTATAAACATTATAGACATTTTGATGCAGTGCATTGAGAAGGACACATTGTCTTGTCTGTGGTGTTTATGCAAAACATTTTTAAGTTCAGTCCAATCATGAGAAAATGTAAGACCAAATCAACTTAATAGCATTCTACAAAACAAATTGATAGAACTACTCATAAACAGCAAGGTCATAATAAGTAAGAAAAGACTAAGGAACTGTTTCAAGATTGGAAGAGAGTAGGAAAAAATAACAGAAATTCAGCATGACATCCCATATTAGATCTTTAAAACAAGAGTCTATTAGTGGAATACATGGTGAACTTTGAATATAATCTGTGGTTTGATTATGAATACGTTAATGTAAATTTCCTGATATTGGTACTTTTACTTATAGGATAAAATAATTAATACTACTGATGAGAGATTAAAAGGAACTGTTAAATTATCTTTGAAACATTTTAGTAAGTCAAATATTTGGTGAGTTTTCCATGAAATCTACTTTCTTTCCCCACATTTAAATGTCATTGAGAGAAAATAGACTAATTTGTGGCTGCAGCCTAGTTCAGAAAAATATTAATGTTTGCATGAGGAAGAAAAGAAGGCCTATATGGGGATGCTAAGGGAGCCCTGGGAAGGCTTCAAGCATCTGAATTCTGTCCATGTTTGTTCGCCATTCTTCATTGGAAGTAAAAGTTGGAGTCCTGGAAAAATTGCATGGAGCTCCCAGACCTGCGAATAGAGAAGGCAGGTTCTGAAATAAAGATAATGGGTTTCAGAGGCATACCAATCTCCTCATAAAACCCAAATATTCTGCTTGGCACCTGTGTGACCAATCTATCCATCCCAGACTATTTATTATTCTGTGCCTTTGCCTTCGTGTTCAGTAGAGAGAACAATACTTATTTTGCTAGATTTACTGAAATAAAGAATGAACAAGATCTATTAACCCCATCTCTCTTTAAAGCCATATTTTTTTTTATTAAACACAAACAACATCATAACATAAAGTTTAAAGGAAGGGTGAAAAGATACATGTGCTCTTTTGTTAATGGTTTTGTGTAATGCTTTTAAATTCTATGATGGTATCATTTAACATGGTTGTGATTTTGGTAAATGTTTTATCTTGCATTTTCTCATATTTTTATTATATATGAATTTTATCATGCTGCTACAGTATATTTTAAATGATAATTTTACTTACTATTGAGCATGTAGGCTGATTATAATATTTTCACTACTGTATACACATACATATATCACATTGAATATATTTCCTATTCTTGGATTTTTATAAAGGACTGTGGATTAACATTAATAATTGTTCTTTTTTTAAATTCAATATTTTAAATTTGAACATTTTCATATATATATTTATAATTTAACTTGCAGTTTTCAAATTATATGGGGAAGTCCATTATAGTTTTTTTCCATTTACCTGCAATTTATATTAGTTTTTTGAATTTGACCAGTGAGTGGTTTTCATCACCTTATGACCATTCTTCTTGATTCTTTGGCTTTATATCTGCTTGTGATTATTTACATAGACCTCAAACAAAATTATGAATTCCAGTTTTATATTTTCTTGATTTCGCTTATTATAGTTCTTTCATGATTTGCCCTCATATTGCTTCCTTATTCAACTGTTACAACATATAGTCATCCTTATCCAGCAAAAAAAAAAAAAAGAAAGAAAGAAATCAAAGGTTATAGGGATAATGAGAATTAAGTATTTTAACTGTATTGGAAAATATCAGACAACTTTTAAATTTTAGAGAGAAAAAAAGATTCAGAAAATATGGCAAGTGCAATGATCTTTCCCTACACAGAGAAGGAAAAATTAAATAACAAATTTCAAGTTAGAACATGTGCTGCTATTTTTGAAACTTTTAGAAACCACCAAACTAATAGCACAGTAGTCTTAAAAGCAATGTAGTTTTTTGTTATTCTGTAAAAATATAGAGAACATAAAATTTACTATTATAACCATTTTAATGTAGAGTCCATTGGCACTCTCATTATCCATCACTGGATCTTTTATATCTTCCCAAACTGAATTCGCACCTATTAAGCGAGGACTTTACATCCTCACATCTTCCAGACCTTGGCAACCAAAATTTTACCTTATGTATCTACAAATTTGACTAGTAGAGATATCTGGAACCCACATTTTATTAATTTATTAATTAATTTATTTATTTATTTACATGTTTGTTTATTTATTTATTTTTATTCTGAATACCTTACCTCACTTTGCCTGATATCTTCAAGGTTCAATCATGTTATTCATGTATCAAACCTCCCCTCATTTTAAGGATAAATAACATTCCACTATAAGTATATATAAAGTTTATACATTTTCTTATAGATGAACACTTGACTTGCTTCTACTCTTTTTACAAATAAAGCTGCTATGAACATATGTGTACAACTATCTGAGTATCTGCTGTCAATTCTTTTAGATATATATCTAGTGAGAAAAAAAAAAAAAGAAGGAATTGATGCTCTCCAAGAGGTACATTTTCTTCTTTTGCTTTCTTTCATTTCTGATAGTACACTTTCCCAAATGCCTTGTTGTCCTTGGAGATTATCGATAAGGCTACAACAACTTGGGTCACTTGGGTCCATCTCAAATGACTCTGTCTTGCTGGATTCCACCCTTCTGCAGCCTCTTCAGATTTCCCCAACCCAGTCTTCAAGGAAACCCTCCCCTCCCTAGGGCTAAGCAGAAAATGTGTGGTTAGCTATGTATGCTTGAGCCTGCCTTCCCCCCACCACCACCACGTGGTTAAGGGGACTGAGTGAACCCAGGACCTCACACATTCTCAGCAAGTGCTTTACCACTGAGCTAATTTCTCAGTCCCTACCTCTTTTGTCTGTATCAGCACCCTTTCCCATATGCTTATCGGACTGTCTCTATACTATTTCCCCTTGGGCTGCAGCATAAATCTTAATAAAATCTCTTTTGGATGGTTATGTTTTGCCTATTTGTCATGAGAAAGTATATGGTTTGAATATCAGGTCTCATCCCTATCTCCTATGCTAATCAAGAGGTGAAAGGATTAGATTATGAGAGTGGTAAATCAACCCATTCTAGTTTGAATGGACCAACTGGGTGGTAATTGTAGGCAGGTGGGGCATGGCAGGAGGATGTGGGCATGTACTTGGGGCATGCCCTAGAAGGGTGAATTTTCCTTGTACCCCCTTCTCCTCTCTTTATCTTTGCTTCTCAGCTTCTGTAAGCTGAGTAGCTTTACTCTGCAGCATTATTCAGCCATGATGTTCTGCTTCATTTTTGGCCCAGGGAGACTGGATTCACAGAGCCTCTGAAACCATGAGCTAAAATAAACTTTTATTCCTGCCAGTTGTTCTCATCAGGCATTTTGGTCATGATGTAAAAAAGCTGACCAATACAGAAAACTATATCATTAACATTGACCAAACATGTATGTGTCTTTTTAAACTCTTGAGAAGTTATTTAATAAGAAGAAATTCACAAGCTACACCACTTACACTTTTGTTAATTCACTGAATACTTGTGGGTCAGCTGATACTCAGAAGCCAGGAAATCATTTTTCTTTTTTCCATTCAATTTTAATTTCAAATGTCTATAACTCTCAAGTCACAAATCATACTTTACACAATTATATGTATATACACACATATATTTACATGTTATGTGTTATATATATATACATATATATATTTACATCACATGTCATATATATATATATATATATATATATATATATTTATATTTCTCACAGATCTAAGAAAGGATTAAGGTGGCCACAGGGTTATAGGCTTCAATGCCAAGAGCGGATAAGGTAGAGAATGATATAAATGTAAAGTCAAAGAGTCACTGTAGATGGTCAGATAAGGGCTTTAATGAACCAGTTCCATAGAGTTGTCAATGCAAAGGGTCCAAATGAGTGGCAGTTTCAGTTTCAGAATATCAGCTTGAAGTGTCAATTTGAGATATCAACTTGGAATGGGCTGTACATTTTTGTCACAGGCAGGAGAAATAGCACTGTCCAGAAACCCAAAGGAACAGAAAAATTAGAGGTTCTTTGCTGTGCTAAAATAAAGTTTTCCTGGGCAAGACTCATGACAAGGGATTAGGTAGCAGGGTCAGATTGTTACAACCATTTCCAGCCTTGGAGGGCTTTTTGTTTGGGGTCTTAGGTGAGGGGATTGCATCTGGTGTGGCTGATAAGCTCCTGTGTCTGGTGTTCCTGATATAATTTAGGATGTTCACGTGTCCAGGTACTCCTAATTTCATTTGTTGGTTTGGCATACCTAAATTATTTATCATTTTGTTCCTTATGGTTGCACTAGAAAGATGATGTATAAACAAGATTTAGAGTCATCTTAGTTTAGCACTAGTACTCAAAATGTAGTAGCTTATAGCAATCTACTTCTCTACAAACTGGAATAACTTAGGGTTGGGCACAGCCTGAAAATTATTATTCTATACACTATTGAATAACTCATAGCAGGTAACAGGCTTCTCTTCACACTATTCATGATTTCTCTTTCAAGTATAGCACCCTGAACTGGTTTCATTAAGAACTGGTAACGCCAAATCTACAGATGTCTTCTTAGTGCTAGCAGCCAGGACTGGTAACACTGAGGATGGCTAGCAGCTAGAGAATAGTGGGGAGTGACAGAAAGCAATAGAGAGTTGTTGGAAGCTGCTATTTCTGGTAAATGCAAGAATTCCAAAGAATTGCTGGTAGCTGCTGACTCCATTGTCAGAATGGTGAGGAAGGCTGCTAACACTAAGAGCTGAAAGCTGCTGGCATCCAAAGTTCAAAACTGCTGAACACTAAGAGTTGAACCTTGTCTATTCTTGATTTTTAACTGAATTGAACAAGAGAGATCCCAGCAGAGTGGTAAAATAATGGTGGGATTTCTGGATTATATAATAATCCTCTTTTTACGTTTTTGAAGAGTCACCATAGTATTACCTTAGCAGCCATACAATTTTACAAATCCATCCGCAATGTACAAGGCTTCCAAATTCTCCATAACTTTTCTACCTTCTAACACTTGCTATTTTGGAAGTTTCATTTTATTTTGTCTTTTTGATACTTGCTCGATTAAGTTATGTGGTGGTAGCTCATTGTGATTTTGTTTTGCACTTCCCTAATGATTAATGATGCTGAGTATCTTTTCATGTGCTTATTAGCAATTTATATATTTTCTTTGGATAAATGTCTATTTAAATCATTGACCATTTTAAATTTTTCCACTGTAATTTAATGAGAATTTTAAACTTTGAACCAAAAAGGTGGGGATGTCATTGGCCTCAATCCAATATACTAGGCTGTAGATGAATATTGTACATGTGTTAGTCAGGAGGATAAGGTAAACCAGCTGTTATTCCCTAGGAAGTACTATATTATAGCTGAAATAATGGATAGCAAAGACTCTACAGGTTATAGGGAAATAGCAACATCTGGAAGCACCAGACCCTTAATCAGAGCAGATGGTTCTTCCCCAGGGGATGTTAAAGTAACTACTTTACTTAAATAAGCCATCTGTCTGAATAATCATTTTTACCAATTAATATAAAAGTTAGTTGAAGGGCTGAGAAATTTGTTAGTTCAAAAACAGGAAGGAGAAATGAACTGTGATTTACCCAATTATACAAAGACACTATTTCAAGACATAAATGTTGAATATGAAACAGGATCTCTTTTTATTTCCCTTTCTGAAATATTCTGTGGGGATAGCTAAATTGGCTAAAAAAAAAAAAAAGAAGAAGAAGAAAAAGAAGGAAAAAAATCAATTGATGAATCTAGTCTATGATGACAAATTTGACTTACTTGACCACAATGTGTGATCGTTGATCTCCACAATCAAACCAGGTGAACAAAGCAATCACAAGTGCTTGTGCTAAAATAAAGATCCAACTCCTGATATGAAACTAGTGGTAAATTTAGGAAGGTAGATAACTTTACCACACTAATAAGCCCATGTAGATTCTGATATCAGCCGCTGTGCCCTCTGTTTTGCCAAATTTGTAAACCGTTCTCATTCTTCAGGTTCTATCTTGTTCATCTTTGTGAAGGATTATCACCTAAGAAAACTGATGAACCCATCTCAGACTATATTCATTGATTCCAAAGTGCATAGCTATGTATTGTTTTTCTCATTGAACTATTTCAATGTAAAAGGTTGCCTCTTATTTTAGCACGCATCTACATAAGGAAGCAGACTTTCTCTCACATCTGCCATCCTGAGTCCCAGAAATAAAACATTAAAACAAAACATTTGTTAATGAGGAAGAAAATAGGAAATACTGTTAACAAAAATGAGTTTGCTTTACAAAAATCATACCATTGATTATTTGTTAAACTTTTAATTCTTCATTGTTTAAAATAAAAAGCTATGAGTAAAATTTTTCAAGCAGCAAGAAAAAATAAATTTTATTTTTACAAGCATTTAACTTTCTAGACATAAAGCTGTTGAGATCTACAACACTGATTATTTGTGTATAAAGTGAGGACTTATTAAATAGGATTTTCTGTTATCTGTAATTTAATTGTCAACCTGGAAAACTGTGGGATTCAAAATCGTTCCCTTATTTGTCCCCTATAGATTTATGTGTAATAGTAATAAAAAATGCTGCTTTGTGATCAAAGACACTGTCTTAATTTCTTAGTTTTACTAACTATTCTTAATTATACAAAATCAAAAAAAATCTAATATTTATTTCCTCTGGTCTGTTTGCAGTACAACTGCAGGCTTAAACTGTCTCTACTTCCTAACAAAATATTTTGGGGCTACACACATAAAGTGGAATGATATGATATAGGACAGACTTGCACATCACAGCAAAGGTAACAATGGTGTATATTCACAGCAAAACTCACACACCTTTCTTCCATAACAACAAAAAAAGCTAGTTTTGATGAGGCTATCCATCTGAGCCTGCAAACCTAGCTAGATACACCAAGGTTACTCACTGCTGGTATGTTCTCCTCTCTCTTTCTCTCTCTTTACATATATGTAAATTTATATAGTTTTTAAATTTGTTACATGTTGATAGCTTCCTTTGCCACAACAGTAAAGAATAACTTTCATTTTTTCATACATTATTTTAAATTTTTACCCATCAGTCTCAATATTTTCATACTTAACTTCATTTTTCTTCTCTATAATTTTCTGAGTAGTGAGCCTTTGCTTTTGGCAGTCCTTAAGATGTTGCTTAACCAAGGCAGTACTTAGAATGAATTTTATGTCTGTTGTTTTATCCAAGTAGAAAAACACTTTTGAATCTTATTCCTTGCCTGGTTTCCTTAGTGCTGCATTCTTCCTGGATTGATGGATTCTGTTCTGTCTGTAATCACTAACCACAATGTCATTCAATTCAGCCTGGGTTCTTGCACTTTAACTCAAGTCATCTCATTGCCCTGTACTCTTAATTTAAATGCTTGTCTCCTTGGCTCTCAGTCTAATAGCTTGATTCTTCTACTCTCCTATTACACACTATTGTTTCTTCATCATATCACTTGCAATTTCCAGGATGACATATTTTACTTCAGATCATAGCTCATTTAGTCTTTTCTCCTGCTGGTATGCTAATAGCATCTCAAGCTAATCATTAATTTCCACCCTGTGGTTTTAGTAATTCCTTCCACACTAAATCTTGCATGGGAAAATTGTTTTAGATTTGGCACCTTAACTTAGTCTAAGGGAAAAATGAGCCAGGATAGGCTGAATTACCACCACAGGCAAATTCTGGTCAGTGTGAGCATTATTGCTCACCTAGTTTAAAGTTTCCTAAGGGATGAAAGAATAGAAGGCTCTGAAATTACTTGAAGTCTGCTATTTTATGGATACTTAATCAATCATCTTTTGGAAATGAATAGAAAATATTTTACAAAATCATCGTTTATTTGACCCTGCAAATAAATATGTTATTGGGCATAAAATGTAAAGCATCAAAAGAGAAGAAAAAAATCATAAGATAGCCATGATTGAACCATTTATAAGATCAAAACCAAGCTCTTCATTCCTTTATATTAAAAAAAACTGAAGCCCATGGAATTTAACATATTACCATAGATTACACATTCAAATACATGAGGTTGGTTAACAGGAAGTTCAGGACCATGACTAACTTATGTGCAATATTTGAGGTATGAGAACAATAAAGAGATAGCTCAAAATTCCTTCACAGATCCACTTCTATATTCCATCCTGAATTTATCTAGAGCATACACTGTGTAGGAAAGTTCCTTACACACTGAACTTATCCTATTCTCAATTATCTATGGCTACTATGGCATGATCTGCCTTCAGGAAAACAATCCACAAAAGAAAATGGCAGAACATGAAACCTGTCTCCAGGTCATTTGGGAATTCTCAAGCACTGAAAGAGACAGAAAAAGTCTCTCATTTTTTTTTCTATTTCTTCCATATTGTTGCTGCTCACAAATCTGTACTCCAGTCCTTACAAGTTTACAACACTAAGTGTATGTGTAAGCTATGTGTTGGGTTGAAGAAGAAGACTGTCAACAAGTGGTTTTCCAGGTAGAAAGCTAACATGGGCAGTCCAGAAGACTCATCCCTTTAGTTGAAGACCTGTAAAAATCAGTATCTATACACCTCTTCTATTGAGCCATTCAGTGTTTTTCTAGCATAATCAGCTTATCTGATACCTGGGTGATGTACATCTGATTGCTAGCATTCTAGAAGTTTTGAGGAAAGCTAGAAGTCTCAACATTCCAGACCTGGAATTTACTTAATATTTTCTGGTTTTTTTTTTTTTTTTTTTTTTTTTTTTTTTTTTAGGAGTGCAGTTGTCTTATTCTGCAGAGACCACCATCTCTGAGTCTGATGCATCTGTGGCTGATTTGGTAAATAATCAAACTTTGGGAGTAGTCACTGTGTTACATGGAAAGAGAAAGCCATCTGGGATACACCTTCTCCATATCATACCTTTTACCAATTTCTCCAATTTGAGCCCCCACACATAATTCACAGCCAGCCCGTCGACCTTGACCCAGTAAATTAGTGCCTCTTACTTCTAAGTCTTTTCAAGTTTCAGCAGTATAAGTTATCTTGCCATCTATTTGCATTATCCTCTGCAGGTGCTTGACAATCAGCTTTGTGAATCTGCTAATGTGTCATACACTTTCCCTCATTAAAAACTTATTACCATCTTTTATCCAACATAGTTTCCTTTCTTATTCTCTTCAAAACTAAATTCACAATTTGAAAATCCTTTTTTTTATTTTATAGAAATTTCAGAAGGCAGCAGGGAGTTAGTGTGGAATCTACTGCTGACTATCAGATACCTTTTAAGTAGGGTAAAGAGAGGAGGATTTATTATTTATTATCCATTATGTCTTGACTTATAATAATCATCAAAAGGATTTGATCAGCATCTCTTGAAGAACTTGCTGAGTGACATTGATAAACCAGACCACCAAGGCAGATCCCCACCCTGTGAGATATGAGATGCTATAGAATTAAAAAGAATCATTATTGCTTACCCTAGGACCAATCTGTGTATGCCATGCACTAGGAAAATATTTTTTTTTTACCTTTGTTTACCTCATGTTTCTTCACAATGATAAAATTAGGTTCCTGAATGTGGATTTCTGACACAGCTCATGTAGATCAAATATAAATATGGTCATACTTGCTGGCAGGAGCTGCATTGCATCTCTGTTTCATGATGTCTTCTGTTTTTTCAATATCAAATGCTGTCATTTTGACTTGGTTTTATGAAGATGAGGTACATGTTTGGAATTGCAGTGACATTTTAGAAATGTGAATTTTAACTGTTTATCCACTAATATGTAATAAAGAATATTGCAGAGGAATTGGAATAAGTCAGGTAAGCTTCTTAAAAGTATTTTCCACATCATTAACTGAAATTCATTTATAATATATATTCTATTAGTTCATATATATATATACACACACACACATACACACATATGAATTCATAGATATATATGTACATGTGTATATACATATAAACATATGTGGATTATATATTATAGATACATAGATAGATAGATATCAGTGGTTCTCAACTGGGGGTGATTATCCCCCAGAGAAATTTGGTCATCTCATTTTTGAGTGTCACAACTGAGATCTTGATGGCTTCTAAGAGACGGAGGTAAAGAATATTGCTAAAAAAAATCTACAATGTACAACTAGCAACTAGTAATAAATAACCTGGTCCAAACTATGAATAGTAGTAAAGTTACCAATGTTAAAACCAGAAAACTGGTTTCTTTCTGTCATTTATAAAAGTAAAGAATATATTATGGAAAAAACGAAAACTTGAGATGTTAAATATCTCCACATTTTGCAAACTATAAAACACTGATGAAAGAAATTAAAGACACACACACACACACACACACACACACACACACAAAAGGAAAGACATCCCATGTTCATAGATTGGGAGAACTGATATTGTTAAAATGTTCCTACTAACCAAAACAACTCACAGATGCTATGCAATTCCTATAAAAATATCCATAACGTTCTTCACAGAACTAAGAATCAATCCAAAAATCTGTATGGTTGCAAAAGCAAAACAAAATAAAACAAAGCCAAACAGCCAATGCCATCGGATCAAAAAAGAACAAAGCAGCAGGCATTGCACTAGCTGATTTCAAAATACACTAGAAAGCTTTAATCAAAATGGTATAAGATAGGCATAAAAACAAAAACATAGATCAACCAAACAGACGAGAGGGTCTAAAAGTGAACCTATGCATCACAGTCAACTAACTTGTTTTTTTTTTTTAGACGTTGATTGTCCTTTATTTTGTTCATTTATTTCTATGTGGTGCTAAGAAACAAACATGTGCCTCACACATGCTAGGCAAGCACTCTACCACTGAGTCACAACCCTGCTCTGGTCAACTGACTTTTGACAAAGTTGCTAAGAATACACACTGGAGTAAGGACACTCTTTTCAGAAAATGATCTTTGGAAAATCAGATATTTATTTACATCTGTGATAAAGAAACAGGGCCCCTATCTCTCAACAGTAAAAAAAAAAAAAACAACAAACCCATTGTGGATTAAATATTAAATGTAAGGCTGGAAACTATGAAACTAATAGAGTAAAATTGGGAGAATATTTTTGGCATTGGAATGGGCAATGATTTTTTTTATAAGACCCCAGAAGTATAGGAAACAAAAGAAAAATAGATAAATGAGACTACATCAACTAAAAAATCTTCTACACAGTAAAGTAAATAATCTTTAGAGTGAAGAGAAAACCTACAGAATAGAATAAAATTTTGAAAACCATACATCTAAAAAGGAATTAATGTACAGAATATATGGAGAACTGAATATAAAAAAAACTGAATAAAGGGGCTGGGGATGTGGTTCAAGCGGTAACGCGCTCGCCTGGCATGTGCGGGGCACTGGGTTCAATCTTCAGCACCACATAAAATAAAATAAAGATGTGTCCACCGAAAACTGAAAAATAAATATAAAAAATTCTCTCTCTCTCTCTTCTCTATCTTTAAAAAAACTGAATAAAAAACTAAGTAGAGAAATAAACAAGTAAACCAATTAAAAATGGGCAATAGATCTAAGTAAACATATTAACATATTTCAATATAACACACACATATGGCCAACATGTACATAAAAAGATTGTCAAAAATCACATTTTATTTGCAAATCAAAATTTAAATTGCAGATCAAAACCATAAGACACCACAATTTTACTACTGTAAAATTTTTCTTCTTTTTTTTTAAAGAGAGTGAGGAGAGAGAGAGAGAGAGAGAGAGAGAGAGAGAGAGAGAGAGAGAGAGAGAACCTTTTCAATATCCATTTTCTAGTTTTTGGCGGACACAACATCCCTGTCTGTATGCAGTGCTGAGGATCGAACCCCAGCCGCACGCATCCCAGGCGAGTGCGCCACCGCTTGAGCCACATCCCCAGCCCTGTAAAATTTTTCTTAACAAAAAAATAAGAAAATATTTTTCCACAAAAATAAAACTTGAACATAGTAATAAGGTACCATGTTATGTTCTCATACATGTATTATTGTGCAATGTTTAAATCAGAATAAACTTTATATTTTCAAACATTCATTTATTTTTTAGGTGAAACATTCAAAATTCTTTTGGTAAGAATTCCTATTATCAAAAAGCAAAAGACAATGAGGATATGAAGGAAACCCTGGCACACTGTAGATAGAAATATAAATTAGTGAAATTATTATTAAAAACAGTATGGAATTCTTCAATATTGCAATATCTAAGAATTAGAAACAATCAAAATGTGCATTGACTGATGAATGAGTAAAGGAAATATGATGGACATATACAATGTGATAGTACTCAGCCACAAAAATGAAATTCCATCATTTGTGACAACATGGATGAAACTTGAGATTATCAAGTTAAATGAAATAAGAAAGGTACAAAAAGACAAGTACTGCATAACCTCACTTATAAGTGGAATCTAAAATATTTGGTCTTATATAACTTGAAAGTAGAATAGTGGTCACCAGAGGTTAAGGAGAGTAGTGAGGGAGGGAAGGATGGAGGACGTTGATCAATGGGGACTGAGTCATAGTTAGATAAAGAGAAAGATATTTTGCTGTGTTACTGTACTGAAGGGTTATGACTATGTGCCTCTAAAATCTAGAAAAATAATTCTGAATATTTTCACATTAATAAATGGTAAATGTTTTAAAACTAAACAAGTTCAATCTTATTGAGTATTATACAATTTATACATATATCAAAATATCACCTTATGCCCTATTAGTGTGAACAAGTTATATATTTGTGTATTAGTGAAATAAAAATTAATTTAATACCTGATATCTAGGTAATACTAATAAATATTTAATTCAGAACGTCAGGGATTATTATCAGGGTATTAATTTTTTATTAACATAATTGATTACATACCTTAATAAGTCATATACCAAAATATCCCTGGATTTAAAGTACTTACTTTGATGTATACAACCAGGAATCCAGGTAAGGTATAGGAAATTTCTGTCATACCAGAAAATTTTATCTGGCTCCTGCAGGGTTCTTGTAATTTGTACACTTAATAATAATTTTGGGTCCATATAGCACTTGAAACACCTATGTGTGCAACAAAGTCTTATAAAGGTATGAGAATATAATACTACCACTAGAGACTGTACACAGCCATTTAAGTAATGTAAATTTTGCAATACACATTTGTGCCATTTTAAGTAATTCATTTCCTCCCTCACTTATTTTCCTGCCTTCATTCTCTCTTTTCTTCCTGATCCCTTTCATTTCTCTCTTTTGCTCATGTAAGTTGGGTTATTAACTATTTCATGTTATCATTATTTTTACTTAAAAAAAGAATCCTTGTCTTTTGACCCCTGTAAGTCTACTGAGTTTAATGTGCATTTAAACTGGAAAATAAATAAAGCAAATTAGACATTTTTGAGGAGGAGGGGGCTTGTTTTAATGGATAAATTATGACATTTATATTTGATATTATGATATGTCTCACTTCCCTATGTGATATTTAGGTTCAATATTATGCCATGAAGTCTCACTTCCCTGAATACAGTATTCTACCTGGGGATACATTATTTTGTTCTGCTTTATATAGTTGCAGGATTATTCCATCTTTATCATGAATTTCATAATCCTCCTAATCTGTTACCCCTTGGCTAGGAAGTACCCCCAAAGACTTGAATGTTGAAGACTTTCCCCCCATTGCAGCAATGCTTAGAGGTAGGTTTTTTAGGAAATTATTGTATCATGAGACTATGATCTCATCAGTGTATTAATCCATTTGATGGATTCATAATCTGAATGGAAGGGGCCTCATAAAAGCTCAGTTATGTATTTATCTCCACTAGTAACTCATTATGTAAATTTGTGTATCTTTTATAATCTGTGTAAGATTTGGTTTCTCAGTTGGAAAAGGAGTGCTTTGGACTGAATGATTATTAAGGCTTCTGTTATGGTTTAGATATGAGTAGTCCCCCAAAAGCTTACGTTAGAATTTTCACAGATGAAATGATTAGTTTATGAGAGGTATAACCTGATCAGTGTATTAATTCACTGATAAGGATTCACTAAGTAGTAACTGTAGGCAGATAGGATGTAGCAGGAGGAGGTAGATTATTTGGAGCATATTTTGAGGGTCTGTATTTTGTCCTTGATTAGCTGAGCTCTCTGCTTACAGGCCATCTTGTCCAGAGCTGCTTTTCTCTGTCATACTATTCTTCCCTGATAGTCTGCCTCATCTTGTGCTCACAGCAATGAGATCTGCTATCTATGGACTGAGACCTCTGAAACTGTGAGACCAAATAAACTTTTCTTCCTCTACATTGTTCTTTGCAAGTTGTTTTTTGGTCATAAAAATGTAAAGTTGACTAAAACAGGTTTCGCCAAGTCTGACAGCCTATGATTCTCTATATACGCTTCTCTGTGTGTACTTCTCAAAGCAGCATGAACCTGATTATTGGCTAATTCTGGTTTTAGAAGGTTGTGTGTATTCATCTTTAGTAAACAATTTTGTCATCAATAACTTACCATAAAAAAGTATGTTGTGTAAAAAAGTTATATTTCTTGTTATGTAGTATCACAGAGATAAATCTCTAACAAATTTAATTGCAATTAAAAAAGAAATAACAGTATATATTAGTGTTTATTTGCTTTTATCTTATAACAGTTTCACTATTTCACTCCAGTCTCTCTTTGCTTAAATTTTTTAAGGAAATGTTCTAAATAAATCTTGAATTTGTTTTTTGATATAGATATGATGTGGTTTTTTTGTTTGCTTCTTTTAGTATTTTTTCTTGAGCTATGAATATAAATATGGTATTTTGAATATCTTATATTTTTGTGTAGGTTTTTTTTCCCCGTTTATCCTACCTGATTTTTCTGTGAGCTTCCTGTTTCTGTTGTTTGGTGTGTGATTTAAATTTGAGGAAATTCTTAATTGTTATTGCTTCAAATATTGCTTCTCTTCTTCTACGATTCCCAATACACACATTAATATGTTTAGTAATTGTCTCACTGTTGTTGAATATTCTTTTCCATAATTTTAGTCTTTTTTCTCTTTCCATTGCATATTTAGAGTTTTTTTTTAATTGTCATATACTCTAGATCAGAGGGACTTTCCTCAAATATGTCCAGTCTACTAATGAGGCCATCAAAAATATTCTTTAGTTCTATTATAAGATTTTTTTGTATCACCTATTTCTTTTTTTGTTTGTTTTTACAATTTCCATTATCCTGTGTTATGGTTTAGATTAGGTGTCTCCCCAAAACATGTGTGAAACAATGCAAGAAGGCTTAGAGGTGAAATAATTGTATTATGACAGCCTTAACCCAATCAGTGAATTAATCCACTGATAGGGATTATTGAGCGGTAACTAAAGGCAGGTAGGGTGTGGCTGAAGGTGGTGGGTCACTGTGGACTGCTTTTCCGGTGTATACTTTGTCCCTGACAAGTGGAGTCTGTGCCCCCCACACACCCTTCTCTCTCTCTCTCTCTCTCTCTCTCTCTCTCTCTCTCTCTCTCTCTCTCTCCTTCCTGGCCACGTCCTGAGCCACTTTTATCCACCATACTCTTCCACCTCCTTCCTTGAGTAATGGAGCCAGCCAGCTGTCTATGGACTGACACCTCTGACACCTTGAGCTTCAATGTAAACTTTTACTCCTCAAAAATTGTTCTTGTCTGGCCTTTTTGGTCATAGCAGTGATAAAGCTGAGTAAAACACTCTACTTAATTCCTTCTCTCCTTGTATGGTGTTTACTTTTTCCAATAAAGTCTGCAGATACATTAGTAATAGATTTTTGGGTTTTTGTTGATATATTTACATTCCTTGTCTGATAATTCCAACATTCCTGTCGTATCTTAGTCTAGTTTTGATTCTTATTTATTCTCCTCCAACTATATTTTTGTCTTTTAAGCATGACTTTTTACTTTGGTTGATGTTGTGGTTGAAATCCAAACAAAATATATGGGCTGAAAGGAACTATAGTGAATAGGTCTTTAGTGTTATCGTGGCAAGGGGTGGGAGGAGGGGAAGCATTCCATAGTCTCATGATTAGGTTTCAGTCTTTTGGTGAATCTGCATCTTTGGGCTGTGAACCTTTTCAGTACTTCTGATTTTTTCTACCTTTATTTGGTGGGACAGGGAGGCTAGAAGGAACTGATTTTGTGTATTTCCTTTTCTTTTAGTAGCTTATCCTTTAATAAATTCCCAGAAGGATAACTGATGGTGAAGTAATTTGTTAAGAAAAACAGAATGTTGCCAGGCGCTGTGGTGCATGCCTGTAATACTAGTGACTTGGGAGGCTGGAAGATCACAAGTTCAGTATTAGCAATTTAGCAATGCCCTAGGTAACTTAGTGAGACCCTGTCTCAAGATAAAATAAAATTAAAAAAAAAAAAAGGATGGAATATGGTTCAGTGGTTAGGTGCCCCTAGGTTCAATCTCTGGTACCACAAACAAACAAACAAACAAACAAGAAAACATAATTAACAGGAACAAATTCTCATGGAAAAATACAAGAGGCAAGGAGACAAAAGAGAAAGAGAACTATTCAAAACAGATGTCTGCCTTTTTTAATATAGACTCTTCTTTTAAATTTTAATCAATATAACAGCCAATACTATAGTTTTAGTGATACACTTAAGTGCCTTTCTGAAGTACCATTTCTTGCTCGTCCTGCATATATTTTTTTCAGTTTTGAACTTCAAACCTTTCAGTATTAAAAAGCTAATTCATCTTTCCCTCTTCATCTTCACTGATCATTATTCATTCATCTTTTAAAAAATGTTTTTGGTATGAACTATGGTAACAGTCTTATTAATAGTTTCTTCACCTTCAATTTCCTGAACCCTATTAGTTTGGGGATTTTTTTAGATCAGAGATGATTGAGCCAAAATTGAGGCAATGATCTTAGTTCCCACATTCATGGTGGTTATCTGGTCACGGTAGTATTTCTGGCTGAAAAAGTATGATCACAGACTTCCTATTAAAGTTATGATCCATGTGGACACACAAAATTTGTTGGGTTTTGTGTGAAAACAAAACCTAATGTCCTTTCTTTCATCAAATAACTGTTGCATTTCTAATAGATATTTATGTCTCTCAGTAGACATTTCTAAATTGAGGAATAAAAGTTAGAAATTATTTGAAACTTTAAAAAGGAGTTAGAAATTTAGAAATATCTCATAACTGACTGTTCTCTTAGATACTTTACTCTGATTGTAAAAATATAGCAGCCCAATTCACAATACATCACCAGTAACTGACTGTTTATAATTTGTTTTTCTTAGTTTCCTGAAATAGAGTTTGTTGGAAGCTGACATTTAATTGTACCAGACTTGAAAGGACTATTATTATTGAATCACAGAATGTTACCTAACTGTAAGCAGACATTGTCTTAATGGAAAAGAGAAAAACAGATACTCTCAGAATATAGCAGTCAGGAGAAAAATTAAGGAATAGCAAAAGATGAATAGAAAAGAACGATAAAGAACTTCAATACTGGAGAGGTTTAAATGAAAACGAAGCCAAGTCAATGTGAAGGAGATTATTTTCAAATAAGTCAAACCAATTCAGAAAATAAGCTACAGGTAGTCATAGGAGCTGGTTAATAAATTGGGGTTTTAACATGTATACAAAATTGTCATTAAGCTGGGCTGGGAATGTGGCTCAAGTGGTAGTGCGCTCGCCTGGCATGCGTGAGGCACTGGGTTCGATCCTCAGCACCACATACAAACAAAGATGTTGTGTCCACTGAAAACTAAAAAATAAATATTAAAAAAATTCCTCTCTCTCTTTAAATAATTATCATTAAGCAGTATGAATAGCAAGACAGAATACAAAGATATGAAGGAAAAGAAGTATAATATTGAGTTAGCATTTTAATAGGAACTTAATTTCTAAGTATGAGATAGAAAAAAATGAAAAAGAAATATGAAGAGACAAATGTGCTCAGAGGAAGATTTTATGAGGAAATTAACATCAGAGAGACTAAAAAGAGAACATTTGGTATTATGAAGAAATGATTCAATACTTTTGACAGATGAATCTTCAAAGTGAAGAATTTTTTCAATGATATATTTTAAATTTATTTTTATTTTGGGAATGGGAAATACTGGGGATTGAATCCAGGATGATTTACAACTGAACTACATCCTCAGCCCTTTCTATTTTTCATTTTGAGACAGGGCCTCACTAAGTTGCTTAGGATCAAGCTAAGCTGCAGAGGCTGGTCTTGAACTTGTGATCCTCTTGCCTCAGCCTCCTGAATCTCTGAGATTATAGGTGTGTGCTACAAATCCAATTTAAATTGATTTTATGTGGTTCAATCTCTATTTTTTCCCCAAGTTATATCTTTGGAACATTTTTTTCTTTTTTTTTTCGTTTCCAATTAATTAATTAATTAATTTTAATTAGGTATATATGACGCAGAATGGATTTTTATTTATTGTACACATTTCAGGACAAATTTTCATTTCTCTGGTTGTCCACAATATAGCATCATACCATATTTGCTGTCATATATGTACCTAGGGTAATGATGTCCATCTCATTCCATCATCTTTCCTGCCCCTATGCCTCCCTCCTCTTTGCCTCATCAAAGTTCTTTTTCCCATTTCCACCCCCATTATGGATCAGCATCAACTTATCAGATAGAATATCTGGCCTTTGGTTTTGGGGGATTGGCTTACTTTGCTTAGCATGATATTCTCTGGCTCCATCCATTTATCTGAAAATGCCATAATTTTATTCTTTTTTAATGCTGAATAATATTCCATTGTGTATATATACTACAGTTTCTTTATCCATTCATCTATTGAAGGGCATCTAGGTTGCTTCCACAGTTCATAGTAATGCAGCCACAACAATGTTTATAGCAATTTCTAAATATTTTTTTGAGGCTAAGGAAAACATTCTCTGATGTGAATATCATTGTTTTAGAGAAAAAAAAATCTTCATCATGCTTTGAAAAATATTGTAATAATTAGAGTAATTTTAAAATAATAATAATGAATACTGTTTTATTTTATCATAAAATTAATAAGAAGCAGGTTTCATTCCAAAAAGTGTACATATAACATTTGAACCTAAAGTAACTGCCATTCATCAATGCCATAGCTGGATGCAGAATCTGTACATTGTGGTAGTATCTTCTGAATCATGTTCCTATGTTCACCTTTCACAAGGTTAATCCCTCATTTCTCACGGGGTTCTTGAGCTACTAGCCTTGAAATTCATTGAACTGGCATACCTTTTATTATTTCAGTTAATATTTCATTTCAGAAATGCACAGAAAAATAACTGGGTAGAAAATCTGGATGCCCTAAAATTTTATCTGAAAAACTAAAACAAAGAATACACAAGGAAAAAAAAGCTATTTCTATGAAGCAGTTATATCTTTAAATTTTTAGTGCTTTCATATAATCACCTAATAAGGATAATGTAGGAGGAAATGAGATTAAGCATAAAACCAATAGGGTTAGTAAGGTTAGATCCTTCCAATATTGAGATTGATTTTTTTAAAGCATAGGTTCATTGTACTACCACTGCTCCTTTACATATGAAATTTTTGAAATACAGCTGACCTTTCAATTAACAAAAAAGTTGTGAAAGAAAAGAATGTAATGAAAAGTCAAAAGCACCACAGCATAATGATTTTGAAAACATTGTTTTCTGAGAGATGACAGCTCAAAGTTTGGATTCAATTAACATAATTGGAGACTGTTTGTTCCTTCCAATAAACTCAGAAGAAATTGTACATATGAGTAAGTGTATCTATATACAATATAGTCCCTTCTAACACTTCACAATATGTGTGTACATGGTTCCATTTTCAATTCTTTATGGAATTTTTTAGCAATATAAGAGAAGATACATAAAAAACAAGAGTGATTACTCTTCTTCCTGAAGATGGAACATTCTAAAATGTATACTTATGTTAAAATAATGGTGAGTTTATGAAATGAATAAATTTTAAAAAATCACAGACTATACTTCAAAAATAAAGTAGGTTTAGATACTACCTGACTGAAATCAGTATTGGGTATAGCATAGAAATCTATGCTTTACATAGAAAAATGAGAAAAATAATAGGTAATGTAAAAGAGAAATAATTACTTTCAATGAAATAATGGGGCCTGGTGAAGGAGTACAAGAATACGAAAGCTGGGGCATGAAATTAACTGGGTTTCCAGCACTCTCTCCTTGACAGCCAATTCTGTTTGATTTTAATAGTTCCTGTAGTCAAAATAAATTTATATAAGAAAATACAACTTATTCTTCTGTAGAAGTTTGAATAATTAATTTAGTTTTTCATTATAAAAGAACCAACACCCTGAATGGATTTCCAAAGTTGAACATATATTTTGTTTTGGGGAGTGGGTATGTTAGAATGTAAGAATCATAATTATATCTTTGAATGGCAGGTAGTTTAGATATGTATTTACATTTTAAAGATTAAAAATACCGTATGTACACATGAAAAGATAAAATGAACAAAGAAAATGCATACAATGACACAAGGAATATTTTCCTAAAACTTCATCATAATATGGAAAATCTAGGCATCATTATATTTTGTTTTGTTTTTTGGTGCTGGGGGGTCATACCTAGGGATTTCCAGACTTCTCTTTGCATCATTTTTTACATCAAATATTGTGCCATATATTTGATAGTATTCATAATATTTATTTTTGGAAGATATTGTGAGAGTGTCCTTCAACCAGAACCATCAAAATTTAATTGTAAAATAAATATTAAATCTATCTAATTCTCTCCATGTCCAACACCATCCTGGGATAAACCACCATGTGAACTAATAAAATACCTCATGAAGTTATTAAACTGCTTCCATGCTTACCATTTCTCAATTTATTTTTCACATTGAAAAAAAGGGTAAGCTTCAAATTGAATCTCTGCTTCAGATTCTCCAGTGATTTTTTATAACTAATATGAAACTGAAAGTTGGTTAAGATCTAATGTTTCCCATGTGGTCCAGCCAAATCTTAAGGCCATTCCTCCCTCCCCTCTAAAATTAGATTAATATTCAGGTCCTGTCACCCAAACCCTTTTATTTTTTCCTACTTTCTAAATCCTAGTGTCATTGTTTCACTGTTTTCTCCTCCTTGATCACATGTATTTTTCTCCCTGTTCTTTTTTCTAAGAGATATTTTAAAGCATGGAAAAAATGAGATATTGTTAAAGGATAACTAGGAAAGATAGAGGAAAGCTAACTTGATCTGAATAGGAGAACTAGAGAACAATGCAATAACAGAGCATTTTATGAATCCCACCTAACAGAAAAAGATGGCACAGGCCTGGCACTTCCAATGCAATATTATGTGATTCTACTCTTTAATCAGCTGAAAATGGAGTCCTGATAAAAATGTCCAGTAAGGCCAGCAGCATATGCCATAGCCAACACCTAGCCTAGAAAGCCTCTTTGTCCTTTAATGTGAGACTCTTCTCTTGTCACTGAGTGATACTGGCATGGATGGGCAGCACTGACAAACTGTATTCCACTCCAACTCACTTGGGTTAAAATCCTCTTTGTCTCCATGGCCTGGGTGTTAGGGCAGAACCTGAAAGAGGAATTGGGCTACAAAAAGTGGCTTGGTGTATGAAACTTCTTTATCTTTCAGGGTCTGAGACTATCCTCCTTAATTGAAAGAAATCTAGTGGCAATGAGCATCCGGATTCCATGAATAAAAGTATCCCAGCTCAAAAACACACTCTTGCTGAATCCCTGAAACCCCTAATATCCACTCAGAGACACCAAGTAGCTAGACGGCACCCAGACGATGAATCCCAAAACAAGGCACATTCACTCCTGAAAACATTTTCCTTCTTCCAATGGCAGGAGGTATGGTCCTACCACAAGTTCCAAACCCTGAAGGACAGTTCTGAGTTTGTCTAAGAATCTACCACTATGCTATGACATCCATCAACCTAGAGAAAATGAAAATGGTACACTGCCACAGCAGCCTAGCATAGGTTGCCTCTTTATCCCCAAAGGACTGAGGCATTCCTCCTCCACCTAGAGACACCATATTAGGGGATGGACATTGACTAGAATAACACCAATATCTCTTAACACAGTAGATAAAAATCCCATGTTACAATAGGAAGTAACTTTCATACCAAGAACCAGGAAATTAGCAATTTGAATAAGTAAAGATAATTATTGGATCAGGGCCCAGTGGCACATGCCTGTAATCCTACCAGCTTGGGAGGCTGAAGCAAGAAGGATCATGAGTTCAAAGCCAGCCTCAGCAGAATTAAGGCACTAAGCAACTCATTGAGACCTTGTTTCTAAATAAAATACAAAGGAGGTCTAGGAATGTGACTCAGTGGTTGAGTTCCCATGAGTAAAATCCCAGGTATCCACCCCTACCCCCCAAAAAAACATTATTTGATGCCAACAATGACATGAATCTGATGAAAATAAATAAGATCTAGAAAATTTATTAAGAGAAAAGATTGCTAAAAATATCTTGGGAAAGATATGAACATCCTGATCTTGGAAGCTCAAAGAAATCCTAATAGACTTGGTCTAAAAGTATATTCTGTGCAGTATATTATATTCAAACTGTCAAAAGTACAAGACAAAGAAAGAATTTCATAAAAATGCAAGAGAAAATCATCAAGTCACATAAAGGAATGCCCATTAGACTAAAGCAGATTTCTCTGCTGAAACCTTATAGGCAAAAAAGAAATGGATTTTTTTATTCAAAGTCCTGAAAGAAAATTGCCAACAAATACTATACTCAGAAAATCATTCTTCAGAAATCAAGAAGTAGTTTATTTGAAAACAATCAAAAAACTGAATTTATTACTACCAGACTTGCCCCACAAGAAATGTTTAAGGGAGTCATACACTTGAAGCAAAAAAGGTGATAATCATCATCATGAGAACACACAAAAGTACACAACTCACTAGTAAAACAGATTACACATATGAGAAAGAGAAAGCTTATCAATATACTGAACAACTGAAACACAAGAAAAGAATAAAAAACAAGAAGTGTATTCAAAGAGGATAAAAAGAGTTCAAATTGTCCCAGTGCACAGATTATATAATTTTTATGTAAAAAATCCTAAAGATTCCAAAAAATAACAAAAGCTGATAAATTCAGGAAGGGTACAGAATCAACAAACAAAAACCAGTAGTGTTTTACATACCAATGACAAAATAGCTGAGAGAGAAATCATAAAAGGAGGATTTCCAAAAAAGTAAAATATCTGCAAATAAGTTTAACAAAAGAGTTGGCAGACCTCTACAATGAAAATTGTAAAACTCTTAGAAAAGTAACTGAAGAGGACATTTAACAATGTCAAGATATCTCATGCTCATGTTCTAGAAGAATCGATATTGTTAAAATGTTTATACTGTCCATAGAAATCTGTTGACTTGATTCAATTCTTAACAAAATACTAATGACATTCATTATACAAATAGAAAAAAGCAAGTGGAAAACTTTCACCTAAACTTTGTATGGAATCAAAAAAGACCCAAAATAGCTAAAACAATCAGGACCTAAAGAACAAAGAATCATTAGAAAATCTGAGTTCAAACAAAATACAAAAAAAATATTTAGCAAAATAACATGGTACTGGAAAACACACACACACACACACACACCAATGGATTGATAAAAGAACCCAGAAATAAACTTATAATTATAGACAACTGATTTTGAACAAAGGCAATAAGATAATATATGGATTAATGAACATTTTTTCAACAAATATTGCTAGGAAAACTAGATATCCATATTCTGAGAAAAGACATCAGACCACTCTCTCTGTCGCCAGTTATGAAAAATATCCTAAAAGGATCAAAGACTTAACTGTTAGATACAAAATTTAAGAAATTATTAGCAGAAAACAGGGGAAGTGCTTCAGAATATTGATCTGGAAAAATATAATTTGATAAAAGATAATTTGAAACACCAAAAGCACAGGTAATACAAGAAAAAAAAAGAAGAGAAAGAAAGAAAGAAAGGAAGGAAGGAAGGAAGGAAGGAAGGAAGGAAGGAAGGAAGGAAGGAAGGAAGAAAAATGGCAAATGGTTTGAATATGGTTTGAATGCTGTTAAGGGTCCATTGTGATTATGGTTTGGATGTGAGGTATCCCCTGAAAGTTCATGTGTTAGACAATGCAAGGTTCAGACGAGAAATGGTTGGATTGTAAGGGTCTCTTTCCAATCAATGAACTAATCCCCTGATAGGGATTAACTCAGTGATAACTGAAGTAGTAGGGTATGCCTAGAGGAGATGAGAATTGGAGTGTGGCTTTGGGGTATGTATTTGTATCTAGAGAGTGGAGATCTCTCTCTCTCTCTCTCTCTGTTTCCTTATCACCATGTGAGCTGCTTCCCTCTGCCATGTTTTTTCGCCATGATGCTCTACCTCACCTTAAAACCCAAAGAATGGAGCTGGCCTTCTATGGACTAAGAACTCTGAAACTGTAAGCTCTTAAATAACTTTTCCTCCTTTAAAATTATTTTGGACAGATCTTTTAGTGACAGCAGTGATAAAGCTGACTAAAACAGTTTCTATAGTGGTGCTGTTTAGTCATGGTGAAATCCTTAAAGGGTATATCCTAGTTACAGCCTGAAGTCATTAGGGATATGAGGTATATTTCAGGTGACACTATAAGCAATTATTGTGTGCATTAGCAATTATTGTGTGCACCCTCAGTAGGTCTTGCAAGATAGTTGTCACAAAAGGAGAAAATATGGCCCTATCTATTTCTTTCCCTCTCCTTCCTGTCTTGAGATATTACCACTCACTCCATCTAGCACTCCTTCCATTGTTCTCTGTGCTGTCATGTGATATAGCTAAGGGTTTGACCTTGCTATGCTTGTGCTGTGCTGCTTGGATTTATCCTACCAAACTGTTAGGCAAATAAACCTCATCTTCTGTAAAAGTAAACTATGTCACGTATTTTGATTTACTGACAAAATGTTGGATTAAACTAAAGTAAAGGAAACATTCAGGAAGACAAAAAGGTAACTGGTAGAATCGGGGAAAATATTTGCAAAATATTTGTTCAACAAATGATTAATTTGTAGGATATATAAGGAACTCAAGCAACTCTATAGCAAAACCAAACCATACCAGATATCCAAATAATCTGATTAAAAATAATGAATAAATTATCTGAACAGACATTTCTCAAAAGAGGATATACAAATGGCAATCAAAAATATGTAGAAATTATCATCATTTCTAATTATCAGGGAAATGAAAATCATAAATGAGCTATCATCTGATTAGCTATGATCAAAGAGACAAAAAACAAACAAACAAATGATGGTGGGGATGTGAGAAAGGGGAAGTCTCACATACTGTTGGAGGAGATGTAAATTAACAACCATTATGGAAAAATATGGATATTCCTCATTAAACTAAAATAGAGCTACCATAAGCACCAGCAATCCCACTGCTGGGTATATATTCAAGGAAATTGAAATCAGTATGTCAGAACTATCTGTCCTTGCATGTTTATGGCAGTACTAATATAATAGCCAATATATGGGTCCACCTAGATGTCCATTGGCAAAAAAAAATGGATAAAGAAAATGTGTAAATAGGATGGAATATTATTCAGACTTAAAATGAAGGAAATTCTGTCATTTGCAGGAATGTGGATGGAGTTGAGGGGCATTATGCTAAGTGCAATAAGTCAAGCACAGAAACACAAACGTTACATACCTCACATATGTGTGAAACCAAAATTAACCTTAAAGAAGTAGAGAATAATAGTACACTTCTTACCAGAGTCTGGAGAGGCTGAGGGAGGGTGGTTGGAGATAGGATCATTAGTGGGGAGAGGCAGGTGCAGCTGGAAAGAAAACATAACTTTCTATTGCTCTACTGCACAGAACCATAACTCAGTTGGTAAAAAGTAATTAAATATTTTGGAATAGCTAGCAGAGAGGATTTTGGATGTTTCTAATACAAATCAATGATAAATATGAAGTGATACATTAGCCAAAGCCTTGAGCTGATCATCAAACACTGAAATATCACATTTTGCTCATAAATGTTTACAATTACAATGTGTCAGTCAAAAAAAAATTTACAATATTCTAAAAAAGAAAATAGTAAGGATACAAACATTGAATAGATTAAATGATGGCATAGTGGGTAATATTTTTGTTTGACATATCAGTTATTCTTGTCACATTGGGCTTTTGTAAAAGTTTATCTATCTAGGAGACTTGGTTATTACTTGCTATTCCTATAAATTAATAAACTTGCTTAAAATAAAATGCAGATATGTCTTTTGTCACAGTATCTGATGTGCATAATTACTACACTTACCATGGAGTCATATTAATGATGATGTTGTTTTCTTGTGGTTATGATTAGAAGTTTGATTATTCAGTTCTTTTTAAGAATTATATTAAAATTATATTCATTAATATATGGCTTTAGGTTATAAATGTTCTGTATGCTTATTTATACTTACAGGAATAGCAATTACCAGCTCAAGCATACACCCCTTCTTTGTGGAAATATGAAAGAAATTAAATTTAAAACAAATGTATTATACAACACAATATCCCTTCAAGGTTTGTTGTTGTTGTTGTTGTTGTTGTTGTTGTTGGTTTACCTATTTAACAAAATATCTCATTTTCACTTTGCTTCTGCTTTTGAGAGCTTCTCTAGGTAATTTTTATAGTAAACAATTTGTAGCCTCCTCCTCTTCCTCCTCCTCCTCCTCCTCCTCCTCCTCCTCCTCCTCCTCCTCCTCTTCCTCCTCCTCCTCCTTTTATATCAGGGATTGAACCCAGGGGCATTTAATCATGATCCACATCCCCAGCCCATTTTATGTTTTATTTTGAGACAGAGTCTAAGTTATTTATGAGCTCCCTAAACTGCTGAGGCTGGGTTTGAACGTGTGATCCTCCTTCCTCAGCCTCCCATGTGGCTGGGATTGTAGGCATGCACCACAGCACCCAGCTGTTATTCTTTTAAAGTCAGTTAAAATTGAAATTATTACCCACTCACATCTCAGAAAGTTAAGCAAGTTAGAAATATAAAATGAATGTTGCAAGGAGGGTTTAAATTATACAAAGTTAAGAAGAACAAATAAAGTAATATTTTATGTGTCCATATTATGTTTGGTATCTTTAATATTCTTTTAAAAGCTCATATGTTAGGTAATGTAGCAATGTTCAAAGGTGAAAAGAATGGATTAGCCAAGTTGTAAAGTTATGAGTGTTCCTGGCTCCTCTCTCTTGCTCTGCTTCCAGACTGCATGAGTGGAGGAAGCACCTTTCCTCCAATATGTTCAGCCAACTATGGACAAAAACCTCTGAAACCATGAGCCCTCCCAATTTTTTCCTTCTCCAATTTGTTACTGACAGATATTTGGTCAAACAATGAGAAGGTGAACAATACAGTGAACTTGAGATAGCAAACATATTTCCCTAAACCATTGCTTGGACTTTTTGTACAAATGATAAAGTGATATTATATATTTTAATGCATCGATGTTTTCATTTTTTTCCCTAAGTGTGATGAGAATGAAAATTGAGATTGAATGCTAGCCTATTCAATTACTATCAATGGTAAAATATTAGCACACATTCTATTATTTGGACTAATCTTTTATTATTTTAATGGGTTTATAATGATCAATGTTTCATAGCTATTTCATATTTTTATTTTAGCAATATATTTTTTAAATTTCAGTGACATTTCTGGTACATTTTTCAGCATATCTTAAATCTTGTTAATTTGATTAAGTAATTTGATTAATAGTATTTTCAAATACCCAAGTAAATAAAATAGTGCAAATAATATTCTTCTGTTATGGAGTTTAAAATAATGTCTACATAAAATGAATTCTTTTACCAGATACGTAAATAGAGGCAAGTAATATTCATTTTATTCATTTGGAGACATTGTATCTTCAAACTTAAACCAATTTAATGGTAATGACTAACTTAATTGATCATCATTTTATTTTTATTTACTAATAGGACCATTAAAAATAATCAAACATCCTGGTGTTCTGGGAAGATTATTAAATATAGCTGGATAACAAGTCTATAAATATAATAGAGCTCCATTTCCAAAATAAATTATTGAAACATTTTAATTTGTAAGGCCATTTTGCAATTTTAGAGAAGCTATATATGCTTTTACTATACACAATATTTAAGTCTTTGACATATCTCATTTAAAATAAAGTTAAAATATGCCTTGGGGCATGATAATCTCATGGTTTAGTAATAAGAGAATATTGAATGACAATAATAAGCAAGCTTGTCTATGTAGTAATAAGACATTTTCTATATCTTTCTTCAATTGTTTCATATGAGACTTCATCTGCAAGAAAAACATAAATCCAGGAAAAGAAAGTAGTGGACTTATACTCAACTTCGTTTTTTTTTTTTGTTTTGTTTTTATTTTTTCCACATTCCCCAACAGAGTGAGTAAAACACATTGACACATCATTGTCACTCAAAGAATACAATTTACATTAGGGTCCACTCCTGGTTTTGTAGAATCTATGAGTTTAGACTGATGTATAAAGACATTTTTTCACCATTATAGTACAGGACTTTATTGCTCTAGAAGTCCTCTGTATTCTACTCATCCCCTTTCCTCTCCCCAACCCCTCAAAACCACCATCTTTTAATATCTCCTTATTTTTGTAATTTCCAGAATATCATGGAGTTCTAATCCTATTATAAACTTTCATATTTGCTTATTTTGCTCAGTAATATGCATGTATTTTTTCCTTTTATATTTTCAAAGTTTGATGTTTAATTTCTTTTAATGATGAATAATAATCTATCAGGTGGATTACCATAGTTTATTTATATACTTAACCTCCTTATGACTATCTTGATTGCTTCCAATTTTTGGCAATTATGAATTAGGCCATTATAAACATCCATGTGTGGGGTATGGACATAGCTTTCAATTCCTTTGAATAGACACCAAAGAGAACAATTGCTGTACCATATGCTAAGATTATATTTCACTTTATAATAAACAGCCAAACTGTTTTCCTAAGTGGCTGCATTTTAAAATAAATACAGATATTCCTCTTACAATGATGTTACATTTTGATAAACCCATTAGGTTTATCAAAATTCTATCATATGGTAGAATCAAAAATGTACTTAATACACCTAACCTACTGAAGATCATAGCTTAGCTTAGTCTACTAAATATGCTCAGAACACTTCCATTAGCCTGTAGTTGGGCAAAATCACCTAAAAAAAATCTATTGAGTGAAAAAGTATTGAATATCTTATGCAATTTCAAAGACATTATTAGATGTGAAAACTTAAAACAAATTTCCCCCAAAAATGCTGGTAATACACTGTAGAGTACCGCTTGCTTGCCTGCATGATTGCATGACGAATGGGAACTGCAATTTATTGCCACCATCCAGCATCTCCAGACTATCACATGTCATGCTGCTAGCCCAGGAGAAAACTGAAATTCAAAAATCAAAATATACCTTCTACTGAATTTGTACAACTTTTGTAACATTGCAAAGTTGAAAAATCAAGTTGAAACATCATAAATTGGGGGCCATCTGTATTTTAAAATTTAATGTTTTTAAAAGAGTAAAGAAAGTGGAATAGGAGAGAAAAGGGGAGGAAAATGGGGCCACCAGTGATGGCAATGGAGCAAATGAAATCCCATGCATGTATTATTTTTGTCAAAATGAAATTAATCATTTATTATAATGCACTAATACAAGAAAAAAAATGTAAGAACACAAAATAAGAAGTTGGATTTGTTCTAGCCATGATATAAATTTAGTTTGGGGTTATGGTTAAAGCTAGTAAAGTTTTACCTAGTCAGGTTTATACACTGATCTCAACCTAAATATCTACAATGTATGTGTGAAGGAGAATGATTTTATAAAAGATTATTATGGAATTTCATATTTAGCAATTTAAATATACAATAAATCTTTTTAATTATAGAGTAGATATAATGTAAGTATTCTCAGGGAAAATAGAATTCTGAAAGAATCACCACATTTTCAGATTGTGTAATTTTATTTTCTAGGAAAAACTGTAACACCCGGACTTAACACAATTTTCTATCTAGAACACTAGGGAAATACACTTTTTTATTAACATATATTATATTTTTTCTACCACTGTATCTGCCTCTCTCTTCCTCTGTCTCTCAATGTCAAGATACTACAGCTCAGTTTTTTAACTCTGAGTAAAATTGATTGATTCAACTAAAAGGCATTGCAATGGGACATGAAATCTATAAAAAAAGATTAAAGAAAGAAACAATTTGTTCACACAATGATTTTTAGTTTATGTTCATGATCTTTGCAATCAGTACTCGTATGTCTTCTCCAAGATTTACTAAATGGCTTATTTCATAAGATTGTTGGAATATTTTATAGGATTGTTCAGGGAGAAAGAGTATTTTCTCACTCTCAAATGCTTGCCATCTGTATATCACAGAACACAAAATTGTTTCTCCACCACTTTGTATAGTATATTGCACATTTTCTTGCATGAAGTTATTATCTTCACAAATAAGTGTTCAATATAAATTTTTCTTGCTAAATTGTGAGCATAGTGTATAACCAATTCTATTCTCACACATACATTTTCACAAATGACTGAGCTGTTGCTTAATAATAAGAACATGAGCCATATTGTTAAGCTCATTCTTATTTCTAAGTATTCAAATGTAGACTAAGAGTTATGACAACTAAAATATTAACCTCAAAATCAGACTTTATGTTAACCAATGACATCCATGTGATTTCACTGTTAGTGTATTTCCTTTTTGCTTAGGACTGACATGTGCTGGTTGGTTAAAATATCTTACTTTAAATTACATGGATTTAGTAAAGGCAACCAAATATTTTAATAGCCGGAAAAATTTTATATGACTTCAACAGAGTTTTGAATGTTGAATAAATCTGTACTTAACCAATATTTTTGTTTCTTAAGCAGAAAAAATCATTTATTTTATTGAATTAAAGTATTGCTTTGAAAACAACCTCAGGTGTTACTATTATATAACAACAAAACAAAATACAAGAACTACTTTTTAGTGAATTATAAATTATAAAAGCAAGTTTCTTTGACTAACTTTTTTTAAACTAATGTGTTCATACTTGGAATTTCATTGTACACATGAAGTAGTATAAGTTTTAGAATTACAAACTCTTAGGCTTATATTTCTACCTGCCTTAGATTTGTCAGCCTTGAGTATCAGCTTGACTTTCAAAACCTCAGATTTCTCATCTATAAAATGTAAATTGAATGGATTCTATAAATATGAAATCAGACAGTACATACAACATGATCAGGAAAGGTAGAAACTGATTAGATGTTAAATATATTTCATTCATTTAGGTGTAAGCATGTAATTAGAATTCAAAAGCAATGGAATATAAGCATACAAATGCGAAGCTCTCTCCCAACATTCTACTTAATGCAATTTCTAGTATAACATTTACCCTTTCCTTCATCCTATCCCACTTCTGGTGAAGGGAAGCTGTGGGAGCCACATGTTGAAAATGCCAATTCTCCTGGCATAGTAGGTCTCTGAATGACTCCCAGGGGCAGAGGTAAGAGATGGGATTTTAATGAAAGAAATACTGATTTCTATTTCTTTCTAAGTAAATGAAATTTCAAAGTATGTCTATTATATTGCTAATATTACTTTAACTTACATAGTATCTGGAATTATAAATTTTAAAAGTGATTGTTCTTCATCTGCAGAAGAAGAGAACAGTATCTTCTAGGTACACAGAAGTAGGCATCAACTTTAAAAAAGAAGTTATTCACTATTCACTATGCAAAATAAGAGCCCAAATGGCCAAAATACAGCACAGTACAAATGATACCACTGATTTATATCACATATATCAGTGATCAGAAGCAAAGAGCATTGCATTTTTATGACATTTTCCTCTGCTTATAGGATCAAAGTCTTTCTGTTAACATTTTAACTTCAAAAGACCTTTGGGCAACAAAGACATTGGAATGTAAAGAGGAATGAATATTTGGCCATGGAGTAGTTTGTAAAAAATAGAGATGATAGAAACTTAAAATTTTAATTTAACTGAGATATTAAATATTCCATATTTTCTACAAAATTTATTTATTCAGCTCCAAAAATTAAATAAATTTGGAGAAATATTGTTAGGAAAAAAACTAGTAACTAAACTTAATATCATATTATAACCAGGGGTTATGTGTGATTTTTTTAAAGTATTTTTATTCCAATTAGGAAAGAAGGGGATGATGTAGAAACACCAATGTTAACTTATCTGCCTGTCAAGGGCCCAGGCTGGGTGGTGACAGTCTGATAATTCAGGGTTTTTTTTTATCTAAAAATCTTACAGAAATGGGTGAATGAGGTAGGTGGAACAAAAGAATGGATTATATCAGGATAACTAATTGTTCCTTCAAAAATTATTTAAAACAGTGCTCTTCAACCTTTCCTTCGCATTTGAATTATAGTGAAAACATTTAAAGATCCCCATATCCAGGGAAACTAAAACTTTTATGTCAGCATATTTAGGGATATCATTAAGATATTAGTAATTTTTAAAGCTTTCATATAATTCTTATTTGCACAGAAGATGAGAAAGAGAATCTTAACGACAGGTAAATATTTTTAAATTAAGTTTATTCTAATTGATGCATAAAATCACCAAAATTACTCATATTATTGGGGCAACATGATGTTTCAATATATGTATATGTTGTGAGAATATTTAAATCAGGGAAACATATCTATGTTTCCTAATTTATCATTCCCTTGTGGTAAAAAAAAAAAACGATAATTAAAATAACTTCTTCCAGCTTTTAGAAAAATGTAGTACCTCACTGTTCTATATAGTCATCCTACTGTGAAATAGCACACCAAAATTTCTTACTCCCATCTAACTGTACCTTAGTACTATTGGCCAACTTTTCCTTATCCCTCATTTCTTCTGGTATCCTCTGCCTCAGGTAACCACCTTCCTATTCTCAACTTCTGTGAGAACAATTTTTCTAGGCTGTATATATAAATGAGATTATGCAGTATTTGTCTTTCTGTGCTTGGACTATTTTGCTTAATATAAGAATCTCTGGTTCCTTCCATGTTGTTGCGGATGGCAGGACAGGTAACTAATTTTTATGAGATTGTTTCACCCCAAAGATAGAAAGTGAAAAATAGAAAACAGAAATATTTCCTCTTCCAAGAAGATGGAGCTCATATATTTTTTCTATTTCCTCTCAAAGTGTGGACCAAAACCCTTGATATAATATATAGAACAAACACAAGATGATTCTGAAAGGTAGGGAGAATAAAGAAAATGTGCCATAGACTTTACGATCTGTGGAACGACAGGATGGTGGATTCCTTGTATTCATTTTACTTTATTAACTTAGAATTTAGCACTGGGGAAACTGACAACCTGAAAACACCAACAAAATAAATGAGAAATTAGAAATAGATAAACCCACAACTATAGTTGTAGAGGCTGACATTCCTCCTCACCAATTAGGGAATCAGTGGTACATAAAATAACTCAAAAACATCATCAGAATATAGGATTTGATGACATTTATACAACATCCCATTCAACACCAATGCTCATGATTTTCAAGAGTTCATGGACCATGGGCCAGGATAAACTAAGAAATGATGCCCAGTTCAACCACACAACAAACCTAAACAAATTCAAAAGAATTTAAATCACCCAGGATCTCTTCTCCAGTTACAATGCAATCAAAGCAAGATTGAAATAAATTTTATCACAACAAGTAGGCACACACATTAGAAAAAGGAAAGTCTTGAATCAGTAATCTGAATTCCCATTTTAAGAACCTAGTAAAAAGAAAAACAAAATAAACTCAAAGCAAAAGAGAAAATAAATAGTCAACAAAAGAAATGTATGGCAATGAAAGAAAAATACTCAAAAACAAAATCAATGAAATGAAGAACTGTTTCAGTGAAAAGATCTAAACAGTTCACAAAGCTATAATTAGATCCATGAAAAAGAAAAAAAATGTTACAAATCTTAGGAATGAAGCAAGACACATTTCCACACATTTTGTAGATATCTGAGGGATAATAAGAGAATATTACAGAAAACTCTACATACAAAAATTTAGTAGCAACATAGACAAAATAGATCAATATCTCAGAAAACATTAACTATCATAAATTATATAATAGGAAATAATTTGAATTATCTTGTAAGTATTAAGGTCATTGAATTTATAATTTTAAAACTCTAAAAAGAGAAATAAACAGATGCATGTTTTCACTGAATTAACAGAATTAACGCTGATTCTACTCAATTTTTTTTCCAGAAAATATAAAATGAAGAAATTATGCCCAGTTCAATTTATGAATTTGCCTTCATAACAAAACCAGAAAAAAAACTTAGAAGATGTAAAACTATATAAAACAAATAACTCCCATGAATACGGATGCAAACTTTCCTAACTATGTTACTAAGTATAATTCAGCAATTTATAAACAAATTATATAAGGCTTATTCAATATTTGAAAATCAATCAATATAACTCACTGTATTAGTCTTTAAAAAATAAAAAGCTATGTGGTTATATCAAACCCTATTAATCTGAAAAAAATTTAACACCCATTCATTAAAAAAAAAAAAACTCACAGAAAAGCCAGGAATAGAAGGAAAATTGCTTAGGACCATATAGCAAAACCCTACAGCTATCTTACTTAATGAAAGACTGAAATACTTTCCCCTTTACTTTGAGAAAAAGGTAAGGATGTATTCTCTTACCAATTATATTCAGCATAAGACTAAAGGTTCAATACTGTAAAATGAGGTGAGAAAAGTAAATAAATGGAAAGACATAATGTGCTTATGATTTGGAGTACTCAAGGTAGGATATTAATACAAATATAGTCTTCCAACAATAACAAGATTTGTTTTTGTGTATATGTAGAAGAGATTATTACAAAATAGGTATGGAAAGGCACAAAAGCTAATTAGCTAAAGTAATTTGGGAAAGAAAGAAAAAAGTGTCAGAAATCTTTCCACTTAAGTATAAGACTTTATAGTTCATTAGCCAAGATGCTGTGGTATTGACAGTGGGGTAGATGTGGAGATCAATGGCACAGTGCACATACCCCAAAACAGAACAACAGACATATGCCCATTTTTTTTCAACACATGATAATCAGTCTAGTAGATTCTCTATAGACTGAAAATTAATCCTTGACTTGTCTCTTTTTTTTTTTAAAGAGAGAGGGAGAGAGAGAGAGAGAGAATTTTAATGTTTATTTTTCTTAGTTTTTGGCGGACACAACATCTTTGTTTGTATGTGGTTCTGAGGATCAAACCCGGCTGCACACATGCCAGGCGAGTGCGCTACCGCTTGAGCCACATCCCCAGCCCAACTTGTCTCTTAATTTATACAAAAATAATATGAAAATGGATCATGGATTTATATATTAAACTTAATTTTAGAAAAGCACATAGAAGAAAATCTTTAAAGAGTTCTTAGACTTAACACCAAAATCATAACTTATGAAAATAAAAAAATACATTTTTCCTACATGGAAACATTTAGTATGTTAGGATCAACAGACCAGCTACAAACTGTGATGTAACATTTAAAAACCACATTTCAGATAAAGGACTAGTATCCATATAGACATGCCTTTGATATATGGACATTGATTGTGTATCCTATTACTTTGCTGAATTCATTTACTAGTTCTGGAAGTTTTCTGGTGGAATTTTTTGGGTCTTCTAGGAATAGAATCATAACCTCAACAAATAGTGCTAATTTGAGTTCTTATTTTCCTATATGCATCCCTTTAATTTCTTTTGTCTGTCTAATTGCTCTGGCCAGTCTTTCAAGAACTATGTTTAAATAGAAGTGGTGAAAGAGGGCATCCCTGTCTTGTTCCAGTTTTCAGAGGGAATAATTTCAATTATTCTCCATTTAGAATGATGTTGGCCTGGGATTTAGCATAGATAGCCTTTACAATGTTGAGGTATGTTCCTGATATCCCTAGTTTTTCTAGAACATGGAGGAGTGCTATATTTTTTCAAATGCATTTTGTGCATCTATTAAGATGATCACATGGTTCTTATCTTTATGTCCATTGATGTGACAAATTATATTTATTGATTTCTGTATGTTGAACCATCCTTGCATCCACTTGATCGTGGTGCACTATCATTTTGATATATATTTGTATTTGATTTTCCAGAATTTTATTGAGAAATTTTTGCATCTATGTTCATTAGAGATATTGGTCTGAAGTTTTCTTTCTTTGATGTGTCTTTGCTCCATTTTGTAATCAAGATTAATTGGTCTCATAGAATGAGTTTGGAAGAGCTCCCTCTTTTTCTATTTCCTGAAATAAATTGAAGATTATTGGTATTAGTTCTTCGTTAATAGTCTTGTAGAACTCAGCTAAGTATGAATCTGGTCCTGTGCTTTTCTTTGTTGATAGTTTTCTGATGGTGTCTTCTATTTCATCAATTGAAATTGATCTGTTTAAATTGTGTATGTCAACAGATTCAATTTGGGCAAATCATATGACTTTAGAAATTTTTTGAGGCCTTCAATATTTTCTATTGTATTGGAGTACAAATTTTCAAAATAAGTTCTAATTATCTTCTGTAATTCTGTAGTGTCTGTTGTGATATTTCCTTTTTCATCACCTGTTTTAGTAATTTGAGTTTTCTCTCTGCTTCTCTTCATTTGCATGGATAAGGGTTTGCCAATTTTATTTGTTTTTCTCAAAGAACAACCTTTTTGTTTTGTCAATTTTTTAATTGTTTCTTTTGTTTCAATTTCATTGATTTCAGCTCTGATTTTAATTATTTCCTGTCTTCTACTGCTTTTGATGTTGACTTGTTCTTCTTTTTCTAAGGCTTTGAGATGTAATGTCAAGTCATTTATTTGTTGTCCTTTCCTTCTTTTAAGGAATGAACTCCATGCAGTTAATTTTCCCCTCAATAATGCCTTCATAGTGTTCCAGAGATTTCAATATGTTATATTTGTGGTCTCATTCACCTTTAAGAATTTTTTAATCTCCTCCTTGATCTCTTTTGCAACCCATTTTTCTTTCAGTAGCATATTATTTAGTCTCCAGGTGTTGGAGTAGCATTTATTTTTTTTTTTTATTTTTCATTGATTTCTAATTTTATTCCATTATGATCTGATAGAATGCAGGACAGTATCTCTACTTTTTTGTATTTGCTAAGAGTTGCTTTGTGATATAAAATATGGTCTATTTCATGGAAGGATCCATGTGCTACTGAGAAGAAAGTGTATTCTCTCATTGGAGGATGAATATTCTATATATGTCAGTTAAGTGTAAGTTATTGATTGTATTATTGAGTTCTATAGTTTCTTTGTTCAGCTTTTGTTTGGAAGATCTATCCAGGAGTGAAAGAGGTGTGTTAAAGTCACTTAGAATTATTGTGTTTTGGCCTATTAGACTCTTGAACTTGAGAAGAGTTTGGTGAATGTAGATGCTCCATTTTTTGTGGAATACATATTTATTATTGTTATGTCTTGGTGATTAATGGTTCTCTTAAGCAGTATGATATATACATTGTTATCCCTTTTGATTAACTTTAGCTTGAAGTCTACTTAATTTGATATGAGGATGGAAACCCCTGCTTTCTTTCACAGTCCATGTGAGTGATATGAGTTTTCCCAAACTTTCACCTTTAGTCTATGGATGTCTTTCCCTATGAGATGAGTTTCTTGAAAGCACCATATTGTTGAGTCTTTTTTTGAATCCAATCTGCCAGTCTAGGTCTTTTGGTTGGTGAATTTAGGCCATTAACTTTTAGGGTTATTATTTAGACATGATTTGTATTCCCAGCCATTTTTGTTTATTTTTGGTATTAAACTTGACTTAGTTTCTCCTTTGACTAGTTTTTCCTTTAGTGTAATACCTCCCTTTGCTGTTTTTCATTGTTGTTTTTCAATCCCTCTTCATGGAATATTTTGCCAAAAATGCTCTGTAGTGCAGGCTTTCTAGGTGTAAATTCTTTTAACTTTTCCTTGTCATGCAAGCTTTTTATTTCATTAACAAATATAAATCTTAATTTTGCTTGATATAAGATTTTTGGTTGGCATCCATTTTCTTTCAGGGCTGGGTGTATTTTGTTCCAGGATTTCCTGGCTTTGAGGGTCTGGGTTTAAAATGTTTCTGAGATATGAATTGGTCTCCCTCTATATGTGATCTGTTTTCTATCCTGTGGCCTTAAAGATTCTATCATTTTTACTGTATGCTAGGCATTTTTATTATAATGCGACTTGTTGTAGATCTGTTATAAATTTTACATTTGGTGTTCTATAAGTCGCTTGTATTTGATTTTCCAATTCATTCTTCATGTTTGAGAAGTTTTCCGACATTATCTCATTGAAGAGATTGTGTATTTTTTTGGTTTGAAACTCTGTGCCTTCTTCTATCCCAATGACTCTTAGACGTGGTCTTTTGATGCTATCTCATAATTCCTGGATGTTCTATTCGTGGTTTCTTACCATCTTCACTGTGTGGTCAACTTTATTTTCCAGATTGTATACTTTGTTTTCATTGACTGATGCTCTGTCTTCCAAGTAATATAGTCTGTTGGTGATGATTTCTACTGAGTTTTTTATTTGGTTTATTGTTTCCTTCATTTCAAGGATTTCTGAATTTTTTTTTAGAGTCTCTATCTCTTTCTTGAAGTAATCTTTTGCTACCTGTATTTGCTTCCGTATCTCTTTGTTGGAGTGATCATTTTTTGTCTGTATTTGCTCATTTAGGTGATTCTTTAATTCACAGATCATTTTAATTATGAATATTCTGAACTCCTTCTCTGACATTTCATCCACTGCACTATCCATTGGTTCTGTTATTGTAGTGTCCTGGTTTGTTTGGGGCACATTCCTCCCTTGGATTTTCTATGTCTATGTAATTTCCTTTCTTGCAGTGTGGATCTGAGGTATTACAGTTTCTATCCTACAATATTGTAGTATCTGTGCAGGTTATCTGTGTCTCACCTTGGCGTTGGACTTCCACACTCTGCCAGTGTCCCAGGATGGATGCTACTACTATAGGTGGTGGTGGCAATAGCAGGAGATAGCACTATAGGTTCCCCAAGATGGATGCAACGTCTTTGAGAGTTGCAACTGAAAGAGTGGGCCTTACACTGGCTTTGGGATGCCTGCTCCAAGATTGAGCCGCTTCTAGGCCCTGACTATTTTCCCAAGGTAGGGGCTACTACATGAGGAAGACTGTGGGAATGGCTGCAGTAGTGACTCAAGATGGAAGTTGGTTTGACCTGGTCTCCCAGGTGGTGGTGGTGGGATGACTTGGGCCTACCCTGGGACCAAGCTCCCCGGCAGTTTAGCGAAGGGGATCTGGATCAGGCTTGAGCTCTGCAAAATGTCTCCTGTTAGCCGGATGGACTTGGGCCTCTTTTTAATGTTTTTCTACTTTACTAAAGTCTATTATTAGTTATGCAATGTTTCAGTTATTCTGTTTGATTTTCTATATATTTAAATTATACAATATTTAAATATTGCTAGCATTAGTTTTCCTTTGTATCAGCTAATGAATGATTGCATTATATTTGTGGTTTTTTGATCATGTTTCCCACAATACATTGAAATACTAAACTCAAGTTTGTTCATGAATTTAATGTTATGTTTGTTTACTTTGTTGTTACATTTATTTTTCATTTTTCTTTTCCTTGTTTGTTCAAGTATATTCAAATTTCCCTTATCTCTATTTTTCTCTAGTCAATAATAAAGCTTAAATTCTATATATTTTTATCAATATCAGTAACAAATTATGGCAGGGGACAGAAATCTAGTATCTCATACTTGAGTTTGTTAATTTCTCCTGGTATTCCTAATCTGATTTTCATGACTTCTCTCTTTCATGTGAATTATATTTCTTCCTTTCTTTTTAATTTTTTTATAGACTTTTAGAAGGATTCTGTACAAGAGATCATAGACTAGTCATTTCATTCCACAATAATTAATGAAAATTCCAGATGATTCTGGAAGATTTGTAAAATCTGACTAAGCATACTAGATGTGGCTTCTGGGCTTTGGAAGAATTAACGGAATCCTGAATATGGTGTACTGTCCTCCTGGTAGGCCAGAGCATTTTAGATATAGGGAGCGGCATTAACAAAGACCTGAACTCTAGAAATTACAGCTTTTCAGAAATTGAGTACTATAATCTACCATAATTAGAACAAAATGGAGAGTGTTAGAACATATTACCACTAGTACTTTTTCTAGAGTTTTATCCATATCTTCATCTTTACAATAGACTTTTGAAGCAGTTCCTATTAAAATCACTGCCATTTCATGTAAACAAGACATAGAAAATTTTAATAACTTATCCAAAGTTACACAGTGTTTGTTTTTAATCCAAAATCAAATGTTGTTGCCTGAAAATCTAATTTATGATTGCAGTATCTAAAAAAAATTCTATACCTTTAGAAAATCTGGTCAAATTTGTGTTTTCACAATTTGGTAATTTTCTTACACAGGTATTTCATCTATAAATATACAGTGCATTTCAATGGTTAGTTTTATCTTGTCACAGGTATTTCATCTCTGTCTTAATCTGTATTCCTAACATGAGTATGGGCTTTCCACAATCAAACAGAACTCTATAGATCAAAAGCTCCATAAAACCTGGCTTTGTCATAAACTAACACATTGCTAGAGAAGATGGATCAAGTGAAGTTTAAGTGACCTTGTTTTCTAATCCAGACAAAAATGACAAGATATAAATAAATAAAAGCAAGAAATGTATTCTAAGATTGTACTTTTGTTATTCTGAGAAATATAAGCCATGTTTCAGACTTTTATTTAAAAATACCTAACTCATGGACTCTGATGTGACAGCTTTATACATTTTACAATGAAACAACTTTTTTATTCCTCTTAATTTGGTTTTAATCTGTTCTATCACTTTCAGAATTCAGAAAGGTCATTCATAGCTAATTCATAATAATCTTAAGCAGAAATTGGCAAAAAGTAGAATATACCTCTTGTTCTAACAGTGGGTTAAATAGACATTACCCATAGATTTAAATGCCTACTAGAAAATTCATATTTTTGTTAACCAGGATTATACATTTGGAAAAAATTACTTCAATAACTGTAGAATTATGTTCAAGCAATTAACAGACAGCACCTGATAAGTGGTTGGGGTTGTGGCTCAGTGGTAGAGCGCTCACCGAGAACATGTAAAGCGCTGGTTTTGATCCTCAGCACCACATAAAAATAAATAAACAAAATAAAAGTATTTTGTCCAACTATAACTACACACACACACACACACACACACACACATGGCTATAATACCTAGTAAGTTCTAAGTCTCACATTCAGTGCATAGTTCAAATTGCATCACACTCTGAGACATGAATATTTGATTAATCATTCATTTTAATGATTCTGACTAAGTTAATTGCATTGTGATTTTGACATTCTCACCTCTACATTACTGTTTTGTTTACCAACTGTGTCTATAAAAATAATGTGTAGAGTATTATTTTGGCATCCTATGAATGTTATCTTTTACTTTCACCATATACTAAATGCTTTTAATGAACCAATCAATGACCTTTATCTCAATAAATTTATTGAATCAGTGTCACAGTTTAGTAAGTTTCTATTTCAATCAAATGGTTTATAATCATTGAAATATTTGTCTCTGCTAGAAAAATTGAAATTGTTGGAAACTTACAGAATTTTTAAAAGTGGTGATTTGTGTAGCTTCCCAAAAGCATACAATGGATTGCTTTCCTAACAATTTATTTTAAAAGTAAATGATGTACTGTTTGTATGTATTGATTTCATGTGTTTCAGTTTTCTTAAAAATAATTTCTGATTTTTATGTTTTTCACACCTTGGCTTACTAGGCACAATTTCAAGCTGGCATTTGTAAATTCTTTTGTTTCATGATTAAAAAAAAATAAGGCTTTTGTGATGGTTTTAATATTTATGTCCCTTCCAAAATTGATGTTGAAACTTAATCACCAATACCAAGCAGAAGGGCATTTTGGGTGATTAGTTTAGGAGGCCTTGTGAATAATGAATTGCATTAAGGCCTTCATGAAAGAGATTTCATACTTTTTAATTTTTTTTTTTTACTATTACACTTCCCCACATGTGAGCACACAATATTTTTACTTTCCAGGGGATTCAGAAAACACTTGCCATCCTGCAGTCAGAGATAGCAGCCCTCACCAGATGCTGAATGCTGGTATATGATCCTGGACTCCCTGGCCTCTGGAACTGTTAGAAAATAAATTTCTGTTCTTTATAAATTACTCAGTCTCTGATACTTTTTAAAAATAGCAGCACAAATGGATTTCCTCTTTCTGTTATCCTGGCCTACATCAGAATTACTTTGCATTTTCCCTGACAAGGATCTGGAATCAGGTATTTCTCTGAAAATCAGAGGTTGTATTTAATAAGTAACTCTTTTAGAGACTTAAATATGCTACCAGCAAGGTTTGTTACTGAGATGTTATTTTAGGTTTATGTATAGACTGTGTATGTATGTGTATGTGTGTGTATAATATGTGTGTGTGTGTGTGTGTGTATGCGTACAAACATATCATATATAAGTATATATAATTTCATAATGCTTTCAGTTTAATTTAACATAGTAATTTTCACTAATCTATTTGATTTTATAATTGCACCTTTTCTGTTTTATATTGAATACACTTATTACTAATAATTAACATGACTGTGTGATTGCTTTATTTTCCATTGTAAAAATTTCAAAATAAAAATGTAGATATTACAACAAACAACAAAATAATGAAGTATTAAATTTTATTATTTTCTTCTAATTCTCAGAATACATTAAACTCAGTGAAATTAGAAGGCAAATTTGATAGAAGTAGTCCATTCTGGGAGTAGGCAGTGAAATAATACATTTTCTTTAGAGAAATTTAAAGCAATAATTACATTTACAAACACATAGTCTAATTTTATTCTCCCTATGTACCAGCAATTTTAGTATTGCTGTCAAGAAATTAATAACCTCCCTAATCTTATTTAAATTATAAATAATTTTTACATAATAACTGTAGTTATTATGAGTTTTAATTTATTACGTAGTTTTGTTGAGTTTTAATTACTTACAGACATATATGCTTCATATTAGCACACTCATATTATTTATCATTAATAAACAGTATTTTATAGCTGGAAGTTTCTTTACAGAACTAAGTTATAAAACTGAGTTGAAAACATGTAGACCCAGTACATATTCCTTTCAAGAGCAGGTTTGTAATATTTTTTAAAATTCTTTCAGCTTTCCTCTGATTTATTTTTTGTCTCTAGTCTCTATGATGTCATGTATTCTTGACTATAGACATAAAATTCAAATAAGCAACAAATGCTGTGGTTGTAAAGCACAAGATGCCAAAACTAAATTATTGCATTTCTACTCTGCCATGTGATCATGCCATCAAATATTGATTGGAAAGTGGTAAGAACTTAGCACACAATGTGGATTCCTCCTTGTTGTTAAGTTGTATACACAGATAAAAAATAAATTTTGAAAACTAATCTTAATCTTTGAAGTACTGTGTTATGTTGGGAGAAAAATACAATACAAGAGAATATGCTCAAATACAAATATCTGTATGGGGTTTTGTGATTTTTGAGTTTTTTTTTTCCCCAGGGATACAATTTTAAAATATTTGCAAGCAGTTAAAAGAGGATTTGACAGTGAAAAACCAAGACTTAAAACTTCTCTGTTAAGAATGAAAAATTAAAATTGTATAAAGACCTTTAATTGCACAAAGAAAACAGTAACAGAAACAGAAAAAAAATGTGGCATTTGTGTACTAAAATAAAAATCAATTTTCAAACAACAATACCAGAGATACAATGAAAGGTGTTGATCATGATTTTTTAAATGAATATTATCCAAAGGAACAAATCAAATGATAATATCAATATTTTAAATCTCATAGGCATTTTCCTGTTTGTTTGTGTGTGTATGTATTTTCAGGAAAAGAACAATTTCAAAAGTTTAGAATTTATTATGAAAGAAAGTTTTAAGCATCATCATCAAATTATTTTTTAAGATAAATTACTTACATATTTATATGTTTATTGTTTTAGGTAAAAGAACATTTCCAATGTTAAAGTATTGGAAATTAAAAGATTCTTTTATCAACTATGAGCGCAGATAGAATGGCATATAATCTAATTTCATAAAAATATGAATGTGTGAAGACCACGAAACAATTTATAGAAGTTAAGCCTTCAAAGAAGAAACTACAGACCACACAAAAGAAAACAATAGGTAGGTATTTAAGTTTTACATGTTATGAAGACAAATGCAAGAATACATTTTAAAAGTATTACTCTATTACTTTTATCTTTATTATTCATCATATTTAATTTTAAAATTTTTAATGGCATGATTATATATTCAAAGTTTAATAAAAGAAAATTTTATCTGAATTAATTTTCTGGTCATTAGTTCTATTCAACTATTTCATCATTATTGTTTGTATATTTGTCATGTAAACAAAAGATATGTTTAAAAATGAGCTGCTGTAGATATCTGAACTTTTTATCTCTGAGTTTTATTATGTTAGTTTCTTGATATTCTTTCATAGTTCCAAAGGATATATCTATATATCTATATAGATACACACAGCCCCACACACACATATGATAGAGCAAACTGTAATTGTTTTCATTTTGGCCCCCTTTTTTGCTGAGAATTTCTCAATTTTTTTTTAATCTTTAATAAATTGAAAATACCAGACTAAATTGGGTAAGAAAAACAATGTTGTTTAACTGGCACTAGCTCTGTTCCCAAGCCAGCACAACTCAGTTGTAAAGAAGGTGGCAACTTTGATCCAATTTACGTGGCTCTGTAAGATTAAGAGGGAGTACATAACTCTGAGACTTCTCCTAGGAGCAAGGAGATCCACAAGAGGGATAAAGAAGAGCAAAGAATGTGTAGAACATCCTGGTCTTTCCTCTAGCTAATTTTACTTAATATAACATCCTCCAGTTTCGTTTGTATATTGCAAATGGTACAATTTTTTTTTCTTTTTAAGACTATATTTATTTTTTTAATCCTAAAATTCTTATGATGGCTTAGCAGATCTGAAGAGCCAAAACAACTTGTAGGAACAAAGCCAGAAGCATCACACTTCTTTACTTAAAAATATACTGCAACTTTATAATAACAAAAAGATCATGGTATTTGCTTAAAAATAGAAATACTGACTAATTGAGTAAAATGCAGAGCCAAGAAATGAACTCACATGTGTATGAGCAATAGGCATTTGACAATGGTGCCAAAATAGAAATGGTGAAGGACAGTCTCTTCAACAGTGAGTACTGAAAAGTGTGTATTCACATAGCAAAGAAATAAGACTTTAACAGTAAATAACACAAAAAAATCTTAAAATAGATTTTAATATAATAATTTAAATATAATACCTGCAATTGTAAAAATCCTAGAATAAAATATCACTATGGGAGTTGCTTCTTGACATTGATTTCAGCAAGTGCTTGCTTCTTGGGTATGCTACCAAAAAGCAAAGGTAATGAAAATAAAACCAGACAAGCAAAACTATATCAAACCAAAAAGCTTCTGCACAGCAAAGGAAAAATCAACAAATGGAAAGTCATCCCATGGAATGGGAGAGAATATTTATGAGTCATTCATCAGTAAAAGGTTATGATACCGAATTTTAAGAAGTACAATTTAACAACAAGCAACAATGACAACCACAAAACAACCCAAATAATAAATGGGCAAAGGATTTGAATAAATGTTTCCACAAAAATAATTCAAATTTTCACTAGATTTGTAACTTAGTGATCGATATTTTGAACTGGAGAAATGCAAATCAATTCACAATGAAATTTCTTCTCTTAGTCACCTGTTATATTGACTATTACCAAAATAACAAAAGTTAAGGAGGTGGAGAAAATAGAACACTTGTTCAGCATGGGGATATAAAATAGCAAAACTATTATACAAAAGAAGTACCACATTATCCAATAATCCAATTTCTGGGTGTAGATAGTAAAGTATTGAAATCAGGATCTACCCATCATCTTGGTTTTTATAGAATTATTCACAATATTAAAAATACAGAAATAATCTAAAATTCCATGAAAATATTAATAATTGTGGCCTATGTACACAGTTAAATAGTGCTCAGAAGAGCACTCACATGGGAAAACCTGGAGAATATTATTCGAAATAAAATAAGGGACTAATAGCAGAAGAAATTTCAGTTTTATGAGTCACAGAAGTGATTATGCTTTTAAGAAGTACCTAACACAGTCAAATTCATAGAAGCAGAGTGGAATTGTGTTTTCTAGGGCCCTGATGGAGGTGGAATGAAAAGGTGAAATTCAATAGATGTTTCACTCCTGTACAATGACTATATTTGAAATAAATGCCATATAGCATAGGGCTTATAATTAACAACAGTGCATTACACTCCTAAAAGTTAAGTAGGTAGAACTAACATTAAGTGTTTTACATTGTGGCATCCTTGGAGAAAAAGAGGACAGTAAAAGTACTATTCCTTAAAACCTAGCCAAGTGAAGGGGACAATAATTGCAAGTTTGGACACAATTATCCCAATATATATTATCTTGGAAGACACTGGCTTTCTCTAATGTATTATAGTAATTAGTGCAAGTTAGTATGATCTGTAGAAAGCTGCTTTCTTCCATGTATGCGAGCTCCTTGGGGTGCTGATCTTGTAACAGGACAAAGCTAGATAAATTGATGTTATTTCTGTAACCTATTCTACAAACCCCCATTCGCTGCAGTAAATGCTATAGATTAGAATATTGTGGAGAGGGAAGTGCTATTCAGCTAGCTACTGCTGAACAAAGCGTCATAGGAGAAGGGGGGCACTATTTTCTATTAAAGCCCCGGAGGCATTGTGTGAAACAGAAGTGCACATGTTCAGCTCATCACCACTGTGACCCCTGCAAAGCACCTGCCCAGCCCTCCTCACTAGATCTTCCCTTAAGCTTTTGTCAGTAAACCCTATATTTCACATCTCATTTCCAGATGTCTTCTTTGATCTCTGGACAACCTATCCCACTGCCCTAGCACAGTTTGGATGCGCGTGCGGGCACACACACACACATGCGCACGCACAATATAATCATGATTTTTAAAAAATCAGTATATTCAAATATGTTAATATCTATGTGTGTTGATTTTTTTTCTACTCGAGCTTTTCCTACTCCAGCATTTTCTGAATTCCTTTTATACCCTATTTAGTTCGGGAATTAATTAAGTCAAATTACACAAGGGGTGGGGATCTTCTCATTCTGGAAATATTTTAGTCTTCATTGCTGTTGTTCCCTAGTATGACTTTCTCTAGGTCTTGCTTGAGTTTCTGGATTTTCCCACACTGTTGAGCTAAAAATTAAACAGAGATCTTTTCCAAAGAATCATGATATATATTTGAAACTATAGTAATATTGTAATAGGAAATAGATACTGTTTGGAGAAGATACTTTTAAACAATATTTGTTGGCCACAATGCTTTATAACAAAGGAGAGGCAGTCTGAAGTTAAGTAACTGATGGGAAGATGTTCTTGCAGAAGTGTTTTTTTTTTTTTTTTTTTTTTTTTTTTGCATAAGGTTGTGATGGTTTTGTGTAAGGTTGTGGTACTATAGTCATTTGTGACAGTGATATCAGGCACTTACGTATAAGAATATTTCCTTCATTGTATCCTGGCTTTCACAATTTATTTTTCCCTTATCATTGAAACAAGCAAATCCCATTTTAATTCAGACAACTTTCTCAATACCATCACATCTATTTTCAGTAATTCTTCTAGATTTGAAGATCTCCTGTTTCCTGCTCATTTACATCTTCCAAGAAATTTTCCATTATCTCTAGATCATTCTCATTGATTTGGGGGGATTTATTTTTAGTTACCACTATTGCTTTTCCAAGAAGACATAGAGAATCATTAGTACTAGTTTACTTTCTTGCTCAGAATGGAAACTGAAATACTTAAGAATATTGTTTTAAAAAATTAACCATTACAATTTGAAGGTGGAGAGATCCAATGAGTGATAAGGTCATGCAATCTGCTCATTTTTTTTTCATACAGGAACAAAATAGTTAGTGTCTAAAACTAAACTGTTCTGTCATATTTTTGTTAGTTCTTTTAGAATTTATTTTGATGTAATTATAAAAGCATGGAAATACAATTTGTTCTAATTCACTCCCTAATACTTCCCTCCCCCTCTTTTCCTCCCAACCCCAGTTCCTTGTTCCTTTTTCTCTACAAATATTTCTGCTATTTATTTATAGTTTTTTCTTTTTATTAGTGCCTTCTGGATGTACAGGATGGTAGATTCACTATGGTGTATTCATAGACCACTGGAATAGCATAGAAGTCACAGAAATAAACCCACATACAGTTATCTCATACTAGACAAAGGCACCAAAAATATACATTGGATAAAAAGATAACTTCTTCAACATATTATGCTGGGAAAACAGGAAATCCATAAGTAGCAAAAGAAATTTAACCCCTCACTTTCAATGTGCACAAAACTCAAAGTAGATAAAAAACAATGGAGTTAGACCAGAACCCATAAATCTGTGAAAAAAGTGTAAGCCAAATACTCTAACATGTAAGCTCAGGAACTGGCTTCCTTAAAAAAAAAAAATCTCCTAAAGTGCAAGAAATAGAGTAAAAAGTCAATAAGTGGCATGCCATCAAACTAAAAAGCTTTTTCACAGCAAAGAAAACAATCAAGAATTTGAAGAGAATGCCCAAAAATGAAAGAAAAATCATCACCACCTGTTTCTTAGGGTATTAACACCCAGGGTATACAAAACTAAAACAAAATAAACAAACAAAAACAACAATAACAGGGGCTGGGGATGTGGCTCAAGCGGTAGCGCGCTCGCCTGGCATGCATGCGGCCCGGGTTCGGTCCTCAGCACCACATACCAACAAAGATGTTGTGTCCGCTGAGAACTAAAAATAAATATTAAAAAAAATTCTCTCTCTCTCTCTCTCTCTCTCTCTCTCTCTCTCGCTCTCTCTCTCTCTCTCTCCCCTCTCTTTAAAAAAAATAACAACAACAAAAACCTAACAAAAGAAAAAATACAAATGGCAATAAATACATGAAACAATGTTTAACATCTTTAGTAATTAGAGAAATGCAAATTAAAACTACATGGATACTTCATCTCACTCTAGTCAAAATGGCAATTATCAAGAATACAAGTAACAATAAACGTCCACAAGGATGTGGGGAAAAGGGTTCATTCATACATTGTTAGTGGAACTGCATGGTGCAACCACTCTGGAAAGTAATATGGAGATTCCTCAAAAAAAGAAGTAGGAATTGAACCACTATTTGACTTAGTTATCCCATTCCTCAGTATATATCTAAAGTATTTAAAATCAGCATACTACAGAGACACAGCCATATCAATGTTTATAACAGCACAATTTACAATAACTAAGCTATGGAACCAATCATGGTGCCTTTCAACACATAAATAGATGAAGAAAATGTGGTATATGTTCACAATGGGGTACTACTCACCCATAAAGAAGAATGACTTTATGACATTTGCCAGTAAATGGATGGAATTGGAGAATCACGCTAAGTGAAATAAAACTAAATATTTTTAGCATTTCTGAGATAATAGCTGAAAGTCTAAACTGAAGAATGTAGTTGCCTGTGGTAAACAGGTGTGGGCATAAGGAGTGTTGGAATTAGGCTCTTTCAATTTTTTATATAAAGTATTATTTCCTATCCTTATTTGACCATGTGCCTGTGTTGCTATATTCTGTTCTTTCTTTCTTTCTCTCTCTCTTCTCTTTTTTTTCTGTCCTCTTTCTCCCCTTTCTGTCCTTTTTGGATCTCTGTCACTTTCTTCTTCTCCCTCTCTCTGGTAATCACTCCCAGGGATTTGTTTTTTATAACTCTGACCTATTCTATTTTCTAATACTAGGAAATTCATACCCTAAAGTAGGAAAATACAAAGTCTAGGCTCACATGTAGTTGAGGAGGATGTTTCATGACTGTCATCATGCTTTGATGGATACCATGTAAGACAAGGCCATGGACAAATTATTCTGAATTTAAATGCCACAATTTTACTTCAAAGATGTTATTAATTACTAAAAATATTTCAAAAGGATTTTCTGGTGATTGCTAAATAAAAATACTAATTTTATTTCTCCCAATTTGTGGAAGAAAATATTTGCAAACCATGTGTATAATAAGAGATTACTATATAAAATATTAAGGAACTCAACTTAATAGCAAGAAATTAAATAATTAAATTAATTAATGGACATTCAACCTGAGAAGATATTTTTCAAAAGAGACAGACACATGAACAAAAACTAATACCTGCACTATTCATCACATCATGTCAAATCATTAGAGAAATAAAAATTAAAACTACAATATGGTATCACCCCACACTTGTTAACATAACTATTATCTCCCCCCCAAAAAAATTAATAAGTATTGAAGGATATGTGGAGAAAAGGCAGCCCTACTCTACCATTAGTGGGACTGTAAATTTGCATAGCCATTTTGGAAAACAATATGGAGGCTCCTCAATAAATATAAAAAAGACTTATATTTGACAAAGAAATCCCACTACTGGGTATAAATACAAAGTAATTGAAATTGGTATGTTGACTAGATATCTATGTTCCCTTATTTCAACATTAGTCAAATAGCAAAAAATAGGAATAAATCTAAGTGTTTTGAATGGAGTGTACAAGAGTACCCTTTTCCCCACATCCTCGCCAGCACTTGTTGTTGTTTGACTTCATCATGGCTGCAAATCTTACTGGGGTGAGGTGGTATCTTAGGGTGGTTTAGATTTGCATTTCCTTGACTGCTAGAGATGGTGAGCATTTTTTCATGTACTTGTTGATTGATTGTATGTCCTCCTCTGTGAAGTGTTTGTTCATGTCCTTGGTCCATTTGTTGATTGGGTTGTTTGTTTTCTTATTGTCTAATTTTTTGAGTTCTTTGTATACTCTGGATATTAGGGCTCTATCTGAAGTGTGAGGAGTAAAAATTTGTTCCCAGGATGTAGGCTCCCTATTTACCTCTCTTATTGTTTCTCTTGCTGAGAAGAAACTTTTCAGTTTAAGAAAGTCCCATTTGTTGATTCTTGTTATTAACTCTTGTGCTATGGGTGTCCTATTAAGGAATTTTGAGCCCGTCCCCACAATCTGTAGATCGGAGCCAACTTTTGCTTCTATCAGACGGAGAGTCTCTGATTTGATATCTAGCTCCTTTATCCACTTTGAGTTGACTTTTGTACATGGCGAGAGGAGGGGATTCAGTTTCATTTTGTTGCATATGGATTTCCAGTTTTCCCAACACCATTTGTTGAAGATGCTATCCTTTCTCCATTGCATGTTTTTAGCTCCTTTATCAAATATAAGATAGTTGTAATTTTGTGGATTGGTTTCTGTGTCCTCTATTCTGTACCATTGGTCCACCCGCCTGTTTTGGTACCAGTACCATGCTGTTTTTGTCACTACTGCTCTGTAATATAGTTTGAAATCTGGTATCGCTATACCACCTGATTCACACTTCCTGCTTAGAATTGTTTTTGCTATTCTGGGTTTTATTTTTCCATATGAATTTCACGATTGCTTTATCTATTTCTACAAGAAATGCCATTGGGATTTTGATTGGCATTGCATTAAACCTATAGAGAACTTTTGGTAATATCGCCATTTTGATGATGTTAGTTCTGCCTATCCATGAACAAGGTATATTTTTCCATCTTCTAAGATCCTCTTCTATTTCTTTCTTTAGGGTTCTGTAGTTTTCATTGTATAGGTCTTTCACCTCTTTTGTTAGGTTGAATGGATAAACAAAATCAATCAATCTCTCTCTCTCTCTCTCTCTCTCTCTCTCTTTCTACTTCCCTCCCTCCCTCTCTTCCTCCCTCCCTCCCTCTGGAGGAATACCAGTCTCAAAAAAGAAGAAAATTAGTAGAACATCCCTTGTTTGAAGTCTGTATTTTCTATTTAATTCTATATAATTATTGTATGTGATTTTTTATCTATTATAATGCAAGTCAATAACCATTCAAAATAGCACATAAATTGTATGTCAGTGTAAATCCCTCCAGGACAGTCATTTTTTCTATGTTATTCTGTGATTCTAGACATCATCTAGCATGTAATAAAAACAATACATGTTTGTTCTATGAGGAAATGTCTTTTTGTAAATGTATTGTCACTTAAATATTGACAATTAAAATGATTCAAATATATCTGCTATAGTATTAAGAGTTTTTTCTGACCCTGATATAAAATCAATTTTATATCAAAATATTTTGAAAGATGTATTCAATTTTGAATATCTTCAATATCTGGTGATTAAAAATTATAGTGACAACTTTAATCTTACCAATATATTTTTCATAAAAACGTGTATATACAGTAAAAGCTTATTCACCTAGCATATATTAACTGCACATCTCCATGCAGTTGGTTCATCTACCCATCTATAGAAAATTTTGTTAATACTAATAATGTTAAATTTAAGACTGTCTAAATTCTAGAGTAACTTCCAATAATCAAAAACATTTCTACATTGTGTTTATTAGATTTAAAATGATAGTAATAACAGTGTATACTGTAGTGGTTGATGTATGAGACACAAATACTATTTCATTTGTTTCATCAGAATTACAAAATATTGGTATTAGTATCCTCGTTTTGCAAACTAACACACCTCCAATGTTGAATAGCTGGAAAGTGACAGGATTAACAATCAAACACAGATTTGTTTGATTACATAGTCCAGGCTCCGGAAAACCACTTCAAGTGCCTAGTCATCAGAAATGGAAAGATTAAAAATATGAGACTGACTCTCTCAGGGGATCTGTGCCAAATTTGGGTCAAAGATCTGGTTTTCAACATTTTAGGATTAGGAAAAGTATTGATTAAGTCAGTTCTCTGTGGAAAGAGTTGATAAAATAAAACTGATAACAGACTTATTTGTAGACATAATGGACAATTTTTGGGGCTGGGATTGGGGCTCAGTGGTAAAGCACTCACCTGGTACTCATGAGGCATTGGGTTCAATTCTTAGCACCACACAAAAATAAAATAAAGTTATTGTGTCCACCTACAACACACACACACACACACACAAATACACACACACACACACACACACACATACACACACATTGCAAACTATTATAAAAATAGACAATTTCTTATTCTACCCCAAGAAATATTATTGTCAAGTTGGCTTCGATACCCATGCTTAGTTGTTTGTATATCTGACATATTCTGTACTAGGCTATAAAAGTGGAATCCTTTGAGAACTGTGGCTGTTAACTAGGTGTAATAGGAGAAACTGGCATTCAAACAGTTGTCTCATTGTGCTATTCTGAATGGTGTTGATAAGAAATATTTCCCTAGCTAGCATTTATATTTACACATCATTGTACAGTATATTACTATCTTATTACTCCTCTCTTACCAACATATGAGATGAAAAAAATGTTTATTTTCTATAATGAAATGGTTATCCATTAATCTTGCAGATTTTAAATTTAGCAATTTCTTCAGGTCTTTGAAAGCAGCTACATCCTGCAAGGTCAAATACCTACTAACCAAACTCATTGGACAAATAAATACATTTGGCATATCACTTTATGTAGTGTTTTAAAATGTGCATACAATACCTAAAGGAACAACCTGTTCTTAACATACTCTGTAACTAGTGCATTCTTTTATCAGTGGAAGAAAAACATAAACAAATCAAAAGCATAAATAGGCTCCATGATCATGTAGTAAGAACAGAAGGCTTCAGTGAGATGTGTTAAAAGTTTAGTGGCACCAGAAGAAAGTAGACTACTTTACCCTAAGAACTTGGGATGACCTTAACAATGGGGCTAATTTAGAAGAACTCTGGACACCCAGGGTTGGACACTATTCATTGTCAGGGATTCCTTCATTACTCCTCTTCTCTTCTACTAGATAGGACACTCTTTATTTTTTAGATGTAAAATATTTATTTACATATAATTTTTCTTGACAAATAGCAGTTACCCATTTTTATGGGCTTCAGTGAGATATTTTAGTATATGTATACAATGCATAATCAGAGCAGTTCAACTGGTATATTGAACACCTCAAATATTCTGTTTTCAAATATAATTTCTTTTTGTTGGGGACAGTCAGTATCTTTACACCTATCATTTACCCAATTTTCCACTAAACTTAAAATTAGGTGATCTTTTTTTTTGACAATATCAATAATTAATTTAAATATAAATAAACTTAGTATAAAAAGCAAACAATGTTACATGTTCTATACATATGTCACACTTTAAAACATCAATAGGTTAAAAGGAAAAGAAGGGAAAAAATAAGCATGAGAAATCTGAAGTAGAGCTATAAATATAAAATAAATTTTAGGAAAAATATTTTCAGAGATAAAGGGGAATATTTCATAACCTTATAGGGTAACTTCTTCAAGAAAGTATAACAATCCTAAAATAACAAAATTTCAAAATACATGAAGTAAAAAATTAATAAAACAAAAAAAGAGCCAGGCACAGTGGTACAAACTTGTAATCCCAGTAGCTTGGGATGCTGAGACAGGAGGATCTAGAGTTTAAAGCCAACCTCACCAAAATGGAGACCCTAAGCAACTCAGTGAGACCCTGTCTCTAAATAAAATACAAATAGGGATGGGGATGTGATTCAGTGGTCAAGTTCAATCCCCAGTTACCCACACACCACCACTAGAAAGACAAATCCATAATCATATTTGGAGATTTTAAACCCCCTCACTTTGCTGGAAGGAGTAATGATATAGAAGACTTGACAACATCACTAGTCACCTTGAACTTCTTATTATTTATAGTGAATTATACACAAAAATGACAAGTAGAAAATTAATAAGGAGAGAATATATTCTGTCATCAAATAAGCTTTGAAATTTGTTAAAATTTGGAAATCATGCAGACTGTGTTTCCTGGATGATTTATTACATTATCAATCAATCACCTTAAGATAGATAGAACCCTCAATGTCATAACTACTTCAAAATTAAATGGCACACTTATAAATATCTCACAGACCAAAGAAGAAAGCACAAGAACAGTAACTAAAAAGTGCTTTGAACTAAGTAATAATAAAAGGTTACACTATCAAAATCTCTGAGATGAAAAAGTACTCAGATAAACACTTATAACTTAAAATATTTGTTCAGAAAGGATCTAGATTAACACATTATTTTCAAATTAGGTCTTAGAAAGGAAAAACTAAGAGTAGGAACAGAAATATATGAAATAGAAAGAAATAATACAGCTAAAAGTTGATAAAACTCTAACAAATCTAATCAGGAAAAAATATCAATGGAAAGGGAGCTATCAAAATAACATTAGAGATGCTGAACATGTATTAAGGTTACATTACAATTGTATAATTACAGTTATATAGCTTACATAACTTGGTCTACTTTAGAGAATAGAAACCCCAGTTTGTTTACTTGATCCATGTGAATGATATGTTATTTCCCATCCTTTCACCTTCAGTCTGTGGATGTCTTGGGCTAAGAGTTGAGTCTCTTGGAGACAGCATATTGTTGGGTCTGTTTTTATTATTATTATTTGTTTATTCTAACTTGTTACACATGATGGCAGAATGCAATTCATTTCATATTACACATATAGAGAACAATTTTTCAAGTCACTGATTGTACAGAAACTATTCTCACACCATTCATGTCTTCATACATGTACTCAGGGTAATGATGTCTAACTCATTCCACCATCATTTCTACCCCTTTGCCCCCTCCCTTCTCTTCTCTCCACTTTGCCCTATCTAAAGTTCCTCCATTCATCCCATCTCCCCCTCTATTGCCATTATGAGTCAGCATGCTCATATCAAAGAAAACATTCTGCCTTTGATTTTTGGGGGATTGGCTTACTTCACTTAACATTATATTCTCCAACTCCATCTATTTACCTGCAAATGCCATGATTTTATTCTTGGTTAATTCTGAGTATGTTCCCTTGTGTATATAACCAGAGTTTTCCTATCTATTCATCTACTGAAGGGCATCTTGGTTGGTTCCACAAGTTAGCTATTGTGAATTGTGCTTCCTATAAACATTGATATGGCTGTGTCCCTATGGTATGCTGTTTTTAAGTCCTATGGGTATCGACTAAGGAGTGGGATAGCTGGGTCAAATGGTGGTACTACTCCCAGTTTTCCAAGGAATCTCCATACTGCTTTTCGGTGCAGCCCCACCAGCAATGTATGAGTCTACTTTTTTCCCCACATCCTCACCAACACTTATAGTTGTTTGTATTCTTCATAGCTGCCATTCTGACTGGAGTGAGATGAAATCTTAGAGTAGTTTTGATTTGCATTTATCTAATTACTAGAGATGTTGAACATTTTTTCATATATTTGCTGATTTATTGTATATCCTCTTGTGAGAAGTGTCTGTTCAGTTCCTTAGGCAATTATTGATTGGGTTATTTGGATTTTTGGTGTTAAGGTTTTTGAGTGCTTTATATAGCCTACAGTGCTCAATCTGATATGCAAGTGATAAAGATTTAATCCCAGGATGTAGGCTCTCTATTAACCTCACTGATTGTTTCTTTTGCTGAGAAGCTTTTTTAGTTTTAATCCATCCCATATTGATTCTTGGTTTTAATTCTTGTGCTATGGGAGTTTTATTAAGGAAGTCGGGGCCTAACTTGACATGATGGAGATTTGGACCTACTCTTTCTTCCATTAGGTGCAAGGTCTCTGGTTTAATTCCTAGGTCCTTGATCCACTTTGAGTTGAGTTTTGTGCATGGTGAGAGATAGAGTTTGAATTTCATTTTATTACATGTGAATTTCTAGTTTTCCCAGAATCATTTGTTGAACAGGTTATCTTTTGTCCAAGGTACTTTTGTCTAATATAAGATAGCTGTAGTTATGTGGGTTACTCTCTTGTGTCCTCTATTCTGTACCATTGGTCTACCAGTCTATTTAGGTGCCAATACCATGCTGTTTTTGTTACTACTGCTGTGTATTATGGTTTAAGATCTGGAATAGTAATGCCACCAGCTTCACTCTTCCTGCTAAGGATTGCTTTGGCTATTCTAGGTCTCTTAATTTTCCAGATGAATTTCATGATTAATGTTTCTATTTTTATGAAAAGTGTCATTGGGATTTTGATTGGAATTGTATTGAATCTGTATAGTGCTTTTGGTAGTGTGGTCATTTTGACAATATTAATTCTGCCTATCCAATAACAAGGTAGATCTTTCCAACTTTGATTTGAATTTGTAAAAGGTGAGAGATAGAAATCAAATTTCTTCTACAAATCAACAGCCAGTTTACCAAGCACCATTTGTTAAAATGTCTATCTTTTCTTCAACATGTATTTCTGCACATTCGCCAAATATCAAATGGTTATAAATACATCGAATTCTTTGTGTCTTCTGTTCTCTTTCATCAGTCTTCACATAGATATTTTTTATTTGCTTGGTTTTTGTTTTTTGCTTTCTGTATATTTAACCCAGGGTGATTTACACTGAGCCACATCCTGAGATACCCCACCTTCCTTTTTTTTTTCTTTTTATTGAGAAGGTCTCACTGAGTTACTTAGAACCTCCTTAAGTTCCTGAAGCTGACCTTGGACTTGGGATCCTCCAGCCTCAGCCTCCTGAGTTTCTGGGATTACAGACATGTGCCACCATACATAGTTTCATGTCTATTTGGGCAATATCATGCTGTGTTTTTACTATAGCTGTGTAGCATAATTTGAGATCAGGTATTGTTCCCCAAGTATTTTATTTGCTTTTTGAAGTTATTGTGAATGGGATGGTTTTCACAATTTCTTTCCTAGCAGAATCACTATTGGAGTATATAAAATCAACTGATTTATGAATGTTGATCTTTTATTCTGCTAATTTGCTGACTTTATTTCTCAGGTCTAGAAATCTTCTCGTGGAGTATTTTAGTTCTTCTTGTTAAAAGACCATGTCATCAGCAAACAGAGACAATTTTACTTCTTCTTTTCCTGTTTGTATACCTTTAACTTTCTTCTCCAACCTGATTGCTCCCAATAAAATTGTAAGTACTGTGTTGAATAGAGGAGTGGGGAGAGTGGGCATCCTTTTCTTGTTACTAAGGAAATGCTCTCAGTTTTTCTCCATTCTCTGTGATTCTGGCTTTGTTTTTGTCATATATAGTATTTATAAAGTTGAGGTAACTTTTTTCTATTCCTACTTTCTAGTATATTTCATGTTTTTAATGAAAATGAATACTGGGTTGTGTCAAAGGCCTCGTCTGCTTTTATTGAGATAATCATGTGATTCTGGCCCCTATTTCTATTTATGATTTGAAGTACATTATTGGTTTGTATGTGTTGAACTAACCTTGCATCCCTGGAATAAAACCCACTTATTCACGGCACACTATCTATTTAATGTGTTTTCTAATAAAGTTTGCTGATATATTATTAAGGATTTTTGCTTTTATGTTCATCAGGGATATGGGTCTATAGTTTTCTTTCTTTGATGTGTCTTTGTCTGGTTTTGTTATAGGGTTACACTGCATGATAGAATGTATTTGCTAGTGTTCTCTCCCTTTAAATATCATGAAACAATTTGAGGAAGACAGATGTTAGTTCTTCTTGAAAAGTCTGATGGAATTTGGCTCAGAATCCATCTGGTCATAGGCTTTTCTTTGTTGTAGGCTTTTAATTGCTGTTTCAATGTCATTACTTGTTATTGATCTATTTAAATTTTCTATATCTTCCTGGTTCAATATGGGCAAGGTCATATGTGTCTCTAAATTTGTCAATATCTTCCAGACATTCCAGTTTATTTAAGTATTAATTTCAAAATAGATTGCTTAATACTCTGGATTTCAGAACTCTCTCCTGTGACATCTCATTTTCTTTTCTCTAATTATATTTATTTTAGTTTTATCTCCTTTTCTTCTGGTCACTTTAGATAGTGTTTTGTCAATCCTGTTTATCTTTTCAAAGATCTAACCTTTTGTTGACTTGATCCTGTCTATTTTTGTTTTTGTTGTTCTTAATCTCATTAAATTTGGCTCTAATCTTGATTATTTCCTGTCTTCTATTGATTTTAGCATTTAAAAAAAGTCTTCTGTTTTCTAAAACTTTGACATGTAGAATTAGATTATTTATTTGGAATTTTTGTTTTTATTGTTTTTATCATTTTTTTAGTTATATACAACATTAGGATTCATTCTGACAAAATTATAAAAGCATGAAATATAAATTGTTCTAATTCATCCCCCACTAAGTCCCCCTTTCAATCACTCTGTAAAGCAATATGGAAATTCCTCAAAAATTAGGAATGGAACCACCATATGTCCCCCCATCACACTCCTCAGTATATATCCAAAAGATTTTAAATCACTATACAACAGCAATGAGGTCACCTCAATATTCATAGCAGCAGAATTTATAAGAGCTAAGCTATGAAACAAAATGTCTTCTCTTTCAACAGTTGAATTGATAAAGAAAATGTATAAATTTGGAGTCTTTCTTTTAATGTGGGCCCTCAAATCTATAAACTTTATTCTTAGAATTGCTTTTATATCTTTATAAAATATACAAAATTATTTATGTATTTTATGTTGTATTTCCATTAACTTTATTTCTAAGAATTTCTTGATGTTTTCTCTTATTTTCTTGTATGACTCATTCCTCATTTAAAAGAACCATTCAATCTCCATGTATTTATATGGTTCCTATAAATTTTCCATGAGATTATATGAGTTTTTATGAATTTCCTAAGTCTTACATCATGTATATTTTGAAAAAGCTTCCATGAGATGCTGAGAAGAAAATGAGTTCAATTCTTTTTGTATGAAATATTGTGAAGATGTCTGTTAAGTCCATTTAATTTATAGAACTCTTTAGGTCAGAAATATTGTTATTCATTTTTGACCTGTCTATTGGTGATGGGGATGTGTTGAAAACTTTAGGGTCTATTTGATATTTATGTTCAAGAATTATTTTTTATGTAATTAGGTGAAGTTACATTTGGGGCATAAATATTGATTATAATTATTTTCTTCTTGTTGTATTGTTCATTTTAGTGGCCTTCTTTATTTCTTCTGTTTAATTTATACTTGAAATTTGCTTTGTCATGTATAAAAATAGCTACTCCTATATGGTTTTAGACTCTATTTACTATGAAATATTTTCCTATTATTTATCAGCATTTGCTGATATTCTTTTCTTATTTTATATGTTAGGCATTTTGATTATGGTGTGTCTTAGAGAGCTTCTTTTTTGATATTCTTTATTTTGGGGTATGATATGCATCCTGTACCTAGCTACCTCATTTTTAAGGTGAAGAAAAATTTTTGCTATTATCTCACTGAAGAGGTTATTTATCACTTTAGCCTCTGTCATCATGTTGTCTTCCATTCCAGTGACTCTCAGGTTTATTTTCTTGAAGCTGTCTGAGAATTTCTATATATTCTAATCATGTTTTTTTTTTCTTTATTTCTTATTGAGTATCCAAGTGAATATACCCCATTTTTAAGACCTGAAGTTCTATTTTCTATGCACTCTAGTCTATTGGTGATACTTCTTATTGAATTTTTAATTTGATTAATTGTGCCTTTTATTTGCAGGAGTTCTGATTAGTTTATTTTTAATCTCTATTGTTTATTAAAATTGTCTTTCACCTTCGGCATTTGTTCTCTGAATATGTTCCTCTGTAATCTTTTAATTCATAGATTATACTAATAACCAATTTTTTATAGTCTTTCTCTGGAATTTTGTTCACTTCTGTATCTGTGACTTCCTTTGTTGGAGAATTTAAGGGGACAATTTGTTTTCCTATTCCCTCATATCTTCAGTGTTCTTGGACTTACACATCAATTGAAATGGGTTCCTCTTTCTCTTTTATAAATATGTCCTTTCATGTATAGTTTTCTTTTTTGTTCTAATACCTTTCCTCTATTTTGTTGAATGAGTAGATGTCCAGGAATGAGAGTAAGGTTCTCCCTCAGTTATTTCTGCTTGGGGACTGGTTGTTGGGTTAGGGTTTTTCTCTCCCTTAATCTATGTATTGAAGTATTGTTGAGACTAAAGTGGGGTTAGTTCATGTGTAATGTGAGGAACTGAGTTGTGAGGTTCACTTAGCATCAGGATCTCTGCTCTGTGAACTTGAAGTGTCTCAATAGCATCTCAATCCTTGTATTCTGCCTTGTAATGTATCTTACTGCTTTCATAGATCTTTTAAAATATCATCTCAAATAATTATATGAACAGATCCTGGGGTTTATTTTATATTACTCTCATTGTTCATATAATAAGAAATAATTTGTAAAGACTAAAATAACTATGTCAAGCTGTTGAGTGACAAACCAGAATTTGAACACCTTTATTGTGTGTTAATTCAAGGGACAATAACCCTGTGTGTCACATCTACTCTTCTCAGTGACTTGGGGGCTGAGGCAGGAGAATTGCTAGTTCAAGGCCAGCCTCAGCAATTTATTGAGACCCTGTTTCAAAACATTAAAAAGAAATGTAGATGGAGCTCAGTAGCAGAGCACCCCTGGGTTTCATCCCCAATACAAAACAAATACAAAAGCACTATTCATAGTCTAAATTGGATTTATTTAATTAAATAATCTATAAACATTCTAGGAAATCTAACTATAATTTTAAGGATGTGATACATTCTATAATTCTAAAGGTCTTCAGTATGCCATTTCATCACCATTACTTCTCAAATTATTTACAAAAGAGATCATCATTGCATTTAAAGCTGCACAAAATCACTGACCTACAAATGAAGTACTTCACATTTTAAAATTATCATTTACTGTTTCAAATTTTCTACAATATTGTTGGTCTTATTTTGTTAAAAAAAAAACTCCTTTAGTCAGGACTTAATTTAACTTTTTTAAGACTCTACGCATTCCAGTCCAAGAATAATAAAAGTTTTATCAATCTATAAAATTTAATTTTTAACCAGAGTTTAAAAAGAGTAGAAGACATTATGTAAACAAACTGAACATTGTAAAAATGTTATGTTAATTTAGTACATATATTTCTTTTCTCTTTGGATTATATTTTATACTGAATGGAATGTGTTTTTGAAAGGCAAAGGTGTTTTTTTTAAATTAAAAAGAAAATCCATATTTATAAGAATATTAAAATGAACTGTGGCCCTGTACCTTAGTTAATTAATAAATACCTTAATTAAATAGTTAATTAAGAAATACTTCAGAGAGCAGATGCAACAGAACATGAATTACTTGTCTTCTGGGAATATTTTTTTTTATTCTTTAGCATATATTAGACAACTACAAGGGTGCACAGTGCTGTATATAATGAATAAAACCTACAGTGATTATTATTCTATAGTATAGTGCTAATTCACAGTAGGTACCCATAAAATAAGTCAGTGGGCCACCTATTTCTTTGCTAATGGGTAAGGAAGGTCAAAATGTTTGAGGAGGATCATGGAAATAAACCCTAAGTAATTGTAGTGGATGTCTTATATTGTGATTCACAAATTTTTTTTTGCCATAAACCTCATTATTCTCAAAGCATTAAAAATGGGATTGCCAGACTAAATTTAAAGCCACAAGTTACTTCATAAAACGTTTTATTTTGGTACTTTTTCCTAATATAGGCAAATTCCCATTGATTCATATGAAAGCTGTAGAGCTCCCTCAGTAGTGGGGCATAATAGAGCAGTACCTTTATGTGGCATTATGTGTCCATAAGGACTATGAAATAGTGGCATCGTCACTGGTATCGCAATCAATCACTATGTAATTTTGGTCCACGTTTCTTTGAGCATCTTATTTAAATTATAATAATCATTTGCATATTTAAATTCAAATTTCCATTTGTAAATGAATGTTTTTTACTGATTTAAAACAAAAATGACAGTGGAATGCATTACAATTCTTATTACACATATATAGCACAATTTTTCATAGCTCTGTTTGTATATAAAGTATGTTGACATCCAATTAGTGTCTTCATACATGTACTTTGGATAATGATGTCTATCACATCCCACCATCCTTGCTAATCCTCTGCCCCTTCCCTTTCCCTCCTACCCCTCTTCCCTCTCTAGAATTCATCTATTTCTCCCATGCTTCCCCTCCCCACTCCACTATGAGTCAGCCTCCTTATATCAGAGAAAACATTTGGCATTTGTTTTTTTTAGGATTGGCTAACTTCACTTAGCATTATCTTCTCCTATGCCAACCATATACCTACAAATGCCATGATTTTATTCTATTTTATTGCTGAGTAAAACTCCATTGTGTATATATGTCACATATTTTTTTATCCATTTATCCATTGAAGGGCATCTAGGTTGGCTCCATCTAGGTTGTGAATTGTGCTACTGTAAACATTGATGTGGCTGTGTCCCTGTAGTATGCTGTTTTTAAGTCATTTGGGTATAGTCTGAGGAGAGGGATAGCTGGGTCAAATGGTGGTTGCATTCCCAGATTTCCAAGGAATCTCCATACTGCTTTCCAGATTGGGTGCACCAATTTGTAGTCCCACCAGCAATGTATGAGGGTACCTTTTCCTGCACATCCTCACCAACACTTATTGTTGTCTTCATAATAGCTGCCATTCTGACTGGAGTGAGATGATATCTTAGAGTAGTTTTGATTTGCATTTCTCTAATTGCTAGAGATGATGAGCATTTTTACACAGATTTGTTGATTGATTGTATGTCCTCTTCTTAGTAGTGTCTGTTCAGGTCCTTGACCCATTTGTTGATTGGGCTATTTATTTATTTGTTTATTTATTTTTGGTGCTTAGCTTTTTGAGTTCTTTATATACCCTAGAGATTAGTCCTCTATCTGATGTGGGAGGGGTAAAAATTTGCTCCCAGGATGTTTCTTTTGCTGAGAAGAAGCTTTTTAGTTTAATTCCATCCCATTTATTGATTCTTAGTTTTAATTCTTGTGCTAAAGGAGTCTTATTAAGGAAGTTGGGGCCTAATTCCACATGATAAAGATAAGAACCTACGTTTTCTTCTATTAGACACAGAATCTCTGGTTTAATTCCTAGGTTCTTTATCCATTTTGAGTTAAGTTTTGTGCATGCTGAGAGATAGGGGTTTAATTTCATTTTGTTACATATGGACTTCTAGTTTTCCCAGCACCATTTGTTGAAGATGCTATCTTTTCTCCAATGTATGTTTTTGGCACCTTTGTCTAATATAAGACAGTTGCAATTTTGTGGTTAGTCTCTGTGTCCTCTATTCTGTTCCAATGGTCTAACAGTCATTTTGTGTGTGTGTGTGTGTGTGTGCCAGTACCATGCCGTTTTTATTACCATTGCTCTGTACTATAGTTTATGGTCTAATAAAGTGATGCCACCTGCTTCACTATTCCTACTAAGGATTGCTTTAGCTATTCTGGGTCTATTATTTTTCCAGATGGATTTCATGATTGATTTTCTATTTCTATGAGGTATGCCATTGGGATATCGATTGGAATTGCATTAAATCTGTATAGTACTTTTGGTAGTATGGTCATTTTGATAATATTAATTCTGCCTATCCAAGAGCAAGGTAGATCTTTCCATCTTCTTTGATTTCTCTATTATAAGTTCTGTCATTTTCATTGTATAGATCTTTCACCTCTTTTGTTAAGTTAATTCCCAAGTATTTTTTTGTGTGTGAATGGGGTAGTTTTCCTCATTTCCTTTTCAGGAAATGAGATTTGTCACTGATATACAGAAATGCCTTTGACCTATGGGTGTTGATTTTATACCTTGCTACTTTGCTGAATTTATTTACTAGTTCTAGAAGTTTCCTGGTTGAGTTTTTTGAGTCTTTTATGTATAGAATCATATCATCAGCAAAGAGTTCTAATGTAAGTTCTTTTCCTATACATATCCCTTTAATAATAAGAGACTTAGAGATGATTGAATAATTAAATAATCATATATGGGATTGTATCTTATGAACTATGAAAGTATTTGCTCAATGTTGAAAAAAAACAGTCCTAAAATGAAGAAAAAGATAAAGCTCATCACATAAATGACCTTTTGTGATATTCTTCACCTTTGATGAAATGAACCATGCTTTATTTGCACAATTTATTCTCACATTTTAATCAAGGTATCATTTACACAGCATGTATCATCCATTTTAAGTGTAACTCGGGACAAATTATGAAGCTGTGAAATCATTATAATCAATGTGTCTAATATTTTATTATGCTAAGAAGTTCACTCATGACTGTGCAAATCATCACCACCACCCCTGACCACATGTCACACCTGATGTACTTTCTGTCACTACAGTTGGAATGTTATTCCTCTATAGTTTCACATAAATGAAATAATGAGTCATGCAAGCTTTCTTAACATTGCATATAGTTTCAATGCCTCCAAGGTTTTACATATACCAGTGGTAGCTTCCTTTCCTTTAATATTTTCCATTTAAAAAATAACCATGATTTGAGGCTGATGTTGTGGCTCAGCAGTAGAGCCCTTGCCTCACACTTGTGAGGCCCTGGGTTTGATCCTCAGCATCACATAGATAAATAGAATAAAGATATTGTGTTCAACTACAACTAAAAAATAAATATTAAAAAAACATAATTTATTAATTCACCTGAAGATGGAAATTGTAATAGTTTTAAGTATATCTGCCTGTGAATAAAGCTGCTATCAAGATTCTTATATGTCTTTGATGAGATATGTTTGCATATTTCTTGAGTTAATACTTAAGGGTGAAATTTCAGTGTCTTCTGATATTTGGTGAACTTATTTAAGAAGCAATAAATTTGTTTTATAATTAGTCCAAACCCTTTACACTTCTATTAGGAATTCATGAGAGTTTTTGTTGATGCATTTTAACACTAACACTTGATATGGCCCAACATTTTAGCCAATGTAATGCATGCGAAGTGATATCTCATCGTTTTACTTTGCACATTCCTGATGATAAATAATATTTTTGTATTTAAGGTGCATATAGAAAATTTAAATTTCTATTCCTTTATCAGTCAACTGTACTCTTTTCTATTCTTTTCTTTTATTTACTGGGGCACCTAATAAGTCACATGACCAAAACTTTTGATTTTTTAATTTAGAGACAAGTCTTAAACTCCTCATCCACTTGAGCTGCTGGGATTACAGGCATGAGTAATTGTGCCTGACTTAGTCAACTGTATCCTTATATACATTTTTAAATTTTTCTTGAATAGATATCTATGGGTAGCATTACCAACTTTTAGGTACCTTCATATTTAGATTTTTGAGAAATCCCCAAGCTCTTTTATAAGTTGGCTACATTCTTCATTCTCAACCGTAAATATGTGTTCTCATCTTTTCATATATTTAAGAATATTTGTTATTGTCTTATTCATTATAGTTATACTATAACTACGTGAAATAAAATCTCATGGAAGTTTCAGTATTTCTTTTTAATTTTTTTCTTTTGATTTTTTTTTAGTTGTCAGTGGACTTCCTTTGTATTTATTTATATAAGGTGCTGAGAATTAAGCCCAGGGCCTCACACATGCTAGGCAAACTCCCTACCACTAAGCCATAACTCCAGCCCCCAATATTTGTTTCTTTACTGAAAATTATGTTCAGCAAGTTGTCTTATGCCATTTCACTACTTCTTCGGTAAAATGTCTTGATATTTGAACTCCCTTTTTAATGAGTTCTTCAATTATTAAGTAAATTTGCAAATTCTGGGTACAAGTCCTAATATGGGTATTACATATGTTTTTATTTTCTTTATGGTTCTTGTAATACCAAAAATTTTGAACTTTGGTAAATCTTAATTTTTACTTTTTTTCTTTTAAGGAGTAAGCTCTTGAATTCTTAGCTATTACGGTAGAAAAAAAGTACTGTAAGTCCCCTATACCCACCCCACCCCAAAGCATTTTAAACTTAAAATTACCATTGACCTCATCCCATCTGCATCCTGGGCTCTGCTATGTGGTAATACTTTTAATTACATACTCTATTTATGTATTTGTTTTTATTCTACTCTGAGTTTTTATTTCTTTTAGAGTCAGTTTTAGAAGAAGCAGTGTATTAGGGATTTGGCAATTTCATCCTTGTTACTGACTTTTTGGCAGAATATTTAGCTTAATATTTTCTTATTATGTGTATTAATAATGCTTATAATAATTAGCATTGATCTACTAATTACCACCTTATCCACTGTCTTATGTTTCCTCTTAATCTCCACTCTAGTACATATAATTCCATTTCTACTGCTTGTCTTATTGTGATTGCCTTTAATTTTCAAGATTTTAGAAGAAATTTTAAAAATTATTTATTAGAATTTTTCTTGTTTTCTAATTTATATATTTAAGTACATAAATTTTCTTTAAGTCCTAATTTAGTTACATCCCATAAAGTCTAGTATGCTATTTTTCCATCCAGAAAAAAAAAATATTTTTTTTAGTTTTCCTTTAAAACATTTCTTTAGCTCAGGGGTATGTAAGCATTTTTAAATTTTTAAATGTTATATTTAAAGTTGAAATTAATTAATTTCCAAATACTTGCACATTCTCCAAATTTCATTATTGTCAGAGGATAAATTTCCTATGATTTCAGTGTTGTAAATTTGTGAGTACTTTCCTTTGTGGCTTGGTATATTCCTTATCTTATAGAATATTCATGAGAGCAAGAAAATATTCTGCATAGATGGACCTTTGAGGCCAAAGAAGATCCTCCTAAGATTACTCATTATGCCTATATTCCCTTTGTCAACCAATGTGTTTGTGCCTGTCATAGTTTGAATCTGAAATGTCCCCCAAAACCTAATGAGTTCAAGCCTTGGCAACAATTTTCAGAGGTAGGGATTTGGGGAAGTGTTAGACCATGAGGGCTTTTATCTTCTGTGTGGATTAATCCATTGGTAGCTGAAAGGACTGCTACTACAATAAACCTGTAGGTAGGTGGAGCATTGTTGGAAAAAGCATGTCACTGTAAGTATGCTCTTGGTGACTATATCTTGTCTTTGCATAACTCCTTCCCTGCTTCTTTGCTACAGTGAATTGAACACTCACTTTTGCCAAGCCCTATTGCCATGGTGTTCTGCTTCATGTCAGGCCTAAGGCAATGGAGACAGTCAACCATTGTCTAAAATTCCCCAGACCTGTGATCCTCCTTTAAGTTGTTTATGTCAGATATTGTGATCACAGGGACAAAAATTGACTAATAAAGTGGGGTTTATTAAAAATTCTTTCTTCTCAAAGATCATGAATCAGAATTAAATAAAATTTATAAATGAAAACAATAGAACATTTAAAACATTTCTATTTGTATCTCAATACCAGGACTCCTGGCTGAACCATAATATTTGAGGGATTCACTAGTTAAAAGGATATCAGATTTTCTCATTAGTTGAATTCTAAATAATATCTAGTAATGCCATATTTACAGCAAGCAATTTTATATATTCAGTGGGCTAAAAAAGTACCCAGGAAATAAAATTTTATCACTGTTTCTATGAATCAAATGGCATTTTTTTTAAAAATGTAGATTGCTCTTCCACCTGAGTAAACTTTATGACTCTGGTCAAAAGAAAATAAAATGTGTCCTTCACACAGAAAACTAGAATAGTTTCAAACAATACTGCATAAATGTTAAATAATCATCTTTGTTATTAATTTCCTGAGTTCAAAATCAATCTCCACTTCTCACAAGATGTTTGGTAATACAAATAAGCTATCAGGGCCACATATTCTTAACATATGGGAATTATCATAGTATAAAGCTTTTGAGAAGATGAATCTAAAAATTCCAAATGGTGAAAACTTCCCCTAAATTAGCTACTTCTATTATTGTGATACTTTATTATTGTAACCTTACTATTGTTATGTTAGTTACCTGTTTATGATTCAATCAATAGAGGAATACATAAATGATCTATTCAGAGACTCAAAATCATAGAACAAAAATCACATAACAGAAATGGTCAGCTTCAAGGAAATTTTAATCATAGCTTTTTGATGAAGTATGAAATTTGAAATCAAATTGAATTCCAATGTCTCAGTAACCATCTGTATAGATAAAATTTAGCTGGTTGTAGGTCTTCCATAGCATGTAAACAATCTTCCCTCTTGACTATGTCAACTCTTTTATATCTTTCAAGATTGCTATGATTTTCCAGTTGGAAACTTTGAAAGATAAGCACTTAAGAAATCAGCAATGTTATTGAGAGACGAACAGCCTCTTGACGTTGATCTTGTCTATTTTATTATTGATTTGAGTCCAGCACATCAATCTTATTTTTAGTACTTTTTTTTAAAAGCAAAAGAAGTAATTGTTTACAAATAGCATCCTAGTTTTGAGTTCTTAAAACATAAGCATTAGTTACAGAATTGTGTATCCATTAATTTTTGTCTTTTTAAAACAATTTTGTCTGTACCAAGGACCCAATAAAAGGCTTTATCATGAACTAAGTATAGTTCCTTAAAAATATCAAAACATTCTAAGCACATCTTAAATGCTTGGTGCTATGCTAAGCAGAGGTAATATATGACTGGGAAAAAAAGAAAAAAATAAATTGATAAATAATTATAATGCAATGTGACAGAATCAGAAAGTGGTAGGCTGAATAATTGACACAAAAGATATCCACATCCTAATTATCATAACTTGTAAATGTAACCTTATATGGAAAGAAATGAGTTTGTAGATGTGATTAAGTATATGAGCTTTACTAAACATGTTAGCCTTATATAACCATAAATGAGAAACAGGCAGAGGCAGATTGGAAAGGCAGAAAGCTATGTGTTGACTGAATCAAGATGCTGCTCTGCTGATTTCAAGTACGGAGGAAGGATCTCTGTGCAAAGAAAAGTAAGGAATAAAGGTTGAAAAACAATAAGCCCCCACCCCCAGAATTTCTACACGGAACAAATCCTAATGCCAACTTCATTTTTTATTCATTAAAACTAATTTTAGACTTTGACCTCTATAAATGTGACAGGATGAATTTGTGTCAGTTTAAGCCACCAATTTGTAGTAATTTATTATGGTAGTCATAAAAATCTTATACATATGACTAGAACATTCTTTGTTCTTTTTCTTTGTTTTATAATTTATTTATTTAGTTCTACTAGGGATTGACCTCCCGAGGTGCTCTACCACTGAGCTACATTTTCAGACCTTTTTATTTTATCTATCTATCTATCTATCTATCTATCTATCTATCTATCTATCTATTTATTTATTGTTTTGAGACAGGACCTCACAAAGTTACCCAGTCTGGCTTTGAAATTGTGATCTTCCTATCTCAGCCTCCCCAGTTACTGGGATTACAGGTATGTACCACCACTCCCAACCATATTTTTTTTTCAATGAAACATTTCCTTTGAATCCCTATTCCACTGTTCCTTTACTGTATTTGTCTCTGTAGTAGTTTTAGACAAGAACAGGAAGGTAAGGGTTTTTGGCCATTTTGACTAAGGTTTAACAGGGTTCTAGGAAAGCCATTTTCACAGTTTACCTCACAATCATAGGAAAATGGTGTTTCATCATGCAAAAGCAAACTGCAACTGGAAAATGATTTTAAACACAGACTTTATGGAATGACCATGGTATCCTGATTGGTGTTTCTGACACATTTGGAAACTGAATATAATTCCTGCAGTTTCTTGTCTCTTTATTCTCACAATTAAAGTACTTATGTAAATGTTTGATGTGTCAGACTTTTAATAATCTACAGATTTATTTGAGGAAAATGGAAACATTTAATGATTGAAGGAACTGGGTTTTAGAGATAAGTTGTTCTATGAATAGTGGATAGCAGGAGTGGGCCTGGAACACAAATTTATGATGAACATTTCATAAAATTAACTGCCATTAAGGTATGAACCTAACTTTTAACTAAATGTAAAAAAAGAAAAAAAAATTCCTAAAAGCTTCACAGATGAAACTTTCAAACAAAAATAATAATAACTATAATGACTTCTTTACATTACAAATAAAATTTGAAACCATCAATAATTACATTATATATAAAAAAGAGACTTTTTTTTGGTTTGAAGATTAAATCCACTGGTATTTTAACACTGGTTTACATCCCCAGTTCTTTTCATTTATTCTGAAACAGGTTTAAAAGAGACTCTTCTAGCCAAGGATAAACTATTTCAGATGATGGAACCACACAGTAGAGCTCATATCAAGATGGAAACAACAGACTGAGAAACCTCAGAAAGGACCATATTTAGTTTCTGATTCAAATATTCTTATGACATGGCTCATACACTGCTGCACAGAGTGGAGTATTAGGGATCATAAAGGAACAATCATGTCACTTAAACTCATTTTCAATTACTTCTTGCTAATTAACATATTGTATTAGTCAAAAGGCAAGGGGTTTATGAATTTCAGAAGAAAAAAAGTGTGAATGGGTTGATGTTATTTTAGTGGAAACCTTATAAAGATCCTCATTTCTATTCTACAGGGTTATAATACAAATGCTGTAATGAGCTTTATGGATAAAATACTGTGCAATACGAGCTCAGTGTTTTCTTCCTAATATTTAATATAGGAATAGCAATGTTTCTTCTGGAATGATTTCAGTAATTACCCCTTAACACAGAATATTTGGTATTATGTATATGCTTTTCATGAATTCTAAGTAAAATATAAATATGATAGCTAATTTGAACACATACAGTTTAAGAATATTTTATTTATGGTACTTCTTCAAGTAATATGATTTAGAGTTACCCAATTTTCTATTTTATTTCTGAAAAAAAACTGCATTTAGAGATATAATGTATACACATTAAAATTTCAAATAATATTCCTATGCTAATATTACCACCTTAGGTGATACTCTGTGCCTAGTAGATACAAAATAAATAGGCATTGGATTAAAACATAATAATCCTAATGCATATTTCTTACTGTAAGTAATTGACAAGGAATTCACTGTTAGTCACTGCAAACTCTACATTTATTATGAATTTGTTTGCCACTCCAAGTGACTGCTGAATGATGAATTGGAGAGTATATTCCCAGGGGGAAATTAAAAATACACTTGTTAAGCACTGAGACATGTTTAAAATCACCTCACATTTTTTTTACCTCACATTTTTATAGTAAAATGTTTCAAATAATTCCACAGCAATTGTCAATATAACATTTAAATTGTTTTAAAGTATGTACAATTATTTGAATGAAACGCTTTAATTTTAATCTAGCACTTGTTGTAAACTAAAATTAAAGAATTTAATTGAATTTTTGTACAATGTATTTTTTAATTAGGATTTTCAGATAATTCAGCCAATGGTTTTCTTTTTAATGTTGAATATAGATAGGGTTGCCATGGATGCAGCAGTTAAGAAAACTTCCTTTAACTTGTATGGAGCTGTTGGGAGTTCAAATCTGTGCTTGTGGATTTCATAAGTGTGACAGCCTTCCAACTTGGGGAAGGGAAGTAGAATTTTCATAGTGATTTAATAAGAGACAATGAGCAGAGTTCACCTTATTTCAGAAATAGTTGGTTAAGGATAGTTCTAAAGAGGCAGGGAAAATTTTTCTCAAATTCTCAGGAGTTATTTTTATAACTTGAATTTTCTCAACAGGGGAGGAGAGGAAGTTAGTGACTGAAGTCATGTGCATGAGTGGATGGATACACAGACAAAAAAATAGATACATTTAATAAAAAATAAAAGCTTCTGGGGCTGGGGATGTGGCTCAAGCAGTAACGCGCTGGCCTGGCTTGCGCGGGTCGCTGGGTTCGATGCTCAGCACCACATAAAATAAAATACAGATGTTGTTTCCACCAAAAACTGAAAAATAAATATTAAAAAACTCTCTCTCTCTAAAAAAAAGCTGTGTATCACAGGACTTGATGGACCTATGGAGTAGGAGAAAATACTTGAAAATCATGTAGCTGATAAAGAAATTAGTATCTACAATAGATAAAGAGATTTTTTAACTCATATCTCCAAATAACTTAATTAAAAAATAAACAAAAGACTTGTAATTATATTTCTCTGGAAACAATATACAAATTTTCAACAATCACAGGAAAATATGTTTAACATTGACAGCTATGCAAATGCAAATAAAAACCACAATGAGATACCATCAGATTCATTAAGATGGCTAATACTTAAAAACAAAACAAAACAGAAAATAAAAATTTGGGAGGATAGTATGAGAAACTAGAACATTTGTGCATTTTCAGTGGGAATACAAAATGATATATTCATTGTGGAAAGCAGTATAGCAATTCTTCAAAACCTTAAAAAGTAATTATCATATGATTCAGCAATCCCACTTCTGGGTATATAACCTAAAATATCAAAAGCAGGGTCTTGAAAAAATATTTTTACACCCATGCTTATAACTGCATTATTCACTAGTCAAATGGTGGAAGCTATCCAAGTATTTACTGATTAGATGAAAGGATAAATAAAGTGTAATACATCCAAAAGTGGAGGTATTATTTAGCCTTCAAAAGGAGGGAAATTATGACACATGCCACATCTTGGTTGAAACTTGAAGATATTATGCTCAGTGAAATAAATATTGTATGATTCCGCTTACAGGAAATACTGTGAGTAGTCAAACTCAGAAACAGAAAGTAACCTAATGGTTGCCGGAAGCTAGGAGAAGGTAAGAAAGAATTGTTTTTTCAATAGCTGTGGAGTTTTAGTTTTGCACGATGAATGATATTCTGAAAGTCTGTTGCACAAAACATGAATGTGCTAAGCTTTAAGTAACTGAATATTTTAAGTTACAAATTTTTTTGTTTCATGAACTTTAGCAAAATAAAAGAAAAAGGTAAAGAGAAGGGAAATATTTGGAAACAGGCTTCCAATTGCTTCAGTAAAAATTCCTTAGACCATCATTCTCCTATGAAAATATTGGCAAGTTATTTAACTCCATCTGTCTCAGTTTTCTTCACATGAAAGTAATAGCTCCTCCCTTGTTGAGAAGATTAATGAATTTATACTTTGACATACATAGAACACTTCCTGGGACATAATAGCACTATAAAACTGTTAATAATTATGGTTTCTATTAAAGAGGAATTATTCCTACCAGCAAGAGAAAGGGGGTAGGGTGGGGGTTGCCTACACAGGCTGCAAGGGCACAGAAAACCATTAAACATTGAATCATTATTTCAATAGTATAAAAATTTTATACCTTGAAGTAGCCTCTATCGATTTACTTTAAGTACATTTTTATAAAACTAATTGCCCTGATTTTAAAAATGCTTACAAACATATACTGAGCAGTTATTTAATTCAACTTCTAAATTATGCTTAAAATTATAATTCATTGTTTTAAATGAACTTTACAGAGTTTAATTTCTGTTAATTTCTACTTTGGATAGAATTGTCTATGTGTTTGGTTTGCAAGTTGGTTGACTTGAGAAAAAAGAAGGATATCAACAATACTTTTTGAAAAGATAAGCTTGGCAAAGTAGTATCACTGTAATAGAAATTCAGTACAAGGTAATTAGTTCTAGAGGCATAAGATTGCCCAGAAAAAAAAAATCCATGTCATTAATGGTGGGCATAATTTATTAGACGTTAAAGTTGTGAGTCTTGATACATATACAAACGTTTTTAAAATGTGGAGACATAGTCACTGTAAATTACCTAAAGCCTTAATGTGTAACACACAGTTTTATACTGTTTGTATAAATATGAACATATTTACTAAAAACACAAGTAATGTGAATTTATAAAATCACATTAATCTGTTTTTAATATCTTTTATTAATATTTATTAATATTAATATTTTGCAGTAAAAATATCAACAATCATAAGTGATTATTGGATTTCATGTGACTTCAGAAACAGTGATTAACACTTTTGCATTTTATTCAAATATAGTGGGGTTGAATGTATATTATTCTACATATTTTTTATAGTATTTATATTAAAAAACAGCCACTCATTACTTTGTCCTTTTTGTATTTCCTGTTCGTTTGTTTTTATGTTAAATTTATATTTTAGCGAATACATAAAAACATAAGAATTGTACATATCAATGGGATTACATATGATGTTTCAATATGTGTATACAATTTGAAAGGAAATAAGTTTTGAAAAACAGGCATTTGGGGCTGTGGATGTGGCTCAAGCGGTAGCGCGCTTGCCTAGCATGCGCGAGACCCAGGTTCAATCCTCAGCACCAAATGCAAAAAACAAAGATGTTGTGTCCGCCTAGAACTAAAAAATAAATATTAAAATCCTCTCTCTCTCTCTCTCTCTCTCTCTCTCTCTTTCTCTCTCTCTCTCTCCCTCCCTCCCTCCCTCCCTCCTCTCTCTTTAAAAAAAAAAAAAGAAAGAAAAACAGGCATTTACTTTTATCCATTCTATAAAAGTCAGCATCCTCTTTTATTAAATGTTTTTATGAGTCCATAAGAAGGGCTGAATTGGACTGTTTGATCTTCTTTTATTTCCTGTATTTACCCTTTGACAGAGGTGCTAATGAGCTACAAATCAGAGTTAAAGACAAGCCTCAGGAGGGAGGTAGCAGGAATCAGACTGGCCTGGAAAATTTATCAACAGAGCAATCTGTCCCTAATAAAGAAAGGATGTTGTTAATTTTAATGCAAAGTAAAGGTGGAGATGAAATTACAAATCAAAGGCCTTGGTGGCCAGAGTCAGACTTTTAAGAATGTTTTTTGGGGTTGGCAATCACTGAAATAATCTCTCAGGAGAAAACAGTGATTTTTTTTTGACATAGGAGTTTTCTAGAAGAGGAACTTTAACATTATCTGCTATTAACATATCAAAAAATGTCCCATATGACTTCAGATGATGTTATTTTTGTTATAAAAACTTACTATTGGAATATGTAATCAACAGGAATTTTCTAAACAACAAGATCATCATTAGGGAAATTTTGTCATTAAGTTATATTTAGTGGTCCAATCTCCTTTCAATTTTATAAATTGCAGGAGATTCTTCTAGAGGATTAGAATCCTTGTGGGTTTTTTTCTTTTTTCATTCTTCCATTTTTTTCTTTCCCTGTACATAGTTTCAAATCCTATCCTCCCAAGTAGATCTTCTCAGTAGTCATATAAATCTAATGAGGCCAATTTATTAAATTTCCAGGGATTATTACCATTTTGTTTCTAATGGAAACAGAGTTCAATAAAATATTTATACTCATAAAAGTGTATGTAACAGAGATTTTGGACTGATGCTTTTATGGTTTGATTTTGCCCCTTTCTGTTGAAGTCCTAACCTTCAGTATCTCAGAATGCTTTTAAAGATAGAGTCCTAATGAACATGTTTAAATTAAAATCAGGTCCCTAGGGTGGGCTTTCATCCAATATTAGTGGTACCCTTAAAAGTGACATTTAGAGACAGAAACAAACAAACAAGACAAGAAAATGTGAAGAAAGAGGGAAAAGACAACCCAAGAAGGGAGACTTGGAACACACCCTCTAACCCTTGTTGTGAGCACAAGCCAAGCCTGCTGACACCTTGATTGTGAAACTCTAGACTCCATAATTTAAATAATAAATTTCTGTGACAACTCTAATTTTGTCGTATGTTATTATGGTAGCTGAACAAACTAATACAGGTACCTGCTTTTTCAATTAGTTTTCTACATCATACATATTTATGCATATCTACCATCTGATATTTCAATATATATGTATATCATATCGTATAATGTTCAAATAAGGGTAAACGTACCTGTTTCTTCCAACATTCATCATTTCTTTATTGTGAAAACATTTCGAATACTTTTATCTAGCTTTTTAAAAATATACTCTAAATTTAAATAATCATTATCTATAGTCACCCTACTATCAAATATAACACAAGAATTTTTATCCTATCAAACTGTAACTTAGTACAACCAGCCCTAGATTCTGTTCTCAGCCTCTTCTAACCACTGTTATTCTTGACTTCTGTGAGTTCAGTTTCTGTCAGATTGCATGTATAAGTGAGATTCTGTGATACTTATCTTTCTGTGCTTGGCTTCCTTTCACTTAACATAAAGATCTCTATTCCATTCATGTTGCAAATTACAGAATTTCATCTTTTTATGGCTCTATAGTATTCCATTGGATATACATACTACATTGTCTTTTTCCATTTACCATTTGATAGAGAATTAGGTTGTTCCCTTTTCTAGTCTATTGTGAATAGTGCTATGATAATTACAAAATTTCAGATGTCTCTTTCACATAGCAATTTCATTCCTTTAAATATATAACCAGTAGTGGAATTGCTATTTAAATATAAACCCAGTAGTGGAATTGCTATTTAAATATAAACCCAGTAGTGGAATTGCTAGATCTTATGGAAGCTCTATTTCTACTTTGTTAAGGAGCCTCCATGATTTGTTTTGTTTTGTTTTGTTTTGTTTTTCCCTTATAATGGCTCTATTAGCTGCATTCCCACCAAAAGTATATCAGTGTTTCTTGTTCTCCACATCTTCTCAAGCACTTGTTGTATTTTCTCTTTTTGGTAATAGCCATTCTCACTGAGACAAAGTGATATCTCATTGTGGTTTTGATTTGCTTTTACCTGATGATTAGTGATATTTAACATTATAATCATCTGCCTTTTGGCTATTTATGTATCTTGTTCTGAGAAATGTCTAAGTGTGTTGCCCATATTAATATGACTTTTTTTCTTTTGCTATTGAGTTAATATATAGTTGGCAGTTTTCCCATTCTGTAGGTTATCTTCTCACTGTTAACTCTTTCCTCCACCATACAAAAGCATTAGTTCAATACAGTTTCATTTTTTGTTATTTTTTTTCTGTAATTCTGGGGTCTTATCCAAAGTATTATTTCCTATTCCTATCTCCTGACACATTTCTCCTGTGTTATCTTCCAGTAGATTCATAGATTGAGGTATTACATTCAATTGACTTTGACCTGATTTTTGAAACTGGTAAGAGAAGGGTTCTAATTTCATTTTTCTTTATGATAAGGGGATATCCAACTTTCCCAACATTATCATGTCTCCAATGTGTTCTTAGCACCTTTGTTGAAAACCAGTGGGTAGAGATGTGTGCATTGACATCTAGGTCCTCTGTTCTCTTTTGTTGATCTCTTATGTCTCTTTTTATGCCAGTATCATGCTGTTTTGATAACTACAGTTTTGTAGTATATTGTGAAGTCTGCTAACAAAGTCTCTTGTTTGTTCTTTTTTTCCCCAAGAATGCTTCAGTTACTTAGTTTTATTTTGGTGCATGTATATGATATCAAAAATATTTTAGGATTGTTTTTACTGCTTCTGTTAAGAATACCATTTTCATAGGGATTATCTTGAAATTAAGGGTCTCTTTGGATAGGGAAGCTATTTATCCATTTTGATTTTTCTAATTCTAGAAAATAAATTACTTAAAATTTTTTCTGGTGTCTTCTTAAGTTTCTTTCATCAGTGTTTTATATTTTTTTAAAAATTTTTATTCTAATTTGTTATATATGACAGCAGAATGCATAACAATTCATATTACACACATACAGAACATTTTTCATATCTCTGCTTATACACAAAGTATATTCACACCATTTGTGTTTTCATATATGTACTTAGAATAATGATGTCCATCTCATTCCACTGTCTTTTGTACCCCCATGCCTGCTCCCTTCCGCTCCCACCCTTTTGCCTTATCTATGTTCCTCTAATCCTTCCATGCTCCCCATCCCAACCCCACTATGAATCAGTCTCCTTATACCAGAAAAAATATTTGGCATTTGTTTTTTTGGGGGATTGCCTAACTTCACTTAGCATTATATTATATTCTCCAACTCTATCCATTTACCTGCAAATGCCATGATTTTATTCTCTTCTATTGCTGAGTAATATTTCATTGTGTTTATACCAGAATTTCTTTATCCATTCATCTATTGAAGGGCATCTAGTTGAGCTGAAATGTCCTGCTACAAAAAAAAATTGATTTGACTGTGTCCTTGTAATATGATGTTTTTAAGTCCTTTGGGCATAGACCAAGGAGTTGGATAGCTGGGTCAAATGGTGGTTCCATTCCCAGTTTTCCAAGGAATATCCACACTGCTTTCCATATTGGCTGCACCAATTTGCAGTCCCACCAGCAATGTATGAGGGTGCCTTTGTCCCCATAACCTCACCAACACTTATTGTTGTTTGTATTCTTGATAGCTGCCATTCTGACTGGAGTGAGATGAAATCTTAGAGTAGTAGTTTTGATTTTGATTTTTACTAATTGCTAGAGCTGCTGAACATTTTTCTCTATATTTGTTGATTGACTGCATATCACCTTATGAGACAAGTGTCTGTTTAGTTCCTTGACCCACATATTGATTGGGTTATTTATTTGTTTGTTTTGGTGTTAAGATTTTGGAGTTCTTTATATACCCTAGAGATGAGTGCTCTATCTGATGTGCAAGTGGAAAAATTTGCTCCCAATATGTAGGTTTTCTATTCACCTCACTGATTGTTTATTTTGCTGAGAAGAAGATTTTTAGTTTGAATCCATCCCATTTATTTAATTCTTGATTCTAATTCTTGTGCTATAGGAGTCTTATTTTTTTCTTGTAAAGATCTTTCTTTTCTGGTTAAATTCATTCCTAGGTTTGGATTTTTCTTTTGGACGTTATTTATTTATTTATTTATTTATTTATTTATGTATGTATGTATTTATTTGGCTATTGGCAATGGAATTACTATCTTTTTTTAAATTTTTTTATTTTTTTATTGTTGGTCATTCAAAACATTACATAGTTCTTAATATATCATATTTCACAGTTTGATTCAAGTGGGTTATGAACTCCCATTTTTACCCCGTATACAGATTGCTGTATCACATCAGTTACACTTCCATTGATTTATATATTGCCATTCTAGTGACTGATGTATTCTGCTGTCTATCCTATTCTCTACTATCCCCCTTCCCCTCCCCTCCTCTCCCTTCCCCTTTTCTCTCTCTACCCCCTCTACTGTAAATCATTTCTTCCACTTGTATTATTTTTCTCTTACCCCTCCTTTCCTCTTATATGTAATTTTGTATAACCCTGAGGATCACCTTCCATTTCCATGCAATTTCCCTTCTCACTCCCTTTCCCTCCCACCTCTTATTCCTGTTTAATGTTAATCTTCTTTTCAAGCTCTTCTTCCCTACCCTGACCTTGGTTACTCCCCTTATATCAAAGCAGTCATTCGGCATTTGTTTTTTAAGGATTGGCTAGCTTCACTTAGCATAATCTGCTCTAATGCCATCCATTTCCCTCCAAATTCTATGATTTTGTCATTTTTTAAAGCAGAGTAATACTCCATTGTGTATAAATGCCACTTTTTTTATCCATTCATCTACTGAGGGGCATCTGGGTTGGTTCCACAGTCTAGCAAATGTGAATTGTGCTGCTATGAACATCGATGTAGCAGTGTCCCTGTAGCATGCTCTTATTAGGTCTTTAGGGAATAGACCAAGAAGGGGGATAGCTGGGTCAAATGGTGGTTCCATTCCCAGCTTTCCAAGAAATTTCCATACTGCTTTCCAAATTTGCTGCACCAATTTGCAGTCCCACCAACAATGAACAAGTGTACCCTTTTCCCCGCATCCTCTCCAGCACTTGTTGTTGGACTTCATAATGGCTGCCAATCTTACTGGAGTGAGATGGTATCTTAGAGTGGTTTTGATTTGCATTTCTCTGACTGCTAGCGATGGTGAGCATTTTTTCATGTACTTATTGATTGATTGTATGTCCTCTTCTGACAAGTGTCTGTTCAGGTCCTTGGCCCATTTGTTGATTGGGTTATTTGTTATCTTATTGTCTAATTTTTTGAGTTCTTTGTATACTCTGGATATTAGGGCTCTATCTGAAGTGTGTGGAGTAAAGATTTGTTCCCAGGATGTAGGCTCCCTGTTTATCTCTCTTATGGTTTCTTTTGCTGAGAAAAAACTTTTTAGTTTGAGTAAGTCCCATTTGTTGATTCTAGTTGTTAACTTTTGTGCTATGGGTGTCCTATTGAGGAATTTTGAGCCCGTCCCCACAATCTGTAGATCGGAGCCACCTTTTTCTTCTATCAGACGGAGAGTCTCTGATTTTATATCTAGCTCCTTTATCCACTTTGAGTTGACTTTTGTGCGTGGCGAGAGGAGGGGATTCAGTTTCATTTTGTTGCATATGGATTTCCAGTTTTCCCAACACCATTTGTTGAAGATGCTATCCTTTCTCCATTGCATGTTTTTAGCTCCTTTATCAAATATAAGATAGTTGTAGCTTTGTGGATTAGTCTCTGTGTCCTCTATTCTGTACCATTGGTCCACCCGCCTGTTCTGGTACCAGTACCATGCTGTTTTTATTACTATTGCTCTGTAATATAGTTTGAAATCTGGTATCGCTATACCGCCTGATTCACACTTCCTGCTTAGAATTGTTTTTGCTATTCTGGGTCTTTTATTTTTCCATATGAATTTCATGATTGCCTTATCTATTTCTACAAGAAATGCCATTGGGATTTTGATTGGCATTGCATTGAACCTATAGAGAACTTTTGGTAATATCGCCATTTTGATGATGTTAGTTCTGCCTATCCATGAACAGGGTATATTTTTCCATCTTCTAAGATCCTCTTCTATTTCTTTCTTTAGGGTTCTGTAGTTTTCATTGTATAGGTCTTTCACCTCTTTTGTTAGGTTGATTCCCAAGTGTTTTATTTTTTTTGAGGATATTGTGAATGGAGTGTTTTTCCTCATTTCCGTTTCAGAAGTTTTGTCGCTGATATACAGAAATGCCTTTGATTTATGTGTGTTGATTTTATATCCTGCCACTTTGCTGAATTCCTTTATTAGTTCTAGTAGTTTTTTTGTAGACCCTTTTGGGTCTTCTAGGTATAGAATCATGTCATCCGCAAATAGTGATAATTTAAGTTCTTCTTTTCCTATTTTTATGCCTTTAATTTCTTTTGTTTGTCTAATTGCTCTGGCCAGTGTTTCGAGAACTATATTGAATAGAAGTGGTGATAGGGGGCATCCCGGTCTTGTTCCAGATTTTAGAGGGAATGCCTTCAATTTTTCTCCATTCAGAATGATGCTAGCCTGAGGCTTGGCATAGATAGCTTTTACAATGTCGAGGTAAGTTCCTGTTATCCCTATTTTTTCTAACGTTTTGAACATAAAGGGATGCTGTACTTTGTCAAATGCTTTTTCTGCGTCTATTGAGATGATCATATGGTTCTTATCTTTAAGCCTATTGATGTGGTGAATAACATTTATTGATTTCCTTATATTGAACCATCCTTGCATCCCAGGGATGAATCCTAGTTGATCATGGTGCACAATTTTTTTGATATGCCTTTGTATCCAATTCGCCAGAATTTTATTGAGGATTTTTGCATCTAGGTTCATTAGAGATATTGGTCTGTAGTTTTCTTTCTTTGAGGTGTCTTTGTTTGGTTTCGGAATCAGGGTGATGTTGGCCTCATAGAATGAATTTGGAAGAGCTCCCTCTTTTTCTATTTCCTGAAATAACTTGAAAAGTATTGGTATTAATTCTTCTTTAAAGGTTTTGTAGAACTCCGCTGTATACCCATCCAGTCCTGGGCTTTTCTTGGTTGGAAGTTTTTTAATTGCTTCTTCTATTTCATCTATTGATATTGGTCTGTTTAAGTTGTGAGTTTCATCCTGACTCAGTCTGGGCAAATCATATGACTTAAGGAATTTATCGATGTCTTCACTTTCTTCTATTTTATTGGAATATAGGTTTTCAAAATAATTTCTAATTGTTTTCTGTATTTCTGAAGCGTCTGTTGTAATATTGCCTTTTTCATCCCGTATGTTAGTGATTTGAGTTCTCTCTCTTCTTCTCTTCGTTAGTATGGCTAGGGGTCTGTCGATCTTATTTATTTTTTCAAAGAACCAACTTTTTGTTTTGTTAATTTTTTCAATAGTTTCTTTTGTTTCAATTTCATTGATTTCTGCTCTGATTTTAATTAGTTCTTGCCTTCTGCTACATTTGCTATTGTTTTGCTCTTCGTTTTCTAGGGCTTTGAAGTGTGAGCTCATTTATTTGTTGGTTTTTCCTTTTTTTGAGGAATGACCTCCAGGCGATGAATATCCCTCTTAAAACTGCTTTCATTGTGTCCCATAGATTCCGATATGTTGTGTCTGTATTTTCATTTATCTCTAAGAATTTTTTGATTTCCTCCTTTATGTCTTCTGTAACCCATTGATCATTCAGTAACATATTGTTCATTGTCCATGTGATGTAGGATTTTTCCTTCCTTCTTTTATCATTGATTTCCAGCTTCATTCCATTATGATCTGATAAAGTGCATGGTATTATCTCAACCCCTTTATATTTACTGAGGGTTGCCCTATGGCATAATATATGATCGATTTTTGAGAAGGTTCCATGTGCTGCTGAGAAAAAAGTATATCCACTTGATGATGGTTGATATATTCTATATATGTCAGTTAAGTCTAGGTTATTGATTGTGATATTGAGGTCAATAGTTTCTTTATTCAATTTTTGTTTGGAGGATCTGTCCAATTGTGAGAGAGGTGTGTTGAAGTCACCCATGATTATTGTGTTGTGGTCTATTTGATTCTTGAGCTTGAGGAGAGTTTGTTTTATGAACGTGGCAGCGCCATTATTTGGTATATAAATATTGATAATTGTTATGTCTTGTTGGTGAATGGTTCCTTTTAACAGTATATAATGTCCTTCCTTATCCCTTTGGATTAACTTAGTCTTGAAGTCGATTTTATTCGATATGAGAATGGCCACGCCTGCTTGCTTACGAGGACCGTGTGCTTGGTATATTTTTTCCCAACCTTTTACCTTGAGCCTGTGTATGTCTTTTCCAATCAGATGTGTCTCTTGGAGGCAGCATATTGTTGGATTTGTTTTTTTAATCCATGTTACCAGCCTATGTCGCTTTATTGGAGAGTTTAAGCCATTAACGTTTAGAGTTACTATTGATATATGGTTTGTACTTCCTGCCATGTTTGATTATTTATCTCTTTTTTTTCCTCTAATTTAGTTTGTTTCTCCATGATTAGCTTTCCCCTCATCCTCTGTCTTTACCAAGGCACTTCCCGCTGATGGTTTTGGTTATTGTTTTCCATTTCTTCCTCGTGTAGAGTTTTGCTCAAGACGTTTTGCAATGCTGGTTTTCTGGCTACAAATTCTTTTAGCTTTTGTTTATCATGAAAGATTTTTATTTCGTTGTCGTATGTGAAGCTTAATTTTGCTGGATACAGAATTCTTGGTTGGCATCCATTGTCTTTCAGTGTTTGAAATACGTTGCTCCAGGATCTTCTCGCTTTCAGCGTCTGTGATGAAAAATCCGTTGTCAACCTTATTGGTTTACCCCTACATGTAATCTGCCTCTTTTCTCTTGTAGCTTTTAATATTTTCTCTTTGTTCTGTATATTGGATAGCTTCATAACAATGTGTTTTGGCGTTGGTCTACTGTGATTTTGTGTGCTCGGTGTCCTGTATGCATCTACAATTTGTATATCTGTTTCCTTTTTTATTTCTGGAAAGTTTTCTATAATTATTTCCTTCAGTAAGTTACTCATTCCCTTGGCATGAATCTCTGTGCCTTCCTCTATCCCGATGACTCGTAAGTTTGGTTTTTTTATGTTATCCCAAATCTCTTGGATGTTTTTCTCGTGATTTTTTACCAGCCTATCTGAGTTGGCTAGACTCTTTTCAAGATCATATATTTTGTCTTCACTATCTGACGCTCTGGCTTCTACTTGCTCCACTCTGTTAGTGATACTCTCGATTGAGTTTTTAATTTGGTTTATCGTTTCCTTCATTTCTAGAATTATTGATTTTTTTTATAATCTCTATCTCCTGATAAAGATGCTTAACTTCTTCTTTTATCTGTTTTTGTAATTCATTTTCAATGTGATCTTTAAGGTTCCTTTCCATCTGTCTAAGGTGTTCCTTGAGTTCTTTATATGGCCATTTTTCTGATGACTCCATGTCCTCCTGAATATTTAGGCTGTCTTTCATTGTTTGTACTCCTTTTCTTCCTTGCTTTTTTATGCTCATGATACTTCTTTTTCTGTTTGACTTCTGAGTTACTGTTTACTCTTATAAGTTTATTTGATGCTTGAGAGGATAGGTATTAGAAGGGAAGGGAAGAAGTCACTAAAGAGAGTAAGTGTAGCAGGTGGAGTTCAAGAGAGGGGGAATAAGAAAGTTGAAAGGAAATGAAAAGACAAAAGAAAAAAAGTGAGAAGAAAGAGAGAAAAAACGAAACAATAAAAATTTAAAACAAACGAAAAAAATTATAATGGTAATAAAAAATGGAAATTGAAGTTTAAAAAATAATAGTAATAATAATAGAATAAAAAGAATTAAAAAAAATTTTGAAGCCATTAATAAGAAAGTTAATGAACACAACAACGTCAACTACAAAGAGTGAGAAAAAAATACTAATAATAATCATTAAAAAAATATAGTAATAATAAATGCAGTCATAAAGCTTGATTAATTTCTCTTCCAGTAGGTGGAGCTATGCCCACTGGGCCAGGCTTCTCCTCTTGATAGGTGGGAGCCAATCACTGTGCCTCAGCTCTTCTTCCCAGACTGTGCGGGTCTCCAGTCCTGAATGCCTAGGTCCTTCTCTTGTGGTTCCTCAATCCAGGCCCCACTCGCCTGTGACGCTTACCACATTACTGGCTACACGCCGGGTCTGCTGCTCCTGGGAGCCCTGTTTTCATGGATGCCTGAGCACACCCTTTCTGTTTGCGTCCCTCGGACCCTAAGTTTGTAGGGCTTGGGGCTGAGGACCCCCAGCGAATTTGTTTGCCCTCAGGTAGCAACTCCCCTGGTAGCTGGTGCAAGGGACCTCTGTTGTCAGCCCTGGTGGGAATGATAGCTGGGAGTTCTGATCTCGGGGTTATATAAACTGCTGCTTCTGTTTCCAGTCCAGTTTTCAAGAACTGAAACTTTGTTGCCTTCGCCTCCACCTCTGGGCTGCGCTCTTGGGCGCCGCGCTTGTTTGCGACCTTAGCAGCGCCGCCGCGGCCTCCGCTGCTCCTCGGCCCGGTGCCTAGCTCCCAGGGCCCAAGCGGCTGCCGCCGCGGCTCTCCAACCCCCTCCTCCGGAGCACGGGTCCCCTCGCAGGGGGATGCCGAACGACCCCAGAGCAGGTTCTGCCCCAAGGTGCAGCAGGGAACAGGCGACCGAGGCGCTTGTGGCCGTGGTCCAGCCTTCGGAGGACAGGGCTCGCCACGCAGCCCAGTTCTAGTCTCTAGTTGCGGCAGCTGGGCCGTGTAGACAGGGCCCTCAAGACAGCATGCCGAAAGCAAATGGCGGCTCCCGCGGAGTGGATTTTCGGCCCTGAAACCCCAGCCCAGCCAACAATTTCAGTCCACTAAATTCTCCCTATATAGACAATATTCAGAAAAAAAAAAAAAGGGCGGGGGTGTACTGAGCTTTCTTTGTCTCAGGTGCTTAGGATCCACTGCTGATTACCCATTCAGCTTCTCTGCGGGGAGCGAAGTGAAAGAGGAAGCAGATGGGCGCAAAGCGCCTGTGGCTCTGAACAGAAAAGCGTCCGGGAGCCAAGCGTCTCTTTTTCAATCTCTTTGTTTTTTCTGCTGTTTGGCCGGGTGGTCCACTACAGACTAATGGTGAAAGGAGCTCTAACAAGCTGCGCAAAGTCTCGATTAAAGCCTCTACTCTGAGCACCAGGCTCAGCACTTCAGCAACCCCCGTACGCAGCCCAGTTCGCTATTTCATAGAGGCTTGGTTAGATTAGATTCCCTTCCCGTCGCCTCCTGAGCTGGACGGGTGGGGGGCTGTTTGGCGTGCGGGCGGGGACCCTTCTCGCCGCGCCAGGTCCGGCCGCCGGGGGCCGTTTGCAGAGCTGGGCAGGCGGCGCCGGCGGCCGTTTGGCGGCGGCTGGCAGCGGGACTGGTCCTCTGCACCGCGTGGCCAAGATTCACTTGTCTGGGACAAACTGTCACCTCTAATAAACTTACTATTTCCGGCAGGTCTCCTTTCAGCGGAATTTTGCTAGAAGTTCCTCCGTAGGTAGAATCTGGGTGTATTAATGGGTCTTTCTGATCCCGTTACTGTGGAGATACTGAAGGTGCTGCTTTCTTGCCGGCCGCCATGTTGGGTCCCCCTCGATTTCATTAATTTCAGCTCTGATTTTAATTATTTCTTGCCTTCTACTTCTTTTGCTGTTGTTTTGCTCTTCTTTTTCTAGGATTTTGAGATGAAGTATGAGATCATTTATTTGTTGGTTTTTTCTTTCTTTAAGGAATGAGCTCCAAGCAATGAATTTTCCTCTTAGAACTGCTTTCAATGTGTCCCATAGATTCCGATATGTTGTGTCTGTGTTTTCATTTAACTCTAAGAAGTTTTTAATTTCCTCCTTGATGTCTTCTATAACCCATTGATCGTTCAGTAACCTATTGTTCATTCTCCAAGTGATGCATGATTTTTCCTTCCTTCTTTTATGGTTGATTTTCAGTTTCATTCCATTATGATCAGATAAGATGCATGGTATTATCTCTACTCCTTTATATTGTCTAAGAGTTGCCCTGTGACATAATATATGATCTATTTTTTAGAAGGATCCATGTGCTGCTGAGAAAAAAGTGTAACTACTTGATGTTGGGTGGTATATTCTATATATGTCAATTAAGTCTAGGTTGTTAATTGTGTTATTGAGTTCTATAGTTTCCTTATTTAACTTTTGTTTGGAAGATCTGTCCAGTGGTGAGAGAGGTGTGTTAAAGTCTCCCATGATTATTGTATGGTGGTCTATTAGACTCTTGAACTTGAGAAGAGTTTGCTTGATGAACATAGCTGCACCATTGTTTGGGGCATATATATTTATGATTGTTATGTCTTGTTGGTGTATGGTTCCCTTGAGCAATATGCAGTGTCCCTCTTTATCCCTTTTGATTAACTTTGGCTTGAAATATATTTTATTTGATATGAGTATGGACACTCCTGCTTGTTTCCGCAGTCCATATGAGTGGAATGATTTTTCCCAACCTTTCACCTTCAGTCTATGTATATCTTTTCCTATCAAATGCGTCTCCTGTAGGCAGCATATTGTTGGGTCTTGTTTTGTGATCCATTCAACTAGCCTGTGTCTCTTAATTGGTGAGTTTAAGCCATTAACATTTAGGGTTATTATTGAGATATGGTTTGTTCCTCCAGCCATATTTGTTTATTAATGTTACTAAAACTGATTTGTTTTCCTCTTTGATTACTTTCCCCCCTTTACTGTCCTACCTCCCACTGATGGTTTTCAATCTTATTTTTGATTTCCTCTTCCTATAATGTTTTGCCAAGGATTTTTTGAAGAGATGGTTTTATAGCTGCGAATTCTTTTAACTTTTGTTTATCGTGGAAGGTTTTAATTTCATCTTCCATCCTGTAGCTTAATTTCGCCGGATACACGATTCTTGGTTGGAACCCATTTTCTTTCAGTGTTTGAAATATGTTATTCCAGGATCTTCTAGCTTTCAGAGTCTGTGTTGAGAGATCAGCTGTTATCCTGATTGGTTTACCCCTAAATGTAATCTGCTTCCTTTCTCTTGTAGCTTTTAAAATTCTCTCCTTATTCTGTATGTTGGGCATCTTCATTATAATGTGTCTAGGTGTGGATCTCTTATGATTTTGCACTTTCGGCGTCGTGTAGGCTTCTAGGATTTGGGATTCTGTTTCATTCTTCAAGTCTGGGAAGTTTTCTCATATTATTTCATTGAATAGATTGTTTATTCCTTTGGTTTGGAGCTCTGTGCCTTCCTGTATCCCAATGACTCTTAAGTTTGGTCTTTTAATGTTATCCCATATTTCTTGGATGTTCTGCTCATGGTTTCTTAGCAGACTTGCTAAGCTGTCTATGTTCTTTTCAAGTTGAAATACTTTGTCTTCATTGTCTGATGTTCTATCTTCTATGTGATCTACTCTGCTGGTAGTATTGTCAATTGAGGTTTTAAGTTGGTTTATTGCTTCCTGCGTTTCTAGGATTTCTATTTGTTTGTTTTTTATTACCTCTATCTCCCTGTGAAATTGATCTTTCACTTCCTGGATTTGTTTATGTAGTTCCTTGTCAATGTGATCTTTCATTGTCTGATTTTGATGTCTCATGTCTTCCTTGAGACTCCAGATCATCTGAAGCATGTATATCTTGAACTCTTTATCTGACATTCCATCTGTTGCAGCTATTATCTCTTCTAAAGTTGAGTTGACCCGCATTGCTTGTGGTCCTTTCTTTCCTTGTCTTTTCATACTGCTCATGTTACTTTCTGCTTGGTGAAACTGTTGTGTTTTTGAAATTTTCCTCCTATTTATTTATATTGCTCTTGTATAGTTGGGAGATCTCTCTTGCAGGGCGGGTAGTGGCTGTGCTCCTCCTCTAATTAGGGTGATCTATCAACCACGCTGGTTGGTCACAAGTCTGCCCACCCTGCGGGCGCGGGTGGCGACTCTGCTCTGCCCCCACTCCAATTGTGGTGACCTAACTACCACGCCCTCGGGTCGTTGGTCCTGATCCGGATGTGGGCGGCAGCTCTGCTCTGCCCCTACTCCAATTGGTGTGACGTGTCTACCACGCTGGTTGGCCTCTAAGCCTGTTCCGCCGGTGGATCGCAGTTCTGCCTACCTTGCGGGCTCGGGCGGCAGTTCTGCTCAGTCCCACCTCCCAGTGGGGGTACCTGACTGCCTCTCCAACGGGTCGCTGGGCCTTTTCCGAACGCGGGCGGCGGCTCTGCTCCACCCCCACTCCAACCAGTGTGACGTGACTGCCTCGACACTACTTGTCCACCACACTGGCAGCTGCCGGGCCTGTCCTGCCAATGGGTCGCAGGTCTGCCTACCTTGCAGGCTCAGACGGCGGCTCTGCACAGCCCGCACTCCAAATGGGGTGACTTGGCTACTGTGCTGTCGGGTCGATGGTCCTGTTCCAGGTGTGGGCTGCTACTCTCCTCGGCCCCAGCTGCAGTTGGGGTGTCGTGATACCACGCCAGCAGGTCGCTTGGCCTGCTCTGGGCACAGGTGGCAGCTCCACTCTGCCCCCCAGGCCCCCACAGCACCCAGCAGGACCCGGACCGAGAAGCAGTCCCCGCAGGTTCCCCAGCCCCAGGCCAAAGCAGCCCCGGGAGCCCGAGCTTGGCCACTCCAAACTCTCCCAGCTCAGTGCACGCTCCGCTAGGAGCAGCGTCAAAGACACAGTCCCCGTGGGCTCCCCAGCCCCGGACCAAAACTGATATATTTTTTAGATAAGTGAAATGCTACTGATTTTTGGTGTGTTAATTTCCCAAAATTGCTAAATTCAATCATTAATACTTTTGGTAGAATCTTTGGAATATGTTTATATGTAAGATCTGCTTAATTTGACTTTCTCCCTTCCAAGTTGGATGTCCTTTATTATTTCTTTTTCTTGTTTGAGTGATATGATTAGGACTTTCAGTATTATATTAAATAAGATTGGGCATTTGTGATTTATTCCAGATCTCAGAGAGGAGGCATTCAACTTTCCCACATTCAGTATGAATTTATGGGATTGTTATATATGGCTTCAGTTAAGTTGAAGTACATTTCTTATACACAGAATTTGTTCAGTCTTTTGGTCATGCAGAGGTGTTGAATTTTACCAAACTCTTTTCTTTTGTATTTAATGAATAATGATATGAATTGTTTTTGCCCTTCTTTCTTCATTGTTGGAGTTTATTTTTTGTTTACTGATTTTTGTATGTAAAATAATTCTTTCATTCCTGAATTAATGCCACTTGATTATGATGAGTAATATTTTAATGCTCTGTTGAATTTGGTTTGGTTGTATTTTATGAAGAATTTGTATCTCTGTTAATCAAGGATATTGATCTGTAGTTTTCTTTTTTGATGTGTCCTTATCTGGTTTTGGTATCAAGTTGAGGATAGCTTCCTAAAATGCTTTTGGAAAAATCACATCTTCTTCAAATTTCTGGAATGATTAGAAAAATTGCATCAGTTTTTCTAAAATATTTGGTAGAATTTTTCAGTGAATCTATATAGTTCTGAGCTTTTCTTTAATGGGGAGACCTCCATGCAGATTCAATCTCATTATTCATAATTGGCATGTGCAGGTATTCATTTTTCTTTATGAATCAATTTTCTTCTAGGTTATCAAATTTGTTGGTATATAGTGTTTCATAATAATTTCTGATGATGATTTTCATTTCTGTTGTGAGTTGCAGCCTTTCCTTTTTCATCACTAATTTTACTCTAAATTTCATCATCTGTTTTCATAGTTCGGTTAAGATTTTGTCAATTTCACTGATCTTTTTGAATCATAAACTTCTTTCATTGATTGTATTATTTAGTCCCTATTTCATTTATTTCTTCTTTGATCTTTATTCTTTTTACTCATTTATCTAATTTTTAAGGTACAATGATGGGTTGTTGACTTGAGATATTTCTGATCTATGAATTTCCCTCTTAGTACTGCTTTTGCTGTTTCTCATTTATTCTGGTATTTGTATTTCCAATTTCTTGTAAGAATTTTTACATTTGTCTATGTAATTTTTTTCTTGGTTCATTGCATTGTAGTTTAAAAAGTTATTCAACGTGATTTCAATTCATTAACTTGTTGAGACTTGTTTTATGTTCTACCAGATGATATAGACTGGAGAAATTTTCACATGCTGTTGAGAAGGTATATTCTGCTGCTGTGGGAGAGAAAGTACTTTTGCTGTCTATGAGAGTTATCTGGTCTAATGTGTGGTTTGAGTTTGCTGTTGCTGTGCTGATTTGGTGCCCACTTGTACATACCTTAGGACATATCACACCATTCATTGCCTAGTGTACATATGAGTACAGCTGAGTCTCTTCAAGTAGTAGGTTCCGCAGTCTTCTTCTCTTATGTAAGTCAAATACAATGTAAAATAATTAAATAAATATGTTTATTCAGTGTCTACCATGTAAATAATTTTAAACACCATTATGGGAGAACAGAAAGTCCCTGCTCTCAGAAACTGAAACACAAAAGAAAAGCTAGAAATAGATTGCACATAACAGGGTATATTCAAGGAACAAACTAGTGACAGTCATATTGAGGAAACAATAAAGAATCCAAGTTTTCTGTAAATTTAGAATAACTAAATAATAAAATTGGATACAATTTAGAAAAAAAGTGTATAGAACAATGTATAACATACTACAAAGATGAAGTACTGTTTAGTATTAGATATTAAGGAATAATTTCTTATTGACAAAAAAATGGTTTCTTATTCTTTTACTGTTGCAGTATTTTTTAAAACCTATGGATTGAATCCAGATCTTGCAAATGTGAATATATGGTTCAACACTGAGATACATGCCCAGAACCTCATGTAATTATTTATAAAAGCAACTTTCTGAAAACTTTTACATAAAAAACAAACTTTAAATAAAAGTAATCTACTTGTAAAATTTTAAGTGTTTGAAAAAATAATCTACTTGTTTTGTAATGCAGTGACAAGGCAGGTTCTTCTAAGTCAAGTTTGGAAGTCTCCTGTAGAGAAACTCTGTTTCTGCTATCAGATAAAACAAGAGGGTTTGCAGTAAAATGTTTGCCAGAGGTTTTCTTTTCTTTAATATATTTTTGTATATTTTTTTCATTGTACCTTCAGTGACTTTAAGAGAATCTTTAATTATTTACATTTAAAAATTCACCTGATGGGAATATTACTAATTTTAATAAAATCATTTATTTTTGTTGCTTAAATACCCCTAGTTTCTTTTTAGACTTTGGTAAAAAACAAAACATGCTTAATAAGGCAAGGCTTTGACCAAGGCTGGTTTGGTCATTGAATATTTGACATGTATTATGCTGAGCAACCTTAAAAACCTAGGTATTCAGACTCAGAGTACTAAATCATGGGATCATGAAAATACTGTCATTATAGATATCTGCAATATTGACTGACTTCATGTATTAAAAAAATGCTTTACTCACTCCTGACCTAATAAATCAGATACATATTTTCTTTTTACTATAAAATCATTTCTTGAAAAATAAATGAGAGCAAAACTAGCGACTTACTCCCTACTTCATTCAAAAAATGATATAAAACTTAAGTGCTTTATGTGATTGGAGAAAGAAGACCTTCACTACATTTAATTAGAGTCACTCTCATTCTTTCTCATTTTTAAAATACAAATATTTGTCTTACTAAAGAGCTTAATAGAGATACAAATGTCAATAAGAAAACAAAACTACAGCCAAATAGATAATTCAAAAATTAGCCCTGGGTCAGAAAAAGTAACTTTAAAAAAAATGTAGTTCCAAGTCTTCTGGGTACATTTGATTCAAATTATCTATGCAACCTAAGCAAGTGGTCTTAGAGCACTACCATTGTCAAATATGGAAATTAAGAAATTTATACCTTGAAAATTTTATAACGTGATAATATGAAGAGATCATCAGACCACTTCCGCAGTAAAATGTTTTTGAGAATTATTTTTTAAAGAAAAGCATTAATTAAAAATATCTGGAGATAATTCTAATGAACAAAAGAAAATGAAGAAGCATCTATTCAATAATTTTTTTTGAAAAGTAGATGGGAAAATTGGAAATCTGTGGTATCTAAACCCCATCTTCCAGTTTCCAGTGATATGTTCATCTTTCCTTTCTGAACCTCAGTGGTGTCATCATTAACATATATATTTCCTCTCACAATCTATGGAGGCAATCTGGGTGTTTCCTATCATGCTTCTCAATAATCAATCTCTGCTCATGGCTCAATTTGAAAGGCAATTAAAGGTTTCTTGAGGTTTACTAAAGGACCACAATATGTCCTGAACAAAAATCTGTATCAATCACATTTCACCCAAGGAAACAGAACAAATTATAATCTATATTAAGAAACTTCCTGTAAGAAATGGCAGAAATGATGATAGATTGCCTGCACAGGTAAGTCTGAAGTTCATAGGCAGGCCATCATAGAGACTCTATCTAGGCTAGGTTCTCAGGTTTTCAATAAAACACTATCCTCATTGCTGCAATAAAGATATTTTAGATGTAATTATAGTTCAGAATTAATAAAGGAAGGTTATCTTAAATAATCTGGGTATTCCTGTGTCACTGAGTTGAAAGGCCTCCAGGGACCGAATTAAGGATTCCTGAAAAAGAATTTCTGCCTCTGAAATCCAGTTTCAACCACATCTGAAATCTCTATCCTGACTGTCCTTCTGGGCAGTCATCCTATGGATTTCAGGTTTCCTAGCCAGCTCCCACAACTGCGTGTGTCAATTCCTTGTAGTAAATCCATTAATGTTGCTCTTCTACTGTCTCTATTTCTCCAGTTGAACGAATACACCTGGATTTACATTATATTTGTTTTTATAAACTAACAAAAATCAAAATAATTAGATGGCATCTATTTTTAATAACTAGCATCACTAAACATGATTTATAATAGTTTAGTTTTGAAAACATAAAATACCTGCTTGTAAAACTAGGAGATTAATAATTAATATTAGACATAAAGTGGCATAATCAATCTCTGAATGGTTTGGTTTGGTTTTTCTCATAAAAAGTAATCATCAGAAAATGTTGTAAATGCCCTTGCATGTAGCCAAGAGCGTATATGTTTGTCTTATATGGATTTATTTTATTTCAACTGAAAGAGTCACACAAAAAGATCAATTCAATTCTTCAACATAAGTGATCTAGATGCCTTTTAAGATGATCTTATAAAGAACACCTTAGATTGATTATTTTCAGAAGTGTTTAGATCCTGTTTGATTTCATGGTCTTAATAAAGTAAACTAAATGACCTTTTCAACTATTAAGATTTTTCACTGCTATAGGCAAAAAAAGCTTCTTGATGAACTGCAACACAGACAAAAGAGAAAGAAACAGACTTTTTACTTTTTTTCTTATTAGGAGAAATTTTTATTTTATCTGTAATGAACTTAATTTAGAGAAGAACCATTAGGTCCCCAAATGTAAACAGTTAAATTACTATTCTTATGCTTTAGGCTGTATTTTTTTATGTGCAGCTAGATTAAAAAATACACAATTGTCAAAAATTGAAAGCAATAATAATAAGGAATAATAATGTTTAGATATTTCCATCAAAAACTTACTAAGATGTTAATGGACTTAGGCTATTCATTGGAGAATTATAATGATTCCAAGAGCTTTTTGAGCAAAGATTTCCAAAGGGTTTGTCATTCTATGCAACTAGTGTGTTATTTTAGATAGAAGTCTTCTACTTCCAGGATTGTCCAGAAACAGGAACTAGACTTGCTTTCCCAGGAAAAATCCACTTCTACACTAGAAAAACTTATAAGCTAACTATGAACAGTGCACAAAATAGGAATATAATTACTGCAAAAAGCAAATGATGAAAGGCAAGACCTAGGTGAACCGTTTTTACCTTATCCAAGGAGTTGCCTTCCTGAGATGAACTAAGAAGAAACGTACTGAATCTAAGAAGGCAGATATTGGAGTTCCTTTTCACTAAAATGACAGGATTCCAGGGAAAGATGGATAGAATTTAGAACATCAATGAGAATTCACCACAATCAATACACTGAAGGCTATCTTGCCTGTGTTACAGGCAAATTCTCCAAGACCTAGCATGTTTCACCTGCTTCAGGGCTGTGGAATAACTGACTCTTATGGGGAGATATCACACTGGTGAATAGCCAGTGCATTATGATTAAACTCTAAAATAAAGAAATGCTTAAGAGTGTGGAACATACCCTAACATAATGGCCATTTTCTAGGAATGACCCACAAATCATTGCATACCTGTTTTAACAAAGAATTTGGGAAGACCAAAAATATCTCCCAATAATTTAACCATTGATCAGAACTGCTCACCAGAGAAAGATAAAATCCAGAAACTTTTCAGTATATCATCATAAACAAGAATTGCTTGAGACTCATTTATAATTAAGTATCAGAGCAGATAACAAAACAAAGTAAGAGTTTCCCCAGATGTTTACCTTAGGGATGCTGATTTCAAAGCAACTTTATAATAAAATATTCAAGAATATGAGCATAAATGAAAAGAAAAAAAGATGAGCATAATGATTGAACAGTGAGAATTTAAATAAAGAAATATAAATATAAAAAGCCAAAAGCAGTATGGAAATGAAATATTCAATATCTAATTTAAAAGAATCATTAATAGTGGGCCTGGGGTTGTGGCTCAGCAGTAGAATGCTCGCCTCACACATTCGAGGCCCTGGGTTAGATCCTCAGCACCACATAAAAATAAATTTTAAAAAAGTATATAAAAATGAATACACTCTTTAAAAAGATTCATTGATAGTGCTTAATAGCAATAAAGCACATACGATTTACTTTATGTACAGACATTTATACAAAGTACCCAGTTTGACGAACAGAGAGCAAGAAGATTGAAAAATTGTCTCAGTGAATTGTGATGTATTATCAAGTTAAATATATGTGTAATCTGATTCAAAGATAACTATAATAGAGAAGGGGCAAAATAATTATGGAGAAGACATTCTAGGAATGCATTAAAAAGGTTGTTTTAGTTTACCCAACATTAGATGTTTTACATTGGATGGATTGGTCAAAAAATCTAGTCTGTCATACTGCCTCAAGTAGAAGTCCAAGACATTAAGTTTTAAATTGATGTTAATTTATTTGTTTGAATATTCTGTGTATCTATTCACTACTACACTTCTGATAATGGCAGACAATATGGATATTTAAATGAATTAGTGTGTTTTCCTGGTATGCCAACAGAGGATAAAGTAGATGCTTGATGAATCAAATGTATTTGGGCAGTAAGTGGTATTCTAATTTCAATAATTTTCCTGTATAATAATATTAGGCAGTAATCATGCCATGCAATTCACTGTGGATGACCATGCACAATAATGGAATTTACAACCTAGATTTATAACAGACTTCAAGGGAAAGTCTGTTTGAAAAATCTATTTGAATCAATTTTCCAGAAGGAAGCAAAGGAATTTTGTTGATATGTCAAACAAATTGTTATAAAAGTCACAAATACTGTTTCAGAACAACTTTTGATTTTATCCATAAAATGCTGAATGGCCCAGATCTCCACTTTTAAATGCAATATTAATAGTATAAAAAATACACATAATTTATAATTTGATTTGCTTCTGCCTGTGTGTGTGTGTGTGTGTGTGTGTGTGTGTGTGTGTATATATATATATATATATATATATATATATATATATATATGCCTCTAGTCATTTCCAACACTAGTTTTTTTTCCCTTGCCCACATTACTGAGTGTCTAAGACATCCTCAGATTGTGATCCTACTATTGTCTCTTGGTGCATGTTAAAAGTACTTAATACTCAAAGAATGATTATATACATTGGCCCATCCCCCTTGGGAATATAAAATAATTTAAAAATTAATCTTACACTAAATAGTATCTAATATGAATTGAACGAAATATACATTTTGTCTGTATTTTCTAAAATTAAACAATGTTCTCAAATTCTTTACTTGAAGCAGAAACTTGAAACTACACTTTTCAATAGTCAGAGCAGGCATAAACTGGGCTTTTAGAACTACTTCCAACTGAAACATTTTAAAAATGCTAGTTTAAAAGCAGCACAATTCACAATAGCTAAACTGTGGAACCAACCTAGATTCCCTTCAATAGATGAATGGATAAACAAATGTGGCATATATGCAAAATGGAATATTACTCAGCAATAAAAGAGAATAAAATCATGACTTTGCAGGTAAATGTATAGAGTTAGAGAAGATAATGCTAAGTGAAGATAGCCAATCCTAAAAAAACAAATCCTGAACGTTTTCCTTGACATAAGGAGGCTGATTCATAGTGGGATAGGGAGTGAGAGCATGAGAGAATGGAAGAAATAGATGAACTCTAGATAGGGCAGAGGGTTTGGAAGTTAAGAGAGGGGACATGGGGTTATTAATTATGGTGGAATGTGATTGATCGATATTATCCAAAGTACAGGTATGAAGACATGAATTGATGTGAATATACTATGTAGATGACCAGAGATATGAAAAATTGTGCTCTATATGTGTAAAGAATTGTAATGCATTCTTCTGTAATATATAAATAAAAATATATAAAAAGAAAACAACTCTCAAAAGAAATAAAAATAAGAGTGTTTTTTAAATTTTTATATTATTTCTTAACTATTTGAAATTGAGATGCCTTATAAAAATAAGTTTATTATTAGTTTATTATGACTAATAAACACAGATTTAGAAATTTAAAAATAGAAATAAGATTTTAAAAAATTTGACAAATACATACACTTATTGAAACATAATAAAATATAATTTTAAGTTTCAAATATTGAATTAGGACAAAATAATAGTCCACTATACTATAGCACATAAACAATCATGGTTTTAACTTAGGGAAAATGTAGAATAAGAATTGCTTGTTTAACTATAAGACAAGTTCAAAATTATCCCTGAGGAATGCCTGATTTTGAATAGGACCTCCAATCTGACCTCAATCAACAAGTAGAACTAGAATACATTAAATTATTCATTTCTGATTGTAGTTGTTTTGTTTTTATCTCTGATACTAGCTAAAGCAGTTACATCATTAAACCATTTCCTTTTTGTGGAAATAAAATCATGGAAAATTTTCCTATTTCATAGGAAAACGATCTTTTATTAATTAAAAGTTACTAAAAGCAAAATTAAGCATAACAGTAGCATGACTAAGTCATTAAAATAAAATTTAAGATGATGAACTCATTGGATGTACTCTGGTTGTACATGAGTCAAGATTATATTTCATTTTTCAAGGATGTTATGCTTGCCCATACTGATTCCCCTAGTAGTTTCTTAGTTTCTGACTCTCCAGTGCTAAAGATCAAACTCATATACATAAAAATAAAAGTATAATATGAGACAATTCAGGCCTTGAAATTTCTAACATTAGTCATGCCAAATTTAAAAATTAATATTTTTAATTGAACAGGTATTTCTATTTCCATCATTAGAAATAAAATGCTATGTATGAAATGCTATGTTGAAATTCTGAGATGAAAATGAAAATAAATATAGAATTATAGCTTTTAAAATATTTATCGATTTCAATGCATCACTAAGGTTTGGAAAAAAATCACTAAAACAATTTTTTTAGGTATTGATATTTATATTAAGAGATGATTTAAGGGATTTGCAGGTAAGATAGTTTACCTTAGAGTTAGATGATAACTGTGAACATTAGCTCTTAAAGCAGAGACTATTTTAACACCTAACAACACCTGAAAAATTGTAAAACTTTTCCAATAACTATTAGAAAAGTGTACTTTCCGAATTTTCCTTGTTGAAAAATTCTATGCTCTTAACCATGACTTGTTCCAGAACCTCCCATAGAGAATAGGATTAAATTTTACTTACTAATGATATAATGGAATAGAATGTGTCTAAAAAGATTTGAAGTTCAATCACTGATTCTGTTCTTTCCTCCAAGTGTATTTTGAGCAACTACTCTGTACCAGGTGCTGTTTTAGGCATCAAGCATAGTGCAGTAAGCACTATTTATTTAAAAATGCCAATCAAATATACACTGAGATTTCATCTCACTCCAACAGGAATGATAGTTATCAAGAATACACATAATATTAAATGCAGATATGGATTTGGGCAAAAGGATACACTTATATTGTTGTGGGATTCGTACACAGAGAGGCAGAACACCCAGAAATTCAACAGAAAGCAGTGTTTATTTTGTGCCAGTACAGACAGAGTGTTATGTTATCCAAAGGTTGAGCCCGGGAGCAGGGAGGCACATTATATATATACCTCTTGTAATTCTTTGTCTCCAATATAAGGTAATATATATTTTGATTGTATATTGTTATGCTATAGAGTTGCAACAGAGTTGCAATAGTATCACTCATAACTGAGTTACAGGAGTCACAACAGATATATGGCAGAGTTGGCATGTACATTAAGTGACATATTGCATTTTATTTGCTCTGAGAGAGCTCCTACCACAATATATTGTCAGTAAAAATTAATACACCCACTCTAGAAACAACAATGAAGATTTCTGAAAAAAAATTATAAATAAACCATCATATGATCCAGCTCACTCATTTCTTGGTATTTATATAAAAGAACTAAAATCAGCATATTATAGTGATATCATCATATAAATGTTCATAGCACCATAACTCACAATAGCCAAGTTACAGAACCACCCCAGGTGCCCAGCAACAGATGAATGGACCAAAAATATGTACCATATATACACAAGGGAGTTTTAGCCATATAGAAGAATGAAATTATACCATTTCCCAGTAATGAATGTAAGTGAGGATCATGCTAAATAAAATAAACTAGACTTACAAAGATTATTTGTATATTTATTCAATCAATAAAAAAAACATTTTATTCACTGAAAAATTATTCAGTGGATATGATGTGCTCAGTAGACCCTGTCCAGGTTCTCAGGACAATAAAATCCCTGTACCCATCTAACCTGCCTTTAGAATTCAGTAGAGACCAGCACAAATGACTCAGCTAAGCTTTCCAAATCTGCTCTACTTGGTAGCTAAAAACAAATAAACCAACCTCTTAGGATAAGGAAAATAAATTCTTAAAGTCAGGATCTCATACAATTCCCACACCCTCCAATAATCAGAAGATCATGTCTTTGACTTGGTGGCTATATCTCTGATTATTAGTTATTAGAATGAAATTTTTAGGGACCATGTAATGTCATGGAAAATTCATGTACTTGAAGATAGAGATTACACAAATCCTTATCTTGGTGAAAATAGCAGAACAAATTCTGGCCAACGTGGCAAAGTACAAACTTGTTGGAAAAATTAGAGACTCACAGTTGATAGGGTTGAAAAATTGAGCCAAGAAGCAGATTCTATCAGCAGAGCACTAGAGGTCTAAAGAGGAAGGAGTAAAGCAATTATTTTATTGAATGATCAACCTTGTCTGCATGCCAACGTTGTCAAGAATGATGCTCAGATTTAACTTCTGCCCTTGAATCAAAATGTAATTTTGAGACAGAGCATCTAATTAACTGAGATTATTCAAATGTCTTCCTCTGGCTTCTATGACTCAGAGAATCAGAATCTATTTCCTTTGGGTTTTGCATTGGAAGATAGACAACTTGATTTGCTCTTCCATCAAAACCACACACAAGAAGTGATTATTTCTCAAAAGGAAGTAGGGACCAAGTTAGGACTGTCGCCTGGAAGGGGGTCTGACTAAAGAAACAAAACATATTTAGAGGGCAGGTTTATATTTGATTACAATTTGTTACGGAAGTCCCACAACTAAAATTTATTACATTTCATTAATCCATCTAATTTAAGCTATAGAAAAGTCAGCAAAAGTCACAGAGTGAGAATACATATTTCTTACCAGACTGAATCATGTAGAGCAAAGAGGGACTGAATTTTCAAGAGTGAATTTCTTTTGAGTCTCAGAAATGCTATCCAAACACCCTCAACCAAGAACAAGTTGGGTTAACTTTGCCCAAACATAATCTTCTATTTATGTAACTCCTTTTTGGGAAATTGAATGTGATCACTTCTAACAGATATACAATAAAGGGGAAATAAATGTACTTGAGTTACATATATAATTGTCCTCTTTCAAAGAAAACTAAGATGGGTGGTAAAAGAAAGAAGAGCTGAAAGATATTCCATTTCCTTAAATATTTTTAGCTGATACTCCTTAGGTTTTGCCTTAAGCATATGTCTCTAGCAGAAACCAAGTAAGTATGTATGTTTCCTGAGTTAATGCAGAGTTGTAAAGGGGCTCATAAAGGCTGTAAAAAATGTGCTGGCTGCAGGAGAAAGGAAAACACTAAATAAATTTTATCATAAGAGATTAAGATAATGTTCACTAACTTATCTAGTGCCAAAAAGTTAGACTTTATTTTAATAATAACACTAAGTACATACCATTGATTCTATAGTTTAAAAATCAAGCCAAGGCAAATGCAACATCATATCCTAGGATTAAAAATTCATGTTAAATGGCATGATTTTAAAAGTCACAAGTTGATAGATTGCTTTGACTTCATGAATTTCATTAGTTCCCAAGCTAATCAGTTATATCAGTTGTTTCAATATAGACATTCACTTTGGCCATTATCTGATGAATCATTATCAATGGAGCTTAAAACTGAAAATTTTTTCTACTATATACTTAAATATACATATAGGAAATAAACAGATCCCCCATTTAAAAATAGTTATCTATAATCAATATCAATGGAAATATACACATACTATGGAGACTAGGTATAGAAATTACTTTATGTTAACTTTAATTTTTAATATTCTATTTTTAAATTTAAATCCTAAATTGACCCATTCTCTATTTGTGGCTTATTCAAATATATATATATATATATATATATATATATATATATATATATATATATATATATATATACACATACACACACACACACACACACACACACACACACACACACCATGCTATTTAGCTAATTTCTCCTGGATAGTGATATCTTGCTCTAAATTAGTCTTAAAAATTCTTAGTTTCACCTCAGGCCCCCAAAAAGTGAAGGACACTCCACAGAGGATATCTTAACTACTTAATCTTCTCCTTCGATTTCACTTACTCAAGGGTATCCGATCCTTGCTTTTCAGTAAATTTTCTACTTTACCCCAGGATTGTCACAAATAGCAGTAATCAGAAAGGTTTCATGTACTTATCAGTATCAGGAGAAAGATTAATATGAGCACAACTAGTCTGTGACCAATCCAATTTCAAGTGAATTGTACAATATAAAGGCATCATTTGTTTCCTGTGTCTGTGCCTTTTATGGAGGGGGAAAAGGTGGAAAAGGGGAAATTTTAAATCCTTTTTTTACTTGTGCATTGAAATGAGATTAATCTTTGCAACTACATTAACATTTTCTTTCCAACTGTAGTAGTAGTATCAGAAGAGGGCACAATGAATGCACATGAGATAACTTCCATCTTTTCCAAACCAAAAGCAATCAATTCTATAGCCAACTATCCTCAGACAGCTCCAACATGTGTTTGTCCCTCTAGTATCCTTAAATAATAAAAATGAAAAAAAATATTCTAATATTAATGCATACAACTGGGATGATTTCAAATTTTAAAATTTGTTTTTGACATATTTGCTTTCCTAATTATATTCGGTTAAGTGAATAAAAAAATCTGCTCACATAACAAGTCACCTTATTCACTGCAAATATTACTGCACTGTAGGAATTTGGCATATTATTATAATTAATAAACATCTAAATTAGTCTGAAGTGTTTGGAGTAATTGATCAAAAACTGCTCAGTGTAGCTCGTGTAAAATACATACACACAATTAGGAATTAATGTCTTCATGGAAAAAATATCATTTTTAAATTTTCATCATTTCCAATATCTGTAGAAGTAAAGGTCTGTCAGATCTCCAAGAGATGAGATGAGATCTTGGTCATTTCTTTATCTCCATTTCTTCTTAGTACTGAGCAGTTGCATACTTCATCATTTCAAAATGTGAATTTTTAATAATTTATCATCTCTAAAGTTAGAGAACATTTTATAATCATTGACATATGATTGTTTAATTCATACTTTTTATCTTCCATAATGGATCATACATATTGGTACATCTTACATCTTATAATCAATAGTGTTTGGTTGTTTTGTTTTGTACCAGGTATTAATCCCAGAGGTGTTTAACGACTGACACTGAGCAATATCTACAGCTGTTTTTTTTTTTATTTTTTTTTATTTTGAGACAGAATCTTGCTAAGTTACTTAGTAACTTGTAAGTTTCTGAGACTGGCTTTGAATTTGAGATCCTCCTGCATCAGCCTCTGGAGCTTCAGGGATTGCAGGTATGCACAACCACACCCAGATCAATGGTGCTTTTGATACAATTGAACATTGAAAAAAAGCATTATTCACATTGAAAAGCAACATAGTATAATGGAAAAATAGAAACTTCTAGGATCGTGCCTAGATGTTTTTCAAAATATGAATTGAAACAAGAGAGTTGTTAGAAAAAGTTTGACTTGAGGCCAAAAGTGGGTGGCATTTTTCTTAAGTTTAAAAAAATCAGTTGTATTCAAATAATCAAATCTGTATGTATTCAAGATGTACAACGGGATGTGTGATATACTTACAAAATGTGAAGTGATTATCACATTTGAGCTAATTAACTATTGGGTGACTTTTATAGAAGGGACAAGTTCTATAAAATGAGATAGGATAGATTCAAGGACAAAATAGAAATTTTGCTGATGGGTGAAATGAAGAGCACACATACTCCTCAGATATGGAGAAGATGCTTGAGAATTAAAGAAGCATAGATTTCAACAGGGAGGGCCAGGACTGATTGGGAAACAGAACTTATAACCTTTTTGTTGTTAGTAAATTGAAACAACCATCAACTGAGAGCCAAACCAGCTCTAGGCATAAAGCTGGGAAAGACTGGTTAATAATATGGTGCTCCTGCTACTCAAAAATTGAGATTCTCAAAAAAATGTTCTGTCAGCCCTAGTGTGACCATTCTAAAGAAGAGGTGTGACAGTCCTCTTGGTAAGAAGTTGAAGAGATCTTCCAGGGGATTTATGTTCATGACCTGGATCATTTCCTCTAGTCCATTTCATGTCCCATTCAACAAAACAAAGATCCTGAGATTGGGAGTGAGATTGGAACAAAACATTGGTCTGAGAATATTTCTAAATGTGTCTGCAATTCACCTCATTGAATTATGCCTCTACAAAGGAATGATGACCAGCAAGAGGCAATAGAAATGGGAAATATAGTTTGTATATTAGAAAAAGTTTGTAAGAAAAAGTAAAAGGAGAAAGATCATTTGATTTAAAGTTAAATGACAACTCAAACTGTCCCCTTAGGGATTCTACAGATAAATCCAGGTGAGATTAGGGAAAAGATGATAAGATTTAAATTCTGTCCAAATATGTAATTCTAAACTATTAGTGTTTAAATTCTTATGTACTATAGTATATTGTTTTTGTCTTATCAGATTTATCATGTAATAAATTATGTATTTTTATTTCACATAGCAGTATTTTCTGTATTAGTTTGTTTTCATATCACTCCTTAGAAGGAAACTTAAAATCATGGAATGTGAAAGCAGTCGGATGCTGGCATTCTTGGTCTTGGATGCAGTATTCTGGCATATATTCTTAATGACTTGTGGTTTTTATCACTTTCCATTTTGACTCCTAATATTCATGCTCAAAGTCCAGATAAACAGCAGCTTTTCCATTGATTACAGCTTTTATTTATGTGGATCTATACACATTGTTCACCTGTTCCTCTATGTGGTTCTATCAGAATTCATTTGGAACCATCAGCTCCTCACTTCAATTCTGATGCCCAGAAATCATTGATTTTCTAAAAATGGCAATAATAATTTGAGATCTCACAGTAACCCATGCATATAATATAAATTCCATTAACAATTTTTTATATCCATTTAAGACAAATGGAAGCAATATTTTGACTGTGTTGAACATTGTGTGAATTGAATATTTTTCTTGTTTGTTTTCCCTAATCCACTGGTAAATTTACTTAAAATGCTCAATTCAGCTCTATAATTATGCAAAACTAATGGATTTCTTGGACTAAGTTATTAGATAATTCTATTTAATAATTTTATTTTGCTTGTTAGCAATGAAAGCTGACTCCCTCCCTTAGCTCAAACAAAAGAGGAATCTTAGTGGGAAGACATTGAAATCCTATACATCATCAAAGGAACAATTGAGCTAATAAAACCAAGAAAAGGATTGAACCAAGGCAGCTTGAAATTCTTTTTGATCCACTCTCTTAACTATATCAGAATTAAGCAAACTTTCTTTTTTTCCACAAAGAACCATACAGTGTACAATTAGAGCTTTGTGAATGGTCTGGTCTGTGCCATGCTATTGTTCTTTTCTATTATAGTATGATACAACCTGTGCACTGAGTCAAAGGAGCATGACCATGCTTCGATAACATTCAACGTACACTGAAATGTAAATATGTTAAAAATTTTGTGTGCTATGGAATTTGTTATTCTTTAGATTTTTTTCATTAACCTCTTAAAAATGCATTTTTTTTCTTTCCTGCAAATCACAATCACACAAAACAGTCAGCAGGCTGGATTGGACTGATTTGACCCAAAGCCTTCATCTGAATATTTTTTCACTGCTCAGTTTTTCTAAGAACTCTCAGGGACATTCAATCTCCCTATACAAAGTTTAAAATTCTGAGGAAGATAATCTTATTGTTTTATTTTTAGTTGATTTTCAGCTCTTCAATCAACTACTCTCTACCAGGAGGATAGGATTGCCTTAGGCCGAAATGGTGTCTGGAAACTTATCCTTGTACTATGTGCAGTTACTAGAAAAAATGAGGCAGCATATTGTTATGAGCTAAGCAGACCCATAAACAAAAATCTACTATGATAATATTATGTTTTTTTATAAATAAGTAAATGTACATAGCAGGTAGGAAATTTGCTATTCAGTGCAACCACATTTGAACTTTTTTAACTCTTTTTCTCTGTCTTTTTTTTTTTTGAGGAAAGAATGGGACTCTAAGGCCTCCAAATATCAGTGCAATTTGTTTTGGTCTGTTCAAAGTTCCATGAAATCTTATCTGAAAAAGTTTCAGATGCTGAAAAGGTTGTCTCTACAGATTCCCTGTCTTACAGAAGTTTTCATATACAAGCCACATTTTTCTCCTTCTTTTTCTTAAGAACTCCTGTTTGGCATTCATAACCCACACAGGGTTAATTCAACATGTCTCTGTGCTTTTTAAATGCTCTACTTTAAACATCTGTTAATCCTTATTATAGATTTATCACAGCTGTCTAATTTTTCATTCAAGCATTGAAATACCGCTATGGATTGGGCTTTTATTGTTCGTTTCTTCCTTGTTCTTTTCCATGCACATCGTGCCATCTGTATATCCTCATCCCTCTATCTTAATCTAAGTTATACACCCCATAAATCATTATTGATAACAGTTTGGATTTGAACTATGCTTGAAATATGTTATTTTTCTCTTACTGCATGTTTCAAACTCAATATACCATTAGGTTAATTATCTTATTTTTATAGCCTATAGTTCTAGACATAATTCTAAAACTACCTCCAAGATTCTACCTCTTGATATATACATTATCAGTATTATCTCCTTCTTATGAGTGCGGGAGGGCATGTGAATATGATGGGCTATCATACTCATGATTGTGTTATATTAAAAAATAAATTTGGAGATGTACCTAAGATCCATGATTAGATGACTCTAACATAATCAAATTGGTGATATTGTCACCAATGGGCTTAGCCTAAGTAGGTGTCTTTTAAAAGAAAATGAAACTTCAAAGAAATGCTCTTGATATGGACTTGAAGTTGACACAAATTGCCACAATTCCTGGCTTATAGATAGGACTTTTTGGGAGAAATTAGATGGAGAAAAACTGTGCCCCAAAGAATAACTTAAAGAATCATACACAGGAGCTTTGCCCACACCTGCTTTAGAATTTTTTAAATTATGAGGAAACTTTAGATTTTGAACTGATATTTAGATATTTTGGATGTTAAGGTTAAAGGTATGAAAAGATTTAGCTTAGATTATGGAATTTGAGTAAAAACTGTGATAGAATGAAACAGACATTTGGAAAGAGTGAATCAATATATATTTTTCACATACTCAAGCAAGGGAAGTAAACTATATATGCATGTAGTAGATTTTACTTCCCTTGAGTATGGACAAAATTCATTAATATGAAAAAGTATCATTCTCACAATAAGGACACCTTACAAGGCAAAGATAAAGACATTTTCTCATGTCATTAATCAGTTAGCTTTAAGGGATTTGAAGGAGATTATCCTTATTGGAGTTGAACTGGGAAGATGAGTTTTAGAAAGAGGAACTCTCTTCCTTGCCTGAAAGTAAAAAGTGAGGAAACACCATTGTAAATAAAGAAAAAGGAGACAGAAGCTATGTGCAGAGGCAAAGTGGCAGAATAGAAGGTTGGCAGGATGGAAGAAAGGCTCCTTGTCCAAGCTGTTAGCTTTATTTATATCAATAGGCTACATTAGGTCTCTGGCATCAGTAGTACATTATTATTCGTTGTATCATTAGGCAGGTTACAGAGTTAGCAACATTATGCACCTTATTCCTCAATTGTATACAATAGTTGCTATATGCAATGTTAGGAGTTTTGTGTAGCTCTCAAGAAAGTCCATGGTTTAAAGTTACTCTTATATGCACTGGTTCAAGCTCAGGGGGCTTGGGTGAAACATTGTGGTTGTCTAACAAGAGATTTCCTTTATTCCCAGGAACTGAGTGCCTGTGATCAAGATTGAGGTGATCAGACTCTAGCACAAACCCTCCTCATGAAGAGCATTGCCATAACAGTTAGGCACTGCACATATATTAGTTATCTCACTAGTTCCTGGGAAAGCTGCAAATTATTCCAACCATGGGAAACAGGGCACCTGTTACTCCAGGGGACTTCACTCACCAGAGAAATGCTGTACTGTGTATTTCCACAGTCAGAACCCTTACATACCATACTGTGAACTACCTATGGGAAGGGGCATTTGGTTAGTATCAGAGGTATGGCTCATTAAAAGAAAGTGGTCCCTAGATGACAGAAATCAAAAGGAGTGTCAGACCTGCAGGAGCAAAGAATTCCATTCTACTAATAAGCATTTGAGCTTGGAAATGGACCCTGATCACTAGAAGCAACAAAGACCTGGTTACCACCTTGACTTCAACCTAGTAAGGTCTGAACAGAAGATCTAGCTAAACTGTACCTCAACTTCTGATCTACAGAAACTGTGAGATAATAAATGGGTGTTGTATTAAACATGTTAGTTTGTGATAATGTTTAATACAGTAAGAGAAAGACTAATGCATCTGTGTTTTTATCATCAGTATGAATGACCTGAAGTTAGCTTGGTATGATGAACTATAACTTATAATCTGTATCTGAGTGGAAATCTTTCAAAGAAAATTTAGTTCACATTTGTATAACTCTTCATTAGTAATTTAAATCTGTTGTTTCTCTTAGTGGAAAGCTCAAGTATTTCTATATTCATTGTCTATTCTTTGTTTCTATCCTTGTGCTGAAATTAGTACTATTTTTATTTGTTTTTCTGTCAATTTTTTTTTTCAGAATTTGATAAATGTTTATGCTTGCTTTACTGGTAATCCTCTTCCCTAAAAAGAAAACATTATTGGGCTGGGGATGTGGCTCAAGCGGTAGCGCCCTCGCCTGGCATGCGTGCGGCCCGGGATCGATCCTCAGCACCACATACCAACAAAGATGTTGTGTCCGCCGAGAACTAAAAAATAAAAATATTTTAAAAAAAAGAAAACATTATTAAAACTTTTATCTGTATTTTAGAAAATGAGGCTATTTTATGTCCTGTTGTGTAGAGTAACTAACTATATTTCCTCAGCAGGATAAAGAACCAGAAACATGGGCAATTTCGATTTTATTATGTACTTGGTCTCTATTAGTTGTCTTCAGTATCTTGAATTCACACTATGCATAAGTTCATTTCACCAACTATTCCTTTAGCCAAGAGTCAGGAGCTAGTATTCACAAGTTCTCATTACTTTAGAAATTATTTTATACAAAAACCTAATTTAAATACTTAAAAGAACATTAAATAATAAATTAATCACAAAAATAAGTAGATGAAGTAGGAAAAGCTATAGTTATAATTCATTCTTTCTGAAATTTTAGGTAAAACTCATCCTAAAACTTTAGAAAATAATTTAAAGATTTTGATGTCATTTTTTAAAGTATCGTACATGATTTCCAGAGAACATATAATTTCAATTACCTTAAAATCAATAATGGATATTAAAATAGTCAAAAGACAAAAATGTGAATAAAAATTATGGATTCAAAATTTCAATTTCTACATGAAAATAGAAGGGAGAGAATATTATGTTTTGTTTGTTTTCTATTTTGTTTTCTATTTGTAAGATGGCTAAGAGAATGCAAATAGCTCAGAGGATTTTCTGCCCCTCAAGTTGGAATTTGGTGTGGTTGGAGCCATATAAGGAGAATGTTAAGGTACAGAATTCTTCCATGTCCAAGAAGGTCAATAGTGAGCTTTGTCAATAATGGCATCCTTGCTTTCCAAAGCAGTCTGACAGTTGTCTCTTTCTTCCCATCGTGTGCTATGATTTTATGTAAATTTACATTCACTTTTACTTTGGTCCTGGATATTAAACCCCATTTTATATCACAGCACTTTGGAGCTGCAAACACACTCTTTTATACCCCTCACCATATCCACATTTTCCTTTCATTCTTTCCCAGGTTTCACAAACACAGTTTGATACATAGAGAAAAGTCTGATTAAATAAATGGGAGCTTAGGAAGAATTTCAAATAATGAAAAAATACCAGAACCAAATTCTAAGACTTTTCCTTTGTCTTAGGTTAGATTTTCTTGCAAAGTTACTATTACTTTGTTTCTGGAGGTAAGTTTTCATATCTTTGACATATTTTTTTTAATACTGAGCAATTTAATTTTTAGTCTTTGTCTTCTGTATCCCAGTCACAATCTACATAATTCATTTATTAATCCACTGATGAGTTTGGCTGACAGTGTATAAAAATAAAATAAAATAAATTATTTCCAGATCAGTCTCCAAAGCTTTCAAACTATCACAACAAAAAATAACCCCCTAAAAAATCAAGTTTTTTTTCCTCAAGCATCAAAGCCATCTATCATCAAACATCATCTATCTCTGAAAGAATTCTATCTTGTCCCTGAACTTAGAATATTAGAATAGAATATTAAAACATAGAATATTAAAATATCAGATATTTATTATGACCAGGTATTTCTTGTCATTCTCTTAAGCTGCCAGTGTCACTGGACCCTCTGTTATTCTTACTGCTGCTGTCACTAGTACTACTACCACTGCTATACCGACAATGAGCTTTGTAATTACTCTGAATAGGTAGAATGTCATTATTATGACTGATTTCATATTTAACCTAAGGATTTTATTGCTGTATTCTTATAAATTCATTATTAACATCTGTAGTAGGTAGCTTCTAGAATGGTTCCCAATGTCTCCTGCCTCCTGGCATTACAGCTTCATGTCACCCTCTCCCCTAAAGTTTGGGCTAGATTATTGACTCACTTTGATCAAACCAAATGGGACAATAGAGAACAATTGTCACTTCCAAGTTTCAGTTACCAAAAGACTGGCTCCTGTCTTACTGCTCCTCCCTTATCTCTTGCTTGCTGGTACTCATGGAAGACAGATGTCATGTTTTAAGATGTGCTGTCCCCAACCAGCATGGGCAGCTAATCTAAAGGCTGCTTGAGTGAATTTCCTAAGGTATCAAATAAAACACAGACACACAACTTACCTCTAATTTAAGCCCCAGTATGGATCCTCTCTCCTTGACCTCAAGCTCCCCAAATGGGAGAGCAAGGAATATCACAAGAGGCTGGAGAGAGTTGGGAGACTTTCTTTTTTTTCTTTCTTTATTTATTTAGTCATACATGACAGCAGAATTAATTTTGACATATAATACATACATGGAATGTACATACATCAATCATATTGTCAATTCTATTCTGCTGCCCTTCCTATCCTCCTTACTCCTCCCCTCCTCTCTCATCCTTTCTCTCTATCCAATCTAATGTGACACACTTTTTTTTCTTTTTCTCAGTACATCATATATGTATTCTGTATAACAATGAGGTTCTTCTTCCATTTTCTGTGCAACTCCCCTTCTCCCTCTTTTTCCCTCCCCCTCTCTTCCCTATTTAGTGGTAGTCTGCTTCTCATGCTTTTCTTCCCTATCCCATTTTGAGTCACCCCCCTTATATCAGAGAAGACATTTGGCATTTGTTTTTAAGGGATTGGCTAATTTAGCATAATCTGCTCTAATGCCATCCATTTGGCTGCAAATGCCATGTTCTTGTTATTTTTTAGTGCTGAGTAATATTCCATTGTGCATAAATGCCACATTTTTTAATCCATTCATCTATTGAAGGGCATCTAGGTTGGTTCCACATTCTAGCTATTGTGAATTGTGCTGCTATAAACATTGATGTGGCTGTGTCCCTGTAGTATGCTCTTTTTAGGTCTTTTGGGTATAGTCCAAGAACTGGAATAGCTGGGTCAAATGGTGGTTCCATTCCCAGCTTTCCAAGGAATCTCCATACTGCTTTCCAAATTGGCTGTACCAATTTGCAGTCCCACCAGCAATGTATGAGTGTACTTTTTCCCCCGCATCCTCGCCAGCACTTATTGTTGTTTGACTTCATAATGGCTGCCATTCTTATTGGAGTGAGATGATATCTTAGAGTAGTTTTAATTTGCATTTCTCTGATTGCTAGAGATGGTGAGCATTTTTTCATGTATTTGTTGATTGATTGTATATCCTCTTCTGAGAAGTTTCTGTTCAAGTCCTTGGCACATTTGTTGATTGGGTTATTTGCTTTTTTGTTGTTTAACTTTTTGAGTTCTTTGTATACTCTAGAGATTAGAGCTCTATCTGATGTTTGAGGGGTAAAAATTTGTTCCCAGGATGTAGGCTCCCTATTCACCTCACATATTATTTCTCTTGCTGAGAAAAAACTTTTTAGTTTGAATTTGTCCCGTTTGTTGATTCTTGGTTTTAACTCTTGTGCTATAGGTGTCTTATTAAAATATTTGGGGCCTGCCCCCACGTGATGAAGATTAGGGCCAACTTTATCTTCTATTAGACGCAGAGTCTCTGGTCTGATTCCTAGTTCCTTGATCCATTTTGAGTTGACTTTTTTGCATGGTGAGAGAAAGGGATTCAATTTCATTTTGTTGAATATGGATTTCCAGTTCTCCCAGCACCATTTGTTGAAGATGCTATCCTTTCTCCATTGTATGGTTTTAGCACCTTTGTCTAATATAAGGTAGTTGTAATTTTGTGGATTGGTCTCTGTGTCCTCTATTCTGTACCATTGGTCTACCTGCCTGTTTTGGTGCCAGTACCATGCTTATTTTGTTACTGTTGCTCTATAGTATAGTTTAAAATCTGGAATTGCGATACCACCAATTTCACTCTTCCTGCTTAGAATTACTTTGGCTATTCTGGGTCTCTTATTTTTCCAGAGACTTTCATTCTTTAGAAATTTCCATCCAATAAAGATCAAGAGGGGCAGGGTTACAAGGACAGGTAAGATAACTGGACCCCTGGGGCTGTAGGAAGGCACTCCCAGGCATGAAGACACACTTGGCAACATTTTTTATGACTTTCAAGATCAGGGCTACCATCTGTGGCCACTTTGATGTGGCCAGATCACTGGAAGTGACCAACAGAGCCTCACCAATCAGGAAAGGAAAATGCTGGTCACAGGACGTGGCAGCCTCCCACAGAGATGACCTTTACATAAGCCCAAAAGCAAAGATAGAAGACCTCATACCAACAGCCCACGAGAACCAAGTCCTAACAGGAACCATGTGAGTGAACTTGGATGCACCTGCTCCCTGAATTGAGCTGGGGTTGGTGATTATCATAGCTTACATTAATTGCAGCCTTGGGAGAGTTTTTTTGATCTGAACAACTCAAGTAGTTTTAGAAGCTCTGAGGCTCAGTTGTGTTGATGTGCTATGTTTGGGGGGTTATTTTGTTTACATGACAAAAGAAAACTAATAGAGCACTTTCTACAATTGAGTTTACTGCCTCGTTTATGGTTCTGTGGCTCCCTAGGTATCCCATCTTTGGTAGTCTTCAGATGATTTAGGGATTGCTTGTTTATTTCTCTGCCTAATTTACTAGACAGTAAGCAGAATGGGATCTGCCCCTTTCTGGTCACTGCCCCTTCTTTGGTCAGCATTGGGCAACATTCTCTCATTGTTCTCCTCTTAGTGTATTACAGAGGATACCTACTAAGTTAACAGCACACAACAAATATTGGGAAAAAAAATGAAGTCCCATAGGGCATGTCAGCACATATCAGCATGACAGCACTTTTTGACTCAGAAATAGTACAGTGTACAAAGAGAAAGACTTCCTATTGTTACATATTTTGAAGATTAAGGAAAAAGATGGTAAAGAGAATGTCTCTCACAGAAGAGTCAGAGAAAAATTCAGTCAGGAAAAAAAGAGTGTCTAATTTATTAATTCTCTAAAGAAAAAAGTGAGAAAATCAAGTTAAACCGTGTGAATTTTACTAATATTAAGATTTATGAAGTTTTTTTGGGGGGGTGGTTGTTTAAGACAACTACTCTGATAAGTGCTCTTGGATTTGAGTAAAGTACTTGTTGAATACCTGGCCTTTTATATCCCTGATATTCTGGTGGGATTCGGATTATTCTCTTCTGAGGGAGGCGAACCTTTAAGGACCTGTTGTTAGTATCTTCACAATCACCTCCTTTCCCATCCTCTTTCATTCATTTCCACATTAGATTTTAGAAGTGATTAATAATGACAAAGAGGAGGAGGGGAATTTCAAGCAACTTGATTGCCACAGGGTGCATCCCCTTCTGCTTCCAGTAGAACTGGTCTGTGGTGGATTTCAGGAGATCCATCAGCTTGTTCTTCTAATGAATACTGCCAAGAATTCTATGCTTGTGTTGCTTGAGGCAGTGCTCACAGACATTTTTCATAATCTCCTACTACTTCCTTAATTCCTGGACGTTTTCACTTCAGATTTTATTTCATTGCACAATTTAATACTTCTCTCTAGCACTACTCTACAATTTCTGCTAACTTCTTTGATAAGAATCACCTTGGCTATGTTCAAATCTGATATTACCAAATCTTTCTGTTAATATTCTGATTCTTCAAAATCTGTGTGTTTGACCAGTGTCCAAGGTGATACTCATCCATGGGGTTATTTCAAAATCACAGGAAGACAATTTACATGAGACCAGTGGTAAATACTTGCTACAAGTATCCATTTATCCTAAGTCACTTGATGGTTTTAATTTCACATATTTTACAACCATTACTATAACTTTACCTAAAAATAATATTTTATTTTAATATTTGCCTACATAAAATTTAAAACTTCTATACTAGGAACACTATTGCACTTTGGAATGTAGAACAATCAGACCTCTTTCCTATCCTTCAGAAGCTCATGTTTTTATAGTATAGTGAAATACAGGTTATGGAGATAAACCTTTCCAAAAAAGAGAATTAGAAATACCAAGGCTCTCATGCCAGAGAATGAATTCCATACCACATGTAAGCATGGTAATTAAATCACTCTTAAATTACAAGGCTAAAAGAAAACACATTAATTCATATGCTTCTGTCAATGGGAAATGGACGAAACAGATATATGGAGGCAATTCAACACTACCAGGAATTAATTACATAGCTTTTCTTAGAAAAGTAATATTAAATATTTATCAATGTAATGGAGTATATGTTCATTACTGATGATTTGACTCTTACCCGGAACAACACGTAAGACAGAAGAGGGGATAGTCGTTTGGAGAAGTGGAAGAAAAGGAAAATAAATACTGTGCTGTGGGATTTAGTTAAAGGGTGCTAAACAAGTCCTGTGTCTGTGACTCAGCAAGCAAGCACACTTATTACATGCTAATAAGCTTGTCAATAATGGAAGTCAATATGATCAGAGTCTTTATTTTCACGTGTGTGACCTTGAACACTGAAAAGCATCTTTGACATCATCTTTAACCATACAATTTGCCACATGACATGTAATTATAATCATTACACGATTGCCATATGTCACTGTCTCCATTTAAAACTTAGGGAGTATGGATTCTCTTTACCACTAATCGTGGGAGTCTGGCCGTATGACACCTGTTGACTGCTGGATACAGCTGTGCCCTTCACATGAGGTCATTATCAAGAGGCTCCATTTCAGTACCTAATGAAGATTCAATGGTGACTCTCTACCAACAGTTTATGAAATCTAAATCTAAGGAGTTGCACAGGTATAGCGTTTCCATAGAGTACTTTGTAGAAAATGGATTGGAATCTGCTATGGTCTTACATCTCCTTGACAGTCAATTTTGTGCCTTATTCGCAAATGTAGCACTTTGTGTGAAGCAGTTTGCCATTGATGTTACAAATCCTAATGAAGTGCTTTACCTCCTGCCAGATTTCAGTGGGGAAGGCTTTCAAATGTGTTTCCATTTATACATGCCTGTTTTTTTGCCCTTAGTGCACAATGAAATCCTACTGAATAATGTGCTTTACTTTCCATTTCCTTTCTCTGGGATGTATGTTGAAAGGCAGGAAGTAGATTGGTAAGAGAGGAAAGCAATTAAGTCATAAAAAATGGGTGTGCTTTGCCTAACATAGAAGTATTGTTATAAATAAGAGATGCATAGAAGTCTGTATGTAGACTTCGGGATTTCCTTCCCCATGCCACTGCTTCCATTTTTCTATCAATGGTGAGACAGCTGTGATTATATTTTTGTTTCTCCCAGTGGTTGCTAGATCTCCAAAACACTACATTCTATCTTGCAGCTTCAGAGTTTTAGAGATCTTGTTCTGAATTTCTTTTCTTTTTTAGTCCAGAGCCACCAAGAGCAATAAATTTCAGGCACAAAGGGAAACTGTCACACATGACGACAGTGAATGAAGAGCAATATATGTCAAGTAAATAAAGAAAAGTCACAGAAAGACTTTAAAAATTATAAACTTCAAAGTACAAAACGTTAAAAAACATGAAAAGTTTAAAAATACATCATTAAAATGTTTATAGAATATTATATATACAACTAATGACTTGCAATTTCACACACACACACACACACACACAAGAAATGCATGAGCTGTATTTACATGGGTAGTAGGTGCCATAGAGGCCTGTACATTCCTGAAAATGTCCTTGCTTTGAATAAGCCTTTTCCAGATTTATAGATCCTGCCTGTGCCTGCTCCAGTATGTCACTCCTATGGATCTTTCCTTCTGGTTTGACACAACTTGGTTTCCCAGGCCAAACAGGAATTGCAAAAGCAGAAACAAAGGCAGCCTTAACCAACCCCAAAATTGGCAGGAATGTTAAACTATTCTGATAAAGGGTGAGCATAGCATAAAGGTGCAGGTAACTGCTGGTTCTTATATTGTTCACAGATTTTAAAATATCTATATTTATATAGATAGATAGATAGATAGATTTATCTCTTACTCTTGACCACATCTATATGTCTGGTATTTAGCATTGCATTTCTTTTTATTTGTTCTAATTAGTTATACATGATAGTAGAATGCACTTTGATACATCATACATAGATGCAGTATAATTTCTCATTCTTCTGGTTGTACCTGATGTAGAATCCCACTGGTCACATAATTATATATGTATATAGAGTAATAATGTCTGGTTCATTCTACCATCCTTCCTACCTCCATACCCGCTCCCCTCACTTCACTCCCCTCTATCTAAAGTAACTGCATTCTTCCTGAACCTCCTCCCTGCATTGTGAATTAGCATCTGCATGTCAAAGAAAACGTTCAGCCTTTGATTTTGGAGTGTTGGCTTATTTCACTTAGCATATTCTCCAGCTACATTCATTTACTGAAAAATACCATAAATTCATTCTTATTTAAGGCTGAGTAATATTCCAATATATATTTATATATGTATATGTATATATATATTTATATATATACATATATATATATATATATATATATATGAGAATAGATAGATAGATATCTCCAATATATATCTATAACATTTTCTTTGTCCATTCATCAGTTGAAGGACCCCTAGTTTGGTTCCATAGTTTTGCTATTCTGAGTTGAGATACTATAAACATTGATGTTGCTGCATCACAAAGGATTTAAAATTAGCATTGTATTTCAACCACGTTCATCAGTCTAATTTAATTTTTAGTAGCCAGTCCTTAATAACATAGATTTATCTGCAAAGCTGAGGTCTAACATGCCTCTTGAACTCCAGGTCCCAGAGTGTGTCCAAATTCATTGTCAGGACTAAGCTGCTCTTTCAATGGCCTTTCTACCACCACAGTCGATTTCTTCTTAAATAAACCCCCATTTTCTCCTCTAAATTCAGAACATTGTCAATGATATCTGTGCCATATCCATCCATGGATTCCTGTAAGTTTCAGCTATTGCTTCTCTGACATCTGGAGATCCCTATATGTCCAATCTGTGGTGGAAGAAGATGGCCATTTTTGTCCATTTAGATTTCTGACCAGTCATATCCAAAGACATCCCTTGGGATAACATCAGATCTTAAGATTTCCTCCTGATATAACTTTTCATAGCTAAAAATGTATGCTTTATTGACAACTCCAAGAGTCATGTAGTCTAAACTCTTCTCTGTTTTGATACTTTTCTTCTGAAAATGATTCTTTACATCCTGTTTTGGAAACACAGCAGGCATTTTTTTATGAAATGAGAGGTGTATTCTAATATCCCAGTAGTAAGATGAAAACAAATTTGAAGCACTCCTACCTAAAACATTTTTTTGGCAGTATGGTAAAATAAAATAACTCAAAGTCTATTAAAGCTCATCAGACATGGAATTCTAGCACTACTTCCAAGATCAATGATTAGTGACTTAATAAAGAAGCAGTATTTTTAAACCTTTGGAATAATGAATTACCACAACTGGGAAGGGTATAGGGAATATTGTGATAAAGAAAATTTCAAAGATGACTTATTAGCTAATCAGAAGGAGTAAAGCATGGGCTTTGGGTGAATAAGTTATTTCTCTTATCTTTTTCATTTGGACTCCACTACCCTTCTTCATTTCTCACATAATGGTTATCAGATAGTTTACCCTTTTTATTAGGGACTCCAAAGTGATTGATTGGCAGAAGGTGGCTTCAAGTATGAGGCGTTTAATTTTAGCAAAAATTTGCATAGACCTACATTCATAGAAAAATTGAATGTTTATTGTTCATTTTTTTCATTGTCTTAGCATATCAATAAAATGAATAACTAATAAAAATTGAGTAGAATGCCACAGAATGTGGATTGCTGTTCGTCTAAGGTGCAAACAAATGTACTTTCATAAAAATCCTGACTTGATGGTCTATTTTCTTCTCTCTGTCCTTTTTTTCTTTTCCTTTCTTCTTCTTTTTTTAAATTTCTTTAACGTACAAAATATTATCAGTGGGTATGAATTTCAGGAATGCTGGCCTCTGAAAAGAGAAAATTTCTGAGTTTGCACAGGTGTAACAACTATGCCCTACATAAATACATCTATCCTCTTTAACATGTCTCTGTGTTACCCAGGAACTGGGTTAATCTAGTGATTCATTTAATCCCATGTATGTATATTTTTTTATAAACTCTTAAGACCACTGCAAAAACTTGCAAACATATTTATATTTATTTTCTAGGCAGCATTATTTTCAAAAATCAAAAAACACATTTTTATCAGTAAGTTTACAGCCAATACACTTTCTTTCTACACATTCTGTGACCAAAGTTTAGATGGGTTCAGAAGAGATATGGGCAGATGATTTAATAAGATAAATAAATAAACAAACAAGCAAATAAATAAATATGACCACAGGTTAGCATTTGGGGAGATTTTGATCTGCCAGGGGACCTCAGGCTAATTAGAAGTCAAATTGACAAGCATTGATGCTACTTTCTTGGCCAGATAGAAATTAGTTCTTGTTGGAAATTAGCATATGCAAGTCCTCTAAGCTCACCACCTCCATTGCTGCCACCTCCAATGCCAGGAATCCCCTGCTCTTGGGACAGCCCTGTTCCCTCTGCTTCCAGAAAGATGACTTTCTGGGCAGTGCTCAAATCCCATCCATCCCTCCTCTCACCCACACATGGATCCACTGTAGTCTCTTTCCAAACATTTCCCACAGATGACATCTGATTTCCCACGCTCTCCATGACTGCCAAGCTCCAGACTTTTCTAGAAGGAGGAAACCTGAGTGCAGCTAGACTTCCCGGGAACCACGACTGTGTGACTGAGGGGAAAGAGCCCAGGTGCCTTCTCGGCCTTCCAGAGCCCCCTGCTTGATCTACAGCACTCGTGCTCACCATGAAAATCACAATTCTCCCCTGGCAAGTGAGCTTCAGCCTTATCTGGGACTGAAGAGTCAGTGCAACTGTGCTCCGAGACCTTGTCCTCCCTCACCTCAGCATCTCTGTCTTAGCAGGTCAGGATACCAAGATGAGCCCTCTCTGACATTCCTCCCCTGCATGTAGATAACAATTCCCATAAAGAGAGTCATTTATGCTTTATATTTATAGTCACTTACCTGTAGAACATTTTCCATAAGTCATATAGTAAATAGTCTGTGATTTCTTTTATAGTGTCACATTTGGAAATGCAGCAGGGTTATAGGAAACATAAAGCACAAAAGACCACTTTTGTGTATTTTGTAATACTGCCTTCAACCATGGCTCCATCGCCCCACCACCTTACCCACTGTAAACATACAAGTTAAACCTGGGCAGTGGCCATGGCTGTCACTGCACTCTGATTTGTAAAAATGGAATCCTTGTACCTGAATTGATGGCATTTTATTTTCTTAAAATTTTTGCTGGCTATGGGAAAGGAGAAATAAAACAGATGATCAAACAAACCTATCATCCCCCAAAACAAACAAACAAACAAACAAAGAAACAACCCAACCAATAAATGGGCAAAGGAAATGAATAGGCACTTCACAGAAGAAGGAATATAATTGATTAATAAATATATAAAAAATGTTCTACATCTCTAGCAATAGAGAAATGCAAACTAAAACAAAACTCATGTTTCATCTCACTCCAGTAAGAATGGCAATTATCAAAAACACAAGTAATGATAAATGTTGGCGAGGATGTGGGGAAAAGGTACAGTCATACATTGCTGGTGGGACTGCAAATTGATATAACAACTCTAGAAAGCAGTATGCATATACCTCAGAAAACTTGGAATGGAACTCCCATTTGACCCAGATATTCCACTCCTGGGCATACCCGAAGTATTTATAATCAGCATACTGTAGTGACACAGCCACATCAATGTTTATAGGAGCACAATTCACAATAGCCAAGATATGGAACCAACCTAGATGCCCTTCAACAGATGAATGGATAAACAAAATGTGGTATATATACATAATGGAATATTACTCATCCTTAAAGAAGAATGAAATGATGGCATTTGGTCATAAAGAATGAAACTTGAGACTATCATGCTAAGTGAAATAAGCCAATCCTGAAAAACCAAAGGCTGAATGTTCTTTCTGATAAGTGGGTGCTAACACACAATAAGGGGGCAATGGGGAAGGGAAAAGTAGTTCATTGGATTGGACAAAAGAGGATGAAGGGAAGGGAAAGAGGATGGGAATAGAAAAGACAGCAGAACAAATAGGACATAACTTTTCTATGTTCATATGTGAATAAACAACCAATGTAACTCTCCATCATGTACAACCACATAAATGGAAAGTTTTACTTCATTATGGATAATATGTCAAAATATACTCTACTGTTGTGTATATCTGAAAAGAACAAGTTAAAAAATGAACATTAATTTGTTAAAGAAAAGAAAAAGCTCTGTAAGAAAATGTGATTCAAAGAAAAGTTTTATACTTATGCCATACTGAAGTCATACACATGTTGTTGTGCCTGTTTCAGATAGATTTTGAGAAAATAAAGATTTTGGATTGAGGTCATCACAAAAGATTATCTGGAAATTTCTTCCTGCGTACAACATAAGTGATAATAACTACATTATTAACAATGTTCAAATAAATTAGAGTAACATGAAGTAAATTAGTACAGTCCCAATAAAAGGAGACAGTCTCCATGAAGTTTAAAAGCACAGAAATAAGCTGGGGATGCAATGGTGAGGCACTTAGGAGGTAGATCCTTTAAGGGAGCAGGGATGAAAAGAACCTGGGGAGTGATAGAGGTCCACAGCAGGCATGACAGCTTCAACCAAAGAGGCTGAAATAAGTTGAGACTTCTGCCTGGGGCTACAGGGGAAATCATTGCAGACAAGACTTGGGTCAAGTCCCTCTTTGGTTGAATAACTGGAATTGGATTATCACCAATTTTCCTGAAATAGAAGCATTTAGCCATTGACAAAATATCTGAGTGTGGATTGGGAGTCTGCTGGGAATGCTCACAAAGTCTGATGAGAATGAGTAGGTGAAGATGACAAAGTAGAAGATTTTCTAAGAAAAAATTCCCACAAAATTAGACCCTATTCTTTAAATTCAAGCCTCCCCACCTGCCCCCAAAATACTAAAACAGATACCAAAATTTATCAGCAATTATGATACACTAGACTTAATAATCTCAAAATGACAAAAATAAATTAAGCACTGTAAATTATAAAATGAAGAAATAATAGGCATGGGAACAAAATAAGATATAAAATAAACATCTATACATGAGAAATGCACAGACATCTATTTGCAGTGCTGAGTTCAATAGACACCATACTTTTTTTTTTTTTAACTTGAGTCTGGGTAGAACATGCAAAATAGGTGAATATTAACTAGGTCACATGGAATGTTGTTCTGATTCCAAGGAGTCGGGATGGATTTTTTTTTTTAATAAGACAAAACAATATATTTTAATATTTTAAAAAATATTTAATATTTGTGGATTAAACAGGAAAATTACAGAATATTTAAAACTGAATGCCCATCCTAGGGGATGCCCAAAGTATTCTGTCACTGTTATGCATTGCGTGGTCTCCCAGGGTTTACTTTACAATCTTAATGGACACCTCAAGACCCTGTAACTCTTGCTTTCTGTATGCCCTCAAAATAAGCACCACGTGGAAGAGGCCAGGGTTCGCCACCAGTGGAAGCAGTAGCTGGGCTCACTTAAAACATAGGTGTGGCAACCTTTGAGAGATGGAATGACAGGAAAGAAATCCTTGGGAAATAATTCCCTAGGCAAATCTGGGCCAGCAGTTTGCTCAGGACTTTTCTCAAAACTCTCTTACGAATGAGTTTACACTTTTACACTCTTGATCCTGGAATGGGTGAAATATGGGCAGTTCCTTAGAAGTCCCCAAGACATCTTTCTTATAATCCCCACACTAATTATTTGCCTTTTAAAATACTGACCCTAATCTCTTCAGCAGCCACACCTTCTTCGCTTCCAAATTTATACTTTCTGCTTTCCTTATCAAACTGCAAGTTTTTAAATCTTTGTGATTTGATTTTTGCTCTGTTCTCCTTATCAGTCTGGCTAACACAAGCAACAATGCCCACAGCAAACCGTGCACACTGTACTATTTTGAAATTTCCTCCACCAGATTAATTATTCTGTCACCTTTGAACTCAGCCTCAAGGTTTCAGGGAATGGACAAAACAGGAAATTTCCTTGCCAGAATGTGACATGATTGCATTCTAGTCCAATTTCTAGTCCAATTTCCAGTACAGTCCTCATTTTCATTAGAAATCACTTCAGCACAGTCTTTACTCTTGCATTCCTATCATAATCAAAGAAATAATGCTATTTATTGGTATCAATTTTCTGTTAGTCAGTTTTCTGTTGCTGCGACAAAATACCTGAGGAAAAGTATTTAAAAGGAATAAATTTTATTTGGCTCAGAATTTCAGAGTCTTCAGTCTATGATCACTTAGCCCTATCAATTGGTGCCTCTGAAAAGACAGAACATCATGGTGGGTACTGTGTGGTAGTAGAAAGAAGCTCACCTAAGAGTTGTTAGAGAAAGAGAGAGAGAGAGAGAGAGAGAGAGAGAGAGAGAGAGAGAGAGAGAGAATATGAATATGAATTAATATGAATATGTGCCAAATAAAAAATATACTTTTTAAGGGCATGGCTCTAATGATCTATTTGGTCCAACTAGACCCCATCTTCTGAAGTTTCCACCATCTTCAAATGAACCATTAAACTATGAATCCATCAGTTGATGAATCCATTTTTGAGCTCACAGTCCTCATGATCCCATCAGTTACCAAAGACAACACCCTTGAAAACTGATACATTTGGAACCAAGTCTTCAACACAAAAGGTTTTGAGGAACATTTAAGATCCCAACCATAACAGGAGGCATGCAGGCATTGTTCTTTACTGTTGAATTGGTGCAGGCACTAAGGTGAAATGATTGTAAATTCAAATCCCTTCTCCTCCAGTTACCCTCCATATCACTGTGGGCCTGTTGAACTCTACAAAACTCATGGTTCATTTTCATTCAAGAGCCTTCCTTGAACACCTACTGTGTGTCTTTGTGTTAACCACTAAGGGCACACAAACCAATGAAAGGTAGTGAATTTCTTCTCTATGACAAAATAGAGAAAGATTTCAGCCTTGAAACCAATGAATCAATTAAGTGAGTCATATCATGGATCAGTATGTGACAGAGTGATATTCAATTATCATTAATTTTTTCCTCCCCCACCACAGTCTCTGGAGACTCAGCTCCTTGAATGCCAAGAGATGCTCTGAGGAAGCTTCTCCTGTTGTCTTGCATAGGAAATTCTAATTCTATTTTGGCTCTCTTGCATGATTACTTCTCTACCTCTCAAACTCTGAAGGGCTTCTAGGGCATTTTTGACTTTCAGAGCCTGTCTTCTATTTTCACATCTTCTTTTTAAATCTGTGGTGAATCCTGAGCAGTTTTCTCAGGATGATCTTCCAGTTCACTAATACTCTCTTTGGCTTTATCCTGTCTACTCTGTGGTCGCCTTATGCTCTTAAGATTTCACTTAGTGTTTATTCAGCCTGATTATGGAGTACCCTTTGTCCTTTCCTTACATAGGAAGTAGAAAAGACTTTTCTGGGTCAGACCAAGTCATGTTCAAGAGGACAAAAACATCCAACTGACTAGGTGCGTTAGGAAAAAAATCCTCTGTTGACTGTTCAGTATTTGAACCAGTGATATTTAGGGGAGCCAGAAGCTAATGTACTTGTTGGAGAAATGGACCAAATTACTAAATATATCTAATCAACCTGTCTCCATATGCATGTTCATTGCAACCATAAGTACATACCTAGGTGGTAAGTAACTCAACACACGTGTCAGTGTGACACACATACCATGTTTGGAGGGAGTGAAGACTTTGAAACTAGGTTATGAGGAAAGAAATATAGCAGAGTGACTCAGCCTCTCCTACCCTCAGTATCCTCATCTGCAAAATGGAAGTCAGAACATTCGGCTCTCAGTCTGACCTTGATCTAGTCTATAGGGGGCTATCCATTTGCTTCTGCTTCGTCACTGGGATCACACATATAGGCCTTCTTATCCTTCCAACCCTCTGCCTAGAAGATTCTTTCCAAAATCCTACAAGGGCTGGATGCTCTTCTTCAGTTAGTTCTTATACAAATAAAATTGGGTCATATTTTCTCTTTCTTCTTCTACTGCCTGTCTTTATATTGGAGTGTTTAATGTATTGTCACTTAAAGCAATTCTTGATAAGGGAGGAGTGACTTCTGTCATTTTGTTGCTTGTTTCCTATAGGTCTGTCAGCTTTTTTGAACCTCAATTCCTGCATGGTTTTGTCCTTTTCTATTTATTTATTTTTGGTAAAACATTTGAATTCCCATTGCTTTCTTTGGGGGTATGGATTATACCTATTACTTAATAGTTTTCATGGGTGTTACATGTAACATGTGAAAGTGATACCACTCTGATATGAATCTAGAGCAGTCTAATTTTAATAATGTACAAAATACTTATTATATACAGCTCCAATTCTATCCCTCCTTAGTTACTGAGGTCACATATTTACATGTGTATGCATTGTTTGTTTAATAATATGGACTAATTAGATATTATTTTTCTAAATTAGTTTCTTAAGTAACATAGACTATCATGAATACTAGTTTTAAAAATTTTCATGAATTTCTCTTTCCAGAGATCTTTCTGTCTTTATCCAACTCTGAATTTCTTCCCAGTGTTCTGAAGCTTAATCTGAAGAACTCCCTTCATACAAGACACATCTAGTAGTGACCAACACCCTCAACTCTTATTTACCTGCTACTATGGTTTGAATATGTGTGTCCCTCCAAAATTCCTCTTAAAACTTGAACCCTAATGCAGCAGTGTTAAGAGATGAGGTCTTCTGGAGGTAGGTCATGAGGTAGCTTCTTAGGTCATGAGACTCCAACCTCCTGGACAAGGGGTGTGTCTTTAACAAGAGGGCTTTTCTAGCATGCACAAGGCACTGATTCAGTCCACACACACATACACAAACAAACAAACAAACACAAAGAAACACACACACAGAAGAGGACCAATCTTTGAGGCCAGCCTGGACAACTTAGTAAGATCTGTGTCGAAATAAAGTCAAAAGGGGCTAAGGATGTAGCTCAGTGGTAATGCGCTTGTCTATCACATGTGAGGTGCTGGCTTCAACAGCCAGTACAAGATGAAAGAGAAAGAGAAAGAGAGAAAGAGAGAAAGGAAGGAAGGAAGGAAGGAAGGAAGGGAGAGAAGGAAGGAGGGAGGGAGGGAGAAAAGAACAGAACAGAATTTGAAGGAGTTAGATTCTTCTGCTATTTTCAACATGTGAGGACACAGCGATAAATTGCCATGATAGAAGAAGAAAGAGTAGGCAAGCCTTCTTCACACTCTGAATCTCCTTGCATATTGTCCTACTCCAGAACTATGAGAAGTCAATTCCTGTTGTGAAAAATTGCCCAGCCTAAGGTGTTTTAAAACAACAGCAATAAGAACTAAGTTATCTAGGAATGCCTCCATTTCTCTCTCCTATGGGAAGGACACTTTTGCTGGCCATAGGATTCATGGATGACAGGCTGTCCTTCACCACTTTGAATATATCAACCAATTGCCTTTTGGGTTCCAAAATTTCTGACGAGAAATTTGATGAAAACCTTATGGGGAAATTTTGATAAAAGCCCCCTTCCTCTTAGCCCCATGCATGTTAAAAAATGTCCTACAGTGTCTTAGTAACAGAGCATTTTGTTATAGTATCACAATGTCACTAAAATGTTATCATCTTTTTGACACCAACCCTTCTGAGTGGAAAGATAAAGGAATTGAATACCTTGAGTGTATATATGATGAAGTCTTTTATTCCCCACAATCTGTCTTTAATTTTTAAGTTTTTATTTATTTTTTATGTTATTGTACTTTTTAGTTATACATGTCAGTATAATGCATTTTGTCATATTATACATATATGGAGTATGACTTTTTCTAATTAGGATGCTATCCTTGTGGTTGTATATGATACAGAGTTACCCTGTTTTGTATTCAAATACGAGGTTAGGAAAGTTATGTTTGATTAATTCTCTGTCCTTCCCATTCCCCTCCCCTCCCTTCCCTTGGCTTCCCTTTGTCTAATCCAATGGACTTCTATTTTTACCCTCCATACCCTCCCTTGCTGTGGGTTAGCATCCACATATAGATGCTGAAATCTTTAAGAGCCAAATTTATTACCAGTTTTCAGATTTAAAAAGGCCATTGAAGTGTCCTATGGATTTTTATTTCTGCACAAGTAAATATCATTCTTTATAGCCCACTGAAGCAAGTTTCTGGAGTCCTTTCTCATTATTAAGCTGGAAATAGTCCTGGAGGCCAAAAATGAGACAATTGTGGGTTATACTTAACCATGACTGGGCCAAGCTGTGACCTCACAAGAAACCAATTTATTGGTGTTCTAACAACACCTCTGTAAGACCATGGCAGTGACTGGGCTTTTGTATATAAGCACAGGGAGATCATGGTTGTAATCTGTGAGGCTCACAGATTATTAGCTTAATTGGTTGTTTGCTGGTTGTGGTTTTGGTCTTTAGATATTGGGTATTTGACTTTTTTTTTGGGGGGGGTATTTTAAATATTGATTATTTTGTTTTTGTTTTGTTTGTTTATTTGCTTAGAATGGCATTCTTAGTTGGTGTTGCTACTTAGGATGTGTAGTGAGAGTAAAGCAAGTCCTCCTAGTGTATCTCATTTCTCTACTGAGCCACCCCATGGTGGGACATCAGTCTGTACTTGTGAAAACAGCAAGGGCTAGAAGCAGGCGACTGGGAGGATTGCTGCCTGAATTCTGCAAATTTCTTGCTGTGTGCCATGTTGATTTCTGCTTACGCTAAAGATAGAGAAACAAAGCAACTCCAACGAAAGAAAGGCAGACACAACCTGGACTTTGAAAAAAAAAAAAGTTGTTCCAACGAAAGTGGTCAGCTGAGACACAGAAAAAATCTTGAAGAATGACAGATCACACCATATCTCACTTATGTGGAACAGCTGCTGGACGGGGTCTGTGAACTGCCTTGGACTTCTCCACAGGAATGCATTAGAGCTGCCTAGGGACCAAGGGGCCACATTGACCCTCCCGGATGAAACATTAGAGACCGTTTTACCTGAGAGATGTCCCCTCGCCTTGCTCTTCTCTGTCATTTCTCTCTTCTGAGATCACAAAGATATCTCTTAATAAATTTCTGTTTCTCACTAATCTTAAAGTAATATTGATGCCAGTGTTGACAATTGTAATTAATTCTATATTGATATATTATTCTATATTGGTATAATTATACTAATTACATTTCTTTTATGATATTGACTGTACCACTAATACCCTGAAACAGCAACAGGCCCAGATGACTTTTAATGCACATTTTGATGGGTAAATGCTAATGAAAATCAGATAGTTCTGGCCCAACAAAAGAAAATTATAGATAATTTCCATCTACAACTATATTTTTTAAAAAATCTATATCAAATAATTATGTATAGATAAAAACTACTTATATTAGATATATATTAAATATATTAGACATAAAAAATTAAAAATCATTTTAAGAATGAAAAGCATAGAATTATACTAAAAGTCCTATCAATACAATCTATCATATCACCTTAAAAGATATAACATGTACTTTTCAGCAAATACATTAAAATTCCAATGTAAATTAACATTCATTCATGATTAAGGTAAATAAAACTGAACAAATCTTCTTAACCATATCAGAATACAAGAAAAGAAAACCTTAATTTCTTATTATGATGAATAGATATCTACTATAAAAAGTTTACCCCTAAAGTCAACTATATGGCATAGTGTTGTAGTCAGCATTGTAGTGAGATATATAAACTGGAGAAGAAGAAACAATCTCTTTTTTATTATTTGAAGTTAATGTGAGTGTCTTCATGGGAAACCAATCCAAAATGCCACCCTTTGCTAGATTTTGATTCTTTGACCACACTCTCATTAGAAAATAAACCACAAACTGAGATATTCTAAAGCTAGATGATTTATGGTTTAGGAAGTAATTGAAGAAAGTTCTATTGAATGTCTACCATGTATAAGATACATTTTAGCTGATACTTCATACATTTTGGTTAATTAAATTTTTACAATAACTCTGAGAATTTTCATAATAAGAGTATTATAATTATAATTATAATAACAGTATGAGAATTTTCATACTGTTATTATAATTATGTAGATATGGCACCATGGGCTGGATTGAGTTCCCCTAATATTCCACTGTTGAAGCCCTTAACCCCCAGTACTTCAGAATGGGACTACATTGGGAGGTTGAGCGTTTAAACCTTTGATTAACATAAAATGAAGATGTTAGGGTTAACCTTAATCCAATATGACTGGTGTTCTTAACAAGCAAGGAAATTTTGACATACAGAGAGACCAGGAGGCACACTCACTGAGAAGAGACCATGTTAGGACACGGGGAAAAGGCTGCCATTTGGAAGTTAAGGAATCATACCTCCGAAAAAGCTAAACCTACGAATATCTTGATGGCCAAGGCATATAATCTCCAGACCCATGTGGAAATATATTCTGTTGTTAAAACCAACCTGTCTGTGGGATTTTGTTAGGAAGGTCCAAGAAAGCTAATGCCAATTGTAATGGTCCATTTTCATGAATTCATCAATATAAACGAATTGGCCACTTTATAATGAATAAGTATCCATTTAGCTCACACATTTACAGGCTGCAAGTAAAAACAGCACTATAAAGGCTCTGGTGAAAGACCATGAGGCTACATCCTAACATGGCAGGAACTTTCACATGTCTCTATGTCTATGTGGTCTCTCTCCCTCTTCTTTCAAAACCACCAGGATTCGGTCCTGTGGGCTCCACCCTATTTACCTAACCTAATTTAATTACTTTCCAAAGGCCTCACCTAAAAATGCCGTAGTAGATTAAGTTTTTTTTTCCCTGTTAATATCATTAATTTATCACTTTGGGGATTAAATTTCTGCTTCAGTTAGGGGATGGCAAATCATTTTTAAATAATAGCAGATATAACTAAAGCTCAGAGTGTATGTCATCTATCTCAGGTCAACCAACTCAAGTAGGAGGAGGAATATGACTCAAATTTATATCTGTTTAAATATGTTTTTATATTGCATCATGCTGGCTTCCATATATAGTGGTAGTAATATCATCAGGTATTATAAGTAACATTTTGCTAACAGTGAAAGGTTTTAGATATTCTCAAAGGAGATCATGACATTTTCTGTATAGAATTTAATCTGTTGAAGTTGAGTAAGGGTGATGGAATTGACAAAACAGCCTGCCATCCAGGATCCATTCTGTATGAGGTTCAGCCTTTCCCTCTAATGTCTACTGGCCATGCAGACTCTTTTTTCGCTTTATTTTATATTATGGGATTTCTTGTCAGTGAATAAAAGGAACAACTAGTTTTTAACCATTATTATATCTGGCTTTATTCAATTAAAATGCAGAAGCATAGCCCATATCTTCTCTATGATCTGTACCACAACTTTTACCTGCTAGTTTTCAATCCCCCAAAGAAGTCACTCTGTTCATAGTCTAAGTTGAGAAGCAATTACCAATAGGAGATTTTGTTTTATTACCACTCATCTAACCTTTACTATGTAAGAAAAACTCAGCTCTGATATCTTTTTTTCTTTTGCAATATTTCTTGGGCTTGTAGAAAAGTCCTGGAGCTGAGTCTATTTTTGTGGGTGTCAGCATTTTCATAAAAATGACTCACTTTCAAAGAGTATGACATTCTGAGTCCAGAGCCTCATAATGTTAAGGTGAATAAAATGAGTAAGGAAAGATCTCTTGTATCTATAAAGAATTTCAAAAGGCATATGATAAAAAAGAAAGAATTTTATGCACTTATTACATAAGCTTACATTTTCCATTTGAGTACATAATCAAAATAATGAAGGTGAAACCTTCTATTAGAAAATGATACATTCTTTAATTTGAGACACTGAACTGCATCTGACTATAAAAACAGAAAGTCCTAATGAAGCTAAAGTTGTGAGATTAATTGCTCTCTTATATTCATTTTTAATGAAGAGTAACAATTGACTTGACAGGCTAATTATTATAACATCCTGGGTCCACAGTATGTAATAAAAGTTATAATGTACCAGTCAATCAAAATCTTTCACTTCTGTTACTGTGCTTGAAATCCTCAACTTCTTTGTTTGTCATGTTAACTGGATGACATATGGAAATTACAAAAGGTGTTATCCTCAAGAGAGAAGAGAAGCATGAAATATTCAGCACATATTTCTATTGTAATTGGTATGAAGTGGCTTTGGGTACACTGAGCATGCATGCTTTCCAATTTTATAATTATTATTATCACCATGAAGCATACTGAAATGGAAATTTTGATAAGATGCACTAAATCTTAGTGCATTCTTATTTTTGCATAGTATAGGTTTTTATAGAATGGAAGGAGATTAAATTTAAAATACAAGCATTTAATGAAAGGTATACAGATACTATGATATGTAGAAGTCATTTCTGATGTTCCTGAATTGTCTTAATATAAATTAAGTTACACTATGCTCTCTTTACAAAACATAGAGAAGATGTTTTATGGGGAATTTCCTGCTTTAAGAGCATGTGTTTGTAATTCGTTACCTGACTGTGTATGATTCTTATTTCACTTGCATTTCCATTTTCTGATGTACTTGCCCAATTGTGTTTGTATAGCACCCTCACATTTATATTAAGAGCTCCTGTGAACAAAACACAGAGACAAAACTACAATGAAAAAAAGGAACACAGTAAAATCAGTCCAGCAGTCCAGCATCCAAAAAGGTGGGAATTGAAAATCCTGTTTAGTAATATAGTCTGAATAAAAAATAAGAAAAAATCTAAGATGCTAATAAATATCACTGTAGGAAAACAATGCTGATGCATTTTTAAGAGATGTTTCAGCATCATCCCAATTGTAAGAACAAATTTTGTGCATCTTATAATCTAAGAGACTGTCCATTTCAGAGCTATCATGACCTATTTTACTGATGTACAGTTTCTCATCATTTGGAAATTTTCTTTAATAATTATCAAAATAGCAGTTTTATCATATTTTGACAAAGGTATTATATATTGTTATTGATCATATATAAAAATTAAAATATAAAAAACTAATTGAACTAATAATTCCTATTTTTTGATATTCAAGTTTTCTGAAGCATTATTTAACTTGATTTAAATAATATTTGTATTTTCTGCACAATATTGTCCTCTGGGACATCAAGAGAATTGATAATACAGCATTTTTTTAAAGTGTTTTCTATTGTCTCCTAAGCTGCTGGCAATTCTTAATATGTTGGTACTGTTGCTTTCTTCTCACTAAAGCATGTCAGCAGAACGTTATCAGATGACAAATAGAATTCATAGCTTCCTCAAATTTATGGGTGGAGGATGTAGTCTGCTAAAATGACCAGAAAGAATAACAAAGTTTTTACATGTGTGGAGAATAACTACATCACACCTGTCTCCATACTAAGAGCCTAATTTTAAATATATTAAAACATATATATTGAAACAGCCTAATTTTAAATATATTAAAATATGAATAGCAATATCTCTTAAAATTAAATGTATATATTAGTTTCCACTAGGTTATTCCATATCAATTTGACTTCTAAGACATCCATATTCTAGAAAGACACACATAATGGAAATTTTTGGTAATCTACTTCACTTATGACTAAAATTTCTACTCAAATATAGAAGTGAAAAAAAAAGATGGGCTCTGTCCTTGGGCACTGTGTAAGATGTCATTTACTGCAGCTTATGCAGTTCAAGTCAGTTTCCTACAGGGAAAGAATATGCTTATGCTTTCAAATTTGGGCTCTTTTAATTAATCTTTCCAATCAATATACTACCTGAAAATGAACAAATCACATTACTGGTTATGTATAATTATGTTTTAGTCAGCTTTATTGTCACTGTGATCAGAAGACCTGAAAAGAACAATGTAGAGGAAGAAAAGTTTGTTTCTGCTCATTGTTTCAGACGTTCAGTTCATAGTGAGCTGGGCCCCAGGTGAGGTGGCACATCATGGCAGAAGGGCATGGAAGAGGAAAGCAACTCAGAACATGGTAACAAGGAAGCAGAGGACTCTGTGACCAGGGACAAAATACAAGCTCCCAAAGTATTTCCCCAGTGACACACCTCCTCCAGCCATACTCACTCACCTAAAATTACCAATCCAGTTAATCCATATCAGTAGATTAGTGCACTGATCAAGATAAGGTTCATACAACCTAACTATCATATTTAAATATCCCTGCATGGTCTCACCTGAGCTTTTAGGGGACACCTCACATCCAAACCATAACAAACTATGTATCCACTAAATAAAGCAAAAATTTCAAAATAAAAACAGAAAATAAATTTGTTTGATTCTGGTCCTGTAACACTAATCCTTCATTAGTGTGCTGCTAAAACCACACCTATAATAAAATATGTCAATATCTCAAACTTAAGTCTTGAGCCTCCTTGTTTTCAACTTTTGCCCATCTGTGACTTTTTGTATACCCTTGAGGGAAAAACACTCTCAGTTTACAATGCATCTTATTTTGAGGTCTTTCCAATATTAAATATAAAAAAGACATTGCTTTAATCCTGCTCTTGATACATTGTTTCTTTTTAACTAGAGACTGGATTACCTATTTACTTTCCATTTCTCTCTCACAATGTCTTCTATATTTTGCATATTGAGGTGATTGCTCTGTTTGCTTCAAAGTGTTAATTGACAGAGTACTTTCCATTTCTTCTCTCCCATCCCACTGGCTAACCTCTGGATGTGACTTCATTAAAGCATTTTATCATTATCTTCTTCTTTATCTGTATTATTTGCTTACATTTGCATTCCATTTTGTGAAAGAAAGGATAAATGTGGTCAAAATAAGACAAGATAATCTGTCTTTTTATTTACGTTTTATGACTTGTGATGTGCCAAGAAACTGAAAGAAACTAAATGTAAATATCTACTGAAGCTCTGAGTTCTATATTTTTCTTAGCGTACTGAGAATTCCTCTAGTCAACTGAGGGAGCATTAGGTGTCAAGCCTTCTTTTAATTGTAGATGAACCGTCACTTCTTCAATACATATAAATAGACATATAGATGTTTACAATTTATTTTCTTTCCACATTTCAGTGGATGTTCTCACACAGTCTCTAAAATGCACTGGCTCCACTTGGAGTTCACTGCTGCACTGCAAAACCCTTGATCTTGTCCCAAAGTCAAAGATGGGAAAGGTGACATCTTTGATCTTCTGCTGGTGCTGACCTCTCTCTACCAGCAAGGAGTTTACTAGTTGGGAAAACTTTGCATCTTGCAAAGACTAAACCAAAGGGCAGTAAAGAAAATGTTGTTTCTGTGTAATTTCCTTGTCACTGACTTTGAAAAAGTTCCCTCCCAGGTAAGAAGCAAGGAAAAAATAAATGATCAAAATATGCCCACTAGCTTTGAAATGTTGCAGCTGATAATAGAAAGTAGTCACTTTAGGTCTTTTTTTGTCCATTATGAATAAACTGTGTAGGCAAATTTTTCTTTTTCATCTATTTTCACTAGGAGATAGATAACATTGGTGAATAGAGGCTAAATCTTTCCTCATATTTATTCTTTTTTGCATTATAGCTTGTATGAACCCCTACAATATTACGTATTTCCTAAATAATTTTGGCTCTTTTTCTTTGATGAGACATAAGCAAATTCTCAAATGTCAATTACATTATCAACTACTACTGACCATCTACAGTGTGAATAGCATATGGTAGGGACCAGAGTAAAAAAAAATATGGTCCAAAAACCTTCATGAAACTCACTCTAGCAAGCAAGACAAAAGCACAACCATATAATACTAATAAAATCTGATATGATTATCTAGCTGTAAGAATTTTTTTAAAAAGAAATAATTAATTTTGCCTAAAGAACAGAGAATGGAATTTGGCCTTGAACGGTGAATAATTATCAGCCAGAAAGAGCAGAATTTTATAGAAAGAATAGAAAACAGGAAGAAAAACAAAAACAAAGCAAAACAACAACAACAACAACAAAAACCCGAGAGTCTTAAAAAAAAAAATGCTTGTTTCTTCCTGGTGTGGTGGCACACGCCTATAATTCCAGTGGTTTGGGAGGCTGAGGCAGGAGGGGCACAAGTTCAAAGCCAGCTTCAGCAATTTAGGGAGGCCCTGAGCAATTTGGTAAGACTCTGTCTCAAAATAAAAGAATTTTAAAAAGCTTGAGGATGTGGTTCAGTGGTTCAGGTTGAATGCCTTTGGGTTTAATGCCTACTACCAAAAAAAGTAGGGGGGGCTTGTTTCTTCCTTATGTTATAAGAGAGAAATAATGATAGGCAAACAGGTTTGTTTGTTTGTTTGTTTTTAGAATTTTTGTGCAAATGTTAAAAATGTCTCAAACATCATTTATGTTAAGATGTTTTATAAACTTTATTTTATACATAAGTCATTTATTTTCATATTTGGGAAATGTAATTCATATGTTAAATTACAGGTATTTTTTCTAATAAACAAAATAAAATATTTCTGAATATAAGATGATTATATTTGAAGACAACTGGTAACTGAGGAAAATTATGATAAAATATAGGAAAAGGCAGAAAGCAGAACAGACTGAGGACTTAATAGAAGAAACTCTTGTGCACTTTTCAGTCTGCTTTTATTAGAATAGTTTACTTTGTAGCATTTTATATCTTTTTGTCTTTCTCATAAAGTTTAACTTTTAGGAGAGTCTATTTAATTAGCTTGGGCCATGGGCCCACTGTTTTACATGGTAGAAAAAAAGGCAGCACACATAAATTGGGCAGAATACTTTTTTTTTCTTTTTTTTTTTTTTTTTTTTTTTGGTACTGGGGATTGATCTAGGGGAACTTTGCCACTGAGCCACATTCCCAGCCCTTTTTAAAATATTTTGTTGGAGACAGGTCTCACTGAGTTGCTTAGGGCCTCACTGAATTACTTAGGCCAAACTTTGAACTCACCACTGTGCTAAGTCGGCAGGATACTTTTCTAATGCGGATTATTAACAAAAAAAGATTGGAAGTGATAGTCGGCTTGGACAAACAACAGCTGCTCATTCATTGCATCCCTTGGCTTCTCCTCATATACCCAAAATCATTTTACTTGATATTAACAATTTAACAAACCCAGCATCCTTTGCTATATATACTTCACACTATCAGATGCTTTTATTCTATCATGTAATATACATACATCTTATTTAGATTAATATCTAAATCTATGACATGCATAAGCCTCTCTGTCTCCCCAAAAGGAAGCCTTTCCTAAACTCCGGTTACAGAAGCAACTATAGAATCTCTGAGTTTCATTCTTCTCCTGTTCATTGTTGTTAGTGTTGTTACCTTTCTTCTGGATATCTTATAATCTTTGCTGTGTATGACCACAATCAATATGACTTTTATTAGATAAAAAAAGAATAAAGATATGACTTTTTAAATGTAATCCAGTCAGCAAAGAACATAATACTTGCTTCTCCAATTATTCATGTCTATAATTTATAATTATGGTGCTCCTTCTCGTGACTATTTTCCCTTCCTGTGTCTAAAAACTTAGCTATTGGGAGTACTTTCCCTAAACCTTAATTTAAAACATCTGATTTCCTGTGATTCTTCTTAAATAACTCCTAAGTAGTAGTCTTTGTATAAAATTTACCATGACACATTAGTGAAAGTAGTGTCCTCCAAAGAGACTATATTCCTCTGTACAATCTTTATTTGATAAAGTCTACTTACCAATGATTTGCATATTTTTGTCTGTCAATCTGCTAGTATAAATTGTCTACCACAGTTATTGCCATTGCAATATTATATGACCATTTTTTGTACATCAGAGTGGAAGCTGAACCGAGGAGGCAAAAAATAGGATTTATTGTAGAGAAGAGCAGATCATGTATTTTACAGTCATCATTTCTTGATTCTTGGACTTCTGCATTCTAGCTCTAAGAGAAACAGTACCATACGGCAAATGGTTCAGAAATACAATGCATCCTCCATAACAGTGTCTTAAAACAAAAGGTGCTAAGAGCAGTATCTTAATGTCACACAGGTTAAATTTTCCTAAGAGTCTAGCAGCATGTAAACAAGTACTCCTATGAGATTGACTACCAAAGGCAGGACTTTAATCCCCCATGCAGGATATTACTCTCCAATTGTGAGGATAATGCTTCCCAAATGCTCTATCCAATTTCTCACAGACATGGGAATCACTGCAACTGCTGTGTCTTCAAACTAGTTTTAAGAGTCACTAACAATGTACCTTGGTATTGCTTAGTCTTGGTATGGGATCCATCCAAATTTCACCAGTTTTAATTTCATTTGATAAATGTATCATAACAGGACACCTTAACATTTTCAGAATTCTAAGTAGCTTTTCAAATATTGTTTGTCCTTATTAATTGTAGCAGAACAAAGCTGAATAGCATTTCATTTATCATACAGGTTATATCCTGATATTCCTCCAGACTATTCAAACTCCAGAAATTTTCATGAAGTAAAATTTGATAAATCTTCTATTTTGTCAGATTATTTTCCATCCTATGAAAGTATCCTTTAAACACCTACATATCACACAAGCAAACTCTTACTCTCTGAACATTAGCATCATGATATTCTCATTTTTATTTGATGGCCCCTGGAAGATTGTTTAATCATGAACTGAATTGTGATTTAAAAAAAGAAAGAAAAAAAAAGAAAAAGAAAATTGTGGTAGGTAGATATTTTACACAATCCCTAGGACCTGCGAATAAATTTATTTACATGGTAAGAGGTAATTAAATAAAGGATCTTGAGTGGGGCAGGTTATCCTGGATTATCCAGGTGGGCCCAAGCCCATCACAAGTGTCCTTAAGAGACTGATATTGGAATATCAAGGCAAGACAAGAAGTGTGAAGAGGAAAGCAGAGACCACACTGATTTGTAGCCATTAGATAAAGAATTCACATAACTTTAAGAATGTAGAAAAGGCAAGGACATAGATTTTCCTCAGAAAGAATACAGCTTCACTTAACCATTTTAGACTTAAACATCCAAGTCTTTTAGATAATACATTTTTTGCTGGTCTAAGCACCAAGTTTTCTGGTAATTTGTTGCAGTGGCAGTAAAAAAAACTAACAACACTCTTACAAGGACTAAGGGGATATTGGGGGTTGTATTGGGGGAAAAAAAGCCACTTCAATAGCTGAAATGAATAACCAGAAACTATATTACTTTATTGTAGTAAGGCAATAATATCAGGAATAGCACATATAGTCAGGCTTCATTAAATTTAATAATTCCATAACTTTCTAAGACTCATCAGGGATGTTACAAGTCAAATTAAAGATCTGAATGGGGATAGTTTGCGAATTTCTATCCCTCACTTACATTTTAGATCTTTTATTGGGCACTAATATCTGAATTTCTCAAGGATGAGTCATTGTTTTTCATAGGAAAAAAATGTCTGTGATGGTTTCTGCTTGATCATTTCTTCAAAAATAACCCTTACAGAGTAGTCAGTGGAGGATTCTGCCATTTCCTATGAAAATAAAATTTTCACTCTCAGGAATGTGAGAAAAACAAAACAAAATATAGGATGGAATTTTGGTTCAAAACGAGACATCCTTTGTCATCAGAACTCCACAAGCCCCCATTTTTTTTTACCTGCAATCCACAGTCGTATTCTACACTTTTATGTCTCCCAGAATCTCCAAAGGTTGCAGGTGTTTTTCATTATCTACATGTAAAGTTGTTCTAAATATTGATCCAGTCTCTTGTAGAAGGTTAGTAAGAGGTTCAGAGTTTTAATTTGTGGTTGTGAAAGTGTATAGTTTTCTTTTTCTTCAACAAATCACATTTGTCTTTCATTTCCAGTAGCTTTTGCCCCATTGTCAGATGTTTATAAAGAATTTGACTTTTCATGTGATCGGCTTCTCTTTCAATCCATACCCTCATATGATAAACACAACAAGTGAAAAGATGCACATGAGAGATCCCACCCCACATTTGCAATAGATAGGGACAGAGATTTTAGTTCTTTCAATGTCAATTAGCAAATTGAACCCAAGTTTGCTTTATCTAAACTATAATAGTAACTCACTTCTTGAACCTGATGAATGAAAAAACTATGTAGAGAGTAACTCTTTTGATAAATCCAGCCTGATCCAGAATGATGTTTCTCAATGCCCCCATTGGCTAAATGTTTTCACAATCCAATCTTATAAATAATTTCTAGATTTTGACCACACAAATTAGTAAATTTTCGTAAATCCCTCTGGGACCAACACTTAGCTTCAGTATTCAAATTCTGCATTTTACTCTCTGCATATTTTTTCATGATTCTGCTGACTAAGTTCTAAATCAAACAAGGAGTTGTTTGATTTCTCCTACATAAGAAACATGGATTCTTTCCATAAAAGGGTGTTTAATTGAGTTTAAGAAATCAGAGTTCTTAAACATTTTTATACTCCCATATACTTTAATTGCACCAACTGTTGAACCTATGTTAGTTCTAGTTCTTCACTTAAACAAGATAAATGAAAATTTGTAAATTTGACTTTTAACACAGCAACCTCCAGAATTAATCTCTGAGGTCCAGTTTTGGCAATCTCAGCCCTAGGGCTGAAAAACAGAAGAACTTTCAGCACAGCACAGAAAGACCCTGAATTTTAGTCCATGCCTTAAGGCAAGAATTTTAAGATTTGAGCTTGTCATTCTTTTGCTTTTAAAATATCTAACATTGTTAGAAATACCTTTCCTCCCCCTTGGTTGTAAAATTATTTGACCTTTCTAAACTTTTCTATGGAAGCTCTTTGTTACCCAAATTATTGCATTCTTTTTTTGGGGGGATACATAGTTCTAGGGGACCACAGGGAGATACTTAATTAGCTGTTTCACTAATGATTACTTTGGGGTACTAACTATCCAGTTCTGGAATATCAATGGGAATCTCAATGTCATTTCTTGCATTTCAATGCCATAACTCATTATAAATACTCTACATTTCATTGTGGTTCTGTTGACTGCAATCCATTGAGAATTGTTGTAGCAGTACTCTGGGTACTTTCTGTGGATATATTTATCTTGGATAACTTAAACTTTAATAATTGAAAATTAAACAAATGGGCTTCAGAGGAACCAATGTTTGGGAGGCTTTTAGAATTTAGGTAGAAAGAACTAATTGGTATTCTATTTACTATAAGGACATTAACATTTTATAAATTCTCTTTTTCATTCATGGACAAAATGTCTTTGAATTCACATATCTTGGTAAACTTTGATTAGTTTGTCTCACTGACCCTCATCATGGTTGGGTGTTGGTGATGGTATGAGAAAACTTGATTTATAATCACATGGAGAGCATGTGAAATGGAAAAGCAGTGTGATGTGGGCATTGGTTACAGGGGTGTGGAAGGAAGAAATACTGATTAGACAAAGACAATAGATAGCCAATGAAATCCTGGGTACGTTTGCAAATTTTTTGAATTTTCAACACAGTTCCTAATAGCTCTCAGTGAATACTCCTTTTAAATATTGGGGAAATCATTATTTCTTTTAGGGCTATTAGTGTATATACAATACTCAGGATACATAAAAGCTAAAAATACTCTGTAAGGCTATCTAACGAACAGTTACATATATATATATATATATATATATATATATATATATATATATAATTAGCACTTTATTTAAATGTTATCATACAAATATCATATTACATGTGACGATTTAATTATGTTGCATGCAAATACATAATTTAATTTGCATACGCCAATTTAAAGTGAACAAATCTTCTGTTCTGTGTGGTTTTAATCTGAAATAAATATGAAGATGATGGATTATAACGAAAAAAAATAAAATCCAGAAATTAAGGACTTAGAATCAGTATCTTGCTTCTTCACTTATTACAAAAATTTGTACAAATCTTTAAAATAAGTTTTAACTTAAATACTTCCTTCCAAATATGACAAAACCAACTTATTTTCTTATCTACTGATTGGAGGTTTATAATAGCTCCCGATAGAGAAGGTGCTACAACTGATATTGAGAATTATCATCCTTAGTTCTTTGGCGTGTACAATGCCTAATTAAGAGGGTGGATTGGCCAAATCAGGCTGAATAGGATCCATTCCTAACCCTACCATTTTATGGTTGTATAATTTTAACCCATTTTGTCATATTATCCCAGCAAGTAGAAAACATATCAAAAGTTTAATATACTATATATTATATAATTACATAATAATACTAAGAATATAATTGCATTAAAATATGACAACTATAACATAACAATATTAAATTAAGGATACATATAAGCTCTAGATCATGCTTTCTACCTGTGTCAATTTTGGTAAAATATTCACAGAATTGAAAACTTGGGACTTAACAAGTTAGGAGAATATACCTCTTTACATTTCAGGAATTTTTTTTTTAATCTCTAAAGTGATAAATAAGGTACTGCAGAAAGTAGTTGGGAGGTTTCAATAAACTATTGCAGTTAGCATTAAGACTAACCCAAATTAAATTTATTCAAAACAGTCAAGATGACTTATCTACTGACAAATATTTCATATGAATATGTAGCCAACAAACTATATAACTAAACAGATTTGTATTCTATACCTCCATGGTAACCTCTAGTTTAAATTTACTGTATTGACAAGTGAGCATGAGAGGATTGAATAATTTAAGAGAAATTTAAAAACTGTTATTAACTTTCTTATGATTTCTCAACTAACTAGAAGTGAAAAGGAGTAGCTGATAAACTCAGTAATTCTCAAAAGTGTTGGGTTATTTTTAAGTAATTCTTTTGTTCTTTCTTCTTATGTAAGTTTCTCTCTTAATAAACTGTAAACAGATGCATACATGGGTAGTGAGTCTGATCTATAAAGGAAAGGCAGAATTTATCCTTTTACCTCCAGTATTTTTTCTATAATGTAGATTAACAGTTGTTCTCATTTTATTTTTCCACTGGTAAAGAACTGGAGGACCAATAGGAATTGAGGAACTAAATTATGTTCTGTGAAAATCAGCATATTAGAGACAGAACACATAAAGGTAAGGTATTTTTTATTTATCTTTCCAAGTACCAAGTGACAAGGTGATTAGTTTCCACTTGCTTGTGACTTTTCTGACAAAATGATTTTAAAAGGCTCACACAAAGACCATCCTCCTTAAAAGGGGGAAGGAAAGGCAAAAGTCCCCAAAGTTAAAAAAAAAAAAAAGATGAGATGTAATTCAACAATAGGCCCAAGATGATAAATCAAAAATCCCAACCTACTCTTAAACCCACAAATATAACATTAGACACAATTAGATCATACATGATAGCTCCCTTTAGTCATTCATTTACCACTTGATTCTCTCAGGATGCTTTTAGTGGCTAGTGATAGAAAACCTGAGTGAAAATTGATTAAACCATAAGGATTTTTATGACTTTGGACATTACAAGACACGTGGCTCAAATGTTTGTTCAGCGACTTGAGAACCCCAGCAAGGACTTGAGCTTTTCTGATACTTTTGCTTAAGCATAATCTGTTTATGATGATGTCTCTTCAAACATCCTGTTTGTGGGGCTGTGTAACAAAGAGGAAAGAAAGATGGGCTTGGAACCTCTGGTAAAGATCTTCCTTGTTCAGCCCTAGATAATTTCAACTACATGACAGCATCATAGCTGGTCTTAGTTAACAAAGAACCTTAGAAAGCTGGCATCTTTTATCTTTGCTGTAGGAGGTGGACAACAGAGAAAATTTATTTGGAAATCATTGTGTGGTAAATAATCACAGCATTTACCATGGAATTGTTTGTATATGACTTTTTTGTTTTTCAAAAGAAATCCTGGGAAGAGAATATATTAGGTATACGAGGTTGCCACAAAATATACACAAAATGAATGGCTTAAACAAAAACAAAAAACAAACAAACAAAAAAAAAAACTTTGAGTTTTGGAGGCTGGAAGCCCAAGATCAAGGTTTCAGCTAGTTTGGTTACTGGAGAGTGCTATCTTTCTGGCTTGTTAAGGCCACTTTCTTGCTGCATTCTTACATGTCCTTTCCAGGGTGTGAATGTATTGTAGGGACTAAGGGCAGCTCTCTGGTGTATCTTTATACATAAATACTGATTCCTTCAGATCTTATGACCTCATTTAACCTTAATTATTCTCTTAGAGTACCCATCTCCAAATACAGTCAAACCAGAAATTATGAATCTAACATGTCAGTTGATTGGAGTCTCTGAAGGCATGTACCAAGTGACCTACTTCTTCCATCCATGCCTGTCCCCACCCATATTTTCTTTCACCTCCCAGTAGTCCATTCAGCTATGTATGCACTAATCCACAGATGAAGTCGGAGCCCTCATGATCCAAACACTTGCCAAAAGCCTCACTTCTGAACTATGCTAAATTGCCCACCAAGACTTTAAAACATGGGCATTTAGGAGACATTTCAGATCCAATTCAAAACAATAATTTCATACATTAAAGTACAATATTTTGACATGTAATAAATTAAGCTAAGCCATAAATGAATGAAAAAGAGGGGTTTATTAATTTATTCATTTCTTTATTTTTATTTACCAACTATGTCTTGAATTTCTTCTTATAGTCCATAAAAATATGCTGTGTTCTGGTATTTAAATTTGATTAAAATCCAGTGTTGTCTTAAAAAAAAAATCCATAGACTCTCAGAGTAGAGAGACAAGTGGACCAATTAAAGCTGGCTACTATAAAAGTACACAATGAATATTATGATAGAAGTATACCCACCAAGTTAGTAAAACAAAGAAAAGTACATCAAACAAGTTGCCTGGGGTCATGAATGCTCCACAGGAAAACAAGTAAGTTAATGAACAAAACAAACAAAACATGGATTTAAATTGAGTTTTATCAAATGAGTAGCTGTGCTATTAAATAGAATTTAATAAGTAATTAAATGGCCAGGTGGATTTACGCTGCTGAGATATGAAGGAATGGAAGAAATTTAGATTGATATCTTTGTTTCAACCTGGTTGAATTTGAAAGACAATCAGATGGAGATGTACATTTGGAATTTGATGTATTTGGAACTGAGTTTGGGAAGACTTTTTTGAATTAAATATAGATTTTTAGCATTAAGTGTGCATGACTAATAAATTAAATGACAAGCACAAAGAAGCCACACCCTCCAGGAAAAGGGTATTACTCAAGAAAAGAGCAGTATCTCATGGAATTGCAATATTAAGGAGTTGAGAGAAGGTTGTGAAGACTAAAAGGTAGTCTAGAATAACCGAATTTTATTCCTTTGAGAAATACTTTGAATAACAGATGAACATCCAACTTTGATTTTGAGCCATTTCTATTGACAAGATAGAAAGTAATGACTTTAGAAAATTTGTTAACATTTTTCATCCTATAGGAGCTGTTAGTAGATAACACAATTTTTGGTTTATACACACAAACATGAGGTTTTATTAGAGAGTTTTAAAAATGTGCACTATAGTTGTTAAAGTATACTACCATATCCTCAAATTTAATCCTTTTACACTGTACCACTCACCAGCTTCAATTATAAATTTGAGGAAAGACAATGCATGTGGCACTATTACCTACAAGTTTGATGGATTTAAGTTGTTTAAGAACCAGGTACTAATTCTAGAAGCAATGAGACTTCATTTTCCTTAAACATTTGGAAAACTCATCACGACCCTGTCCATAAATTGCATTAGGAAACATCACTTAGATTACATAAAATAAATGAGGTAATGACAGTAGGATAAGAAACACACTCCTTTGACAAGATAAATGGAACTGTCTCAAGCTTGCTAAACCAATTTCTCAGATATTCCTCAGTGCATAAAGTCCCTGTTGAGCACAGATATATTTTAAATCTCAAACATATTTTGATGCAACTAAATAAATTTAAAAGCATTCCAATGTCCACCTTGTCCTCCCATCACACTGTATGATTGTATAGCCTAATTAACTTTTTTTATACTCAAAAGTTTTCATTTTGACATATTCCATCCAACAACACTAACATTATATTCAAGCTGCCTCTTCATGAGAAAGGGATAAGGAAGACAACAATTGTGCTTTATTCTACCCAGCTGAAGTCTGATCTAACAAGAGAACTTTTCCTTTCTACTTCCTATTTGACTCCTGCTAGTTTCCCTCTCATATTCTATTGGTATTCTTTCTATTTACTTACGTATTGTTTCATTTGATTGATGTTTTATAGGTATATATAAAGGTGGAATTCATTGTGGTAATTTATGTATGAACATAGCACAATTTGCTTGATTTAATTACACAGTTCCTCCCTTTCTAATCCCTCTTCCCTCTCCTTCAATCCCCTTCCTCAACTCCATTGATCCACCTTTTATTTTCATGATATTCCCCCCTTTGTTTTCCTTATTTTGTTTCTGTTTCTATATATGAGAAATCACATTTGACCCTTAGTTTTCTGAATCTGGTTTATTTTGCATACCATGTTGTTCTCCACTGGCATCCATATATCTCAATGTCGAAATTTCATTCTCCATTTTGTATAGATACCACAGTTTCTTTATCCATTCATCTGTTAATGGGTACCCTGGCCAGAGAATCAGGAAAGAGAAGGGAATTAAGAGAAAACAGATATGAAAAGAAGTCAAATTATCTGTTTGCTAATGACATAATCTTATACATAACCCCCTTAATAAAAACTCCCCCAGAAGACATAGAGCTCATAAATTTAGCATACTGGTAGGATACAAGATCAACAGACAAAAATCAATAGCTTTCCTCTATTCCAATAATAAACCTGCTGAGAAAGAGATTAGGAAAACAATTCCATTCCGTTCACAATAACCTAATAAAATAAAATAAAACACTTGAGAATTAATCTAACCAAGGAAGTGAAAGATCTCTACAGAGAAAACTATAGAACACTGAAGAAAGAAATTGAAGAAGACCTTAAAAAATGGAAAGAGGCTTTTGGATAGGCAGAATTAATATTGTCAAAGTGGCCATACTACTAAAAATATTACACATATTCAATGCAATCCCCATTAAAATATTAATGATATTCTTCATATAACTAGACAAAACAATGGTAAAGTTTATTTGGAAAAATTATCCTTCCAGAATAGCCAACGCAATCTTTGGAAGGAAAAGGAATGCTAGAAATATCACAATACCTAATCTGAAATGTATTAGAGAGTTCTAGTAACAAAAACGGTATGTTATTGGCATCAAAACACACATGAATACCAATGAAATAAAATACAAGACACAGGTGGCAGGCAGCAAGATGGCGGCGTGAATGCAGCGGGCAGTGGCGGAAAGCTTAGATCAGCTTTTCCACAGCTCCTGTAGCAGCATCTGCCCCAATTTCAGCTGAAGACTGAGGGTCCCCAGGGACTGGAAGAAATCACAGTGCCTGCTTGGAAAGAAGAAGAGGAGCCGCAGCCGCCGCCGCCGGCCGTGCCGCCGTGCTGCCCTGAGCGCCGCCGGTCCCTCCCCGCCGCCTGGTGACAGGCCGCCCCGCGCCTCCGCGCTCCCACCACCGCCGCCACAGGCCCGCCGGAACTGGAGCCGGAGGCGGAGGGAGTGGAGCGGCCCCACGCCCCGCACGCCACCGCCACTGGCGCCTCGGACCGGGCCGCGCCGAAGCCGCGTCCCGCCGCGCACGAGGGGGAGGGCGCCTCGCCGGCATGGGACCTGGACCTGCCAGGACGCACCGCCGCCCACCCATCCGCGCCACCCGCGTCGGGAGCCCAGTCCGCGGCGCCGGCGCTGAGCGGGCCCCGCTGCTCGAGCGCCCCCGAGGTCCCTGGGCGGCCGAGTGTGCTTTCGCCGCCACCAGGCCCGCACCGCCGGAGCCCCGCGGAGCCACCGCTGGGGACGAAGCCCAGGCCTGTGATTCAAAACATCAAGTCATGAGCCAAGGTGGAGGGAGTCCATCATGACTTCAGCGCGAGCAGTAAGGCTGCAGCCCCAGCTGCACGGCTCTATCGGCCCCATCTCCTTCTCCTCTCCACCTCTCCGCCTTGCTTCTCCCCAGCTCTCTCTCGTCCCAAGCTCAGTCTCTAAATCTAGATCTCAATTTCTTTCCCCCACCCCGCCCGCTCTCCCGCGTGTCCGGTACCCGGCCCCCGTGGCCCCGAGGCGCCCCCTCCCCTCCCCCAACCCGCACCCCCTCCCCGGGGGTCCCGAAGGCCGCCGCCACTGCCGCTGCCGCCGCTGCCTCCCGCGGAGCACCATAGAGCAGACTCTTCACCGCGCGAATGAGCTGCCGAATTAAATGAAACAGCTGATAAGATGAGTGACAATTTAAAATCCAAGTGATCCGAGAACACGCACTGAGCCCTGATCCGCTGAATTCAAACTCCCGGTCACCTACTTCCCACAGACAAACAGCTATGACTCGGCATTAATCCATCCGGCTGAAACAACTGGTCAGCCCTTCTCATCATACGAAGGTAAATGCCTACCGAGTCTTCATAAGTAGTGGCCGCAGGTTTGAAACGGGGCTTGGGAGAGAAGGACCCACCCATTGCATTGGTCGCCCGGCAAAGGGAAACAACGTCATCAGACTGCTGAGGAGGAGATAACTTCGTTGAAACCGACAGCTACAGGTGTGTGATCCCACAGCCTTCCCTCTCCACACATCGGGAAAACCTTAAGGGCCCCTCCCAGCTCTCCCGTAAGGGCCCCTCCCAGCTCTCCCGTGAGTGCTACAGCCAGCCCGAGGGAATCAGAGGTGGTGCGGGTCACGCGGCGCTGAACTACCGCTCCCACCAGAGCTGACTGCTGAGGTCTCTTACACCAGCTACGGGGAAGTGGATACCGGAGGGCAAGTAAAATCCGCTGAGGATTCTCAGCCCCAATCTCTACAAACTTAGGGTCTGAGGGAATGGCAAACTGGAAGAGTGTGCCCAGTCGTTCATGAAAACAGGGCTCCCGGGAGCAGCAGACCTGGCGTGTAGCCAGTATTGTGGTGAGAGGGGCCTGGCTAGAGAAAAAGTGGGAAGTGACTGGACACAAGAGGAGGCCCTAGACACTCAGGATTGGAGACTCGCCCAGTCTGGGAGGAGCTGCTGCACAGTGATTGGTTCCCACGTATTGACAGGAGAAACTTGACCTGGTGGGCACAGCGCCATCTACTGGAAGAGAAGTTAATCAAACTCTAAGACGGCATTTATTAGGTTTTTTTTTTTTTTTTGTCTTTTTCTTTTCTCTTTTTTTTTTTTGATTTGGGGTTTTTCTTTCATTTTCATTTTTTTCTTTCTTGTTGTTTAATTAATTTTTTTTACAAAATATTTTTTTAACTTTTTTTTCTACTAATTTTAATTTAAATTTTTTTTAATTATTATTATTTTTTTTTAATTTTTTTCTTTTTTAGTTCCTATTTTTTCTTCTTTAGTCTTTTCATTTCTCTTATCCCCCCTTTCCTTGAATTCTACCTGCCTACTCTCATTCTCTTTAGTGACTTCATCCTTCCCTTCAAATACCTTTCCTCCCAAGCATCAAATTAATTTATAGAAGTAAACAGTAAGCCAGCAGTCAAACAGAACAAGAAGCAACATGAGCAGCTTCAAAAAACAAGGAAGAAAAGGAGTACAAACAATGCAGGACAGCCTAAATATTCAGGAGGACCTAGAGTCATCAGAAAAATGGTCATATAAAGAACTCAAGGAACACCTTAGACAGATGGAATGGAAACTTAAAGAGGAAACGAGACAGCAAATTCAAGCAGCGAAAGAACACATTGAGAATGAATTACATAAATAGATAAAAGAAGAAGTTAAGCATATCTATCAGGAGATAGAGATTATAAAAAATAATCAAACAATAATTCTAGAAATGAAGGAAATGATAAACCAAATTAAAAACTCAATTGAGAGTATCACTAACAGAGTGGAGCAAGTAGAAACCAGAACGTCAGATAATGAAGACAAAATATACCATCTTGAAAAGAGTCTAGCCAACTCAGAAAGGCTGGTAAAAAATCACGAGAAAAACATCCAAGAGTTATGGGATAACATGAAGAAACCAAACTTACGAGTCATCGGGATAAAAGGTACAGAGATTCAAACCAAGGGAATGAGAAACCTGCTGAATGAAATAATTACAGAAAACTTTCCAGAAATAAAAAAGGAAACAGATATACAAATTGAAGATGCATACAGGACACCGAGCACACAAAATCACAGTAGACCAACGCCAAGACACATTGTTATGAAGATATCCAGTATACAGAACAAAGAGAAAATATTAAAAGCTACAAGAGAAAGGAGACAGATTACATTTAGGGGTAAACCAATACGGTTAACAACGGATTTTTCATCACAGACACTGAAAGCAAGAAGGTCATGGAACAATGTATTTCAAACACTGAAAGACAATGGATGACAACCAAGAATTCTGTATCCAGCAAAATTAAGCTTCAGGTATGACAACGAAATAAAAATCTTTCATGATATACAAAAGTTAAAAGAATTTGCAGCCAGAAAACCAGCATTGCAAAGCATTTTGAGCAAAACACTACACGAAGAAGAAATGAAAAACAATAACCAAAACCATCAGTGGGAAGTGCCTCAGTAAAGACAGAGGGCGAGGGGAAAGACAATTATGGAGAAACAAACTAAATTTTTTTTAAAAAAAGGATAAACAATCAAACATGGATGGAAGTTCAAACCATATATCAATAGTAACTCTGAATGTTAATAGCTTAAACTCTCCAATAAAGCGACATAGGCTGGTATCATGGATTAAAAAAACAAATCCAACAATATGCTGCCTCCAGGAGACACATCTGATTGGAAAAGACATACACAGGCTCAAGGTGAAAGGATGGGAAAAAATATACCACGCACACGGTCCTCGCAAGCAAGCAGGGGTGGCCATCCTCATATTGAATAAAATCGACTTCAAGACTAAGTTAATCAAAAGGGATAAACAAGGTCATTATATACTGTTGAAAGGAACCATTCACCAACAACACATAACAATTATCAATATTTACGCACCAAATAATGGTGCTGCAACATTCATAAAACAAATTCTCCTCAAATTCAAGAATCAAATAGACCACAACACAATAATTATGGGAGACTTCAACACACCTCTCTCACCATTGGACAGATCCTCCAAACAAAAGTTGAATAAAGAAACTATGGAACTCAATACCACAATCAATAACGTAGACTTAACTGACTTATATAGAATATATCAACCATCATCAAATGGCTATACTTTTTTCTCAGCAGCACGTGGATCCTTCTCAAAAATAGACCATATATTATGCCATAGGGCAACCCTCAGTAAATATAAAGGGGTGGAGATAATACCATGCATTTTATCTGATCATAATGGAATGAAACTGGAAATCAATGATAAAAGAAGGAAGGAAAAATCCTACATCACATGGAAAATGAGCAATATATTACTGAATGATCAATGGGTTACAGAAGACATAAAGGAGGAAATCAAAAAATTCTTAGAGATAAACGAAAATACAGACACAACATATCGGAATCTATGGGACACAATGAAAGCAGTTTTAAGAGGAAAATTCATCGCCTGGTGGTCATTCCTCAAAAAAAGAAGAAACCAACAAATAAATGAGCTCACACTCCAACTCAAAGCCCTAGAAAAGGAAGAGCCAAACAACAGCAAATGTAGCAGAAGGCAAGAAATAATTAAAATCAGAGCGGAAATCAATGAAATTGAAACAAAAGAAACTATTGAAAAAATTAACAAAACTAAAAGTTGGTTCTTTGAAAAAATAAATAAGATCTACAGACCTTTAGCCATGCTAACGAAGAGAAGAAGAGAGAGAACTCAAATTACTAACATACGGGATGAAAAAGGCAATATCACAACAGATACTACAGAAATACAGAAGACAATTAGAAATTATTTTGAAAACCTATAATCCAATAAAATAGAGGATAGTGAAGACATTGATAAATTTCTTAAGCCATATGATTTGCCCAGACTGAGTCAGGAGGATACACACAATCTGAACAGACCAATATCAATGGATGAAATTGAAGAAGCCATCAAAAGACTACCAACCAAGAAAAGCCCAGGACCGGATGGGTATACAGCGGAGTTTTATAAAACCTTTAAAGAAGAATTAATACCAATACTTTTCAAGTTATTACAGGAAATAGAAAAAGAGGGAGCTCTTCCAAATTCATTCTATGAGGCCAACATCACCCTGATTCCGAAACCAGACAAAGACACCTCAAAGAAAGAAAACTACAGACCAATATCTCTAATGAACCGAGATGCAAAAATCCTCAATAAAATTCTGGCGAATCGAATACAAAAACACATCAAAAAAATAGTGCACCATGATCAAGTAGGATTCATCCCTGGGATGCAAGGATGGTTCAACATACGGAAATCAATAAATCTTATTCACCACATCAATAGGCATAAACATAAGAACCATATGATCATCTCGATAGATGCAGAGAAAGCATTTGACAAAGTACAGCATCCCTTTATGTTCAAAACATTAGAAAAACTAGGGATAACAGGAACTTACCTTGACATTGTAAAAGCTATCTATGCTAAGCCTCAGGCTAGCATCATTCTGAATGGACAAAAGTTGAAGGCATTCCCTCTAAAATCCGGAACAAGACAGGGATGCCCTCTATCTCCACTTCTATTCAATATAGTTCTCGAAACACTGGCCAGAGCAATTAGACAGACGAAAGAAATTAAAGGCATAAAAATTGGAAAAGAAGAACTTAAATTATCACTATTTGCAGATGACATGATTCTATACCTAGAAGACCCAAAAGGGTCTACAAAGAAACTACTAGAACTAATAAATGAATTCAGCAAAGTGGCAGGATATAAAATCAACACGCATAAATCAAAGGCATTTCTGTATATCAGCGACAAAACTTCTGAAATGGAAATGAGGAAAAACACTCCATTCACAATATCCTCAAAAAAATAAAATACTTGGGAATCAACCTAACAAAAGAGGTGAAAGATTTATACAATGAAAACTACAGAACCCTAAAGAGAGAAATAGAAGAAGATCTTAGAAGATGGAAAAATATACCCTGTTCATGGATAGGCAGAACTAACATCATCAAAATGGCGATATTACCAAAAGCTATAGAGTTAATGCAATGCCAAACAAAATCCCAATGGCATTTCTTGTAGAAATAGATAAAGCAATCATGAAATTCTTATGGAAAAATAAAAGACCCAGAATAGCAAAAGCAATTCTAAGCAGAAAGTGTGAATCAGGCGGTATAGAGATACCAGATTTCAAACTATATTACAGAGCAATAGTGACAAAAACAGCATGGTACTGGTACCATAACAGGCGGGTGGACCAATGGTATAAAATAGAGGACACAGAGACTAATCCACAAAGTTACAACTATCTTATATTTGATAAAGGGGCTATAAGCATGCAATGGAGGAAGGATAGCATCTTCAACAAATGGTGTTGGGAAAACTGGAAATCCATATGCAACAAAATGAAACTGAATCCCTTTCTCTCGCCATGCACAAAAGTTAACTCAAAATGGATCAAGGAGCTTGATATCAAATCAGAAACTCTGCGTCTGATAGAAGAAAAAGTTGGCTCCGATCTACAGATTGTGGGGTCGGGCTCCAAATTCCTTAATAGGACACCCATAGCACAAGAGTTAACAACTAGCATCAACAAATGGGACTTAATTAAACTTAAAAGTTTTTTTCTCAGCAAAAGAAACAATAAGAGAGGTAAATAGGGAGCCTACATCATGGGAACAAATTTTTACTCCTCACACTTCAGATAGAACCCTAATATCCAGAGTATACAAAGAACTCAAAAAATTAGACAATAAGATAACAAATAACCCAATCAACAAATGGGCCAAGGACCTGAACAGACACTTCTCAGAGGAGGATACACAATCAATCAACAAGTACATGAAAAAATGCTCTCCATCTCTAGCAGTCAGAGAAATGCAAATCAAAACCACCCGAAAATACCATCTCACTCCAGTAAGATTGGCAGCCACTATGAAGTCAAACAACAACAAGTGCTGGCGAGGATGTGGAGAAAAGGGTACACTTGTACATTGCTGGTGGGACTGCAAATTGGTGCGGCCAATTTGGAAAGCAGTTTGGAGATTCCTGGGAAAGCTGGGAATGGAACCACCATTTGACCCAGCTATTGCCCTTCTCGGACTATTCCCTGAAGACCTTAAAAGAGCATGCTACAGGGATACTGCCACATCGATGTTCATAGCAGCACAATTCACAATAGCTAGACTGTGGAACCAATCCAGATGCCCTTCAATAGATGAATGGATAAAAAAAAATGTGGCATCTATACACAATGGAGCACTATGCAGCAATAAAAAATGACAAAATCATAGAATTTTCAGGGAAATGGATGGCACTAGAGCAGATTATGCTTAGTGAAGCTAGCCAATCCCTAAAAAACAAATACCAAATGTCGTCTTTGATATAATGAGGGCAACTATGAACAGAGTAGGGAGGAAGAGAAGGAAGAAAAGATTAACTTTAAACAGAGACATGAGGTGGGAGGGAAAGGGAGAGAAAAGGGAAATTGCATGGAAATGGAGGGAGACCCTCATTGCTATACAAAATTACATATAAGAGGTTGTGAGGGGAATGGGAAAATAAACAAGGAGAGAAATTAATTACAGTAGATGAGGTAGAGAGAGAAGTTGGGAGGGGAGGGGAGGGGGGATAGTAGGGGATAGGAAAGGTAGCAGAATACAACAATTACTAATATGGCATTATGTAAAATTGTGGATGTGTAACCGACATGATTCTGCAATCTGCATTTGGGGTAGGATTGGGGGTTCATAACCCACTTCAATCTAAGGTATGAAATATGATGTGTCAAGAGCTTTGTAATGTTGTGAACAACCAATAAAAAATTAAAAAAAAAATACAAGACACAGAGACAAATCCACATGTATACAGTCATATAATACTTGGCAAAAGTGCCTGAAAACATATGTTGGAGAAAAAAATAGCCTCTTTAACAAATGATCATGGGAAAACTGGATGTTCACAGAATAATAAAATTAGATTTCTATCTTTTGCCCTAAAGAAAAGTGAACCCAAAGTGTATCAAAATCCCAAGATGTAGATCAGAAACTTTGCAACTGTTACGAGAAAACATACTGTCAACATCGCAACATATTGGCATAGGCATTGACCCCCTTTATAAGACCTGTAAAGCTGAAGAAATAAAACCAAGAATCAATAAGTGGCATGGCATCAAATTAAAAATGTTCTGCACAGCAAAGGAAACAATTAGCAAAATGAAAACAGAACCTGAAGTATGGGATAAGTCTTCATTAGCTGCTCCTCTGACAGGGAAATTATATCCAGAATATATAAAGAGCTCAAAAAACTTATCTCTCTCTCCTCTCTCTCTCTCTCTCTCTCTCTCTCTCTCTCTCTCTCTCTCTAAATAACCCAATCAATAAATGGGCAAAAGAACTAAAGAATCATTTGTCAAAGAAGTACAAATGGCCAAGAAATATTTTCTTTTTAAGCAGAACTCTTTTTCATATAATTTTTCATCTTAAAGAATAAGTTCCTTCAGTTTGGATTTTATTTGACATTCATTGAACATATAGTAATATAATATAGATAATCTTTCAATTACACTATTAAAACATTTTTTCTCAGTCTGTCATGTTTGACTTGTTGGCGGCTACTTATTACTTAGGTACTTGAAATTCTTAGTAGAAATCCTAGGATCTCAGGAATTTATTTAAGAGAATATAAATACATGGTTTTTAATCAAAACCTTTATAACTTATGTAGTATGCTTTTTCATAAGCGTGCTTACTTTCTGACTCATTTTTCTTTTAATAAAGATTCAGGCCACTGGTTTGCTGAAGTATATCTGTTGAAGGCAACTTTGTTTCTGAATTTTAGGTGAAGAAACTCTCCATCTTGTGTAAAATCTTTCCCTGGGGGAGAGAAGACATTTGATGTGCACCAAAATGTATCATTAAATTACTCTCAGAGGAATAGTTGAAGGAAATACAAAGTGGTATATTTTCTAGTAGTGCCCTGGGCTAGTGCAATATTTTCTCTTATTCTCTCAAAAGATTTCTGGATTTGACATAACAGAGGTGAGAGTAGCAAACACAGGAAGTTACCACCAAGGTATATAGTGGTCAAAGTCCATGCATGTCATATCTAATCAGAACACTTCAAGTTTCCTTCTGCCTCTAGCTTCAAGACCCAGCCACATTCCTGCTGTCTTTGGACAAACAGGACATTGACCAGAACCAGACTAAACTTCTTAAGTGCAGATTGACATGAGATATGACCATTATTTCTAACTTAAGAAAACAGAATAGACTAATCTTCAGTAACCTCCAGGTTACTGAAGATTAGTCTATTCTGTTTTGGGGGATCAAACCTAGGGCTTTGTACATGCTAGGCAAGTGCTCTACCACTGCATTACATCTTCAGCCCTGGTGAGGTTTTTCAAACAAAATATGGTATAAGGAAGGTCATATGAGTTTTATTTGTGACTCTCCAAAGTAAACTTCTATGTTGAAAGCAAGTTCTAGGTGTACCTAATTCCAGACCAAAACCAGGTCAGACTTGGAAATTTTCTCCTGACAGGCATTAGTGAATACACTTACTCACTGAATGAAGCACCTTATGAATGGAAACTTGATTGAATTAATGAATGGAAACTTGAATGAATTAATGAATGAAAGTTGACATACCCTCTTCATTCTATGTTCTATAATTTTGACTCTAGGAAATTTACTTTCAAAGTTTTATTTATTTTTGTTTAATTAGTCTCTTAGAGATTTCAAAATAAGTATATATTCCATACTAACTCATTTTTTCTTTTAAAAATTTTGTTTCTTATTCCTTAGTTATTGTCTTGGTGAATGACAACATCACTTATGCAATCATCTAAAACAGAAACAGATTAATTTAATTTTTAATTAGTTCAATAACAGAGTCCTCTTTGATGATTGCTTTTCAACATGTTTTGTAAGTATTATTTAGCACTTCATCCTATATGCTCCTACTAAAATATAGGATCACATTACATTTTACTGGAACAATAGAAATGGCATCTTTAAATTTGTTTTTTCTCCAATCCTAAAGTTCTCCAACACTTTCATTGCAATGTCTGATTAAAACAAAATAAAATGTGACTCTGATCTTATATCTTTCTTCATTTAATTAGATAATAAGTCAAAAATCTCTGCTCATGAGATAAAACCCAGATTTATTTGTGTTTTGAATATCTGCCATTTTTCAGAAAATGTGTTAGGTTCTCACCTCTTTACAGGCACATTTTCTACTGTTAGTCACAAGTAGGCCTACCACTGCCTTATCTGCATTAAAATTATTCAAAATATAAGAGATATTCAATAAATGACAGGTAAACAAATGAAAAATATATAAACTCTAATGCTTTTTTTTATTCTTGATAACTTTCAAATAGTTTAAGGACGTTCCTTCATATATCAACCTTAACTGAAAATCATGATTTTTTATGCTGATCTTTTCTAATTCTTTATTATCTTTTTTAAATCATATCTTTACTTTTTAATTTCCTTCTTTATAAAACTATTTGAAATCATGTAAAAGAAAAGGGAATGATATATTGAAACTCATACAGCTAGATTCAACAATTAACAGTGATTGACTGCTTTGCTCCTTTAATGTCATCCCCACCAAGTTTAATTTTTATGAAGCAAATTGGAGATGTTATATAATTTAATCAGTAATGTTTGGTATTTGTCACTTTTTTAGTCAGCTTTCTCATTTCTGTGACCAAAAAAAAACCCTTACTTAGCATTCAGGGCTGGGGTTGTGGCTCAGTGGTAGAGCACTTGCCTAGCACATGTAAGGCACTGGGTTAGTCTCAGCACCACATAAAAAATAAACAAAGGCAAGATGTCCATCTACAACTTAAAAAAAAAGAACAGCTTAGAGAATGGAAAGTTTATTTGGAGCTTATGGTTTCAGACTTCTCAGTCCATAAATGGCTGACTCCATTGCTCTGGGTCCACAGTGAGGCAGGACATCATACAGAAACAACCCAGTGAAGGAAAAATTGCTCAGCTCATGAGAGAGAGGAAGGGGCCACAGTGAAGATGCAGCCTTCCAAGGCATGCCCCAAATGACCCACCTCCCCCAGCCATATGCTACCTGCCTATAGTTACCACCCCATCCATTGAAACTGGGTTGAAATGATTGGGTTACAAGGTTCACAATCTTATCACTTTACCTCTCAAAGTTCTTGTATTAACACAGAAGTTTTCCAGGAGACACCTAAAATTCAAGCCATAATAATCACCAAAAGATAAATTTCTCACCATAATATACATTCATGAGCCCTCATCATTCTGTTCAATCTCTTCTAGACATATTTTAGTCTCTTTTTGTGTGAGGTTCAGAGCTGTTCTCCAATAACTAGAAGCTGATAAGTAGAGAAAGATTATCACCACCACCCTTACTCTACATAAACAATTCTAAATAATTACAATTTTATTTTTAGAATAAAACAGAAACTATTTCTTCTTTAATAATTATATTTCTGTGGTATTTCATTTTAATTTACCAACCAGAATATTTTTTATATCTTTTCATGTTATTTATGTTCTTGGAGCCTCTGTTCATAAAATTTTATACATAAATTTTACATCGCTTCATATTTATTTTAGAGAATTTTTAAAAGAGAATCACATGGAAGTGTGAATGACTTTGGTGTCTTAAATGGCTTATAAGGTTTTGCTAAGTATATGGTAAATGGGATAAAACTAAGGAAACAGGACAAGTTAAACAGGAAGAAGTAGTTGAAAGGGAAAAATTAGTACTTTCAAAGTTCCTAAGTATTCAGAAAATATTTAAATTATGGCTACAGTATAATTTGCTTTCAAAATTGATACAATTTCAGTTGTGAAGGTTAAATAAATCCACTTCAAACCACTCTGTAAAAACTAAATTATACAGAAGTGAGACATATCAACCCTGGCAAAAACTCCAAGATACAGGAAATTTTATCCCAATATGACATACAACCTAATATACAATCAAGTCTCATATAATAAAATAAATGCCCATAGACATACATTTAGTTTGTTGGTGAAGCCATTTTTCAATCCAGACCATATTTCCTCTACAACTCATGTTTTTCCCTTTATCCAGTTGATGGAAAAACCCTCCAGTATAAGTGCACATTTATGACACACAACACAAAAGATAATACACTAATTTTTCCTGTCCTTCCTAGTCACATTAATTCTAGAGATGTTATATATGAAATTTCTTCTAGGATGTCAATCCAACTGCCCTTCTCCAATTTTGCTGTTTTTTCATAATGTCAATATGACATTAATAATATTACTTATTTTATATTTTTCTGATTACCTACTATGTTTTAACTTCTTTTAAATGAATGATCTGCCATATAAGTCATTATTTAGTATTCAAATTTTTGGTCATGATGTTCGAATATTCACACCAGTGACCTTTATATATTTTATTTATGCTCTTGGAAAATGAAGATGATAAAACTATTTTGATGTTTCTAATATATAAGTGCTATTAAACATAGAGAAAAACTATGCTTTAAAAATCAAGGAAATTCCTAAAACTGTTATCAGTTAATATGATTACTGTGGCATCAATATTTCTAATGCAATAATAGATAGCAGCTACATTGTTTGGGAAAGAAACATAAAAGCTGAGGAAGCAAAGGAATAAATTCAAACAACTATGGATAATAATCTCAATAAAATTTTTGCAACCTATTGAGTGAGTTAATTTAGCAGCAAAAAATAGCAGTAATAAAGAAAAACTAATGCAAATGTGTCTAATAAATATGTTCAAGATTAGCTCACTTATGAGGAAATAGGTGTTTTTACCAAAGGGCAATCAGATATGAGATAGAAATGAAAATCATATATGATACATAGTGTCAAATTACCTAAAATTTCCTGGAAAATTGTATGCTCATTTAAAAAAAATTATAAATGGACACAATACTTTTTAAAATTTTTTTGTTTATTTTTTATGTAGTGCTGAGACTCTAACCCAGTGCATGATTGCAGCACATATTTTGAGAGACTATGTATTGTATAAAATTCTTCCCTAAGATTCTGAAATTATGTAATAATGTATGAAAAAAAAAACATTAAATAGTATAATCATCTAAGTTGGAAATTGGTAGAGATACACATGGCACTAACTTGTGAAGTTAATATAAACTTATAGAAAAAGATCATAAAGTTTAAATGATCTGCTTATTAGCATAATGAAGATTGATGGCAACTAATTTTCATTGTTGTTTAAGAACATTAATATTGTAGTGAGATTTCAAAATTTTCTCGAATTTTATTCTTAGATTTTTTACTCTATATGTTTTTATCTATCAGATAGTTCCTCTAAATCATACTTAAAATGAAATCTCTATTCAAAGCTATAATCTTCCTAATTGATGATCTAGATTATGTGGTAAATTCTCATAAATCCTTATTTTCCTTTTTCAGTAGCTGAAATAAGTTTAATCATGATTCACTTAGATGAATTCATCTAAATTTGGGGTAGTCAGAATAAAAATGAACTATTATAAAGAAAATCACACACACACACACACACACACACACACACACACACACACTGCAATACTATTCAGCCCTAAATAAAGAAAGAAGTCCTGTCATTCACAACAACATGGATGAACTAGAAGGATACTACAATCTGTGTAATAAGCCAGATCCAGAAAGACAGGGTGGTATTGGGCAGATGTTGATCAAGAGATAAAAAAAATTCAGTTACATAGGAGGAATAAGTTTAAAATATACAGCTAGGCACAGTGGTTTATGCCTGCAATTCCGGCGAATTGCTTTATCCCAAGTTCATGCCCAGCCTGAGAAATTTAGCAAGTTTCTGTCTCAAAATAAAAAGTAAAAATAAAAAAGAACTGGGGGATGTAGCTCAGTGGTAGAGTGTTGCTTGGTTCCATTCCTAGTACTGAAAAACAAATAAACAAAAGAATTTAAGATGTCTATTGTGGTACATGGTGACAATAGCTAACAATACATAGTAGTTTCAAAGAATCCTGAAAGTGGATGCAATTTGTTTTCACCTAAAAAGTGATAATTATGTGATGTATGTGTTAATTAGCTAGATTTAATCATTCTGCTTTGTATATATACTTCAAAATAATGTGTTGTACACAGTAAATACACATAATTTTTCTATCAATCTAAAAAATAAACTTTGAAAAGTAGACTTTTCAATGCAGTAAACTACATGGTTATTACCAACTGGCTGTACATGTACTATAAAAATCTATTCTCTTCCCTATCACAATGAAATACCACTTAACAATAAAATTGAACAAAGTATTCCATGATATGAATGAACCTAAAATCATAATGTAAAGTGAATATCTCAGGTACAAAAGAGCATATACTCCGTGATTCCATGTATATAAAATTCTCAAAAGTAACTATGGTAGCATGGTGGTTAAAAAATAGATCTATGGTTGCCTGTTTCCACCACAGGGGGAGCGAACCCCAAAGAGGCATCAGGAAACTTTTGGGGTGATAGAATTGTCCTTTTATCTTTGACTGTAGTGGTCATTTTAAGCTAACTCATTGAATTACATATTTAGTATGAAAAGTTTATTGTAGTAAGTTACACCACAGTGAAGACACAGAGAGGGAGAAGGAGAGGGAGAGAGAGTGGGAGAGGGAGAAGAGAGGGAAGGAGGGAGAAAACCAGAGATGAAACATACAAACGAGGGTTAAGAAATAAGCCAAAGTATAGTACAGTGAAGTTTTCTGGGGTCAGGTGGGAAAGTAGATGAGCTACCCTGTGCTACCAGTACTGTATATGGGGATGTGTATGCATATCCCAAACAGATGAACTGGTTGCAGGAAAGTTTCCTGACCTTGGCATGGAAATAGCAATGATTCTTGTACCATATAAATAAGTACCCAGAGCTGGGCTTAAATTAATATTATAAGGACATTTCTTGACATATTAGGATCCAATTAATTCTACAACTGAGGAGTAGATCAATTTTATGGGAAACACAAATGAAACAATATTATGGTAAGAACTAACAACAAATATTATATTAAAACAATAGGGCCTCAGTGGGTCAATATATAGCTTCTTCAGGGTCCTAAAGGACCAGATGAACTTTTATGTCATAAGAGTAATGTTCAACTACCTTTATTGTTCAGTTACAAGCCCAATTATTGCCAAGTGTTACAAATGTAGATCCCACTTCTTCATGGAGAAAATGTCAGATATTTTGTGTTATATTTTAAAATTACCCAATCATCCTTATAAGAAAAAAGTATTAAAAACATAGAAATGAATCTGATTTAAGAACCATCTTATTTTCTGTTTAGCTTAAAAATGTTTAGTATAGCATTAATTTTCATTATTGTAAGAACTGACATTTATTTGAATTCACCAATACTTAATCTAATTTCTGACACACATGGAAATAATCAAAATGGGCTTAAGTGTAAGAAATTCTTTATTAATTGCTCTTTTTCAAAAGAAATGAAAGACTACAGTAAAATAGTTTCATACAGTGTTCACTTTTTTTGTTCTTCATAGTCTCCTGGTATGTAAAGAGAACTTATTGCTTTAAATACATAAAACAAAAATTGTTAGTCTCTACCTTGGCTTGTATTACTATAGAAGCATAAATTTTATAAGGCTAACCATTATTAAATTCACTGCTTAAATCATACAAACATATTTGGGATATCTTTTGTTATTTTTTAAGACTTTCCTGCAAATGTATTTTTAATATACACATATAGTTCTTAGTGTCTATGTTAGTTGGCTTTCTATCACCATGACCAAAATTGGGGGTGGGGGTGTTTTTGCACATGATTTCAGAAGTTCAGTCCATGGTTGGACAACTCCATTGCTCTGGCCCTGGGGTGAGTTAGAACATCACAGCAGGAGAGTGTGATAGAAGAAAACTGGTGCACTTAGGCAGCTAGGAAGCAAATAGAGAGTGAAGCAGGGGGGAGGGGACCAAGGCTCAAAATACAATCCCCAAGGTCATGCTCTACTAGCAAACCACCTCCTGCCACCTCCTGCAGCGATGCCCCACCTGCCCAGTGTTACCACACAACAGTAGGCCTTTCAAATTAGGATGGACTGATTAGTTTGTAGCTATCATAATAAAATCATTTTATCTCTGAACATTCCTGCGTTGGCAAAGGAGATTTGGGGGCACAGCTCATATTTAAAACACATCAGTGTATTGTTCTGTAAATATGAATAGACTTCTAGATTTATACCAAGGCAGGTAAAAAAAATATGTAAACATTAAAAAGTAAGTGCAAAGGGAAAGGGAGTAGTGGAGCGGTTGCCTAGAATGCTGGAGGCTGTGAGTTCCATCTTTGCCACATAAAATGAAAACAAAAATAAGGATATATCAAATAATCTGTTCATCTACCAATACATCAATCATTACTGAAGGAGAACACTATTGTTTAGAATAGGGTTATAAAAACAGGTTAGTAGCTGTTATGGTTTGTATGTGAGGTGTACCCTCACAAAAGCTTCTGTGCAAGACAATACAAGAAGGTCCACAGGAAAAATGATTGGGTTGTGAGAGTCTTAACCCAATGACTGAATTAATCCCCTGATACGGATTAACTGAGTGGTAACTGAAGATGGATAGGGTATGGCTGGAGGAGGTGGGCATTGGGGGCATGCACCTGGAATACATATTATGTATCTGACAAGTGGATTCTCTCTCTGCTTCCTGATAATCATGTGAGCTACTTCCCTCTGCTACACTCTTCTGCCATAATGTTCTGCCTCAACCTGAGCCCCAAGGAATGAAGCCAGCTTTCTATAGACTAAGAAAACCACAAGCCCTCAAATAAACTCTTCCTCCCCTGTGGGAAGCCATTCTAGCACATGATTTGAGTTACTTCCCTGGCTGGGTGAGAGGAACTTAGACACACCTGTGTCAGAGCCTTCCCCACCCTGTCTCAGGTGCAAGGGCTTGTGTGGAGGTGTGCCTGGCCACTGACCCGAAGACCAATCACTGACCCTGTCCTTGGAATGCTGCCCCCCTTGACCTTCATTGGATGGAATTTTCCCTTGAATTTTTTGTTCCCCCAAAAAAGCTCACTCCCTGGCGTGTTCTCTCCCTCTCTCTCCCTCCCTCCCTCCCCACCACTCTCTCCTTTTCTGTTAACCTTGCCACCACATTAGGTGTCCAGAGGCTGGAGTTAGGAGAAGCTGTCTCCGGAGCTGGGCATTAAAGGTAACGAGAATTATGTCTCTTTAATTTAAAACTCATTAGTTAATTTTCATGCTTTGAACCTCTTTTATGAAGCTCTTGTGCTGGTCGAGTGGCAGACTCCCCTCCAATTGCTCTGGTCAGATCTTTTACTCACAGCTGTGAAAAAGCTGATAGTAGCTTAGCTCCTAGTTTTGCAGAACAAATTGTAAAAAAAGAAAAATCAAATACATACATATGATATATGCCAGATGTGGTGGTGCACACTTGCCATCCCAGCAACTTGGAAGGCTAAGGCAGGAGGATTGCAAGTTCTAATCTAGTCTCATTAATTTCATAATAACAAAAAAATTAAAGGGGCTGGTGATGTAGTTCAGTGATACAGAAGTCCTAAATTCAATCCCTGGTACTGCCAAAATAAAAAAAGAAAGAAATATATTTGATGTATAATGTATAAGTCAAATACCATAGGCAATCTTTTAAAAAAAATTTAATTGTTGATAGACATTTATTTTATTTATTTTTATATGTGGTGCTGAGAATTGAACCCAGTATCTCACACATGCTCATTTTTATAGTGAACATGTACAGAAAAGGTTCTTTTAGTCAAATATGTGAGAATGATTTATTCTAATTCTTATTGCAGATACTACAAATATGTAGAAAATTTCTTCTAGAACTACACAGACCATGTATTTGTACTTTCGTGTAGAAAAGCCCTTCATCTACTAGAGCAGATGTTAAAATAGACACTGCCTCAATGATATTAGCTGTGGCATATACATTTTTGAGTTGGGGGTTTTATATGATCTTTGCAAACAACACATTACCTACCACAGCCCTAGTTATTGCTTAGTGGTTGTTGGAGAAGTATTGGAGGCAAAGGTCAGTTTGCTCAGCTGAATTTTAGAATATTCCATTTACCATGTGACACAAGTTTGCTTAAGCATCAGTCCAAGAAACAACACTATTACCATTCGTTTTATGATGGCAACCTCATTATCATAATAACCTTGATGGTCAAATCATTGTGACAAACAGCATTTCTACATACTGTCAATTTTTTTGTAATATTGTGAGTTAGATAGTGAATACTATTTCCCAATTACCTATATGTTCATATATTTATTGTGATACTGACACCATGTCCTTTAGATATATTTGGTGGTACTGGGATTTCTCTCCAACACTTTGTTGTTATTCATTATTATTAATTGTTAATAATATTATTATTAATGTTGTTGTTTTATACTGGGGATTAAACCTAGGGGAAATGTACCACTAATCCATATTCCCAGCTATTTTTAATTTTCATTTATTTATTTGTTTTTGATACAGGGTCTTGCTAAGTTGCTGAGAGCCTCAATAAATTGTCAAGGCTAGCCTAGAAATTGGAATCCTCCAAAGTCATTGGGATTACAGGCATGTGCTACAGCCCCCTGCTTTATTTTACTTTTTCTTTTAACTGTTTATTTGTATTTAGACTGAGTACTAAAATGAGAGTACATGAGGAGAAGAGCTATGGCCTGGAAAAGTCTACCAGCAAATAACATACAAAATATTTGTTCAAAAAATTTCCTCAGATGATTTAATAACTTGAATGAGCTATTTGCTGCATGGACTTACCTTGAATGCAGAATAGGTAAGCAGGAACATAATGAGGGTTTGTCCTTCATAATCTTAAAAGCACAAGGGGAATTGAATAAATATATCTTATGTCAACTATATTATTACTTTCCTAAGAAAGTTTTAGGATGTTTATAAAATCAACCAATGTTGACTAGGACCATATAAAATGTCTTCCAGATTTCAAAAAAAAACAACACTATTGTTTCCTATTTTAATGAATCTAGAATTTATTTTTTCTGATTTAGCCAATGTTTCAGATATTACTTTTCTCTAGAATTTGCTAGTTTTAACATTTTGCTTATATTTCACAGATTTTCACTTATTATAGGCACTTTTCTCTTTATGAAATTAAAAATAGAGTAGCTGTTTTAAAATACTTGCCAGTCTTTCTAACATGAAGGTTACCTAAAATTTGGTTTCTGTTGATTGTGTTTGATCTTGAAAATGGGTCATGCTTTCCTGATTGTTGCACACTTGGGTCTGCTCTTAGTCTGAAAGTCATGAAAAGTGAGAAACACACAGTTTCATTCTCTTCATCTAAGAATTAACTACCTCTGGCTTCTGTCTGCTTTTCTTTTTCTTTTAGATTTGTCTCTAGTTGCTTCAAATAGGCCCACTGTCCCCAAATTTATAATTGCTATCTTCAGTAAGTTTGTTTTGATAGAAGCTACTCAGCCAAACCAGAGCAAAATTTTTCGATTATGTTTGTAATGCAGATGCAGGTTTGTTATCTACAATTAATACCCATAATTGAATCAAAAGCCTATTTTTAATCATATTGAATATATTTTTCCTCACTATTCACTCTTCTCACACTCCATTGATTGACTATCAAAGATTATTTTAAACAAAATACTCTTTATAAACTAATTTCCAGAGCATTAATTAAAAGATAATATTCATAGTTGTACTTTAAATGATTCATGATAAATTCCATTTGTAGTCTACAGAGTACAAAAAATTAAATCCTTCAAAGTATTATTTTATAGGCATTGAATTCTTTTGTGACATTTTTTATATACCTCCTCCCTTAAGAAGTTATATTTTAAAATGACATTTAAAAAGTATTAATAAAAAGAGTCACATATACAAGAAGAAAGTAAAGTAGGAAAAGAAGCATAGCATTTTAATAGTAATTAGTTATTGATAAGCATTTTATATAGGTTACACAAGTCTACTAACATTGTTCATAGAAAAATTCTGATGTTTTACATAAATATTTGATATAAGATAGCTTTATATTTCAGTGTTCATCACAAATAATCAGAACAGATTTTAATGCCAAACTTAAATATTGAAAAATATAGCTGCTCTGCTTCTCTTCCAGACTAATAAAGTCTTTGCATAAAGCAAGCATACTCCGGTAAGTCGATATGACAAATAAATTGAATTCATGCTCAAACTAATAAATTGCATACATTTACAAAACATGAATGTACTGTTTCATTTCTCTTGATACATAATCACTATAAATATGGGATATTTTCAGTACAAAGCATAAGTTATCTAGAAATCCATTACTTACTTACTCTTATATCATTTATATGAAAGATATTCTGTACAGTTAGAACAGGCCAATTTATTCTTATATATAGAAAAGCTAGCCATAAATCCTATCTGCTTTGCTTTCATGTTGAATTTTATATTTATTGTGCTCCCTAATTTAAGTCAAGTTTATTCACAAAAAAACATTTTGTGGCATACATTATTATCTTATTTATTATCCTGTTGATATGAAATAAAGCATCCTCATGTCCTTGAATTAACAAACATTACATAAAGCCAATGAAAAGACAATGTAAAAGACAATCACCAACAATATTTTTATTTATTTATTTATTCCAGTAGTCTCTTTAATACAATAAATGTATTCATATGTTAAATTTACATATTTTGCATATAGTTTAACTGTATGTGTATATTTTTAATGAATTTAGAGTTGAAATGAAATTAAAGTCATGGTTAGTTTGCTTATATGAGAACATAAGATTCCTAATACATTTTTGTTCATACACTTTTCCAAAACTTCATTTTCATGTTTACATTTGAACATAGTTGTAGATCCACATACACTGTTACAATAACAGGTACAATATTTGAGTATTTTTGTACTAGGTATTGCAACCAGTGGCACTTTACAATCAGCTACATTCCCAGTCCTTTTCTAGTGTTCATTTTGAGATAGGGTCTCACTAAATTGCTCAGGACCTCATTTGGTTCTTGATGCTTGTCTTGAACTTCCAATCTTCTTGCCTCAGGCCTCCTGAATCTCTGGACAAAATATTAATTTGCACAAATTGTAAGTCAAGGGGATATTGAAAACTAGGAGAGAACCAAATCTAACCATTCACTTTTTGTTGCATGATAGCTATTTTTTGTGATTGATTGTATCTAAAATAACTATATAGAAGACTTATACATATAAATAATGACCTTAGGGTTTTCTAGTACATTTATCAATAAACTACAATTTTTATATAGACCATAAGACAAAGATCATACCTTTTACCATTTGTAAGGTATATGTAGTAACTATATATGTAGTAACTAATCATGTACATTTCCATTTTACATTCTAATCATCTTTATCTCCTTGAGTTTAACAAGAATTCTAAGATTGCATTTTGAAAGAAAGGTATAACAAACCACTATATATTTATTTATTTGTTTGTTTGTTTATTCTTGCAGAATATATTTTAAATAGTAGAAGAAAACACAATGTCAAATGGTTTTTACTCTCACCTAATTATCCTTAAATAATTCTGGACGCTGGCTACCATTTTCTCTCCTTTCTCTTAACTAACATTACCCATGCTTACTACACTTGGCCAAATGCAGATAGGTAATATTCTACTACTTCCAACCCCATCTCACTAAAATCAGGTAATGGTCACAAAATTATATTGTACAAATATAACACATTTCTTGACTTTTTAATTTTTATTTATTTATTTATTTATTTATTTATTGGCACTGGGGATTGAATTCAGAATCACTCAACGACTGAGTCATGTTTCCAACCCTATTTTGCATTTTATTTAGAAACAGGGTCTTACTGAATTGCTTAGCACTTCATTGTTGCTAAGGCTGGCTTTGAACTTGTGATCTTCCTGCCTCAGCCTCCTGAGCCACTGGGATTACAGGTGTGCTCCATCCCACCCAGCTACACATTTCTTAACTTTAATAAAGAAAATCTTATAATTTATGTTAAGGTATCATTTTTTGGAAATGCAAATCAAAATTACTCTAAGATTTCAACTCACTCCAGTCAGAATGGCAATTATAAAGAATACTAGCAACAATAAGTTTTGGTGAGGAAGTGGGGGAAATGGTACACTCATGTATCACTGGTGGGACTTCATATTGGTGCAACCACTCTGGAAAGTAGTATGGAGATACCTTAGAAAGCTTGAAATGGAACTACCATTTGACTCAGCTATCCCACTCCTTGGTCTATATGCAAAGGATTTAAAATCTGCAGACTATAATGATGCAGCCACATCAATATTTATAGCAGCTCATACACAATAGCTAAACTGTTGAATGCCCTTCAATGGAGGAATAGATAAAATAGTGTGATATATACAAACAATGGAATATTACTCAGCTTTAAAGAAGAATGAAATTATGGCATTTTCAGGTAAATGGATGGAGCTGGAGAATATCATGCTAAGTGAAATAAGCCAATTCCCCAAAACCAAAAGCCAACTGTTTTCTCTGATATGTGGATGCTGATTCATAATGGAGGGAACAAGCAAAGAATGAAGGAACTTTGGAATGGGCAGAGGGGAGAGGGGGAGAAAAGAGGGTGTAGGCATGAGAAGGATGGTGAGATGAGATGGTAATTATTACCCTAGGTACATGTGTGATTGCACAAATGGTGTAACTACATTGTGTGCAACCAGAGAAATGAAAAGTTGTGCTCCATTTGTGTATAATGAGTCAAAATGCATTTTGCTGTCATGTATAACTAATTGGAACAAATTATATAAAAAGTGATTTTATTCTTTGGAATGAGAAAAACAGCCATAGAGAAAATATCTGTTTGGTTTCTTCTTTTTTTTTTTTTTTTTGCATGATGGATGTGATCATTATGGAGGTGACTCCCAAAGGTCCTTCCTTCTTTTTTTTATTATTTAAAACATTACATAGCTCATGATATATCATCTTTCATACATTTGACTCAAATTGGGTTTTGAACTCCCATTTTTACCCCAAATACAGATTGCAGAATCACATCTGTTACATATTCACATTTTTACATAATGCCATATTAGTGACTGTTGTATTCTGCTACCTTTCCTAACCCCTACTATCCCCCTCCCCTCCCCTCCCCTCCCATCTTCCCTCTCTACCTCCTCTGCTGTTATTCAATTCTCTCCCTTTTTTTCCCTCCCCCTTGCCCCTCATAACCTCTTATAATTTTATGTATCATTGAAGGTCTCCTACCATTTCCATATGCTTTCCCTTCTCTCTCCCTTTCTCTCCCCCCATTCGTCTTTGTTTACTGTAGTCTTTTCCTCATGCTCTTCCTTCCTGTTCTGTTCTTAGTTGCTCTCTTTATATCAAAGCAGACATTTGGCATTTGTTTTTTAGGGCTTGGCTAGCTTCGCTTAGCATAATCTGCTCTAATGCCATCCATTTCCCTGCAAATTCTATGATTTTGTCATTTCTTAGTGCTGCATAATACTCCATTGTGTATAGATGCCACATTTTTTTTTATCCATTCATCTATTGAGGGGCATCTAGGTTGGTTCCACAGTCTAGCTATTGTGAATTGTGCCACTATAATCATTGATGCAGCCATATCCCTATAGTGCGCTCTTTTAAGGTCCTCAGGGAATAGTCCAAGATGTGCAATAGCTGGGTCAAATGGTGAATCCATTCCCAGCTTTCCCAGGAATCTCCATACTGCTTTCCAAATTGGCCTCACCATTTTGCAGCCCCACCAGCAGTGTACAAGTGTACCCTTTTCCCCACATCCCCACCAACACTTATTGTTGTTTGACTTCATAATGGCTGCCAATCTTACTGGAGTGAGATGGTATATTAGGGTGGTTTTGATTTGCATTTCTCTGATTGCTAGAGATGGTGAGCATTTTTTCATGTACTTGTTGATTGATTGTATGTCCTCCTCTGAGAAGTGTCTGTTCAGGTCCTTGGCCCATTTGTTGATTGGGTTATTTGTTATCTTATTGTTTAATTTTTTGAGTTCTTTGTACATTCTGGATATTAGGGCTCTGTCTGAGGTGTGGGGGGTAAAAATTTGTTCCCAGGATGTAGGCTCTCTATTTACCTCTTTTATTGTTTCTCTTGCTGAGAAAAAACTCTTTAGTTTTACTTGAATGATAAATAGCTCATTTTGGTACATTCTATCAGAAACTTTGCATATTAAACATATATGTTAAACTATATTTTAGATAATACAAAATGCATCAACTGGGCTATCATCCCATATATTTTAAAACAAAAACTATAAAACAATAACAAAACTGACGTGGGATGAATCCTATAATTTTCAGACTTAAAGTTTTATACTTGAACTGCATGAGAGGAAACTCAAAAGACCAACCAAGGATCCCACTAAGTTAAAGTCTGAAAATAAGAAATTGTGGAGGCCCAGATGGCAAGAACATGTGGGGCAGAATATCAAAGGAAGAGAACTATGTAAGAGTTTCAGAGATCTACAAAGAGTGATCACAAATATTTGACTAAAAACTGCTCTGGATAGGAAAATAAAAAATTGCATGAGGCTGAAATTCAGTAGACTAAACAATTCCTAGATTCATTAAGAGAAAGGATCAGTTTGTGTTGCCATCAGCCAGAGTGGATACATTGCATGGACTAAATGGTAGATTGCTCAAAGGGGTTTTACCAAATAGCAGGACTAAATTAGCCCTAAACTAATGGCAACTCTATAATTAGCCTAAGAAAATTTAAAAGCAACTGTATAGTGGATGTAAAAGGACTCACATAGCTTATTAACATGATATTTGCAGTATCAGAAATTCCTCTTCATAATTCCCCTCTTCTACTCAAGAGAATATCCAGAGTTTCTGATGCCTATTTTCAGAAACAGAAATTATTTGGAAACTCTTTCTTTTAGTCTTTGTGGAAAACTATTGTCATTGAATATATCAAGCTAAGTGAACCACAAACAAAAGCAGCAAAAGAGAATCTTTGAGCAAAAAGAAAAAAAGAGACAATTTCCTCTGAGATTAGCAAAACACATTGAAACGTAGGTCATTAAGGAGTAAGCCACACATACTATATAGTATGGCAATGTCTTAGAGATGAGGAGCCTCAGAGGGCTTGGTATTGGAGGACCTTAGCCCTGGAGATTATATCTCAGCCTCTACTATCACTCTCATTTTCTGAGAATGGCACTTAATACCAGTTCTACCTAGTTCAAGAAGATATCAGAAGATATGATGAAAGGATGACTTTAGAATGACTTTCCATAGTTTGGAGAATGTGCGTTGCAGCATTTTGTGAAGCACTATAGGGAAAGGACTTCCTCACACCTTCTACCACCACTTCTGTAAGGATAAATGTTGAATTTCCACCCAACCTATTAAGAAGGAGGCTAAGAGTTTTGTGTAATTAAAAAACAATAAACAAATAGAACCTTCATCATAAATCTTTCTTTGCAAAGAAGATATCACTGCTCTTCTTAATTTGGACAATTAAGTACAACATAAGGTAATTGTGACTGTAGTCAGTAGGAAAATTAAAAACTTTAAGAGTAGAATTCAGAGAAAAATTAACAAAATATGTGATAGAAATACCTAACAAATGTTATGCAGAAATTTTCAGAAAGTGGATTAAAATAGTTAGACTTTGGAAAAGCAGAGAATATTTTTGAAAGTTAGGTTAAACATGGGTTGTAGAGATGGACAATAATTTTCTTTATTATTTAATTTTTATTGTTCCTGCTGTAGATGGACACAATAGCTTTATTTTATGTATTTTTTTAAAGAGAGTGAGAGGAGAGAGAGAGAGAGAGAGAGAGAGAGAGAGAGAGAATTTTTAATATTTATTTTTTAGTTCTCGGCGGACACAACATCTTTGTTGGTATGTGGTGCTGAGGATCGAACCCGGGCCGCACGCATGCCAGGCGAGCGCACTACTGCTTGAGCCACATCCCCAGCCCTATTTTATGTATTTATTTTCATGTGGTTTTGAGGATTAAACCCAGTGCCTCTCACATACTAGTCTTGGGGGAAGCCATTAAACCTCTGATATGTAGAGAATAAATGCAGCATGAAAACAGCATTATCAAAGATTTGCCTTCTTTGTGAAGATAGCAAAAATGATGATGGAGAGGAATTTGGAATTCAGGAGTTAGAGGAACACTACCTGTGATTATGGGAACCTGAGGTATTATGAATATATAAAATACAAGACATAAAAAATACTTAGGAGACATTTTGAAACAATACTTAGCAGAACGTACTGACTACTTGACCATGAAAGATGAGAAGGGGTGGATAATAGAAATAATCAAGTGTTCTGAGCTCAGAATAATACAAAAATTGTTGAAAGTCAAAACAAAATTAATGCTTCCAGAAAGTGAATCTATTTAGAAGCCAAGATTATAAAACTGCTTTTAATCACATCAATATTCCTTGATCAAAAGTAAACTAAGGTAAATAATATTTTTAAATACTTAGGAAAGTATTTGAGCAACTGATTCTAACCTACAAAGATTACTATCTTATAAAATTAGGGTCATCAATATTTAAAACACTATCTAGAATGTAACTTAGCAAAGCAATTTTTTGGTGACATTATGAAGGGCCTGAGAATGAATATTTTGATACAAGAAACATTCCCAAGATGATTCTAATGCATAAGAACAATTCAGCATTACCTAAATTATCTTAATGTTATAAAAAATAAATCAGAGGTAAAATGTCAATTGCAATATTGCCACCTGCTTATAATTTCTTTAAATATATAGTATTTAAAAATATATACTTCTTTAAAAAATAACCATACATATGGAGTCATTAGTAGATAGCTAAATATCAAGTTGATCCCTAAGTTGAGTGATAGTGAAATACTATACATACCAGCCAGTTCCAAAGTAAAACTCAAACATCTTTTTCTGGTTCAAACTATTGTTTTTCCATAGTGAGCCCCTCTGGGTACATGTAGGTTAAGACTTGAGAACAGATTATGTAAGGTAGTTATTTTGAACAAGTAACAGAGTAATAGTATTTATAATAATACCACACAAAATCAAGTAATAAAATCATTAAAAATTCAATTTACCAGTTCTTAAAAATTGAAGTATCTTAGAGATTGGCATATGTGATTTTGTAAAAAAAAAAAAATGACAAGAACAAAAAAAGAAAAAGGAGAAGGAAGGATGCAGAGGAGGAGAAGGAGAAGGGAAAGACTTTTGATGTTACAAAACACTAGTGTGGATTTAAATTTTCTCAGATCAAAAGAAATTGTTTCTAACTTTAACTATGACAGAAGATAGGACAAATGGTAGGAAATAAACATGATCACTTCCAAGAACAAACTAGTAATGGAAATGGGAAGGGCACTACTCAGTGTTTTGGTAGAAAACAAAAAGCGAAGAAGTTTGATTTTACCAAAAATAATTGAGAGAAGGAGAAGAAAAACAGAGTTTTAAATATTTTTATTTAAGTGGCCATTACATATCTTTATAACATATATCCAATTGATGATAATCAGTTTTGAAAATATTCTAAAGAGCTAAATTAACATTCCCTTATGGTATGATTTCTAGTTTTTATTTACTTACATTTTGTGATTTACTTATTTTTCTGAAGTTATATTTACCCAGTAAATGTACAGGCAGGCAGAGAATTAAGTGCACATAATAAAATCTAGATGCATGCATAGTGTTCAGTGAGCAAAGAAGTGCATTTTCCCTAGTATATTAATAACTGTCTTTGCATTGTGGAAACTTGAGATATAGCAAGCAAACATTTAATATATGATGAAGTGCTAAATAAAGGTAAATGGAAAAGTGAGATTGATAGAGAAGCATTACTACTTTAATCCAGATAAACAAAACAAAACAAAAAGGATCATCAATAATAGATTAGCAAATAAATGTAACCAGGCATGGTAGCACAGACCTATAATCCCAGCAACTCGGGAGGCTGAGGCAGGAGGATCTCATGTTTAAAGTCAGCCTCAAAACTTAGTGAGGCCCTAAGCAACTTCATGAGACTCTGTTTCAAAATTAAAAAATAAAAATGGGAACATGCTTTGTGAAAGTCCACTAAAATAATTAAATTTATATATCTTTGTGCACATTCTGCCTCAAATTAAAAAGTAGAAGATGATTCTATCTAGGAGGATGAATGATGAAAAGGAGATGAGATCTGTATTTTAGGTATATTTTAAAGGACAAATTAGAAAACCTGGGACAGACTGAATACAGGAAGAAAAAGAGAAGAAATATGCTGTTGATTCCATTTATCATAATCTGTTTTTATTTAAAGTGTTACACAAAAATTAGTTTTCTCAAAGCACAAAGCTTCCAGCCCTGGAAACTTAAGTAGACAGGAAGAATAGCTCTTCTCCTTACTGCAAGCTGATATAGCTTTAGTTTTAGTTTTTTTTTTTAGAAATATTTTCTATTTAATATCACTAGTGATGCAAAAATTTGAAATGAAAGTATATTCATAGAATACATTTATGCTGTACCTATATTAAGAATCTAAGCAATGATTTACAGAAAACTCTAACTTGCATTTAAGTAATTACTGGAGTGCTCCCCAGTATGTGAGAGTGCTCTGGTGGTAATGAGAGAAGAATTCCCAATCTATGTCCATACTAATAGTGGGGATTATTAACATGTGAATATTGAGTTGCTTAGGGGCCTAGACAGTAACAAAATAGAGTTGATTTTTTCACTATAGTTTGTCAACATTAGTAGCCAATTTTGCTGCTCTTTGTGTGATATGGATGGCCAGAGAAACTCTTATACTGAAGATTCAGGGGGAATAACATATTATAAAAATATGGAGAAGTTTTCAGGTGGAATTTTTTGGGTCTTCTAGGTATGGAATCACATCATCAGCAAATAGTGCTAATTTGAATCATTTTTTTTCCTATCTGTATCCTGTTAATTTCGTTCATCTGACTAATGGATCTGGCCAGTGTTTCAAGAACTATGTTAAATAGAAGTGGTGAAACAGAGCCTCCCCGTCTTGTTTCAGTTTTTTGAGGGAATGCCTTCAATTTTTCTCCATTTAGAATGATGTTGGCCTGGGGCTTACCATAGATAGCCTTTATGATGTTGAGATAGTTTCCTGTCATCCCTAGTTTTTCTAGTGTTTTGAAAATAAAGAGGTGCTGTATTTTGTCAAATGTTTTTTCTGCGTCTTTTGAGATGATAATATATTTCTTTTCTTAAATCTACTGCTGTGATGAATTTCATCTATTGATTTTTGTATGTTGAACCAACCTTGCATCCCTGGGATGAACCCCACTTGATCCTGGTGAACGATCTTTTTGATATGTTTTTGTATTCAATTCGACAGAATGTTATTGAGAATTTTTGCCTCTATATTCATTAGAGATATTGGTCAGAAGTTTTCTTTTTTTGATGTCTTTTCCTGGTTTTGGAATCAGGGTGATATTGGCCTCATAGAATGAGTTTGGAAGTTCTCCCTCTTTTTCTGTATCACAAGATAATTTGAAGAGTATTAGTATTAAGTTCTTCATTTAAGGTCTTGTAGAATTTAGCTGTGTATCCATTTGGTCTTGGGCTTTTCTTTGTTGGTAACCTGATGGCATCTTCTATTTCATTGCTTGAAATTGATCTATTTAAATTGTGTATAACATCCCCATTCAATTTGGGCAAATCATATGACAATAGAAATTTGTTGATGACTTTGATATTTTCTATTTTATTGGAGTACAAGTTTTCGAATTGAGTTCTAATCATCTTTTTTTATTTTTGTAGTGTCTGTCTTGATATTTCCTTTTTCATCACGTATGTTAGTAATTTGAGTTTTCTCTGTCCCTCTCTTCGTTAGCATGGCTAAGGGTTTGTCAATTTTATTCATTTTTTAAAGAACTAACTCTTTGAAAAAATTTTTAATTGTTTCTTTTGTTTCAGTTTTATTGATTTAAGCTCTGATTTTAATTATTTCCTGTCTTCTACTGCGTTTGCTGTTGATTTGTTCTTCTTTTTCTAGGGCTTTGAGATGTAATGTTAGGTCATTTATTTGTTGACTTTTCCTTCTTTTAAGGAATGAACTCCATGCAATGAACTTTCCTCTTAGTATTGCCTTCATAGTATCCCAGAGATTTCTATATGTGGTATCAGTGTTCCCATTTACCTCTAAGAATTATTTAATCTCATCCTTGATATTTTTGTAACCCATTGTGCATTCGGTAGATATTATTTAGTCTCCAGGTGTTGGAATAGTTTTATTTTTATTATATCATTGATTTATTATATCATTATTTTTATTATATTTATCATTATTTATTATATCATTATATCATTATTTTTATTATATCATTATTTATTATATCATTTCTAATTTTATTTCATTATGATCTGATACAATACAGGGTAGTATCTCTACTTTTTTATATTTACTAAGAGTTGCTTTGTGGCATATGGTCTATTGTAGAGAAGGATCCATGTGTTGCTGAGAAGAAAGTGTATTCGCTCATTGAAGGAAGAAATATTCTATATATGTCAGTTAAGTCTAAGTTAGTGATTGTATTATTGAGTTCTATAGTTTTTTTTTTTTTTCAGCTTTTGTTTGGAAGATCTATCAAGTGGTGAAATTTGTGTTTTAAAGTTCACCCAGAATTATTGTGTTGTGGTGTATTTGACTCTCTAACTTGAGAAGAGTTTGTTTCATAAATATAGACACTTAATTGTTTGTGACATATATATTTATTATTGTTATGTCTTGTTGAATAATGGTTCCCTTAAGCAGTATGAAATATCCTTCTTTATTCCTTTTGGTTAACTTTAGCTTCAAGTCTATTTTATTTGATATGAGGATAAAAACCCCTACTTTTTTCCATAGTTCATGTGAGTGGTATGATTTTTCCCAAAGTTTCACCTCAGTCTGTGGATGTCTTTTTCCTACAAGATGAGTATCTTGGAAGCAGAATATTGTGGGTCTTTTATTTTAATCAATTTGCTACTCTATGCCTTTGAGTGGTGAGTTTAGGTCATTAACATTTAGGGTTATTGTTGAGATATGATTTGTACTCCCAGGCATTTTTGGGATTTAACTTGGCTTGGTTTCTCCTTCGATTAGTTTTTCCTTTAGTGTAACACCTCCCTCTGATGATTTTCATTTTCTCATGGAATATTTTGCTGAGGATGTTCTGTAGTGTAGGCTTTCTAGTTGTAAATTCTTTTAACATTTTTTTATTTTTATAATGGAATTCATCTGGTAAAATAAGGGACCCAAAAAACTAACGGAATCCTTAAGAAGAAGAGCGAAGTATGTGACATCATTATACCCAAACCTAAACTATTATACAGAGCAGTAGTAACAAAAACAGCATGGTATTGGCACCAAAATAGACTTATAGATCAATGTTACTAAATAGAGGACAAAGAGACAAACCCATTAAACTACAGTTATCTTATATTAGACAAAGGCACCAAAAACATACATTGGTGATTAATAACCTTTTTAATAAATGGTGCTGGGAAAACTGGAAATGCATATGCAACAAAATGAAATTAAACCCCTATCTCTCACCATGCACAAAACTCAACTCAAAGTGCATCAAGGACCTAGGAATTAAACCAGAGACACTGCACCTATTTGAAAAAAAAGTAGGCCCAAATCTCCATCATGTTGGATATGGTCCTGACTTCCTTAATAAGACTCCTATTTTGCAAGAATTAAAATAAAAAATCAATACATGGGATGGTTTCAAACTAAAGAGCTTCTTATCAGAATAAGAAACAATAGTAAGGTGAATAGAGAATCTATATAATGGGAGCAAATTTGTACCAATTACACATCAGGTCCAGCACTAATCTCAAGGATATATAAAGCACTCAAAAATCTTAACACCAAAAAACCAAATCAATCAATCAATAAATGGACCAAGGAACTGAACAGAGACTTCTTAGAAGATGATATACAATCAATCAACAAATATATGAAAAAATGTTCAACATCTTTAGCAATTAGAGAAATGCAAATCAAAACTACTCTAAGATTTCATCTCACTCCAGTCAGAATGGCAGCAATTATGATTACAAACAGCAATGAATGTTGGCAAGGATGTGGGGGAAAAGGCACACTCATACATTGCTGATGGGATTGCAAATTGGTATAGATGATATGGAAAGCAGTATGGAGATTCCTTGGAAAACTGGGAATAAAGTCGCCTTTTGATCCAGCTATCCCACTTCTTGGTCTATACCCAAAGGACTTAAAAACAGCATACTACAGGGACATAGACACATCAGTGTTTGTAGCAGGACAATTCACAACAGCTAAGTGTGGAACCACCTTGATGCTCTTCAGTTGATAATGTATAAAGAAAATGTGGGATATATACACAATGGAATAGTATTCAGCATCAATAAAGAATAAAATCATGTCATTTGCAGCTAAGTGGATGGAGTTGGAGAATATAATGCTAAGTTAAGTTAGCCAATTTCAAAAAAGCAAATGCCAAATGTTTTCTCTGATATAAGGATACTGATTCATAATGGGGTTTGTGGGGGAGCATGGAAAATTAGAGGAACTCCAGATAGGGCAAAGTGGAGGGAGTGGTAGGGAGGTAGCATTGGGGCAGGCAATATGGTGGAATGAAATGGACAACATTACCCTAAGTAGATGTATGAAGATGCAGATGGTGTGTCTCTAATTTTAGTGTCCAACCAGAGATATGAAAAATTGTGGTATATATGTATAATATGAATAGTAATGTATTCTGTGGTCATATATAACAAATTGGAATAAAAAATAATAAAAATGGAAAGAAAGTATTTCAGAAATGATTTGAAAATTGCCAGGCATGTGGTGGTGCATACCTATAATGCCAGGTACTCGGGAGGCAGAGGAAGGAGGACCACAAATTTGAGGCTGACCTGGGCAATTTAGGGACACCATGTCTCAAAACAATAAAACAAATACAAAAATATTCAGGTATAGCTAATCATGGTTGCATTCCTGGGAATCAAATAAAATGGAAAATCTTCATTTAGCCATTTTGAAAATGTGTGTGTGTGTGTGTGTGTGTGTGTGTGTGTGTACAAACATGTATTTTTTGCATAGAGAAAAACAAACATACATTTCTGATTTATCATCAGAAGCAAGGAAGACCTACAAACATTGAAATACATGACAAAACAAAACAAAGCAAAAGCCTGTCTACTTAAAACAGAATGATGGTCGTAAATTACATTTTTTGATAAACTAAAGTTGAGAAAATTTATTCTCAGTTGATTGCCGTACAAGCAATGGTAAACAATACTTTTTGGGCTAAAAGGTAAGGATAACAGAAGAAAACTTAAATGTAGAGAAAATTTTCAAAATATCCACAAAAGATAAACATTTGCTTAAAACCAATTTGTTCATTTCATAATTTTCTTAAAAGAAAATGTTTGATTAAAGAAAAATATAATAATATCCTAAATGTTTTCATTTTTTGTTGTTTTTCATTTTTTTAAAGATATATACAGTGTTATGCACTATCACTACTTTCTAATTTTACCATTTTATTCACTACCCCAAATGAACTCTGAAAGCAGTAAGCAATAACTCTTCTTTACTCCCACCCCACATGTCTGATTAACTGTTTGCTTACCAGAATTTACCTATTCTGAATATTTCATGCAAGTGGAATCATATATTTTTTTTACTGTGCTATATTCAATTAGCACAATGTTTTTGGTGTTCATCAGTGTTGTAGTATGCATCATAACTTCATTCCATTTTATACCTGAATCATATTTTATTCTCTGTATATTCTACATTTTATTTATTCATTCAGCTATTAAAGAACACTTGAATGTTTTTTCCACCATTTGGTCTACTGGAATAATGACACAATGAACATTGGTATACAAGTATATATTTTGAGTCCTTGAATTTAATTATTTTAATATATAATATCTAGGATTGGATTGAAATTGATGGGTCATGTGATCATTACATAGTTAGCTTTTTGAGTAATTGCTTTTTTTCCACCATGACTACACCATTTTGATAATCCCATTAATGATGCAGGGAGATTTCACTTTCTCCACCTAGAGCCCAACATTATTTTTCATTTTGTAAATTTTAAGAATCTAGTGCACATGCTGTATAATCCCTGTGTGATTCTGATTTGCATTTCCCTAATGACTCATGATATTAAGCATCTTTTAATATTAGCCATTTGTATGTCATTTTCCAGAAATGAAGTGAGGTGAAATTTTAATACAGGTAGAAATTTAATAATAACACAAAGGATCAGTACTAGGTAATTAAAATTATACTGTTGTAAGCTTTCTACCAAGTATGAAGTGAGAAATGTGGAATAAGAGGTGGTAAATACTGGCTATGAAGTGTGAGTGAGTAGAAAACTAACTTTAGTCTATTAAATTAAGAATTCATAGTTTTAGTACACACAAAATAATAAATAATAAACAATTGCTGAAGATTCTAACATTTAATCTTAGAAGTAGACAAAATAATCATAAACAGTATAAAAAATTCTATTGATCAACTTGAGCTATTAGACATGTATAAAATTATATGACCCAAAATGACTTGTCAACAGTACAAGGAATGTTACGAAGATGAGCCATAATTGGAGGAAGAGTAATTGGGGATACATTTTTTTTATTGATTATGTAAAGCATTACATAGCTCATGATATATCATCTTTCATACATTTCACTCAAATTGGGTTTTGAACTCCCATTTTCACCCCAAATACAGATTGCAGAATCACATCTGTTACATATTCACATTTTTACATAATGCCATATTAGTGACTGTTGTATTCTGCTACCTTTCCTATCCCCTACTATCCCCCCTCCGCTCCCCTCCCCTCCCATCTTCCCTCTCTACCTCCCCTGCTGTTGTTCAATTCTCTCCCTTCTTTTTCCCTCCCCCTTGCCCCTCATGACCTCTTATAATTTTATGTATCATTGAAGGTCTCCTACCATTTCCATATGCTTTCCCTTCTCTCTCCCTTTCTCTCCCCCCATTCGTCTTTGTTTACTGTAGTCTTTTCCTCATGTTCTTCCTTCCTGTTCTGTTCTTAGTTGCTCTCTTTATATCAAAGCAGACATTTGGCATTTGTTTTTTAGGGCTTGGCTAGCTTCGCTTAGCATAATCTGCTCTAATGCCATCCATTTCCCTGCAAATTCTATGATTTTGTCATTTCTTAGTGCTGCATAATACTCCATTGTGTATAGATGCCACATTTTTTTTTTTATCCATTCATCTATTGAGGGGCATCTAGGTTGGTTCCACAGTCTAGCTATTGTGAATTGTGCCACTATAATCATTGATGCAGCCATATCCCTATAGTGCGCTCTTTTAAGGTCCTCAGGGAATAGTCCAAGATGTGCGATAGCTGGGTCAAATGGTGGATCCATTCCCAGCTTTCCCAGGAATCTCCATACTGCTTTCCAAATTGGCCTCACCATTTTGCAGCCCCACCAGCAGTGTACAAGTGTACCCTTTTCCCCACATCCCCACCAACACTTATTGTTGTTTGACTTCATAATGGCTGCCAATCTTACTGGAGTGAGATGGTATATTAGGGTGGTTTTGATTTGCATTTCTCTGATTGCTAGAGATGGTGAGCATTTTTTCATGTACTTGTTGATTGATTGTATGTCCTCCTCTGAGAAGTGTCTGTTCAGGTCCTTGGCCCATTTGTTGATTGGGTTATTTGTTATCTTATTGTTTAATTTTTTGAGTTCTTTGTACATTCTGGATATTAGGGCTCTGTCTGAGGTGTGGGGGGTAAAAATTTGTTCCCAGGATGTAGGCTCTCTATTTACCTCTTTTATTGTTTCTCTTGCTGAGAAAAAACTTCTTAGTTTAAGTAAGTCCCATTTGTTTATTCTTGTTATTAACTCTTGGGCTATGGGTGTCCTATTAAGGAATTTGGAGCCCGACCCCACAATATGTAGATCGTAGCCAACTTTTTCTTCTATCAGACGGAGAGTCTCTGATTTGATATCTAGCCCCCTGATCCATTTTGAGTTAATTTTTGTGGCTGGTGAGAGAAAGGGATTCAATTTCATTTTGTTGCATATGGATTTCCAATTTTCCCAGCACCATTTGTTGAAGATGCTATCCTTCCTCCATTGCATGCTTTTAGCCCCTTTATCAAATATAAGATAGTTGTAACTTTGTGGACTAGTCTCTGTGTCCTCTATTTTGTACCATTGGTCCACCTGCCTGTTTTGGTACCAGTACCATGCTGTTTGTGTTACTATTGCTTTGTAGTACAGTTTGAACTCTGGTATCGCTATACCTCCAGATTCAAACTTCCTGCTTAGAATTGCTTTTGCTATTCTGGGTCTTTTGTTTTTCCATATGAATTTCATGGTTTCTTTGTCTATTTCTACAAGAAATGCCGTTGGGATTTTGATTGGCATCGCATTAAACCTGTAGAGAACTTTGGGTAATATCGCCATTTTGATGATGTTAGTTCTGCCTATCCATGAACAGGGTACATTTTTCCATCTTCTGAGATCTTCTTCTATCTCTCTCTTTAGGGTTCTGTAGTTTTCATTGTATAAATCTTTCACCTCTTTTGTTAGGTTGATTCCCAAGTATCTTATTTTCTTTGAGGATATTGTGAATGGAGTGGTTTTCCTTATTTCCATTTCAGAGGTTTTGTTGCTGATATACAGGAATGCCTTTGAATTATGCGTGTTGATTTTATAACCTGGCACTTTGCTGAATTCATTTATTAACTCTAGCAGCTTCTTTGTAGACCCTTTTGGGTCTGTTAAGTATATTATCATGTCATCCGCAAATAGTGATAATTTAATGTCTTCTTTTCCTATTTTTATGCCTTTAATTTCTTTTGTCTGTCTAATTGCTCTGGCTAGTACTTCGAGAACTTAATTGAATAGAAGTGGTGATAGAGGGCATCCCTGTCTTGTTCCAGATTTTAGAGGGAATGCCTTCAGTTTTTCTCCGTTTAGGATGATGCTAGCCTGAGGTTTAGCATATATAGCTTTTACAATGTTGAGGTAAGTTCCTGTTATCCCTAGTTTTTCTAGTGTTTTGAACATAAAGGGATGCTGTACTTTGTCAAATGCTTTTTCTGCATCCATCGAGATGATCATATGGTTCTTGTCTTTAAGTCTGTTGATGTGGTGAATAGCATTTATTGATTTCCGTATATTGAACCAGCCTTGCATCCCAGGAATGAATCCTACTTGATCATGGTGCACAAGTTTTCTGATATGTTTTTGTATTCGATTCGCCAGAATTTTATTGAGAATTTTTGCATCCAAGTTCATTAGAGATATTGGTCTGTTGTTTCCTTTCTTTGAAGTATCTTTGTCTGGCTTTGGGATCAGAGTGATGTTGGCCTCATACAATGAATTTGGAAGAGCTCCTTCTTTTTCTATTTCTTGAAATAGCTTGAAAAGTATTGGTATTAATTCTTCTTTGAAGGTTTTGTAGAACTCCGCTGTATACCCATCCGGTCCAGGGCTTTTCTTGGTTGGTAGTCTTTTAATGGCTTCTTCTATTTCTTCCTTTGTTATTGGTCTGTTTAAATTGTGTGTGTCTTCCTGACTCAATCTGGGAAGCTCATATGACTTAAGAAATTTATCGATGTCTTCACTATCTTCTATTTTATTGGAATATAGGGTTTCAAAATACTTTCTAATTATCTTTTGTATTTCTGTAGTGTCTGTTGTGATATTGCCTTTTTCATCCCGTATGTTAGTAATTTGAGTTCTCTCTCTTCTTCTTTTCGTTAGCATGGCTAAGGGCTTGTCTATCTTATTTATTTTTTCAAAGAACCAACTTTTAGTTTTATCAATTTTTTCAATGGTTTCTTTTGTTTCAATTTCATTGATTTCTGCTCTAATTTTAATTATTTCTTGTCTTCTACTACATTTGCTGTTGTTTTGCTCTTCCTTTTCTAGGTTTTTGAGGTGTTGTGTGAGTTCATTTATTTGTTGTTTTTTTCTTTTTTTGAGGTAAGAACTCCAAGAAATGAATTTCCCTCTTAAAACTGCTTTCATTGTGTCCCATAGATTCCGGTATGTTGTGTCTGTATTATCATTTGACTCTAAGAATTTTTTCATCTCCTCCTTTATGTCTTCTATAACCCATTGATCATTCAATAACATATTGTTCATTTTCCATGTGATGTAGGATTTTTCCTTCCTTCTTTTATCATTGATTTCCAATTTCATTCCATTATGATCAGATATGGTGCATGGTATTATCTCCACGCCTTTATATTTACTAAGAGTTGCCTTATGGCATAATATATGGTCTATCTTTGAGTAGGATCCATGTGCTGCTGAGAAGAACGTGTCATTGCCTACAAATCTAAACTTCATGGAAAGATTATTTCCATACTGAGACTAACCGCTTTCTATAAAGTGCAACATTTTCCACTGTATCACTAAATTCTAGAAGGGTCTTCAAAAAAGGGCTGAAAAAAAGTGTCAAGAATGGCAATTGTATGTATAAAACAATTATAAACTCACTTGAATTATAGTAAAAATATTGTGATCATCTACATTCAGATTTCAAATTTATATCAAATGAATTATCCAAATAGATTTTCTAAAAATGCAGAAACAGTCAGGCATGATGGTATATGCCTAAAATCCTACCAAGTGAGGAGGCTGAGGCAGGAGTAATGCAAGTTCAAGGCCAGCCTCAGCCACTTAGTAAGAACCTGTCTCCAAATAAAAAAATAAAAAGGCAGGGAATGTAGCTCAGTGGTAAAGCGCCCCTGGGTTCAATTCCCAGTTTAAAAAAAAAATTTAGGAACAAGTTTACTATTTTATGTTACTATACAATCTGCAAATATCAAAAGAAGCCCTAAATCCAAGTTCAATGATTTGATTTGCATTAAAGTAAGTGAACAGTAATGATAAAGTTGTTCTGAATGTATTTCAGACTGAGGTCTCCATATAGTAGTAATTTTATTATAGAAATCCTATTCACTAAATATGCCATTCAAATATAAATAAGTAAACATGATTCTACAGAAGAAACAATTTTGAAAGTCATTCTACTCCTTGCTACACAGATGACTTTTAAGGCCTCATAATTTACCTGTTCTAATGCCATTTCTTCCATCTGTTTTATTGAGGATAACACCATGTAATCTACAGAGTAGATGTGAGAATTAAGTTTTCTAAATTAAAACTGAAATGCAATTGAACTAATGCTGTGGTAGTAATCCAGTCATCCACAATCAGATAATTATTTTTGGACTATCCTTTTTACTACTCCCTAACAATAGCTCAAAAGACTTGAGAACACAGGAATACAATCTCACTAAGAAATAAAAATATTTTTAAAAAGCCAAGATCTACATATTATTTATTTATTTATTAGTTGTAGATGGACACAATATATTTATTTATTTTTATGTGGTGCTGAGGATTGAACCCAATGCCTCACACGTGCAAGGCAGGTGCTCTACCACTGAGCTATAGCCCCAGCCCCCAAGATGTATATTCAACAAGCAGGTCTTAAAAGACCCAAACACACCAAACCAAATTAAATTCACCCAGTTAAAATATTTATGGGTCAAAAATCTCAAGCTCATTAGCAAAGTATTATGAATTGAGCTGTTCCTACAAATAAAAATTTGTACTTTAAAATCTGAAAAAGTTTTATGTAATAAGCTGCTGCTGCCTACAGAAATCTTAGAGCAACGTATTTCACTTCAACTTTCTAGCAGTGTCAATATATGCATCTTTTGCTCTCATGTTTATTCTGTAAGCAATAATGTAAATAATGGTATTGGGATTCTTAACAGTGTCAACTATGATGCTAAATCCTATTTCTTAGATCCAGTGCCATTCAAAACCCCACATCCATCCCAATTCTGATGACTTGAAATTATTTAGGAAACAACTTTTGTTTTCTGAGATTATGCAACAATTCCTTGCAACATTATAAGCAGCCATATAGCACATATTGCTATACCTCTCCCCATTTAAACATTCATTTACACACACACACACACACACACACACAATGCACGTGGCCGTACAAAAACTAGGAATTATTAATTACTTAGAACAGATGCTATAAGCAAGACACATTCCTTTGGGGAAATGGCTGTTTAAAAAAAAAAGTTCCAGTCTGTATATGCAAAGTAAGCAAGGAAATTCAGTCTTTTCATTTTTTCTTCTTTAAAAATTCATTACTCCTAAAATAGCGTTCCACAAAACTGGAAGTGAAGGACTAAAAGGCCAGGAGAAGGGAAAAGGGAAGGATCACACACCATTAACACAAAAAGAAGTAAAATTGTACAAACTTAAGCAGTTTATAAGACTAGGATCATCATACTCCAAGATAACAAAGGCTGGTTGAAGAAATTCACCATTCTGCAGAAGCTGGGGTTTTTATGCTTCATGAAGACCAGTGAAGAGCAATTCACTGCCGTGGAGCAATCCCCCTTCCCACTCCAAATCCTGGTTTCTGCACCATGCCTCCACGGGGAGGGCCTCTCATTCCACCGCCCAGCCCACCTCCAGGGCCTCCAGGTCCCCGCAGGCGGTTATCTCGACGGTCCCCTTCCAGAGCAGCTCCAGTCTTCTTCTCTTCCACATTCAGTCGGACTTCACCTCTGAACATGATTGGTCTGTTACTAAGAACTTTCTGAACAGGCTCAGAATCATCGAATACAACAAAACCAAAATTGGGTAATTTTCCACCACTGTTTATGCTCAGCTCCACCACATTCCCATAATTTTGAAAGAAATCTTTAAGTTCTGATTTGTCCACTTCATGAGGCAGGTTGCCAATGAAGAGTTGGTGACTATCAGGATGTCTCACAATTCTTGGGGGCTCAATATCACTTTGCTCACCAGCCTCACGGATTGGTCTGGGTCCCCTCTGAGGAGGAATATTTATTCGTTGCTCTCGTACTCGTTGATCCCTCTGAGGCCTCTGTGGTGGAATCTGAGATTCAGGCTTAGACTCTGGACGGGGCTGTGAAGCTGGTACTTTAACTACATGAGGTGGTATTCCAGTAACAGGAACAGCTCCACTGGGAGGAAGGTTCTTACTGGTCACAGATGCCCAAGAAAATGTCCTCAAGTCTTCCTGTACTGTTTGAGCTATATCTGTAGGTGCTGGAGAAGAACTCTTCTGAGCATCCTCAGGAGCAGGTTCTTCTAATACCGGCTCAGACTTTTCCTCTTGGATTTCAGATACGGGTTCTTGCTCTGGTTCTGGTTCAGGATCAGGCTCTGGTTCAGCAACAGGCTCCTCTAAATGTTCTTCCAAGTCATTGCTGACAGTCTGATCATAGAAAGTTCCAGAATCATCAGGTACCACCTCAGGTGTCTGCTGTCTTTCTTCAGGCTCCTCTACTTCTTCCTCAGATTCCTCCTGAGGCTCAGTGACAAAGCCACCAAAGACCTCATCTTGGTATCTGAAGATATCATTATGAACATAGAATGTATTTGCAACAGAGCCCTCTGGGGCAAGGACAAATGTTTGCATTAATCTCCGCAAAGCCTGGTTGTTGTTTGATAAGAGACCCATCACCTGGACCACCACACCATCATTTAGAGTAGCATGAGCATCAACATGGCGAATCTTAGTGTGGCAGTTGGTGAAGTTTTGTGACATCACCTTCCTGTGAATTTCTTTCTGTCCATAGACTGCATCTGCTGGCTTTCCATTTGAATCCAATCCCCCATGAACATAGAAGAGTTCTTTCCATAAAATCTATGTAGCATGTCTGGGGCCTGGTTCAGCAGTGTGTAATACTGTCTCACAAACTCCCGCCTGACCAGCAGGGGACTAGGCTTCTCCATAACCATTGCCTTGGTCAATTCAACCTGAGCGGCTGAGCGGGAGAGGAACAAGCTTTGCCCCACAGCACAGAAGGTGGCAGGAATCCCTCACGCAAGTGCGTCGGCTTGGAATACATTTTTAAGAGATAAAATTATGGTGGGGTAATTTCTTTGACAACAATTAACCAATTGAAAGGTGTAAAAAGTATCTTTTATAATCTTTGAATTCCAAAGAATTGTTGCTTATATTATTCTAAATATGGTTTTCACTAACTCTCCAACTCTATGATGTGCAAAACACAAAAATGCTTCTGGAGTTTTTGAGCAAAGTTTGTTTTGTAGAGCATTATCTTTACTAACCATATCAACATGGCAGTTATAAACTTGCCTTAACAATATTAAAACAATGAATAAAAGTAGAAGAATCTTGTTCAAGACATTAAAAAATCAAAAAATAATTTGATAATGTATTTTAAAAAAGAGTATTTCAATTTATTTTTTTCTTGTTATTGGCATATCAAAAGACTACATAATAAATATGAGGTGTTCAATATGACTTCTGTAACAAGTATAATTTACTTCATCTACTAAGAGTCATTTTTAAATTTCATTTGTGATACTTGTTTCATTTTATTTTCTATTTAGGTTTGTAAAACTTATTTTTAATCTTTATATATTTTGTAATCATCTGTTTATATTTTTATTAATGAATGAGTTTTATAGATATTTTACCTGATTGGTCATTGCAGAATCAAATTTCAGTTACCTGTACTTAGATTAGAAAGTTTTATAATGTCTATTTGTGTAAAATTTCTCTAAATTATTTTCTATAAGTGTGTTCTTGGTGTCAAAAGAAATGTTATTATTGTCTAAATGCTGAAAACTAATTTTTTATGAATATCGTGTCAATTTCTGTATCAGTTCTAACTTATGTTTGTTGAATTTTTCATTATTTTTTATTCTACATTTCTAGTAATTATGTGTGAGTGTGTGTATGTTTGAATTTGGCCACTTTCTTTGTTATTCAGATTTTAAAAATTTAAGTGATGACTTCTTGGGTAGTCTTTTATTTCTTGTTCAATTTTATTTTCTTGAGCTCAATCTTTATATTTACTATTTGTTTTATTCTCCAAAGTGCATCTGCTGAAACAAGGTCTCCCAGAGGAAACTTAACCAAGGCTATACACAAGTGTTTTGTGTGTGGAATAGTCAGGGGACACTTGAAGCAGAAGTCTATGGGAGCAGTTCCTATTATCCAGGATTAAGTGTGATATTGTTATTTAGAACAGAGCTCTCTGGTGATAATCCATTAGTCTTAATATAAAATATTCTTAGTATCCTTTTTATTATAAGTATTTTGTTAAATTTCTGTGTTAGGAAGTTATATATTTATATGATGTTCACAATATTTAGACACAGGATAGGATCATGAAGATAATTGGGGTCTTTAGAATATTGGTATATTCTTGGAACAAATAAATTGATCACAAATATGACAAATCTCAATATCTTACAAGAGATGAGCAAGATTAATGGAGAGGACTCTAAGGTCAAACAAATATAGCAACTGAAGATGTATCTCCTTCTTAATAAGCCAACAATATTTTGTGAATTTTAAATCTTAAAATGACTGAAAAGAAAAACTAAAGCCAGGTATGGTGACATATGCCTGTAACCCCAATTACTCAGGAGGATGAGGCCGGAGGAATACAAGTTGGAAGCCAGCCTAGACAATTTAGCAAAACACTGTCTTAAAATTCAAAACATGCAAAAGGGTCAGAATATGGAGGTTCTTCAAAAGACTAGGAATTAAATCACCATATGACAAGAGAACTAAAATAGCATACTATTCTGATATATGTAAGCCAACTTTTATAGCAGCACAACTAGTAATAATTAAGTCTTGGAAATAGCCTAGGTACTTGTCAACAGAATAATAGGTAAAGAAAATGTGGTATATATACACAATGGAGTTTCACTCAGCCATAAAGCAGAATGAAATTATGTCAATTGCTGGCCAATGCATGAAACTGGGGTACATTATACTAAGTGAAACCAGACTCAGAGAGTCAAGGGTCAAATGATATGTGTCATATGTGTAAGCTAGAAAGAAATAAGGAATGAAACTGGGGATCTCCTGAAAATGGAAGGAAGAATAATAGAATGGAGGAAGAGGATCAAGGTAGTAGATAGAAAAGAGGAGGAATCATGGAATGAAATTTACCAAATTATGCTATGTGCAAGCATAAATATATCTCAACAAATTCCACTTTTATATATAACTAAAATACACATATTGAAAAAATAAGCAAATAGGAGGAAGACCAGTAGAGTGGAGGAATGGGATCAAGGAGAAGAAAGAAGACAGGAAAATGGGAAGTACAGGGAATTGAAATGGACCAAATTATGATATGTGCATTTTTAATATGTCAAAATGAACACACCATTATTGTGTGACTATAATGCACTAACATAAATAAATAAAAGCCAAAAAGTTCTGGGGATATAAAAGTGGTACAGCCCTTGCCTAGCATGCTTGAGGCCCTGGGTTCAACCTAAGCACCACAATAAATAAAGGAATACAAGACTGATTTCCTTTAAGATCAAAACTATCTTGACTTAACATTATTTTTCATATTATTATTCAGTAAGTCATTTCATTTTCTCTCTAATTGCAAGGTGGGAGTAAAAAACTGCAATGAGATAGCTCTGAGAATATGATTGAGAGAAGGTGGAAAGAATACAAGGACACTACATAAAAGCAATCCTTTTACTTACTGGCAGGGACATGATGAATAATTTTTTAAAAATTATTAAGGCGTGATCTTGTGTGTATATAAGCAGTTCATCTTGAATCATTTAGATTCCAGGAACAGCAAAACAGATTTGACATTTTTAAATAATATATTGTAGCAGAGATGAAGGGGCTTTCAAACATGCCCCAGTGTATACCAGAGTTTCCTGACAGAGAATGAGTCAAAAGAAGCCTCAACAAGTGAATCAATGTGACTTCTCTGTGTTCCGTTTAGAAAATGCCATTCAAAATTTATGATAAGATTTCTGACCAATATCTATTTTGGACTAGCTTTTGTCATAAAGCTCTCTGACCTCACACACAACGGCTCTTTGACCTCTGTTCCAGACATCTGAAATTAAAGATGAAATGTTAATTACTGAGCTACACACACAGGATCTCTATTCACTCTAGTCACTGTAGGTGACTCCAGGAAAAATAGCTGTCTCTTTGAAAAGGAGCACTGAAAAATATAAACTCAGTGGGAGTAGTCCATTTTTAAACTATGAATTACTTCCTGAATTCCTCTATTTCCTACATTTCTTATGATCATCAGAGAGATATTAATTATAGTCATAGGGCATTGATGATTAGAACTAGCTAGTCATATTTTAGAAAGTGAATACTTGACCTTAAAAGTTTTGTTTTTTTTTCCCCCACGCACTACACATAACAGAGTGTGAAACTCATGTGTTTTTAACTGGGAAAGTGCTTTCTCTCAAATGCTTCTGTCTTTTATCATTTCAGTAAGAAAAAAGTAGAGTTTATTAATAAATGTCTTAGAAAAAGCACTATTACTGTAACATCTTGGATAATTTGTGCTTAAGGAAATACATAGAAGTATTACTGGAGTCCTTCAGCAAAAGCCCTGGTCCCAGCAGACCAGGCTCAGCCAACTGTCACAACATGTCAATCAAAGAGACAGGCACTGGTTAAAGGTAAGAATAACATTTAATTAGCAAGGCCATACCAGGAAGAATAGATGCAGGGTTACAGTGACCAAAGATCTGTCTTCATGTGGCTGACAGAAGCATTGAGAGTTCGTAGTAAAGGAAAGGCTCCGAAGCTTGCAGAACTGGCAGATTAAATCATTCTGGTCAGGCCATGGTCTGGTTGATCATTATATCTGGATTGGTTCTATGAAGCACTAAGGTCATCATCCCTTGAGGAGGCAATTGGTCCCATTGTGAGATGGCGGGAGCGTAGCCACAGGTCTGACTTGGGGTAACTGCACCTGCTTAGGGGCAGTCCCATCATGGGGTAATCTGTTCTGTAAGGCTTGTATGAGATTAGTTTGGGTTCTTTATCATAAAGATGCTTATCAACCAGGCCTGATAACCCTGGAATCCAGGGCAACTTCAGAAGAAAGTGTCTTAGAAAAGAGATAAAAGGTAAATGGAGTGAAAAGGGGGGACAAAATGGAGTGGTTAGGTCAGTGACTGGGCCTTCCTTCAGAATCAAGGACAATCCATGAATATGTATAATCACATACAAGGCCGAGGATATATTACTAAATAACTTACTGAATTATCAAGACAATTTATATATTAGACTAATTGAGATGCTCACATATACCAAAATTAGGTCAAAACATTTTCATACAACAAAAACACACTCATCTGTTCCTAGTCATTTTCTTTAAATACTTTCATATTAACATCATATTAGCTTAGTGTTATAACATAAATAACTAAGAAATCTTTTTTAAAAAAATTTTAAATTTATTTTTAATTTGTATAAATTAGTTATACATGACAGTAGAATACATTTATGCACTTTGATATATCATACATAGATGGGATATAATTTCTCATTTTTCTGTGTGTACATGTTGCAGAATCATATTGGTCATGTATTCAAATATATACATACAGTAATATTGTCTGTTTCACTCTACTATCTTTCCTATCCCCGCATCCCCTACCTTCCCCTCCCATTACTTCCCTCTACCTAATCTAAGGTAACTCTATTCTTTTCTAGTGTCCCCTCCTGCCTTATTGTGATTAGCATTCACATATTAGAGAAAACATTCCGCCTTTGATTTTTGGGGGATTGGCTTATTTCGCTTAGCATGATATTCTCCAACTCCATCCATTTACTGGCAATGCTATAACTTCACTCTTCTTTAAAGCTGAATAATATTTCACTGAGTATATATACCACAGTTTATCCATTCATCTATGAAAGGACACAAAAATCCATATACAGCAAAATGAAATTAAACCTCTATCTCTCACCCTGCACAAGAAAATATTTTTTTAAATTCAAATCATCTTAATAATGCTACCTGAATCAAATGTCTGGGCCATATAACTTAGTACAAATATTTAGAAAATGAGATTTGAAGGAAAGGAAATAGGCTTATTGAAAGCAGGACCTGAAATTGACAGAGAGGCTAGTTCTTTAGAACTCTGTCTCCCATGTCTCAGGGCAGGGAGAGTTTTTATGGTGGAGCAAAATGAAGCAGTGAGGCTATAGCAAGGCTGTGTCCTTGTGTTTTCTCTGGGACCTCATTCTGAAACTTGAGCTCCTAGAGACAGCTCATGCATTTTCTTTTCAAAAAGACATATTACTCTTCTGTAAGTTAATTCGTATGCTTTGTGTTAGTTGATGACTCAATAAATACTATTTACTATAGAAGCATCTAGGTGGAGTTTCTCTTCATTCAAAAGATTAGGGTGGAAAGATGGGAAAAATGGAGTGGGGGCAAACGACAATTTCAAGGCAGCCCCTTTCCCACTAATGTCTGACCACAAGTGTCGAACATACACCTCCTTTGTTTAGAATCATGACATCATTTGATTTTACTCTCATGACTCTTACTTCACTTTTTTTTTTTTTTTTGCTGTATTTTAAGGAGAACAGACTATACCCTGCTCTGAGTCATTCCATAATATATAGAACAGCAGCTTTTAGGCATTGCCTAGTCCTGAGTTACTCCATTTTTTAAAGCAGTAGTTTGCCAGCAGTTAGTCTATTTGGAGTACATTAACCAAGACAGAATGACTCTGCATCTTTTAGGTGAAAGTAAATAAGTACCATCTCCATAGCACAAACATAAGGCACACACTGATAAACAAATCGTGCTGATAAAAATGACTATCTGTGAACTCAGCAAATTAAATCAGAAGCACATGGGTGCATGTGCATATCAAATCCATGTCAGAAAAATCAGACCCATGTGCTTATTAAATACACCACATCATTGAATGAAGAAACCCTCTCACCTGAGATACATAAGAGACGGAGCACCCTAACACTGGTTGCAATCTAGCACACCAACATTTCATAAGACCATCTGGTGAACTTGTCATGAGAACTTGTTGACAGATGACAAACCTCTGACTGTCCCAGGCTTTAGCTCAGCTCCATTTCCCAGCTTGGCATGGCCCATTTTGAAACTGCCTGGCACCTGGACCTTACCGTAGAATAAGCCTGATCTCTGACAGCTCTGCATCCTGAACAGGTTTTTTGATCGATTTATAATCTTATCTGACCACCTATAACTACCCTTTTTCAGTCATATCTGCTCTCTGCCTTTGCTCAGTTTACCTCCTGGAGTTCTTTGGCCACTTTAGGTATTTTTTAACCTTCCTTGTATAAAGTGTGATGTATGCCACAAGTATTAAATATTTAAATATTAGTAATTGAGGTTGGAATAAAAGAACCTGTGACTGCCTAGTTTATGACTACCAAGTGACCCCTTTGATGAATTGTGACCAATGAAAGTAATGTAGTCTGTGAAGTCATTGTTTTCCACTAAATTCTAACATTGTAGAAGGACACAAACATGTTTGGTATATATTAGTGGCTCTGTCCTGGATTGAGTCAATAGGATATGTTCCATTCTTTACAACCTGTTATCTGAAACAGACATGCAGAAAGGCTCCTTCCTGCAGATAAGAACACAAGTTAACCAGAAGGAGGACTTTTGTGACATTTATGCAGATCAGATTCCAGGAATTAGGGTATACTGGATAATGACAAACAAAGCCCCTAATCATAAAATCTCTAAGAACAAGTTCCAATTAGAACTGGTCACCATGATCCAAGGTGACTCAGAGTTACCTTGACTCTTTAGCATGTCATTATAATAGTAAAATCTCCCCTGGATGAGGCAAGATCATGCAGAGTGGGGAATTGAAAGTCTGATGCAATCTGGCTGTCAGTCTGAAATTAAGAGGAGGACCTTGGTGAGACTCTGTAAACTTTTCTGGGATCCCAGGAAAGAGGTGTGCTGCTCCTCTCCCTCTGTGAGAGAAAACATTCTCTTCCTTGAGACTTTTCCGTTTTCCATTTTCCTATCCCTTCTAATAAACTCATGCCTGCTACTCCCACTGACTCCTATGAAACCTTTCCAGCAAGGTTGTAAGAATTACTGAGCGAGTGCTGTCTACAGTTGATTTTGTTATGCAGAAGGCCTTGCTCTGCAGAAACAGGCATAAGTAGCATAGGTGTGCATTTCACAAAAAAAACTATAACGCTTTGTACATTTCAAAAGCTATCAGAAGGCTCTTGGAAGTTCTTACCATAAAGAAAAGAAATAATTGAGAAGATAGATATGTTTAACCTGCTTTTAACATTACACATGTATACTTGCATCAAAATCTCATGTCACTCCATTAATAAGTACAATTTTTATGTTATTATATACCAGTTAAAAAACTAAGTTAGCTAAAAATATAATATTTTAATCAAACATGTAAAACACATTTTTGCATACTCCAATTGCTGGGAATTATCAGGGACAATGAACTCAATTGTTTTATTTGCTTGATGACTTGATATGTTAGATTATACTGATAAGTATAATATTGTTGAAACATATACAGCAGTTTTTAATAAGTATGTGCAAATTTTAAGACATATAACTTGGTCAGACCCTTTGCTCTCAGGCTTCTCCCTAGGGCCACTAGTCTAATTTCTTTTTATGCCTCTTATCCTGTTTTCCAATCTGCCTATACTCAGATGTATTGTTCCCATAAGACACAAGATGCCCTTTGCAATAGAAGACTTTGTCTACTCTTGCCTTTCATTGCACCCAGGCTCTTTTCTAATTGTCCTAATTTTCTAATTGTCCTAATGCGTATGCCATAGGAAAGTATGGTGATAAAAATTTTACTCCAAGGAAAACTAAAAAAAAAAAAAAAAAATAGATGAACCTGGGTTTACAATTGCCCTTTTCTTTCCTTCTTTCCTGGACACAAATCTTACTTGGAATTTTCTACTGGCTGTAGTTGCCTGAGCTCTGCCTGCTGACAAGCCCAAGTAAGCACTAAAAAGAAGAATGTAAGCCAAGCATGGTGGTGCATGCCTATATTAACAGCTACTCAGGAAGCTGAGACAGGAGGATCAAAAATTTAAAGCCATCCTTAGCAATTTATCTAGATCCTCTCTCAATTTTTTTTTTTTTTAATATCAGGATGCAGTCCCATGATAGTGCACATGCAAGCACAGGGCCCTGGATTTATTCATTCCCTTGTACCACACTAAACAAACCACCAATAAATTAGAATGTGTCATTCCATCAATTTATTCTAAGAATCAGCTAACTATAGCAACTCTTTCTTTTTGAAGTCTCTCCCATTCTTTTCCTTTGTTCAGCTTACTTGCTCAGAAACGTTTCTTTATCTATAAAATAACTCTTTTCTGTTCATTTTAAAATACTTGCAGATTTCTGATATCAAACTGTTGGATTTCAATAGTCTTACTTTGATTTTTGCATTACTGGGGATTGAATCCAGGGTCTTGCACTTGCATGCATTCTACCACTGAGCTACATCCCCAATCCTTTTTTGGAAATTATTTTACTTTGAGACAGTATCTCTCTAAGTTGCTCAGCTGGCCTTGAATTTTTCATCATTCAGCCTAAGCTTCTGGAGTAGCTAGGATTATACCAGTATACAGCACAATAGTTTCACTTAAAAAAAAAAAAAAAGACTCTCCTTATCTATGTTCAGATTTTTTTTTTTTAATTTAACAACACAAATTTTTCAAAAAATTCAAATAATAGCATAAAGTAAGTACTAATTTTGAAAGTAAAATTTTATAAAACCAGATTTGGGAGTTGCTTACATGTAATGGGAGACTAGATAATTTAGACCTATCTTTTTGCTACAAACATTCACAAAAGTTGAAAGAGAAATCTAAACTCCTAAAATTTCCAATGATGACATTTTTTGTGAGAATTTTTTAAAAATTAGAAATAGATAGATATCCCATTTTTCTATTCAGGAGGACTTAATAAGGTAAAGCTGTTGATTTCCCCACTTTATAAAGATCTCAAAGGTTGTGAGGGTGTGAATATATATTTTGATAAGCTGATTCTAAAATTTGAATTTAAATGTAAGATTTCAAGAATACCCAGACACTCTTCAAAATGAATAAAAAAGATAATTTCCTCTATTGCCTATCAAAACTTAGCATAAAGTGACAATTAATAAAACATTATGTATTGGACCAAGAGTTGAAAAATTGATCAATGGAACAGAAAAGAGTAAGTAGGATGAAACACACACATTTGTGGAATTCATCACAAAAATTGGAACTGCACAAATGTGAAGAAGTGAATGAGAGATAGTGAGTGATTGACTTTTTCCAAATTAAATCTTCCATGAGAATATATCTATCCTTTTAAAATTACAGTAGAATCGTTTTCTAGGAAAAAAATAGTTTCTAGGAAAAATATTTCTGAGCAAACCTGAACATAGATAAGGAGAGTCTTAAAAAAAAAGCACATAAAAAATACACCGATCACAAGAAGAACATTCATAAATATGACTATACTGAGATCATAAATTACATTCAAGTAAAGCTATAACAGGCAAATTCAACCTTGAGTATTGGCAAATGTATTTGAAATATGTAAAACTAATAGAGAATTTATGTCCAAAATATCCAATTAAGGTCTACAAATCAATTTTTAAAAAAGATAAAATTTCTGAAAAAAAAAAAAAAAAACTTAAACTTCCACAGAAGAGGGAACGAGAACATCCAAGTAGTAATTAAATAGGCAAAATGTTGTTTGACTTCATTCATAGGAAAATATAAATTATCACCACAGCATGATACCTCCATGAATGAACCAGAATAAAAAAAATTAATAGTCAAAAAATAAAAAAGAGAGATAAAAATCAAAATTGGATATGTGAAATGACACACTCATGAACATATTGTGGGAGGGTGATTGGGTTGTTTTGTTGTTGTTGTTGCCATTGTTGTGTGGCAGTACTGGGAATTGAAGCCAGGGGTGCTCTACCATTTAGCCACATCCTTAGCACTTATTATGTTTTACTCATTTATTTTTATTTTGATACTGAGTTCTGTTAAATTGCTGAGGCTGACTTGAATTTGCTATCCTCCTGACTCAGTCTCCCGAGTAGCTGGGAATACAGATTTGCACCTGTCACCTTGCCTGGCTGGTTAATCACTTTCAATACCAGCTTCATACTGTTTATGATATGTATAGTAGATGTTGCATAATGCAGAGCTGTCCTTTGTTCTTAATTCCTGGCACAGAGCTTTTAAGTTCCTTGGAATCTCTCAAGTGTTAGGAGCACCTTTACTATACTTGAGCCCCTGAATTATGCCTGTGTTTATGGAAACTAGAAAATTTAAGATGTATACTGGTCTCCTGAAAGACAAAAAAGAAGATTAGTGGATTGGGGCTTTAAGCCAGTCCAACAAGGACTTCTACAAGGAGATGGGAATTTGAGATTGAGTTCAAACACATGGCCAATGATTACATCAATCATGTTTCTGAGGAACGAAGGATTGGTGGGCTTTCTAGCTGATGAACATATCAGTGTGCTACCAAGTGATGCATCTTGAGAATTTCACCTGGAGAAGGCACAGAAAGTCTGCATGTGTAAACCTCCTATACCTTGATAAATATTTCTTAGAATAAATTAAGAAAACTATAAATATAAGTATAGAAGTTTCCTGAGTTCTGTGAGTCATTCTAGGGAATTTTCAAACCTGAGTGGGGTCATGGGGATCCCTCTGAATTTGTAGCTCATTGATTAGAAATGTGTAAGAATGAGGGCACACCTGAATTTATGAGGATGTCTAAAGTGGTAATACTCTTACTGGGGATCTCACCACTAACTCTGGGTAATTAGAAGTAAAATTTCATTGTATTATGAGATGCATACGATAACCTAGCAATTATTCTCCAAGGGGTATTCCCTAGAGAAATGTTTTCATACGTGCACCAGAAGACATGTACAAGAGGTAATTTTAGCATGATTATTCATAAGTTAAAGCATGCAGAAAGTAATCCAAATGCCTTGGAGGTGTGCAAGGAATAAACTGCTTTATATTAATAAAAGGAACATCAGGCAATAAAAATTAATGAACAACTTCATACAAACATATCAGTTTAAAAACATAATTTTGAATGACAGCAGCTTATCACAAAAGAATCTAGTATTGTAATTCCCTTTATGTATACTACAATTTTAAGTGAACCTAAACCAGATTGTTTATGAAAGCTTAGAAAAGTAATTAAAATATGCAGAAAATAAGGCACTGATAAAAGAAAAGTTCTGAGATACCCTAAATTTAATTACAGGAGAATGGAAGGGGGAAAGAGATAAGGGAAGTTAATCCATTAAGAGCTGTGGACAAACCCAACAAAAACCTTTTTCATATTTCAGAATGTGTGTTGAAACCTTGACCTAAATCCCCTCCCTGCTGACCCTCAGTGCCCTGTTTACATAGAAACTTTCCAACTGTTAACCCAAACCAGGGCAGAGACAGCAAATACTTCTCCTTATGGACTGCCCTCCTGTTTCAGAACTCCTCCTGTTCCCCCATTATCCCACCTCACTTATTGTTAGCATAAAGGATTCTTGCTTTCCTTTTCCAAATTTTCATTCTAAAAATATTCTCAGTTCTGGTTCTAACCAATATCCTTTCAATTGCTACCTAGCCTTGCTGCTAGTGGTTGTTGAAACTTGCCCCAGAACCTGGTCCATTTTGGGGCTAGCATCTATAGTGGCTCAATAAACACTTTTATGTCAGATATATCTCATTATCAATCATTTTGGTTTAACAGAACAGACATGGTTATCATAAAATTCATAATATTGATTATCTTTAGAGGAGAAAGAGAATATTATTACTGTGATGAGGCAGTTAGAGAACCTAAAATGCTGATAAGTTTTCCTTTTGTTGTCTCATATGGTTGCCACATGAGTGCACATACTGTGGGATTATTTTGTTAAATGTTTACTTAATGCACATTTCTATATGCAATCTATATTTTGCTATCCAAAAGAATCAGAATTACTATATTTTAATAATAAACACTTTTGCTGTTCAACTTTCTTTTAATCAATACTGATAGATTCCATCATGTCTTTTCACATTAAGTTTGCTTTTGAAAATGACTGAAGACAGTTCTTGTGTAAGGGAGAGGATTTGTTTCAGAATATTATCTTCCCAATTTATTTGATAAGGATATCAGTAATTCTTTGGCAAAACTGAATTAGGCTTCAGTTAAGCTCCTTACAAAATGTAAATGAAACATTAGAAAGCAGAGTCCAAATAAATAGGATTTTAGAACTGCAAATTTTTCTATTATTATAAAGAAATGTGATCTCATTTTCACTTAAGCCAGGGTCTGAGAAATTAACTAATGTTATAGAAATCAAGGTTAAAACTGCCAAAGGAGTGCATAATATAAAAACTCTAGAACATTTAAAGTCAGAAAAAATCATTTTTTTCCAAATAAAATGAAGTAATTTAAATAAATAATATAAGCATTAGTTTTGATTCAGTGCTAAATGGTGAAAATAAGTGAGTGGCGACTCTTCAAAACAACTTCTTATTTATCTTATCACTCATTTTGTAATATTTAATATTTTTAGCTTCATTTGATTTCATTGCTCCTCCAAAGCCTCCCCAACATATATTTTAAAACTTACTCTTCTTTCAAACTATGACAATAATCTGAATATCATGGCAAATTCATTTCTGATTATTTTCATCTATTTTGTATTCCTATTCTTCTAATTGTTGTAAAATGAATGCATTAAAATGATATATTTTGTATTTCAAATAAAAATATGTACTTCAAAGCTTAGAGTAGTAGTTTTGTAGTGCATTTGCACATGATAATTAATGGCAGATGATGAGCCAGGCACAGTAGTACATGCCTATAATCTGGAGCTACTTTGGAGGCCGAAGCAGGAGGCTTATAAATTCTAAGCCAACATAGATAATTTAGCAAGACCCTGTCTCAAAACAGAAACAGAAAATAAAGGGTTAGAAATGAGGCTTAGTGGTAGAACACCCCAGGTAGAACACCAACAATCCTCAGTAACACACACACACACACACACACACACACACACACAAATGAGATGGAAATTCTGATTCAGTAAGTTGGGAGTGTCACCCAAATATCTGTTTTAGAAAAGGTCGATGAAAAAAAAATTTTTTTGATGTGCAGAACAGTTAAGAAAGAAAAGTTAGGAAATTCTAGTATATTACCATCATTTTCTCCTCTGAGAAGTGTTTGTAATTATCTCCAAAATGAAATAATTCCACTCTTATAAAACTTGTCCCTATTTCTTAATGTGTAGGATAATTCCAACTTCTTTTTTCCCCCAACTTCTTATAATAATACAGAAAATGAGCCAAGCATGGTGATACATGCCTGTCATACCAGTGACTTGGGAGACTGAGACAAGATTGCAAGTTCTAGATCAGCATCGACAATTTAGTCAAGACTTCAGTAACTTAGTGAGATCCTCAAAATAAAATAAAATAATAATATAAAAATGGCTAGGGATGTAGCCCAGGACCAAAAACAAAACAAATTAAAAAAACCCAGAAACTGAGGTACTGTATTTTTCTTTATTGATTCAAGGACAATAATTAATATTTTTATTCCATTCCCATATATTTTGTGAGGGACCACTTGAAAATTATACCTGACTTTCCTCATTAATAAAAAACTTTAATTAAACTGAGTCTAGTTTTACCTTTTTATTAAAACACAAACTACTTTTATAAACATAGTCCATCTGAACAATTTACATCAACTACCCTTCCCATTATTCACAAGCAAAGAGGAGGACAAATGTTTATTACTTTGTTTGCAATACCATTTTCTGAGAAGGAGTCGACTCTAGGAGAGGCTTCAAGGATGAGGTCTTTGGAGACATACTGCTCCAGCATATAAGCTGTCTGGCATGTACAGAGATGACACATCCTCCACCTGTTTTCTCTGGAGTGAGAACAGCAGAGCCTTTTGTAACCATGTATGGACAACTTTGGAAGTAATGAAAAGCACAAAATCCTAATAAGCCCACGTTCTTATTTACAAATATACTTGCTGTCCCAGAGTCTTGTATTTTCATTAGTAGGAGCACTTGTTCTGTTTAGGTGCAAAGAATTGATCACAGCTGAAATTTCTTGTATAATAAGAAGGGAAAGGCCTGAAGAATCACTAGAAGAAATAGATCATGTTAATCTATAAATTCAAGAAAAATGGGAAGGGAAACAAGATTATGGAAAAGAAAGAGTAGTTTATGGAAAAAAGAACCTTCATAAGAAATATAGCAAACACATTGAGAAAAATCCAGGGAGAATCATGAATTTTTTTTCCATTAACCAGAATAATGAGGATAGCCAAAACCAAAGCAGGAATCTACCCAGGTAAATTATAAGAATATTCTGAAAATTGACCTGTAAATTCCTAATTTCAGTAGGTACCCAGGTACATCTGTCTTACAGTAAAACATTATATTAGAGAAAAAAGATTTAAATGAACTTTTTTTTAAGTGAAGGAGGTAACAACATGTACCCAGTCTCATCCTGGGGAGCCACGTGGAGGGAGGATGGAGCTGACCGAAAGTATACTTCATAGTGTAATATTTGGTATTCACTAAACACATTTCATGTGAGATAAAGCTCTAGGTTATTTGTATATCTAAACTCTTTTAATTCTCATAAAAGCCTAATGAGATTATATACTTGAAATATCCATTCTTCAGATGAGAAATCTGACAAAAAGAAAGATCTACCAAGATTACATACCCCGTGTACAGATACTGAGCATTTGAATAAAATAATACAATTATTGAATATAAAAACATATTTTTTTGCATTATAAACTTTTCTAAAGCATTCTGGGTTGTTTTATTTTAGTTCCCTTACGGGTATAAACAATAAAATCATGAGAGATTATCTCTATGGAAAAATGGAAATATCTCTGATTATTAAATTTTTAAATAATCACATTGACAGATGAATTCTTAATGTAGTGACAGTAAACAGCTTTTCAATCCACTTAAACACAAACTGGTAGAATATTTTATTCTTTAAAACTAATAGTCAACATCATTTTACCATCTAAATAAATCAATCTTTATACTTGAATTCTTTTCAGGTTAAAAACTACTTTTGAACTTTGTGATCCTAACTGCTATGTGTTATATGGCTGTCTTCCTCTTTCTTTTCTTTTTTCCCTTCCTTTTTTTAACAGAATAGTCTAGGATGGCAATCATAGTAAGCATGCTGATATTGCTATCAAACAAGACTATAAACCATAAGGTGATCAGACACTCTTTTTCTTTAACCAATTAGCTGAGATTTTTAAGATTTTCAACTTGTTACAATGTGTAAAAGGGGCACTAATTTACTGAGCTTTCTATTTATAGATTTTATATATCAGCACATTATAGAACATTACTACAGATATAGACACCCTGCGGATGGGGTTCCATCTGTTCAGGCTGACTTTGTAGCATGCTTATGAACAAAGCCCAGACATCAACCTTTTGAATTGCTGCTGACTTAAAAGTGCACTGCATTTCAATGTTTTGTTTGCCTTGAATATCATTTTCCTTTACTTGCAAAAGAATTGTTTTGTTGGAAGGTATACCTCCACATACAATGTGTTATTTTGATTGGCTATTGCCAGTTACTTTTTTTTACACCAATTCTAAATGTAAATTTATTCATAAATGTTTGCATTAACATTTTTTTAAACAGTATATTTTAAATCAACACAATGGAAGCATACATGTTGTCTTACTAATACTTTTATATTTTAATTAAAACTATCATTTTTACTAACAGCCTTTTAGTACCAACTAAATTGACACAGCATTGCATTAAAAATACGATGGCAAAAAGGTGGTTTAAATCCCCACGACACATTAGCACAAACATATGCAAAACCAGAAGCATTATGTCAGGTTCTGTTGTTCCTGAGAAGCAGAAGTTAAATCAGGATGGATGACATCTAGACTCCCTCCTCAATCTTTTTTGCACTTCCTTTTCAAAGAAGATTAAAACAACAACAAACAAAACAAAACCAACAGAGATGAAATTAAGAAAACCTCATCTTTTGCCTCTCCCAGAGGGCCTACCTGTTTGGAGGGGCATCTCGTAATTCAGAAAGGAAGCTTTTCTATCATGTCCCTTACATGTAATGAATCTATAGCAACATGCTCGGTTTTGTGGGGTGCAACAAGGTATACTGAATTGAATGAGAGAGAGTATAAGAGCACACATTATATGAATAGACAACTGTTTCCACATAGAATGAGGTTTTGAACTTTTCCAGCTCAGAGATTTCTTGCTTTATCATTAATAATTCTATAGAATCACTTTCCTCCAATCTTTTCTAAAGTATTCTTTACCTGAGTGGATAAGAATTGCATCTATTTCAATCTTTTCTTCTGTCTTTCTACCTCATTTTTTTTTATAACACATAGTATTTTTCTCAGGAGTTCATGAAAAGATTTCTCAATCTCACTGCCCTGCCAATGAAGAAATAGTATCTGATATTCCTGGATATTCCTGACCATACATATAATTTCACCTCCTACATGTCCTTGCCAAATACACAAACATTATTCTCTGAGCTTTTTGTTCAATCACTTAGAAAAATTTTGGTATTATTGAATTTTCTTCCTTTTTTCCCTGCCAGATTTACTAAAGTTCTGAGCTTAAGGGCATCCATAAAGAGAGGTTTGATTTTGAGAGAGACAGTTGAAGGTCTGTGAAGGGAAGGAGCCAACTGACAAGAAACTGTAAAAAATCAGCATTACAGTGATGAGCTTCCTACCTAGACTTCCAAGTATAATTGGTCACTGTCCTAACAGAAACAGCTTTCTAAGCACATTCTATTTCTGTTCCTCAATTTCAATCCAGTGGTACAGGGCAATAGAAACAGAAGGAAGTTTGAAATCATAGAATCCTGTTTTGAATCCAGGTATTTGCTGTTTTTTTTTTTTAACTGTCTTAACTTCTTACACATGTAAGCCCCGTATGTGCTCACGTGTGAACTGAATTCCTCTACTTTATGCAACACCATTCCTGTTTATTGTCCTTGCACCTTTATTTCCAGCCCCTTAAATCTTATTTTCATGGAATATTTTATAAATTAGTACTGTTGGCCTTTCATATCAGTGGGTTCTACATCTATAAATTCAACCAGCTTTGGATCAAAAGTATCTGGAAAAATAAATCCTCATTAAATGCTTACACATTTTTTTCTTGTCATTATTCCCTAAACTACATAGTAAAACAGATATTTACATATCATTACATTGAAGTAGGTAATATAAGTAATCTAGAGATGATTTAAAGTGTATAGGAGGAGGTAAGTAGGTTATATGTAAATACCAGGCCAGTTTCTATAAAGGATTTGAGCATCTTCAGATATTGGTATCCATGGTGATTCTGCAACCAGTCCTCCATGGGGACCAAGTGATGATAGTATATGCACAAACACATGGTATATTTATATTTAAAAACTTCATTATAAATTAATTTTGATATGTAGTGGTGCTATTTCTAAATTCTCTATTATGCTCTCCTGATATATGCTTTTCCTTTATAAATAATAAAGTGATATAGGTTTCAATAGCTCACAGTTTAATAAAAATAATAAATGATATATGAAATCAAGACTGTATGCAAATTCTCTTATTTTATTTTAATATAAATATATTTGCTTTATTGTTAATTATGAAATATATGAATAAAACAACTGTAAGTAATTAAGGAGAATGAATTTATTGTGTAAAATAAACAAGGTTATAATAGTAAAGTCCTTTAATGGATCAATTAAACATATTTAAATAAGGATGCTTCTATTTTGAATGTAGCAAGTAGCAAAAAATGTTTCTCCATTCTAATGAGAAAAACATGAAAATATTAGTTTGATATAAATTTATAAGAGCTGTAAGAATTTATGCAAAGTTAAATGAATTAAAAGCCCAGAAATGATCCCCTTCTAGAAAGGAAGAGTATAGCTGTTGCTCTTTTCTTTGGCAGAACAGTGAGAAAGAAAGAAGTCAGCATTATTGGGGATAAGGTGAAATCAGATAAATGTTTTACAACCTTTGAAGCCTGAGTGCTCAGATTCTCTACCTAGGAGAGAAGTCCATTACTTATATAATTTATATAAACACATACACACATATGTACTTAGAATTTTGTGAGTGTATGTGTGTCTTTATATAAAATGACAAAGAATGTTCTAATCACAAGCAACTCAATTTCCTAAAGCAAATTCTGAAGGGATCTAGAAAAGTTATTTTAATTCTAGTAGTATTAATAAGCATAGTATTCTGATACTAGAATAACAAACACAACCATCATACATTGATGAGGGAAAGTTAAAAATACCCTATCTCCTATAAAACAACAACAACAACAAAAAACTTTTAAAAATTCAGACATTCAGTCCTAACTTATTTTTGTTCCTTTAACCTGTTATTAAAGGTATTTCTCTATCTTAGTATCTTGTAAACAATGATCTCATGATGAGAACAGAAGATAGAGACTTCTTCCAACCCCTGGCTAACTGAACCCATCCATAAAACCAGATGTGTAACCCACATAACCTGACCAGACTGAAAACACAAATGCATAGCTCTCAGCTTTTGTTCTTCCTCTATATAATCTTGAGCTGTTGTCAATACATGGAAGACATATTTCTAGTCTAGCTTTTTTCCTTGGTTGGGTCAAACAAAAAATAACTTCACTTTTTAAAAAATTTCACTATTTCTCTCCTAAATTTTTCATGTGCCAGGTGATCAAACGTGTTGTTTTAGGACTACTGAAGTCAAGCCTCTAGCTGGGGCCCCCAGTAACAATATCTACATAGTTTGAGAGACATACGTATGGAGCAGAAAACAATACTAAGTTGCCAATTCCCCAAACTGATATATTAATTGCACATAATCTCAATAAAAACAGAGGTACATTTTTTTGTGTGTTTTTTATTTGCTTGTTTGCTTTCTTTTTGGTACTGAAGATTCCAGTTGTTTAAAAAAATTGTTTATTTCAAAATAGATATTGTGTCCATGTCCAGCCTAAAGTAGGCTTTCTTGAAGAAAAAAATGACCCTAAAAAATATGTGTTTGCAGTCCCCCACATCAATGTTTATAGTAGTTCAATTCACAGTAGTTAAACTGTGGTAGCAACCTAGATGCCCTTCAACAGATGAACAGATAAACAAACTGTGGTATGTATACACAATGGAATATTACTCAGCATTAAAAGAGAATAACATTATGGTAAGTTAAGCCAATCCCTAAAAAGCAAAGGCCCGATGTTCTCTCTGATAAGTGGATGCTAATCCATAATAGAGGGGGGTGGGGCATGGGAAAAACATAGACATTTTTATGGGGCAAAGGGAAGGGGAAGGGGAGGGTTGGTACAGGAAAGATGGTGGAATGAGATGGACATCATTACTATAGGTACATGTATGAGTGCACATGTGGTGAGACGTTACATTGGGTACAACCAGAGAAATGAAAAGTTTTACTGCATTTGTGCACAGTGAATCAAAATGCATTCAGCTGCCTATATACCTAATTAAAATAAATTAATTAGGTACTTAAAAATATATATTTGTGAGTGCTTGAGAATTCAATGAAATTTTGAAAAGGAAGAATAAAGTTTCAAACCAAGAAGAATATTTCAAAATACATATTTGCAGCAGTGGTTCAACATGGCATAAAAAATGATGTACAGTAGTTAAACCAGTACAGTAAAATTAGTATACTATATCTCCTGTACTAGAAGAACATTCACTGTGCACACTTATATTTTCTAGAGGAGTAAGGCAGTAAAAGATGACTGAGGCAAGGTCTGATCAGTGTTTCTCAAACTTATTTGAATACAGAACATCTTTTGTATTCACTTAATTTCTATTAATACCCTTTAAGTATAGAAGTTAATGGAATGTTCTTTAAGGAGCATTTCTATATATCCCAGTAAACTGAGAAAAATAAAACCAAGATAATTATAAGGGAAATATCCATGTTGAAGTATTTCATAATGCTACAATGTCTACAATATCATTTTCTTCAATGCCATCACTGTAGACTTTTACTTTTATTTATGAAAAGTATTTTATTAAATTTAATGAAATGAATATTTGCTGAAAATCCACTTTCGACTTATTGGCTACAAAGCTAGACTAAAAATGTGCTTAAGTCATACTGATTCTCAACTTCAAAAATTATCTTTTTTATTTTTAGGTATGGAGATTGAACCCAGGAACTGCTGAGCCACATTCCCTTTTTTAAAAATCTATCTATCTATCTATCTATCTATCTATCTATCTATCTATCTATTTAATTTTTAAATTTGAGACAGGTTTTCATTAAGTTGCTGAGGGCCTTGCTAAGTTGCTCAGGCTGACTTTAAACTTGAGAACCTCCTGCCTCAGCCTCCTGAGCCTCTGGGATTATAGGCATGCACCACTGTGCCTGGCAAGCATTATTTTCATAAAAGAAATAATTCTGAAATATCTGCTTCCTAGGAAAGAAATTGCTTTAGAAATTATGATCAGTGTATTTCTTGGTATCCACTAAGAGAGGTTAGTAAGAAAGAGGTGGGAGGGTGATAGACCAACTGGTCTGGGCTACTTTACTCTGATATTTGGCCGAAGACATCTGGATTTTGATTTGAGGGTATTTGAAGGTAATACTATGGAATTTAAGTGAGTGGACTTTTTGTTTGTTTGTTTCACAGTGCTGGGTATTGAACTGAGGGTTTCAAGTGCTCTAAGTAAGTACAATATCATTGAGCCACAAATGCAATCCTTTTTAATTTTTATTTTAATACAGGGTCTCTCTAAATTGTCCAGAGGAGCCTCAAACTTTGCAATCCTTCTGCCTCCACCTACCAATTAGCTGGGATGACAGGTGCTATAAACTTATAACACAGCATCTGCTTTAAATCAGTAGACTTAGAGTAAACTAGTTTACTATTCATGATGTATAAAAGTCTCCTCATATAATCAGTTGAAAGCCTCAATAGAAAAGGACTGATTTTGCCTGAAGAGGGAATTCTGCCAATTAGCTCTGGATTTTATATATGTATATTAGATAGATAGATTGATAAATAGGCTGGGTTTCACCAGGTTGCCCCGCCTGCCTGGAATTTATGATCATCCAGACTCAACTCCTTAAATAGCTAGAATTACAGGTGTGTACCTGGCTTATATCTGGAATTATTTATTTATTAATTGATTCATTCATTCATTTTTGTATATCTTTTTTATTTATTCTGATTTGTTATATATTATATAAAATTTATTATATATGATAGCAGAATGCATTACAATTCATATTACACATACAGAGCACAATTTTTCATATCTGGTTGTATATAATATATATAAAGAATATTCACACCATTCGTGTCTTCATACATATATTTAGGGTAATGATGTCCATCTTGTTCCACCATTTTTTTTACCCCCTGCCTCCTCCCTTACCCTCCCACCTCTTTTCCCTATCTAGAGTTTATCTAATCCTCTCATACTCCCTTTCCCAAGCCCCCTATGAATCAGCCTCCTTATATCTGAGAAAACATTTGGCCTTTGGCTTTTTGGAATTGGCTAACTTCACTTAGCATTATCTTCTCTAGCACCATTCATTTACCTGAAAATACCATGATTTTATTCTCTTTCATTGCTGAGTAATATTCCATTGTGTATACATACCATATTTTCTTTACCCATTCATCTATTGAGGGGCATCAAGGTTGGTTCCACAGTTTAGCTATTGTGAACTGTACTGCTATAAACATTAATGTGGCTATGTCTCTGTCATTAATTCATTTTTATGGCACTGGGAATTTATTCAGTGCATCAAGTATGCAAAATGAATATCAAACCCTTGAGTTACTCCCCCAAACCTTTTAAAATTTGTTTTGGGACAGTGTCTCACTAAATTGCCCAGGCTGGCCTTGAACTCATGATCATTTCTCAGCTCCTCGACTCCAAGTAGCTGTGCAGGACCACACCTAACTCTCCTCTGAATTTGAATCACAATTCTTTCCTAGATCTCTAGGCTTCTGTTCTATCCTGTAAATATTTGATTTGCCAATCTCCACTATCATGTGAGCCAATTTCTTAAAATCAATCAATCTATCTATCTATCTATCTATCTATCTATCTATCTATCTATCTATCTATCTATTTAATCAACAACTTATTTGTTCTGTTTCTCTGGAGAATTCTGTCTGCTGCAACATACTTTCCTACTCTTATTTCTCAAATCTATCCTTTTCTTAAATTTATAAGATGTAAGATTCCTTTGAACATATTATGTAAAGAAATGCTGTTCATCACTTCCCTAGTCACTTTATGATTCAGCTCTGAGATCCAAGATGATGTACTTCTTGGTACTAATAAAAAATAGGAAGCATGTATTAAATAATGTTTCTAAATGTGACCATTCATAAAAGCATGTCATTGTGATACTAGACAATAGATATTTCATCAAGCAATTGCATTTTGAAATTCTTCTAACTTGGGACAACAATTTATGCCTCACCATGAAAGAGCAGCAGCACATTTTAAAGTCTTTCTTTCTTTCTTTCTTTCTTTCTTTCTTTCTTTCTTTCTTTCTTTCTTTCTTTCTTTCTTTCTTTTTAATAGATAAAGGGCTCTGCAGCGTTTGAGTAAATGTCTTTGATGAATGAGCTCAAGGTATTGGACACTGTATTGTATTCTCTAAGCATCTGGTCAATCTGTAATGCAGAGTGACTCATTACAGTAGGTCAGGAATCAAAACTTTGTAAACTTTCTAAACATTTATTTGACTAATTATTCTGACTCACAAGTGGGGTTTACAAGAAAGAGTGTTCAAATTCATATGGTATTCTTAAACCATATTAAAAAACCCATACATACTAAAAAGCAATTTCTCTTCTCCCCCCAACCTTTCTTTATCTTCTTCTTTTTTTGTTTTTCCTTTTTTGGATATTGGTTTGAGTTCTCTACATATTTTGTATATTTACTTCTTACCAAATATATGGTTTATAAATATTTTATCCTATACTTTTTTGCTTATTGTTTCTTTTGCTGTTTAGAGGCTTTTTAGTTCGATACATACATATATATATATATATATATATATATATATATATATATATATATACACACACACACACATACACACATACATATATATATACACATGTGATATGTGTATACATTATATATATATATATATATATATATATATATATATATATATATAAAATCAGTGAAGTGGATCAACGTATCAAGTCATCATTATGTAATAAATTTTCAATTATAATGTGTACACAACTCCATTGTCTCAATCGTCTTCTGTGTTATCACTACATAAATAAAATGAGCAGGCAATGATTGGTCTGCTAGAAGCTGGTAGATAATCAGGTCAAAATTTGAAAATGTTTTATAAGGGATGTTACTAAAACCTTCAGTGTCAAAAGAGTACATTTTCATAGCAAAGAGAAAGACATTAGTTTATATAAGTATAAAACACCTATTAAATGTTAGAGTGACTTTTAACAAGATAATTTCTGTTGCCACACATATCAGTTCAATATCTGGAGTGAGGATAAGGTTTTGTAATAACTCTTCCAAGGACAGAAACTCAAATTCATTCTACTTAGTGAATTTATAAAATATTTGTGATGTACATGGCAGAGGGTCCATTCTCAATCCAGAAATTAATATTAATCTTTATTAAGCATCTATTATGCAGTAGCAGGTATATAGTATATATATATTACCCTAAATGTTCTAGAAATCCAAAGATGTAGTCTAATATATTATTACTTCAAACCAGATTTGAGGCAGGTAATATTATTACTTCCAGTTTATTTATAAGGAAACTGAAGTACAAAGAAGAGATTTATTAATGACTTTTTAAGGTAGTAAAAACAGATCAAAATTAAATGAATTTCTTGGCAGCCACATTTTCTAAACTATCTTAAAACAATATTTATCCTTAATAAATATTGCACTAAATTGAATTTAATTCACTATGTTTACAATGTTAAATTTTGGTTTTGACTGTTACATATATTTTAGTTTGAATCATAGAGAAAAAATGAACTGCAAAGTAAAATTCCATTATTTAGCAAAATATTTCAAGCTCAAATTGATGAGGATGGCAATTACAAATCTTTAAGAGAATTTAGAAACCAAAAACCTATTAAGCTGCTCATGCAATTATTTAAAAGTATATTTCAGAAAGAACTAAGAAGGTGTTTTCATTTTCAGTTTTTTCATTGGTTTAAAAAAATAATTTCTTATGCACTTAGAAATTATGTTTTTATGTGATTTTATAAGCTACAGAAAACATAAAAACAAGAGTTCTCTTCAATTTAAATCTAACATTTAAGTGCTGGAATTATTGGCTGTTTCCAAGATATACAAAATATTAAGATTTTGTAATATTAGTAGCCAGATAAAAATCTAGTTCCTTTCAATTATAATTTTACTTTTTGTTTTCAACTCCTTGAACTTAAATTCTAAAGTTTAATTTATTTTCCACATTTACAAAATCACAGTGGTAGTAATCTTAGACCAAAAAAAATGTCCATTTCAAAAGCTGCTCTTATTAGTTTCTATTTACTTAAACATGTACTTATGAATCATTGCCATGAGAAAATGAAATTCCACATTTAATATAGATTTTCAAATGGGCTAATTTTATATCTGGAATGTCATATTATGAGTTCAATAAAAACATACTCCCTCAACAAAATTATGAGCAAAATCATTAAAGTCTCACATCCCAGAATTCTGGAAATTAATTAAGGAAACAGAACACACTGAAAATCCAAAATAAGCTGTGAAGCCTCAGTAAAATTAGCAAGATCTGAAATGCTTTGACATGTGACTAATATCATGCCTCCTCCCTCTGCAGCTTAGTGGTGACATAGTCAAAAACCTGAAGCCTTGAATCATACTAAGAGGATGGACTTAGCTGTGGTAAAAGCACCCTACTGAGTTAATATTCTGTTCTTTTGTTTTGTCCAGTCTTGAGGTTTCATGTATAATCTCCAGTCTAACAATACATGGATATATGCTTTGATTCAGAATCAGTTCAACAGAAACAGCCCTGCCCTAGGACATCATTGAAACAATAACAACACGCTGGCAGCATTGATGTTGCCTATGATTGTGATTTCAGTTTCAGCAAACAAGAACCTGGAGAACTAGACCACCCTTAGGGAATTCAAAAAACGGTGACCTTTTCCTGGAGATCTAACAAAATGCCACATGCCTAAGAAAGCCTTGAAAAAGGAGAAGGCCCTATTCAATCACCATGGCTGATCCTGAAGCCCTAAGCAGAGGAAATTAAAGCTAAGGCTGTTTTGCAAGCTTCCTGAACTCTAAATATGAAGATCCTCTTGACTAAAAGCTTAGGACAAACAGGTGAGGAATTTAGAAAAATCTTCTGACCAATCTCTCTGCTGATACAGAGGTGACAATGAGGGACTCAGGCTTAAAAATAAACACAACCTTAAAAAAATAATAAAATGCTAGCAAATAATTCAATGCACACATAGTATGGGAATAAAGGATCTAGAAAATTAGCCCAGGAAAGCTACTGAACAAATCACTAGAAACAAGACAAACAAGATCAATGACTAATTTAAAAAGAATAAAACAAAGACAGATTTTCAGTAAGATGACTTGTTATCAGATATGCTACAATGTTACCTACAATGTTCAGTTTTTAAAAACAAATTATAAGAAGTGTAAAGATATAGTAAAATAGTCTAAAAACACAGAGGGGTGAAAAGCAGCTAATAGAAAATATCCCAAAGCAGATTCCTATTATGGTATTCCTTTTCTTGGAAATATTTCAACTATCCTACTAAAACAGGCATGCTGATCAGTTTTTATTTTGCCTTTAGGAGGTTAAAATCATGACAGATTGACAAAACAACGGATTTGAGATCACAGACGAATTAAAATGAGTAATTTAAAACTAAGTCAATAGAAATTATCAAGTTTGAGAAGCAGAACAAAATATGAGCAGAGTCCCAGAGACATTTGGCTTCATATCAAGTGCACCTGTATACACATAGAATGTCAGAGAAAAGGATGGGGAAATACCTGAAACATAATCATCAAAACTCTTCCAAATTAGATGAACAATATCAATCTTCATATTCAAGAAGCCCCGCAAAATTATTTAAGTCAGAGAAAAGAACTTACATTTAAGTTTTTTGGGACGATTAAAAACTGAATTTCCATCAAAAACCATGGAGACTAGAAGATGATGGGATAACACAGTTGAAGTTTTAGAATACTGTAAACTGATAATTCTATATCCAGCTAAACTCGCCTTCAATGATTAAGGGAAAAAAAAAATCCCAAGTAAACAAAAACTGAAAGAATTCCTTGTTTGCAGACCTGCTTTGCAGGAAAGGTAAAAGGTAGTTTTTCAGGCTGAAATAAATAACAAAAAAAAAAAAAGAAAAAAACTGCATAATAACTCAAATTCATATCAAGAAATAAATCACATCTATGGGCAAAAAACCAAAAACCCCAAATACATAAAATGGAACTGTTCTGTTTGGGGAGCCCTAACACATTTTTACATGAGAAAGAGGGATCTCATGTCAGAATTTAAAATTATTGCAATTTTAAAAATACAGAAATTATACCATTAAAGTAATAACATAGGCAAATATCAAAGTCAGTATAATACATTTTTATTTGTATTTTTTAATTATCCTATTTGAAAAAAACAACAGCAAAAGCAATAAGTATGAAACTGTACTGAAAGGACTATAATGTAAAGAACATTTAGTTTGTACATAAGTAGTATAAAACAAAGGAAAACAGATATAGGGCAACAGATTTTGTGTACTACCTAACTTTGGTGTTAGACTATTTTAGATTTTCTGAAATTACAATGCTTTTTCTAATCCCCATAGGAAACACTAAGAAAATAGTAAAAATGTGAATGATTTTTTTCATGGGCCCAAAGCCCATGAAGTAACTAAAATGATATATAGAAAAACATCTATTTAACATGAAAGAAAGTAGTACTAGAGGGAAAAAAAAGAAAAAAAGCATAATAAATATGGAAAACAGAAAAGTAGATCTTAACTCCACCATGTCCAATCAAAAAGAATACATTTAAAAAATTATAATTACACTTTATGATCACTACAAGACATTCTTGGTATTCAAATAAGAAAGGGTTAAAAGTAAAAGGGGGAAGAAAGTACATCACACAATTACTAAACTAGAGAGCTATAGTGTCTATACTAACATCAGTCAAAATAGATGTAAATAAAAAATGTTACTATTGACGAGGTCCATAATTCTGTAATGATAAATGGATCAATATATTTGGAAAATAGAACAATTGTAAATTATTCATCAAAGTCCCAAAACTCTGTCAGCAAAACATGATAGAACTGATGGAAAGAGAGACAATTGGATAAAACTATCTGGAGGCCTCAATACTCATTTTCAATAGTAAATGGAATAAGTACGCAGAAAATCAACACAGAAAAAGAAGACTTTAACGAATATGGTGGGTCATTCTTCAGAAGATAAAAGACTCTCACACACCCATATTTGTTTCTGATGAGGAGACTGTAAATAGCTGTGTGCAAAAAGTGAGCATAAAAAAAAAAAACTTTTCTGGATGTATGTTTTCTTTTTTCATTTTCTTCTTTGTTTATTCTATTGGGTATTTTTTTTGTTATTTTCAATTATTTCATGTGATTTTGCTATAAATGTAGGAAATTTAAAACTTTGCATTATTTATTTCAAGTCTCCTCTTTTTCTTTTTTTTTTCCTCTGATGGTATTAACCATAAAGAAATAGCTCATTTTTGTATAGTTAAATTTATCAACATTTTCATTTAAGGGGTCTGGCTTAAATTTGTCTATCTAGCCATTTCTCCCAGGTTCACAGGTAACTAACTGCCTATTTGATATCTACAATTGGATATGACAGAGATTCTTCTACTGTGTCATCTCATATCACATCAGCCTTACTTTGGTAAATTGTCTACTTTCATGCTGTTTAACAAGTGAGTTTGATCTTAGCCCAGCCAATGGCTGAGGCACAAATTGTACAAGGGTTTGACCAGAGAGTGGTCTCCCACCCCACAGAGTCCCTTCTTTCATTGAACATAAACTAAACTAACATGGTCTTGATGTCAATAAATGCAAACTTTGGATGTGTAGAGTAATATTGCCCTCGAGGTCAATCTGTGATAAGACACATGGAATTGGTGGATAAATGCTTTTCCCTTCTTCCTTCTCATCTGTGATGCTTTATTCTACAAGACCTCTTGGGACTGCTTGATCCAAGAGCTGGCCACCTCAGTGATGCACTAGACACCACTTCTTGCTCCTTTTTTACTTTATTCCTCTTTCTTTCACATTTCTTTCTCAGTGAAGGCATTCCCTAGCATCACATTTACACATATTTTGTTTCGGACTCTGACTTAGGGAGTTTTTTACTAGATATTTACTAAGATAAATGTCTAATAAAATCTCATTAACATAAAAAAAAAACTATTAATTCCACTAAAGCTAATTTTTTCCAGTACCTTTCCCTTATTACTAAAAATCAATTTTATTTTTCAAGGGCCCAAAGTCCATGATTTTGAAGTAATCCTTACCTTTTCTCTTCAATTCATACTCTACTTAATGCATTAACAAGTTCTGTGTACCTTCAAAATACATTTTGAAAAAAAAATCTCTGTCAATACTATAGTTTTCCACATTCAAACCACCATCAAGGCTCATTGAGATTTTTTTTTTCAGTATCCTTCTGTTTGATCTACTTGTTTCTATTATTAGTAACCACATTCTAATTTTCCGGCAACAGAAGAAAGATCCTTTTAAAAGACAGGTTATAATATGTCACTACTCTTTATACAACCCTTCAAAGACTTCACACTTGCTCATAGTGAAGCAAAGATCTTACAATATCTTACAGCAAGGACCTACTTATTGTAAACCTTCTTATTTCTCTAACCTCTTTTCCGTGCTACATACCCTGTCTTCACTTCCAATTGCAGACATCATTAAAGACATATCAAACATGCTCTTCTTTTTTTAAAAAAATATTTTTAGTTGTTGATGGACCTTTAAAAGACATCTATTTTAAAAGACATCTATTTTACTTATTTGTATGTGGTGCTGAGAATTGAACCCAGTGTGTCACACATGCTAGGTAAGCGTGCTACTACTGAGCCACAACCCCAGCCCCCATGGTCTTCTTTTATGGCTCTTTCATCTACTAGTTCATTAAATAGATGATGCACTATTTTTTTTTTTGCATAGTGCTTGACACATAGTAAAACACAATTATAGCATTATGTGATATCATTTTTAAAATAGAAAACATATTATTGCTCATATCTCAGACTTAGCATCTCAGTATAATGAATACACGTTTTCCTTTGGATTTTATGTAAGGATAATATTAGAGACCAACATGTTACAGTGGTCAGTTACCTGGAAAACATTAGAAAAATTCTGATAATTATTTAAATGTTTAAAGTAATAGTTGCACTAGTAGTCATTTTTTCAACTTTTAAAAAAGATTGTCATCATGTGTTTGGATCAAAGAGTGTGTCCTAGTTATATATTTTTGGATATGTTACTATACTCTTCCTTTCTCCCCTTTCATTCTTTCTGTTATCTAATTGTTATATGCATGCTTTGGCCCTTCTGTTTCTTTATTTCCTCTAGCATTTATTCTATTGATTCTTTAAAAAGCCTCTATCACCATTCTTTTTCAGTGCTACGTTTCTCTTTCTAAGTCTTTCTTCCATTTCCTATTTTCTTCTGAGAATACAATCTTGGGGGTTTCTCAGTGTTTGATGTCAGGGTTTGGAGTTGTCTGTTGCCAAGGGGACTATTTTAGCTACTTGCCCACAGGAGGGAGCCCTCTACCTTTTAAAAGGTAGGCTGGTGGCATTGACCTTGTTCTGGAAGAGGACAGCGGAGAAGGAACCAATTAGCAATAGAGAGATGGAGATGATTCAGTTTCTCACATTTGTGCAACTATGGCATTTGGCAAACCATCTAGACTTAAAGAACACAGTAAAATAAGTTACTTATATGACACAAAAAGAAAGACATCTAGAAATTCATTGGCCTAATATTTCTTCTCATTTTATTTTACCAGCCCTGTTGCTTTGCTTTGATGGTTCTACACAAATAGGACCAGGCATTGACTAGGATAGGGGTAGTTACCATAGGACAGGAAAAAAGTCACAATGAGTGGTCCTAGAAAGGACAAGGTATAAAAGAAGCAAGGCAATGGAGTTCCTAGATAATTGTGACAATTTTAAAATATTTTGTCTCCTTAGAAGAGTAGAGTTCTTGAAATGAAACCTCAAAGCAATCCACATTCATAATTTTCTTGGGGGGCAGAAAACAATTTCAAACAGGTTCAAAGAGTGACTTCTAAGTCAGGAGACTAGGAAAGATTATTTTTAGGTGTCTGGCACTGAAGGTCCCACAGATAATATACTTAATCTAGGTTCTTGAAGTTCCTGAAGACAGACTAGATATGATTGCCTTTTCAGTAAGTAGTTTCTGCTAACTCACACATCCCTGCTGAGTATAACTAGATTAATTTTGTGTTTAAGGTCTAGAATTATTTCCTTGGCATGTGCCTTTAATTGCTGGTTAGAGGTAACTTATACTAATAGGTTATACTAGTAGGCAAAAATAAAGGAAAGGTGCTAAAATATCTTTAAAATATTTAACTCCAATAAGAGGACATTGGGTTGGCAAAGTTGGTTTGGGCAAGAAGCACAGTTTTATATATATATATATATATATATAAATGATAATGTATATCTGTAATCCCAGATACTCTGAGGATGAGGCAGGAGGGGAGAATTATAGGCCAAACTGAGCAACTTAGTGAGAACCTGTCTCAAAGGAAAACTAAAAGTATTAGGAATGTCCTCAGTGGCAAAGCACCTTGGCTTCCATCCCCAGTAACACCAAAAGAATAAAGAAAGAAAAATTAAGGGGTGAAACACTAGAAAGTGATTTTGGCCAAATTGCATCATGTGCATGTATTACTAGGTAACAACAAATCCTAGCAGTCTGTACAACTATGATGAACCAATCAAAAAATGTGGAAAAGAAGAAAAAGGAAGAAAAGTTAAACTCAATGTTCAATATTTGTTAAAGAACAAAATAGATCTGTCTTGTCCAAATTAATTTTGGGGGTAAAGTTGACATCAAATAAAAAGACAGAAATTGAAATTACATCTCATGTTATGTTTTCATATCTCCAATCATAGATACTGATTTATCATAAAGAGCATTAATGAAAGGCAAATTATTACTCATATAAGTAAAATCAAAGATTTACGATTGTAAAATATATTCTAACTATAGATATTTATGATGAACAGATCCTTTTCATCAATTTTAAATTGAGTACCACATTTAATTATAAGACATATACTAATGGCAAGGAAATAATTTCAAATGCAAATGAAGCACAACAAAGTAAATCTGATGGACTGTCTTTTTTGTTCATTCTTATTTTTTCTCATTTTCCCTTTAGTAGGATCCTCAACCCTCACATTGTATGTCTAGGAACATCTGTTTTAAAATGCTTCAATTTTGTTTATGTTCAGGCTGGAAATTTATTTTAGTCAAATGTCTGAAAGTAATTTAAGATCCAGAAATGAACAATGGAGGCTAAAGATTGTTACAAATAGAAGAGATTTCTATGAATAAACAAATAAGTAAGTAACAGCCACTTATTTTCTATTACAACAGGACTAAGGGAAGAATCTCTCATAAAATGATTTGAAACTCCTGTCTATAAGTTAATGAAGGATTCACAGATTGATTTTTTAAATTTTTATTTGGCACTGGCAGTTAGGGAAAAAGAGATTTTAAAATGTTACAATAATAATGACAGCATAAATTTACATCACAGAACCTTTATTAATCCAACAAGATCACCATGCAGCTAACATCTGCATATGGTTGTTAAATGAACCCACTTATGCACTATTTGTGGGTGAATTTCTTTAGGAGGGGAGTAGAGGAGGTATTGGAGGCTTATTGCAACTTCCTCATAATTTACCCACACATGCTAACCACAGACAGTGGATAGAGCCTAAAACATTGCATTTGAATGCTATATGTGTATGAATTATGGTAGAATTAAAACCAAAGGAAACAAACAAGAGGGGAAAAGTAGATGAAGGGTGACAGTCACCAGACAACTTTCCTATGTCCCTGTAAAGGAGCAAGAATGCCACTAGTAGCATTATTAATACAACTAATAATATTTGGAGTATTATTGAGGGAAAAAGACTGTTTAAATATTCTCACTAAGATGTTATAGCTTCTCCTGAGCAAACTATCAATCCATTGCTCAGAGATGATTGAGATGATTGCACCTCAATGCTTAAATCCTTTGGACACAGTGTTGTTTAGGAAAAAAACATATGTACATAAGCTATATGTATATTCTTTGTTTAATCTGTGGCTGTTTAATATTATTTTTATTCAAACCTATTTAAATAATTTAGGATGCTATACAACATTTTGCTTCTAACTTTGAACTACTTAAAACTAATTTTAAATTATTATTATTAAAAGTAGTAGCTATAGTATCAGTAGTAGTAGTAGTAGAAGTAGTAGTAATAGTAATAGTAATGGGCACTGGACTTGGGCACTCAACCACTGAGCTACATTCCCAGCCCCACTTATTAAAAATTATTCTTCTTATTTTAAAAGGTCTCACTAAGTGGCAGAGACTGTCATGAAACTTGTGATCCTCCTGCCTCAGCTTCCCAAGAGGCTAGGATTAAAGATGTGCACCACTATACCTTTGATTTACCTATTTAACATGAGAGTTAAAATCCAGTCTTAAGAACTTTTTGCATGATATTGAATTCCAAGCTGCACAACATAATTTTCTTTAAAGCATGAAAAAAAAAAAAAAAAGTTAAGTGGTCGTTTAGAAAGTCTTGGCTTTGGACCAGTGAGTAATTGGCTTGATCTTTTTGTCCTTTCTTATACAAATCATCAATTACATATTTGGCTTTTGAAAACTAAGGTGGGTCTCTAAATTACAGCAGGTTTCTCGCTTGACCTCTTACTTTGCTTTCAGGCTTTAGAAAGATAATTACTCATTTACATCAAAATGCTTTTGCTAGGTTATTTTTAAAACAAGTCTGTTTACTTCTCTTTACAACGAGAAATGATCCAGATTTGTTGGCCTGGAACATAAAATTGCTAAATGAATAAGGTCCCTGCAAACTCTAGGGACTCTTAGCAAAGCTGTCTCCCATGATCCAAAAGACAGGCCTAAATGAAAGAACTTTATATTACAAATTATTGACACTTCATGGTTAGGCAATTTATAGTTTTTGTTTTTCAAAAATGTATCTCAAAATCTCTTCCTCAGAGGCCTCATTGTTGCACATCTGTGTGATATGTGTGTGTGTGTGTGTGTGTGTGTGTGTGTGTGTGTGTGTATCTAGGAGTGAGGTGATCTTTACTCTGAATCTTGTTACTTGCTCTCAGTTGCCAGCCCTTCACTTTGGTCCTTCTTTCCTATTATCTTTGAATTGGAACTTGGGCCACCTTCTGCAGACCTCTTTCTTTCTGGCCAGTCTTTACATAAATATTGGCATCAAGTCCTCTTTGTTCCATGTTCCACTGAATGAATGCAATGACTGGATTACCATTGTTAAAAGATCTATCTTTATCCCTTTGCCAAACTGTGGAGCAAACTTTAGCCATAATAACACTGACTACCATTTGCACATACAGCGATGATTCAGCAGATTCCTAAGTTTAGGCCTTTATTCTTTGGTGGAAGGTAGGTCATTTGTGCAAAGCCAGTTTGGAGATACTTTGTGTATCTACTGAATCCTGTGTGCGTATCTTTCACTGTGGTTAATACATTAGTCTGTGGTTTTGTTCACATTTGTCTTTCCTGCTGTGCTAGACTGTAAACTCTTTGAAGGTCACATTTATGTGTATTTTACACATCCATTAGCTAGAACTCAAATAGGCATGTAATAGTGTCTTAATAAATAGGTATAGAATGAATAAATCCTCACAACCCAGCAATGTGGGTATTATTGAAACATTTTAAATTGAGCAACGCCTGACTGGGAGCTGTTAAGTAAAAGTTCCAAGCTTTTGTTGTAGATAAACAGTAAAATAGAAATTCAAACCTCAGGTACATCTGAACTTCAGCTTGTACTTTTTTATATTTTGTTAAACCCTGTTTGACCTCAGATTCTGTTTTCATGGAATTGTGTTTATATTGGTGGTGTTTTGTTTCTGTTGTTTTCATTTTTACCCCACATGCAAACTCAAATTAGAAAATAGTTATTTTTTTTAAGTTAAATAGCAGAATTTTAATGGAATAAGAATGCTTTTCTTTAGATTACCTGAATATGGAATATTATTATTTGGATGAGATCAAATTAGACAAATGATAGTAAACATTGAGATTAAATTAGGAATGAGATAGAAAATACAGTATTTAAAGTCAGATTCTAATCACACTATTATGGAGAAGAGCAGAAAAGAGATGTTGAAATTAGCCTGGTAGTCAACACTATTTTTCCTAAGGGAAATACTCCTAGGGCATTTACTGTGACTCTGAATCTGTGGTTTCGCTTTGTTTTTATCGTTGCTCCTTTCCCCAACCCTTCAAAATGTGACTATTGGGAAATGATATTACAACTTATTCAGCTTTAGCTGGCCTTCATTAAAGTCTAATCGGCTCATGTAATCTATTTTATATGTTTCAGTACCACTTGCTGAATAACATCTCAAAATAACATTTTAATATCTTTATCAATAATAACCACAAGTAAACTTGTGAACTTAATAAAAAAATTCAATGTCCATGTCCCCAAGCATTCATAAAAATAAGGGAAATTAAACTCCAAGGGAATACTGTATGGAGAGGGATTTTGTCTATGTTTTATGGGGCAGCAAGGTAGCCTGAAACAAACTGAAATAAGATGTCCACGCAAAGCACTGCATTCTGTGAAATGTTTTCCAGTTTCAGCCTTCTTTTTTTATAGCAAATAAAGCTTCTTTCTTTCACAGAATATTTGCTATCATAACTCTTCCTTATGTGTACCCAATGTTTAGAAATATTGTTATTGTGCAAACAATGCCCCAAAGTGCTTAGTGGTAGAGAAGTTGGAAGCAAAATGAATTTTTTCAATCATAGAAAGTTGCAGAGAAATAAAGATGTTCGCATCATAATATAATCATGAAGTTCTAAAACAATGAACCCCTCTCTTACCCTTCCTAATGTCTCCATAAATAACAGTAAGAACATACAAAACTCACTAAGTACATTAGATAGTTTTATACACATTTTTAGTACAATTGAGGCAAGAAGAAAAAGGGGGTAGCACTGAATGAGTATGTGGAAAGTAAATGGATGCAGGATGAAAGTGAATAAAAGGTTAAAGAAATGAGAGGTGCCATTTCATCAAAAAGAAAATAAAAGAAATAGTGGACATGAATATAAAATTCTAGTTCTCTTAAATCCTAATTTTATCAAAAGCCACTTAGTTATAAATATTGTATTCATAATATATAGCAAATTTTTGATGCTGTATAATTTTCTTGGAATTTCCTTTAATGTACTAAAATAGTTTTCTCTACTTTCTAATATTAATATGGGTTTTCAATTTAAAATGTTAAGTATGAAAATGCTGAAGTGCTTACCTTCTAATTTTCAACTGTTGAGGAACAAATATTGCTATTTTCTTGTGAAAAAAATAATATCTATGGGCTCAAAAAAGAGTATTTTGAAGTTCCTTTCAGTTTGTCTGTTAGTGGTATTTCCTTCCATGAAATATTTACAGCATCTTTCAATAGGTTATGTATCATTTTCTTGCTTTGTACACAGTTCAGTGGTCAGGATGTAATAATCACCAATCTCTACTTCCAAAGAAAAACTTACTAGAAATTTATGACTTATTTGTGCTTACTTTTCAGTATTTTCAACTTTATAAGAAATACATTTGAGTCTATATTTGAATTTAATGATGATTCAAATCTATATTATCATAGATTAGGTTTTATTATGTATGTTAATCTATAGTAGCAGAAACCAACCACATCTGTTTTGTGTTATGATACTGAAAATGCTGCTTTCCATTTTAACATGAGCACAGAAAGTCTGTCTGCACATCAAACTTGACTCTAGATAGAGCTGAAAACCAAACTAAAAAGTAAAATTAAATTAATAATTCCTATTACGTCTGATTTAGAAACTATGCTAATGATTTTAAAATTATTTACATCCATTTGCTTTAGAAAGTAATACCATTTTAAGAAACTTGCCTTTTTCCTCTTAAGTTTAGGAAATCTGTGTGCTTGAATTGACTGTCAATCAAATTTTCATCAGAGTTGCAAATAAGTTTCACATTCCAATCTGAAGGTATTTTAGTTCATTTTAATAATAAAAATTTTCAAAATTATAAATACTATTTATTAAGCAGTTTTCAATTCTTAGAAAAATTAAGAGAAAATACAATGTTCTCTCACTCTTCTCCACAATTCCCCTTATTATTAACATCTGACATTAGTATGGTGCATTTGTTATAATATAATCCAAAATGTTGCACCACTATTTATGCATTATTATTAACTAATGAAGCATCCCTCTGTGCACTTAATGGTGTCCCACTTTTCTTTCAGTCACCGTTCATTTTTTTCTGTATTTTCCCCTCTGCTCTTCAGATTGCATAATAGGGATTTTACAGCCTGAATTAATAGGGATTCCTATTAGCAATCTTTATCTTATTCTTTGTTAGTTTCTAAGTCTTTCTTCAGCTCATCTCAAGAATTTTGCATTTTAGTACTTGCCCTTTTCAACTCCAGAGCTTCCATTTGGTTCTTTTTATCAGGTCTGCATCTTGATTGATATCTTCTCTTTAACTAAGTAATAACCTCATAACTTCCTTACTTCTTTCAGCAGGGTTGCCTTTGGTACTTTGGTGTATTTGTAATGGCTCTTTTGAGGTCTGGTAAGTCTGACATATGCACCTTCGGGGAGGCCACTTTTGTTGCCTCCTATTTTGGTTTTCTGTGTCACACATCTCTTTCTCACAACGTATCTCATAATTTTTTGTTGAAAGCATAAATTATAAAAAATACAGAAACTCTGAGTCCTGACCCCTCTCCTTAGAGATTAATATATTGTTACACGTTTTTTTATTTGTTTTAATTAGTTACAGATGACAGTACAATAATCTTGACATATCATACATTTGAATCAGATGGGGTATAATTTCTCATTTTTCTGAGTATACAGGTTGCAGAATCACGTTGGTCATACAGTCACGTATGACAGCAATAATAATGTCTATTTTATTCTGCTTTCCTTCCTATCCCCCACTTTTTCATTTTTTTTTAAAGAGAGAGTGAGAGACAGAGGAGAGAAAGAGAGAATTTTTTTTTAATATTTATTTTCGGCGGGCACAACATCTTTGTTTGTATGTGGTGCTGAGGATCCAACCCGGGCCGCACGCATGCCAGGCGAGTGCGCTACCGCTTGAGCCACATCCCCCAGCCCCCCCCCAACACTTTTTCATTTTTAAGGGACTGGTTGGACACTTTCAGTGAGGTCTGTCTACCACAGTCCACTGCCACAGGGTCAGAAATCTCTGAAGTAGGCACATCCTTTGGCATGCACACAATGTGCCCGATGTCAGTGGCCGCAGCATGAGTCAGGCTCTATGAATTGCCAGGTGACTGCTCTGTATATTCTGAGCTATATCATGAATACAGTATGAATTACTACACCACTCTATAAACGAATTTGGTCTCTTTACAAAGGCATTTTTTCTATCTTTAATGCTTGAAAATATTAAAAGGTGTATATATGTATGGTGTATGACATGATGTTTTGATATACATTCTGAAGTATTACCATCATGCTAATTAGCATAGCCATCTTAGCTACTTTTATATATGTGTATATGTTGAGAATACTCAAGACTCTCTTAGCGAATTTCAAGTGGACATTATTATTAGCTGTAGTCCTCATGCTGTACATGAGGTCTCCACAACTCAATCATCTTATAACTTTGAATTATTATATTTTTGCTAAGAATGTTTGTTTCACTGAAGTGGCATACATAGAGCACCTCATATTTCCATCCAGAAGTAAACACCAGCTCACAGAAATTAATTGTTCAAAGAGAATTGTACCCCATAAATTACCTAATCAATTTGTGTTATTTCATAGGTTAAGGCCCTTAGATACTTAAATTATTGTTTAAATTTAAAACTACTGAAATAACAAGACTCATACTTCAAGTAATTAATCCTCCAATTTCCTTCTTCCCTATATGTTTTTCTTAATTTGAAATCATTTAAAACAGATAATCTAATTTAAATTATATATATATATGTGTTTTAGTAAATGCATATAAATGTATATATATATACATATGTATACATATGTGTGTGTGTGTGTGTGTGTGTGTGTGTGTATATATATATATATATATATATATATATATATATATATATATATATTTAAGGGAAGGTTTTATGTTTATTGAAATCAAGATTCCTCATTTGAGTGCTGACAGAAGCATATTCTTAATATAGACTAAATATAGACATATTCTTATTATAGACTAAATATTTTAAGGTTTAATAGGGATATGTTATGATTTGGATGTGAAGTGTCCCCTAAAAGCTCATGAATGAAACAATGCAGATAAATTTGAATGAGAAAAGATTGGGTATAGCCTAAATCGGTGAATTAATCCCTGATGGGATTAACTAAGTGGTAACTGTAGGCAGGTGGGGTGTGGCTGGAGGAAGTGGTTCATCAGGGAGTGTGGCTATAGGGTATATATTTTGTATTTGGAGAGTGGAATTTTTCACTCTCTTTGCTTTCTCATTGTCATATGAGCTGCTTCCCTTGTCCACACTCTCCACCAAGATATTCTGCTTCACTTGGAACCCTGAAGAATGGAGCTGGCTGTCCATGGACTGAGACCTCTGAAACTGTGAGCCCTCAAACAAACATTTCCTTCTCTGAAATTGTTCTGGTCAGATCTTTTAGTCAGAGGCATGAAATATCTGACTAAAACAGGAAATAATCTGATCATGAATACACTGATTCCTCCACACAATATTCTTTCCTAGTTCCATTATTATTTCATAATTGTTGGTTTTTTTATTTTATAAGAAGGAAGTAATTTTTTCATTATTTTAATTAATAAATAACAATTGTACCTATCATATATTTATTGGATCATATTTCAACATATGTTTACATTGTGAAATGATTAAATTAAGCTGATTAAAAAATTAAGTGCACATTATCACATTTTTATAATATTTGTGTATTTGTGTGGTGAGACATTTAAAATCTATTCTTTTAGTAATTTTGAAATATACTATACATCATTATTTATTGTAGTTATTATAGTTACCATTCTGTGCAAAATGGTATTAGAGCTTACTTTGTCTAAATGTAGTTTAGTACACTTGGGTCAACACTATCCCTTTTCCCATCACCCCTGTGTCTCTTCTAGCTCTGATACCACCATTCCATAATTCTACTCCCTATTTTTTTTTTAGTTCAACCATTTCAGATTTCACATATCGGTGAAATCATACGATATTTGTCTTTCTATTTCTGGTTTTACATATAGTTTTATGTCCTTCAGCTCACTTATTTTGTTGAAAATGACAGTTCCATTTTTGTTTTTAAAGGTTGAATGTTTTTTCATTGTGTTTGCATATATACAAACATTCATTCTTCTGATGGTGTCCACATCTAGGTTGCTTCCATACTTGAGCTGTTATGAATAATGTTATGCAAGTGCAGATGTCTCCCCTATATGCGCGCGCGCGCGCGCGGGCACACACACACACACACACACATATATATATATATATATATATATATATATATATATATATATCCAGAGGTGGGATTTCTGGATCACATGGTAGTTCTAAAAAAAAATTGAGGAAACACCATATTGTTTTCTGCAATGGCTGTATTCACTTTAATTGCACTGATAGTATATAAGTGTTCAAGAAGTGAATAATTTAATTCTCCTGTTCCACAGAAAAGTATCATAAATTCTTCCTCAAATACACAAGTTTATGCATGGGCATATTAAACAAAAAGGCTGTTCCAAGTGCATTTAGCAAAAAATACCCAAAGAATTCTCTAGGTAGTATGTAAAAATATTACTTTTAAAAATAGTGAATTTCTGATGAAGGCTGAAGCATTATCATGACTAGCAAAGTACAGCAGACATGAATTACTGGCTAGGTAAATGGATTCTGTACCAAGAAATAAAGATATTGATGCTGATTTTTGTATGGGTTTGCATTTCTCAATTAATTTTATATCTTGGGGGCATTTGGTAATTGAGCAATGAGCTAGAATTCTACTGACTATGCTACAGTGCACAGGCCATCCTCCTACAATAAAAACAAAACAAAACAAAAAAAACTAATTTAAAATGTCAATTATGCCAAGGCTGAGAACACTATCACAGATAATTGTATCAATAGAGACCCCATTACAAACTGCTATTGATTTATTCAGCTCATATTGCTTTGGCATATAGCCTGTATCAAGCACTGTCCTAGACTTTGGGGAATTAAGTATTGAGTAAGATATACAAAATTCCCCCTTAGAACTCAGTATTTCAGAGAGAATGTTGCCAGAAATCACCTAATCTAACACAATGGTACAAATACTCTGATACATACATAAATGAATTCTTTCTGCTAGACTTTCTGTTTAAATTTATCATCATCTAGTTTGTGAAGTAAACTTCAATGCAAATTTTTAATGACATAAGAAAAGAAAGGAGTTCATCTCAGGGATGCAAGGTTGGTTCAACATACAGGAATCAATAATTGTAATTCATCACATCAATAGGTTTAAAGATAAGAATCATATGATCATCTCAATAGATGTATAAAAAGCATTTGAAAAAGTACAGCACCCCTTCATGTTCAAAACACTAGAAAAACTAGGGATAATAGGAATATATCTCAACATTGTAAAAGCTATCTATGCTAAGTCCAAGGCCAACATCATTCTAAATGGAGAAAAATTAAAAGCCTTTCCTCTAAAAACTGGAAAAAGACAGGGATGTCCTCTTTTACACTGCTGTTTAACATAGTCTTTGAAACTCTAGCCAGGGCAATTAGACAGACAAAAGAAATTAAGGGGATACAAATAGGAAAAGAAGAACACAATCACTAATTGCCAACAACATACTTAAAGTATCTGAAAATTTCCACCAGAAAACTTCTAGAAATAACAAATTAATTCAGCAACATAGCAGGATATAAAATCAACACCCATAAATCAAATGCATTTTTGCATATCAGTGATGAATCCTCTGAAAGATAGATTAGGAAAACTACCTCAGTTATAATAGCCTTAACATTAAAAAAAAAAAAAAAAAAAAAAAAAACCTAACTTGGGAATTAACCTAACAAAAGAGGTGAAAGAGTTCTACAATTAAAACTAAAGTGTGCTAAAGAAAACAATTAAAGGAGATCTTAGAAGATTAAAAGTTGTCCCTTGGTTTTGGATAGGCAGAAATAATGTTGTCAAAATGACCATATTACCAAAAAGCATTATACCGATTTAATGGAATTACAATAAAAATCCCAATGACATTCCTCATAGAAGTAGAAAAAGCAATCATGAAATTCATTTTTTAAAATAACAGACCCAGAATAGCCAAAGCAATACTTAGCACATGGCATCAAATACCAGACCTTTCACTATACTACAGAGGAATAGTAATGAAAAGCATGATATTGACACCAAAATAGACTTGTAGACTTTATACAGAGTAGAGGACACAGAGATAACCTCTCATAAATACACTTACCTCATACTAGACAAAAGTGCCAAAAACATAATGGAGAAAAGATAGTTTCTTCAACAATGATGCTGGTGTCGCGACCCCCTTGCCCGCAAGGAAGACGCAACACCGGGAATCTTCTTACAGCTGTTTATTCAGGCTCTGCAGAGTTCTTCCTTTCCCGGAAGCCCCTCCCAGCCTTAATAAAGTATCCGAACACCCAATGTGAAGCTGCCACGTGGAGCTTTCTCATAGGGTGTCAAAGAACCAAGTGCCAACTCTCCCAAAGAAGGAGTTGTTTGTCACAGACCACAACGAGGCCGGCGCCATCTTGTAATGGCGACCGGTCTGAAGAAACGGCTCACCACAGTTCCCCCTTTTGTTTTCTAAAAACAACACAGGCGAGAGTAGAGGTCCTATCCCACTGTGCAGAAGTGGCTGCATAGTATGGCTCAGCACATACTTATATATTTCTTGCAGATAGAATGGAAAGTTACCAGTAGGCGGGAGCAAGGGCGGGGGGAGACAGAAAGTTCTTGTTAACTCATACCAAGCCTTCAACCAGGAACCTTATCGGACCCAAGCAGGTCAAGACGTTCCCACATGACCGTTATAGGCTGAATAATATGAAAACAGACACCACAAGTCCTTCAAGGCCTGGTGAGCTGCCTCAAGGCCTTGTGAGCTGGCCTCTTTGACGTGCACAACAAGAAACCAGGGCTGGATCCAAGCCCTGGGGGCCGGGGGGAGTCCGTGCCAGCAGTTCCCCCTCTTTTGTTTGTGGCACGTCAAAGGGAATCAAGTAGCCCCTGTCTTAGGTCGTTCACTGCCCTTACAGTGCTTACCCGTCTCTGGGGAGGCCCCATTCCCCTGTCTTAGGTTGCAGTGCAAGCGTGAAAGTTGCCCGTCTCTGGGTACTACAAGATCAGCTCGTTGTTGCCAAGGCGTTTAGTGGTATCTATTCAGCCAGGCATTATTAGGTCTTTAATTGGTTCCGGTTCAACAGGGCATAGAGTCAGAGGAGAGGAATAATAAAAATAAGGAAGAAAAAGGGGGCAAAAGGAGAAAGGCATGAAGCAGGAATCATTGTAGAAAAATCATCTTCGAATTGGTCGGAGACAAACTTCAGTAAGATCATCTTTGGTTTGTAGGCGTTGATAATGGACCTGTATTGGCTTAGAAGTCAGAATGTTAATTTGGTCCTTAATAAATTGTGTCATTCTCTTGACAAGGCAGGGGCCTACAGCAGCTACAAGAAGGAGACCGAAAAGCGGTCCCATTACAGTGGACATCAAAGGAGTCAGCCATGGGGTATTTTTAAACCATTGTTCAAACCATCCTTGTTGTGCTTCAAACTCCTTTTGTCTTTTAGCCAATCTTTCCGTGACCTTTTCCATAGTTTCACGGATTACCCCAGTGTGATCTGCATAAAAACAACACTGGTCCTTTAAGGCTACACATAGTCCTCCTTCCCTTGGGAATAATAAATCTAGTCCCCTCCTATATTGTAACACAACGTCTGAGAGGGAAGTGAGGGACTTTTCCAAAGCAGTAATAGACTTGGCCATGGCTGTTAAATCCTCATTCATAGCCATTTGTAGATTTAATAATTGACCTCCCTGCACATAGGCGGCTGTCCCGGTTCCTATTCCAGTTGTTATTCCACCTATGCCCAATAGGAGGGCAATAGTCATAGTTATGGGTTCTCTGGGGAGCCGAGTATGTCCCTCAAGGCGTCCCAGGACGTAGTCTGACCCATGATAAGATATCCTCGGCCATAGTTGTACCAACACACAGAAATCAGTAGTTGTATTTAAGACTGCCATGGAAACACAGGGAGTTAACCCAGTATTGCAAGCAAAATAGGACCCTTTGGGACCCCACAAATAATCAGATTGAGATTGATTTATTGGTCGGGTGATGTTGTAGAGATGTTGGTGTGAAAGCGGTACCTTTCCCAAGCAAACCCCTTGTCCCATGACCTCCGTGATAGTTAACTTACAGCTGGGCAGAGAATAACATTTAGGATCTGTAGTGGTATTAGAGGATAAATTAGACAGTATTGCTACCCCCTCATAATAGGGCGGCCTGGAGGTCAAGTATAGCCAGCAATCTTGGGTCCTGTTAGGATTAGTGGCCTTGAGAGCGAAAAAAGCTCCTCGGACCAGATTAAGAAGACGATCTCCAGTTCCAGGGTGTATGGGCTCAGGGGTATAATCAAAGGTTTGATAGCCCATAGTTATTGTTTGACCACTGGGGGAAGGTTTTAATGTTGGGGCTATGGGCTGTTTGGGTCTAGATGAGGCCTTTTGGTCTCCGAGCACCTGATTGGGTCCTATCAGACTCCCAGTAGGCTGTTCTGTGGTCAATTTGAGTCGAAAAAGCAGGCCAGGATTGTACTGTCCGGGGGTGTAAATACGCAGCCCCCAGAGATATCCTTGAGTCCAATCTGTTTGTTGTTTTCCATTGGAAGTATAAACTGAATAGTAATATTTGATTCTCCCTCTATTGTTTGCCAGAAGTGGGCATAGTTATTCCTGGGTGAATTCTTAAGCCAATACCCATTACTAGGGGTTTCACATCCCCACGAGGCACAATAATAGGCCTCAGGTCCTCCACACTTCCAAGTACGTTGTCGTCCCGGGCATAAATACCATGATCAGAACCGACAAGGGGGATAGGAATCCTTCTAAATTCAAAGTGAACAAGGTTATGGATAATAACGTTTGTGGTCCCTGGCAGCATCTATATATTTCCCCCTCCGTAATTTTTTGTAGATAAAGTTTTAAATGTTGATGGGCTCGTTCCACAATTGCTTGTCCCTGGGGGTTATAAGGAATGCCTGTTTTGTGTTCAATTTCCCATTGGGTGCAGAACCGTTGAACTGTTTGGCTTATATATGCAGGTCCATTGTCTGTTTTGAGACAACGTGGACTGCCCATGCAAGAGAAAGCTTTTAAGAGATGTCCAATAACATCTTTGGCCTTTTCCCCAGTGTGTAATGTAACAAAGATATAGCCAAAGTATGTATCAATAGAAACATGTACAAAAGACAGCTTACCAAAACTAGGGAAGTGGGTAACATCAGTTTGTCAGATATCATTTGGTTGTAAGCCTCTAGGATTAACACCCAAACTGGGAAAATGAAGAAATGGAGCACATACTGGGCACAGGGAGACAATTTGTAAAGCTTGATCACGCGAGCATCCTGTGCGGAAGCGTAAAGATTGTGAATTTAGATGGAATTTAGCATGGAGTTGTGAGGCCTCATCATACTTGGTTATAGTGTATACTAGGCCCATATTATGAGTGGCAGCATCTGCTTTAGCATTATCCTCCGCCAGAGGCCCAGGGAGCTCTGAGTGTCCTTGGATATGTCCAATGAATAAAGGATCTCGTCTAGCCCAAACAAGGAGCTGAACTGTTTGTAATTGTTCCATAATAGTAGATTGCCTGCCAATATAAGGGGCTGTTTCAATAACTAAGGCTAAATTGGCAACATAGAGATTATCAGTATACACATTAAGTGGGATGGAATTGTATGGTTTAAGGGCCATAATTAGAGCCTGAACTTCTGATCTTTGGGCAGACAGTTTAGGAACAGGGTGTCGAATTACGTGAGATCCATCAAAAGCAACAGCAAACCCCCCTTTTGCTCCGTCTGTATAAACAGTCTGAGCTCCCGGGATAGGTTCCCCTTTAATAATTTTAGGAAAAATAATAGGACATTGTTTAAGGCCTCCTAGAAGTTTATGTCGGGGAAAGTAAGTATCAATTTGACCTTTGAAATTACAAAGAAAAAGACACCAAAAATCATGTTCTTGTTGTAATTTTAAAATCATATCCTGGGTATAAGGTTGAATGAGAATGTCAAAAGTTTTTCCAAACAATGCATCACCCAAATATTTGGCTTTCCAGATCAGATTTATCACTAGTTTATAAAAGGGAGTTATCACCCGAGAGTTAGAAGCGGGTAAATGGACCCAATAGATGGGACCTGTTTGCCAAAACACTCCAGTAGGAGTTAATTTTGAAGGCAGGATTATAAATGATAGGGGTATAGAATAATCTATCTGGGTAACCTGCATCTCTTGTAAGGCTGTTTCCATTAACCTGAGTGCCTTCAAGGCTTTTGGAGTAGGTTTTCACAGGGAGGTGGGTGAGGGGTCTCCTCTCAAAAGGTCATACAGGGGTTTAAGTTAGTAGTTCAATATACTTAATGTTTAATCAACAATGCGAATTTATTTACTAAAATTAATCTTTATCTGAAACAGTAAGAATTATTAGGCAATAAGGATCTTTCTTTAAAGAAATAAACTCACATTTTAATAGGTGTTTGTCATGTCAAAATATGGACAAAATTTTAGCTCACATTAGTATAGTTAAATGAGGAAAATAAACTGAAATACCCTTAAATTAATTATAGTCAGTTTAGTATATGAAAATCTCCCCTTGGTTTTTTGTTGTTTTTTTTTTTTTTTTTTTTTTTTTTTTTTTTTTTTTTCGTTCTAACCTTTTATATCATCTGGTTAGATAACAATATAAAAATCTTTTTTACTTAGGGAAATGAATATAAAGACCTTATTTTACCCAAAGATGATTTCTTTCTTCTTCTTAGGATCCATGTGTGCTTTGTCCTTGTTGGAACATCTTGTTCTTTAAAAAAAAAATACACTTTGGAACAATTTCTGAAAACCTTAGGATCTATAAACAAATTATTATACTTTGATAAGAAATATCAATGAAAATATAGTTAAAACCCTTAGATATTTTGTAGAAATAATTATAATAATTTATCATCTTATGAGTTTAAACAGTAACTTTGAGAAGGAGAAACTACGTGATTGCATTTTCACTTAAAAGCAAATTTACAGTAAACACATTTATCTCAAACATCTGTAACTGAAAAGGCAGAGTATCTGATAAATGTAAATATAAAACATAAATTATGGGTTTCCTGTTGAAGAAAAACAATTAGGCAAATATATATTAATTAATCAATTAGGCATGTGCTAATTAATTTATAGATTAACAAATATAGGTGATGTAAATATCTAAAAAAAATATATATTAAGAATAAGAACTTAACTTATAATTGTATTAACTTTATGTAACCACGTGGTCTTAAAATATTTGGATCCATGTTAATTTATTTTTAACTAGGAGTGCACTCTTCTATGTGACGTCACTTGATGTACTGAAATAAGATCCTTGAGTATACATTTTTATTTTTATGGTTAGCAATGAGAAGAAGGATTTTTTGGTCATCACAGGAATTTTGCCGGCTTGTTCCTGTGGCGAGCAAAAGTATCCTCATAACTTCCAAAATTAAAAGTAAAATATAAAGAAGCATATTTAATATCTCTCATCAATAGAACATTATTTAGTAACACAACTATAAAGAAAAGGTCAGATTATTTAACTTAGAACTAATTTAAATTTAGGACTGTAACATAGAAACACGTGGAAATAAATTTTGTCTGAAAAAGATATCTTTTGTTAGCATTGATAGGCAGGCATGTTTCAAAAATATAGGCTCTGAGTAGCTCCGGTAGAAATCTGAAACACAGCAAAACAGGTCAGTGGCTGGAAGGCGGGACTAGAAGTCCTGTCTGAGTGACTGTGGAAGAACCAATCGGTAGCCCCCAAAAGTGTGGGAGGTGGGACCAGGAAGCCGCTCTTCTGGCTAGGCACCCCATGGTTACCATGGTGATGCAAGCAACATGGAGTCCGCTGCTCATTTTGGAGGCAAAAGTTCCCCAAGGTTTCCTAGCCGATTGCATTTTGTTTGATTTTGTCTGCATTTTTCCCCGCCTGGCCAAGATCTTACTGCGGTAGCAGCTTGTTCTGTCTCTGGACCGCCCCGTACACTCTGGCTTCCGGGGCCCGGGGTGGTCCCCTGTTCCCGTTTCCCGGCTGCAGTGGGCGTCCCTGAGCATCAAACTTGGAATTACGCTCGCTGCTGTAGCTATCTGAGCATAGACCCCAGGACCATAATTAATTTGCTGATTTATGATAGCATATTGTCCTGAGCCTGTTAAAATTTCAAGGTTACACTGTGGGAAGCCGGCGTCCTGATTGACTCAGGCTAGCTCACGACACCTCTCTTGATTTTCACTTTTCCACAACAACAACAACAACAACAAAAAAAAAAAATCCCTCCGGACAATACAGCCCTGCAAAGTTGTTGCCAGTCACTAGGTGTCAGCTGATTGGCAGAGAAAAACTCGAAGAGAGTCAATGTAAAGGGGGCATGGGGTCTGTAATTAGTAATTGCCTCCTTTAGTTGTTTAATGTCCTTAAAGGCTAAAGAAACATACACTCTGGCCGGCTGTCCATCGGCATCCAGGTTTTCAATTACTGGAAAAGTTTGGGATATCTTAGGCTGCCACTGAACACCCCCCCTGCCTTCTGGGGTTGTCCTTGTTCCAATCGGGGTTATAAGGAGGGAGCGCAACAGGGATCGGGGCCGTAGATGCTTTAAATCTTGACTTCTTCATTCGACCCTCCAGTTCCTCTATCTCCCTTTCCAGTTCCTCCTCCTGCCAGCTGTTACCATGGAGCCCAGTTAGTAACTCCCTTATCTTAGAAATGTACTCAGCACTGTGAAGCCCAGCTCAAGGCCAGAGGCCTTGTTACATATTTGTGTGAAAAACTAGTAAGGGAGTGTCTAGCGCCTGGAGTGCTGATCTTTTCAGACAGTAGCCAAATAAAACAGGACACAGCAACAAAAGAAACACAGAAAACAAAAGTGAAAGTACACAGTGCAGCTGCAATAAAATATGAGGCTCTCTCTTTCTTAGGAGAGGAGCTGATTCCGCTTTGGTCGCGGGTCCCACTAACCGGGACTATCAGGTCCCGCCCACCGGGACTATCGGGTCCCACCCACGGGACTGTCGGGTCCCACTCACCGGGACTATGGGGTCCCACTTACCGGGACTGTTCAGTGCACCACCTCTGACGACTTGCAAGTTTTGATTTTCCCGGGTTTCGGCACCACTTGTCGCGACCCCCTTGCCCGCAAGGAAGACGCAACACCGGGAATCTTCTTACAGCTGTTTATTCAGGCTCTGCAGAGTTCTTCCTTTCCTGGAAGCCCCTCCCAGCCTTAATAAAGTATCCGAACACCCAATGTGAAGCTGCCACGTGGAGCTTTCTCATAGGGTGTCAAAGAACCAAGTGCCAACTCTCCCAAAGAAGGAGTTGTTTGTCACAGACCACAACGAGGCCGGCGCCATCTTGTAATGGCGACCGGTCTGAAGAAACGGCTCACCACATGCTGGGAAAACTGGAAATCCATATGCAGCAAAATGAAAGTAAGCCCTTATCTCTTACCATGCACAAAACTCGAAGTGGATCAAGGATCTAGGAATTAGAGCAGAGACCCTGCACAAAATTGAAGAAAAATGATGCCCCAAATCTTCATCATGTTGGATTACATCCTTACTTCCTTAACCAAACTTCTAAAGCTCAAGAAAAGAAATCAAGAATTAGTAAATGGGATGGATTCAAACTAAAAAGATTCTTCTCAGCAAAAGGCACAATCAATGAGGTAAAGAGAGAGCCTACAAAATGGGAGCATATTTTTACGATGCATACATCAGATAAAGCACTAATCTCCAGGATATATAAAGAACTCAAAAAACTTAACACCAAAAATAAATAAATAAATAACCCAATCAATAACTGGGCTAAGGAACTGAACAGGAACTTCTCAAAAGAAGATGTGCAATCAATCAACAAATATATGAAAAAAAAATGCTCAAACTCACTAGTAATTAGAGAAATGAAAATCAAACCAAGTCTGAGATTTCATTTAACTCCATTCAGAATGGCAGTTATCAAAATGCAAGCAATAATAAGTGTTGGTGAGGATGTCGGGGAAAAAGGCACACTCATACATTGCTAGTGGGACTGTAAATTGGTGCAACCACTCTGGAAAGTAGTTGGAGATTCCTTAAAAAACTTGGAATGGAACCATCATTTGACCCAGCTATCCCACTCTTTTGTCTATACCCAATGGACTTAAAACCAGCAAACTACAGTGATGCAGCCACATCCATGTGTATAGCAGCCCAATTCACAATAACTAAACTGTGGAACCAACCGAAATGCCCTTCAATAGATGAAGAAACTGGATAAAGAAACTGCAGTACATATACACTACAGATTATTACTCAGCATTAAAAGAGAGTGAAATTATGGCATTTGCAGGTAAATGGGTGGAACTAGAGAATATCATGCTAAGTAAAGTAAGCTAATCCCCCAAAACCAAAGGCTGAATGTTTTCTCTCATAAGTAGATGATGGTTCATAATGGGGGTAGGACATGGGAAAGGGGCAGTAATGATGGTGGTAATGCCATCAGTATCCTGGGCACATATGTGACTACACATATGGTGCGACTCTACATTGTGTATAACCGGAAAAATGAAAATTATGCTCCATTTGTGTAGTATTAATTGAAATGTATTCTGCTGTCATGTATAACTAATTAGAACAAATTAATAATATTTTTTTAAAAGAGAAAAGATGTAAAATAAAAAAAAAAAACTTATTGTATTCTTTCTTTACTTCTTGATGTTACAATGTAAGAAATATTTATTTAAATAATTTAAATTTTTCACTTCTATATGTGTACATAATAAATAAATATAGATACAGATATATATATATATATATATATATATATATATTCATATTCTTTCCTTTACCAAATTCTTATTTGCAAAACATCATAAAACTTGAGCTAATAACACAAATGTGCTGTTGCATGCTTAAATCCACAATAGAAGTGTTCACACATATAGAAAATGGAGGTCTACCAACTCCAAAATTATATCCAATTTAGCAGCAGAAATAATTTGTATAAAAGTAAAAAGCTCATCATTTGACTGCCTGATGCTGGAGATTAACAAAGGCATTCTTGTATTTTATGAGTTCTTTCGTCTTCAATATGGCTACCATATTTTTGATGTTTTTATTTAAAATTAAAAAGCTTCCTTCTCCCCAAACATATCAAAAGCCACATTCAATATTACCATCATGCATAGTACTACTGTGGACAGTAATTTTGTATTCTATCAGCATGATAGAAACCTAAAAATAGGATCACAGGATGAAAGATAGCATGATAGACCTTGTTGCTTTATATTTTATATTTATACCTAAGAATCTAATAAAATAAAATAAGGTGAATAAAATAAGAATACAAGAAATTACTAAATAATTAGAAGAAAGGAGTCATAACAATAGATCACCATTTTGTCATTTGATTTAAATGAAGTAATTTTAGGAAACTGTAAAATTAATATTTGAAATCACTACCTAGATTCTTCATTCCTTTTTTTCATTCCAAAAATGTGCAAATGGTGGGGTAGGGAAGAGAGAAAACATCGATTTTGACTTTTTAAAAAAAATGGAACATCAAATCAGAAGGTCTAAATTTATTATATTATTAGAGAATCTTGTTTGTTAAAGAGCAATGTGAGGAAAAAATACACGTTTTGTTAACATAATGTAATAATAAACTTATTTTATTTTAATTCATATCCTATTATTCCTGTAATTAGCTAACATGACTTTAAAAAAGATCAGTAAAACAAATAAAACATTAAGACATTATGAGGCAAGTCATATAAACTAAAGAATAATCTAAAAGAATTATCCTTGAGGATAAAACTTACTTCTGAGCAGTCTGACAGAACATACAAAAGAAGAAAAAAAAGTAACCTTAAATTTTATTTATGAATGAAAAGTTGCCAACTTATTGAGATTTTTTGCCTAAATTTTATCAGCAGTAAATTGTTGGCAAATTTGTCTTGTACATCTTCATATAAGGAGTTTTGAATAATATGAAACATATTCTTTCATTGTTTTGTAAAAACTGAGTTATGGGTTTCATGTGTTTTTTATTAATTCATTTATTTATTTGATGAATAGTAAGAATAAAGTTAATCATGTCAACTCATGGCTTATGGAATACATTTCTAAGATGTACAAAAATGTATTTTGAGCCATGTATTTTCTGGTCTTTCATTTCCAGGGTAAAGTTGTCTGACAATTAAAATTGTAAACTATCAGCATAGTTTTAGACTTAAATATTAATATATTAGTTTACTGAATCTTTCATAGGATCAATTTACGAAAAGATTTGGCATATTTGGTAATAGCCTGACAATCACTTATAATTTATTTGAAATATTTAAATGTTTGGCTCCTAATTTTGTCAGGAATGCCAAGACCTTCTTTCCTAAATAGCTTTAGTTCAGCTCCAGTGCTCCAACACATATGTAGCTGAACTCTCCAAATTGTGAATTACAAAGCAAGGATGAGATTAATCTGTTCAGGAAGATTGTAAAGGATATAGCCTCCTATTGATTGCTTAGGATTACCACTTAATGATTGATTTTGAGCCAGACTAAATCGTTCTACACCACTAGAAAATGTATCTTAGTTGGATTTCCCCTAAAATGGATCCTAAAACAAAGACTTAGGTGCCAAAGTAAGAAAGCAAGACATGAGAGGGAGAGGGAAAGTCCAATGTCAGGGTGAATTTCAAGGTCATTGCTGTAGGTCTTAACTCCAAATTCCACCTGCACTTTTGGGCAGCTGTAAAACTACACAGAATGGTTCATCTAAAATAAGAGAAGCTGCAATCTAACTTACAGCCTCTGTCTGCCAGTGTTTGAGGATTGTTCCTTTGGGGCATTATCACCATAGGACTTCTGGCTGCCCATTGGTCAAATCAAATTAGATTTTGCTAGGATATAATACAGGAAGATTCAAGAAGCTTAAGAATGGACAACAGATGATCAAACTGAATCTAACTGACATGAAGTTTTTCACCACGACTAAGGCTGAAATAAGTGGTGGAAGGAGAAAATACAACAGAGGTAGGAAGGGAGGCGTGTTCTGATAGAAAACACATTATAAGCTGAATTTCTTTTTGTTAGCCCATCTTAATATTGATTAGTACTTTGTGGAAACAAAGACTTGATCTGATTATTGTTAATAAGGTATTATTCTTTCCAACAGTGGCAGATGCTTTTGAAGTACTCCTGAAATGTGATACCAAGATGATGTCACCAGCAAATATTGTTATCTTATTGGATGTATATCCATTACATCTGAAGGCTTTTTCAAGTGTGAATTTATACCAAACAAGCAAACTAACAAGTCATTGCCTGGTTGCACATTATGATCACAACACCTATGTGTTTAACTCTGGAGCACAAAATCATAAGGAACTTGTTCTTGCATTAGGTGAAATAGTAGATAAAACTTAGCTAAATTATTCAGCTGAGTTATTCAAGATACTAAATTAAGAGATCAAAATTTGAAGCTTTGCAATAAAAATTCACAGTGTAATAAGAAAAGACTTAGCAAATTGCTAGATTTATAATTCTGGAGAGAAAATAAACTGTAAATAATCATGATGAGTATAGCCTTATTCACATTTTTTTTTCATTATGAAGAATTATTACAAATCTGTATTATTTTTTAGACTGGGGGGTAAATATCAATTATTTTGTGCCATGAGGGAGTAAGTAAATTTTTTAGCTTTAAAATTAGCAGAAAGGAAAGCTCAGCAGGTAAAGAATTAACAGTCAATGAAATGCCCAGGTTTCCAAAATTAAGTAAGTCCTTTGGCACACCCTTTTCATCTGTATAATTTTCCATTATTTAATATTTTACATTGAGGAAACTTTTCCTATAGCTTAATGATAAACAGATTTTTAAAAATGGACTGCCATTTTAACATAAAAATAGCTATATTTAGCTATTAGATATTTTTCTACCCTTAAAAGACAATAAGTTAGTCTCTAACTTTGAGGCTATCACAGATTAAGTTGGGTAGACAGACAAATGAACAAATTATTGTAATACAGTCTATTAAATGGTACAATACAAGGATGCATGAGTTTCTATTGGCTGTTGAAGTTAGGCACATATAACTAAGTCATGCAAGTATTTCAGAAAAAGCTTCCCATTAGAGACTCTCTTGGTGGTCATTTGTGAAAAACAAATAAGAGGGATCCAGGTAAAGAGAGTGAGTGACCATAAATGTAGAGGGAGCAGTAGATGCCAATATGTAGCACATGAAACATCACAACATTTCATAGGTCTCGAAGCACAATAGATTCTAATATTTGCCCAAGGCAAGCTGTGTTTTTTTCTTTCTTTTTAAAAATTTATTTCTTACATACATGACATTAGTGGAGTGCATTATATTCATAATTATCCATTCAAAGCACAATTTTTGTAACTCTGTATATAAATTATGTTCACACCAAATTATGCCATTATATATGAGGTCTCTTATTTTTTTTGCATACAATTCTTAATACATCATTATACCATCATTTATCATATCTCTGTTTGTATATAAGGTATGTTGACACCAAATTCACATCTTTATACATGTATTTTGTATAATGATGGCCCTCTCCATCCACCATCCTAGCTATTCCCCTTCTCCCTCCCTTTCCCTCCCACCCCTATTCCCTATCTTACTCAGCAATACAAAAGAATAAGTTCATGGCATTTGCAGGGAAATGGATGGCATTAGAGAAGATTATGCTGAGTGAAGTTAGCCAATCCTAAAAAAACAGGCTGTGTTTTATAGATTCTGTAGTCTGAGTCTGAAAGCCAGGGACACTTTTTGAACCACAGCAGGAGATGTCTGTGGTAGGTATTGTTAAGTGTAATTATTAGAATCACCAGAATAAACCTGATTCAATGATTTCATCATTCTTAAATAAAACGACTTGCCTTCAAAAGCCCTCTTAATCCATGGTCATCAAAGTTGATAAGATATTATCCAGGTATGGGATTATTGCTCAGAGATTTGGGGAAAGGAGTAGTCATAATGATAAATTCTTCTATTCGGTTTTCAACAAATGTATATTTGTTATCTTATGGTATTGTTCTAGTCATATCAATTTTATAAAAGCAACCTCTTAAATTTTCTTATAAAAAGCTTATTATGAACGCAAATGTACTTAAAGAATGTTTACATTCTCTAGCATATATATATATATATATATATATATGTATATATATATATATATATATATGAAAATGGAATGAAATCTATATAGTGTTATCTATTAGTGTTATCTCAAAAGCATTTTATACAAGTTATCATAAAATATTTAACATTTTTATAATTTCATTTTTTATATTCTTCCATGTCAAACATGTACAAATTATGAGGTTTTAACCTAAAAATAAATAATATGACATTACAAGTACATACCATTCACAATTATCTAGAATCTAATGAGCTTTGTTGTAGATGAAATAAGAAAACAGTGAAAGCCAGGAACATCTGAAGCCATTAATTGCTGTTAATACCACAGTATCTGGTATGTTGTAGACTCTGTAAACATTGTTGAATTAGCAACTTAGATAATAAAATAGAAAATGTAAAATTTGTAACAATTAAACACTAATAAAATCAGTACTTGTATATTTTATTAAAGGAAGAGAACTAAAAATAACATGATAAATTGTATTGCTATTAGAATGTAGAATAGCCTATGCACTCATGAAAACAACTATTGTAGAGTTTTGTGGGAAAAGACAAGTTGATACTCCCTGATATTTTTCTGCTAAAAATGTGCATATTTAAATTTGTAGCACGTTTTCTTTTGCTCACTGAGCAGCTATATGCTCACTCTCTATTCTCTAAGTGATACCTTTTTTAAGAAGGATATATATTATCACCTAACTGCAAATAGAATATTTTATTCAATACTCTCATCTTAATGTTAAATTCTAACACAAATACTTACTTGAGGCTTGGCTGGGTGCCAGATTCAACTTCTCCATTCTACAAAAACTAAGCAAGCTCAAGTTTTTAAAGATCACAATTTTTTAAAATATTTTTACATAAATTAAAAATAACCATGCTGAAAGTTTTTGCTTTATGTTCCTTTTTGAGTGACATGCTGTTTTCTTTTTTGTTAATGATGATCTGACAAGGTGACTTTTTTTTTTTTTTTACCAATGCTTCATTTAACATTTGGCTCTTTTATACTTCATAATTTTATACACAGTACAATAAAGCACATATTTATATTTTTAGGATTTCACCATAATTTTAGAGGCTACACAACAAGATAAGATACCTCCCTGCTGTGTTTACAAATTAGATAATTTCTAGTTATTTTCACTTTATAATATTTATATATTTAGTACAATATTTGATTATAATACATACTTTACTGTGAAATATACTGAGATATATCTATAGCAGCAAAAATAGATGCATACAGATAATTATTTCCCTATGACCAGAAGGATCATATTGTTTTTCTTATTGTTTTTCTTTATTCTTCTATTACTTGCATTTCATTCTTCTGGTCTATTTTAATAACTCCTTTATATATTCCAGTAAATCTGCATTCTCCCATGGTTTGTATCTATAAGGATAGTATTTTCTATCCATATTTTATCCTCTTACATTTTAATTATTCATATGTCTTTAAGATCTAATATGAATAGTCTTAATTTTTCTCATTACTCAGAAACCCATGGAAAAAAAATCTCTTTTTGGTGAATTATCTGTGTTGCAATACAAATTTTCCAGAAACAGGGTCTTTTCCAGCATTTTCAGTGTCTAGCCTTGTGCCTGTCTACCAGAGAGGCTCAATAACTTCAATATATTTGATTTACAAATTATATTTAAGAGTTTTGAGGGGTCTCATATAACATTTTATAGGAATTATTCTTAAGAGTAAATTAAGATTTTTAATTTTTTTCTATTTTCTTTTGTTTTTGAAGAATGAGAATACCGTTTTGCATGATTATAATTATAATAAATATTAAGATTTCCAACAATGGAAAAGTAAAAAGTGAAGGTCACCCATAATTCCATCTGGGCTCCCATTTCTATAAAACATCAAGGCCAACTGTTGGAAGTAAAATAACTTCCTGACATATTTTTCCCATAGTGTCAAAACAGAACTTGTTTTCATAGTTCTGAGGTGTAGGCTGAGTGAAGAATCCTTCATTTTGTGTGATAAGAACTTCCCACCCTGAACTTGGCTGAAATTTAGGTACAAAAAGATAACATAGAAATGGAATTTAGTTGCCGATATGTGTTGGACATAGGTAGTCTGTTCTACTTTATTGAGGCTTGAGTAAACATGGGTGGTAGAATATTTTTGGATGCTACATCTTAGAAATGAAAATACATTTTTATTTGGAATTTTGGTTGCTCAAAATTATATGTACAATTATTAGTTGAAAATAAGAGCTTCCCATCCTGAAAGAAAATTAAAATGTTATTATATCTAGGCCACTTTTAGTATCTTATTTGTTGAGTGCATATTGTTCTCGTTGTTTTTCTCCTATTCTGTGGTCTTGATTTTAATGAAATGAGGATGCAGACATTGAATATCACGTAGATTTTTAACATATTACCCTTGTTTCAAAACCAATTACTATTTTTATTAAAGTGATTTCAGCTAATTATACCGAAAGTATGCCAATCATTTAAAAAGTCATTATAACTCAAAGTTAGCAATAATTAATTACCTTACACAGACAAGCTGTACAATTTTATTTAATTTATATGCTTATTTGACTCACTAATATATGTAACACACTGAGGTTGATTTTCTATATATAATGGGAAATTCCATAACTAGAATTAAAAAAATAGACTTCAATATCTTCAAGAAATGCTTATACAGTATCCTGGTAGTAAGTAATTAAAAAAAAAGAAAGTTTTTTTTACCCTCTACATTCAGTTTTCCACATAGTAAATAATATAATTATAAATCCTGTTCTGAATATAATGATAAGTGATCTGAATATGCACTGAAACTGTACATGCATTTGTGCTATGGTCTCTTTGATGTTACATAATTGTGCTTTTACATGGACTATATTGTTTCACACTGTATCCAAGTGTATAACAAATTCTTAAAAGAAATCTTTAAAATAACTTTAAGAATAAAGTTCAGAACAGTTTATGTAAAAAAAATTGAATAAATTTTGAAATGAAAAATTCTACCTTTACTAGTACCCTTTCACTTGAATCCTCCCCACCCAAGACTATTGTGACTACTGTATAATATTTTCTTACCTGGAGTTAAAAGTTAATAAATGTTTAAATTTATATAATGAGAACATAATATACCTTCCCCAAAATAAAATATAGAATGTGTCATTAAATATCATTAAAAAGTTATATAATAACTCTCTAATTGAGAAAATTCCTATATTAATCATGAGAAAGTTCTTTTCGCAACATGTAAACAATAATATTTCTTGACCAATTTTTAAAACTGTTCACTACATTTTAAGATCCAAGAACTGATTATTAAATTTTTTCTTTATAATTCTTTTTCTGTTGCATTTCTCAAACTTTCTTTTATTCCTATTTAGTTATATCTAATGAGACAGGGTACAGTTCCTGCTTCATCTGCCATACTGAATTCTGTTTCATTGTGGAGGTTGACTGGACTTCTAAACTGGAGGCCCACCTAACATATCTCACAAGATCTTTAGCTTTGTCCAATGCTTATGAAGGATCCACTTTGGAAATCAATAGAAAGAATCATAACCACTAGTATTTATTTACAAAAAAAGAAAATATTTCCTTTGTCAAAAACTTGATATGTATTGACTTATATTCTTTGAAAATATGAGTTATGTATTTATTTTACAGAAAGGGAAAAGAAACTTGAATCTAACAACTGTGAATGAATCATTCAAAATCACTTGACTACCTTGATGCAGACAATGAATTTAAACCCTAGGTTAGTGTAATTTCAAAACATTTATTCTTTTTGAGATAATATGCTGTCTTCTAAATATGAGTCTGATTGTTAACCTAAAGACTTGATAGAGCACATGTATTTTATATGACAATAAAATTTTTGATATTTGCCTTTTTATCCCCAAACTTTCTCACCTTCTGTGCTTACTCTGCAGAGGCTGTTAAGAAAGGCTACACATAACTCCTACTTTGGAGTCAGGAAAAAATTTAAACCTTACAAATATCTAGCCTCTGAATGATAACTTTTCCCTAGTTACACTCATAGCAACTACAAACACAGTCCCTCTGCCCAAACCATCTCCCACATGTTTGAATGACTGGATTTACTCAGGTATTTCTTGTGTGAGTAGTAAACAGTCTCTTGTTCTTTGGAGAGTCATTAACCTCACTATCTGCACCAAATGTTAGGTGGGTGTCCATCCTATTTCTGTGGCAGGAGGAGGGGTGTTCACAAAAAAATGGTACCATAAACAAGATGTTTTAGGCTATGACTACTGAGGATTTAAAATCATTCTTATGTCTTTGGTTACAAATTGGGCAGATGCTTCTTTATATAGCGTATGAAATGGTATCACTGTTTTGCAGTGAGTTTAAGCTTTGAGTTGTACTATATCACATTGCTTTGTCTAGTTTTATTGAGCTGGACAGATTTAGTCCATATAAGATAGAAATCTCACTAATAAAGAGGGCCTGTTTTTTGTCTTTGCCTGAATTTGTTTTAGAATGAATCATGCATTATGATTTCAGTATATGCTGTGATTGATGCTAGGATCAAGTGGGCAATTCTTATCCTGTGGTCAACTGTGTTTCTCAACCAGAACTTGGACACCATTCTATAGAATGTTCAAGGGAAAGACACTCTCTGTGTTCCAGCAGATCAACAGTCAAGAACAAATGGAGAGAAGGAGAAAGAGAAAGGAAGAGAGGGAGAGGGGGGTGGGAGAGAGGGAGAGAGGGAAAGAGAGAGGAGAAGCAGCAGATGGTTAACAGAAACCTATTTTCTCTGCTATCTGTACCTTGATTTTAGTAAAGATCCTGGTCTTTAGGTTTACAGAGATGTTATGTTTTGGATATGAGATGACTTCAAAAGATCATGTGTAAAATAATGCAAGAAAGTTCAGAGGTGAAATGATTATCATAAAAATTATAACATAATCAGAGAACTAATCCACAGGAATGAATTAATGAGGGGTCAATAGAGGCAGATACGTAAGAAATAGGTCACTGGGGGCATGCCTTTGGGATTTATATTTTGTCCCTGATGATTAGAATGTCTGCCTCCTGATTGCCACATCCTCAACTGTTCATCTGTCTGTCACACCCTTCTGTTTGGAAATTGTCTCTCATCTTGGGCTCAGAGGTATGGAGTCAGTTGACCATAGACTGAACCTCTGAAAGCTGGGTCAAAATAACTTTTTCTTCCTCTGTGTTGTTCTTGTAAGATATATTGGTCACTGTGGTACAAAAAGTGACTAAAACAAAAATGGGGTTGTTGCAGTGACTAACCTGACCATGTGGTTTGAAAGCATTTTAAGCTGGTTTGTAGGAGGAATTTAGAAAAGTTTGGACATACAGGCTTGTGGAGCTCTAAAATGTTGTAAACAGAGCTTAATGGGCCAATCTGGTGGGAGTTCAGAAGACCAGAATGCCCACTGGACTGGGGAAAGAGTGGATTCATGAGGTTTCAGAGGAGAAGGAGGACTCCACTGGAAATTAAACTAGAGGCCATTCATACTACATTATGGCAAAGAAGTTGTCTAGGTTTTTTTGCCCATGCCATCAGATTTTTTTTATGAGGCTGAATTTAAAAGGTGATGGATTAATTAGTACAGTGAAAGAAATTTCAATGCAGAGCAACATTCAGACAGTGGCATATGTATAGCTGGAAACTTTTAACCAAGTTATTAATGTGATAATCATGGGCAGAAAGCAGAGGAGAAAACTTGCAGTTTGGCCAGAAAAAATGCATGGAAAACTGGGGTGAAGAAAGTTGTGGTTGTTGAAGACATTACAGTCACTGAAGAGATACTAAGTACTTTACAGAAAGACAGTAGTAAGGATGGCTTGAGGGCCTCTCAGGAATTGACAAGACTATGCCCATCACAAGGTAAAGGGTATACAAGTAAAAGTTTCTTTGAGAAAAAAAAAACATGGGGACACCCTACTTTCACAGAGAAGCCTGCAAAATCGATGGAGGGTAACTGTAGGCACAAAGGGTGTGGTTGGGGGCAGTGGGTTCCTGGGAGTATGACTTTGGGGTCTATATTTGTCCCTGGCAAATGGAGTTCTCTCCCTCTTTCTGGTTGCTTTGTGTTACTTTTCTCTCCTATGCCTTTCATCCCTGAAATTCTGCCTCACTTTACTCCAAGAGCTATGCAGTCAACCAACCATGGGCTGAATCTCTGATGTCTGTGCCAAAACAAACTTTTCCTCCTCCAATTATTCTTGTCAGGTGTTTTTGTCATTGTGACATAAAACTGACTGAAATATAAGATAAAATATCCCTGGTATCCAATGGCACAAATGCATATTGAAAGTGACCCCCTTCTAACTGACCATAGATCACTACATCTTTATTGGTTAACTATAAAAATTACTGAAAGCGAGCATGGGCCCACTTAAGTGATGTGGCATAGGAACATAATGAAGGGTGTTCAACTCAAAGACCTGGGATCCCAAAACCTGTATATGACAACCACAGGGAGATCTCCTAGTGCTAAATTTCAATAATTTGATTGGGAGGAAGAAGCTTAACAACATGAGTTGGGTAGAGTAGACTCCCCTGAAGTGTATCAATAACAGTAAAAAATAATAATAGTATGAAGAGGGAAAATAAAACTGAAACAGAGGTCTGAAATTGACTCAATTGTATATTCAAAATTTATTAAAAGATTTTATGCAATTAGCATAAAATTGGTATTATTTCTTGTGCTTATATAACGCTGGCTTTAAATTACCTTTAACTTCTGCCAAGACATACCAATTTTCTGGTATATCTCATGGTCATCAAATTAATAGCCTATTAAAGATCCATTAAATTTATAGAAGTGGGCACACAAGTCTGCATGGGCACAGCTCCCAGGTTTTCCTTACTCTGTTGGGAGTTAATAGTATGGAAAATAACCCACCATACTGTTGCTGTCATTAATACATATGCCTTCATATCTTGAAATACTTAATGTGGGAAGCCATTCTGACACGTGATTGGGTGACTCCTGTTAAGGGCCTGAGGCGCTTTGGCTATGTCGAAGCTTTCCCGACCCTTTCCTGATGAGAGAGCCCATCCGTGTGGGGGTGTGCCTGACCACTGACCCCGGGGACCCAATCACTGACACTGACCTTGGAGTGCAGCCCCCCCTCAACATTCATTGGATGGAATTCTCCCCTGAATCTCTTGTTCCCCAATAAAAGGCTACTCCCAGGCATGTTTGCTCTCTCTCTCCTGCTAGCCCTGAGTAATCCTTGCTGCCCTGCTGGGCGGTTAGAGGAGGGAACCAGAGAGGGGAGCCGTCTCAGACCTAGCAATATAAATAAGGTAATTGAGTCTGTGTGTTTTATTTCGATCTCTTCTAACTAACTTTATGCCTAGAACCTCATTAATGAAACCATTGCGCAGGCCGTGTGGTAGAATTGGCGCCCACGAGGGGGGCATTCTAGGTTAGTTAGATTGAGTGGGAGCGCTATAAAGATAAGGAAAAAAATAAAGATAAAGGAAGAGGTGACAATTGGGTCACAAAAGTACCTGGAGATATTGAAGGAAAGAGATGTTAAATTACTTAAATGGGAAATTCAACTTCTACGGATAAGGAAATGTATCTGACTATTTTAGACAGTATAATTAATCAGAAAGGAAAACAGATAAAGAAAACTCAGTTATTACAATTCTTAAAGATTGTAGGTGAATATTGTCCTTGGTTTTGTGACCAAGAATCTCCAAATTTACTTACTTGGGAAAAATTAGGAAAAAAGTTACAGAGAGTCTGTCTTTCTAATGAACTACCTGGAGGCATAGAAAATATACAGAAAACTTGGACGGCCCTAGAAGTTTGTCTTTTTGAATATATGGGCCAGAGTTCGTGGCCCCCTGAGGACCTTTTAAAAGGCATTCAATGAGCTGTTAGGTCTGTTCAAATGAGAATCAGCCTGAGGCTAAGTTAATTCCCTTTCCCTTAAGCCGTTTAAAAACAAAGGCACTAGGGCCCAAGCCAAAGGTTAGAAATGTGAACTTAAACTCGCAGCCCCATGCGGAGGATTCAGATGGCGCGGATCAGCCCGCCTTCTCGCCGCCATCATTTCCTCCTAGCGGGAGCCGAGCAACAATACGGGGAATTCCAAGGGAGGTCGCAGAGTGTGACGTCACTGGCGCCGACCAGGACAGTCCGCGATTTTTACCGGGACAGAGATCACAGACAGTTTTCTTAGGACCTTCAAAGACAGTTGAATTAGATCCTGAAACGGGGCCGGAACAAATCCCTACTGGGATTTTTGGGCCGCTTCCTGATAATACTGTAGGTTTAATTTTGGGTCGTAATAATTTAAAGGGAGCCATTGAGGTAATACCTGGTGTGATAGATTCAAAATTTAAAGGACAGTTATATGTTACTGTAAAATCCCATTATGCCCTAAGGCTCACCCCAAAGGATACAATTGCTCAATTAATATTACTGCCTTGTGTCTCAGAAAGGCACCTGCTGGTAGATTCAGTTTCTAAACCGCCGGACAGAGTATACTGGTCACAGTTAGTACGGCAAGAATGCCCTTTATTGAAACTTAGAATTAATAATAAAAATTTCCTAGGAATAATAGACACAGGGGCTGATATCTCGGTATTGTCCAGTAGGTTTTGGCCTAGGAACTGGCCTTTGCATGTAGCACCAGCTAACCTAGAGGGAATAGGACAGGTTTCACAGCCTGCTCAAAGTGCCAACTATCTCCGTTGGGAAGATTCCGATGGGAACAGTGGAGTATTTAAGCCTTATGTGTTAGAGTCTTTACCAGCTAACCTATGGGGAAGAGATATTTTAGCCAAAATGGGATTGTTATTAGTTACTCCAAATTCTATAAGATCAGTTGAGGAAGTTAATCAGAGGTATTTTCCTGGAGATGATAAGGAGACCCTTCAGGAAGAGTATCTGTTTACAAGCCAGTCTCCACGTCAAAGATTAGTAAATGCTCGAAACCAAAATTTTTACTAGGGGCCCTGAGTACTTCCCCAATCCCTAAGACAGCTGAAAAAATCACGTGGCTCACAGGGGAGCCCATATGGATTTCTCAGTGGCCCATCTCAGGGGAAAAGCTTAAAATAATTCATAGATTAGTTGAGGAACAACTTCAGGCTGGTCATATTGAACCAACGCTTAGTCCTTGGAACACGCCTATTTTTGTTATTAAGAAAAAGTCAGGAAATTGGAGATTATTACAGGATTTAAGGGCGATAAATCATGCAATTCAGCCTATGGGATCATTACAGCCAGGACTTCCCTCCCCCACAGCCATTCCTTTAGATTATAGCTTGATGGTAATAGATTTAAAAGACTGTTTTTTCTCTATAAGGTTACATCCTGAAGATTGTGAAAGATTTGCTTTCACTGTCCCAGCAATTAATTTTAAGAAACCTGTTAAAAGATATTGCTGGAAGGTACTTCCCCAGGGAATGCGTAATAGTCCTACACTGTGCCAAAAATATATTGATCAGGCGATAGATCCCATAAGAAATAGCTTTCCTGATGCATATATTATTCATTTTATGGATGATATATTATTGGCTCATCCTAAACCAGAAGTACTTTCAGAAATTTTTACTCAGTTAGAGACTTCACTTACAGCAATGGGTTTATGTATAGCTCCTCAAAAATTTCAAAAGTTATCTCCTTTTCAATATTTTGGTCAGATAATTCAAGGACGTACAATCCGTCCTCAAAATCTTCAGATAAGAGTTAGGGAGTTACATACCCTTAATGATTTTCAAAAACTATTAGGAGATATTAATTGGCTGAGGCCATCCTTAAAACTAACTACTTCTGAGTTAAGTCCTTTATTTCAGATATTACAAGGAAATCCTTCTCCAACCTCCCCACGTCAGCTAACCTTGGAAGCTAAAACAGCCTTAAGAAAAGTTGAAATTGCAATTAAAAATGCACAGCTTACTAGAATAGATCCTAAAGAAATAGTTTATTTATTAATATTTCCAACTGAGCATACCCCAACAGGAGCCATATGGCAAAGATTAGGAGTTATTGAGTGGATTTATTTATCCCACTCCCCTCAAAAAACATTAATTCCTTTTCATGATTCTATAGCTCAATTAGTAATTAAAGGTAGAACTAGGATTTTACAATTAATTGGATCTGAGCCTGATATCATAATTATTCCATTTTCTGTTCAACAGACTAATTGGCTTTTTCAAACTTCTAGCTCATGGCAGATAGCTTTTGCTGATTTTCCTGGGCAGAGAGATAGCCATTATCCTCGTGATAAGATTGTACAATTTGCATCATTAACGTCACTTATTTTTCCAAAAATTGTACGAGCTTATCCAATAGAGGAAGCTTTATCAGTGTTCACGGATGGTTCCAACTCCGGTAAGGCAGGTTTTTTTCAGCCGTGTTCACACAAATGTAATACAAACTTCTTATACTTCTGCCCAAAGAGCAGAGCTTCAAGCTCTGATTTGTGCCTTAGATTACTTTTCAAATGAGCCTATTAATATCTATTCTGACAGCTTATATGCACTCAGAGTTACCAAAAATATTGAAACCTCAGTTATTGGGTATACTTCATCCCAGGAGTTATTTGAATTATTTCATAATTTACAAAAGACAGTGCTAATGCAAAAGTACCCATGTTTCATAGGACACATACATGCCCATACTAATCTTCCTGGACCTCTAGTTTCAGGTAATGACAAAATTGATAAGTTAGTAGCTTTTTGTCAACAGATGTCATTGTATGACTGTGCACTAGCTTCCCATTCCTTACATCATCAAAATGCTTCTAGCTTACGTAAAAAATTTAATATTACCAGAGAACAAGCTCGTCAGATTGTAAGCCAATGCCCCAAGTGTGTTATTCACACTCCACCCCTGCCATCAGGGGTAAATCCCCGTGGATTAAAACCAAATCAAATATGGCAAATGGATGTAACTCATATTCCTCAATTTGGTAAACAATGTTATGTGCATGTCATAGTGGACACTTATTCAGATTTATTTTTGCCACAGCACGTACTAAGGAAAATACTCAACATGTAATTTCTCATTGCTTAGCAGCTTTTTCCGTTTTAGGGTGTCCTATGCAGATTAAAACATATAATGCTCCAGCTTATGTAAGCTCTTCTTTTCAACAATTTTGCCAAGAGTTTAAAATTAATCATAAAACAGGAATTCCTTATAACCCCCAAGGTCAAGCCATTGTGGAACGAGCTCATTTATCTATTAAGCTTCAATTACAAAAATTAAAAGGGGGGAATAGGATTGTCACTCCCCAAAATAGCCTTAATCATGCCTTGTTTGTTTTAAATTTTTTAAACTGTGACGCAGAAGTTCACACTGCTGCTGAGAGACAAATGTCTCCCTCAGTAACAGGCCCCTTAGGCAGAGTTCTGTGGAAAGATTTACAGACTGGTCAGTGGAAGGGTCCGGACCCGGTAATAATATGGGGCCAAGGTCATGCTTGTATCTTCCCAGAAGGTGCTTTCCATCCTATTTGGGTGCCTGAAAGTGCTATCAGACATGGAGGAGATAGAACCCAGATTCAAGCGACTGAGGATCGACCCGGAGGAGCCACTACCCAGAAGGAGGAGATATCGGAAAAAGATGAAGAAAGACCAGATTGAACCAGACGAAAAGCTGATTTTGTGGAAAGATGTGAAGAAGCTAACAACCCAGGCTTCCCAAATACTTCGACGCCTAGGAAAGAGCAGGACCCCAGTCTTGATGGTAACAACAGTAATTGCCCTACTGGGCTGTCAGGTAAAAGGGAATCAAGTAGACACTTATTGGACATATTTCCCAGATCCACCCCTGGTACACCCAGCTGTGTGGACTGGAGAATCTATTCCAGTATTTACTAATGACTCATTTATGATGGGACGATTTACAGATACTCATATTACTCCCAATCATGTGACTAGATTTAATTATTCTGGCTACAGTGCCCAATTACCTTTGTGTTGGTCACATGATAAACATGCTGGCTGTCTGAAAGTATCATTTGAAGAAAAGACAGCGATTGATAGACCTAGACTGACAAATAATTCTATTTATGGGGACTTAAAACCTAATACTAGATCAGTAATTAAGATGGGACTTTCCCATAACAAGCCAGTCATTTCTGCAAAACCTCCACCGATACCCCACTGTCTAAATAGTTCTATAATTGAGATCGGCACCTTTCCTAAATGGATGGATTGTGTAAATACCTTTCCTGTACAACATAAGGTGTCTAAAGATAGTGGGTATATTTTAGACTGGTCTCCAAAAATTGATAAGAGACAATTACGAAGAAATTCTGCTATGACACCTGCAGGATTTGTTAGTAATATTTTGACTTATAGTGAAGGAGGTGTTCAAAAAGATATTTGGTGTTTAATTGCTGCCTCAGAGTATTCACATTTTACAGATAAACCTTTACCAAAATTTGTCGGCAAGAACTGTAAAGAGGGATCTTGCTATGGCTTAAGAGCTTGTGTCCAATCTCCTTATGTTTTAATTATTGGAAATGTAAAAGTTAAATGGATGGATGACAGATATGTTGTTACTTGTAATAAGTGCAACCTAACCAATTGTATTACTAGGTATAATGGAGGAAAAGGAGTGCTGATACTTCATCAGCCCTCTTTTGTTTTATTACCTGGTAATATTTCAGAGCCATGGTATGCTGATGGTGGTCTACAAGTCTTGCAGCAAATTCATGCCCAGCTAACAAGACCTAAACGTGCTATTGGAGTCATAATTGTTGGTGTTTTAGCGCTGGTCTCATTCATTGCCTCAACTGTCTCTGCATTTCTGACATTGTCTCAGAATATTCAACATGCAAAATTTCTTAATAATTTAGCTCAAAATACTTCCAAGGCTCTGCGTAATCAAGTAAATATTGATGAAAGGATTGAAACTAAATTAGACGCCTTAGAGGCGACTGTTATAAACATAGGTAATGAACTTTCAGCCTTAAAATTTAAAGAAAGGCTTAAATGCCATGCTAATTATAAGTATGTATGTGTTACAGCTGCCAAGTACAATGCTTCTCTCTGGGATTGGGAGAAGGTTAAAAACCATTTATTAGGTATTTGGCAAAATAGTAATAATAGCTTGGATATTCTGGAACTTCATCACCATATCCAAGACATTCAAAATAATAGAGCTGATTTTTCAGATCCTTCTTCTTTGGCTAACCAAATATTGAAGGAGTTAAATGGATTCAACCCTGGAAATATTCTTAAACACTCTGCTTGGTATATTATTGGATTATTCTCTTTGCTGTTAATTATCTTTTGTGTTGTAATCATAGGATGGCGAGTCTTCCAATCAAGGATCCAGAAACTCTAGAGAGTGAACCGCTGCCTCATTGTTAAGGAAAAAAAGGGGTGATATGTGGGAAGCCATTCTGACACGTGATTGGGTGACTCCCGTTAAGGGCCTGAGGCGCTTTGGCTATGTCGAAGCTTTCCTGACCCTTTCCTGATGAGAGAGCCCATCTGTGTGGGGGTGTGCCTGACCACTGACCCTGGGGACCCAATCACTAACCCTGACCTTGGAGTGCAGCCCCCCCTCAACCTTCATTGGATGGAATTCTCCCCTGAATCTCTTGTTCCCCAATAAAAGGCTACTCCCCGGCGTGTTTGCTCTCTCTCTCCTGCTAGCCCTGAGTAATCCTTGCTGCCCTGCTGGGCGGTTAGAGGAGGGAACCAGATAGGGGAGCCGTCTCGGACCTAGCAATGTAAATAAGGTAATTGAGTCTGTGTGTTTTATTTCGATCTCTTCTAACTAACTTTATGCCTAGAAGAACCTCATTAATGAAACCATTGCGCAGGCCGTGTGGTAGAACTTAAGAGGACAAAGGTCAATTTGTTAAGAAATATTTTTGCATGGTTCAAAATTTATATTACTTTGTCAAGCATGCCAATGAATGGAAAGTCCTCATATGTCCTGAAAAGTTTCAGTTTTGTAAAACTTTCATTACTGGGGTTTGAACACAGGGACATTATACCATTGAGCTGTATTCACAGCCCCTTTTACTTATGTTTTGAGACAAGGTCCAAGTTTTCCAGGCCGATCTCAAATTTGCAATCCTCCTGCCTCAGCCTCCCAGGTTGCTGGGATTATAGGTATGCACCACCTCCCCTAACTTTCTAAGTAGTTTTGTTCTTGACATTATATTTGGAACTTATTCCTTAGCCTTACTCTCCACAAATTATAGATTTTTCTTGCCTCTTTAGTCAATCATTTACTATTAAAAGGTCATATATTACTAAGAGTCTTGAGTCATGAGAACCTGAGACTCTACAATTCACCTTCCAGGATAACAGACCCTATGTCAAATTTAAGAATTCCCAGAATCACCCCCATCATGCAAAACTTTTACTAAGGCTCTTATACTAATGACTGCATCATCTGTGCTTTTCTAGTAATAAGATTTGGGAGTACAACTTCAAGAATCTTACAATAAGCAATACAGAACATCACATCTCTTCCTTTTCCAAGGGCTCATCTATATCTAACATAATTGAAATGACAAGCCATTCAACCTTATACTGCAAATATTTTACTCTAATACCTTTGACTAATAATTTCTATTCAGTGACAATTTTGACGCCCCTTAGCCTCAGTTGACATTCAACTTCTAAGGGACATAACGCACCTAACTGTTGCCCATGGGATAACTTGGTAACCCAACTGTCATCTTCAAACAGATATTAAACAGTTCTAATCATTTCCAGGCCCCAAGTATGGCTCTATCTTGATGATATCCTTTTTTACGGATATTCACTAGATAGTTTCACACAGAACATATAAACACTATTGTACTTACCAATATAAGTTTCAGGGGTCTGCCACCTTAATTAAATTCTTAGGCATCATTTTGTCCATTGAATACCATTTTGTTCCTAATATTAAAAAGGTATTTTCTAGTTTTGTCAGTCCCAAGTCTTAATCAGACACATAGGAACCTATTAGGTCACTGTGTGAGAAGTTATTCCTCTCTCTGATGCCTCAGTCACCCAGGGAATTCTATGGGATAAATTGATGTAGCACTAAAAAAGGATTTTATAATTATTAACTACTTGGTGAAGGATTGTGCTTTTCATCTGTTAAACAGAACATCCCTGATAAAGTATTGGACCCCCAAATCAGCACAATTGTCCAAACTCCAGGGAATCTTAGTGGCATTAGAGGATGCCCTGGTCAACAATTGGATCCAATTACACATCTCCAAGATTTTTAGCCATTGCCAATTATTAGCTTGTTTAGTCCAAAGGCAAGAATGCTAATTCCAATAAACCTTTTGGAATGTAGACCTTTGAAATTTTCTTTCCTCTTAGATAACAAATATAAGGAATAAGATCATACATGTCTCTGTCCTCCTCAAGGCCCAGATGCCTGAGGACAAATTTAATGTACAATCTTTGAGTTACCATTCTACAGGATTTAGCCTATAGTCTCAAACAGATTTTATTCAGCCACTGACCTCCTCTGTTAGTTCCATTCATTATGCCCAGACTAGCATGCATTCCTACACTGAAATTTATCTCATCCTCTCCACCAAACTTACTACCACTGAAGCCGCCACTTAGGAATTATTGACATTAACAAAATACTCACTTTACTTATAAAAATACACTAACTTGGACACTTTTTTGTTTGTTTATAAGGATCAGATCTAGGGCCTACTACATGGTAAATACACTTTTTAATGCTAAGTTACACACAAGCCCCTACATTGGACTCCTAAACAAAGCATTCAGTTAAACTTTCTCCTCCTCTATTTGCTCCAGGCTTCAAACCTTTAGAACTCCACAAGGCTTGCTTTAACAAAACTTACAAAAATTATAAAATAACATGGTCTTCTAAAAGAGTCCGTTCCTGGTCTGGCTCTCATTTTAAATTCCTGGTCTTTGGGATCTTCTAGTCCACATGAAGTGCACCAAAAAGCTTCAAGTGACTTTCCTTACTCTATGTAGTGATATTTTGCATATTAGGGTTTATGAAAAACCACATGGAGCCAGGCATTTCTCCCTGACTATTCTCCCCCCCCCCCTTTTTTTTTTTTGTCTTGAAGTCATTTAGCTTGGGATAAAAGGCAGTCAGTGAAGTGTATATAAATCATTATCCAATCACTATTAAAAGTCCTTCTGGCTATCTGCCAAAGCTATTCTGGAATTCTGATGCCAGAATGTAGCTCTAAAGGATATTTGCTTAATTATGCCAATTATAATATCATTTAGGAAATAGAAAATATTATTCTAGGTCTGGGACAACAGTGTGGAGAGCAAGGCAGACCAAGAAAGATTAAAATTGGTCACAGATGGTAGGATCTGCAAAGAATGAAGACTCCTTCCAACCATATAGGACTGGAATGGGACACCAATTGGTCCACACTGTGCCTGTAGCATTCAGCAGTCCCCTTCCGTGTAGTGCCTCGGGTTAGAGCACCCACAATGCACAAACGTTATTTTTTGGTCTTCTGATTTTTTGTAATTTGGCTCTGCCCATTTTGGGTAATACTATGGGCTTGAAACTGGAATACCACAGGCCCCATGGAGAATCCTACCTGGCAGTGTCATAGGTAGAAGGTTTGATTTTGACCTACCTGCCAACTGTACTTATTTGGGCTCCTCAAAACAACTGTTATAACCAAACACTAAATGCCAATATAATTTCATTCCCACCTTGTTGGCAAAATTTTTGGCAGTGTTTATTGGCTATTCACTAGGGTATCACACCATAGAGGAGGAAACACATACACTTGCTACAAGTCAGTCCCTTTATTGAGCTTGAATTAATGCCCCTCAGCCTGATCTCACTAATGCTGGTCATTATTGAAAGGGCAATGGGATGCCTCATGAGAGGATTTAAGCATGGGCTCCTCGGGAACTATTATGTACCCAATATTATTCCAGGATATGGACCTCTTTTCCTGCCCATTGTGTCCTCCTTATCCAACTAAATTCACATAGTCTATGGTTCTCTGATAAATAAGGCCCTAAATTTGGTATAAAATTATTACAAACCAAGGGAGGTTCATTATCTCATCCTCGCCCAACTCTGTAACATCCTGAGGACCATTAGCTTACTCTAGGTTATAGTTGGACTCATGCCTCATAATAATGTCATACCTGTAGCTAGCCTCATTCCAGACAGTGAATTAATTCCAATTAAAATCTTCTGTGACCTCACACATTCATTGTAGGCCTCTTTGCCATCCTCTATGCACCCTCTTCCTGGCCTCATCTCTCTTCTTGCCTAATTCAGTGTGTCTGCCACCTGACTCCTTTCTCTTTTAATAATGTGTTTTTTGATCCCAATATATTAACTTTTCTAGACCCGTTCCCTAATGTGCATTATCACTTAAGAGGCTATTGTCAAATAATTCCCACTGAGCAAACTTCATGTTTTAAAAATGAAAATGAAACAATTGATGTCAATCAGTGCATGTCAAAACTGATATCCAAATGTATGCTTCAGATTGCTACAGTTCACAAAGTCCTAGATGAGGGGTAAAACTCTCTGACAACTACCGTTGCTGACAGTCACCTAGCCTTAAATTGTTTACTAGACACCCAAAGAAGACGACTGTTCCCCTGTGGCTACTTCCTGCTGCTCTGGGAACAGCATCAGCAAAGTCACTCACATGAACCAACAAATGAACCACAGGCCAAATTCATTAGGCATATCAGTTGAATAACTGAACAAATGTCCACAGAAATATGCTTTTATTTCTTTTTAATCATCTGCAGTGATTGGGAATGTACCCTCTTCCAAGCATGGCTTGTGTTCACTTCGCTTGGATGCATAGGTTTATGATTCTTAGAATTTATATAAAAATAAATCAGCTTAAATTAAATAAAATATTGACTGAGTCAGTATCAAAACCCAAAAGTGAATTCTGGTTGATGAAGACTGGTTTTGAGATTTAGCACTAACTTCATTTTCCTAGTTTTACTGAGGTATAATTGAAACAAAAATGTATATTAAAGGTGTACATGATGATGCTTTAATATCCACATGCATTGTTAAATGATTACCACAATCAAGCTAATTAAGAAGTTGAGTAGTAGATCACTTCACGTAGTTTTTTTTTTTTTTAGTGCATGTGGTGAAAACACTTGAATTATACTGTCTCAGCAAATTTCAAGTATATAAAATATTATTAACTCTAGTCACCATGCTATTAGGTCTCCAAAACTTACTCCACTCAAAACTGAATGTGGGTGCCCTTTGATACACAGTCCACACTCCTCATCCAGGTAACGACCATTATACTCTTTGTTACGTTGAGTTCAACATTATTTTTTTAGATTCCATATATCAATAAGAATACACAGTATTAGCTTTCTACATCTGACTTATTTCACCTGGCATAAGGTCCTTCAGAATCGCCCACATTTTCAGAAAAGGCAATATTTCCATCAACTTAAGACTGAAGAGTATTCCACTAGATGTGCCTGTGTTTATGTTTGTGTACACATACATATTTTCTTAATCTATTTGCCTGTGAGTAGACACATTATTTATGTCCTTTAGTTATTGCAAATATACTTAACTCTCCCTTTCCCCATTTGTCTCACATCTTGATAACTGCTAAGAAAATCCATGTGATGCCTCCCCTTTAGGAATAGGTACAAAAGTTGAATACCTAGTCTGAGCCTGAGAATGCTTTCATTCATCTCTCACAGTTTCTATAAAGATCCAAACCACTCTTGCTTTCCCCAGCTCTTCCTAGGAGTCCTTTGTGTTTGTAATATGCTTTATGTCAAATGCTCTTGAATTGACAAGTCTGTTTTAGTCAAGTTTGCATCACTGTGACCAAAATGCCTGAAAGGAACAGCTTACAGGAGGTAAAGTTTATTTTGGGCTCCTGGTTTCAGAGATGTAGTCCATGGTCAGCTGATTCCGTTGCTCTGAACATAAACAAAAGAAGGAGGTGGTGAGAAAAAGCCACCCAGCCCATGATAGCCAGGAAGAAAAAGTGTGTAAGTAGCAAGGGACAAAACATATAATGCTTAATATCCCCCTTCCTCCAGCCATGCCCAACTTGCCTACAGTTACTTCTCAGTGTTCTATTCAAATTGTTAATCCATCCAATGAATTAATCTACTAATTAGGTTACAGCTGCCATAATCTAATCATTCTGCCTCCTGCAATAACACAGGAGAATTTTGGGAGGATACCTCATATCCAAACCATAATAACAATAAGGGAGTCTTCTGAACCATCAGCCTCAACATCTGAACCAAATTTTGGTTAGAGATCCGTCCTGTAAAACAACCAGATATTTATAACACTACAAAGAATTTTTCAGATCAATTTCAACCAAATTAAAAATATTATCCATTGAAAATACCGGAGATATAACTGGTTTGTTGCAGGTGGCTGAAATAATCAATATTTTCCATAGGTAAAACTTTACAAATGAAATCTTGATCCTTGATCCATTTTATTGTTTCATAATTTTTTTTTTGGTAATAGACAGGAACTAAACATTATTCATTTTGTTTTCATCTTTGTGTCTAACATGAAGGTTATTTGAATAAGTGAACAAACTATTAATTCCTGTACTTATATTTATTATGAGGAAATCTACATACTATTTTAGATGTCTATTTAAGCAAGAATCATTAAATCAGATTGATTAGATCTATAGTGTTTGAAGTATTCCTAACATATAATGAAGATAATACTTTATGAAGATAATAGAATGAAAGATGTGCATTTTAACAATGTGGATGTCTATGTCCCTGTGCAGTTTTCATTAAAATTAATAACAAAATTAAAGAATTTCAAAGGGTTTCAGCCCAACAGAATTTCAATAATATTTTCAATGCTTCTAGATCAATGAGATTTAACTATGATTAGTATAGACTGTAATAGTCTGAATTTGAATGTCCCCCAAATGTTCATGTGTCAAAGATAGTCCCCAAGTGGTGATGCTGTTGAGAGGTGTGTAAACTTTAGGAAGCAGTCCTAGTTTGGAGGGAGTATATCACTGGGAAATGCACTTAGAGAGGCCCCTTGAGCTCTCTCCCTCTCTCCTTCTGTCCCCTCTCTCCCTCTGTCCCCCCTGGACACTAGGAGGTGCACAGCGTCCCCTCCATCACCCACTTTGTCCAGGATGTCCTTCCTCAACACAAGTTCAGACACAATGGAGCCAGCTTACTGTGCACTGAAACCTACAAAACCATAAGCCAAAATGAATCTTTCCTCCTTTAAGTTGATTTTCTCCTGTGCATTGTCACATTGATTAGTTTTGTTCAACACATAGGATAAATCAGGTTTTGATCTCCCTAGTCAAAAGCATTAGTATCTTAATTAGTTATACTATTAATGAACTCTGATCCTCAATTTAAATTAATAACATTTCATTTGTATTCAAACTTCTGGAAAACCAATGATTTTCTGTTAGTTCTTAAAAGTATTTCCATTGATAGAAGTGAAAGTAAATAAACTGTTGTAATTCAGCTTGTTCCTTTGGAGTTTCACACCTTTGCACATGGTTCTCTACTGAAGCGAAGGCAGCCTTTTAAGCTATCTCTGCTTTAAATGATGCAGATGCTAATCAGTATAGTCCCCTATTAAATCATCCTGTGGTAAGATAAAACTTGTACAAAATGTTTTCAAATTAACATACTAACGTTTAGTTAGCTAAGTAAAATGGTTTAAAAATCACAGATTTTCTGGTGATTTTCATAGTTCCTGCTCAAAATTCATGCAATCTGCATGAAAAGAGCATTCACATAGATGTGGAAACTATTTATCTTGCAATGTATTTAATTATAATCTTTACTGTACTAATATAAAAATAGAGTTCTCATGCAATCAAAATACATTACAAAAATTTGGAGCACCAAAAAAAATAGAGTATGACTTCCTAAATTATTTATTTTGAACCCCAAATGTGTACAAAAGTGTCTTTCTAGTTTGGTAGTAGATTTGCTAATGTAGAAGGCGTGAAACCAAAAAAAAAAGACCATATTCACTTTTATTTTGCAATATGAAAATAACTCAAGAAAATGGAGTTGTACAATGGGGAAACAGAATTGAGGAGACGGTAAAGTGGATTTTAGTTGTTTTTTAATATGTTGCAATCATTGGTCCCTAGTATTTGGAATGCTGCTTCTAAAATATTTAACATTCCACTTATCAGTTATAAATGTTGTTACTAGAATTTCTTTCAGCATTGAAGCACTAAAAGTGTCTTTTTAATTAAGAGGCCTGACTCTACTGGTCAGTTCCTTAGATACTCTCACTACATTGTCTATGTTAACACCATCTTCTTTTGGGGGAGCAGGGCGGGTACTGGGGATTGAACTCAGAGGCACTCAACCATGGAGCCACATCACCAGCCATATTTTGTACTTTATTTAGAGGCAGGATCTCACTGAGTTGCTGAGCACCTCACCTTTGCTGAGGCTGGCTTTGAACTTGAGATCCTCTGTCTCAGGCTCCTGAGTCACTGGAATTACAGGCATGAGCCACTGCACCTAGCTGTTAACACTTGTTTTAAAGTCATTTTTAATTCTTGGCTGTAGGTCACAAAAGGAGTCCTATATTTTACACTGGGAAAAAGTTGTCTTTGTACAAGTTAGTAATAAATTTAACTATAATAACACATTAACTAGCTATGAAGCCTTCTGGGGTAAATAGGAAAGTTTTTGGAAGTCATTTGTTTCCTCAGTTTTCATTGGTGAATGAGGAAGATAAGGACAATAGAGATTTTAGATCAGATAAAATTTTAATACTTCTATCTATTTATATTTTTCTGAGAACAAACAGTAGATTTCTGTATTAAAATTGACTATTATCAATTACAGCAGTAAACATGTCTGTTTACTATGCCCCACTCTTCTCACATCATATTATAAGACTAATATCATGAGAGGCAGGCTGTTATACATGCATGTACAAACGGGTCTTTTTTAATATTATAATAGAGGAATCCAAAATTATAAATTTGTGAGTTACTATAGAAATGTATATACAGTTGTCTACCCCTCCAATTTGAGGCAGGAAGTAGAAGTGGTCTCTTCCTTGTGAAAATAAATCCCTAAGACAAGAAGTAGACTATCTTAGTCAAATATTGTTTGGAGTAGAAAAGAATGGCTCAGTGTTTGTTCCTCTTTGAAATATAAGTGCTTATCTCTCTGTGTGCAATATTTTTAAAATATGAAGAGTAGATACTTCTAGGGGATGAAAGGAGATAGTCTTTATCTTTTTAGCATGCTAATTTCCATTGCTCAGAAGGCCAGAACCTGCAGGAATCCAGGAAGAGCTGCTTTCCCACATTGTCTTGTAAAGATTTTGCAAAATGTAAAATATAAATTGAACACCTTTGTTACTAGAAAACTTAGTAACCAACTTACTTAGAAGTATAGTCTTGAAGTTTTGTTTTGATTTCATGCTACTGTTTAAGATTGTTGTATTTGTTCAAAAGAAAGCTTCAGTCATTCAGAAAATAAGGATAAATATAATAAAAATGCATTTATGTTCATTTGACTGATGCAATTGTAAAAAATTCCACTTAGCAGTGTTCAAATACATGTCTCAGTTTTTAGATATTTGCCAAGATTATGAGACTGGCAGACAGGCCATATATCAGAGACATTCTCAGAAACTTTGAGTGAAATTGCCTTTTATAGACTGATTTAAGATTGCTGCCAACTTTTTTCAGTTACAGTGAAAAACTAGAAATTTTGGCCAGTGAGGAATTATATTAATTAGTTGATCAGAATGGAAGAGGGTGTTTGTTATCGTTGTTGTTCTATACTATGATGTACCAATGTTAATGTTAAGTCCCTGACTAAGTATTGGTCAATTTCCCTCTCTGAAGAGCTGTTTAAGTCCAAATGCCCAACTACTTACCACTTATCCTATTAGTCTCTGTGATCAATCAGACCTGATTGCAGTGGAGTCCTATAATAGGCAACTAAGGACAGCAACTCTGTCCCAGAGTCCCCCAAGTTATTCACAATAGCCAATCCACAGCCTAGCCCAAGAAGTTTAGTGGATTCCATCCTAGGTGTCATACACAAACTGCCATTTAGCTCCGACTTGCTGTTACCCTACTCCTGGTGCAGTCCTCTGCATGGCCTTGCCTGACAGACTTTCTCATTCTGATCTATCTGGATATCAGCATGTTGTGTCCAGCCATCAAAAAAAAATGTTTAATTATAAAACAAGTGGCACTGTGGGCACGATGTTGAGGCTGATGCTTGGGGTAGCTTCTTGAAGGAAGGACTAGGACTGTCTACTACTAATTGCTTCCAAACCACTCCAAAAGCAGCATTGACTCACACTGCCACCTGTTGACAAGTTTGTATCTAGCTTTGCTGCCTTCTGCTATGTCTGATGATGGCCGTCACATCTCTCCTTGGAGTCAGAATATTGAAAATGAACAGTGCAATTTGACTGAATTCCAGGGCTTAGAGACTAGCACAGGTGAGACCTTCCTTAGGGCAACAGGAGTGATAGGCCCCTATGGCTGCACTTCTGAGGTTGGGTGTCTAGTATTTCTGTCACAGCCTGTGTTTGACAGAAATCTATCCCAGGAGCCTGTGGCTTCTCTGGCACTGAGAATTGTTTGATTTGGGGACAACCCTGGTCTGTCTCTGTGTTTCAGGCATCCTCTGTGGAAAAAGGCAATGGTTGGACTCCTCCGTGCTGAGAAATGGCATCACCATCTCTGTCAAGGTTGCTTATGTGGACATAATCAACTAACCTGTCTTCTGCTGCCACACAACTTGCTTTAGCCCCACCTCTCTTCATGTTCCCCAGAGCCTTTAGGGTGTGTTTATTCTTGGGCAAGGGAATAAAGATTTCTACCCTGTATTACCATTGAATTTATTTACAGAGCCCCATATAATTTTAGGACAATAACTAATTTTATAAAAAGAAGAAAATAAGACTATCCATTATTTTAACTACATCTTTGCCCAAAATTTTCATAAGCATAATACCCATTTCCCTACAATGTCTTGTAGTGGGAATAGACACTCCGATGCAATAAGTAAAAAATTACAGTTAAGCTACCTTTGGTTCTTAAAAATTGACTCGACAGAATAGCACCCCAGAGATCCCCAGTTAAAATACTTAATATGGCCAATATAAGTTAAAATAGAGCCTTTAATCCTTAGTATAAGACCTATTTAATAAATGGACAATTATAACCATAATTGCTGCCATATGCAATAGCCCTATTTTGCCTGTTTCTTAATATGAAAAAAAAAATAGTCACCTTCTGGTAGGTTATTGCCACTTTAATATTGTAGTCCTATCAATTGAGGCCCCTATATCCAATATACAATATTTCTAAAATTACTAGCTCCATCCAATCAGCACGTGGTATTTTGTTATTATAAATTTAGCTAATATATCTTCTCAGTTTTTATTTCAATGGACTCCCAGCTGCAAATTGCCATAACCTTCCAAAGGACAGAGTACACCTTTTCTAAGCTATTTGTGGGTACCATAGCAGGGTTGTTAGGGAACAACACCTTTATAGATAAGATTTTAACACATCCATCTTTCTCTAGGAGCATTGGTACCACATGATATGAATGACCTCCTCATTCTTTAACACAGTGATGAAGGACATACATGCCTAATATCTTTTGGAACTTTTTAGGTTTTTGAGGTAATGTATACCTCATTTACAAATTCTAATTAATTTTACTGATGCTGCTACTTACAAATCATCCCATCTTAAATAATACTTTGTCTAAAGAAAGGCTTTAAAATCTGTTCAGAATAAAACCAACAGGGACTCTTGTTAGTGCCTTCAGAGATTCATTTATCATGAGTCCTGAGTCTTTGAACCAATGACAAAATAATGAGTGTCCCATGAGCTTCAGATATAAGAACTGTTCCTTAATAGAGACTCTCACAGACCCTGAACCAGTGGCTCTCCACACCTGGATTACCACTAAACCTTGGTTATAAAAGCTGTGCCTCATGAACTCAGCCTGGCTATGGACTCCTCCTCAATACAGGATGGAGTCCAATTTGGGCCTTCTAACATATTTCATCTGCAGGATCAGAGAGCCTCCCTCATCCTCTGTTCCTTACTAGACTGTCATGGTACTGAAGGAGAATACATCTCTCCCAGATTCCTTGTCTACCTGGGGGATAAGTGAGTGAACAGGAATGTGATCTTATGGACTATATGAACAGCACTGCCACCAACAAAAGTGATGGAGCTCAGTGGTGGAAGGAGTCTGCTTCCCATCACTTAACTGGAATGAACTTAATAATTGACAGAATCCAAGAATTGATGGGACAGAATTCACAACTGATGAAATTTGAGGCAATCTTCTTAGCACTGGATGCTCTGACTATCCAAGGTCATATTGCATGTTTTTATGAACTCTTGGGCCATCACCTAAGAGTGGGCTAAGGGTAAAAACATTCTAGGAATCTCTTTTCTCATAGGTCCTTATAATATAAATGGAGGTACCCATGTCTCTGTATATCCTAAGCCTACAATAGAAAGCTTCAGGAGGATACTCCTTATCCTCCTTGAAGTTGCAGACATCACTGATAACAAATAAGTCAAGCATTTTATTTCTCAAAATACATAATCCTTAAAGAGGCATTCAATGAAACTAGTATCTCCCCAGTATATTCTCAGCAGACAGTGTGGAAGGTTTAGTGGACTCAAAAAATCCTTTACAATATGGCTTATAGCTCTCTAAATAAATATATTTTGCCCCATGCCTTAATCTCTCCTATTCAAAATTCCTTGGAAAACTCACACATACCAACTTTAAATAAAACTCCCTACTGTCTTTTACTAAATTTAAAGAAGACTGTGTATCACCTACAATTACATGAAGATTCATTTTATATAAGGCTCTTCAATTATTTTTCATACTCTCTTAATAAATTTCCAGGCCTGGACCCATCCTAAACTGGTTTGAGGCCAGGATTCTCTACTGAGACTTATTAACTGCAGATTATCTAACATACGGGCACACATGCCCAGCTGATATAAACCCAAGAACACTTAAAAATTCTACCATCCAGAAAAACCTTTCTCAATATTTAGTTATGATTGAGTTTACACTGTGATCTTCTTCAGGAAATTAAAATTATTACCCCATGAACATTGTTTAAGATAGACCAAACAGGAATATAGAATATACAACTTAGTAAATAAAAATAAAATTTGGATGTAGTAATGAAATCAATACCATATCCCATAACCATGAAACCAAACAATCCCTCTTTGGTAATAATATGTGCTTGAGAAAAATCAATAGGCAATAAAAACCTGTCAAGTGATGGTGTACGCCACTATGTTAACTGTTGTTTTTTGTGACTATTGTTCTGAGTGCTTAAATTGGTTTGGGATCCATAGGTCCCAAACACCTTATCAAGTCACTGGTTCAACCAAGTTCTGAGAGTAGCATACTATCAAGCTCAGCTAATTCAAACACACAACCCAACAATATCAATGACTTGTCTGTCACCAACCAAATTTACAACTGAGCATTAGGGCCTGTAATAATTAACTACATTGAAGAATTTGCCTATGGGATAATGCTGGAGACTGAATCTCAGCCATTAGATATTTTAGTTGACAAACAACCTAACATCTTATTAACTACATGCTCCAAAACCAGTCTATATGATTTAAAATCTATTTAAAATAAAACCATATTCGTCTCCCATGTGGACAAAGTCTTGGGCTATTGGGGGCTTTTACATTTACCTGTGCTTAATTGAGGCTTTATTATGTTGATTGAGTTCTTTGCCTTTGGTCCAATTATACGGTTATCACTTTTGATAACTGTGCACAAAAAACAAACAAAACTTGATTTAAAACAAATTTGCATGTTAAGCACCCAGGCCCAACATTGTCTTCAACTTCTACCAGTAACACAATCTTGTTATAATACTATAGAACCTCAATATATCAACCCAACTAGATATTCACTTGGGAAAGGTACTCCACTTGGATATCTGGTATAATATCACTGTAGTCTAGGAGCTCACTACCGTGAATACTACTGATGTGTGTCAGAGATTATTCCAGACATTGAAACCACTACCTCAGTAACACAAGTGGGATGCCTTTCTTGAATGCTGACAAATTGGTTCTGGGACGTTCACTGCTTTTCTTCCTTGGACATTAGGTATTTGACTACACTTGAGCTCTCTGTACGTTTAGTCTTTGAGCCTGGTATGCTTGCTCTTTGGCAAAAGGTACACTCCTATACTCCTACACTTAAAGGTAAATATGGCAGAACTTACTGCTAATTGTGCCATTATAATCAATAATGGAAATAATTGTATTTCTCAAGAGGCAAAATTATAGGAAGAAAACCATCCTTTCCCCCAGTCTTGTAATATTCCTGCCTTTTCTGTAATAACTTCCAGTTCTGAGTCCCAAAATATGAGCATTAGCATTCCTTTTCTTTGGCAACAAATACCACTAACCTTAACAAAGCCTTACCAATCTGTCATTTCATATTATAAATCTTAATTGCTAGAACTTCTATCTTGATCCAAGATATGTGACAAAACACTGTCATAAAAATGGGCAAATAATACTTTTAAAACATAACTTCACTAAGATATTCTTGTTAGAGACTCTGAAAATTTCCGATTTGTTCTTGACCAATGTCATGTGTTTCAGTCACCTTCTTCACTACTGTCAATAAAAGACCCAACTAGCACAATTGTAGAGGAGGAAATGTTTATTTGAGGGATCCTGGTTTCAGAGGTTTTAATCCATAGAAGGCTGAACATCATGGCGGGAGAGTGTAGTAGAGGAAAGCTGCTCACATCATGGTGATCAAGAAGCAGAGAAAGAGACTCCAGATACAAATATATCCACGAAAGCCACACCCCTATTCCCACCTGCAGCCACACCCTACCACTTCATTTACCACTCATTGAATCCCATCAAGGATTAAGTCACTAGTTGGGTGAAGACTCTCACAGCCCAATCAGTTCTCTTCTGAAACTTCATGCACTGCCTCACATGTGGGCTTTTGGAGGATACTTCACATTCAAACCCATAGCATCATGCAAATGAGATACTTGGTTACAGGTCATCCTACAAGGATGCCTTATATATAATTCCACTTGTTTTCCTCATTTTCATCCTCATGACAGAATGTTTTCTACATGCTTTAAGACAATTTATGTCCTCATTTCTATGATTACTTCTTATTATTCATATCATTCAATTCAAATACCTACTACTCAGCTCAAAACTGATGTTAAGACATCAAGGAGTCACCTGTAATATGATCTCCTATTTTTGTTTTTAATGCTGGCTTTACCCAGTTTGGAAGCCTAGTTCCCCTGTAAAAGATGATTGTTTAGTCTCCCATGCACTTTTCTTTTGTCTCACTTCAGGCCTATCACTCTGGTCACCTCCTGACCAGGTAAGTGGGAATATTCTCTAAGCTTCTATGGCCAATATCCCAGAAAATTATTCAAATTACACAATCCATAGGGAGCTCTGAGAAACCTAGTTAATATCACTTCATGTGCCATATATAAGCTGTTTCCTACAGTGTCAGTTTGCTTTGTTCAATGTCAGTCCCCAGGTGCAATGTCCCAAGTGACTCTGCCTGGCAGCCTTTTATCATTTGAAACAATTAGTAATCATAACTTCTGCCTTTCTTCTCTCCATATATCAATATGTGCTTTCCCACCATGAAAAGTATCTTTATATTTCATAAAGCAGTAAGAAGAATCCTCATTTTTGAAATGATGTACAATTAATTTAAAAGGATACAGTCATTGATTATCTTGAGTGAAACATATAAAAATGACAAATCTCTAAGTCTTTTTGATTTATATCACCAGTTAATTAAATCAGACAACACATATCATAAGCTGATATAACATCAATTGACACTTTTAATACCTGATTGACAAATGTACTAAAATCTGGAAACAACAATTAATTGTACACAGGAAACTTCTTAGTCTTGGAGCTTGAAAATAAGTATTCTTATTTTAATTTTAAAAAGCTAACTGTGGATAATAAATCTATGATGATTAAAACTTCCTGTTCGGTAAAAAATTCAATAATTATAAGTTAATTACAATTTGGAGAATGTTAAATAAACCTTGTTCCTTTCATTAATCATTGTTTTGTTACCTGGATCTTTGTGCTACTTGGATAATGTCTAAGAAATCCAAGGGCATTTTATAAATGAAGCACATATTAATAGTTTCATTACCATAAAGAGGTCTAGGCTCTTGACTATGTCACAAAAAATAACATATAGATTCATCAGGTTTTAGAGAAGAGGAGGAGAGATTTATTAAGAAGCTAAAAGTGAAAAGTACATACTCTTAGAGTAGAATATGGGTTAGATTAAGAGGAAGACAAGCTATTAGGTCTTAAGGTCAGGATTTTTGTTAAGGTACATAATTGAGTAGAATTGTATGATCCGAAAGGGCTGGATTTCCCTCTGGAATTGGAAAATATTCAGCAAGATTATGTTGCCCCATTAGGGAGTCTGGTCAAGTTCGCAGGCATCATCTTATGTCAATCTCTTGGCAGTCAAATGATGGTTCATCAAGTGATTGGGCCAGAATGTCATAGTCCAATCAAATGTTAGGCCTTGACTTCAAGAGTTAATGGTCTTTCTCCATTGAGCTCTTGATCCTGCTTTGCTGTATTCCAGAAAATTTATAGGGAGCTGGAGAGTTACAAAATTTATGGGTTGTTTGGTGTACTCAGATATTTTGGTCCTTCTCTATCCCTTATATTCCTTTGGCTCACAAGTGGCCCATAGGCCACTCATTCCACATTTCAACAGGGACATTTCTCCTTTAGTGACTCACTTTTCACATTAGCCATCTTTTTATTGCTGTGATCAAAATACATGACATGAACAACTTAATGGAAGAAAGACTTATTCAACACACAATTTCAGAGCTTTCAGCTTTTTTTTTTCAGTATTCTTTTTACTTGTCAATGAACCTTTATTTTATTTATTTATATGCAGTGCTGAGAATCTAACCCAGTGACTCACACATGATAGACAAGTGCTCTATCATTGAGCTACAACCCCAGCCACAACTAGTTCTACTTCATTAGGACTGAAGTGAGACAGAACATCATGGTGGCATAGGAAAGATGTTCACCTCTAGCATCCAGGAAGGAGAGAGAGAGAGAGAGAAAGAACACAAAGAGAGTGGGGGAAGAAGAGGACAGGGTCAAGAAATATTCTTCCAGGGCCAGTGACCTAATTCCTCTGAACATGCCCCACCTGCCTACAGTTTTAGCCACCTCCCAGTAAGCAGTCCATTCAGCTAACAACGTATTAATCCACTGATGAGGTCAGAGCTCTCATGATACAGTCACTCCCCCAAGCCCCACTGCTGGACACTGGTGCATTGAGGACCAAGCCTTTCAGCACATGAAGTATTTGGGGTATATTTCATGTCCAAACTATAATAGTTTTCTCTCCATATTCCTAAGTTTCTATCTCAATTTTATTATTTTATATTTGGGCCTTAATTATGGAAAAAACAAAAATCAAGAAAAATTGTGGACAATAAAAGAGAAGCATAAATTTTCAAAGGGAAAAATCATTGAATAATATAGACAATCACTATGAGGAAGTTTGACTTTTTAAAATTTAAAGAAACTTTTATATGGGCAGAGAATTTTCTTCATCATATTATAGACAACAAAGTTTAATTTTCCTCTTTTTGTACGTTATTCAGTGATATTATAGTATAAAAGACCCATAAACTATCTTTCTTTCTTTCTTTCTTTCTTTCTTTCTTTCTTTCTTTCTTTCTTTCTTTCTTTCTTTCTTTCTTTTCTTCCTTTTGGTACTGGGGATTGAACCTAGGGGTGCTTAACCATGTCTTCATGACATGTTTATATTTTATTTAGAGACAGGGTAGTGCTAAGCTGTAAGACCTTGCTAAATTGCTGAGACTGGCTTTGAACTCACAGTCCTTCTGCCTCAGCCTCTCAAGCTGCTAGGATTACAAGTGTTCACCACACAGAAACTTCTTTCTTATAAATAAATCAACTTAAATTTTAAAGTATTTTGTATTTCATATTTTTGTCCATAGACTTTATGATTTTTATATATACAAGTTTATTTAGATATATACAAATTAATATTAAAATTAAATTTTACTTTTAACTAAAATACATTTAAATTTATTAGTATTTTTAAAATGTATAATTTGGATTAAATTCCCTTATAAATAAACTGCAAAAATTTCCTTAAGAAGCATACTTATTTTATGTAAATAATTATAATATTTTATAATTTCTATACTTAACACAACCTCAATCACTCACATTAACTTTTGTCTTAACCAAAGTAACTAATGTTTGGGATCCCCCAGTCACAGCATGCTTCCTGCTAAAGTGAATGACGAATTTACAAGATACTTCTCCATAAGCAGATATTTCATATATTCTATTTTTGAAAAAAAAATTGAAATGTATATCATCCAAAGGCATTTTATCATTCTATAATGTATGAAAATAAATGGAGACTAAAACTATGCCCAGTAGTCATAATGTCTGTTCTTTTCTAATTTGAAATTATCTAAATAACCACAGACTGTACAGTGACACAATTCAATATTAGTCCAAAGATTCAAATTCAGAAATGATAATTAATGTCAATACATTAATTCCTTCTCATTTATAACATTATTAAATTTTATGAGATTATACATTTAAAAGATACCCATTATTATAAATTAATTTCTTTAAACTCTTTCATTTGAAATACTAGACTTTTCAGAATAGTTTCTTTGATTCATAAATCAATGTTGTAACTTTGAAAAATTTAAGTTATGAAATGTTTAGCTATATCTTGTATAAACTAGAATATTTGGACATTAATTTACATAGAAAATATCAATGAAGACATACATTTCTTAACCTGTTATTCAATTAATTATCAGGAATATTATTTTTAATGCAATTTAAAGTTTATGTGTCTAAAAACTAAACTTTAAAGACTTTTTAAATAATATTTAAGCTTTATTACTTGCTTTGTTAAACAAGAGTTCTTATTTTTTTTCTCTCATAATGCGAGCAAATCTATGACTCAGTTATATTCTCCAGTTTCAGTTGGTTTTTTTTTTTCAAAATGTGGCCCACATTTTAGAAAAGGCATGTAGAGTTTTTTTAATAAGATGGAAGTAAACTCTGAGACGCAAAGAGTGACCACTGTCCAAATCCAAAATAACCTATGTCTTCTTCATTGTACACTTCATAGTTTTTAAAGCAATAAATCAATTTAATAATTTTTCTTCATTTTTTGGTAGAAGACCATTGCTATCTATTAAGACTAGAAGGCACATTGTTATGATTAGATAATCTCTAAAATTTTCAACAAAAGAGATAAAAGTGTAAGAGAGAAAAAAATGAAGTTGAAGGAGATAGCTACACTCAATGTAGTTAAATAAATAATAAATTATCATTATCAAGTTATTTCCTCTCCCTCTGCATATAAGATTAGATGCAAGAAACCTATTTCAATACACACACACACACACACACACACACACACGTGCACACACTGAGAGAATTATAGTCTTCTGAAAGTGAACTCCTAAGTGCACTTTGTTTTTAACTAACAATACTAGATTATCTCCTTTTTTGTGGTAAGGTGCTTATAATGTGAACATCTTATGTCAAAAATTCTTACCCATGATCATTTTAATTATAGATTGGTCCTTCCTGAGATCCTTTTAAAAATTCAAATATTTTGTGCCTTTGGTTCTCATACAACTGAAGCCAGATTTAAAGTTAGGTAGTCAGTGTAGTTAGGTAAATCGGGTCTAATACCGAGTGAAATCTAAAATGGAGGCCATGCTGGAAATGACTCAGGGAAAACACAGGACAACTCATGGAATGTTGACAAAGTCCCAAAAAGGCCCTAGGCCAAAGTCCACCTCAAAGAAGTGTTAATAAACAACCCCCAGCAAACTTAAAGATAGCCCATCACAAAGAAGTGTCCCACCCCTCAGGCCTTTCAACCTACATTCCATCACCAAAACTATAAAAAGGGGAGACAACAGCCCTTCCTCGGATTCCACCTCTTGGGTCCCCTTCTTCCTCCGGGAGAAGTCTTTTCTGCTGTCCTTTAATAAAACTTCTAATTTCTACTCTGACCTTGCCTCGGCGTGCTTCTTTGGTGTTATTCTTCAACATCGGGGAAGCAAGTACTCGTCACCAGTCAACAGCGGTATCACAACTAGGCAGATTGTAACTGTCTTGATGGAAATGTTATCAATGGATGGCTACCTTTTGCCTTTTATCAGTGCAAAACAAGCAAAAAAGGATCTCCCAAAATATTAAAACCATTTCTGAACAAATGTATATGCACTCTTAGAAATGATAAAATCAAATGTATGTGTCTCAACCAAGGATGATAGTAAAGACAATAGATTACATTAGCCCTGTAACACAGAACAGAGTTCTGACCATAGCAAAACTACTAATGTTAAATGTCCAGCTATGAACATCCAGAAGTTAACATCCAGATATCAAAGGATCTCCATGATGCTCTGTTCTAGTTGAAGCATTCCAGGCTACACAGCAAGAAGACTAGTTCCAATTTGAATGACACTACCAAAAAGTGTCAGGAAGGAAAAAAAAAAAAATATATATATATATATATATATATATATATATCCGAAGTATTTAAATGAAACAAACATTGCAGGTAAGAGCAACTCAAGTGTTATAGAAGAGAGGGGCAAGTAACTTAAGCATTTTATTTAATTGAGGAATATAAATAAAACTTTTATTTTAAGAACTGTACACTATACAAATCTCTGGAAGGTCTAAGAAAACAAGTATTGTAAATCATGGATCAGAACATAGGTACAGCAAGAATAAAATTGGGATATTGTAACTATTGGTAAGACACTCTTAGTTAGAAAAATTGGGCAGAAACATTTGGGAGCTAAAATTTACAATTATCAGTGGAAAAAAATATTAAGCTTTATACTTTTTTTTCCTTTTAGATTGATTTTGATACACAGAATTATGTAAGAACATTCATAATGAAGATAATACAAATAGTACATTTAATTAGTAATGGAAAATTATAAAAATTCTCCATAATGTTTTGTTATGGTTTAGATATGAGGTGTTCCCCTAAGGCTCATTTGTGAGATAATGCAAGAAATTACAGAGGGAAATGACTGCATTATTCCACTGATATGGATTAACTGGGTGGCAATTTAGGCAGGTAGGGTGTGACTGGAGGAGATAAGTCACTGGGGGCATGACTTTGAGGATTATATTTTGTCTCTGCTTAGCAGAGCTCTCTCATTGCTTCCTGATTGTCACATCTTGAGCTGAATTCTTCCTCAATACCCTTGCACCATAATGTTCTATATCACTCCAGGCCCAGAGTTATAGAGTTGGCTGTCTATGGACTGAAACCTCTGTGACAATTGTGAATATCAAATAAACTTCTGCTCAGGTCTTTTGGTTACAGTGGCAAAGACCTGACTATAACAGCTTTAAATAAATTTAAGTATTCAAATATCTTTTTCTTCCCATTACCTTGTCATCATATTTATTATTACCTATAAATAAAAATAATGGGTAATGATAAAATAATTTGCTAAGTTCGTATCACCTTTATTATATCACACTAAATTTTAAGGGTTTCTTATACATCAAAATAAAATTTATTACTTCCTTTGTCTTCAGAATCAGGGAATTTTTATTTCTAGTGTCAATTGATCATCTCACCATTTTCTTTGATAAGTAAAATGGCATTGAATATTCTTTGAAGTTAGCAACATTTTGTGAAATATGAAATTTTGCCCTGTTTTCAGCAAAGGATAAAAGAAATGGAAAATATCAGTGCTGACTGATGAGAATTCCCAAGGATTTCTTCCAGCCTGACCTATTCCCCTCAAGCTTTTAAATCCAATAATAAGGTAAAAATATCTTGCTAAATGCTAATGTAGGAAAATATTGTATGAGATACTATGGGAGATTTGAAGAAGATATGAGGAATATGGATGCTATTCCCATCAAGCTTATCATATAAAGATAGATACATGCATCCATATGTACATACCTGCACACATGCAAGGACAAATAGCAAAATCATATTTAATGATTACATATGAAGTAAAGCAAAAAAAAAAAACACAGCATATGTTTCAAATAGCATACAACTATGAAAATATCAACAAAATTGATAATTTTTAAGAGGGAATGGCAAATTGAAAAATAAGATTATAATGAGGTAAACATAGCTGTCATAAAAAGGGAAGGTAAGGGGTCAGGAAAAATAATATAAAACCAAAAAAAGTCCATATGTTTCTTCAGTTTTTATAAGATGTAATAGTGATGTCAAAAGATTTTCTTTTTTCCCCTATCAAGTTGGTGTATTATGTAAGATTAAGAATATAGCACAAGAGTTAATAACAAGAATCAACAAATGGGACTTACTTAAACTAAAAAGTTTTTTTCTCAGCAAGAGAAACAATAAGAGAGGTAAATAGGAAGCCTACATCCTGGGAACAAATTTTTACTCCTCACACTTCAGATAGAGCCCTAATATCCAGAGTATACAAAGAACTCAAAAAATTAAACAACAAGATAACAAATAACACAATCAACAAATGGGCCAAGGACCTGAACAGACACTTCTCAGAGGAGGACATACAATCAATCAACAAGTACATGAAAAAATGTTCACCATCTCTAGCAGTCAGAGAAATGCAAATCAAAACCACTCTAAGATACCATCTCACTCCAGTAAGATTGGCAGCCACTATGAAGTCAAACAACAACAAGTGCTGGCGAGGATGTGGGGAAAAGGGTACTCTTGTACATTGCTGGTGGGACTACAATTTGGAAAGCAGTATGGAGATTCCTGGGAAACCTGGGAATGGAACCACCATTTGACCCAGCTATTGCCCTTCTCGGACTATTCCCTAAACACCTTAAAAGAGTGTACTACAGGGATACTGCCACATCGATGTTCATAGCACCACAATTCACAATAGCTAGACTTTGGAACCAACCCAGATGAATGGATAAAAAAATGTGGCATTTATACACAATGGAGTGTTATACAGCACTAAAAAATGACAAAATCATGGAATTTGCAGGGAAATGGATGGCATTAGAGCAGATTATGCTAAGTGAAACTAGCCAAACCCTAAAAATCAAATGCCAAATGTCTTCTTTGATATAATGAGAGCAACTAAGAACAGAGCAGGGAGGAAGAGCAGGAAGAAAAGATTAACATTAAACAGAGACATGAGGTGGGAGGGAAAGGGAGAGAAAAGGGAAATTGCATGGAAATGGAAGGAGACCCTCATTGTTATACAAAATTACATATAAGAGGTTGTGAGGGGAATGGAAAAAAAAAAAACAAGGAGAGAAATGAATTACAGTAGATGGGGTAGAGAGAGAAGATGGGAGGGGAGGGGAGGGGTGATAGTAGAGGATAGGAAAGGTAGCAGAATACAACAGTTACTAATATGGCATTATGTAAAAATGTGGATGTGTAACCGATGTGATTCTGCAATCTGTATTTGGGGTAAAAATGGGAGTTCATAACCCACTTGAATCTAATGTATGAAATATGATATGTCAAGAGCTTTGCAATGTTTTGAACAACCAATAAAAAAATTAAAAAAGATACAAAATTTAAAAAAATAAAAAAAATAAATTAAATAAATAAAATAAATTAAAAACAGGTTAAAAAATTCCCAAGATACTGGAGAATCATTGCACAGAAGGAGGAAATTCTTTTATAAATACTAGATGTAAATGCAATTAACTAGATGTAAATAAAATAAACGTTAGTGTACATGAAAATAATCAGTTAAAATTTAGTCAAAACCATGGGATTGGGGCTGAAGGTTAGTGGTAGAACACCTGCCTTGCATGTTTGAGACAATGGGTTTGATCCTTACCACCACATAAAAATAAATAAATAAAGATATTGTGTCCATCTTCAACTAAATAAGGTTAAAAAGAATTAGTCAAAACCCAAATGTGCATCTGAGTCATCATCAAAGGTAAACCCAAACAGTGTCATTCAGAAGGATCAAAAGTGAAAGTATAATAATTTCCCAAGTGAACAATGCAGAAAGGTTAATGGTCATAATAATGATAATAGTGTTATATAAAATTATAATAAAAAGTTAATTACAAGCACAAATCATTAAATGAAGCAATAAATTTATTGTTCAGAAAGCTATTTGGACCCAACATCACACTCTTAGTCTATAAATAAAAGATTGACTGAAACAACATAATAATATAATTTATTAACATTCACCCTGACATTAGAATTCTAAATACAAACACAATAAAAAAATCGGCTATAGTATGTATATGAATGAATTATTGATGCTATATGTATGTAGAATATTTAAAAACATATATATTAATAAAGTGAACACTGCAGACTTTTATATGCCTATTTACTGTACCCACAGAAAACATACAGAGTGTAGTTGGTCATACATTGATTAAAAAGAAAATTATAAAATTCCAAAAAATAGAAATTGTGGAGAATTACCCTCTGATCACATCTCATTCAAAACTATAATTATATTGCAAATGTAGAAATAAAAAATATTCTATGAATGTGGAAATGTATTCATTTATTCCCTAAACAATGAATATATAAACAAGGTAATCAAATTTTAATTGATAAATAATAATTACTATATATTTGAAAATATTAGTTGCAATGATAGTGTACAAAAAGGAAAATTAACTGCCTAAAGCCCTTCATTAGTCACAAAAAGAAAAATTGAAAATAAAAGACACCCTCAACTTGATGCTTCCCTAAAATTGCAACACTTAAAAAATAAGGGTTATAGCTTATGAGTATAAAAGTAGACATTTTTGGAATGCAAAAGAGATACATAACAGAAAAAAAAGTGATGATACTTGGAAAGATATAAACTAGTAGCTTATTTAAAGTGGTGTGAATATGCTTTGTATATAACCCCCCCAAAAAAAAGAGAGAGAAAGAAAAAAAATTAAAAAAAGATTCTTTCCAAGCAGAAATTATTCCAGTCAAAGATAAACAAGCAAAGAAGACTTTGCAAAGGCCACTTGAGGGGGAAAGGGAGGATAGAATGCAACTGGAACTCAGTTCTGATACAACACAGATTTAATTTCTTTTCAAGAGATCTACTTGCCTATTTGTTTTACCCACAGGAAAATTAAAGTTTTGCCTATCTTTTTCTGTTTATTTTATTTTGTATTCTTTTTTTTTAAAAATTATATGTTCTTTTTATTTATACATGATGGTAGAATGTATTTTGAAATATTATACAGATGGAATATCACTTCCCATTTTTGTGCTTGTACATGATGTGGTTGCTTATCTTCTTGACAAAGGAGTTTTACAACTTGGAGTCAGGTCTCCAAAGAATTTAGGTTCTTACCCTCCCATGGAGACTAGAAGATAGGGCATTGTTTTTCTTGCTAGTTAGAATATTAGTCAGTTTTCAATCACTATGACAAGTATCTGACCTTATCAATTTATGAAGAGAAAAGCTTTATTTTAACTCACAGATTTAGTGGTACCAGTCCATGATCCAGCAAACTTGTTGTTCTTAGGCATCTGGTGGAGGTGCCCCCATATGATAATTTTGGGAAGTGTATACTGAAGCCAAACTGCTTACCTCATGGTAAAGAATGAAAAGAGAAGGAAGGGGCTAGGATCCCCTTGTTGCCCTTCAGGGGTATCCCCCTGAATGACTTAAAGACCTCCCACTAGGCACACCTCTTAAGGTTCCCCACCTCTCAAACCACCCCCTGTGGACCAAGTCCTTAACACAAGCATAATTGGGGGACATTCAAGATCTAAATCATAGTAAATCAAAGGGATTTCTCTGAGGTCCTCATGTACTTCTGGGTTTTAAAATCAACAAAAAAACTTTTAAAAGATGGACATTTAAAAGGGGAAAGATAAGAATTCACAGTTACCAATTTTCTAAAGAAAATGTTCTAAGGAAATGGAAGTCCAGGGTCTAGAGTCAGGCCAAGAGAACAGGAAGTCTTTCTTAGCCAGTACTCTGGAACCACACATTGTCATCTCCAAACTTTGGTATAGAATGTACTTCCCATGGTAAGTAAACTGTTTTAGAACATAGAAAGTAAAAATATTTACTACTTTTTTTCAAAGGCAGTCCATAATTCTTATACTTAAATATTAAAATCTAGATTACTAAGTGTAAAATACCAATTTCATTTCTCAGAATTTACACATGTACACAGGAGAAAATTTTCACTATTTAACATTAATAGGTTGATTCCTGCTGAGAATAAAAGAAAAACTACTGAAAGAGTGGAGTTGCGCCTTAGTCCAGATTCTAGTAGGAAAAAGATCTTATACTCAACAGGAGTTAATTGAAGATACTTGGATGAAGGGACTATTTACTAGAGTGGTCAGGGTAAGTGAACCAGCAGGGGTAGTGAAATTCTTAGAGATGAACAATAGTAGCAAGAAGTGATATGGAATATCACTTGGATTCAAGATCAGACATTATATTGAATACTGAAGGCAAAGGGTATAGAATAAGGTTAATGGAGTGCAGTGAATACTAAAGCCATGGGTTCCTAGATAAACTCTTGGTTCTTAAAAATATATAGCCACTGTCAGACTACAGCAGAGTAGAAAGGAGATGTTAGAAAAAATACTATTTCTTATTTCTTCCCACGCTAAGAGCTCCTGAATGTGCTGAATGTGCTTCCTACTGGTAAAACACAACAGGAAAGCAGAGGGCACAAAAGCCTTCCAGAGGATAAGACAGCAAGGCAAAGAGACAATATGACCATATATGGGGTTTAGGAAGGATAGTGAGTTCAAGATCAGTAGATACATTGTACTTTATTGAATCTAAGACTATATTTATTAGAACATGTCATTTCATATTTCCCTAAGAAATAAAAGGGCAATTGAATTATAACATGATATTTTCTAAAAATATATATTGTTTAGTTTTTTAAAAATATATATTGTTTAGATTTTTAAAAATATATATTGTTTAGTGTTTGACGGACCTTTTTTTTTTATTTATTTGTATATGGTGCTGAGAATCCAACCCAATGCCTCACACATGTGAGGCAAGCGTGTTACCACTGAGCCACAACCCCAACCCCTCTAATCAAATGTTTAAAAACTCTATACTAATTAAATTTTTAGATTAATTTACACAATACATTTTATCTACATCACTGTTTGTCTACATAAAAAGTGGTAGGTGCATAAAATGAGCTGAGAAATTCTTAAAATGCCATCAATCAGTCTAATTATTTGAAATCATTTTGGTTCAGCCTTCTCACACTAAATCATCATCTGCCACTTCAACATTAATGTCATGACTTAAAAAATTGCCTTATCACCACCTTCAGGATTTTCTTATAAGTCATGGACACTCATTTTATTTGTTTTAATGCTAGTACATCCTCTATGTATTAAAAGGCATCCATAGAAACAATAGAAAGCCCTAAACATTCTTCTCCCTTTTTCAAATGTCCCATGAATGGATTCTGAGGAAAAACAAAATTTCTTTATTAAATAAATATTATTTTGAGTCACTGTTACATACAGTTGAATCTATATTACATTATACCAAGACACTGAAGAATTTTTCAAACTTGGATGAAGAAAGATGTTTTAAAATGGAAAATGAATGTATATATTTTTAATCTAGTCTTTGCTTTAACAAGAATTTTTAAATCTATTTTAGGGGAAAAAGAATTACAATCCTTGACTATGAATTTTGAGGAAACTGCAGAGGTTACCATAAGGACCATTATGAGGCACACTTCTACAGACCTGTTAGTGAAAAAAGTGAATTTAGTGGGAAGAGCAGCTGTGGAACTAACTGCCTGCTGAGTGGGAAAAGGTCAGGCAGAACTGCAGTATGTTGCTGTGACACAGTTTTTCACTCTGTTTTATTTCTTCCTCTTTTCTGCCAGGCAGGGAAACTGCTAGGAAGTCAGAGGGAATGTTCAGAGTGATAATTAGGTGTGTGAAAAGGCTCTTTAATGGCTTCTCTTTAGTAGGTTCTTAGATGAAATTAAAAGTCCATTTTCCAAAAGGAAGGAGATACTGAACAAAAGCAACCTGCCAAGAGACTGTGCATAGGGTGCCCTGGATCTCCCACATGTTGAATCTAGCATTAAACATTGCTCCAAAGGCAAACAGGGGACCTGGTTCACACACATCCCCCAAATTCAGACACCACAGCTATACCCAGGCTAGGCTTACAGTCAGAGCCTCTAGAATTGCTCCGGCACCAGGTAGAGACCTGCACTGCAGTTGATCAGGTGTGCCCTTGAGATTGGGCAGTCCTTTTCAGTTATGAGACTAAAGTGTAGCCCAATTATTGCCAGTCTGGCTGCCGAGAGACTACCTACCACTGATATTACCCCAGTCTTGGGGTAGCGTAGTGTGGAGAGAGACTCTACTTACTAGAGGCAGAAAAGTGTAGTAAGCAAAGGAAGTTTTCTCGTAACTCAGTGCCAGGATAGTAAAATTATCAGTGAGCAGATCCTAAGGTCCTTAATTCCCAGGCTTGCCAATGAACAGATCCTCTGGAATAACCCCAGTACCATGCAAGGCACAGACTCTGGTAATTGGTCTTCATGCCAGCATCAACTCTGGTTCATTGTGGCAGTCTTAGGTCACAAGTTCGCCTCAATAGTAAGTAGTCCAAAGAACTATGTACTATATCACTACTTTGCTGGTCTTAGAAGAAGGTGGGTTAAGGCTATGACATGGTTATGTGATATTGGTGGTCAGAGATCTGACAGAGGAGCCTGAGGCAGGCCCTTCCATAAGGATTGTGACTAGTGCAGGGCAGAATTCCACAGTGCTTTGACCATAGACCAGTGCCTTAATGAGACCACAGTGCTTAATCCAGAGAACTTTGTGGGGATGTACCCTTTTTAGGTACTTTTCTTCTAAATGCTCTACAACACACCAACTGAAGATTTGGGACAACTATGTGCTTGGATCACTCTAGTGCTCAAGTAGTGACAACACATCAAGAGACTTGCCACAAACTGAACTTAAGTCACCACCTTATGTTTAGAATTTCTAGCAAGTTAGATGTACACAAAGCCAGATTATGAATACTAAAATAAATACCCAATTCTCCAATGCACAGATGGCATAACATACTTACAAGCAAAGTGGATTTAACTATTAGGCTTGAATTTATGGAAATCACTGGGGAAAAAAAGGAAATTCTTCGGGTATTGGAACAGGAATTTTTTTTTAGTAAGGCATCAAAAAACAAGTAATCAAAGCAAATCTAGACAACTGAAGTTACAGCAAAGCATAAAGCTTCTATACATCAAAAAATATATAAGAATGAAGACACAATCTACAGATGGAATAAGATATTTGCAAACTGTCTGTCTATAAGGAGTTAATATGCTCAATAGATAAAAAACACCTTAATAGCAAAAAAAAAAAAAAAAAACAACTGATTAAAAATAGGCAATAGATTGAAGGGATATTTCTTTTTTAATTTTTAAAATTTTAATTTGTTATATATGACAACAGAATGCCTTACAATTCATATTACACATATAGAGAACAATTTTTCATATGTCTGGTTGTGCACAAAGTAGAGTCACACCATTCATGTCTTCATACATGTACTTAGGGTTATGATGACCATCGCATTCCACCATCTTTTATACACCTAAGCCTCCTCCCTTTCCCTCCCTCCCTTTTCCCTTTTGCCCTATCTACATACAGTTAATTTAATCCTCCCATCTACCTGCCAGGCCCCCACCATTCTGACTAGAGTGAAATGAAATCTTGGAGTCGTTTTGATTTGCATTTCTCTAATTGCTACATATGTTGAGCATTTTTTCATATGTTTCTTGATTGATTGTATATCTTCTTCTGAGAAGTGTCTGTTCAGTTCCTTGGCCAATTTATTGATTGGGTTATTTGTTTTTTTGGTATTAATATTTTTTAGTTCTTTATCTATTCTAGAGATTAGTGCTATATCTTACATGCATGTGGTAAGAGTTTTTTTCCAATTAGTAGGCTCTCTATTCACCTCACTGATTATTTATTTTGCTGATAAGAAGCTTTCTAGTTTGAATCCATCCCATTTATTGATTCTTGATATTAATTCTTGTGCTTTTGTAGTCTTAATAAGGAAGTTGGGGTCTAATCTGACATGATGAAGATTTGGGCCTATTTTTTCTTCTAATAGACATGGTGTCTATGGTTTAATTCCTAGATCCTTGATCCACTTTGATTTAAGTTTTGTGTATGGTGCAAGATAGGGATTTAAGTTCATTTTGTTGCATATGGATCTCCAATTTTCCTGGCACCATTTGTTGAAGAGGCTATTTTTCCTCCAATATATGTTTTTGGCATCTTTTTTTGAAGGGAGATTTCTTAAGACATAAAAATGGCCAACAAGTGTATGTAAAAATGCTCAGCATCACTAAGCATCATTGAAATGTAAATCACAACAACAATGAGATATTACCTCCCTCGGTAAGAATGGCTCTTATTAAAGAGTCCAATGGAAACAAGTTCTGGTAAGGATGTAAATAAAGACTATGTTGTGTAACCTTAGTGGATACAAATTAGGGCAGTCATTAATAGAAAACAATATGGAAGTTCCTCCAAAATTTAAAAGTGGAGCTACCATTTAATCCAGCAATCCTGCTCCTGGCAATGTGGTATAACCAAAAAGAAATGAAATCAGCATGCTAAGGAGACATCTACACTCCCACGTTCACTTCTACATTATTCACAAAAACCAAGAAATGGAAATGATCTAAGTGTCTATCAATTTGTGAGTGGGAAAAAAATGTGGTACATATACACAATTGACTACTATTCAGTCATCAAATAATGAAATCCTGTCATTTGCAACAACATGGATAGAGCTGGAGAATATCATGCTGAGTGAAATAAGTGAGCGCAGAAAGGCTAGTACTGCCTGATCACATTCATGTGAGGAATCTAAAATGTTGAACTAACAGAAATTGTGAGTAGATGGTGGTTATCAGTGGCTGATGAGAATAAGGGAAATGAAAGTGTGAGGAAAATTTGATCCACAGTTACAAAGTTATAGTTAGATATGTGTCAGAAATTCTAAAATGTACAGTACAGTAAGTGTATATAGTGGTAATGTATTGCATATTTTTATAAATGTAGTAGAAAGGATTTGAATGTTCTCATCATAAAAGATAAATGTTTGAGAAGATACGTTTTACCTGATTTAAACATGACACAATTTACATGTTTCCTAATATCACACATGGAACAACCTGTAAATATCTATAAACTTTTGTTTTTAATGTATCAGTTAAAAATAAAATTTTAAGAAAAGAGGAAAATATTTGTCTGGAGTCCTTTTGCTTTCAACAGAGCTTTCTGCCTTACTTAAGTATCTGTTTCTTACTTCAGACTATGGCAAGGACAGACACATGATATGTTTGTGTACTAACATTAAGTTTACAGAAGTTTTTTGCCAACAGATTAGCAACAAAGTTTAATCAGGAAATGCTCAAGTGTAATTGGGTTCTTCCATTCTTTGTTTTTTGCATTGTTTCAATTGTTTCAACATTTTGAATATGACATATTAATGTTAGTTAATACTTCATCTTTGAGTTTTATCAAAAATATCCTTTCTATGGGCAGGAAAGAAGAATAGAGATTTATATTTTATATGAACTCATCCTTAGAATTCCTGGCTGTTTCAGATTAAAACATACACATAATATGTATAAATGTGCATCTTTATCTGTTGTAGAACTAGAAAATAGATAGATATGCATAGATATATAACTTTGTGTTTAATATATTAAATGTAATAATCTGTTTGGTGAAGGCAAAAAAAGGAATCAATTCAGTCCTTATTTTCATACCTATAATTATGATTGACATTTTTTTTTACTTTGATATTTTAGACAATACTAAATGCTTACAAAGATTTTTTTTTATTTCTCTTTTCTTCCCAAACTGGTCAACTCTCTATAAAACATACACATACAATTCTACATATGTATATGCATATGTATACATAATATTATGGGTAGATATAGGTAAGTGTATATCTAACTATTTTCTTCTAGTGGACACCACCATTTTCCCCCTCCCATTGTGTGTGAGATACTATAAAATTAAATGTCACCTTCCTTTTGTTATTAAGTAATGTATCCCAATTTCTAATAATTTTCCCATTGTAATATTCTTCTAATTTTTTCCCATTCTCAAATGTTATTATATCTTTCACAAAATAAATATACTATGTAATATGAATTACTTTCACATGGTGGGAAGTTGAAAAAACTCATCTGCATTTTTTTTCCTTTAGCATTTCTCAAGGTACAGTCTGCTATTGCGAATAGTGGAAGATTTATTTATTTTTTATGCTAACAAAATCTCTTTAGAAATGCCATATCTTATCACATTTGAGAAAAATATATTTTTCTTGTAATCTATAATGCCACAACCTATAAAACTGCATCATATGTCCAACAATACTCATTTTGTCATTTAATATTATAAATAATCTTGCAACAAATAAACCATTTTATTAAGTCTGGTATTCTCTTCTCATTTTGACTGTGCTTTTTTTTTTTAAATTCCTGTTTCTATGAAATGCCATTTGCATACTTTAGAATATTTTCTTCCTGGAACTTCAAGGCTTCAAGGTCATATTTTTCTGAAAAACAAAAATAAATTTGTTGAAACTTCCAAGTTCCTAAAATATAAAAAATATTTAAAATTTATCAAGAGTTTAATATATGTGTGTGTGTGTGTGTGTGTGTGTGTATTTGAGCATATGCTCTTTTAAAAAATGGATTTTTCAGTTGTTTCTCTATTTAATCTCTAAATGTCATGTCAAGATAATGTTCAAATCTTTGAAGTCTTCATTGGGTTCTCTGGCTTCCTGTTTAAATTACTAAGAAAGAAGTGTTCAAATCTATTTTTCTCTGCTTTGGGCTTTAAATATATTTTAGATTCTGTTAATAGATGTTTAAAAACCTAATTTTAAAAAAAACTTCTCATGAACTCTGAAATGTCCCCCATTATTCTTTATAATCTTATTTATTTTGATTCTATTTTGACAAATCTTTATAATCACAATAACTTTTTTATATTTAGTATTGCACATACATCATTCCCAATTTTTTTCAAGCACAAAATTTTTATTTGAAGCATAGAATAGAGAGAGAGAAGGGGTCCAAGTTGGTACTTGAGGGTGTGAGTGGGTCCTCCCCATTTTATAGATTTCAGATTTCCTTTGTTCTCATGCCCTCTCCTCCAGTCTTGCCCAGTGACCCAAAAGGTGAGTGATCCAATGGTGGGAATAAAGCCACCCAGGGGTACAAGCAGAAAGGGAATCACCCAGGAGCTACAGTCAGAGGGAATTCATTAACAACTCCTTGCTGGGAGGAACAATTCCCTGGAATCTTGGCAACAGGTGGAGGAGGTGGAGAAGGGCTCTGGAGGTATTAGTATTTTATTTCCTCATGAATCAGCCCCATCTTGCTGACCCAATTATTCATTACCACATTGACAGTCCTTTTGCTCTAGCCTCAATGCTGCCTCTGACAACAAAACCCTTACTACTGTGAGGGGAAATGGATCATGATTACTCTGGCTGCTTCCAGGTGAGAGGGGATGCCATGGGGCAAGCAATTCCCTTTTTGGAATATTTTGGGTCAGTCGAGGGGTCCTTAGCAAAAGTCTAGTTTGGAAGCAACAGGTTGTAAAGTCATCAGGGAGATTGGTTCTTCCTATGAGAGAAACAAGAACATATGAATACTAGAATAAGATTAATACAAAATAAATGTCATAGCATCTGGAACATGTCAATGAATATCATGGGATGATAATAGAATCCAGTCAATTTCACCAGAGGTGCAAGAGCTAATCAGTTATTCCCATGATAAGGCTGGTAAAGATATGGCATGTATTTGGGAATAAATCTTTAGGAATATTATTACATTGTCAGATTTAAATAATGTAAACACAACACTTAGTTTTTATAATATCACAAATACCCCTATGAGATACAGTTGAGATAGCTAACATCATCTGATTTTTGAAAAAAAAATATCTTTTTTGGCATAATCTCTGTGTTTAGTAGAGATCTCCTTATTTTTGTTACTTAGGCCTAGATAATTATACTAGCAAACACATATCAAGCTTTTCTGCAAAGGAGGTTAGGAAAATTTGTAGCCCTTGAATTGACTAATTGACCATTATTGTCCTCCAGAAAGAAAGAAAAAGACAGATATAAAGATGCACCACAGAAAGATGGAGGTGTATGTGAAGGAACTTACCTTGGTGACAACCTCAGTGGGATCTCCAGAGATGATACCAGTGTTGAGAGTCAAGTTTAAGTTCTATTCCACTCGTGTTGAAGATTGAGCAATGGAGAAATGCTGAGGCAAGTGCAAGAAGTTTTATTTAAAGAATAGAACACAGAGAGAGAGAGAGAGAGAGAGAGAGAGAGAGAGAGAGAGAGAGAGACAGAGACAGAGAGAGAGAGAGAGGCCTTTCTGCAGAGTTGGGGGTCCAAGTTGGTGCCCCTCCTTTCTCAGATATTTATTTATAATTGTTCTATGTTTTATATTTAAATTGTTTTTTGCTTATTTATTTTTGTATTTTGTTTTGGTCAGAAAAGCTTTTTCTTCTCAGCAGTGTTTAGTCCATTCAAATTAATGCAATTTTTAAATGTCATTGTTATTGTTCCTTTAGTGTCTTATTTGGCTTAATTGAATATGTGTATTTACAGTATGCCATTTTATCGCCTCTACTGGAGCTTTTGCTTATATATTTTATTACTAGTCATGATGACTTCCTAGAGATTTTAATTTAGGTTTGTCCTTACAGGAACTTTTGAACTGTTATTATATCTCTTGACATTCAAAATAAGGATTTTGCTGCTATTCAGTTCCATTAAACACAGCACTTCATTATTGTTACTATGTTTTTATTACTATGTATATTATAAACTACTCCATATCCTGTGGTTTTTTGTTTCAGCAGTTATTACCCTTTTAAAAATTTTAAGAAAACATTGTTTATTTACCATACCCTGTGCTGTTTAATGCTTTGTTTAGATGGAAATTTTCATCTGGTATGAGTTGTCTTCATCTTAAACCTCAGTGATCCTTCCTTTCTTTTATAGAGTCTAGTCTGCTGATGTATCATCCAAAGGACTTGTTATGTCCGGTATTACATGTTTGTTTAGATTTTTTGCCCCACTTCCATGACACCTTTATCTCTTTCTCTTTTTTTCTCTTTCTTTGTCTTTTTTTGTAATCCACAGATACTTATTATATATCCCTTTTCTGGTAAATTTTGTATTAGGCTTATAAAACTTATTGCGACATCCTGACTCAAGCTTATGAATTTTTAAACATCTTATTTTAGTCATAGTTTTGTCTTATATATTTGGTGCCAAATTTTCTTGCATCCTTATATGTTTAGTAATTTTTATTTAATTTTATATACAACTCTTCCGTTGTATAAGGACTTAGTGATGATTCACTGAAGAACGTTGAGATTTTTTTCTAGCATGTTGTTATACTACCAGTGGAAAACCTTTATACTATAGATCAGATTTCAATGAACTTTTTCCAAAAAGGGCCAGAAAATCAATATTTATGTTTTGTGGCTTTACAGGTTATTGTAACTATGCTATTCTATTATGTTCCAATAAAACTTCACTATGGCAGCTGTAGTTTTAACTTAATACAATTTTTACATGTCATGAAACATTGTTTTTTCATTTTTTATTGATTTAACAATGTAGAACACATTCTTTCTTTGTAGACTATAGAAAATCCTGCAGTAGATCTAATGTGGCTTGTGAGTCCTGCTATGAAAGTTTGGCTATATGCTTTTCAGGATGAATCAATTCTTCCTTGCTTCCTTTCTCTCTTCCTCCTTCTCCTCATTTTCTTTTCTTTTCCCTCCCTACCTCCATATCTATCTCTCTCTCTCTCTCTCTCTCTCTCTCTCTCTCTCTCTCTCTCTTCTATTTCTTTTATTCCTATGTTGTAGCTCATAATCCAGGGTTTTGTTCTTCAGGCTTAAATTAAGGCATCTTAAATTGAGGCACTTGCATAGTTTCAAAAGATAGTTTGAAATTTTTTTAACCCCTATCTAAATTAGTGGGATTTCCAGTAATGAATACTTCTACTTGTGTTTTCAGTATCTGATCTTTACTGGATTTTCTCCCTGAGCCTGTACAGGTAGCAATAAGTGAAACATATGGGGAAATTTGAACTTGCATTTTGAAATGTCCTCCTTTGGCACCTCTTATTTTATTCACTTGTTTATTTACTTTATTTTTTTTTCAACTGATGATATTAGTATTTATTTATGAAGCACAACTTTATAATGTGTATGCAATGTGTAGTAATCAAATAAGGAAGATAAGCATTTCCATTTCCTTAAATATTATTTCTATTAGGAAACTTAAAACTCTCTTCCTCTAATTATATTGAAATATATTTCTGTTTGTAGTAAAGCACTTCCAAACAATACTTTTTTCTTTTTAGACTTTATTGTTGTTATTGTCAAGAGAATTACTTCAGCACTAGTTGATTTATAATGATCAGAAGTGGAAACGAATCTCTCCAGGTGATTTAATTCTAATGTATATCCAGGCACTCAGATCTAGGTAAGTGTTGACCTCATAGTCTATAATTTATTAGTTGATTGAATTATGAGTTGATTTCTCATTATTAATAATAAGTTATTAAATTAAGGGTTTTTTCATGAGTCCAAATTTCCTACCCAAGTGGAAATATCTAAGAAATATGATGAACTCATTGGTTGTGTATTATTTTTAGTATATAAACAATTACAGTAAGCAAAATTCTATACCTGCTTGTGGACTTCAGATAAGTTTTATTTGTGAGAACTTATTCTCTTTATATCTTTCCTAAGACAATAAGAAGCCTACTGTGGTGTGTCAAAGTATTGATTTAGATTGACTAACTTTATCCAAGTATTGATTTGGAGTGACTACCTTCTAGGATTTTAATCTGACATCCTTGTTTACAAAAGCAGACACTAATTCCAAATTTCTTACACAGTTAGAAGTACTATCAAGCACTAACTGTTCATTTAGCAAAAAAAAAAAAATGAGGTTAGTCTCTAATTTGATTAAATATAATATCATTATCTTAACAAAACCTGCTTCTCCAACGTTGTTTTCTATAGGACTATACAATTTATAGATTGCATAACCTGAATTTCCATATATAATTCATTCATTGGCATTCCTTCATGACAGGCCAGAATTTTGAGAGAGAAACAAGAGAAGCCTCAGAATTTTTTTTTTTTTTTTAATTTTGACACTTGGGCTCTGGATCTCTATCTGCAATGTAATTTACTGTTTCAAATGAACCTTCTGAAATTCTTTTTCACTGATTTAGAAGACAATAGCATTGGTGGTTAATTAGTGCTTTGTACATGAAATAGGATAGTTGAAGTGCAGCAATTCATATGCAAAAACACAAACGCCATAGCTGTGGTTAGTCTCTTCAAATGTCAAAAACACTGTGACAGACTGCCCTGCATAGAGTTCTCTATCTTCAGTATAAAAGAGGACTTCAAATAAAACCTCTTTCAAGTGTTTCAAAGAGGCTTTAATGGGAAAATTATATTGTAATATCTTAAAGGACCAGTTTAATGGCAGAATAAGTTCCTGATTAGTAGGTCCTATCATTTTGCTATTTGATTATAATGTAGCTTCTTAGTGAAGCATAATAACTCTTTCAAATCACTGGAGACATTGAAAACCTTGCTGCCAAGAGCATAATCGTTGATGTGCACTAAATATTTAGACTCTATTCAACTAAACATGCTCCAAAATGAGAGTGCAGAAGCACAGCATCCAGGACAAGCATCTACTGTCCCCGGATCCTGAATGCTTTAGCAGTTTGGTTCAGCAAGAATTATTTTGTTATGTTTGAAAGGTGGGTGAAATTTTGATTCAAGGTCTAAATATATCTTATATTCGATTATTTAAAATAATGTGAAAGGAAATAAAACTATGATGAAGTGTTGATTTTGCTGAATGTTGGTCCTTAGCAGTCTATTTGGTGAATTACAATAGGATTTACATATAATGATACAAATAAGGTAACAAACCTCAGATTCAATCCTTGCCACAGATCAGAAAATATTGTTTTGGCTAATCACAGAATAAAATTGTAATGGTGTTTCCTAATATTCTTATTGACAAAAGAAAATGAAGTTTGTTGAATCTTTTCATAATATCTAATGTTATTAAAGTTGGTTTTTAAAAATTCTAGTATATAATGTTATTTCTTTTAAAACTTTTTTATTTAGTCTTTCACATTTGATAAATGTGAGAAAAATATTGTATTAAATGATCACATTCAGCTTAATAAGCTGTTTGAAAAACACAGTGGAGAAATATTTCTTATTTGAGTAAAAGTATGACTTGATGGTGATTAGATAATTAGACATTCTGCTTCTCTGATAATTCTAATTAAGACGAAGATACGAGAATGGATGGAACATAATGTGTATATGAGCATATAAATTAGCTTGTCTACCTAAAAAATAATAATAAAGTATCTTCCAATCTACTACAACCAAATAAGCCTTAAATATTATTTACTTCTCTCTTTTTTACAGGCCAGAGATTAAGTCAGGGAAATCTATGTGAATGATTATCCATCTATCATACTCCCTTTATTATCATCTAATATGTTAATTGAATATTGTTCATTTTATGAGTAGGTTCTGTAGATTAACTACCCATTATTCAATTTATTGGACACCTACAATCTACTCAAGATTATTTGGTGCTATATAAAACAAGAAACATAAGTAAATCTCATTGTGTCTGAGAAACTTACAATTTAGTTGAAAAACAAACAAAAATATTGATATAAAATGTGGTCTTGTGAAAATTAATTTGAAAGCTTTTAAAAACTAAGGTAGAATATAAACCAGAACTACATTTATTCATTAATAGCTTCATGTGGTAATTGAATTTGAGTCAACTTTTGAAGAATGAATAGTATTTACATGAGTAGAAATAAGAAAATATACTGAGTAAGTTGGGCAACTAAGGAATGTAATGACATAATTTTATATAATCCCAAAATTACAAGAGAGAAAGAAAAGCAGTGAGAAAACAGCCTTGTAACTACAAACAACAAAATTGCATTTTATTATTATATGTAAGCATGCATGTACTTGTGTGTGAGTGTGTTGGATATGTTTACAAAAGCTAGACCTGAAATAGATGGAAATGTAAAGGAAAAGAATCACTTGACTTTTCTTATTATTAGAATTCTGTATCATAAATCTTGTGAAAATTTATTTTGTTTAACTATTTCATGCATCTCATTTTATATATTGTTATATGAACATTGTAATTGAATAAGTATTCCAATATTTTATTAATCTTGGGGAAAAGCACAAACAAATTCCTAGTAATTGTGTTCATTTACCAAAGAGGTGAATGCAAAATGAATATCCTGCTGCACTAAAGCTGTCACAGTTGGGTATGTGGCATAAACATCACTTAAATGACATTTTAAAACATAACTTTGACTTGCATAAGAACATAGAAAAATCTATGGCAAAAGCGGAGAACTGTGTTAAAATTAAAGTAAGAAACAATAAGAGATCAATCATTTGCAAAGTATATGTTTGACAAAGGGCTCATATCCCAAATAAACTTAAGGAATTTCTCCAAATTAAAAAAGGACACAAAAGGGAAAAATGAGAAAAATGTTGAATAGGAGCTTTACCAAAAAGCATATTGAATTGACCATTAAACATCTGAAAATGTGTCAACTTATCATCAGGAAAATGCACATTAAATATAAAATGAGGTACAAGCCTGTATCTATAAGTGGGACTAAAATTAAAGACTGACAATAAAAACCATGAAATGACATTGATTGGAGTTTTTTAAACTGCTGTAGGAAATTCCAAATGGTTCACACTGCTCAAGCATCTTTGAAAACTTGACATTATCTATAAAGCTGATTCACCATTTCTCAAGTCCCAGCATTCACCTCCTATGTATATATGCAACAAAAATTCATAAACAATAGCTTAAAATTGGAAAAGTTCAAATATATCTCTCTCCGTATTCAAAAGATTAGTTATCATGTGAAATATATGGCACAAATAATGACTATTACATGAAATAATGTGAATTATTTATTAAATTATTAATAATTTATTAATTATTTATTAAGTTATTTATTAAATTATTAAATAAAGTGAATGATTAAAAAATAGCGAAAGTCACAAAATGTTGGACAAAAGATGTAGACATAAAATACGCTTGCAATATGTTTCCTTATGATGCTCAGATAAGCAAAGATAAATCCATGGTGCTAAAATGCGGTTATCTTTTGGTGAATAGTGATGAAGGAAGACAGGAAGGTAAATGGTTTAACATCCTGCTGTTGACAATCTATTTTTTTTTTCTGGGTGGTGGTTACATGGATGTGTTTGGTTAGTGAAAATTCATTGAACTATAAACTTATTTGTAAATTTGTGAATGTGTGCATAAATAAAGAAGAAGCAAATATAAAATATTGACTTTAGGTCTCATAGTGGTCAGATAAATTAAAATCATGATTAAAATGATATGCTATTTTACATCCATTTGACTGACAACAATTAAATACTAATATCTGGAGATGATGAGATTCAGTAAGATATGTTAATTGTTTTGTGGAAAAGTACTATTACTTTAAAAAGTACAATCATATTAAATTCAGAAATTTTGCCTTCAATCTATTTTCAAAAATAATTTCTTACAATGTGTACATAAGAAAGTTAGAACTGCAATAGTAGCACTGTTTATAAGAAGAAAACTCTGTTACAACTAATTGTCCATTAGTGGGGTGGGGGTAGTGGACAACACAATTTGGAATAATCACAAAATGGAAAAACTCAACAAATGGACATGTACTAATTGAAACTATATTCAATAAAATGGATAAACCTTAGAAATGTAATATATAGTTTAAAAACTAAGTTATGGAGATTGTATATCATATCATTTTAAAATTAAAACCAATTAAAATAGTAATTAATTTTTCAGGAAGTTTTACAGATGCAAGGAAATAAAGATCACAGAATTTTGGATGGCTTTTAATTCAGTTCAGGGTAGTTAGGGATCTGGGTGGGGCAAGACCATAAAATGGATAATTAAAGTTCTTGTTAGTGTTCTAGGTTTTGTATTGAGTAGTGAGTTCATTGATGCTCTTTTCATTGTTAAGAATAAGTAACAGACAGACATGCAGATAGATAGACACTATTGCAATCTGTCATAAATAAAGCATGGATCCATGTCTTTTCCTGTGTTCATAAAAAGAACTAAGAAAACTTTCTAGAAATAGTTCTTAAATTGATGAAAAGTAACTTGTGACAAATTATACAATAATTTCATAATACTAGCTAGTTTTTAGATTGTGTTATCTATAAGATTTAAATAATTTGAGGGTTTTCTAGTATAAATTCAAGAAATAAGCCTGGGCACATAAGGTGCAGGCCTGTAATCCCAGTGGCTCTGGAGGCTGAGGCAGGAGGATTGAGAGTTCAAAGCCAGCCTCAGCAAAATAAGGTGATAAGCAACTCATAGAGACCCTGTCTTTAAATAAAAATGCAAAATGGGGCTGGGGATGTGGCTCAGTTGTTGGGTGTCCCCTGGGTTCAATCACTGGTACCCCAAAAATATTTCAAGAAAAAAACTGGGGATACTTTAATCATTTTTTAGCACTGCATGTATTGTTATGTTTTGATTAATTTTATAGCCTATAATACTTCAAATGATTTATTTGGGGAGAGTTTTGTAACATTATTTAAAATATTCTACATTTGATGATGTTAAAATTATTTGTTTTTATTTTCTAATTATCTTACCTAACACTGTTTTCAAAGGGTAGCACTTTTTCCTTTCAGTATTCAAACTGAAATACAATATGCTGGTTAGTAGAACTAGTTTTCTCCTGCTTTCTGTTTTCCTACTAAGCTTTTCCTTAATATATTTATTGGTGGACTTAACTATCTGGGTATAAATTTATTTATTATAAGTTTATATTATCAGGCATATTATCATCTACAATTTCAAGGTTTTAATCATGAGAAGTTAAGAATTGTGGTGTTTCCTTTTGGTGAAATATAAACTAAGAACTTTGAATATAAAGTACATGCATTCTGGTTTTTTTTATTTTATATTTTTCATTCTTTTTAGATATACATGATAGTAGAATGTATTTTGATGTATTATACATACATGGAGTATAACTTATTCTAATTAGGATCCCATTCTTGTGGCTGTACACAATATGGAGTAACCCTGGTCGTATATTTAAATACAAGGCTAGGAAAGTTATGTCGGATTAATTCTACTGTACTTCCTATTTCCATCCCCCCTCCATTTCCTTTGTTCCTCTTTGTCTGCCATTTAATGATGCTGGCTATAATAAGAAAATTCATTGGAAATATACATTAATAACAGCTAAATTCAATTTGTGATAAATAATCTTAGTGATTTTGCATGTTGTCTTATTCTTTCCTCACAACAAAACTATGTATCAGCTTCTTTGTTTGTAAAATGAGGTCTAAACACTCATCATGTTTCTAATAATTAAAACATACCGTAAGTTGTTGACAGGAAGTAACCGCTAGCTACTTTTCTCCTTATGTAGGTGAATTATTTATGTTTTAATATTAGTACATTAAAAGTAATTAAGCACACTCTTCCAGCTGAATGCTAAATATTAATTAATTATTCAGTGTTATTGAAAATAAAATTAAGTTTTATTTTGATCCTAAGGTTGGTGACATTAAAAGCAAAATATTCAGTTGAATTCCTCACAACTGTCTTGAAATGATCACATCAAATAATCAGATATTATAAGGGCTGGGGGAAAATCACTACTTATGTCAATAGTAGCATGATGTTGTGAGAGGCATAAAAAGCAAGAGGAAACTGGAATTGAATTTTATAGAATTTACCAGTTTTACAAACCTAAAAAGCAGCATGATTTCTCTAAGCTTTATTCATTCCGTTGTTAATGCTCAAAATATATTCATGAAATATCAATCACATTGCCTTTACTTTCTTTATGTTGATAATAAAGGTCATGCCCAGCTTAGCAGTTGTCATAAACTCAAAAGATGTCAGAATTTGTGCACATTACACTGCAAACCATAAAGCCCTACATCAATGTCATAGATTATTCCTCAGATAATTGGGGAACTGTACTGAAAAGAGAATAGGTTTACTTGTATTTCAGTATCTCTTCCCAGCAGTCTGTCATTAAGTGAATTATTTTCCATAATTTTTGGAGGATTCTATTAGATAATTTCTCAGGTCTCATTGATTCTTACATTCTATAACATTGTTATTTGCATTAATCCTTTCCTTATATTTCTCATATGTCCATTTGTATAGTATTAAGACAAGCCAGTTTTGTGACTTTGTTTCAGCTCTTACAAACTTTCAACATCCTGAAGAGGCCATTATATGAATTCTATACAGATGAGCCTAACAAAGTGTGATAGATGAAATTAAATGTTAATTCTTTCCTCTTGATTCTTCTAATAGGTGTTCTTTTATAGATTCTCTTTCTGTCTATGAACTATTGTGATGAAAAAGCTTCTTTAAAAAGAGACTTACTTTTATTTTAACAAATGTCTGCATCACGTAATAACTGGTCCTATATCATTCTGGATTGCTAGCTGGCTGAGCACTTAACTATCTGGGTACATCTTAGATTATATTTTACCAAAAAGAAAGGCCAAAATTCTCTACGTCTCATGATTGAAACCTTGAAATTGTAGTTGATAATATACTTCACTAAATTTATACACAGAGAGGCAAATGTGGAGAGATTGGATACTGAGGACAGCAATGTTGCAAGGTGGTTCTTTCCACCCACTTCAGCCTCCCTCCTTAGCTGGTTTGGGTGATCCAAGATTGAGGAAAAATAATTCAAACAGGATATTAAATTAAAGATTAAAACCCTATATTTATATTTGGTATACTCTCAGACTCAACTAGACTGAGAAACTTTTTTATATAAAAATAACCAATGGGAAAGAAGGACACTAATCACAAAGTTAATAAGCTGCCTACAGGTTTTTAAGGTGGGCATATGTGTGTGACTTACAGGACATCAAGAGTAATATCATTTTTTTGAACTCAAAACAGCCTATGTTGCAAACCATTTTTTAAAAAAAAATAACATATTTTTTTGTTATTTTATTGAGCCAAAATTTACATCACATAAAATTAAGCAGTTTAAGTAGGCTGTGAATATGCCACTTAGCATATTCATGACACTGGGGCATCACCCCTCTGTCTGGTTCCAAGATAATTATTCCAAAAGAAAACCCTGAATCCATTAGCAGTCAATCCCCATTTCCCTTTTCAGCACCTGGCAAGCACCAATCTGCTTTGTGTTTCTATTTCGGACACTTGTCATCAACTGACCTAGTTTTTAGCATTAGAACTTTATGCATTTTGTACTGTATGTATTTTTGACATTCATCTTAGAGGACAGTTAATAATCTTCTGGTGTATTACAACAGATCGTTCATTGGTAATTAGATTGCAGCAGACATAGAGTTTGTCTCCTGTTTTATACCTCGTTTATTTTTAATTGCCATCATGTTCTAGTACTATTCCTTAATGACCCAATTTCTAGTAAACTTCATCTGTGATGGATCTAGATGAGTACTTGTTGTGATTTGGATGTGATATGTCTTCCAAAGACTCATGTGTGAGACAATGCAAAAGGGTTCAGAGAAGAACCCTCTAGGAGTCTCTCTCTCTCTCTCTCTCTCTCTCTCTCTCTCTCTCTCTCTCTCTCTCTCCTCTCTGATCATCATTTGAGCTGTTTCCCTCTGCCACATTCTTCCACCATGATGTCCTGCCTCACTTTGAGCCCCAAGGATCAGAGCCTTCTTTCTATAGACTGAGATCTCTGAAACTGTGAGCCCCGAAATAAACTTTTCCTTCCTTAAAAAGAGAAAAGAAGGGAATGAATGGAATGTAACTCAGTGGGTAGAGTCCTTGCTTATCATGAGCAAGGCCCTGGGTTCAATCACCAGCACTTTACATTAAACAACAACAACACATAAAGCCAAATAAAGAAACCACTGACTCTTGAAGTGAAAAACAGACAAAAAGTCAGGAAAAAACAAGCAGGAAGTGAAAAATCTTTTGAGAAATTGTGCTTTGAAAAGTTCCACATTTAGTAGAGAATCTAGAAAATCACATACATTCCCAGGGAAGGATGTATGCTCATTCAAACTAACTCTTGGTCTCAGCATGAGTAGTTTGGGAAGGTTAAGGTAGAGTTGAAAAAGACAACATGGGTAGACATTGTAGATGGGTTCCAACACAGACCCAAAGTGCAAAATCCTGCAGACTAATAGGAATAAATTTAACTAAAAATGCATAAGACAAGTACACTGAAATTCTTGAAACATTGTTAAGGGAAATCAAATGAGACCAAAATATAGATAAAGCTATTAATATTTAGGAATTTACAGATTTAATATTGTTATTGTAATACTACACAAATTGATATACAATTTCAAAGTAAATTCTATCTCATCCTATTGAGTTTTCTTTGAAGAAATGGAAGAACCAATCCTAAAATAAACCATACTTTTAAATCTCAAAACCTACCACAAAGCAATAGTTACCAAAGCAGTGTGGTATTGGCATAGGAAAGATATATAGAACAATAGAATAGGATTGAATGAAATGTGGTTTAAGCACACAGTGTAACATTATTCAGACATAATAAATGAATTAAATGCTGATACATGCTACAACATGAATGAATCTTGAAAACATTTTTGCTAATAACTGAAAGATGCCAGATTCAAAAGACCCGTGTTATATAATTGTTGGGGTCTCTAAACAAGTCAAGATATCGCCTGGCATTTTGCCAGGGGGAGTGGTTTGTGAAGTAACGCCAGCGAGCCATTATGTGTAGAGATTCCTTATTGGTTGACTGCTGTATCTAGTTTATGTTAATTAAGATAAGCTGTGTGTAATGTATACATACCCCTCCTGTCCTACAACAAACAGCTCCCACTCCTGCTGTATCAATCTACACAAGTTGCTCGTCACCCCCCGGGTATTTTGCTGCAGCTGGACTACGGCATATAATATCATTTATAAGAAATATACATAATAAGCAAAGCCATAGGTACAGAAAGCTTATGAGTAGTTGCCAGAGGCAGAGAGAAGGGAAGTGAAGAGTGACTGTTTAATGGATTTGGGGTTGCCTTTGATCTAATGGAACTAGATGTGCTAATGGTTGCTGAACATTCAGAATATAATTATTTCATGCTGCCTAGTTAACTTTAGAATAATTAAATAGTAAGTCTAATGTTATCTGTATTTTACCATAATAAAAATAATGGCAAAATAAAACAATGGTAACTTTCTTTGATGACTTCTATCTGAAACTAACTAAATAAGAGAATATGCTCTATTAAATCTTTGTCAATAACTATGATAATCTGTTTATGAGATGATCTCTGAGAGGTAAAAGAAAAAAAAAACTTCTAAGACTCACTCAGTGACTCTTTGAGAAAATAAATACGTGGAACAAATGACAATAGTCACTGAATTTGGTTCAACAAATATCCAATATAGCATAACACTCTTAAGAGAGATGGAGAAATAAAATAGTGAATGCAGACTTATTTAAAAAAACATTTTTCTTAAAAATATTAAAAAGCTAAAAACAAAAAAACAGAAAAACCAAAAAAAAACCTTTTCTACTAAATATAATCTACAATTTGCAATATAGTAAAAAAGAATAAATGCTCAGTCAAAATAAATGATTCTATATATTTTGATCTTTGATCAGTCACTAAAATGATACATTGGTTTGTAAAATATTGAGAATATTCATGGTTGATACCCTGAAAAATATTTCAAATTACATCAACAAAATTACAGTTGATTCATAGTGTCTTCTAGCACCAGTCACCTGTGGTAGTATCTCCCTGCTTATGTACTTCCTGATAAACTATTCTCCTTTCTTCCCCTCCCTTTAAAATAAATTCCTATTAATCATAAGACAGACTTGATTTTTGAAAACCAAGTGCTAAATGTAGTGTCTATACTCCAAAAATTATAGATTTTTCGTATGTAATCTAAGAAATCAAATTTTTAATCTTTATCTTAAGGAGGTACTTGCCATATGACTTTTCATTGAGAATTTCAGCAATTCTCTATCTGAATGCATTTTTCTCAGATTTTATGAAATGAAAGAACTGGACACATCTTTTGAACACCTATGTGTTCTAAACCTCACTGGGAAGAGCTAAAGCATAATTGTTTAATGTTCCTGCACTTACAAGTTTATTCAGTTACTGATATGAATAATTGCACTTATGCAAGGATTAATGTGAAGGAGATTGTTAGAAACTTGTGACTGTCATAGAAAACTGATATGGTTAGAAGTGATATTATGGCTCCAATTTTATCTCTTCCCTCGACTAGGTAACACCGTGTACATAAGTCTCATTAGTGCATTTTGAACAGAGGATAGTGTGTGTGTCAGTGCCAGGTCAAAGTGACTCATTGCATTTTTTCCATAAACTCCATGGACTCAGAAATTTAATGCCCTAAAAGTGGACATTGCCACATAATGGTGAGTCTTGTTGAATGTCTCAGTAGAAGGCCACTTACAGATAGAATCACCAAGTTTCAACTTTACTGAGCAAGAGATAAATACCTCTCCTATTACTAGGATTTTGAGATTTAGGTATTATAGCACTATAAGTATCTTAACTAATACAACAAATATAGGTTTACTCATTCTGAAACAAATTCTTTAGAACTGACATTCATAAATACCTTGGTTGTATTTGGATATGGTAAGAGTGCTGGTGTGTTCAATAACACAAACATCTTGCTGCTGAAAGGATGGAACATTTTATACATTTTGAGTGTGAGTTTGCTGCCTTCTGGGTGTCATGGAGCAGAACTATCACAGTATAGTCAAGAAACTGATGAAATAAAAAGCAGTAGCCTGGCTAGCAGCAGCAGTGTGACCAGTAGGTGCCAAACAATTTTCCTTACTGATTTTGAAAAAAAAAAAAAAAAAACAAGTAAAATGAAGAAACTCATACTGATGAAATAGAAGCTTACACAATGAATTTTCTTTGAATAACTCTTTTCTCTGTAACTGATACCATTTTATTTATGCAAATTCATCAGAGTCAACTAGAAATAAATATTCAAATATTCGAATCCAATGTTAGCAGCCCTTTTGCAAGATTCAGTCATGAAAATATTTTTATGGCTATAAATACGTGGATAGATGTGTAGATACATAGATATCCTTATATGTGTACATTTGTAACCAGTGTGCTGAGTATAAACACATATGCTTTCAGTTATTTAAAAAGGAATTCTCTACTAGACATTTCAATCTAGACCTGAAATTTAAAATTTAAAAAAATCTAAATATTTAGGAAAAGATGAAAAACTGCACATCAGAGCTTATTTTATCCTTCTATAATTTTCCCTTAAATATTTCTAAAAGTTATGAAGTATTAGTTAATAATTTCCCCACACACACACATATATTTCCATGGCATAAGGGTAGAAACCCTGTCACAGGACATAGATTCAAGTAAATAATTGCATGAACATCAGGTACATTCCCTGTGATTCTCAATCGTATGTGTCAATTTGGTTGACTCAAGGAATTCTCAGATATCTAGTAAAACATTATTTCTTGTTGTGTGAGTGAAAGTATTTGGAAAAAGAATATCTCTCCAATCAGTAGGTTAAATAAATATCCATCTGCATAAATTTTAGTAGGTTTTATCTATCAATCTGCTGAAATCCTGAATAGAATAGGAAGACAAATTTAATCTTTCTTCTTCAGCTGGGACCATATCCCCCAATCTTCAGCTATCAGAGCTCTTGGCTCCTGAGCATTGGATTCCTAGATTTAACAACAATGGAATTTATAGTTCTCAGACCTTTAAAATCAGACTGACTTACATTAATAAATTTCATGGATTTCTAGTTCATAATAACATATTGTGGGATTTCTGAACCATAGTTATATGAGCCAATTACCATAATAAAATTATTTTTATGTATTTGTTTATTTTATTTTTAAAAGCACAATGCGTTATTGTTGACTCTGGTACAACATTGTACTACTGCTCTGGAGGACTTTCTCATCTTGCTTGACTGAAATTTTATATTCATTAATTTGTAACTCCCTATTTCCCACTCCCTAACCCTTGGCAAGAGTCAATCTTCTCTTTGATTCTGTTAATTAAACTATTTTAGATACCTTATATAAGTGAAATTATAAAGTAGATGTCTTTCTGTGATTGACTTATTTTCTTAGAATAATGTAAAGTTGCATCCTTGTTGGCACACATTGCAGAATTTCTAAGACTGAAAATACAAGCACATTCCACATTTTCTGTATTTTTGTGTTGATGAAAATTTTATTTATTTCCATATCTTAGCTGTGAATAACAATTCAATGAAGATAGGACTGATAATATATTTTTTAATTTTTTAAGTTGTCAACAGGCCTTTATTTTATTTATTGATATGCTGTGCTGAGAATCAAACTAAGTGCCTCACACATACTAGGCAAGTGCTCTGCCATTGAGCCACAATCCCAGCCCTGAATGCTAACGTATTTTTATCATTGTAATTGTTTGTATAAACATTCAGGGGTGAAACTGCTAGACCATATGTTAGTTTTATTCTAAATTTATTGAGGAACCTCCAAATTTCATTGTGATTGTATCGTTTGGTATCTCCATCCACAAGTTGCAAAGCTTACAGTTTCTCCACTTCTTCACCAACATTCGTCTTTCTGCTTTTGGTAGTAACCAGTTAGTCTGGTATGACATGATATCTCTTTGTGGTTTTGATTTTCATTTCCCTGATGATTAATGACACTGAACTTTTTTTTTCATGTAAGTATTAATCGTTTGTATATCTGATTAGTGAATATATATGTATATTCAAATCCAATTCCATAGTCCATTTTAAAATTTGGATTTTTTTTTTTTTGCTGTGGAGTTGTAGAAGTTTGTTATGTATTTTGGAATTAATGCCTTTTACAGATTAAGAGGAAAAAAGAAGTCATATGAAATTGGAAATTAAAAGAGGAGACATTACAACTTATGTCACAGAAATTAAAACCTTATTAGATACTATAACAAAAGTTATATGCAAATTTGATTATATAGAAGAGAATGTATTAGAAATGGGTTACTAGAAACCTGTAAGTTTTCAAGACTAAGTCATGAAACAATAGAAATTCTGAAAAGATATATAACAAGGAGGGAAATTGAATCATAAATCTAAAACCTTAGCAAAGAATAGTTCAAAATTGGATAGCTTCACTGGAGACTTCCATAAGCATTTGAGGAATTAATGTCAATGCTTCTCAAACTCTTGGAAATCCATAAAAAAGAATAAAGAAAAAAAATAAAAGAGGGGACTACTCTAGCTTCATTTTATGAGCTAACATAACCCTAACACCAAAATCAGACAAAAATACCAAAAGAAAATGATACATGAACACTCCAATAAATATTGATGGAAAAGTCATCAACAAAATATTAGCAAACTGAATGTAAGAGCTCCTTAAACTGATAATACACAATGATAAATTGGAATCTATTCCTGAGTTTCAAGGATGGTTAAATATAGGAAAGTTAATTGATATGTCACATAAAAGAATAAAGTATTTAAACCATGTTATCACCTTCATTGTTGCAGGAAAAACATTTGACAAAAGTCAACACTTTCTCATAGTAAAAACTGTCAACAAACTAGATATAGAAGAAAGTTACTTTGGTATACTTAAGTCTATATGTGTTTTGAATAAAATCACAATCAATGGTGAAAATTTGAAAGATTTTTCTACAAGATTTTCTACAAGATTAGGAGCAAAATGAGAATGCCCATTCTAATCAATTCTATCCAAAGTAGAACTGGAAGCATTAGCCTTAACAATTAGGCCAGAGAAAGATAAAAATCAGAAAGGAAGAAGTAAAATTGTCCCTGTATACAGGTGAGATAATATTGTATACAGAAAACCCTCAAGGCCCCATTAAAAGTACACACAAACAAAGATTGTTAGAAGTAATAAACGTATTCAGTAGATTTGCAGAATACAAACTCAAGATACAGAAATTACTTGTTTTTTTCCTATGCTAACACTAAACTATCTGACAAAAATGTTAGGAAAATAATCCCATTTATAATAGCACCAAAACTAAAAAAAAATATTAATTGGAATTGCATTAAATCTGTATAATGCTTTGGATAGTATGGCCATTTTGATATTGATAATTCTTCCTATTCAAGATCATGCAAGATTTTTCCATCTTCTAAGGTCTTCTTCAATTTCTTTCTTTAGTGTTCTGTAGTTTTTATTGTAAGGTCTTTCACCTGTTTTGTTAGATTGATTCCAAGGTTTTTTTTGTTAGGCTATTGTGAATAGAGTAGTTTTTCTTATTTATTTTTTCAGAGAGCTCATCACTGATGTATAAAAATGCATTTGATTTTTGGGCATTGATTTTATATCCTGCTACTTTGCTGAATTCATTTATTAATTCTAGGAGTTTTTTGGTGGAGTGTTTTTGATCCTCTAAGTGTAGAATCATGTCATTGACAAATAGTGATAGTTTGAGTTCTTCTTATACTATTTGTGTCCCTTTAATTTCTTTTGCCTGTGTAATTGCTCTGGCTAAAGTTTAACATTCCTCATAGAAATAGAAAAAGCAATCATGAAATTCATTTGGAAAAAATAAGAGATCTAGAATAGCCAAAGCAATCCTTAGCAAGAAGAGTAAAACTGGAGGCATCACAATCCTAGATTTTAAACCAGACTACAGAGCTATAGCAATAAAAATATCATGGTATTGGCACCAAAACAGACATGTATAAAAATGGTATAGAATAAAAGACACAGAGGCAAACCCACATAAATAAAGCTATCTCATACTAGACAAAGATTCTAAAAACATTCATTGGTGAAAAGATAGCCTCTTCAACAAATGTTACTGGGAAAACTGGAAATCCATATGCAACAAAATGAAATTAAACCACTATCTTTTACCATGCACAAAAATCAACCCCAAATGGATCAAGGATCTAGGAATTAAACCAGAGACCCTATGCCTAATAAAAGAAAAAGTAGGCCCTGACTTCTTTAATTAGACTCCTATAGCACAAGAGTTAAAACCAAGAATAAACCAATGGGATGGATTCAAACGAAAAACCTTCTTCTCAGCAAGAGAAATAATGAGTGAGGTGGATAGAGAACCCACAGAGTGGGAGAAAATTTTTACCACATGCACATCAGATAAAGCACTAACTTCCAGGATATATAAGGAGCTCAAAAAACTTAACACCAAAAAAAAAAAAAAATCAATAAAAAATGGGCTAAGGAACTGAACAGATACACTTCAGAATAAGATATATTATTGATCAACTTCTCTAATAATTAGAGAAATGCAAATCAAAACTACTCTAAGATTTCATCTCACTCCAGTCACAATGACAGTTATCAAGAATACAAGCAATAATAACTGTTTGTGAGGATGTGGGGGAAGATCCACTCATAAATTGCTGGTGGCATTGCAAACTGGTGCAACCAATCTGGAAAGCAGTATAGAGATTCCTTAGAAAACTTGGAATGAAACAATCATTTTACCCAGCTATCCTAATCCTTGGTCTATACCCAAAGGACTTAAAATCAGCATCCTATAGTGATGCAGCTACATCAATATTTATAGAATCCCAATTCACAATACCCAAACTGTGGAACCAACTTAGATGCTCTTTAGTAGATAAATGGATAAAGAAAATGTGGTATATATACAAAATGGAATATTATTCAGCCTTAAAGAAAAATGAAGTTATGGCATTCACAGGTAAATGGATGGAATTGGGAATATCATGTTAAGTGAAGTAAGTCAATCCTAAAAAAACAAAGGCTGAATGTTTTCTCTAATAAGTGGATGCTGATTCATAATGGGGGAGGGGGCATGGGAAGAATGGAGAAACTTTGGGCAAAGGTGAGGGATGGGAGGAGAGAGGGCATGGGGGCAGGAAAGATGGTGGAATGAGATAGACATCATTACACTAGGTTCATGTATGACTGCACATATTGGCCATCTCTACACGGTGTATAACCAGAGAAATGAAAAGTTGTGTACAATTAATCAAAATGCATTCTGCTGTCATATATAACTAATTAGAAAAAATAAACAATTAAAAAAATGAAAGGAGGAGAGCAGAACTGCTGAGGACTTTTGCAGAAGTTCAATTCCATGTAAATAACTTATTTTTTAGTATATAGTTTAATGTTTGCCAAAAAAAACCTAAGAAATAAACTTGCATACACAAAAAACAATAAAAGAAATTAAACAAGACACCACCAGATGTAAAAATATTCTGTTTTCATTCTTTGGAGGACTTGATATTGCTTAAATGTCTTATAGTACCAATTCTATCCTTTAAATATTAGGAATATCATATCATCATTTTGAATTTTTAGATGCTACTAAACAATATAAGTTCCTACTTTTCATTCAGGAAATCAAAAATCCAGATTTTTTTTCTTTCTTTTTTTTTTTTTTTTTTTTTTTTGGTGTGTACGATCATTTGGAGAGTTCACAGAAGACATTCTTATGTTAGAAAATTGGAGGTATTTGGTTCATTCTAAGAATTTCTATACCAATTACAACCCACACAGGGGAAGTACCCTGAAGACATGTGTCTCCTACACTAGTCTGCTTTTCATGTTATACCTTATTTTACCAAAAAATAAATGTATAACAAAAAATACAAGCTGTTGATTCATCTTGGCCTTTGAACACTTAAGCCTAAGGCCCTTAAGGTCAAAATTTTCCCCTTCCACCCTGTGCTGAGAAAAATAGAAAATGTGGGTTGTACGAAAGAGTAAATAACAAAGCAGATACATTGGATCAAACAATGCTTGAGTTACTGATGAATTTCTACACTGCCATTCCCCGTGAGGATTGTCCTTTTTACTCAACTCTGATTTGATGCACTTTAGCACTTTACAGTTAGTTCCTTTCAGTCAAAGAGAGAGTAACTCAGGTAGCTCTTCCAGAAGCTTGTCATTGAAATGTGCTTTCTTTGAATAAAACCAATGTACAACATCTTTTATGCATTAAATGCAAAGACGTATTTATTAAAGTCAGAGTACTAATGAGGGCAGTTAGAACAAAGAACTAGCCAACCTACAAAATGGGGGAGACCATATAAAAGAGAAATTTCATTTCCCCATAATTCAAGGTAATAATAGAGCTTCACACTTATGGTAATAATAGAGCTTCACACAATTGGGGAGTCAATTGGATTAATTAATAGTAAAATTTAAAAATCCTTAAACTTTGAGATGGAAAAATGAAAGATGGAGGTTACATCTACCAATAGTGAAATAACAGAATACAGCATAGTCAAAATTAACAAATGACTTTCATGTTGTCTGATTGTGCCTGATAACATAATGTTAATTACATTAGAAGGTAACATCACAATACAATATTTTATTGTGAGAAAACACTCTGTAATCATAATATTAATTTTTTCAAGGATGATTAACATAAACACTACAGTTACATAATAAATATATTAATGTATAGTAAACTTTTATGAGGAGAACAATACAGATAGTTACTGTCAATAATTTCCATGATGTTTAGCAAACTACTAAACATTGCACTTCATTTATTTTATCTAATAGGTAAGATGTCAGGATTTTGCTTAAATGATTTGGGGACTCATCAAAGTCACCAATATTTAGCTATTTTCTAATAAATTTAGTTTCATATTCTGTGGCTTATAAATAATTTTATCAACACTACTTCATTACCTTCATGCAAATTCATTTTACCATGAAAAATAAAATGTATCTGAGAAGCAATATTTGTTGTAAAATCAACGACTTCTTATTTCTTAGGGTAGAACTCAAATCTAATTTTAAATCAATACTCTTTTATTATACATTAACATTATTATACATTTTATTATACATTAAATTACCTGAACAGATTTCCACATCAAAAAGACTTCATTTTCTTCAGATCCCACTAGATTCTTGACCATGTCCCATAAAGTACAATTACTGTGCTAAAGAAACCAGAACGTATTCCTTCTCTGTAATTTTATATCCATTGTACAAACTCACCACAAAAAAAATGATAAGTGCTTGTAGTGATGAACATGCTAATTGCCAAAACTTGATCAGTACCACATTGCATACATATGTGGAAGCATCACAGTGTACTCTCTAAATTCTTCCAATTATTATGTGTCAATGAAAAATAAGAATCATTCCTCTAATGAGAGTTCCTCTAGTGGAAGTTCAATGTTGAGATTTGCAAACTCTATAGATTCTTTTATATTTAATTTAAACTAAAGCTATTTGTTAAGTTTCAAGGCTTCAAGATATTATTTACTGAGTGAGTACGGATCATCTGAAGAAAAAAAAAATAAAAAGTAATCTGATTCAATAACCTGGAGCTTCTTTTCCCCCAGCAATTAGAACAATGAAATGTGCCAAATCATTAATGAAGTAGAACAAATCATTGACAAATTTAAAGGCAAAAATGCATGTAATTTGGTATACATAATTCATGTATATTAGCCTTCTAAGGTTTTCTTCCTTCAATTGGCAAATGTGGCCAATAGTAGAAACTAATTACAGAACTTTTTCTGTCTTATCCCTCAAATTATGCTCAGTCAAAAGGATTAAATAACACAAATTGATGCAGTAATTCCAAAATTTCTCAATTTACAAATGAAGATATCAAGGTAAGGTAAGGGTAGATTAAGTAATTTGGTTAAGATACTATGATTGATGTGGTAGAGTCAAGATTCAAACGTATAGTTTAATGCCACACTGTACTTCATAAATATGTACAATTATTATGTGCCAGTAAAAAATGAAAAGTATCATTATTATACTGAAAGTTTAATTGGGAAATTTGAAAAGATAGCTCCCTTATATTTCATTAAAGCTCAATATTTTACCACTATCCTATTTCATATATTATGATGATTTGTTGAAAAAATGAACAGGAACAATTTATGATGATCATCATAGAAGAATCTACAATTAATATTATTTCCAATTGATATTATTAATCTGTAATACTTAGGCCTAATTACCATGGTAGGGAAATGCAACATTATAGTCTTCATCATCACCATCATCATCATTATCAACATGATAACTAATGTTGTGAAAGTCAAGGACATTAATAAAGCTTTGAAAATACTTCTCTGGTTTAAATTTAAATATGCTGAAAACTAACAAGGAAGCAGTTACCATCAAAACAAAAGTCATTAACATGAAAATAAAAATAAAATAGAATTAATTATAAAACAGACCAAAGGAGAAAGTTATACAATCCTACACTGTTCCTTTATATTCAAAACATTAACATATTCTTTTGAAAGTACAATGCTTTTGTAGATATTTATTTAAATCTCTAGGGCTATATCTGTTTGTTTCTTGAGGCAATTTACAGCATTCTCTGAAATTCTGATTTAATATGAAGCGTGGCTTCTGTGTGCTAAGCATAAAGTTTCTTTGATTTTTTTCAAAACTTAAAATGCAAAATATTCAGGTTGATAACAAGGTAAAGCAATATTTCAAAAGATGGATTATAGTAAAATAAAGCACAATTAAATATTAGACACTCTTATCCTCAAAAGTCTTTCCTTTAAACCAGCAAGTAGAAACTCTAAGATCTTCAGTCTCCCAACATATTTTTGAGAAATGGAGTCTCCAATTATACTACCTTAATTGTTTTCTTCATTGGAATATACCCACTTCTACTCAATTTCAGATCAGCTTTGACTTAAAAAGAGGGCATATTCAGTAAATTAGCATTTTGTCTCATAAAACTTCCTAACAATAAACATTTCAAGGAATTTTCTCCTTCTTTTATTAATCAAAATAATGCAGCCCAGATATTTAATCTCTACGTGTTATAAATAATGATATCCCTTTTACAAGGCAGACTAATTTAGAGTCAGTTTTGATCATTAATATTTCCCCAGCCAGATCTGGCTACATAATTTGTAAAGCCTCATCCAGAAAGCAGGGGAAACACTATGCACAAAAGATCACATAGTGCTTAATTTTATTTATGTGAAATTATTAGAAAAGGCAAATAGAGAAAGAAGCTTGGTGGTTTCTGGGGTCAGGGGGAGGGTGAATAGGAAAAGTTGAAGCTTGTGAATTTGGCAGTATTTGAGGAACATTTAAATTTAAAATGGCATATTCCAATATCCTTTGAGGCTGCAATGTTGGATATTTTCCATTATTTATATGTTTCAATCTCAAGCTTATTGACTTAATAATTTCTTTGATGAGATTCCACATGTTGAGATTAGTACAACCGGACTCTCAAGTTTCCCTCTAAAGTCACATAGTTCCTTGTCAATGAAGGTTAAATTCCTGGGGAACAAATATTTTTGTTGATGAGAAGTTATTTATTTACTCATATCTATTGTAAGTCACAAAGATTTGTTTTTCTTTTCTATGCGTGACATTTCTGATACTACAACTTCATTTCCCTTTTTTATTTCATTTATTTTGTACTTTTTATTTATCTTTCATTGTATTTATCATCCCATTGTTTGCATACCCTTCTAATTGGACACTTTGCCTTTAATCTCTATTCAACCCAGTCTCTGATTCACACTGTAGCCAAAGGGATCACTTTAAATTATCCACTTTATTTGAATCACTTTCCTTCTTCAAAACTTGTTTTGGTCTCTAATTGCCTGTTGCATAAATTTGGACTCATCAGGGATATTTTATATAATGTATGAATCACATGATTGAAATGGCAGGATTGATCAAATGGAGATTTATGAAAGACACTCAAACTATAGGTTCTCCATAGAATCTCTAGAAGAAGACCGTATGTTATCTTGTAGTCCCTTTGATAAGTTCAGTAAGAAAGTCAGGAGAAATATTGGAATAAGAATAATCTGTGGAAAGATAAATAAAACATAAAAAGTAAAATCAGAAATAAAAAACTACATGCTTCCATTCTTGCCATCATAAAAGAGATGGTTTTCCAAAATGGAAAATTATAGCGAAGAAGGTAAAAGTAGTTAGTGAAATGTGCACTGCATGTACTCCACTTCCCATTGTGATGTCTATGGCAACTCTTTCTTTATAAGAAATCCTCCTTAGGATGATAGTGGAAAAAATAATTTAGAAAAATGTTTCCAGTGGGGAAGTTCTTTTCCATTTCTTCTCTATTATTTCATTATGTGGCAAACTCTGTAACATTCTTTAAGATCAATACAAGATCCTCTCTGCTGTGAAATCTTATGAAGAACCCCCCCCCCCCAATCAGAAGTAACAATTCCAACTACAGCTCTGTGATAATTTGTATGCACTGTGCTGCTATTATTAAATTGTTGGTATTACTTATATCTGTGTCTCCAGAGGATTTCCATCTCACTCTTGACAAAACTCAAAGTCCTTACTAAAGGTGTTAAGATGATCTGGATCCTGGCTATCCCTCTGACCTCATTTACTTTTATCCTTCTCATGTTCAGGGTTCTGTAGTCACTCTTAACTTTTTACTCTTTCTCTTTCTGCTACTCCAGGACCTTTGCATTACTGGATCCTTTGACTGAACATCTTTTCCTTTAGACATATGATGGGCTCATCCCATCATTTCCCTCTTTAAATTGATTTTATCAAAGACAACTGCACTTAAATGAACCTTTTAAACATACTGCTTTCTCTATTTTTACCAACCATAGTACTTTTATTCACTGATTTTTAAAATATATTCATGTTGCCAATTATTAAAATATATTTATTTCATGTTGTTATTTATACACACAATCAGTACAATGAACATTTCATGAAAAAAGTATTTTTGAAAAAAAATAATTTTGAGATATTGAAGATTCATAATGCCATTTTAAAATTTGTAAAGAGAGACCCCATGTACTTTTTTACCTGTTTTTTCCCCATTTTATATATGATGTGTTTCCTAAAGACTCACATGTGGGGAAAAAATGCAAGAAAGTTCAGAGGTGAAACAATGGGGTTATGAGCTTTAAACTAATTTGTGCATTAATCCACTGATAGGGATTAACTAGGTGGTAATTGTAGGCATGTGGAGTGCAGCTAGAGGAGGTGCATCATTGGAGACATGCCTCTGGAGTTTATATTTTGTATCTAATAAGGAGAGTCTTTCTCTGCCTCTTGATGGCCATATCCCGATCTGCTTTCCTCCACCAGGAAGACTTCATGATGTTCTGTCTGACCTCAGACCCAGAACAATGGGGTCAGTGGTCTGTGGATTGAGACCTCTGAATCTGTGAGTCCCAGATAAACTTCTCTTCCTCTAAATTTGTTCTTGTTAAGTCTTTTGGTCACAGCAGTAAGAAAAACTGACTAAAACACCCCAATTATAACTTCTTGCAAAATTATACTAAAATATAGCAAACAAGATTTTGGCAATGATTCAATCAAGATGTTGACATTTCCATCACCACAAGAGCAGAGCAAATTTTTTGTTTTAAAATATTATTTTAATATTTCAATTAAGCAAGATGAATTATAGGATTATGATCTTTTATAGTTTTTCCAGAATGAAGTAATTGCTATGACTATGCCAAAAAATGCATAAAAGGAAAGCATCATTGATGATACACAATGTAAGAATAATTTAGTTAAATCAGAAGAAAAACAATTTTATGTGTTTTTATATACAATTAGTCACCCTTCTGTGTAGCAGGTTTTCAGGTTGTGATACTGTCCTGGACAACTCGGGTGGGAGGGGGTGCAGATTAGAAGAGTATTATGTCTGTGCCTAAGCAATTTAAAATATAATTAGTAAGTGTACTGAAATATGTAAAATATACCTATCAAATTCTGGATATGAGGCTAGAAAATAATATTTTAAAAATAATTAATATAAATTGTTGATATAACTGTTAAAGTTATAAGCTGCAAAACATTCATTCAGTGTTACTTTAGACAAGAAAAGAGTATGAGATAGATGTGACAAGGAAGTAAACTGCACAAAACTGGGACAATAACTCATATATTCTCTAATTTACAAACACACACACACACAAACACACACACACACAAAGAGAACAAATCTCTCATGAGTTAGTATCATTCCAATTGGGAGACAAAAAAAATATTTGGCATTTTGGGAAAGTTTTACACGTGCATTCACATATCCATCAATGGCTGAACCATGGCAAACATTCAGGCAAAGGGGATTGAAAAAAGAAACAATTGTTTCTGTAAAAGCTAAGAGCTCAGTGGATTAAACACAAGTTAATTAATTGCCCACACAAATATATTTGTAATTATAAATGTAATACCTATTAAGTGAGAAATAATGTGTTATGGGAGAATAGTGAACCCAACTGCCTATTTAATAGCCAGCACCTCTTCTTCCATTTTTACCACAGTCTCTGTTTGCTTGGCTAATGTCTTTTGCCCTGTTCCCCTTCCTTCCTCCTGGAATGATTTTGACTAAGGGTGTGAAGTCTGGGGGCTCCGGCATGTATTTTAGGAGAAGAGCTTAGAAATGGAAAGATAATAGAAGCTTTCTAGCTTGACATTGTGAACCCACTGTAAGCTCACTGGACTAAACTTCTACATAAAATGAACTACTTAAACTAATTTAGTTGTTTGGGTAATACTTTATTATTTAAAGCTAAATACTTCCTATTGACAGTAATAAAAATAATATTTCAAGAATGCTGCAAAATTAATCTGTATTTCCTCAGAGTCATTTATCCATTTTGTAACACTAGCATTAAGTCATTTACTAATTACAGCACTCCAGAAACACATACATTATTTTTAATTCTTTCAGATAAGAAAACTGAGGTATAGAGAAATTAAGTAAGCATTACAATATTGAAGCTGCTATTGAATAAATGTGCCAGGATCCCAATCTCTTTTATGACCCCAAAGTCCAGGATTTTCCCAATGAAACATGGCAAAAATCTAATCACCCTGACATCAATTTGATTCAACATCTCATAATTGTAAAAGAAAGAAACCAAGAGACTGAACTAATTTAATCAATAGAATTAATGGGTGAGTAGAGCCTCAGATGGCACACATAGAGGCATTTATTGTTGTCAGACTGGTTTCTAAATTAGTGCATCTTTCAAATAAATAGGATAAGTGAAGATATACTTGTTCATTAACCATCATGAAATCAGGAGCTAGATAAATAATTATTCCAAATATATTATAAAATATAGGCAATTATTTCTGTGCTTGAATTGTAGATTTCACCATAAATTCATATTTTCTGTAAGTAATAAGATCTTTAGTAACATAAAATTCATGTAGTCCCTTAAGTCCCTTATGTACACCACACACACACACACACACACACACACACACACATTCCCTTCTGGATGTAGCTGCAATTACCTCCATGTAATTGTTCAAATTTTATAAAATGATGTTACCTAATTATTTTAAATGGACATTTAGTTGGAAGGGTAGATGATATTAGAGAAAAGTGTTTATTAAAGTTGACAGCATTGCTGTCTCCTGTGTGTCAGAGTAAATTTTACTTTTCATCACTTCTATTATCACCCACAGAAATTCAGGCTATTGCTTTAAAAGGTTTCAAACACAATTTTTAATGAAATTCTGATTTTTTTTTCTGCCTCACTAATGCAACCTGTTAAAGCCAATAAAGCATTTTAGAACTGTTTAGGAGTAAGCGAACTCAAGGGAACAGTGTTTTCCAGGGAAATGATAATGGGATACACACCTTTCTTTTCTGGGTCACTAGTTTGAAAGTAGCTCAGGCTGTAAGTGATGGAAAGTCATTACTGTTCAATGGCCTATGTGAAATTAGATGGTGGTTTCAGTCCAGTTCCTAGTGAATAGGCGTTCACATCCCAATTGGCATTAATTGGCATGTATGTTGACAGTTTTATTATGAGTCTCAAGGTCTGTGGACATTGAAATTTGATTTGGGGGCACATGACAAATAATAGTACACAATGTCTGGGAAGATAAGTTCCTAAGAATGTAACCATGGAGAGAGTTTTAAAAGGTTTCTTTGGTGCTCAGAATTTTTAAATGCCAGAGGTATATTTATAACATCGATTTGGTGTATCTCCGATATTGTTTCAGATTTAAAGGATGCGATTTTTATATCCTTAAATACTGGAAACATCTATTACCAAAATGAATAATTGTTACTTAGAAAACATTTACAAACTATCAGTTGTCTATATCAATTAAGTTATATCCTCCTAGCTGGATTCAGTAATCAATATTATGTGTTTTCATAGGTTATATTCTACCAGCTCTGGAAGTGAAATGGAATGTCTTTTCTAGAGGTTCAGAAAAATTCCTTCACTCAACTAGTACTAAATATTTAGAGTAGAAACTTAACTATTGTCTATGTCTGGTATAATGATGGGGCTAGGAAGCTAATTAATCATAAATTCAAGAAATCAAGAATAATCAAGAAAATAAATATGTATTGAATGAAGGCTATGATTGCTAATTGTTCCAAATGATGAAATTGGATAGTAATGTCCACTAGATATCATCTATGTATGTTGTCTGCTTCCCCCACCATACACACACACACACAAACACACACACACACACACCAATTAGAAAATAGGCCATGTGGTAACATTTTATTCAGTATCTTTGTTTTTTTTTTATTTAAAAGGAACTTCAAACTTGCTCAATATAATAGTTTATTAAATACTGACAAGATGCATAAGAGTTGCCATTTTTATTTCCATTACCTAAGTCAAAGAAGAGTCTTAAGGAAGTAAAACTTTTTATCCATGTTCCAATGATTGGTAGGTTCAAGTTTCACATTTTGTTTTTCCTTGACTTCAAAATCCACATTTATTCCACTACACTAGGAGAGAAATCTTATTTGAAATTATAATTTTAGAGTTCAAATTATATTTTAATATTGCTCTTTCAGTTATGTTATATATAAATGAGATTTGAACTAGATACGTTCTCAAATCCTTGTTAGTTCAACTGTCATCAGATTCTAACGGTGCTTTATGTGAGCAAAGTAGGACAAGAATTAGAATCATCAAATAATATGTTCTATGTAGAGTGCATCTTTATGGCAGGTCTGATGAAGATTGAAAAGTAATAAAAAAGAACTTGTCTAAATGTTAGGAAATACATTAGTGACTAGTACAAACATCACATTTTATGTAAGGAATGAGGCAATGGTGGAATGGATATGAATTCCTTGCTAGGAGTGGGAAGAAAAGGGAAAATTAAAACAAGAAAGCTAAGATCATGTGTAAGTGTGAAAGCAAGTTTCAACATGTATGAAATCCAGAATAAATATTGGATGGGATTTGTTGATAACCTCTTCCACTTTGGAAGCCTATGGACTTGGGTCTTTCAGGTACTTTTTATTCTTATATAGATCTAAAGAAGACTATACTAGTTACATAGGGATAATATCGTGTATGTACTAGTGACTTGATTCACTCTGGGAGGATAAGAGGACTAATCTAAGGAAAATGAAATAATTTTTATGTGTATGTCTGAATTCCAAATTATAATATAAGAATTACTAAAATGCTTGATTACAAAAAAGTTTTGCTGTCTTTGTTTAGTAAATTGAACTTAGTATAAACCAATGCTAGCAAAATAGAAGAAATTAGAAATTGAAAGTCAAAAACTCTAAACTGTATAGAAAAATTTCACTTGAGGGATTAAGCCAATGTAGAGACTGTTTACAATAAAAAAACCTATGTTACAATTTTTTAAATGTGGAAAATTATAAAATTTCTTAGTTCTGTACACTTCAATTTATTCATGTTTTAGAAAACATATCAGTGACACTTAATTTGACCAAAAACATTTATACTTTTCTGCTAAAATTTTCTACAGATCCCAGGGAATGTTTCTTTAAAAATAATATACCGATAGAAAATTTTCCTCCATTTAATGATGAATTTGATTTACAGAAACAGTAGGACCCAGGTTAGTACCAAATATGGTGAGTTAGGTGAAAAACTCCAGGTGGGAAAAACTGTTTTTGATCAAATTGAAGTGTGACTGAAAGGTAATATGAGTGATTTGTGTGTCTGTGACTTAAAGACTAGGACTGCTTGCAATTCCAAAGGAAGATTTAAAAAAATTTAAGCACTGTCACAATATTTGAACAGTGTCTAAAATTCTCTTGAAATGGCTATTTTGAAAGAAAAGACAATAACTATTTCAGTATTGGTATGTTTCTTAGAAATTTAATTTTATACAATTATCTATAATATAGGAAGCAAATATAATAAGCAAAATTAGACATAATAAAATTTATGTTAATCATAAGCAAAGATAGGACTCTTGTCTCTGATTCAGTGAATGTGCAACCGCAATTATTGTAATACAACAGTGGGGAAAGGAAAAATAATAATAGATCTTGAAAACCCTGGAATCCCTTCCTTGCTCAGTAATCAATGCAACATGACACCAGGTAAATCAGTCAGTACATTTAATTTTCATATTAATAATGGCCAGGTTTATTTTGAGGTTATTGTTAAATATTTGAAGGAAATTTTTTTTTCCAATTTCAAACTGTGACAGAAAAATTAATGTTTTGATTGGGGCCATCCATTTCCATCCATTTTCTTCTCATTGTTCATGTTATGTTTGATGCTGTATCAGGTAGGATGCTTTTATTCAACCAATAATAGATAATTCATTTCCAAGGTGTTTAAACAGTAAATCTCCTCTCACCTAACATTAAATCCAAGGCACTCAAGCTTCAATATGATGAATTAACTGGCTCAGTGATGTGACGGAGCCAACAACCCATTGTCCTTCCATTTCATCATCCTGCCATATTTTACTTCTCCTGTGATCTTTCCAAGCATCGCATGCAAACACAGAAACAGTTGAAGAAAGAAAAAAAATGCTTCTCTGTTGAAAATAAAGCAGCATTCTTTCAGGCACTCACTATTCCTATGTAAATCTTTCACTCCTATTGGACAGAGCTGGGTTTTCTGACAACTCTAAAGGAGAAACTGACAAAAGAGAGAGCACCATTATGGGGCCTCAGACTAACCGAGATTTTCCCACAAATGGAGAATGATAATATTCCTAAAGAGTTGATTATTTTAGCTAAATCATGGCTCTGTAACAAAGATATCAACAATCATATATGCCTGGTTACTGGAAGATATTTATTCTTTAGTTTTATCCAGAACATTGATGTGCCAATAATTGTATGATGATAAAGAATGCATATGTTATTCACAAAAATCCTACAACTTAGTACTAGAGCAGTGCTTCATTTCTTATTCCAATAAGAGCCCAAAGGCTGACTTTGGGTTATGTTTTATAGAGTTTAAATTTAGCATCTGTATTTATTTTTTAAATTTTTCTGGTACTGGGGATTGAACTCAGGAGCACTTAACAACTGAGTCACATCCCCAGCCCATTCTGTTGTTATATTTTGAGACAGGATCTTGCTAAATTGCTCAGGCTGGCTTTGAATTTGATATCCTCCTGCCTGAGTCTCCTGAGGTGCTGGGATTACAGGCATATGCCACTGCACCCAGCTAGTACCTGTATTTGATTGACCAAATTAATCAGAACATTTTTTACAATTTTATCAAATAAGTGAAATATTTAATGAAATGTGTAAAAGCTATACAATGAAAACTAAAATATAATGCCGAGAGACATTTAAAAAGCAAAAAAGAGAGATGTCTGTGAATCAGAACATTCAGTGTTTTTCAAATATGAACCTTCCATAAATTATTCTACACACTCAATGGAAAACTCATTAAATCTCAGGTAATATTTTTGTAAAAATTAACAAGATAATTCTGAAATTTAAGTGTAAATGCAAATTGCTATAATAGGCAGGCAATTTTGGAAATCAAGACAAAATCGAAAACATATTCTGTGATTTCAAGACTTACATTGATGTACATCAATCAAGACAGTGTAGTATTAGTGAAAGGATGGAAAAGAATTCCTGAAATAGACATCCATGTATGGTTTATTAACTTCCAGAAAAGGTGCAAGGACAATTTAACAGAGAAAGGACAACATTTTCATTATATGGCACCATAAAATTGCACATTAACATTTAAAAAATAAACTCTGACCCCAGAAGAAATTAACTTGAAATGTGTCATAGTGCTCAACATAATAGCCAAAAATGATACAACTGATAGAAGGTATCATAAATATTTTTTATCTATGTGAGGCAATTTTTTTCAGATAGTACATACAAAACAAAACAAAATAATAAACAATAACCATACAAAGAAAAACTCTATTTTCATCAACCAAAGCTACTACTGTTAATCAAACAATGACTGTATAAAATATTCTAAATACATTCAAAGCTACTGTTAATCAAACAATGACTGTATAAAATATTTTAAATACATATATATATATATATACATATATGTATTAAAGAATTTGTTTACAAAGAGCAGTAGTGACATATTGCTACACAGAATAGAATAGCTAAGATAAAATGAGCTCATAATATTCAATTAGCAAGGATGTGGAACAATCGGATCTTTCATATTTGAGACTGAGAACCCAGCATGGTTGAGCCCCTTCAGACAACAGAAGAGTGGTTTCTAATGAAGTTAAACATATATATATATATATATATATATATATATATATATATATATATATATATACTTTATTAGTATAGGTAGTTGGTAGCACAGATAGCTGCCCTTTCTTTGGTTAAGGTAGACCTATTATTTCAAGTTTGCAAAGAGTTTAATGGTAAAAGGGAATTCCATTTTTGTTAATTTTTTGTATTGAGATAACAATATATTTTTAAATTTTTATCCTAAGAATAATCATCAATGACAAGATTATCTTTATAAGGTAAAGAATCTTAGATTCTTGAGATTAAATCAAATTTGATTATGAGATATAGTTTTTTTTTAGATATTGTTGGATTTAATTTGCTAAAACTTTTTAAACAATGTTTTGCTTTAGTTCATGAGGAGTTTTTATGTAAGGTTTCTCTTCTTTAGCTTTCTTCTCCTAAGTAGTTATTAATAATAAATATTCTAAATGAATGTGAAGTGAACCAGGGAACTTCCAAAAAATGACATAAAAACTAAGAGATCTATAGGAGGAATGAGTAAATTAGCAATTACAGGAGCATATTTAACAAACCTCTTTCAGTTACAAAGAATAAGTAGATAGAAATAAGTAAGGATGTCCAGACTCAAACAACATTAGCAACAAACATGACCTCACAGTTAAAAATACCCCATTAAACAATAATGCATGTTCTTTTTCAGGATCAGTCATCTTTCTGCAAGATATACCACATTCTTTATCATAACATCAGTCCAATAAATGTAAAAGATTGGTATGAAAAAATAAATTGGAAATACAGTACAATATCTGAAAAAAAATTCCCCTAAATTTGAAATTAAACAACATACTACTGAACAAGATATGAACTAAAGAAGAAATCACAAAGGCAAATAGAAGTTACATAATTAAATGAGGATAAAAATGCCCTATCAATATTTATGAAATAGAGCTTAAATGGTGATCAGAAAATACATAAAACTTTGTTTTAGTAGTTGAAATCTCAAAAGAATGATCTAAGAGTCTGTCTGAAGAAACCAAAACAGCAACAACAAAAAACAAAACACTAAAATAAACTCAAAGCTAGTAGAAACAGGTAAACAAAAACTGAATTAATTGAAATTAAAAGGAGAAACACAATAAAGAAAATAAATGAAACCACAAATTGGAAGACATTCACAAAACTGATTATAGGAAAGAGAAAAAAGACACACATTACTGAAGTAAAAAATTATGAAGGGACATTACAACAATTGCCAGGGATTTTTTTTTAAAGATTGTGCAACTTTAAAAAAATATTTTTTATTTGTTCTAATTAGTTATACATGACAGTGGAAGGCACTTTGACACATTACATAAATGGAGTATAGCTTCTCATTCTTCTGGTTGTACATGATTTGGAATCACACCCTTCATATTGTCATATATGCACATAGGGCATTAATGTCTGATTTATTCTACTATCCTTCCTACCTTTATTCCCCCTGGCCTCCGCCTCCCTTCACTCCCCTCTGCCTGATTCAAAGTAATCATTCTTCCCTAGCTCCCCCTCCCTTACTGTGAATTAAGCATTTGCATATCAGAGAAAACATTCAGCCTTTGGTTCTTGGGAATTGGTTTATTTTACTTAGCATGATATTCCCAGCTCCATCCATTTACCAGCAAATATCATCAGTTCATTCTTTAACACTGAATAATATTTCTCTGTGCATATATACCACATTTTTCTTATCCATTCATCTGTGGAAGGGCACATAAGAGAGTTCCTTTGTTAGTATCACATGGAAACTTCTTTGTATTTTCTTTAATGTGTGGTTGTATGTAAATCTGATTTGTGTTAATCTAAAGCAAATTTTTAAAAAATCAAATATACATTAATTTCAAATTTTTATAAAGTATCCAACAAATGATAATCTTTAACTTAAAAAAAAGAATACAAGCAACAACAAATATTGGCAAGTATGTGGGGAAAAAGATAGACTCATACATTGTTGGTGGGACTGTAAACTGGTGCAACCATTATGGAAAGCAGTAATGGACCCAGCTTGACCCAGCTATCCCACTCCTTGGTATATACCCAAAGGATTTTAAATTGCCACAGACATTGAATGTGTATAAGCATCATAGGGAAAACTTCATGTCAGTACTGGCTATAACTTGAACTAAATGGATAAGCTCATTGAAAGATAGCAATTATGGCTCATTCAAGGAGAACAACCTGAATAGTTATATATTTACTAAAGAAATTTACTTTATAGTTAAATTATTCCATGATAGTCACCCTGTAGTGTAAATTTCACAATATATATTGCTCATCTTCATGCGTTTAATCTTTCACTTATTCTACAAGTGTAATACAGTTTAATTCTGAGAAAATTAAGATCTAGCTAAGTATTTGGTATTATTTTTATATCTTTATCAAATATTTTTATCCTATCTTTGGAGGCTCAAAGCTAATAATGATATACTTATTCATTTAATATGCTTTACATTATATTTATTTCCTTGGACCACAATATTATATCTCTTTTCATATATAACATATCTTTATCCCCTCACAGTGTAAAATATTAGATATTACATTTATTTTTAGATATTTGTTTGGTATATTGTTTAATGTATAATACCACTTTAAAAAATAATGTATCTTACTTTAAATTGGTAGATATATATAGTCAAAGTATCACAAATTCCTCATTTTTCACTGTCCACAATTCTTAAAGCATTACACAATTAAAAGGATTTACCAGAACACTCTTTCTACTGTAAAAAAAAAATTAATCTGGAAAACAAAATATACTCAATACATGAGATTACATGGCTATATTGCTATAGGCATATTTGATAATGTAATTCAATAACCATTTTGGAAAAGGCATGTTTAAATTTTGCTAAGTATTGTTTTTTGAAAGGAAACAAATCTGCTCTTGAGTTTGATTGAAAAATGCTTAACTACTCAATTTCTTCAACTAGCTTTGTTTGCATATAATTTGATTTCACTGCTTTGTGATTGTACATTTGCATTTAAATAGATTCATCTTCAAATGGCTTGCAACATACAATACAAATGTGGGAGAGTGAGGCCATTTTGTAGAAGACATTTTTACTGACCTAATAGTCCAAAAGGCTATAATGTTTTCTGTGACATTTTAAAAATTGCACAATGTATTTTATCACATCTGTAACTCACAATGAAATTGCAATTTAGAATGATTTCTCAATGTGTGCCTTGATCCTGACTCTTTACCTCATTCTTCACCTCATTCTAATGCAAAGTGATGAAACTGAATGTCTCAGCTCTTTCCTTAATCTCAAATCTGGGTAGAGGACTATGCAATTAAAGGTAACTCAAATGACATTATGAACATTTATTGATCTTCCTTCTCAGTAGTAATGTGTACTTGACTTCTAATATTGGGAAGCAAAATTCTTTCAATCTGAAAATTAGGGAGATGTTAAAGATATACTCAATGTCTTAGTAATATTATAGCAATTTAACACAAGCAACAATAACATATTTACAATAGTCCCTCTTTTCTAAACCTCACTACATTTTATATGTATGTACTGTGGATCACTTGTACCTGACCTATTTTCCTGGCAGAAAGTTAGCTTAAGAAAGCATATCAGACAATAGTTGGTATGAGTACTCCTAGTATATTCTCAATTTTGAAAATGCCTGTTCTATTTTTATTTGATCTTTGAGATTTCATCTTATCTGTCTAAAATACTAATTTGTTTGATTCTTTCTTTAGTATATGTGTTTCTAATTTTTTTAATTTAACTTTCATTATTTTTTTTCAATTAAGTACTGCATGACTATAGTTATTGTATTTAATACAGTAGTACAGTTTATTCAGGCAGTAACCAATTCTTTCTGAAAGAACTATTTTTGGATAGAAACTATTTTTTTCCATTAATGGTAGGAAATAGAACTTAGACCTAATATAATCAACAAAATTCCAATTTCGTTGTGAGAGCAATTATTTCAATAGTACACTTGAATTAAATTAATTCAAAGTTGAGTGGAACCCCCAAATAATGTATAAATAAAGCCTTCTTTTTTTTTCTTCTTACATTAAGAAGAACTATAAACAACTATACGGAAACCATAAAAAAATAACTAACATGATAAAATGTAAACAAATAAATTTAGCAAATATTTTATATATACAATATAGGAAAATAAAAAAAAGAAAACAAAACAAGATTCCTGGTCATGTCTAATGAGTGCAGTCCGAATATTTGAATTTGTACTTTGAAAATAAATACTAACATGTTGGAAGAAAATTGCAGTTTGATTAGACTTCATGTGACTGGTAATGCCATTCTTTGCTAATAGTTGAAAAGTTTCATAATTTACATTCCTTAAGGAATATATATATATATATATATATATATATATATATATATATATATATATGCCATATAAAAAGAGACAGAGGCAAATGCCTGATAAAGTAAGTGTAGCTTGTTTCTGGAATATTTGTTTCCACTGGCTTCTTCCTAGACCACAAAAATGGCCTTAGGCATATGTGTACATGATCCTGTGTGTTTGTAAAACTGTCAATGGTAGGATATTTATACAGTCATTTCAGAGTGCTGTCTTTCACAACTAAAGTTTTCCTGTACTTTGAGTGATGTAGAAACGTACGGCTGTAGGTGTTTGCTGAAGCCATAAAAAAGCCAGGGCAACCCAAGAAATGTATTTATGTACATTTAAACAAAAATGGTTGAAATTAAAATAATGGAAGAACATATTTGAAAACAGAATTGGGAAGGAAACAAGCAAAACTCTACAGCATTCCAGAACGATTTGAGATCAGAAATTCAAGAGGAGTATTGGACAAGGTAACTTTATACAGTACAATAGAAGTGAGATCATTATATTGGGTTCTAAGCAATTAATTAAAAATTACCAATTCAAGACAGTAATGGAAAAAGAAATCAGATGGCAATAAGAGAAGAAAGTAGTAACATGTTATTATGCAGAAAAGTGGTCAACTCTCTCAAGATATTTGTGTGCAATGAAGAAATGAATTATCTCCAGGATTATCTCCAGGATTACCACCAAAATTTAATTCTGGGTTTAAATATTCTACACAAACACACAGCACACATCCGAGAGATCCTCTATATAATTTTCTAACATATAAGTAATTTCTATTACAAACGTAATTACATTTTCTCTATAGAAGAAATTAAATAAATATTAATAATCAAAATATTGATTAAAACTTTCATATTTAAGAAATTAAACACTTAAGAATGAACTGCATAAGCACCAATCTAATGTTTGGGTTTTGTTTTTCCTGTTTAGCTTTCTGCAAAATTTCATTTGATATAATACACATGTATTTTCTCTAAAGAAATGAAAGGTATCATAGGTATTAGTTGAAGTCATGGAAAAGCCATCACAACCTAATGAATATGTATAAATATAAAGCAAAATAGATAAAAAGAAAACATTGGAATAGCTGGTACAATGTAAGAAGGTAAAATACAGTTGCTCATAGCTCAAGTCCAATGGAAGCTATGTAGAAGTGACAATTTTAGAAAACTCTGTATAAGCTCAATAGACCTAAATTTTCATGATATATTGGGTCTAGGAAGAATTAGTATTCCAAAGCTTGATTTAATATATAATTAAAACCTATTTGGTGATTATTTATCGGCATCTATTTCTCCCTCACAATGTAAAGAAGAGATATTATTTCTTTTTAAGGTATTTGTTCGTTCCAAATCTCTCTACTCATGAAAAAATATTAGATATGTTTTGCCACATTTACAAAATAAAGAATGAAATGACTGCTTTGAAGTAGTGAGCATTTTTCTTCATAAAGAATGTGACACGAAACAATTTTACTCAGCCTTATATTCCATTGGTACAGGGCCAAAACATTTGGGAACAGTGCTTTTATTATTATTTCCATTACAGTCACTGCCATTTTGGGAAAAATTAATTTTGTCTAAATACACAGCTTACATATTTTGAATCATTTCTGGAAATAACAAAACATACAATATCAGGCTTAATGTTATGCTGCATATTATCTGAAAATGGAGCTTGCTAGCAAATGAATTCTCTTGATTATAAACTTTTTTTTGAGTGTGTATAATTCATTTTTTTTATTAGTAAACTGAATATATCAAGGATCTTTTATGGGGATGCACTGTGGGAAGACTGAGGGAGGGAAATAAAATAGAAAACACTATGAATTGGTATGGGAATTAGAAGATCAGAAATTAGTAACTACAACCCCCAAGCAGGAGGCTGTCCTGAAGGGTTGTCTGAGCCCTTTAATTGAAAGAAGTTAAATTGAGCTTGAATCACTGCTCTACCATTGGCTGCTGATTAATTATGTATTTCTATATTTTATTATTTATTGTGAATAAATTAACAATGATAATATATTTGATATTTTTATTATAATATTAACAATAAATATGAACTATTACCATTGTCTAAAGCAAAGTGCTTTTCAAAAGAAGATGTATATATTCTGGGACTGAGATTAAAAGAAAAGAAGTTCATTGGGCACTTGTAATATTCAACATGACTGTGTGATTGCTAGAAATTTTCAAAGATGTACTACACAGCAGTGAGGGAATAAATCTATTTCTGATATCCACTCAAGAGCATAGTCTTTGTAGTAATGGGTAAGGTAAATGAAACTTTAGCTTAAGGTACCTTAAGTTTTCAGTGCCTATTTTTAGTCTATCCAGTGAATGCTTGATATATTTACTGTATTTTAAAAAATCACTTAATTAAATTACCTCAGTCAAAATTTTTGTAAGGATTTAAGAATATTAAATAATCGAATGTAAAATGTCCTGCAGCTTCTAGCATTTTACAGATAACTTTTAGAATCATGTTCTAAGAAGATTTAGAACCTATGATATTCTCTAAAATCAGGATTATGAAATCTTTGATTGAAAGAATACATGATCATCCATAAAAAAGTATGCCAATATTTAAAGGTAAAGGGCTTACTAAATAGCAGAAGTACATTTTTCATTTTTCTATCCTGAGATAAATATAACTCACCTTCAGTTTTTTGGGCTTGTCAATTCATTACAGAGAGATGATATTTTAAAAAGAAAAGCTTTGGGGTACTTCCCACCATTGGTTTTGGTTGTTGTTTTTCATTAAGTGAGGACAACCACACCATTCATAATATCCTCAAAAAAAAAAATAAAATACTTGGGAATCAACCTAACAAAAGAGGTGAAAGACCTATACAATGAAAACTACAGAACCCTAAAGAGAGAAATATAAGAAGGCCTTAGAAGATGGAAAGATATACCCTGTTCATGGATAGGCAGAACTAACATCATCAAAATTGTGATATTACCAAAAGTACTCAATAGATTTAATGCAATGCCAATCAAAATTCCAATGGCATTCCCCCCAGAAATAGAAAAAGCAACCATGAAATTCATCTGGAAAAATAAAAGACCCAGAATAGCTAAAGCAATTCTAAGCAGGAAGAGTGAAACAGGAGGTATAGCGATACCAGATTTCAAACTACACTACAGAGCAATAGTAACAAAAACAGCATGATTCTGGTACCAAAACAGGCTGGTAGACCAATGGTACAGAACAGAGGACACAGAGAACAATCCATAAAATTACAACTACCTTATATTAGACAAAGATGCTAAAAGCATGCAATGGAGAAAGGATAGCATCTTCAATAAATGGTGCTGGGAGAACTGGAAATCCATATGCAAAAAAAATGAAACTGAATCCCTTTCTCTCGCCATGCACAAAAGTTAACTCAAAATGGATCAAGGAGCTAGGAATCAAACCAGAAACTCTTCGTCTAATAGAAGAAAAAGTTGGCTCTAATCTCCATCTCATGGGGTCGGGCTCCAAATTCCTTAATAGGATACCTATAGCACAAGAGCTTAAATCAAGAATCAACAAATGGGACATACTCAAACTAAAAAGTTTTTTCTCAGCAAGAGAAACAATAAGAGAGGTAAATAGGGAGCCTACATCCTGGGAACAAATTTTTACTCCTCACACTTCAGATAGAGCCCTAATATCCAGAGTATACAAAGAACTCAAAAAATTAAACAACAAGATAACAAATAACACAATCAACAAATGGGCCAAGGACCTGAACAGACACTTCTCAGAGGAGGACATACAATCAATCAACAAGTACATGAAAAAATGCTCACCATCTCTAGAAATCAGAGAAATGCAAATCAAAACCACCCTAAGATACCATCTCACTCCAATAAGATTGGCAGGCATTATGAAGTCAAACAACAACAAGTGCTGGTGAGGATGTGGGGAAAAGGGTACACTTGTACATTGCTAGTGGGACTGAAAATTGGTGCGGCCAATTTGTAAAGCAGTATGGAGATTCCTTGGAAAGCTGGGAATGGAACCACCATTCCATTTGACCCAGCTATTCCCCTTCTCGGACTATTCCCCAAAGACCTAAAAAGAGCATACTATAGGGATACAGCTACATCAATGTTCATAGCAGCCCAATTCACAATAGCTAGACTGTGGAACCAACCTAGATGCTCCTCAATAGATGAATGGATAAAAAAAATGTGGCATCTATACACAATGGAATATTACTCAGCACTAAAAAATAACAAAATCATGGCATTTGCAGGGAAATGGATGGCATTAGAGCAGATTATGCTAAGTGAAGTTAGCCAATCCCTAAAAAACAAATGCCGAGTGTCTTTTTTGCTATAAATAGGGTGACTCAAAACAGAGCAGGGAGGAAGAGGATGAGAAGGAGATCACCATTAAGCAGAGATGAGAGGTGGGAAGGAATGGGAGAGACAAGGGGAATTGCATGGAAGATAGAAGATGTATAAATGTGGATTTATAACCAATGTGATCCTGCAATCTGTACACATGGTAAAAATAAGAATTCATACCCCACTTGAATCAAATGTATGAAATATGATATGTCAAGATCATTGTAATGTTTTGAGCAACCAATAAAAAATAGAATAAAATTTAAAAAGAAAAGAAAGCTTTGATTTACAGTTAAATTTTTTCAAATTCTTTTTTTTTATTTTTTATTTTTTTTTATTGATTATTTAAAGCATTACATAGCTCATGATATATCATCTTTCATACATTTGACTCAAATTGTGTTTTGAACTCCCATTTTCACCCCAAATACAGATTGCAGAATCACATCTGTTACATATTCACATTTTTACATAATGCCATATTAGTGACTGTTGTATTCTGCTACCTTTCCTATCCCCTACTATCCCCCCTCCCCTCCCCTCCCCTCCCATCTGCCCTCTCTACCTCCCCTGCTGTTGTTCAATTCTCTCCCTTTTTTCCCCTCCCACTTGCCCCTCATAACCTCTTATAATTTTATGCATCATTGAAGGTCTCCTACTATTTCCATGTGCTTTCCCTTCTCTCTCCCTTTCTCTCCCCCCATTCATCTTTGTTTACTGTAGTCTTTTCCTCATGCTCTTCCTTCCTGTTCTGTTCTTAGTTGTTCTCTTTATATCAAAGCAGACATTTGGCATTTGTTTTTTAGGGCTTGGCTAGCTTCGCTTAGCATAATCTGCTCTAATGCCATCCATTTCCCTGCAAATTCTATGATTTTGTCATTTCTTAGTGCTGCATAATACTCCATTGTGTATATATGCCACATTTTTTTTAATCCATTCATCTATTGAGGGGCATCTAGATTGGTTCCACAGTCTAGCTATTGTGAATTGTGCCGCTATAATCATCGATGCAGCCGTATCCCTATAGAGCGCTTTTTTAAGGTCCTCAGGGAATAGTCCGAGAAGTGCAATAGCTTGGTCAAATGGTGGATCCATTCCCAGCTTTCCCAGGAATCTCCATACTGCTTTCCAAATTGGCCTCACCATTTTGCAGCCCCACCAGCAGTGTACAAGTGTACCCTTTTCCCCACATCCCCGCCAACACTTATTGTTGTTTGACTTCATAATGGCTGCCAATCTTACTGGAGTGAGATGGTATCTTAGGGTGGTTTTGATTTGCATTTCTCTGATTGCTAGAGATGGTGAGCATTTTTTCATGTACTTGTTGATTGATTGTATGTCCTCCTCTGAGAAGTGTCTGTTCAGGTCCTTGGCCCATTTGTTAATTGGGTTATTTGTTATCTTATTGTTTAATTTTTTGAGTTCTTTGTACATTCTGGATATTAGGGCTCTATCGGAGGTGTGGGGGGTAAAAATTTGTGCCCAAGATGTAGGCTCTCTATTTACCTCTTTTATTGTTTCTCTTGCTGAGAAAAAACTTTTTAGTTTAAGTAAGTCCCATTTGTTTATTCTTGTTGTTAACACTTGGGGCTATGGGTGTCCTATTAAGGAATTTGGAGCCAGACCCCACAATATGTAGATCGGAGCCAACTTTTTCTTCTATCAGACGCAGTGTCTCTGATTTGATATCTAGCTCCCTGATCCATTTTGAGTTAATTTTTGTGGATGGCGAGAGAAAGGGATTCAATTTCATTTTGTTGCATATGGATTTCCAATTTTCCCAGCACCATTTGTTGAAGATGCTATCCTTCCTCCATTGCATGCTTTTAGCCCCTTTATCAAATATAAGATAGTTGCATCTTTGTGGATTAGTTTCTGTGTCTTCTATTCTGTACCATTGGTCCACCTGCCTGTTTTGGTACCAGTACCATGCTGTTTTTGTTACTATTGCTTTGTAGTACAGTTTGACCTCTGGTATCGCTATACCTCCAGATTCAAACTTCCTGCTTAGAATTGCTTTTGCTATTCTGGGTCTTTTGTTTTTCCATATGAATTTAATGATTGCTTTGTCTATTTCTACAAGAAATGCCATTGGGATTTTGATTGGCATCGCATTAAACCTGTAGAGAACTTTGGGTAATATCGCCATTTTGATGATGTTAGTTCTGCCTATCCATGAACAGGGTACATTTGTCCATCTTCTGAGATCTTCTTCTATCTCTCTCTTTAGGGTTCTGTAGTTTTCATTATATAAATCTTTCACCTCTTTTGTTAGGTTGATTCCCAAGTATCTTATTTTCTTTGAGGATATTGTGAATGGAGTGGTTTTCCTTATTTCCATTTCAGAGGTTTTGTTGCTGATATACAGGAATGCCTTTGATTTATGCGTGTTGATTTTATAACCTGCCACTTTGCTGAATTCATTTATTAACTCTAGCAGCTTCTTTGTAGACTCTTTTGGGTCTGTTAAATATATTATCATGTCATCCGCAAATAGCGATAGTTTAATTTCTTCTTTTCCTATTTTTATGCTTTAATTTCTTTTGTCTGTCTAATTGCTCTGGCTAGTACTTTGAGAACTAAATTGAATAGAAGTGGTGATAGAGGGCATCCCTGTCTTTTTCCAGATTTTAGAGGAAATGCCTTCAGTTTTTCTCCGTTTAGGATGATGCTAGCCTGAGGTTTAGCATATATAGCTTTTACAATGTTGAGGTAAGTTCCTGTTATCCCTAGTTTTTCTAGTGTTTTGAACATAAAGGGATGCTGTACTTTGTCAAATGCTTTTTCTGCATCCATCGAGATGATCATGTGGTTCTTGTCTTTAAGTCTGTTGATGTGGTGAATAGCATTTATTGATTTCCGTATATTGAACCATCCTTGCATCCCAGGAATGAATCCTACTTGATCATGGTGCACAAGTTTTCTGATATGTTTTTGTATTCGATTCGCCAGAATTTTATTGAGAAATTTTGCATCCAAGTTCATTAGAGATATTGGTCTGTAGTTTTCTTTCTTTGAAGTATCTTTGTCTGGTTTTGGAATCAAAGTGATGTTGGCCTCATGGAATGAATTTGGAAGAGCTCCTTCTTTTTCTATTTCTTGAAATAGCTTGAAAAGTATTGGTATTAATTCTTCTTTGAAGGTTTTGTAGAACTCCGCTGTATACCCATCCGGTCCAGGGCTTTTCTTGGTTGATAGTCTTTTGATAGCTTCTTCTATTTCTTCTTTTGTTATTGGTCTGTTTAAATTGTGTGTGTCTTCCTGTCTCAATCTGGGCAAATCATATGCCTTAAGAAATTTATCGATATCTTCATTATCTTCTATTTTATTGGAATATAGCGTTTCAAAATACTTTCTAATTATCTTCTGTATTTCTGTAGTGTCTGTTGTGATATTGCCTTTTTCATCCCGTATGTTAGTAATTTGAGTTCTCCCTCTTCTTCTTTTCGTTAGCATGGCTAAGGGCTTGTCTATCTTATTTATTTTTTCGAAGAACCGACTTTTAGTTTTATCAATTTTTTCAATGGTTCTTTTGTTTCAATTTCATTGATTTCTGCTCTAATTTTAATTATTTCTTGTCTTCTACTACATTTGCTGTTGTTTTGCTCTTCCTTTTCTAGGTTTTTGAGGTGTTGCGTGAGTTCATTTATTTGTTGTTTTTTTCTTTTTTTGAGGTAAGAACTCCAAGAAATGAATTTCCATCTTAAAAGTGCTTTCATTGTGTCCCATAGATTCCGGTATGTTGTGTCTGTGTTATCATTTGATTCTAAGAATTTTTTCATCTCCTCCTTTATGTCTTCTATAACCCATTGATCATTCAATAATATATTGTTCATTTTCCATGTGATGTAGGATTTTTCCTTTCTTCCTTTATCATTGATTTCCAATTTCATTCCATTATGATCAGATATGGTGCATGGTATTATCTCTACGCCTTTATATTTACTAAGAGTTGCCTTATGGCATAATATATGGTCTATCTTTGAGTAGGATCCATGTGCTGCTGAGAAGAATGTGTATCCACTTGATGATGGTTGATATATTCTATATATGTCGGTTAAGTCTAGGTTATTGATTGTGCTGTTGAGTTCTATAGTTTCTTTATTCAGCTTTTGTCTAGAGGATCTGTCTAATGGCAAGAGCGGTGTGTTGAAGTCACCCATAATTATCGTGTTGTAGTCTATTTGACTCTTGAACTTGAGGAGAGTTTGTTTTATGAACGTTGCAGCTCCATTGTTTGGTGCATACAAGTTGATGATTGTTATGTCTTGTTGGTGGATGGTTCCTATTAACAGTATATAGTGAGCTTCTTTATCTTTCTTGATTAACTTAGGTTTGAAGTTGATTTTATTCAATATGAGTATGGCCACTCCTGCTTGCTTCCAAGGGCCATGTGAGTGGTATGATTTTTCTCAACCTTTTACCTTCAGCCTGTGTATGTCTTTTCCTATCATATGAGTCTCCTGAAGGCAGCATATTGTTGGATTTGTTTTTTTGATCCAGGTTACTAGCCTATGTCTCTTGATTGGTGAGTTTAGGCCATTAACATTTAAGGTTACAATTGAGATATGATTTGTACTTCCAGTCATGCTTCTATATTTATTTATTTTAGTTTGGCTAGTTTTGCTTTTTGGTTATTTTCCTCCCCCTTTACTGAGATACCTCCTGCTGTTAGTTTTGGGCACTATTTTTCAATTCCTCTTCTTGTAGTGTTTTGTTCAAAATGCTTTGCAGAGCTGGTTTTCTTGCTGCAAATTCTTTTAGCTTTTGTTTATCGTGAAAGATTTTAATTTCATTGTCAAATTTGAAGCTCAATTTTGCTGGATATAGTATTCTTGGTTGGAATCCATTATTTTTCAGCGTTTGAAATACATTATTCCAGGATCTTCTCGCTTTCAGAGTTTGTGATGAGAAATCGGTCGTTAACCTAATTGGTTTACCCCTGAATGTAATCTGCCTCTTTTCTCTTGTAGCTTTTAATATTCTCTCCTTGTTGTGTACATTGGCTATCTTCATAATTATATGTCTTGGAGTTGGTCTATTATGGTTTTGAATGTTTGGGGTCCTGTAGGCTTCCAGGATTTGGCAATCCATTCCATCTTTCATCTCTGGGAAGTTTTCTAGAATTATTTCATTTAATATGCTGTCCATTCCTTTGGTTTGAATCTCTGTGCCTTCTTCTATCCCTATGACTCTCAGATTTGGCTTTTTTATGACATCCCATATCTCTTGAATAGATTGCTCGTGGGATTTAAGCATCTTTTCTGTGTTGACTATATTCTTTTCAAGTTGATAAACCTTGTCTTCATTATCTGATGTTCTGACTTCTACTGGATCAAGTCTATTTGTAATATTCTCGTTTGAGTTTTTAATTTGGTTTATAGTTTCCTGCAATTCTAGGATTATTGTTTGATTTTTTTTTAAAGATCTCTATCTCCTGGTAGAGCTCATTCTTTGCCATTTGAATTTGTTTAATTCATTTTCAAAATATACTTTTATTTCTTGGACTTGCTGTCTCATGTCTTCTCTAATATTCCTTTCCATTCGAGTTAGGTATGCCTTGAGTTCTTTCCCTATCCCTGTTTCTGATGTTTCTATGTCCTCCTGTAGAATTGAGTTGTCTTTCATTGTTTGTAATCCTTTTTTCCCTTGTTTTCTCATGTTGTCCACGTTACTTTCCAGCTCTTTTTGATTGTCGTGTTTCTGCTCTCTTCTATATATTTGTTTTGTTTCTGTATTACTCTGATGTCTCTCCTTTGTGTTGTTAAACTATGCCTGCTAACGTGGATTCCGCTGGGAAGGAATTCCGACGTCCGAGCTCCAGTGACGACACTACTCTGCTATGACGGGCCCCAGTCTCCTTGCCGGGGTGCCCTAATGGGGGGGTGTGACTGGACTGTTTCTGTTTGGTTTCAGCTCCCGGTCGCGGCAGGCGGGCAGTCTCTAGCCACCCAGTATCACAGGCCGCGGGCAGGTGATCAGTCACCAGCAGGTGGGCGTTCTCCTACCGCCCAGTTATGCGGGCAGTGGGTGAACTGTCGCCGTCGGGCCTACAGTTTACAGCTGCCCAGTCACGAGGGCTTTGCCTCTAGTATCCTGGTTTCTCCTGCTAGTCTTGGTTTCTCCTGTTTTGTTGTTGCAATCTGTCGGAGAGTGGCGGTGGATACTTCAGCTCTACAAGGTGGTGGCCGCTGGTTGCCTTAGTGGAGTGTCCCTTGTGGGGGATGGGGCTGTACCGCTTCCTTCCCCGTCTGCAATCCCGAACTCAGCCCGGGGGTCAGTGTGGGCTTGGCTGGTGGGATACCACTGTGTTGCAGCCACTTATCTCCCTGCTTAAATTTTTTTTCATTGGTAACATAGTATAAGTCATTACTCAATGCCTTACAGATTTCCTGTAAGCACTAAATGAGAGAAGAAATGTAAAGCATATATCACCACCCCTGTGAAATGGTTATCTTAAATATGAGTTATTCTTACTGATGGAAGTATTGGTATAAATATAAAATTGTGCGGTCCTAGAAATTGTATCTACCCAACTAGCCAAGTTCTATAAATGTGTGTGTATTCTATATTGTTTCAGTAGAGAAAGAAAGCAGAGATGGCAAAGATAAGTAAAAGTGGACACAGAATAAAACAGTAAGAATAGATTTTAATCAGTAATAACTACTGCATTAGGGAAAAGAGGTGAGCATAAACTGAGCTCAACCTTGAGGAGTACAGAAATGAATGGGCATTTTAAAAGGAGAACCAGGGAGTAGGGAGAGCAGGGAGTGGGGGCTCAGTAGTCAAACTGAGTTTTCTGTCAATTATCCATTAGGATTCTATCTTTCCATAAGACTGGGAGGTTGAGAATTTGGCAGAAATAAAAAGCAAATTCTTTTGACAAACTTGAGTTTTCTTCCATAGACACTTCAGGTAGGGTTGGAGTCATCATAATTTTGTGGCCTGGAGTTGTTAGAAAGTGTGTTGGTGTTTGTTCAAGTCTTTATTGACCAGGATTGAGGCCTAGTTGAGAATAAGGTTTGAAACAGCCTTACTAAAGTTTTGTCAAGAATTAAATCTTATGGATTAGTAAGAGAAAAAGGAGATAAATATATCTGAGTAAGTACTTTTGAACATTAGATCCATTCCCACCTATGAGATATTAATATTTGATTTTATTTAACTATCAGGTATTTCATTATAAATCTAAACCATATGTGAAAGGCTCTTCTTTTAGACTATGAAAAATATCCAAAATAAATTTTAAGTTGTGATATTTGAACTTCAAAGATAAAGTTGAACTCACTGTGCTAGGTAAATCACATGAAGACCTTCCTTCCATATACCATTTTTTGACTGTATAATTATATCATTTTCTGATTAAGAGATCAAATTTCTCTCAAAAGTGTCAGACAAAACTAACAAAAAGTATGATTTATTTTCGTTATCTTCCAATCAAGAGAATTTTGTTGTGTATGTACAAAACACTTTGGAAAACTTTCAAGCCCAAGAAGAATATACCAAATGATTTTTTTCTCTCTCTAGTTCCAGCCTCCTCACCTTTCTTACCTCCTGCCTTAAATCTACACATTTTCTTCTGTCCACATTGAAATAATCTAATGATGACTCAATCAATTCAAACTGAAATTCTAGAATTCCTCTTTATGTACTTTGACTCTTTTCACAAGCTCAATAATAACTACATAATGGCTATTCTTTTTTATTTTTACAACACTACCCATTTTCTTGGGATGCAAATTCATCTCCTTACTATAAAAATCATGTGTTGCTAATTTGGATAACCCCAAACTTAATGTTTTTAAAAGAAAAATGGGCAAGCTTATATTCCTCATTTCCTTGGAACTTATCTTGCATGTATTCTGTGCAGGAAATGTTATTAAATCGACAATGTTTTCCCAGAAAATTCTTCTTTCCTCTTGGATTTCTTGATTTGTCTTCCTTTTTGACACTTCACAATATCCATTTTTCCTGCTCCCTAAATTCTGGTAAATCTTTGCTTAACCTATGTGCCGATTGTATTGACTGATCCCTATCAAGGTTATTTACAAATTACTATGGAACACTTACAGCTTCTACTAAATCAAATACTAATGGAAAGTACATAATTATGGAATTTCAGAAAATAGGAGCTAAAGTATAAAGGATATTTGGGGAATTATTATACATAACACATCCACCTCTTTCTTTTTTTATAACTAAAGCCTACAACATAAAAACCACAGATCTCATGTATACAAACATCGCCTGCAGCTTGATAAAATGGGCTTAATCATTATAAAAGGCCTCTGCTCAACTCATAACTTGTCCACTTACCTAGATAATCATACCAACTATTTTTCTCCAGATCTTAGTTCTATTCTTTATAAAAATCAGACATATGCTCAGGATTATGTTGCACTAAAAAATGACCCATAAATACCAGGCAATGTAAACACCGTGATAAATAAAATTATGATCTGATAGTGATAATGATGATGATAATTACAATTTTAGTCTTCTTTTGATCACTTCCTATTCACTATTTCCATTTGCCTATAATTTGTATAACATTTTAAGTTCTTAATATATGCATGTTTGCTTTCTTATAATGACTATTACTTTGTTCATTTAAATTATTCATGTTCTACTTTTTATCCTTTGTTTTATTATGTTTATATCCACAGAGACTCAATAAACTCTGGCAGAATGAGATAATACATATAAAAGACACACACACATATACACATGTAATATTTACATACATGTATTTCAAATAGAATTATATATAAATAAAATAGAATTATATAAATAAAACAGCATTTTAGAGTCCTTATGCTTTCCCATATAGGCATAACAAAGGTATTACTAAGTTATTCAATTTATTTATTAGAAAATTTGTTGTTGAGCATTGTGTAATTTTGAGATATTTTGTTGTAATTAAAAAACAAAACCAAAACCAAGTCCCTTAAAATCTGCCTCTAATTATTTTCTTTGGTTCCTAAGCAGGCAGCAAACCAAATTTTGGACACAGATTATTATAAAAATATGGGCATTTTATAGATTCCTACAACCTTGTGGTTATAATATTTTAGAATACTTACATATTACACAAATAAGGATTTTTGTCTAGAAAATTACTATTATTACAATATCCATATTCTCCTAAAATAAAAAAAAAAACAGAGAAGTTTGCTCCCTCAAGACCCAGTCTTTATTGCTCTGATAATAGAAAAATGCTTTTTTTATTAGGTATAAAATTTGCTTCCCTTGGACCAACCAATGTGAAGTATTAGTTCTGCTCTCCAGAGCTCTAAGGTACAAGTCTAATCCATCTTCCACATGACAGCCCTTTACATATTTGAAGACAGCTTGCACTGCTCGGCTAAGTCCTTAATCTATATATTCCTGTGGTTCAACTACATTGTTGTCAGCTCCAGTTTTTTCTTTTCTGACTTCCTATGAGGTTCTTTTCTGTCATTCTTAAGTTTTATTTTGTCAGTGCATAGTTTCAAGACAATGTTCACTTGGAATAATCAATCCTCAAACGAACAAGCATAATATCAAATAGGAGTTATGAAATAGTTGAGTAAGAATATTTCTTAAAAAATCAGTCATCTCATTCCAGCTGCTATGTTACAAAATGTCCCTAACTTAGAGCATGAAATGATAATCATTTAATGAAGTGTATGAGTTTTGAGAGCAAAAATTCTATGGGTGATGTGCATAGGAGGCAGACTGATTCTCTGCTTCCAAATTTCAGAGGCCACATCTAGGTGAACTTAAACAGCCAGGATGATTTGAATGTGTGGAATCATTTGGAAGATTCTGCACTAATACGGGAGGGCCCAGGTTGAGATGACTTAAAGATTGACCTCAGCTGAGGCTAGAGACTAGAGCACATACATATGGTCTCTCCTTGAGGCTTCGTTTTTTCAAGGCCTGGCAGCTAAACTCTGAAAGTGTGCAGAGCAAGCACTCTCAAAACAAGACCAAAACTCATAGGCTTCTTCTAATCTAACCTGAGAAGACATTTAGATTCTGTATCAGCTTTAAATTAAAGGAATACAGCAGCACCATGTTCTGAAATGTCCCTTTCAGTTCCCAAGGGCTTAGCCAGGCTCAGGGAGCTATTAAAGCCTGACCAGGTAGGAATGCCTAGGTAAATATTATCTGGACAATCACTGACTTTTCTCACATATGCTGGGACTATAGCAAATTAGTGTTATCTCTAGAAAACTGCTAAGCAAGTCAAAACAGCTGCTTCTTGGGATGCTGGACAAAGAACAAAGCAGGGTAATTTCAATGCTCCTCTTGATAGGTGACTGACAGAAGAGTGTGTGGTGCAGGAGATATTGTTGGAGTAATTTTGAGAAAATTGTTTGTCTCAGTCTGTCCTCGGGGTACAATTCATAGTCCTCCACTTAAAAAATACACTCACTCACTTCAAAAGACCCCCAGATACTAATCCTCTGAGCATCAGTTCTAGGTCTGGAATTAAGATGATTAGTCAGGTATAGTTTGTATCTCTTTGGGTTCAGTTTTTCTCATGTGGCTTATCACCATCCAAATGCTTGAAAACTAAAGAGACAAGTCATCTTCCTCCATCAACCCAGCACATTAGCACAAACCATGTATGGATTCCTTACAGTAAACAGTAAGTTCTACCATAGAAAGAGGAGAAAGGAAAGGTTCACACCAGTCCCTGTTCCATTGTGGTTTTGTAGTCCATTCGGGTACAAGTTGACAGCTCTGAATGCCTTTTCATTTTGTATTACTTTTATTGTTTTAGGAAAAAAAAATATATATATATATTCATATATATATTCATACACACACACATATATATACACACATATGTGTATATATATGTACAGTTTTCTTATATATCAATTTATAATCCACTCCATTGAATGAAAGCATTATCTACCAATTTCTTTGTGACAATCTTTCTCAACTTTGGACTTCCTATGAGGTAATTATGGGACACATTTAAGGTTACGAGAAGGCTATTCTTCAGGATAGAGCAGCTCTGGAACACACAGAAGTCATTTTGCCTGTGTCAAAGAGTCCATGAGGCATCACTTAAAATGTTTTGAAGGATTTTTAAGGAAAGATTTTCAATCACGCTGTTGGCCATATCTTTACTCAGAGGCCATATTCTCCTGACAACATGTAGATCTGATATTTCCCTGAGTTCCTTTACTAGTTTGAATACAAGTCCTGTATTTTTCAAATTTTCTCTGGTTTGTCTTAAAAATGAACTTTAAAAAAAACTATTTAGCTAATTTCCTCTAATTCTTTGTTACAGTACATAAAGACAACTTCTAAAATTTTCAAAATCCAGAATGAAAATATCCTTAGCAAATCCAACTAGTTTCCTGGAGACATTTTCTATTTTTCATGTTACCTCAGGTGGCAATCCGGCCATGTTTTGCAACTATTTAAGAAGGGTCATGTTTCTTGCAGCTGACTGATATTTATTTTGCATTTTTTAACCCTTCACTGACAGCCATGTCAGTCTTTCAGGGTTATGATTAGGACTCAGTTTCTAAACCAGTGTTAAATATATTCTGTTTTATTTTATTAATTTTATACTTTGAGATAGTAAATTTTGTTCCAATTTTTTTCTTACTGAAAAACAACCTATGCCAATTTAGTGATATAAAACAAAAACTCACATAACATTAACTGATTTATGTGACCAAGAATTTGTGAAGACCTAGGAGAAGATGGCATGTCCTCCTCCACCATGTCTGGGGACTCAGTTGGGAAGAATCCAACAGCCAGGAATTATTTAAGTGGCCCTATGCTAGAATCTCCAAAGGTTTCCCCATGGGGTGTCTGATGTATATGTAGCTTGAAAGGCTGGATTCAGATGAAGATTTTGATTACAGCACCTGCACAGGACCTCTCATGGGATTTGGGCTTTCACTGCTTAGCAGCTGAGTATTAAGAGGAATTCCAGATGAGAACACAAAGCAAGCCTTTATGAGACAGAGGATGAAAAACTAGTTTCAGAAAGTCATCTTGTGCCATTTTAGCCTCACTCTGTTGATTGCAGGTAATTCACTAAGATCTACAGAGATACAAAAGCTGGATTTAGGTTCCAATTTTTGACAGGTAAAGAGGAAGTCTGCATTGCAAAAGAGTTTATAGGTGAGAAATGTTATTGTAATCATATTTATAAAATATGACTGGTAAACTGTCAACCTGTAACTTACCTCCAAGCTTGGCTACTGTGTATTATTTTGAGTATTTTGGAAAAAAAAAATTAAATCAACACAAAAAAAATGATCACACCCCCCCCCCAAAAAAAAACCCACCCACACCTGAATTGATTTAACTGTGTAAATTGTTATATAATGGGAATTTGAATTACTGTTCAAATTAGCATTGAATCAAGTACAGATTCCATAATAAAAATACTAAGAACCCTATTACAAGTTCTCTAAAGAATAAACATCACTTCCATAGATCATTCAATGTAATGATTCTACATTAGAGATTTTTGTTTGTTTGTTTGGTTGGTTGGTTGGTTTTTAGTTTTTTATGTTATATTTTTTTGTTTTTTTAACAAATGAATTTGGTAATAGCAATGTGAATTGTAGGCCAAATTTTGGGTAAGCAGTTTGTTTTAGTGATATCTACTTTAATGAATAGCATGAAATTAAGGTAAACTGAATTAATTTTTCAGAGTAAAGAAAAGAATGGAGAAATAATTGTCATCCTACCTGTTTTGGTCATGTGAAACAATAGATCTCTTGGTGCAAAGAAAACTTAACTTATGTGAGTAGTCCCACAATATAGTCAGTTCTCTAATGTGATCAAAATATCCCTTTGACCCGACACTCATGTTATCCAAAAAGCTCTGTTTCCAGGAGTCCATATGACCAGAATCCAATTATGTAACCCCTAATCATTCTGCTCACCTTCTCTAACATTCCAATTAAAACTTCTTAAAATGTACTAATAACCTCTGGTCCTTTGGATTCTCACTCACTTTCATCTACTTGAGTCTTACCTACCTAGTTAATTTTCCCTGAGTCTTCATTACAACAGCTCATTTACAAACTCCCCCAGTCCAGATGATTTCCCCACACCTCCACTACACTTCCCAAGAAACACTTGGTTAGGTGCAGCAGTCTGGCTGGGCACAAATAACCCAGCCGCCACAAAGCACTTGTATGCTCAAACAGGAAACTTTATTGCCCGAACTCCACCAGCACTCCTTGCACACTCCCAGGGAACTCTCTCTCCTCTCCCGGGCTCCGCACTTGCACTCCCTCGTCACCCCGTGAGAACTCCACAGGAACTCCAAAGTAGCCTGCGCCCAGGCAGCAAGAGCTGCCCTATTGTAGGACAGTAAAGGTCAAATATACAATTGAATACACAGCTTAACATAACTATCATCATCTCAATGGCTCACTGGTCACCTCTCAACTACTCCCTTCTGGCAGAATGCCATGGGTATCAGTATCCAATTCGGCTGGCTGTGGCCCTCAACAGTTAGGAGTGTTGAAAACAGCTAACTGCCTACTCTGTGTAGGCCACTTTCAGTTTAATATTGCTAGAAAAAGGGAAAACACAGATAAATCCTGAAAGAAAATTGTGTGTTCTGAATAGATTTTATTTTGCCTTGACTAAAGTCATGGTTGAACAAAAGTCACAGGTTTCAAACTTCAGTTAGTAAAAAAATAAAAAAAACAACAACAAAAAAAAACAAAAAGAAACCTAACAGGAAATTTTAAACAAATAAGCTGGTGACACAATGTTTTGATAATATTGAATTGTGGACCAGTTATTAATATTTGATTAAAAAGATAAAGAAGGAAAGTCATGAATATTCACAGATCTGTAACTGAAAGTTTTAAGTTAAAACTTCATGTTTTGTAACTTATCATGATAAAGTTCAATTTCTACCTAAATGGGGTTACAAAAGGAGACAAAGTGCCTCTCCCTCAAATGCTAAAATAGCAACTGTGGAGAGCGATGACTTGAATTCTTGTGTCTCTGTCTCCTCATGGCTGCATTGTGCTGGCATCTTCCTATGGAAAGGTGCACATCAAGATGGCCCAGTTGCTATGGTGACAGCTTCCTGAAGAGGTTCTGTGCAAAGGTGCAACACCATATCAGTAGGGATCTTGAGCTCCCTCATCAACTCCCAAATGTTAGAGAATTCTGAGCATAACAAGATAACTCAAATGTCTCTACAATCCTGCATCCTTCAGATTGCCTGCTTGCTGAAACTTTCCCACAAATAACCTTTTGATGAAATCTATATAATAAATGTGTTGTACTATCTGAGACATTCATCCTCCATCAGAAGTTGATGTCCCACTTTACCCTAGCTCTCTATGTGTTCTATTTTCTTTTCTCAATCCCCTATTGCCCCTTGTGGGTGTTTTCTGAATTAATGGTCAGCTGAGAGACAGGGCCATGGCAATTGGTGCCCAAACAGGGACATGAAGTCCAGGCAAGCCACCTGATAGACTATTTGTTTTAAGAAACTTTTTTTTCACCCTAAGTTTGAAACAATTTTGGCATAGAAGAATGGTTTCAACAATAATAGTTGGCCATTGTCTGTAACATGGCTGATATAGTTTAAAAGATTTCGTGTTTTAAGTTAGGATTGTACCTAAAGGTAATTTTACTTGCTCAAAAGAGTACAGTTTACATTTAAAATGATAATCTATCAGTTTTCTCCTTATATTACTTCTGAGTAGCATTTGAACACTGACAAATCCACTAATATTGATGTATTTTATGAATTCAGCATTGATGTCACCATGTTCTACAGGTTGGGCAAATAATTTTCAAAATGTTTATGTGTATTTAACATATCAAAATATTCATCAACCTAGTTTTTTGAATCTTGAGAAGATTAAATTTTATACATCCTACTCATATGAAGAGGAAATCTATGCTCCTCGAAGGTAAAACCACATGGAAAAGAATCAAGATGATTCAACTGTGGCTCCTGACACCAACTGGGTTGTCAACTACAATAGTATCAAGTGATGACATCCTAGGTACTCACTGGCTGAATGCAATATTCAGCCACATCATTACAGCTCAGAAGAGCTGCTCAGTTGTCTCACAAAACTACAAACTAAACAAATGGCTTCAACTTAACGGCTACAGTAGTTTTTATGCATTTTGTTATGTGTCATAATCTAAAATGGCATTTAGATATGATTAAAAATTGATTGCAACTATAAAAAGTAAAGTTATATTGCACATACATCTTAATTCAAAAGCATTTTAGCCATATTATTCACTGTACGGGGTGGGGTGTTTTTATGTGCCTGATGTTTGTGGGAACTTGAATTTTTCTCCTTCTTACAAAATAAGCTATTGATTTTGGTGGGTGGGCGTACTGAGAGTTGAGAAAATTTCATAGTAAGACTGATGCAGATGAATGCAGGCCTATAAACAATAACATCCTGCAAACAACCTGCAGCAAATAGAGTTGAGGAAAGCAGAAGTGAGAGTCCATGGAGTGATCTCATTAGTGCTTCACACACAGTAAATGTGCTCACTGTTGAAATGAGTTTGATATGATATATAAATGAAGCAATTTAATTTGAAAAAAATGGTCTTAATTTTATAACATGACCACAATAATCATGTTTTTTAACCTTTGTGTAAAAACAAAGTTAAAATCCCAAGATGCCTATCCACAAAGATTATAGCACATTCAGATCCATTATGACACAATAAATTTCTTCCTTATTTATGTTTCCAACATCCGAATTTTTCTTAAAATATGAAGTGATTACAAACTAAGGAAGTGAGATATATGCATATATAAATAGAAAAGAAAACAATATAGATTTATTTATTATCTGTTATGAGCTATTTGTTTTTTTCTAACACCATTTCATTCAAATGTGAATGACTGACTAAGGAAATGGAACATAAGAAGAGGCACTAGCTCCTCTTCTTATGTTAATATATATTATACATTAATACATAAATATTAATTAATACATATTAATACATATATATTAATACATAAATATTAATTAAAGCAAAGAGTATATAACAATGCTTAAGAAAAGGAAGGTAGTGTTTACTATTTTCTAGACCTTGTTTAAAGTGCACTAAATATAAATCATTCACACTTGAGGTTTTGTGCCAATACAAAGAAGTGGGTATTATTATTTTACATCATGAATCTGAGACAGAAAAGCATCTGATGGTCACTAGGTATTAAGTGGCAATACAGATTAGAATCTTGGCATTTATTTAAAAACAAATATATCAAAGGCCAATTTATTTTTTCCTGCATGGAGGGAATGAGCAGGGAATTATTTATTTAGAGTCAAACAGTAAGTGAGCTCAAAGAAAAATTACTTGATTCCTTAAGTTGACAGTTAATGGCAACAGAGCCAGATATAGGTCTTACTCTTTCATTATGTAGGTCTCTGGAAATTTGAATCAAGCAAGTCAAAAGATTAGAATTTACCCCAAATTAGAAATTTCTCTGCTTCATTTCTTAGTTTTTGATGTCCTACATCAGTACCTTTCTAAAGTCACCCTGTGAGAAGGGCACTGGTATCCTTACTTTACAGAGAAAGGAACTAACACTCAGAGGGGCTGACACATTTCCTACATATCATTTGTATATAGGTTTTCTTACTCCAATGGGACTGGTACTTCTCTTATGTCATCTTATATAGTGTTATCATATGAGTCAATTAAAGAACTTTGAGGTAAGTGACCCCCAAAACAAGTTTCATACATGATCCCTTCTTCCCTTTATTTTCTGAGTTTAGATGCATGAATGTCTCATGTTTTCATAATTGCCTACAACTGCAAGGGAAAATGCAAAGTAGAGAATTTATGTAGAATACTGGTGTGCATGTAGTTTTGACTTTCCCTTCTTCTGTTACAGAATAAGCTACTTGCCTTCCAGCAATATTACCCCTAATTATACTAATAGGAGTGATCAAATTAAATTCCTAGATATTAGTGCTGGAAATTGACTATTCTTGTTGGCAATCACTAAGGAACTTATACCACATTTGGTACTAATTTGCTGGTGCCTCTCAAAAATAACCTCTAATGTCTAGTATAAATTAATTTTGTGAAATGTTTTTACATTTGGGGAATATGGATGAAATATTTAGGTCAATTATAAAGGAAATTTAAACTTCTAATGCTTCAGATTTTCTTTTTTCTGCAGTTATTTGAATTTATAAATAAATGTGACATTTGTGAGTAAGGGCTACTGGTATTTTTGCTCTTGTATGCAGTTTTCTTTTAAAGTGGTTTAAAGTAGGGAGTATAAAAGGAATATATAAATATTAATTAAAGAAAAGTTTTAAATGATGAAACATAGCAGCACAGATTACATGACTGATAAGAACGGCAGGATTTTGGTAGCTGGGATGTGGCTCAGCGGTAGAGCACGTGCCTCCCAAGTTTGAGGCACTGGGTTTGGTCCTCAGCACCACATAAGAGTAAATTAAAAAAAAATAAAGATAAATAACGATACTGCATCCATGTCTAACTAAAAAATATTAAAAACAAAACAACAACAAAAATAATTGCAGAATTTTGTGTGCCCAGGTCTATAATATAACCACAGATTTAATGAGCATGTGTCTCCCAAGTATATGCAAGAAAAAAAACCACAATGTAAACAAATATTTGGGAAGTGATATATGAGACATAAAAAATAAATATGAGAGGGAGACAGAGTAAAGAGATAAACATTCTTACTTGCAAGACTTTTGGTAGGAAAATTTGAGTTGAGTCAAAGAATGGGTTGGATGACATGGGAAGAAATCTTAGTTCAACTAAAGGGAAGAATATAAATAAGGCAAAAGTGCAACAAAGTTCTTGATAGAATAGGATCCTATTCTGGTTATAATTATATGGAAATTTCTTCACAAATTCTTTTCAATTCTACTACATTTAGGAAATGGAATTGCCATCTATAAACATAAGCTTTGCATGGAAATCATGACTGATCTCTTGAAAAATTTTTAGCCATAAAAAAAAAACCCTTGAAGACAGAAAATACCAGCATTGCTTTCTCTAAATATGAAATTTGGGGATATGGGGGAAGTTTATACTCTTTTATATTGATTGTGAGCATTTTAGCACCAGACTCTTTGAAGATGATAGTTTTAATGGATTTTTATAATTTGAGTAAGGTAAAGAAGAAAGTGAAGATTCCAATTAAATTAATTGAAAAGACAGATTCTAAGAAAAAAGAAAAGACAACAAACAAGAGACAGGGAAAAGGAGCTATTTAAAATATTTTAAGCAAAACCTCAAGTATTTAGTCAAAAGGCTAATGTGGTAATTGCCAGCAATTCACTAAAGTGTCATTTTTAATGGTTTATACTTAAAAACACTTCATTTGCCAAAAGTTAAAAATGTATTCTTATTTCTAAAATGTTATGATTCAAATAATAAAGGGCTTTACCTTGGTCTTGCTGCATTTAGTTCAAATGAAGAATATTTAAAGTTTTCTACGTGATTTATCACTGTGTGACAGTCAATTTTTGAAGAGTATTGTACTGAAATAACTTTTTCTCCACCTTCAATTTGAAGATGGTCTCACCTACTACCAATACTTACAGGATAAAAAGTACTATATCTGACAATTTTAGCAAAAATTTGTATATGGGAGGTACTTAATTTCACACGATTTCTATAATGTGGCTACCATAGCATCATGCAACTAAATATTAATAACTAAATTAGACACTTTTGTGCACTTAAAATATACAAATCCTATTCTAAGCACATTAACTATATTATGTAAAGCTCAAAATAAAATCTAGACTCATACTTTTTCTAATTTCATAAACAAAGAAGTTGGTGATTTACAGGGTACCTGCAGATTTCCCAAGGTCATCGCATAATAAGAAGATGCAAACTACTGATATTTTATTCTATCAAAATCTGTAACTCTAGGTGAGGTCTAGAAATTGTACTATGCTTATGTCATTTCTGAATAACCCTAACTCTATGAATAACCTACCTATCTAAGCCTCAGACCTGATCAACAGTCAGAGTTATGCTACTAATTTTAATTCTTCTCTTGAAGTTTTAGAAATTATTCTCAAGATTGGGGGTGTAGTTCAGAGATGGGACACTTACCTTGCATGGGCAAAAGCCATGGGTTTGGTTCCCAGGACTGCAAAGGAAATAGAAAAGTAAGTAAATAGAATAAAAATAAACTTTTATTGAGGTATAGTTTACATGTAGTGAAAGACACATATATTACTTAAAAATCTAAACAAAAAAATGTATCCCACACCCATATTAATATGCAGAATACTCCATCACCCCCAAAATAGTCTTAGTACTTCAGACATTGCTTTCCTATTCTTGACTCAAACTCATCACTCATTATTTTTATTTCTTTCTCCACAGATTAATTTGGCTTATTCTAGAACTTGTCTTAAATGTGTTCGAAAAATATGCATTACTTTCTGTTTCTCTGGCTTAGAAGCTTTTGCTTTTGATACAGGTTTTTGCTTACATTTGTAGATGGTTCCTTTTATTGCTGAATATGATTCCATTGTAAGACTAGTAACAGTATTTTAATCCGTATTCCTGCTGATAGACTTTTTTTTATATTTTTTTTTGTTTCTTGGTTATTATGAATAAAGAAGCTGTGAATGTTTGGTGTAAGTTTTTTTTATAGACATGTTTTTCATATCAGAAAGTAAAATTACTGGTTCCCAGCATAGGTATAATTTTAACTTCAATTATAAATTGTCAAATAAAATTTTGAAGCTATTTTATCATTTTATTCTCCCTGCAACAATGAAGATCATTCTGCATCTTTGCCAAGATTTGGTATGATCATCTCTTTTAAAATTTTAATAGTGCTGTGCACACCTACTCTTTCCTATAAATGTAATATCAGAGGGTAACATTTCCTTCCTTGACCTTGTTTTTATTTCCCCCTTTATCTTAGGATACCTCTAGATACTTTTAAATTAAGGTCTGAAATTTGTAGCTTTTTTTTTAAACAAACAAAAATACTTTATAGGAGCCTTATCCATGTGGTGGGAAAGTGTCAGGGGAGGTGAAACAATGTAGAGTCTTACGATTAGGTCTTTACTAAGACTGAATTGGGTATTTCCCTTCCCTGGGGTTGAATGGGCTCTGGTAAAATAGTTTTCTTTGAGAGCAGGCCTTTTGAAGGAGACCAGAGATCTCTGGGCATATTATAGAATGATTACTTTTCCCCTCCTCTGCAAGTAGTGCAAAAGAATTTTTCTCCAGTTTTTACCCTAAAAACAGGCTGGACTCTTGGAGCTAAAATCTTCAAGACATCACTGCCTTTCCTCTCCAGATTGGATCTCTTTTGAGTTTTAAATTTCAAATTAGTTCATGCTATACCTTCAGCAATTTTTTAATGCTGGTTTACTTTTTTTTTTTTTTTTTTTTTTTTGGTACCAGGGGTTGAACCCAGGGGCACTTAACCACTCAGCCACCTCCCCAGCCATTTTTTTTTTTTTTTGAGACACTCAATGATCGTTTAAAACAGGACAGTGACTTCCGTTTGACTTCTGTTCCTTGTAAACTGTGATTCTCTCTATTTGGCTCTCTTCAATTTGGGGGAGCCAGCAATTTGCTCTGTGACCTCAATTTGCTCTGCGACCTCAATTAGGAGTTACTAATTTTTAGTTTGCTAAGATTTTTCAAGTCATGAATGATAGTAATGATGATCTACAGGTTTATTACATGCCAGAATGGAAACTAGAATATCACAGTTGGTGCTATTGTGAATACACTGTTAATTATTATTACGTAAAATAATAAAATATATAATCAGTGGCATTTATAGAATTGCTCTTCTGAAAATTGTAATACTTTTAAAAAATACTTCAAAGATGAGAATATGGTAGAAAAATATTTTCATTAGCATTGATATTAGTGTATATTATTCTATAGGTAGGTGATATATAGATCTAAGTGTGGTATTATGATAGAGGGAGGCAATTATTATTTTATGAGTAGTGAATTAATCACTTAAAGTTACTATACTATAGAGCAGCAAAGCAAAACCTGCACTAGACAATGTTGAACAGGCAAGGATGATTTTATTTGAGGATACTGCAATAGGGGAGAAAGACTGATCTCAGCTCTACTGAAGGAAAGGGTTAGATTGTTTTTTAAGAGTTGATGTAGGGGACCTCATAGATCACTTGTGTTAGCTGTATTTACATAGAGAAAAAAGTGAATTTTCTTTTATCTTCACGATAACAGGTACTTTTGCAACTTGGAGTAAGTGCCTACTGCTTATGGAATTTAGGCTCCTCCCTTCCACAAGCCTGGGACAGGGGCAGTACCTTCCTGGGTGATTATATCTCAAAGAAACATTAATGGGACCACAAGTAAAGTATTCCTGGATTGTAAAACTAGTAGGAGGTTTTTAAAGATTTATAACTTGAAGTGACAGAGAAAAGATTTACAATTATATGTTTTCTCAACTAAATGAGTGAGCTCAGAGCCGCGAATCAGGAAAAAGACTATCAAATTTGAGTCAAGTGGAGGGAAATGTTAAAGTACATTTGTTCAATAGTCAAGGAAACCAAGACTTCTGGTTTTACAATAACTATTTCCTATCATTCAATACAGCTGCTTTTCAATGACTTGAGCCCTACATTCAAAGCCAGAATAATTATTCTTTATCAAGCTGGGGACTTAAAGTACCACTTTTATACTTAAAAGATATTTTATTAGAAAAGACATTTGAAAAAAAATCTAAGTATTGCAAAAATTTAAAGTGCAAATAGTGTCACGTAGCTGAATTCCATGTATACTAAAATTTCAAATATTAATTTATTTAAATCATTAAAAGAGTAAACAGTTTGTCACTAATATAATTAAGGGGCATATTTAATTCTTTTTTGTTACAGCTTCTGACCTTAAATTTTATTAACCAAATTTTTATGAAAAAACCCTCCTAACAATAATGATAAGGCAGTTATGATGTATTAGCAAGTTACATGACTAATCAAAAATAACGGTTTAATAAGATGCTTAACTTCAAGGATTTAAAAAGGCACTGGGATAAAAATATTTAAAAAAAATATTGCTCCAGTGATTAGAATTCCTGAGGCAATTTTTGAAATATTTGAGGTCTATGTATAGCTGCAAAGATAAAATCAGGTTGGGAGTGATGACACACTGCAGGACCCACTTGTTGATGAGAGGCCAGGTAGGTTATTTTTTCATGGTTTTCATTATATCATCTTCAAATAAGGCTGAATTTCCTCTTATTTTACCTTTATTGAAAAGTTCCATTTCTTCTTGGCCTCTGCCTTCAATGTGAATTTTTCTTTGAACTTATTTCTAAGCACAGTACTACATTGCTGAGCACACACAAAATAGGCAAAGGTTTACACAAAAGCAGGTATTGTTGTAATCAGAGATAATTGCTATAGCAGCAACTGGTGCAAGGTGTAAATGGAAGGAATAAGATGTAGAACTCACTGCAGGAGGCATTCAAATAAGGCACATCCACCAAGGCATTCAAATAAGGCACATCCACCACCTTCCCTTGAGGGAAGGAGAAGCAGAATAATGATGGCAATATTCTACCATTAAGAAGCAAATATAAAAGTATAGGGCACTGACAGTCACTGCAAAAAACAAGCAATTTGGTAGAGTGCTGTGTTCAGCAGAGGTTAGCTGGGAAAGAAAAGAAGACAGAGGAAATGTAGGGAATGTGAACCATGCTGAATGCTTTCAAGAGGAAAGACAAACAATGAATTTTCTTAATATAACTAATGTTAACAGAAGTTTGGAGTGTTCAATTGGAGACTGGAAAAAGGGACATTTGGAGAAATATAAAGAGAGGATTAGCAAAGAGAAAAGTATCATAATAATCTGGGTAAAAATACTGAGGTTTTATATTCCCAAACTTACACTTATTTTAGATATTGAACTGTTGATTAAATATAGGTAATGATCCATTCAGGCTTCTTTACGAGAGACTAGTTGCCAGTAATTCAAGTGCACATCCTTTGTTAGATTCTAGGGGGTGGGAGTGGGGGGAAGAAACAGCATCTGATGTAGCTCTGGGTATCATGGTATAAAAAATGGAATAGAAACGGCTACTGTACAAAGCTGAGTTTGCCTGTCAAAGATGAGGTTCTAAAAGAGATAAATCATGTACAGCACTGAAGAATTTTGAAAGAAGACTGTTCAAGAAAACCTCCATTTTTGAAATGTAACATTAAAATGTTACTGTGATGACTTTCATAATATCTTTGGTTTAATTCTAAATAGCGTTTCCCTTTGCTTCAAATAATTTAATTAATAGCATTGATTTTATATAAATATCTATTAGTTAATTATGATATATATATATATATATATATATATATATATATATATATATATATATATATATATGAATGATTGTATATACTCCTAGGAAAGCATTATTTTGTTTTAGATCTTAGGGAAAATGATTTGTCTATACTTAACAATTTACTTTCTTATTTAAACATGTATTTACCATTTTAGTTTATCTTAGGAAAGAGATAAAAGACATCTATTTCAATTATTTTTGTAACAATATTAAGATGTAATGTCAAAATGAACAGTAAGATCCATATCAGAAAAAAAAAGAATATAGAAATAAAAATTGGGCAGAGAACAAATAAAGGACATCTAGACATTTTTAAATGACTATTTCAAATTACTTGTAATCTATCATTTTAAGTTTATATTTAACTTATAATTAAATTCTCAATTTAGTTTATTATAAATTCCTTGTTAAATTTTATTTTTTAACTTTCTAAATTTGCAATTTACTTTTTCAGAGATTTTTACTTTCCAAACCTGATCTTTAAAATTAAATATCTTTCAAAAAATAATGTATGTTAAAAAGTTCAATATTAAGAACCTAACATATAAATTAAAAAAGATTTTACAGAAATTTTTCCAAATACATATTCAATGCAATGTTCAAGAGATAAATGATGTTTTTATTTTGTTTTAAGAATGACTGTTTAATAAAATAAGACTTTGAATTGACATTTTAATTTAGTAATTTCACTTTATTGAAAATAAGCTCTCCTGAAGTTTATTTTTAGTGCATCATACCTGTGAAGAAAAGTCACTGAATTTTATCAGCTGGAGATGATATAAATAAATTTTTAAAAGATTTAAAAATTTACTCTTTAGTTTTCACTACACGTAAATACGACCTAGAAGATTCATCTCCAGTTTCAAAAACTGTCAGGGCTATGTAACAAATAGTTTTGAAGTTAACAATTTCTACACTACATCATTCATTTGAATACTTTTCCAAGGGGAGATAATGAAGATGTTAGATTATAATCATCTCTCCTCTTCTATAGCACTTCATTACTTTGCTTTTCTACTGTTTCTGCATCTGAAGGGTTTCATGTTAAGCTCCAATCCTGGTCTCTATTCTGTGTTAGCTTAGATCTAGGAAGAAAAAAAAAGTTAAGTGAAGAAACCCTCAGAAGTATTATGATAGTTCCAAGGCCCCAGAAGAGCTAATTGCTTCTCATTGCCTAATGCCTATCTCTGAGATATTTATTCTTCTCATCCAAACTTGGATTCAATGTGAAACACGAACATAATGAAAGACATCTAGAAGCATGTTCACTTCAATATATCGTCTGATAGAAGATGCCACCCTGGCCATGTTCATTTTGGACATAGACATAATGAATAAACTCTGCAAGATTAATGAGTCCCAGATCTGCTGTACAACACCCTGCATATAGTTAGTAAGATTGTGTTGTTCACTTAGAATTTGCTAAAAAGATTAGGTTGGATGTTAACTGCTTTTACTGCAATTAAAGAAAAATATACTTTTGGCTTAAAACAAGGAATGAGGCTCTCAATCTTACATTCCTATATAAAATTAAATTATCCTGAATTTGCTGTTCAATTTTGAGTTATGAAGCAGTACAAGTATTCTGTATTGCAAAGCTGTAATAATTGGCACTTAATAATGTATTGAATTTCAAGACCTTTTGAATAGAAGCTAAACATCATGATGACAATAGTATATAATAGCACTGTATATGTTAGTATATTTATACACAAAATGTATATACACAGGTGAAGCTATGGAAATAGGGAAGTTCATCTAATTATGGATTAAATATAAATTCTAAGGAGTTAAAATTTTTATTCCTCCCCAAACTTATAAGAGAGGCAATGACCAAATTTTTCTTGAAAAGAAAAAGCCATTACTGCAACAATATATCTCAGTTTAATCTAAATAGTTCTGCTTTAAATTATGTTCATCATTGTGAATCTGAAAAACATTGCAAGACAAAAATTAATATATGAAAAAAACTTCAAAGATCAATGAGAGGGGAAAAAAAGATGTCCTCAACCTTTTTTGTAGACCTAATATTTTAATGCCTTGAGCCATCCCTTTCAATTATAAACACATCATATCCAGGATAAAAAATAAGAAAAAAAAAAAACTAAGATGTTTTTAGTTTAAAAATAGTAGTAGAAAAAATACATTGTATTAATGCCATAAATCATAGAAATATGTTTGAAATATTAGCATAGATATACATTTTTGAAAAATAATTATAGTACCTAAGTTGATATATAAAATAATACAGCTAAGTTGCATCTGTTCATTAAGTTGAGTACACTGGGAAATTCAAACTTAATATCACATAAAATATTTTATCTGATAAAGCATTATGTTTCTATTATTATCTCTGTACACTACATAATTTATAATTTTATCTTTATATTTAAGGTCAATATGATCTGCTTGAAGCATTGGTAGGTTTAATATTCTATAGAGCACCTACACAGTTTTGTGAAAAATCAATGCCACCAGCATTCAGGTCAAATTGGAGCATGGAGTTCACACTTTGATCATCCTCTCTGTTCTAAACACATAATAATAATTGATAAAATATTAAAAAAAGAAATCCTAAAAGGCACAGCTGGGCTCAAATAAAAGGTAAAAAAAATCTATGTACCAGTTATAGAATAAAAACACAGAATAATGAGCTGGGCTGAAGCTGCATGCTTACTGAGATAGGTCAAAAAGAAGGCAGTGTTGGCCAGGAGTACAGCTCCTGCAGGGAAAATGGTACTAAAATAGTTTCAGGTAGAGTGGAGACTCTGTGCTGAGCTAACCACAGGCAGCCAGAAATGTGATCTGGACATATTCCACAAACTTGCAAATGGAAACAGAAATTTTAAAAAATAAGGTGACATAAAACACACGTGCCTGGGTCTACAGATGGTGAGAAGCTTCAACACAAGGAAGTGTTGAAGAGGATAGAGAAGCCTCCCAACCAGGAGTTGGATCAGTCATAGACTTGCTTTATGAGTGTAGCTGTCATGTTTCTTACACAACCTCAGAGCAGAGAATTGGAAGTTTACAGAAGACTTGGTTCTTGGTTGTGAGCCTGGAGGGTTGAGTGGAAACAACTGAAATACTGCTAACAATCAAGGAAGCCACCCCAGAATGGAGCAAATTCCAACTTCCTCAAATTTCAATTTCCACTTAAGAACACAAACCATCTAAAATAGTTCAATGTAAAAATAGGTAAAATATTGTAAAGTGGAATGAAAATCTTTCCCTTCAAGTGAATTTTATACAAAGTTGTTACAAAGACTTATTGTGAGAATATTTGGAGAAATATGATTGCATAAATTCCACTTTTAAAAAGAATTACCTTCTAAAGTAAAACAAAAAAGGAAAACAGAAAAGGAAATATTAAATAAGAAATCTCAAAGAGGAAATATTGAAATGCAACATGTGAGGACAAGTTTAGACTGGAAACATGAATAATGTTTGATAATAATGTTTGCACAACTCATAAAAATCAGCTGAGAGAAAAATGGCAATGTAAATACAAACACGAACAATAGTTTGGAAACCTGGGGATTGATTGCAAGACTCTGCTTTTAAATTATACTTGTTCTAGAAGAAAATAAAACAGTAATAGTATAAAAGTATTAGTTAAGATAATGATAGCTAACTTTTTTTTCAGAATTGCAGTGTTCTTATTTTGAAAGAATAATCAGAATATTAATAATATAAATAAAAGTAATCCAGTCCATTACCATAGTGTTAAGACAGCAAAACATCAAGGAAAAAAAGAAACAATGAAAATCTACATAATGGATATACTTGTGGAGGAACAGTTACTAAACTGATATTAGATGTCTTTGCTACTTCAGTCAATACTCAAAAATGATGCTACTGTATCTTTGGTTTACTGTTAAAATACACATGACCACTCAGAAATTTATACTGAGCTAAACACCCATGTAGTTCTGAGAAGAAAAAAATATATAAATATTTGGAGACAAAATTAAGAAAGTTATTGTTGAATATTAGTGAATATTGGAATATTAATATATCTTAAGACCGAAAACCCTTACTAAACTGACTCTATAATGACTACCTTTGGCAAAAAGAAGTAAATTGGGAAATATAAAAAAAATAGAACATGAAATTAAAAATAATAGTAGATCCCAACAAATAATCAAAATGTAAACAAACCATATTGACAATGGTCTTTTATAATTTAACCATGTTCTTGCATCAAAAATAAAAGAAAACCTGAGACTTCGTATGAAACATCAATGCAGGTGGGTGGCCCTAATGCAGATAGCACTCATGTTCAGTAGTTGCTTCAGTAAGGCCCTGGACAGTATCAGAAGCTAAGTGGGAATACTAAATGTGTATAGACTCAGAGATGTGTAAAAAGACTTAGAGATCTATAAAGTGTCTTGCAACATCAAATCAAGGAGCTCCTAGGAACTTATCTTCAGAAGATCCAAAATACCCAAAGATGATATTAAACACTAGGCACCTGCACTTCACTTTGAAGATGAGTTTCTGAGTACTAAATCAATAGTGCTGATATTTAGCAGCATAAAAAGAAAGACAGATAGCCATGGAGGTTGCTAACTGTCTAAGTGGGTAGAAAGCTGAAATTACTATATAGCATAGCTTATTTCAACACATTTCACTATGTTTCATATATGCACTTTTTAAATATAAAAGCCATTGTGTAATATGTACCTGTAAAGCATTTGAAATGTGGTTAATGTGAATGAGCACTGAATTTTAATTTTATGATACACATGTGTCTAGTGGTGACTATAATATCATTGTTCATTAAGAAAATCTAATAATATTTCACAAACCATGCTCACGAAAAAAATATCATTTTAATTTAATGAGTTGCAGCAACTATCATCAACTGGATAAATTTCAAATAATGGTGAAATAATGAAAGACATGACTATATAATGTCATCTAAAATATAAATACCAGAAAACTACTTCCATTTAATATTTGGCAGTATAATAATATGTATTAAATATGCTTGAGAAAAACACTGCTGATGGTGTTTAAAAACAGGTAGGCTTGGAAAATATTGAACAGGTGGGTGTTTATACTATTTCCACCTTAATAAGACAATCAAAAATTATGGTTCAATGTTAAAATTTTTATAACTCTATGTAATGTACATGTGTGTGTTGAGTTTTGTTATCAGTATATCTTTTCCTGCTAAGTGTAATGTACATGTGTGTGTTGAGTTTTATTATCAGTATACCTTTTCCTGCTAAGTGGTATAAGCTTTGCCCATGGGTGGAAGAAAGGAAACCAATTTCAGTGTTACCATTTGCTCACACAGCTATGGATTTTCTCTCTGAGGACATGTCAGGCAAGCACATTATCATTCAGGTACACCTCCTGCCCTTTGTATTTTGAGGCAGGATCTCATTAAGTTGCCAAGGTTGACTTTGAACTTGCCATCTTCCTGCCTCAGCCTCCAGAGTAGCACCATCGTGTATCCTTTTTGCCCCATTTCATTCCTTATATTATTGGATGTTTGTTGAATTTTGACAGAGTACATTAGATACAGAGAAACTGAGTAAAACTGATATTTAATATTCACTACTGGCGAATAAAGACTTTGTTTCACTTAAAGTCTGATGTACATTACTTGTTAAATAGTCACCTAAAATTCAGCATAATTATTGACTATAGAGTGATTATAGATTCGTGGTTCAAATTACTTTTCATTTTCTTCATTTTCACGTCGCTGTGTCTTGTGATCTCCATAGGAAAGACTTGCTGATTAAATGAAGAATTTGAGTTGAGAGGAATCAAATTGTAATACAAATAGGTTAGGATCCAAATTTGATAACTACTAAAATGAAAAAAAAAATGAATATCTGAAAAAAAAATTGAGGTGCTTATCTGTGGTGAGGAAAAGTCTCAATAGAATTTAGTACTGATTACCCCTTGGAAGCGTTTTTTCTTTGACTTCCTGTAGAATTTTTAGTATATCAATACCAGAGGAGTAAAGGTAAGAAAGGAAAAGAAATTATTAATAGCAATATTAAAACAAACTTCATTCTAGCCTCATTTTTATTTCATAATGTTTTACATAAGCTCTTGCTGAAAAAATTTTAACACCCTCAAAAATAGCAATTTATGTTTGCTCTGAGAAAAATGGCAGTAGTTCAAGATATCTCAAGATTTTGAAAAATATTTTCATTTTATCTAAACAAATATAAAAATGTAATATACAGCAAATAAAAATATCATAGTTCTTTAAGCAATTAATATAGTTCACTTTCCTTTCATTGTTCTTACTCGATATATTCTCAGAGAATAAGAAGCTGAATGTTTTTCCCTCAATAAGGTTTGCATGAGGACCATCATTCCAGAGATTTAAGCCCCTTAGAATTAAGAATATTCCTTTCATTAAATGAATTTCACACAGAATTTTCAGGAACAAATATTTTTCCTTGGTAAATGTCAAATTCCCCAGAGTAAAGTGCTAACGTGGACTTCTTTTCCTCATTACTGATTTCAATCCAGAGAGATTTTTTATATGCACACCCAGGGCTTTCCTCAACATGCTCTGCCCCGAGGAGGCACTTATAGCAGTTAACCCTCTTACTTACCTTCACAAGAAATAGTCTCTTCTGCTTCTCGGGGTGAAACTGGCTTCGCCTGTGGAGACTCTCCTGAGGCCCTGGGTTTTCTGTGGCTAAGGCAGACCATCAACCCATGAAGCGATATCAGAGCTGGTTCAGATAGCAGGTATGGCAGTTCTCAAGGAAACTGCTCCTCCTCTCTGCTATTTTTTTAATATGTAAAGATGATATGCTAACCCCTGTTTTTTATTTCTTGTTTCATTTCTCCGTCAATTCAAATTTGGATGGGTAAGAGAGACACTATTTAATGTGAATTATTTTTAAGATTACAGTGTGAATAATGGTTAAATCAGAGAACTGAGTCATGTAGTCTTGGGGTTGAATTTATCTATGCCTTATGTCATCATTTTGGACAAATCAGTTTCTCTCAGCTTGATTTCTCACCTATGAATGAGAAGTAGTAAATATATTATGTACTATAAGAATTTACCAAAGTATGTATATATACTAATAACAAATATTGTTGTATAAAATGTAACTATATACAGTAGCTATAAAACAATACACAATAGTTCTGTGTATTGAAATTATAAGAAGTGAGCTTTTTTACATGAATATATGATAAAACATTTAACACATTTAAGAGAAAAGTGATTGCATTTATATGATCTTAACATATGTAGAAACCTTAGTAAAAAAATTATACATAAAAGCTAAGAGTCCCATAGGATATCAATTATCAAGTAGTGAATGGAGTAATTTTCAGAATAGAAAAGAAAAAAGTGATTTTTTTACTACTATAGTATCATCGTGTTTGCTGAATATGTTCCATGAATACTCCGTCTGTCACGATTCTCTTTTTATAAGAGAAATTATTATTTTTTTATTCCTTATATCATTTCATCACAGTATTACTCAATTTTAATTCTATCATTCCCCCCTTCTCCTTTTCAGGAAACAATTTTATAATGCAACTTTTTGTCTTAGTCGATTTTTGTTATCATAGAGTATGACTATTAGCTATGAATACAGAGAAAATTGGTGAAATAAGTAACTTATGTGAATATTTATTCAAAATGAGGTGGAATTTCTATATTTGATGACCCTGAGAAATTATTGTTTTTTTTCTTTTGTAAGGGAAGTGAGGGCTGGCGAAGATACCCTTTACCAATCTCAGAAGTAATAAAAAAAAATCAAAAATATAGCTGCTAACTGTAGCAAGAAATAACAAATGGAACTTGGATCAGTTTAGAAACATCAAAACATCAAGCCTATGTAAAGAATACAGTCCACAATGTTCCTCATGTAGTGGATGACATAAATTAAATAGTGATAAATAGTATATGAGTCACAATTAGTTCCCTGGAAATTTGTAGACATGAAAATTTCCTTAGGCAAATTAGTTATCTGCTGCTTGTCATCTAAGTTCTTTGGAGCCCAATGGTCATAAGTTTTAGGAAGTATGTTCATATAAGGAAAACTGGCACAATGATCAATAATTACCACCTCAAACATTCTCCATTCTCTTCACCCAATGACCACATTTTTTTTTTTACTTTAACCCTCCAAGTTTGGTTTTCTACCATATCTCATTCCAGCAAAGCTCTATAACAAACAAAACCCAGCAACTCATGGTAAGAGATATGACAAACTTATAAGTTAAAAAATGCTTCATGTTAGTTATCTTTCCAAAGCATGTAGGGTTTTCGGTTGCTTTTATGCATAGTAGCACATGCAATAAATAAAATAAACTTTCTTTGACAAATAGTGCTGAAAACACTGAATTCCCATACAGAATAAAATGAACATTGACTCTTACTTCATATTATACTTGAAAATAAATTCAAACTGGATCACAGATTTAAATGTAGAACTAAAATTGTAAAGATTATAGATGAGAACATACAAAAAATTGTGATTTCAGATAGCAGATATTGGCTTTGGACAGAAAAAGAACAAATTATAAAAATAATAAATGGAAGTTTATGAAAATTAAAAACTTGCTCTTTAAGAGGTACTACAAATTAAATTAAAATAAGGCCTAGAATGGTACAAAATATTCACAGTAAATATATCTGACAAGGAACTTGTGCCCATATTATATAAAGAGTTCTTACAATTCAATAAGCAAGTATGTTTTATAGTTATTGCATTATACATGTTTTCACATGTAATAAAGTACCCATTATTAGAACAAATAAATCAAAGCAAGATTAAATGTTGTACAACACCTTATAGTCTAAAACATTTCAAAAAATAAAATACAAAATTCCCTAGGGGGCTGGAGGTGTAGCTCACTGGTACAGTGTTTACTTGCCTAGCATGCCAAGGCCATGAGGTCAATTCCCAGCACAAGCAACAACAACAACAACAAAAATCTCATGATCAAGTGACAAGTAAATTGGAATTTTCAAAAATAATTGGATGTTGAATTATATGATTAAGAAGGTTTATACCCAGAATGGCTTTCAAAGTTAAAAGATGTATGTCTCAAATATACTTTATGAATATAATGTATTTTAGCTAAACATGAATTTTCTAAGAAAAAATGAAAGAGAAAGATATGATTTAAAATTTGGCTATGTCATAGTCATATTTTATTAACCCCAAGCATAGCTTATTTTCTACTTTCTTGCATCAGAATTAAAGGGTTAAAATTGCTTATGTGTGTGTGTATACACATAAATCTCTTTATTCTCATGCAGTAAGGAGGCATATATGTGTGACTATATATGTACACACACACATGCATATTGTTTGAGACACCCTTTTCACTGCTGTGATTAAAAGCCTGGACAGGAACAATTTTACAGGAGGAAAAGTTAATTTGGGTGTCCACAGTTTAAGTGGTCTCAGTCTATAGACAGCTGGCTCTATTTCTCAGGGCTCCAGGTGAGACAGAACATTATGGTGAAAGAGTGTGGTAGAGAGAAGCAGCTTGCATGATGATCAGGAAGCTCAGCACAAAATACCCACCCCAACGGCATGCCCCCAAAGACCCATCTCTTCCAGCACACCTTGCTTGCCTTCAGTTATCACTCAGTAAATTCCCATTGGGGAATTAATTCACTGATTGGGTTAAGGCTCTCACAAACCAATCATTTCACCTCTAAGCCTTCTTGCATTGTCTCACATAGGCTTTTGAAGGACAGCACATATCTACATCATAAGACATTACACACACATGCAAAAGAAAATGAGAAATTATATCTCTATGTCTCTCTGTCATATTCAGTGAGGACACACACACACACACACACACACTCACATAATGCAGAGTAAATTTGAATCTATAAAAAGTGGCTGGGGAAATTAATCTGTGAACTTTCCCTGTAGTAGTCATTTTCAGTCATTTTATAGGAGTTAATTTGCTATCCCAAATTGTATCTGTTTTTATAAATATGAAGAGGAAATTTAATTTCAACAAATTCTCCTATTAGGGTAAACAACAGATAACTATGATATGATGCTAATTCGATAAGATGGACTTCAAATAATGAAATAGACTTTCAGATTATATTAGTGTACCAATGCTATGCTTCATGATCATTTTCAACAGCATTACAGTCAGTGGTTAATGGCATGCACATCCTGGAGAGACAGCATATTTTATTTGATCAGGTAGGTTAAAAACTGACAAAATAATGTAGTTGTGAGACTTGATTGCTGAGTTCATTCTTGTTGCTTGCTGGTTACTTAAGGAGAAGCTTACTGATTTCTTTAAGGATACTAATTGGAAATGAATGAGCTCTCAGAGTTTATCAATTTAAGAAGTAACATAAATCATCCTAGTCCATGTACTCTTCTCATTGCCTGTGGGTGGTAGTGCAGAGGTGGAATTCAGCTGAGCCATTTCATAATCACAGTCAAACACATCACAGTGTGATGGTGTCTAATGTTTTAAAGTATTCTCTGGTTATTAAGATTAGAATCTGCATTGCATTCCTACTGCAATTTTGTTATTATTATTATTTTATTTATTTATTTTGATAGCCTTTATTCAACTAAAATAGAAGCAGGGATCCCCCTGTTTAAAGTACATGATATGCTCAGGTTTAAAAGGCATAAGAGGCCAGTATTTTCAGCTACCTTTAACCAGGATTCCTGAAGGAACAGTAGCCCTCAAGTAACCTAAGAGTTCCTTGAAGCAGTTGAAAATGTGTATTTCTAAAAATATACAACTTTCATGCCAATTATATATTTAACCACCATCATTTTTTAAAATGTGGTTTATCTACACTTGGTAAATATTTTAAAAATTTGCTTTTCTTCTGTACGTGAATTTACTTTCTGATGTATGCGAATGTATGTGTACATTTCTTTGAAGAAGGTTCACAATGTTTTAAAAAGAATGTAAGTAGCTCGCCTGATAAATGAAAGAAAAAAAAGGAAAATTTTTTGTTTGATTTTTTTTTTCATTTTTTTCTTATATTTTTTAACTGGACTTTGGTTTTTACATGTGTCCTTGAATCTGTATGTAGAAGATTATGTGCATTTTTCTAAAATATTTTCTATAGCTTTTGTAAAATTATTAGATGAAGTTTTGATTTCCAAGTATAAAGAAAGGCTTTGAAGTCACCCTACCTTTTCACAGTTTAATGGATCAATTTTGATGTTAAGATATCTGTAAATGAAGATCTTATCTGTTCACTGGCTACATATCTAGAGGCTTTGAATGATAATAATGTCAACACTCTGTCAGTCACTTATTTTTTTCTATTTCACCTTCCTTTTATGTTCAATTCAAATTTCATTTCAAACACTGTACCATTTGGCTTCTTTGATGAACTTCCATCTTTGTTGACCAATTCCTTTCTTGAGTACCAAGTTTTGTAGAATGTCATGAGTTTAACACTGAGAGGCAAGAAGGCAATACAACTACTGCTTTTACTCCCTGTACTCTCTGTGATGTGATCGGCCAATAGTCATGATATATCTCTATTATTCACCTAGTACCTTGTAGACTGATTGAAAGCAAAGAAATTTGTACTTTACATAATTATAATTAATATACTATGATAACTGAAATTTGAATCAAATTTCCTGTGAATGACATTATTTAACTATGGTAACAAATCCATTCATATCATAAGTTAGAACTGCTTGTATTAAATGTCCTGTGAAGATATTTTTTGAAAATGAAGAAAAATTACTTTTTCATATAAACATTAGCAGGCAAGATTTGTAACTGCCTAATTAGAATATTTGAAAATATAGAAGGATTTCTTTGTACTTAAGTGGAGGAAAATATACATTTACAGAAAAAAATCACATTAAAAGGGACATATTCCTGGGTGATTAAGTGTAAAATAATATATAATTTTTTATTCTTTTAATTTATGTTAAAGTCTGTTGACAGTTTAATTTATATTGTTCTGAGTTTTATAACAGATGGATTTAAAATATTTGAAAAGAGTATAACTAGAGACTGTATTACTTTAAAGGAAATTGAGCTATGCAAGATTTGTATATTTTACATGAAGAATGAATTAACTTATATTAATTCTGATAAGAAAAAATATAATTTGCACATTATCAGTTAAAAATACACATATATAGTTAAAAACACCAATAAAGGAATTAGAACAGAACATAATTTTTTAAAATTCATTTATAAGAAAGAAAGCAGGAAATAAAGAACATAAAAATGACAATCAGATGGTTCTGCAAATCAAATATCATCAGTAATTCCACTAAATATAATCTATAGTATTAAATATGGATAACTTTTTTCTTATTTAATAGTTCTATTAAAAATAGATATCTTCAGATAAAATAAAACATATATTCCTGACTGTATGTTATCTAAAAGAGATTAGTTTGAGATGTCAAAATAGAAATAGATTGAAAAAAGTTGAAAAAATATACCTTTCAAAATGTAAATATATGAAGGTTTTTTAAAAAAAATTTAATCCTAATATGGACCTTCAAATAATATTGGCACAAATAAAGGAGGATAATATAAAATAAATAAAAGTCAACTCATAAGGAAAGTTTCAAAATCATAGAAAAGAAAATGAATGAAATATGTGGAGTCCATAAACATATATGGGTTTTTTTTTTTAACATGTATTACATTTGTTACCCTAATTATGTTACTTTAGCTCTTAAAGCTCATACCCTACCCATGTGATTCTGCAATCTATATACGGGATAAAAATGGGAGTTCATAACCCACTTGAATCAAAGTGTGAAATATGATATGTCAAGAACTATGTAATGTTTTGAACAACCAACAATAAAAATTAAAAAAAAAAAGCTCATACCCTGGTCGTTTTAAGAAATATAAGATATATTTGTAAACATAAAGCTCAAATGAGATAGTATTTGCTATGTGTTAAGGGCAAGTTTATAGGGCAGTCAATAATATTTCTGTAAAAGTGAATGCTAATATGTATTTAAATTTTTAATTGTCCAACATACAAAGAAAAAAAATCCATTCTAAAACTATGACATTCTAAATATGAAAGCTACTTTCTTGAATGTTGCCATATTTTCTTTTTGATTGCAAAATCTTCCATTTTTTTTTCTTTTTATCCTTTTTTCTCTTTTTATTAAATCTTTACAGTTATACATAAGTGTGTTACTTATTTTGGCATATTCATAAATATATATAACATAATATTCTCCATTTCAGTCCTCAGTAATATCCCCGCAATCACTGCCAGATCCCCTTCTTCTACTCTATTTGGTTCTTCCATCTATTAATTTAGGTTTTAAATTGTTGCATTATAGTTATAACTAAAAGCGAAATTCACTGTTATATATTCATGCACATAATGTAGTTTGGTCATTCCCTCCCCCACTTTCTTCCTCTTTCCTTTCTTCCTACTTCCTGCTCTATTCCTTTCCTGGAAGGGATCCCCCGGGAGAATTAGTGTTCTTCCTTCTATTTTCATGAGATTCTACCACCCCCCATCTTTTAAATTCCTTATTTCTTGCTAGCTTCCACATATAAGAGAGAATATTTGACCCTTGACCCTCTGCATCTGACTTCTTTCACTTGGCATGACTCTTTTAATGCAATACTTTATAATTTGGATTCTGAACCTGATATTCTATAGAAATTTATCTCTCAATGGTTACATCATCTCCTAGACAAAAAAGATTGCATTTCTAGACCTCATGTTCTTTCATGTTCTTTGGTGGTTGTTCACCACTATAGAAACTGAACCGCCTTTCCTGGTTTGAAATGCCCTCCTCCTTCTGGCTCCACATGATACTTCTTTTTAAAAGGCTTTTGAGTCTTTGATTTACTTTCCTTTTTCTTCTCCCACCTCGAGAGGGTACCTCTGTAGTATCTGACCATTTTTTAAATGTGAACTCTTCTTTCAAAATATACACTTGTGGAATTTATTAATTTTTCATTATCAAAGTGATCATTTCACTTGTTGGTGACTACAAGCTACATATTTAGTCCCCCAAATGTAAGTGTATTCATTCATCTTAAGTTTAAAATTATGTGCACTATGGTTACCTCTGCAAGACTCTGTCCTTATTCTTCATTTATGTTCAACAATTTGAATGTCAGGTTAATTTTCTTTTATAATTGGTTTGGATTTGTCAGTATTGGCTAACTCTATAACGTGTCTGTATTATGACAATAGTTCCTTTATGGACTCTAATTCATTCTCCCTCTCTTCCTTCTGATTCATCCTAAAACCAGAAACATTAGTCTTCTTTAAATGATATTGATCTCATAGTACTAGCCTCATTTCAGTGGCTGCATAGTGAAATTTATCCAAATTACTTGTCTGATTTTCTTCATTTTTAGTTTCAAGTTTTATTTCTAGCTACCAAGTTTTATTTTCAATTTCCTTCAAGTATAAATATCTACTATCTTTCTTGGTAGGTCACACTCTAGTTTTCTCTCCTTGTGAATCACCCCTTTCCAAAAGCCTTCATCATGTTCTTACCAAGTTTCTTGCCCCATACTACAAAATTCTTACTCTCTGAACTTGAGCTCAGGAAACCCTCTTGTTAGGCTTCCCCTTCCTTTTCTTAAACTTACCCATTGTACCACATAATGAAGTATTGTTACTCAGATCCTTTTATTAAAACTTACTCTTCTATGCTCAGCAAGGATTCTACAAGCCATAATTTGGATTTGCTAGTTGTCTTTCCCCTGTTTTCTGCCACTAGGGGCAGTAGAGAGAACTCAAGTTAGAAGATGGAGAAGGGTCAGTGCACTGTGACGTGCACATTAATAACTCACTTTAGTAATGACAGTTGATTTTAGCATCTGTTTTTTTCTAGAACTCCAGAACCAACCTTACTATGATCCTTTGTGGACACTAGAACCATCTTTTTGGCATCCCTTCTTCAAATCTGCATCCCATATCCATGATGCCCTTTACTTTGAATTCCTGGGGCATTGGTAGCAGGTCTTCTGTACCTACCTGCTCCTTTGAAATCAGAATTCCAGATCCACAAAGTCCTCCTTTTGTGCTTTTGAATAATAATTTTAGCCTTTTCCTTCTGTTTTCTTAGCCTGAGGGGTTAATTGCTACCATGATGATATTTTAATGTTCCTTGTTTTTGCTACAAGAGTTCACTAGTAATGTTAACAATCGTTTTATTAAACATACCTATTGCTGGGTGTGGTGGCATACGCCTGTAATCCCAGTGGCTAGGGAGGCTGAAACAGAAGAGTCACGAGTTCAAAGCCAGCCTTAGCAAAGGTGAGGCAATAAGCAATTCAGTGAGAGCCTGTCTTTATGTAAAATACAAAATAGGGCTCTGGTTGTTGCTCAGTGATCAAGTGATCCTGAGTTCAATTCCCAGTATCCACACCCCCACCCCACCCCAAACCCAGGGTAAGAACAAATATACTTGCTAAGCCAGGGGCTGTAGCATATATCATAATCCCATCAATTTGGTAGGCTGAGGCAGAGGATCACAAGTTGGAGGCCAGCCTCAGCAACTTAATGAGTAAGGGTTGGATAGTTCAGTAGTAGTAAAGCACCCCTAAATTCAATCCCCAATACCAAAAAAAAAAAAAATCTGTCATCTGTCCTCTGGATGTCTCCTCTAATTCATCTTTACATCCTATGTGCTCTTTTATGCCATCTGTCAGTTTAAGGTTACTTTTTAAAGTATTTTTTTTTCTTCTAAAAGTAGACAGAGTTTCTTGAAGACAAGCTACTTAGCTTTCCTTTTGGCAATCTCAGAACCAAGCACATAACCTGATCAATGATACATATTTTCTAAACAAACAAAACAATGAATGGCAGAGTTGAAATTCCCCTCTTGCCTGTTTCCATCATATGATGAAGCATTTCGAAAGCCTGGCTTTGTAAACTAAATGTCAGAGCAGAACAGAAGGCTGGAGAAAGCACCAGCCACCTAATCAATGCTTACCATTTGCTCAGGTTTTTATCACTGACTAGAGGAGGACAGAAAAATCACTTTCTCTCCTCTCTGCAGAACATCTACTGCATGAAACCTTCTGAGGAGGAGATCTCACATCAAGATTTCTTTTGAGAGTCTCCAATGTTTCTAAACATTGTCATTTAAAACTATGGGGATGAAGTGTTACATTGCTACTTAAATAATAGAAATTATACCCAAATGGTATTCTTTAATAAGAATTAATGATATAATGAAAAAAAGTTTCTACTATACATCATTGTAATCAATATCTTCCATAATTGTTGTTTTATGTATTGCGGTTCATTATTGAATATAACACTCCATCAATTTAGTTGTTTTGTCTGAGTATATTGATTCCGTATGTATTTTAAGCACAAACTGACTTATTTTAAAATTCTATTTTCTGAGAAGAAATTATGAACTATTATTTTCACATTGGTCTAAAATTTACTTGAAATGGTCCTTGCATTATAAAGTAAAAAAAAATACAGTTTTAGATCTTTGTACCATATAGCTTGCCTAAATAAAAGAATGTGTGCCATTTTCACTGAGCAAATCTTCTAAATAGTGTAAGGAAATAGTAGACAATCTCGGTAGGAAAACTAAAGCATGATTTTTAAATGCTATTTAAAATATATACTTGTGCAAATAGATTCAGTTCACAATTTTCTAAACATTTTAACTCAAAGAGGACCCCATTTGAACTGTATCACTATTTTTTCTCCTCTTGGCTTCCTTTCCTGAACCTGGCTCCTCCTGTTTTCCTCTGTTTCATAATCACTGTGGCGAATAACTAGTCTGAAAATCACTGTGGTGAATAACCAGTCTGAAAGTATTTCTCAGTCTCTTGTTTAATTTAAATACCACACAGAGAAAGAAGGTGCTTTTTAGTATGTAGAAAATGCATTTTGTTTTCACACATTCAATTCTAAAAAGCATCAAAGATTTTCTCAAATAATATGAAAAATTGAGAGTCTACTCTCTTCACTCCACAATGAAATGACTAATCTTTTTCCCTTCACAGGAGATGACAGTTTATGCAACTCATCCTCTGTTTTTTTATGGGTATGACACCACCCTTCTAGGAGAAAGGTCTCAATCAATGTTATGGGCCCTAAGAGTTCAGATTTCTTTCCTCAGAAAGCAATTGACTTCAGTTGTATATAATCTATACTCTCTTTGCCACTGCTGTGATTTCATTCTTCTGACAATCAGATTTCACACAGTAGGATTCAGCAAGGTCAACAATTAAACACCTTGAGCTCATCCAATAGTTCCCAGGATCGTGACTTGACTAAATGATAAGACATAAAACACACATTAAAAGTCTAGAGAGGTGGAGAGTATAAAAAGGAAAGACACAAATTACAAAATCTGTACAAATCAATGGGACTGTTTTAAAAAATCAGTATTAGGCAGCATGGTGGCTAGGAAAATAACATTTTTCCCCAGGGGTTGGTAAGTGTAGCATAATGAGTACAACCTTTATAGCCAGCAATTAGTCTGCCAGGCAAGGCCATCAGCAGAAAATGGAATTACCAAGATCCATCCTGATCAAGAAACCATATATGCTCTTAATAAGCAGTCTATATCTTTTCTTTCTTATTACCTTTACAAATTCAAGGGCAGCACAGGTTGAATATTGTGAAGTAGGGAAGAAAAATATTGCCTGTTCTTAAATAAAAAGAGAAAAGTCAGTTGATTGTGGATATTCCCACTTGTTATAATAGCTGTTTAAACTCTTCCTGTTTTTTCCTTATCTGTTCAATTGATGAGACAATGTTTTGAAAATTTAAAAGTAAAATATATTTGTGAATCTCAGAATCAGGTGTTTATGATATAATTATTTGACATTCAGGTTTAAGCCAAATCTTTCTCCTTGGTGACGAGGACAACACAAAACACTATTGGAAGAGGAAGAAACATACTTCCCACTATATACTGTTTTTTTCTTCTATATTTCCTTTATATTGTGGAAAGAGTGTTGTCATCCTTCTCCAACAGAAATGTGCTATAAAGGGAATGCAAATTCATTCAAGCTATAACATCAGTAGTCGCTAATTCATGATAACACCATAAACTTTTATTTTTCTATGTCATGCATGCATTATTCCATTTTTTAAAAATGTATATCCTTGCTTTACATAGCTGGGGAAAAAAAAAACTAACTTATCCCTTATCCTTTGTGTCTCAGCTCAAAAGTTCTACTTAATCTGTTCAAATAGTCATGTGGTACCTGACCTTGGATTAAGTACAGAGAGATACTGAGGCTGGGGAGCAGAAAGACAGTCAATATAGGTAATAAACACTTGGGTCCAATCAGGAAGGTGGGGCTGGTTGGAAAGAAAATTAAATGCTGTCCTTTTCCCCTTTCAAAGCCCTTCCCCCAGATCCAGCTCCAACCTGTTGCTAGGCTAACCTGCCCCAGAAATTGCTCCTCCCTGTGGGGAGTGATGACAGTTGTTAATTAATACCTCCTGACTGTTAGCTCACTGCAAGGATCACTCCACCATTTGGTTCTTCCCCCTTGCCCATTTGCTTCAGCCTTTTGGTGCATTCCCAGCTCCCTTACTGGTCTCCTAAGCAGGATGGGGCCAGATAAGGGGGAAGAGGTCAGGAGAAAAAAGAGAATCCAAAATTTACCCATTTTTGGGGTAGCAGCTATGGACCCCTTCTTCTTCTGGAAGAAGTCTATGCATCCCCATGGGCTGTTATGCTCGAATTCAGGACCCCCAAAAGACCACCAGAGATCAAGATGGATGTAAGCAGCAAAGAGGTGTTCATTGCGAGCTAGCAATGTAACAGGTGACGCTGAGAGGTCCCGAGCCCAGGGTTTGCAGCATTTTATACACTCTTTGGGGAAGGCAGGGACTTCACATACCTCATAGCATCTCTTAGCAAATCATCACACACCACGGGAAAATCATAAAACAACTCTAAAATATGATTAGCACAGTCACTGGCGGGAACAAGTTGGGTAGGGGTGATTGGCTAGTAACAGAGGAGGATTCATTTGAACTGATTGGTTTAGGCCACGAGGGGTGTACATGCTGAACTACAAGGTTTCCCAACTTGTTATCAACCACCATAAACTACTGGGAGGGTCATTTGGCATCCCAGGTATTTTTCCTGTCTCATGCTAATTGGTGGCTGCTAAGGGGTTGCTATGGGTCCCCACCTAGCCTGACTGAGTCAGGGACATCTGGCCCAGCAGATCTCTCCAGTTATTTGTAGATAAGCAACTCAGCAGGGTGGGTACCTGCCTAGGAGTGCTCGGTGGATAGTTCCAAGGACAAGGGTCACGCCCCCTTCCTTGGATAGGCTTTGCTCTGAGGTAGAGGCTGGTTTTTCAGAGGGAAGGTGCTGCAACTTATGCAGTGGAGGGGGAGAAATAAAGAATGTCCACATGCTTCTTCCCTTTTCAATGCTGTATTCACTCAAATCACTCAATACAGTTCCACTCTATAGGTTTTTAGTCAAGAAAATTACAGTCCTTAATGCTGGATACTGCAGTAGACATAATCAACTCACAGCAAACAATTCTAAGTTAATTCTAAGCACTGCAAACACGCTTATTCATGACAGACTCATTACAGATATTCCCTCCAACATGCTAAGATCAAGAGCCAAATCTAAAGTCTGGAGTCTTAGACATTAAGTCCAGCAGATGCATACTCACTCAGACCGAAGTCAGGAACAGGAACCAATGGAGGCTTCTCCTCCGGTGGAGGTGATGGCCCTTTGAGGAGAAGGTCATAAGGAGAAGTCACTCTTTCTCACCAGGGTCAAGATTTGGCTATAGTTTTGAAAGTGATGAGGACAATGCAGATGATGAGAAGAGTTGGGATGTCAGTCCAGGTCCTCATTAGGCTCTCCAGCATGTGGGCACCAATGTCAACTGGCTGAATGTCTGTTCATTTGCTCCATTATTTATGCTAAATTTGGGGGCTTCTACTAGCCCTTTCAATCCTATCAGCTGCTACCAGGTTTTCTCAGTGATGCCTTTCATTCTAGGGTCAGGACATCTGGTCTGCAGTTTCTGCCCTGATCTCTCACCTCTGACTTTATCAGGGTGAAGGCAAATGACAGTGACTTCACTCTGAGTTTTATCAGGGTTATGGAAACTGACTTATTTTATCAGGCTATGCCTGATGACAATATTGGAGGGCTCTGTAGGCTTGCCTAGTGGGGATTGCAGTTTTATTTTTATTTTTTTTAATTAAATTATTTATGTATTCTAATTTGTTATACATAATAGCAAAATGCAATTCATTTCATATTACACATATAGAGCATAATTTTTCAAGTCAGTGATTGTACGTAAACTATTTTCACACCATTCCTGTCTTCATACATGTATTTGGGGTAATGATGTCTAACTCATTCCACCACCATTCCTACCCCCTTGCCCTCTTCCTTTCTCCTCCCCTTTGCCTTATCTAAAGTTCCTCCATTCCTCCCATGCTCCCCCACCCCCATGTTATTATGAGTCAGCATCCACATGTCAAAGAAAACATTCAGCCTTTGTTTTTTTTTGGGATTGGCTTGCTTCACTTAGCATTATATTCTCCAGCTCCACCCATTTACCTTCAAATGCCACAATTTTATTCTCTTTTAATGCTGAGTAATGTTTCATTGTGTATATATACCAAAGTTTCCCTATACATTCATCTTCTGAAGAGCATCTGGGTTGGTTCCACACTTTAGCTATTGTGAATTGTGCTGCTGTAAACATTGATATGACTGTGTCCCTGTAGTATGCTGTTTTTAAGTAATTTGGGTATAAACCGAGGAGTGGGATAGCTGTGTCAAATGTGGTTGCATTCCCAATTTTCCAAGGAATCTCCATACTGCTTTCCAGAGTGGTTGCAGCAATTTACAGTCAAACCAGCAATGTATGAGTGTGCCTTTTCCCCCACATCCTAATCAATACTTATTGTTGTTTGTATTCTTGATAGCTGCCATTCTGACTGGAGAGAGATGAAATCTTAGAGTAGTTTTGATTTGCATTTCTCTAATTGCTAGAGATGTTGAACATTTTTTCATATGTTTGTTTATTGATTGTATATCCTCTTCTGAGAAGTGTCTGTTCAGTTCCTTGTCCCATCCATTGATTGGATTACTTTTTTTTTGGTGTTAAGTTTTTTGAGTGCTTTATATATTCTAGAGGTTAGTGCTTTCTCCAATGTGGTTGTGGTAAAGATTTGCTCCACTCTCTATTCACCTCACTGATTGTTTCTTTTGTGAAGAAAAAGCTTTTTAGTTTGAATCCATCCCATTCATTTATTCTTGGTTTTAATTCTTGTGTTATAGGAGTCTTAGTAAGAAAGTTAGGGCCTAATCTGAAATAATTAAGATTTGGGCCTCCTTTTACTTCCATTAGGCACAAGGTCTCTGGTTTAATTCATAGGTCCTTAATCCACTTTGAGTTGAGTTTTGTGCAAGGTGAGAGATAGATGTTTAATTTAATTTTGTTGCATGTGGATTTCCAGTTTTCCCAGTACCATTTGTTAAAGAGGCTATTTTTCCTCCAGTGTGCATTTTTTGGCTTCTTTGTCTAATATAAGATAACTGTAGTTATGTGGGTTAGTATTTGTGTCCTCTATTCTATATCATTGGTCTACAGGTCTATTTTGATGCCACTACCATGCTGTTTTTGTTATTATTGCTCTGTAGTATAGTTTAATGTCTGAAATAGTAATGCCACCAGCTTTACTCTTCTTGCTAAGGACTCCTTTGGGTATTTTGGGTCTCTTATTTTTCCAGATGAATTTCATGATTTCTTTTTCTATAAGGAATGTCATTGGGATTTTGATTGGGATCAAATTGAATCTGTATAGTGCTTTTGGTAGTATGGTCATTTTGACAATATTATTTCTGCCTATTCAAGAACAAAGTAGCTCTTTCCATTTTCTAATGTCTTCTTTAATTTCTTTCTTAAGCCTTCTGTAGTTTTCATTGTAGAGGTCTTTCACCTATTTTGTTAAGTTGATTCCCAAGGTTTTTTTTTTGTTTGTTTGTTTGTTTGTTTGTTTTTTGAGGCTATGGTAAATAGGGTGATTTTCCTAGTTTCTCTTTCACTGCTGTACAGATTTGTTACTGCTATACTGAAATGCCTTTGATTAATGGGTGTTGATTTTATATCCAGCTACTTTGGTGAATTCATTTATTAGTTATAGGAGACTTCTGGTGAAATGTTTTGCATCTTCTAGGTATAGAATCATATCATCTCTAAATAGTGATAATTTTATATCCTATTTTCCCACCTTTATCCCTTTAATTTCTTTCATATGTCTGATTGCTCTGGCTAGAGTTTCAAGAATTATGCTAAAGAGAAGTGTTGAAAGAGGGCATCCCTGTATTTTTCCAGTTTTTAGAGATAATGCCTTCAACTTTTCTCCATTTTGAAAGATGTTGGCCTGGGGTTTAGCATAGATAACTTTTACAATGTTGACATATGTTTCTTTTACTCCTAGTTTTTCTAGCATTTTGAACATGAAAGGGTACCATATTTTATCAAATGCTATCTCAGTATCTATTGAGATTGTAAAGGTAAAATTTCTAAGCTGATTCTAAGCTGCAAAAGCTTGAGTTAAAGTGTAAAAGACTGGGCATTGCAAAGCTTCTAAATTACAAGGCCTGGGCAAAAAAAGTAAAAGACAAGGTATTGTTACAACTCCTCTGCTACCCCCGGAACCTGTAATCCCTGTAGCTGTTAGGACAATACCTGAATTGCCCAGTAAATATTTCTCCTGGTTCCCTGGTTGTTTAATAGCTAAGGGCTCCAAGTAGCTTGGCACATAAGCATCTAGGCTCCAAAATCAATCAGTTTAAATGTGTACCCCACTTAGGAGTGACCAATCACCCCTGCCCAAACTGTTCCCACCAATAAATGTACTAATCCTGTCTCAGAGTTGTTGTTCAATTTTCCCGCGCCTCATGATGATTTGTTCTGATGTATGCAAGGCCCCCCGCCCTCTCCAAAAAGTGTACTTAAGCTCTGCTTGACCTCTGCTCTGGGCTCTGGGCTGCTCTCCCTTCCTGAGTGAGCCTTGAGCCCCAGCATGTTGGTTCAATAAATTCCCTCCTGCCAATTGCATGAAGCTAGTCTCTTGTGTGGTCTCTTTCTCCGACGCTTCGCCGGACCCTTACAAGATGATCATATGATTTTTATCTTTGATCTGATTTATGTGAAGAATTACATTTATTGATTATTATTTTTAATATGTTGAACCTTGGATGAATCCCACTTGATCATGGTGTGCTATCTTTTTGATATGTTTTTGTATTTGATTTGCCAGAATTTTATTGAAAATTTTTGCATCTATATTCATTAGAGATATTGGTCTGAAGTTTTCTTTCTTTGATGTGTCTTTGTCTGGTTTCAGAATCAGGGTGATAGTGGCCTCATAGAATGTGCTTGGAAGTGTTCTATCAGACCACAATGGAAAGAAATTAGAAATAAATAATAAAAATAAGAAATAAAAGCTACTCCAACAACTGGAGACTAAATAATATGCTATTGAATGACAATGGGTTGCAAAAGAAATCAAGGAGATTAAAAAATTCTTAGAGGTAAACAAGAACACCAATACAACATATGAAAATCTCTGGGACACCATGAAGGAAGTTCTAAGAGGAAAGTACATTGCATGGAGCTCATTCCTTCAAAGAAGAAAAAGTCAACAAATAAATGACCTAACATTACATCTCAAAGCTTTAGAAAACGATCAAATCAACCCCCAAAGTAGTTGGAGACAGGAAATAATTAAAATCAGAACTGAAATCAGTGAAATTTAAACAAAAGAAACAATTTAAAAAACTGACAGAACAAAAAGTTGGTTCTTTGAAAAAAAATAAATAAATAAAATTGTTAGCCATGCTAACAGAGAAGGAGAGACAAAACTCAAATTATCAACATCTGTGATGAAAAAAGAAATATTATAAAAGACACTACAGAAATACAGAAGGTAAATATAAATTATTTTGAAAATTTGTACTCAAATAAAATAGAAAATATAGAAGGAATAGACATATTTCTAGATGCATATGCTATGCTCAAACTAAATCAGGATAATACACACCATTTAAACAGATCAACTTCAAGCAATGAAATAGAGGACGCCATCAGAAGCCTACTAACCAAGAAAAGCCCAGGACCAGACAGATGCACAACTGAGTTCTACAAGACCTTTAAAGAAGAACTAACACCAATTCTTCTCAAACAACTTCATGAAATAAAATAACAGGGAATACTTGTATTTTTATTTTAAAATGGAGTCAACTTAGGCTAAGGTCCTTCTTAGGTTAAGCCCATCCCAAACACTATGTTGCTATTTTTTTTAAACTAAAACTTGCTTTCTATGCTTGCCCTGGGTTTGTTTCTATGATCAGGAAATGGAACTAATCATGAGTAATGAGTGGTATCAAAACTCAGGCTTAGCACATTTATCTTTATATGCTTTGGGTTAACAGAATGCTGTTTGCATAGTAGCATTTAATAAATTAACAATATCTGTGTGAATTATTTTATCATTTAATTAAACCTTAAATTAAATTTTGACTTGACTTTACCTTATTCTCTATTTTTCAGTATTTTTTTTCAGTAGTTCTAGATTTTTCAAGACATTTGTATTGTCACTAATAATATATAAACGAATACTATAATTTTAGACAAATGTGGAATGTAAGAAAATGAAATACATATTTTAGTAAAATATTTAATACATTAACTAGCAAAATTTGCTAATATACTGATAGTCTACTAACTTTCAATAGTTAGCATTTTTTTCACTTACTCTTGCATTATTTTTGGCATTGATCAGATCTCCCCAAGGAGTTCACATACTGAATCCAGGTAGACCTTGAACATGGGGGGAAAAAAATCATGCTTTCATTTTTAGTGATAGCCAATTAAATGAATAATTTTCCATTAATTTCTTATGAATATAGATTGCCAAACAGACTATTAAAAATGACTATGACTTAGTCGCCAAAAATATTACAGATATTTCTATAGTCAAGCTTCTGCAAATGTAATTTGTTTGTTTCTATTCTACATTAGAGATATTGTACATATAATTTATGCTTATAACTAAAGAGGCTTTCATAGTTATTATGCTAAATTCCAGATCGCAAGTAAATCTAGTCTTCTTGTCTGAAAATGTTTATTTAACATAAAAGCTTTCAAGAACTGTGAAAATTCCACACCTACCAGATATTTAGCAACTAAGTCTTCAGGACATGTATTCTCACAGGGATGATATGAATAGCTACGCTGCATTCAAATGCTCTACAACCAATTACTTTATTTATTTTTAGAACAGGAAAGTTCAAGTGAGAATTCTTAACTTTCCTAAAGAGTGTAACTGTTATAAGACACATAGACATATTAACTATAAGGGTCAGTAAATGTCTCATAAGATTATCTTTAAAAAATAAAGAAAAATGTCAACAACAACAGAAAAATAAATACAATTTAGGATTGGGGATTATGACACATGTTGGATATGGAAAATGACAAACCTCAAAATAGTGTGGCCTGCAAAGAGGAAACTAGGGAGATACATTGATCCTTTCTGTTTAATAGATTCTTCCCCAGTGACAAGGTAGGCTTCAAGAAGATATCCATCAAGTCTGAAATGACAGTCTCTGGGCAGGGGCCAAAGCACTGATCTTTACTAAACAAATCCTGATACTAACCACTGACCCCAGACCCTCCATCTGACCCAGTAAAGATAAATCCTAGATACTGACCACTGACCCTAAAGCCAGAATTAGATAGGCAGATAGGCAAGGGTCAGATTCAGAGAATGAGGGATTCAAATGTTAATTCCTTCAGAGCTCTTCCTCCACCATTATCAAGATAACCTGCCCCTGCTCCAACCTTTTGCTAAGATAACTGGTCCCAGGATTGTCCCTCCCTACAGGATGTTGGCAATTATGCCCCCTTCCTGCCCAGATCACTCCACCTAGGCCCCTCTGCTTCTCACCTTATGGCCATCTCACAGTGTATCTCCTGGGCCTAGTCACATACACAAGAAGGAGAGAGATAAGGGTAAGAGATCAGGAGAACAAAGGAAACCTATGAGATATAAAAAGGCAGAACACTCTCAGTTCTTGGGATATCAGGATAGCAGCTGTGGCCCTCTTCTCCCTCTTGGAAAAAAAAATCTAGGTTACCCCTTTGTTTGTTTTAAAACAAACCCTGCTTTATATGCTTGCCTGGGTGTGTTTCTCTAAAGTTAGACTTCAACATGTGAGGAAGAAGAACTTGTCATTGGTAACTGGAGGTATCAACCCCAGACCCCTTCTCATTTCACCAAGTAGAACAGACCCCAAATTCCTGAATGCCCAAACTGACAAACTCATTAATTAGTAACACAGACCCTAAAATCCTGAGTGCCCAAACTGATAGTCACCTTTCAGTGTAACCAGTATAAGCACTGACTCCCTCTTCAGGTGGAGGCTCATTTTCTACCAGGGAAGTGAGTGTCACTCTGTTCCTGAATAAAAGATGTGCATATCCAAGAAGTTTGCTTTGGGCAGGTTCTTTTATGCTAACACGTGCCATTGAATTACAAATTTAAATTTTTAATTGCTTTATTTTGTAATCCTGTGGAATATATATGTTTTAAAAGTATTGTTCTAATAAGGGAAATTATTGGTTTTACCAGCTAAACATTTAGAATTTATGAAACAAAAAAAGTTTAAGAACATCTATAATACTACTACTGTTTGTGGCACATTTACTTAGTTGTTGAGAGCCACAGCCAAAGGGGCCCCAGCAAACTTCCAGCTGCCAGCAAACTTCCAGCTGCCGGCTGAAGATTGGCTCACAGCAGCCCCAGCAACATCTAGCTGATTGGCTCCTCTGCGGTGATGCTCATTGGGCTGTTTCCCTGCCCTTTCAGACCACAGAGCTGCTCATTGGGGGACTTCTTTGGCTCCGCCCACACGACCCAGCCAATCAGCCTCAAGAGCAGGAGGATTGTGGGAGATAGAGAGGCTGGTGTTGGGGAGAGAGGCTTGTGGGAAGCCGGTGGTGGCAGTTGGGCTCTGAGGGTTTTTTCCTGAGGAGCTGTTTTGTTTGGCGTGTGTAGTTCTAAAAATAAAGTTGGTTTCTTTTGACAAGTGGCTCCTGAATTGTGCCCAGCCAGACTGCGGCACTTGGTGAAATCCACAGTTTGGGCTCTGTGTATTAAAACTGCTCACAAATATGTTGAATATTTCCTTCTAGAAAATTCTCAAGGACCAAATCTATGTAATGAACTTTTGGTTTCTTTATGCTTTGTGGGTGTTTTTATAAAGCAAAATATATATTTCATCAACAGAAGGGTATTTTTTGAAATTATATTCAGAGGTGTTTGACTGTCACTTTGTTATTTTCTATATAGAGGAACAAATTCACAGAGATTAGTTCAGTATCTATAATCAGCATTTAGAACGGTGGTTTGTGTCTGTGATAATTTAGCATTTGATCAATTACTTTAATTTCATAAGGAAGAATGGTACCAAATAATTGAAATTAAAGGTTTCAGATTTATCTAGTTAGATAGACACATATGTAGATAGATGGATAGATACACAGATGCGTATGGACAGAAATAGATATAATCTAAACATATATAGAATGTTAGAATGTTTGTAATATGAACTTTGGAATCACAGCACATAATAATTTGACATTTGTAGCTCCAGCAAACTGGCTAGTAACATAACTTTGCCTCATGAGAGCATTCTGACACTTCTATTAACTTCTCTATTATTGATATTAGAAAAGGGCTATTAAACTAACATCTAAACAAAAACAACAAGGATAATACAAGTGTATGACATTATCAAAGCCACAGATGAGTGTTGGGATCCTTAAGGAAAATTAATCACTCATCCTTAGTTCTACCACAGTATTAAATTTTGTTTTTTTGGCCAAGTGGTTCTGATTCAACCCTCCTCCACTCATTTCTCAAAATAGTCACTATAGAAAATACTATAGAAAATCCTCAAATAGAATTTTCTGGTTGTTCAAATAAGAATTAGTGTATTTTTCCTAGAAGTCTCATCATAATACAATAAGGGGGCCTCATGAGAATAATCTAGTCCCTACTCTGATAGCTATGAGAGCAATTGTTTTCCTGCTATTCTTGTTTTATGGTTACAATATTATTTTCTCTCCTACAAAGATACTGGGGACAAGGAGTAAGTCTCCTTTTGTTTATCAGTATATTGCTGCATGTACCACAGTATCTTAGTACAAGTAATAACAAATCGACTGAGTGAATAAATATCTCAAAAGAGTTCAGTCTGTTTAAATAAATGCTAATATAATTTAGGTATTTCTAATAAGATTAGGATTTGAAGAGTGATCTTGAAAATTTGTAGTACACAACATGTAATGCCAGATGCTCTGTCTTTGCTAAGCTACTTCTTCTAATGCTTTTTGGATTCAGGATAAAATGGAATAAAAGTGTCTTCCATATAATTGAATCCCTGCTTTTGAAATTAAAGTAATTGATCAAATGCTCAATTGTCACAGACACAAACCATTCTAAATGCTGATTATAGATACTGAACTAATTCAATTATAAGTAATTAGAAAGTTCATAGCAATCTTCGTGAATTTGTACCGCTATATAGAAAATAACAAAGTGTCAGCCAAACACTCCTGGAACAGTATTTTGATTGGAGTCAAAAACCAATGAACTCAATATTTGGAGTTCAGGTGGAGGAGATTATGCCAGAAGAAAGTAGAAAATGATTACAGAAGAAAATAATTTTGGAAAATTAAAGCAGCACTTAGACAGGAATATTCCTTTTTCATCTAAGTCTAGGATGAACTATAAAACTATTCTCAATTCTTATCTGAAAATTGAATAAATAAAACAAATAAATAAATGAAATAAACACGGAGATGTGAATGTCCAATAAGCACATAAAAGACATTTTACAACATTAAGGCACCAAGGAAATTCATATAAAAAATCTTACTGGCATGATATTTGACACAAATGTACTTATACAAATACATTTTAAGAATTATTGTTTAATTTACATAGTCTTCAAAATGTCACTGCTACTGGTTGTGTGGCATTTACAATAAGCTTCTTTTATACTTCGTATACTAGTAACCATTCATGATTTTAAAGCATATGCCCATATACACTTTTTTTAATAATAACAAAATCTCTTTGCATTCTCTTCCAGTCATCATTAATATTCATTTTTTCATGATTGATATTAAAAATAATTATGATTTATGAAGAAGGGTAAGTTTTTATGTGGTATTGAAATCCTTGCCTGAAGCACAGGGATATTTGGAGCAGAACAACACTTTAGCAGCTTTCAGATCTGCTAATAGACTCATTCACATATATTGACAATGCATAGCATTGCCATAATTAAAAAGTAACAAATAGCCAAATGAATAAACAAATCCAAATTCACACACTTTCTGAGAGAACATCTGATGTCATTACTGGACTTCTAAAAATATTTCAATGGTTCTAAAACTATAACATGAATGAAACAAATTTAAATCAGCATGTTGACCATACTTTCATTTAAAAAAGAAAACACAAATTACTTGAGGCTGTGAACAGCTTGATATCTAGCAAAATTTGGTTAATGAGGATAATGAAAATGTTCTCTGTATTTCACAGAAGAAATAGGCAGTAGTGCATGGTCAAAAATAGGAAAATCTGCAAATTTGTAATAATGAGAGAATACTTGTCCTATAGAATGATTTAAACAGACAAACATTCTAAAACTATTAGTGGTAAAGGCACAGAAATCCATTATCAAAATGGATGTCATTCCACAATTTCCTATCATTACCTTAATTTATACATGAATGTGTAGATCACTAGCATAACAGCACCAGGGGGAACACATCTGTTTTTCAATGATCAACAAATTTTAAATGTAAACCTGAATATCTTGCCTACTGAATTTCATACCAGAGTTGTGATGTTTTACTTAAGGGAGAGGAAAAGTCAGTACAAAATTGACAATGAGGAGAAAGGACTGGCTGTTTATCATTTTACCTGCATTTAAACGAAAATGCTTTAAATAAAATTTTACCAGTTTTACATTGCATAAATTTTTTCAGAAGATACCCATATCATACCATTTCAGCATTTTGTGACTGGCTTATCTGTTTAAAGAAATTTTTGCTTAAATATGCTTACTGTGATCATCATATATCTTTAACAAGATTAGTTTGTAATCAACTTAAAATAATTTTGTAGAATCCTTAAAGTTTTCAACTTGATGATGTTTATATTATTATTCACTTTTTATGTTTTTTATTAAATGAAATCTGTATTAAAACAATGTAGAGGTTATATTTCTTATCACATTTTCGCACATTAAATCCCATACCTTCAGTTTAGAGACTGAATTTCATTATTTAAATTTTTTTCCTCTTTGGTTGAGATTTGTTGAAGATCAAGTAAGGAAAGGAAATGTTTGAATGGATGCAATTACTAAGATATCACTTTAGTGCTTCTAAAGATGTGGATTAAATTTGTTATTTGTGAGGGCTGAGGTTTTAGCTTAGTGGTAGAGCACTTGCCTAGCATGTGTGAGACACTGTATTCAATTCTCAGGCCAATAAATAAATAAATAAATAAATAAATAAATAAATAAATAAATAAAGTTCTAACAACAGCTAAAAATAAAATTGTTATTTTTTTCTCCTCTAGTATACAAATAATTGAACCAATTTGTTCTTTTACTGCTTCTTTTTTCTGTCATATCTCTCAAAGTGGACTTCAGTTTAACAGGAAGGAAAACAGTGCCACTTTGATAATGAGATTGAATAGTTCTAAATAACTTGTTACAATAATCAATAATATCAGAACTTAATCCATTTTTTATATATAATATATAATTAAGCCAAGATTATTCTTAAGCTAAAAATGCATTATAGGCTTTAGGATACTGACAAATCTCCAGGGTTCTCTATTCACCTAGAAAAGTTTGAACAATTAAAATGATTAATATTGTTTAAACTTAGAATTAAAATAATATTAAATCTAAATTTATTAAAAGAATGTTAGGCTCTGAACTTTAAAATGAATATGCTTTCTTCTATATTGAAACTTGAAACACTCTGTTAAAACCTATGTACATCTTATAGGAGAAAGGGTTGTGACCTCAAATACAAGTAATGGGAGGTTCTGAGGATGCCAGATAAGCCAGACACAGACCCCAGGCATTTTCTAGCATCTTCACCTCTGCTATTAGACATACATTCAAGCCTATTTCCACATTCGTCTATATTTTTTTAAATGATTGATTTTCTAAATTAAAATGTTCAAAGTTATTGGGTAATATGCTTAAAATTCCAATATAATTACCAAAACACATTTTTTCTTGTTTGTGACAAAGATAACTAGTACAGGATCAAATAAAATGGAAAATGATATTTTCAGCTTTGAGAACATAATAATGAGCTACGTTAGAAATTTTGCATCATCTACAGAGTTAAAAGAGTTTCCATTTTTTGTGATTTTCTTATGTATAAGATACGCTCTTATACTTAAATATGCAAAAAGAAAAAAAAAACACCCAATTACATAAGAAAAAAATAGGTATGGTTAAATGAAGAGTAAACTTTTTATTTAAAAATATATTCATAATTATTTAATAACCACTTGCATCTCCTTTTGTCTTATTAACTTACCAAAGAGGATTTTGGTGAAATCAGTTATCCTATAAGTAATAAATTAAAAGATTAATGTAGTTGGCTAATTATTTTGTATAAGGAATAAATGTTTTCTTGTTTAAAGAAAGCAATAATAGTGATTATATAGTTTCATTTCTGCATTTTTGCCCATGAGTTAAAAGAAAATGTACATTTCAACAACTTTTGTGTGGTAGCATACACAGACAAGACAATTTGAGGATTTTTTTTTTTTGTTTTTTTGCAGCAAAGCTAAAACACAATCAGTTATATATAGGGTTTCATATGGGACAATTTTCTCAATCATACAGTGGACACTGGCTTGGAATCTTGGTGAAAAACCAGCCACTGTGACCTGTTGTACACAGTGCCTCAATTACTAGATTCTTCAGACTCTTGAATAAATAGAATCCACGAAAGGGAGACACACTCACCTCTTAGCAGTTGCTACTTAAGGAAGGGACTGTGTGGTCATTAAGACAAAAGTAAATTGGATATAAAAAGAAAATTGCACACGTTGGCTATGAGAAAGAAATTAGTAAAGAAACAAATCAGTAAAGGCAGAATATCGTTCTCTGCACAAGGAGTCTTCCCAATGGAGAAAAAGAAATGGCTGGGAAAAATAAAATAAAATAAACTTCCAATGCATGCAGTTAACTAAACTGCAGTGGATTAGTCCTAGTGGACATATTGACAGGATCACCATACTAGATGACATTAACAAAATAGAGAATTTTTTTGAACATTAAATGAAACATTTTTATTGCTGGTGTTTTTTTTAAGTAAATTATAATGGAAAGGAATCTAGATTTCAAACAACTAAGTTCCTAAAAGAAAGAGGGAAGGCTGAGTTCATCATTTAGTTATCATAGACCATCAAAACTTTTGATTGGATAATGTTTGGGTAAATTTTGAATTAAAAATACAGAAATGACTATCTTTGATATTAAGCAGTTACTTGCTTATCTCATACTTTTAGTATAATTCTATATTCACCATCAAAATGCTGAAAAACAGAGGCCTTAGAAATGTGAATTTTTCTGTGCCATAATGGTTTCATGCTTAATTTATAACAATGTATCAGGCCAAACCAAATACTAATGTCTTATATTTAATTGTATCTCATCTTCAGGTGGAACACAAATGCTAAGTAGCCATTAATTTAATAAAAGAGAAGTTAGGGCTTTCATTCAAATTTATGCAATCCTAAGGGTATACTTTTTTGGCAATTTAAACCTCCAGCATCCTTCTGTTCCGTGTGTGTGTGTGTGTGTGTGTGTGTGTGTGTGCGCGCGCACGCGCACTTTGTTTTGTTTTTTAATGTCTAACTTGAAGATGCAAGCATTTCTCCACTACAGCTTGGATGGCTAGATTTTTTATCAATTCAGTAAATTTCACTATGAAAGGATTTTCCATTCTTTTTAGTAAGCTAGAACTTAGAAGACAAGAAAAATCTTCATTTATTCCTAGCATAATCTTTCTACATTTGTATTCAAAGAGTCTCTATTCTTCTGCCTTGAGTCACATTACCAAAACTTTTCAATTATTATTGACCTTGATTTTTGCTAGGGTTCAAATGGAGTCAAGGGAAGAAATAGAAAAAAAAAAAAACGTCACATCTTTCATGTAGACTAATTACTGCTGTAATTCTCATTTTGAAACATGAATTTATTCCAATGTGCTATATTTTTTTTCTTTTATAATTTGGATCTTGACAGTCCCTAAAAGGTTCACATGTGGAAAGTTTGGTCCACAACCTGTGGTGCTGTGGGAAGTACTGGAATCTTTGGTAGTTGGAGCCCAGTACAAAGAGATTAAGTCATTGGGACATACTTTAGAAAGGAACATTCTAGAAGGGAACATTGGGACTCCTGACTCTCTTCTCTTTTTCATTTCTCAGCCAAGATGAGATGAGCTGCTTTGTTACTCTCTGGGCTTCTACCATGTTGTACTGTTTTCCCTCAGGTCCAAACACAATGGGCCAATTGACAGAGGATAGAAATCTGTGAAAACATAAGCTACAGTAATTTCTTTCCTCCCTATAAGTTGATTCACTAAAATGAATACATTAGGAAATAATTTAAGTACACCCCAAATATTTTCCCTACTTATAATCAATTTTCTCCCAAAGAGCACCATGAGAACATATAATTGACACCCAATATTTATAAGAATTACCAAATCAGACACATCTGTTTACTTCAATTCACTATGTCTATCATGAGTCCCACCCACAACTTTGGTGTTAAAAAAAATTCCATATGATTTCAGATGACCTCCCTCCATGAATTAAAATAACTCACAAATTCACAGAGGAAGGTACTTGTTTAAATTTATAAATTCTTTCAGTCTGATTTTAATTTTAATAGACAAATCACTTTTCCCAAATATTGAAAAACATGGAGTATGCATGTGATTGCTATTTCAGCTGTGATTAATCTTTCTAGAAAGACTACTGCTACCAAGCTGTCCAGTTTGTTGTTGTTGTTGTTGTTTAGTTTCTAAGAGGTTAACTTGTATATAGTTAGATACCCATGAGTTTTAGCAACCATTCCCAAATAAGCATGACCATTGTAAACTCTGGAGTAGGTCAAATGACTCAGCTGCCTTGGCTACCAGTAGCATTATGATGATTTTATAAATAGAACTGAATTACCATTATCTATGTTTCAAAGAAACCTTTTGAAAAATCCAGGTTTTGGATGACAGCCAAGTGACTATGGTTTTGAAATAGTTAGATATTTAAAAACAGAGTTAATTTATTTCCTTCTTTTATTTCTTTCTCTTCCTTCCTTCCTTCCTTCCTTCCTTCCTTCCTTCCTTCCTTCCTTCCTTCCTTCCTTTCTTTCTTTCTTCCTTCCTTTCTTTCTTTCTTTCTTTCTTTCATCTTTCTTTCTCTCTTTCTAAATGAGTCTGGGTCTTTTACCACCTTGAAAAAGCAAAGGAACCTCTCTTGAGATTGACACCAAGGTCAAAGATCAGCGTTTACTGTTTAATCTGTGCTGCCTTCTTTATCTAATGTCTGTCTAGATAGATATGGAGTTCTGAGATGATTTTTTGTTGTTGTTTAAACAGAGCAAAGATATGAGAGCATTGAAAATTAAATATTCTGAAATGTTTCAGTATTTTAGTTCATGAAGCAGGATAATTCTAGGTCAATCTCTACCATACACTTTGCTTTTTATCATCCTCACATTTACCATTGACACATTACCCTGACAAATTATAGTTTCAATTTTATAGATAAAAAAATGAAATACTTTCAGCTATTTTCATTTCATTAAAAATCACTAATGCAGGACACAACTGCTATACACACTTCTTCTGCACCAGACTGACCCATATAAGTTGCAAAAGCAAAAGAAAAAAAAACTATATATAGAAAAATGAATTAATATGTAGTATATTTGAAAATTTATTAAATATTTATAGTAAAATCATTTCACTAAAAACTGTAGTAATCACATTAGTAAGTTGATGTAAGTTTTTGGCACCAGCCATAATTGATCTGCCTTTAGAAATTTAATATTAATTTGAAAGTGCTCAGTATACATCACTTTACAGCAGGCACTCATTTTAAGACATTGCATGAAATAGCTCTTAAATCCCGAAAAATACTTTAAAATCTCAAAATACATTAGTGAATTCTCTTAAATATATTCTTAGCAGTGGCCATTTTTACTCTTAAAATATGGTACATCATTGTAAACAACTTGTGAAACAATCTCAGTGACAGAAAATTTCAGTATTTATAGTTTTATTTTCAGAAATACACTTTTGGTTTAAGAAGAATTTAATCATCACTTTACCTTGCTTTTCTTCAGTTCTTTTTTTTTTCTGGCCACAGTTAAATGTTTGAAAAAGACATAATCAGAAATGTAGATGTGATTTATCAAATTTTAAGATTTAGTTCATATAAAAAGATTATACTACCATTGAATATTTTAAAGGTTTATTTTCTGAAAGTCATTATTTGGTATGTTACTATTTCTGTCTTATGTCCATGCAAATGACATCATATTTGATGCAGTTCCAAAGATATTTTAATACTTTTTTTTGAAGCATGTACACCAAAGGAATGACATCCTGGCCCTTCCTTTAGACACACTCATACTATTGACTTCAATGACCTCTGAATTCCATTGACTATTTTCGTAAACTTGGTATTGTGAATTTAATTGTCTCTATTTATATCCCTAGGTTTATATAACAGAAGCCTGAGTAAAATGTATTAATTTTGTTCATAAATTACAAGACAACCCTTTGTTTTGTTGTAATGTGAAGATAGTCAGCTTTGAAACTATGCCTTTATCTTCAAGTTTCTGCTAGAGAATTAATTACAAAAAATAATTTAATCATAAATGCAAATTCTAAAGCTAGCCTCATACTTAAAATTTGCTAATAGGGTGAATTTTCCAGTTGGCCTTCCTTCTTCATTTTATATTACATTTCTGTTTTTGAATACTTCCTATAAACTAGTCCATTAATATAATCAAAATTACATTACATATAATAATCTTAGGAAGGACAATTATGGGAATGAAAATGAAAAGGACTAGGGGAAATGTGGCTTTCCAGAGAGAGGCTGTGTAGAGAATAATTTGGGTTATCTATTTAACAGAATCAAAGTGTTTTTCCTCTTACTGAAAGCACTTTTTTTGGACTCCCATAAATGCTTTTAAGACTTTCTTTGGAAAACCCGTCATTTTCAAAGTACCCTTAAGAGCACATAATCCCTACATAATTTGAAAAATTGCACTTTTCTGAAATAATGGCAATTTTCTAGATAACTAGTTTATACAATAAGGAAATGCCTCAGCCTTGCTTTGAAAAAGGGAGTGCATTACAGATGGACACCTTGTGCCATACTTTGTATGAAGTATATTACCTACAACTACAGAAATATACAGATTAATGTGCAGTAGATGGTAATCTATACCTTTTATAGGGAAAAATATGCATCTCAGAAAACATCTAAGCATTTTGGTGGGGAGAAGAGGGTAGCACTATAAACTGATAGTTTTGAAGCCTTGTAAGAAGGAAAAACAGAAGTATTTGGGAGTTATTTGGAACATTGGCATTTTTAGAGGTTACTTCACACTGTGTATATGGTGACCTAGAAAAGAGAAGAGAGAACACTGGTTGAACCTGACTTACCTTGACAAATCATACCTATCACATTTGCAATGAGATTTTGACATCATCTAGAGGCTACACAAGGCAAGGAAAGAAAAAATATATATGAGGAAGAATGAGTGGGGGAAAAAAAGTAACTCCTACACATGATATTATAATCCACTTCCCTAAAGGAGAGAGATTGCAATATTTATCATTCTTCCCATCATTGAAATTCTGGTTTCATATGCAGTGCACTGGCTGACCTGATTTAAATTGTTTACAATTACCCATCACATATCAATGGCATGTCAGAACTGCTTCTGCCACCATCCTTAAAATAACTAGCATACAAGAATATCAGAATTTTCTCTAGCAGAAATCTTGAAAAGAGGTCAAATTTTTGGTTTGATTATTATCAACATTTTACTTATAGAGATAATTAACCATTTTTTAAAACCAGTTCCCAGGGAACTAAATGTCTCTTATGTCCCTTATGAGAGAATAGACAAACAATAGGTCTCTTACAAGAAGGCAGTCAGTGATGCTTGTCAAACCTTGAAAATATATCATTGTCATTTACAGGCACACTCAGAAAAATATGATAGGAGAACTGAAGATAAACCGTTTCCCTTGGGTAATATATTGCAAAATACTTTAGAATAGGAAAATATTCATTACACTTGGAAAAGGATCTTAAAATGCTCTATCAATTGTAGAGATCCTCATGAAAACATGAGACCCAACCTTGTATATAAAACCTCAACAAAGAGAACTGAATTTGTAATTAAGTTTGATTAAAATAACATATGTAACAAGCTGTTACAAACACTAAAAAAAACAATGATATTAAAATTATGACTTATTTTATTCCATGCTAAGATAATTTTAAATCATGAACATTTTGCATACATTATGGCAATACAGACCTTAGTACAAAACAGACCTATGCTCTGTATAATCTTCACTAAAATTAAAAAGAGGCAAAGAAAAAAATACAATCCATGTAAATAATATTTAATAATGAAGTTATCTAAATATTAAATAAGGTAAAACGCAATGTGACCAAAATAATCTTAAATTATACATATATATATAAGATAGAACTGAAACAAACAAGAATTATTAAGCACTGCTGTTTACACAACTGCAATAGAATATCAAACTATTCAATTTTTATGATGAAAGAAACATGAGGATTCTTCTACTTTACCCTCCTTTTGTATAGATAACAGACATACTTATGAGTAGTTTGTATTGTTCTCTCAGTAATGGATGGAGTTTGAACACTTGTTAAATCTTAGGATTTAATGCTAAGTACAAGAGAAGCATTTTCTCGTTGAATTCTAAACATTTACTTATCCTAGTAGGTTGCTATAGTGGACACAATGAAATTATTTCTTCTACAGAATTCATTGTCAATTAAAGTGAAAATTTTATAAAGTCAAATTTCTCTACAAAAGGACTTAGGGAAAGTGCCAAAGTGGGACATTAATACACAACGTCTCCACTAAGGCTGATGGCTTTGGTATTCGTTGGATAATCATATCTAGAAGTACAGATAAGTAGTTGACTTGCTTTACAAAAAATATAGACATCATGAAACACCAGTATCACAAACACGTGTTGCTATATAATGAACATTTTAAAGAAATCTCTCATTCAGTAGCACGGTAGGCAGTTTACTATATTTTTGTTGTGTTGTTGTTTTCTTTTCAGTTTAACATTTTTTAGAAATCACACACATGACTTTGTGTAAGTTAAAATACTCAGCTCAACTTTATTGCATTAAACTTTGGGCTTTTTATACAGGAGGAATGTAAAGATTAGAGACTTTACATAATTTACTTAACTGAAATTCACAAGAGTTGAAAGAGGTCAGTCCAGATTTGAAACATTTCTCTCATACTCTTAAATTTTCATTTTTATTCTTTGACTTAAACTAATATGAGGCCCAGAGAAGTGAAGGTAACAGAAATACCAATTTAAACGTGTAACTTCAATAACTCCTATTTCATGTGATTCCTGCTCTGTGCATTCTCATTTAGTATGAGAAGCTGAATCAACTAAATGTCATGAGAGTCAGCCAAAGGGATTTTTAAAATAAAAATTTATTACAAGACAATTTCAGAAATATAGAAAAACTGCAGTGTTCATGTCTAGTTCCCAGGTCACAGGCCAAGTTTCTCCTATCATGAATATCTTACATTAGGATGATGTCTTTGCTATAATTAATGGGCAAATATAGATTAATTATTGTGAGAAAATGCTAATACCTTACTATGATTTCCAAAGTTTTTACCTATGTCTTTTTGATGATTCAGGATCTCATTCAGAATACCATATTGCATTTAATCATCTTGTTCCCCGGGGGTCCTCATAGCCATAACTGCTTTTCAGAGTTTCCTTGTCTTTGATGACTTGATAGCTTTGATGGGTACTGGTTAGATATTTTGTAGTTCCCCTCAGTTGTACTGTGTCTGATATAATAGAAGGTTTATAGGTTATGCAGGAGATAAGACCACAGGGACAAAGTGCCATTTCCATGATATGATATTGAGAGTACAGTCTGGCAATAAGACTTGTCACTTATTAGATTCACCCTGGGTCACCTGAATGAGGTAGTTTGACAGTTTTACTTCACTCCACCCTCCCATATTGTACTCTTTTGAAAGAAGTAACTATGTGCATCAACACTTAAACAGTGAAGAAGGGTGAAAATCAAATAGGGAAATATTTTAAGTGATCTTCAAGGCTATCTTTGTAAATTACTTGGCATTCTTCTGCTTGTGAAATTGGTTCATTTTACCACCACACTCATTTAATTTATTTTTAAGCACTTTCCTATTTTCTGGCATTATGAGATATTCTAGACTGATCTTGTGTATTAACTGACTCAGTCCTAGAATTAGCTACTTACTAAGGAGTACTGATTCCTTCCATTGGAGAGTAATATTAGACAGCAAAATATGAATGCTAGGGGAGCTCACTTCTAGGGAGCTGTCATTATTTCTAAGATATCAGAGAACAGCATAGACATGCATGTAGGCTACCTGCCTATGATTGAGACATATAAATATTTATATATGTAACCATGTCTATCTCTATTAAAGTAAATATGGCTTCATTGATGTCTGAGGCTCTAATATATTACCAGATACATAATTTCAGACTCTTCCCTTGATTGATTTGTAAATTCCAATTGCAGCAATTAAAGAACTATCTCACACCATCCACATTTACTTAATTGTGTATTATTAGTATACTCACATAGGAATATCAGAATGTTAGCCCATATAAACTACTTTTTCAACTAAAGCATAACATTTATGAGCATTTGATTTTTCTTTTAGCTTTGCAACTAGAAGATACTCAAATTTATAGATTTTTTTCAATGTAGACCAAAGATTAGAAATAGAAGTATTGGAGAAACTTCTTAGATCACATGAATAGATTCACCTTTTGTAGACCAGTTCATATCTATCAGGAATGTTTTATTCTATAAGTATTCATTATTTTAATACAACTTGGCATCTAGCCAGGGTAAAAACCTATTCTATTGCAGGTAAGTGACAGACTATTTGTATCTGAATAAACTGTTCTCTAGGTAGTCTCAATTAGTTACTGTTGATATTTATAACATTATAAAGTAAATATATATGGTACTACTGCAACTAAATAGTTATTCAGATTGTCTGCACAGGTAAATAGAAACATCACACGTAATAAGACATTTTCTTGAAAACAAATTCTAAAAGGTGAGAGAAAAGATGTGATGTTCACAGTTTAAATTGAATGTTATGATTTCAATGAGTAGGAATGCTTGCTCTTATAATAATATTTATAGTCATTTCAATGTAATTATTAATATCTCTTATGCATAATCAAGTTTAAGCAATACATTGTTTCAGATAGGATAATTCCCATTGGACCTTGAATCATATTTGCCTCTTATTGTTTGATAAGGTTTTTCAAGTGCCAAACAAGGAAAGTAACTTAAAACACATAATACAGATGTGGTTTAGTATCAAGGAGGTGACTTATAGAGCATGTTGAGCTGTCCTAAGTAAATAATACGTGATTCAGAATTATTTTTTCATCCATATCGTTTGTAACTTCTTCTAGGAAAAAAATATGCAATATGGCACTCTCTTGGGAAATCATGTTGCACTATGAGTTTCTACCATCATTACTTGAGGCATGACTTTGATCAAATCCTGTAAGTTCTTGGAAATGTCACTCTGTTATCAAAGTGATTAATATTCTCTTCTATCATGTTACCTTTTTGTTTATTCTTATCATAAATAGTTCAGTCTGTTACATAGAATATGTGACAATATAGAGACCTGAAATGGAAACAAAAAGAATAGAAGAAAGCAACCTAAGTGTTCTTTATTTAAGTTTTTCCCAAGAGTATAGGACATGGTTCTGAAGTACACAGATGTGTTTCTGAAAGCATTAAAATTCAGGCTTTTTAGAAAAGGACCATGTCTACTTTTTCAATCACTGTTTCTTTTGTTTTTATTACTAAGGCTGATATTAGTTATTTACTTAATACATATTGGTGGGATAAATGAACAAATGAATTAAAACCTTCTCTCCATTACATAAACAATGTTTAACTTTGTGGATATATTACTCAATGTTTATTATATTTGTTATTTCTCCTTAAAGCTCAGTTTCATCATTTACTAAATATTTCTTAAGCAGGGTAAAATACTCATTATACCTATGCAATATGTAAATATGATTGGTTACAGAAGAATTGGCAAGCTATGTTTCACAGACACTCCATCCCACTTTTGTAAATAGAGCTATTCATTTGTTTAGTTATGTCTATTGCTGCTCTCTTGCAATCATGGTAATTGCGTTGCATAGATGCCATAAAGATGATATGAACCACACAGTCTAAAATATTTACTATCTGGCACTTCTCAGAAAAATAAAAATTGTTGACCTTTAAATTAGAGGAATAAGATGGAGATTTAAAAGCAATGTTTAATAATCTCTGCATTATTTACAGTAAGAAAAACTTCCTGGGGAAAATATCACCTGCATTATATGTAGCTTGGTATAGAAAATGTGAATTTAGTGCTATGCAACTGACATTTTGAAAAGAATTTGAGAATTTATAGATCTCAACGAGTGTTATCTTCTGTGGCACATGCATTTATGTACCTCAATAGTACAAATGGATTTGTTTTTTAATGGTAAGTTTAAATTTTGGAAGCATCCAACATTTTTTTAGAGCTTATGTTACAGAATAATGCTTTGACACCTAGCAACAGTTTCTGTGTGAAAATATGAAACACGGATATTTATTACTTTTCATGCCCTGTAATCTGACTCTAAGGTAATATCAAAAAGGCAGTTAAAAAATTTTTGAACAAAAGAAGCATCAGGGAAAAAAAGTGTATTGTTTACCAAGATTTCAAATGTCACAATTGTAATACCCAAGAAAACAGTCACATCTGGTATGAGCAGGACATATAAACATAAAGCTTGTGGTATCATCTGTGATATCATAACATATTACTTTTGGTTATCAGCCTTCATTCTGGTTATTTTTTTCTTTCTTTCTGGTGAACATTTGTATCAAACAGGGGAAAAAACAGACATTGAAAGGCCAAATAAATTTGCAAAATAAATTAATTAATACAGAGTTTTTTTCCCAAAGTACATTATAAAGCATCAAATAACCTTCCTAATGTTCTGCAAAACTAACAACTGATTCTTATTCTGTCCGGGCAGAGTGACATTACACATTTTAACTACATTGGTTATGAAAACATGTGTCAGCTTGAACATAATTTCTTAGGAATGCAAGGGTATTAAATATTGCCTTGCAGATGCTCACAAAATATGTACCCATTTTCACCATATGGAAAAGACAAATGAAAGTCTTCAAGGATCAACAAGAGAAAAACAAACCACCCATATGCAGACAAAATTAAGTGCCAACTTGGGATAAAATCCTCTTTTGAAGTGTCTGGAATGATAAGAGAGCTTTAAAAAGAGATCTATGAATACACAATGGCAAGAACAGAAGAAAACAAATCCTCTTATTTTGTAACAAGTAGATAGACAAATCTATTTTTACATTGCAAAATAAATATTGAGCCATGTTGCAAGAGATATCATGGTATTGTTTATGCCTCAATTTTAAATACAATTTGGAAATAAAAGCTCAGGATAATATGTTAGTATGCTATTTTTTTCTGTATACAAGACTATTAAACACCCAAAGAAGTATTAAATACACACATGGCCAAAGAATACAAAAGAATACCTAATGGTGAGGTTGATGCTATCTTATTCAATAGGAAATCAATATCTCTTCTCTTTCTGCCTCCTAAATGGACTTCATTTACTGTGTTTATAATGTCAATAATTGGCACCACCTTCAACTGAGTCAGCCACTTGAATCACCCTGTTTTCTTCTTTCTCACCCTCTACAATCTGTCACCAAATCCTAGAAATTTTACTGAATAACTGGATCTTATTTCTCTTATTTCTGTTTCCACTACTTCTGTTTAAGTCAAGATTATCATACAGTCTATCACTATGATTAAAAGTCCCTTCATAATATTTTCCTCTTTCACAGGACCTTAGTTACGTAAAATTAAATGAATAATAATCCCCTTCCTATGACTTACTGTTATAACTTTTCTGCATGGGCTGTTTCAATAAAAGTATCTGTAATTGTTTTCCAGTGCATATATCACACATTTAGCGAGAGGGAACTGCATACCTAAAATGTAAATTGCTAGGTATTTGAGAACATTAATTTATAAAATAATAATAACTTTTAAAATGGTGTACTAATTTCATCCCTGCCTGCTATATATGAGATACTCTTAATCCATGTCTGCTATAAAACTAGATATTGTCAAACATTGTAATCTTTGATAATGAAATAAATGAAAAAAAATGTATTTTATTTTATATTTGAATCAGCATTTCTTTAGTAACAATAAAGAGTGACTACTTCCTGCTATTATCTCTAGTTTTTCACCATCCCTACCTCTGATGTAACCATAAAATAAACACATGCAAATGTACATACACATCATGTACACACATGACTTACACAAAATAGCACACTTACGTTCTTCACTTGTATAGTTGTTACTCATTTTATATCTCAGCTTAAATGTCATTAGCTCTTGGAAATTTTTTATTTCTGGTTTATTATGTATCTTTTAGTTATATATTATGTTCTCCCTATAACATTATCTACTTCCTCTATCAGAGTAATTAACTATACCATGTGTTCAATGAATATCTACTTGTTTGAATTCCCAAGCATGAGTCCATAAAAGCAAAGGATTTCACTGCACATTCTCAATGTATAGTGAGAGGAATACTAAAAGTTTTGAAGTATTTATTTTTTCTGATCTTAAATTTGTGCTTATTCTAGACAATTCTTAAAATATGAAAATAAAAAGTTATTTTCACTTAGTAGCATCAATTAATTTTGTTATTAATTTCTTGTTCTTGCTTTCAGTTTTTATTTTTTAAAATACTTTATATTCATAAGTATATATTTATAAGTATTTGTGTACATATATATTTGCTTTAAATGATCCACATTTATACATATAATTTGAAAGAACTTCTATCTAATATGGAAGGCTAATATTGTATAAGACAGAAAAATGAATACAAATTAAAAATTCAGAAAGACACATAGGAGTTATGAGGAAAATAAAACAAGTTTCATTGGTATAGTAGAGCTGCATGCTCATTTCAGAGAGTAACACAGTTTGACTTCTCTGTAGAAGTAACATTTGAGTTTAGATATTACTGATGAGAAATAGAGCTGGTATTTATTTCTTGAAAGCTGATTTAAAAATATCTGTAGCCAGTTTTGTTTGTTCTCCTGATGGCATTGCCAATGTCATACCAAGAATGCTACCTCCAGATATTTTCACAAGCTGCCACCATATAGCTTGCCACAGTGATGCAGACCCTATGCATAAGAGAGGCAAAGAACTCTAACCCAGGATCCTAACATATGTGCCTCCAAACTCACGCTTTCACAAAAGATATTGTTTACTTCAGCTATTCTGATCATCCTCTACTGAAGTCAATTTCTACAGCTTCAACAAACTCCATAAGAAAAGTTCTGTAAATGAATTCTGTTCACCAACCCAAGGAATTAACCCCCACTTCTGCTGCAAATGGCTTTCAAAATAAAGCTCTATCACAGTGAATAAAGTGCATAAACTTTGAATTTAGGAAGATATAGTCATGAAGTCTCATTTCATTGACCTCTATGGTATATTGTAGTTGGCCCCACTCACTAACATTCAGTGGAAAATACTTCTTAGGTTTGCATCTAATAAACTCAATCCTTAAAGAGTAATCTGCAGGTTAGCTATGCCAGAAGGGAGCAGAGGCCCAGTTCAGTCAGTGTGAGTATGTGTGTGTTCAATATGTAAAATAAAAAAAAAAATATTAAGCAATTGTGTTCATAGTTGTGTACACTCAAGTGTGAGAATTGCTACCTCTGACAACAAAAATCAAGAGCTACTCAACTTGTTTTAAGGCATCAGGAATGTGTTAGTTTCTTAAGACTACTGCAAAAACAGACTACAAATTGAGTGAATAAACAAGACAAAAATTTATTCTCTTACATTTTTGAAGGCTAGAAGTCCAAAATTAAGATTCCATAAAATTAGTTCTCTCACAGTGTTGAGAGAATACACTTCATGCCTCTCTCTCTGGCTTCTGCAGACAGCTACAGTCCGTGGCATTTCTTAAGTGGTAAATGCATAGCTAATTGGTAGTTGTATTCTCTGCCTTCCTTTTTTACATGGCATTCTCCTAGTAGGCATCCCTCTCTTTATATTGGATTAAGGGCATACCCTACTCCAGTATGATATCATCTTACCTAATTACATCTAGGACAATTGTATTTTCAAACAAAGTCACATTTCTAGGTATGGAGGATTAGGCCTTTATATTAGGGTTCATCAGAGAGACATGAACAATTGGATGAATAATAAAAAGATTATTACAAGTACTGGCTTATATGATTGTGGAGACCACAAGTCCCATATGTTGTCTACTGTTTGGAGACTCAGAGAAATCAGTGTGGTGTGTAACTCAGTCCTAGTCCTACATACTTGGGAATGCTGGTGTAAGTTGTAGAGTTTGAAGGTTTGAGGAAGAAAAGCTCTGATGTTCCAGGCAGGAGAAAATGGCTGTCCTAGCTCAAGAAGAGAGAGAGAGAGAGAGAGAGAGAGAGAGAGAGAGAGAGAGAGAGAGAGAGAGAGAGAGAGAGAGAGAAATTAGGTCTTGTTTTATGGACAGGATGTGAACAGCTGTTAATTCAGGTACTAGATGAGGGGTGATAAGAGGATGAAGAGAAAAAAAACAGACACACAGATAGAGATAAAGCTGAGGCTTGGTGGTTCACTAAAATCCCTAGAAGGGAGATAGTGATCCAAAACAAGCTCAGCATGTTTATTATACAGGTATAATCATAAAAGGGTTATTGTGAGAAAGTTTCTTCAAAACAAGCAGAAACAAGGTCATAAGAATGAGCAGCCCAATTATGATTGTCAGGTTCCACTCATAATTTTCTACCCCAGAGCAGCTGGTATCTGAACGTCAAAGTTAAAAACTTATAGCTCCCTGACTGGCATAGAACCTCCTTTTGAACAGGGTGTCACCATAGCAACTGAGCAATCTTTAATTAGCACTTTCTCACTGAAAGTTCCCAGGAGAAGCATTGCCTCTGTCGCAGGACAGCTCAAGGACCCTAATTCAACCACCGCTCCTGACATTCCACATTTTGTTTTACTGGGCCTTCAGTGAATTGGGTAATGCTCACTAGACTGTGCATTCCTTAGCCCAGTCAAATTGGCACATAAATTAACCAGTAAAGAGTTTAACTTACTTCATTTTTAGGGAGAAACAAAATTAAACCTAATTGCATATTTAGCCTCCCTGACTACCCCCTAATGATATGTATCAGTATCTTCCAGAGATCAGGGTAATAATGCAGCTATACTCCATGACTCATAAATAAGAATTATCAAAGATATAGACTTCTCATTTGATTTTTAAGCAACTTTTACAAATGGGTTTAAAAACACTATTTTAAAGATATACCAGTGACATGTTAATTTTTCTATGGCAATAGATTGTGCCATTCATAATACAGTGGAACACCTTTTCGACATTAAAACTTAAAGTAAGACAGAATACCAATTTTCAAGTTAACCAAGCAGTATTAAATATTGCTTTCATGAGGTTTCTATGCTGCAGAAATAAATAAAAAAAAAAACATTTCAGCTTAAAGTGAAGTGTTTTGAATTTTTCTGTATCTCATATTTTTCACATACTCATTTATTCCTGTTTTGTATTAATCCTTATTCTCTCTTTTCTTGGTATCTCTACATTTCTTTTTTTTTTCTTTTGTAGTATTACAAATTATTTCACAAACACATTGCCATTTTAACAAATTCTTAATAAGTGCATATTTGATTTTCTTCTAAATGCTAAAGAAACAATGTTCTTTAAGATGCAATCCTAGTTCAGAATTTTTTTTTATTATAAAATACAGAGAGGGAGAGGGAGAGTCATAGAATAGAGAAAAAGGAAAGGACGAAAAAGAAGGAAGAAAAGGGATGAGGGTAAGTGAAAGGAAAGGAAATAAAAAGAATTGGTGAAATGTGAAAGTGGTTCTAAAACTTCAAATTCACTTGGGATCTTGTTTAAAGTACAATCTGTTGCAGTAAATGTGGAGTGGAGCCCGAGTTTCTTCATTAATAACAATCTGGTAATACTTATTATCTGTGACCTATGCATTTTTGTAGGTAGTGGATATGAAATAAAATAGAGATGCATTCAGAATGCTAGTAGAACACATATAGGAATAAAATTATTACAGCCTCAGTGTTATGGTTTAGATATTAGGTGTTCTCCCCAAAGATTATGTGTGACACAATGCAAGAATATTGAGGAGTGAAATTATTGGGTTATTTGAGTATTTACCCAAGTGAATCAGTCTGCTGATGAGGACAAATTGAGTGGTAACTGAAAGCAAGTAGAGAGTGGCTGGAGAAGATACACATTAGGGGTGTGGCTTCGGGTATATATTTTGTTTCTGGCAAGTGAATTCTCTCTTTATGCTGCTTGGTCATCATATCTTCTTCATCTGTTTCCTTCCACCACACTGTTCCGCCATGATGTTCTGCCTCACCCTGAGCCCTGAGGAATGGAGCTGGTTGTCTATGGACTGAAACCTCTGAAACCATGAGCCCTCAAATAAGCTTTTCTTCCTCTAATTGTTTTCATCAGGTCTTTTAGTCACAACAGCAGAAAAGCTGACTAAAACACTCAGTTTTCAGGCTTAAGTCTTAATGGCTTAAAGGTAGTTACATAGAAGAAATATGTTGATAATGGGCATTAAAAATCACTGAGTTAATTATCTTAATGGGTAAAGAACATTCTTAACCATGGAAATGGAACACAAAAGTGTTCAGAAGAAGAGGAATAACCAATAATGAATATGGTTAGAGGAGTGATATTTAAAAGGCACTTGTTATGAGAGCAGATTTAGACATAATGATTTAGAATGTGTGAGGCCAGGCCATGGGACTCTCCCTCTTCAGTGAACTCTCAACTGCTCATCTCTCCCCTCAAGTGTGACAGTTCTAGAATAGTATTTTGCATACTGATACAAGAAGGAAATAGTGTTCTGAGAATATCCTTCAACATAGCTTAAGGTCAAATGGTGAGAAGCTGTCTGTACCTTATCTAGGAGTTTGGCTTTTTTTCTTCCAAAAGCATATTCAACATTTTTTAGAAATTTTTGCTCCTATTTTAAAAAGTTGAATATATTCCCTGTAAATGTATCATTATTTATTTATAATATATTGAGTACAGTAATTTCCCTACTTTATATTAAATAACATTAATGAAGTAAAAACAGTGAAATTAATGATATGCATGATATCCATAAAGATGAAATACATGATACAAATTTAAAGAGGCAATATATAGTTAAGTGAAGCTTATTATTAATCATACTGAATACAAAAAGCTATTTGCAACATACTATTATATTATTTCTTATGAAACATTGCATCAATGTTTTCCCTTGAACTAAGGAAGCTTTGAGATAGAATTAATTATCAGTTCACTAAAGCTTACATGATTGATGTCATCTGTAGTCTGGCACTTTTGTTTTTATTTGTTTCCATTTTTTTTCATTAGGTAAGAGTTACATGATTTAAGCCTATTAAATGCAAACTTCCAATATGTGCAATTGAACAGGCATTAATATCAATATTTAGCAATGTCCCCAGAGACAACAAAACCATATATGTGCTGGTTTCAACTCCTTCCTAGAGAAGAATTATTTTTACTTCCCTTGGATCTACTCAGGAGACCTAGTCAAGGGAGGATTATGTTTATGGGTGTATAAAACAAACAAAAAAAAACATAGACAAAATAGAAGATCTAACATTGCCTTCAATATTTCAAAGATTATTCTCTCCCTATTCACTGCCAAGTTCCAGTGTATAACTACTACTTTGGAAACTATGCACTAGGCTTCAGAAATTTCTAATAAGCCTCAGAAAAAATAAAAACTTATTTGGTCTATTCAGTATTCACTAGATAAGTATCTGCAAACAAAGAACATGGAAATACATGCTTATTTAAAGCAACCAGTTTGACTCTGAAGTCATCCAGTGATTGCATGTAACTATAGACAGAAGCATCTTAGAACTTTGCAAGGGGGAATGTAAGTAAGATAATCTAAATTGCAATAACTCTAAAGATAGTTCGAAGTGTAGAAAATCCAGCGCTGTAGGTAGGGAGGCCAAAGGGGCATTCTAAAGTCTACTGTCTAACTGGTAGAGGCTCCAGACACTAATTTATGAGTGGACCCATGGTGACTTAGTTTGTCTTTGATTCTAAATTGTTCTCATATATTGATAATTGTAAATCTCTTGGATGTTTTGTCAGTATAAGCATTCTTTCAATCATATGAAGTTTAATTTAAAGTAAGTTAAGGGCATTGAAAGCTTTCAATAGCAGTAATAACTCTGTGCATTCTCTCTCTCCACCTTCATCCCATATAAAATAAGAAGAAAACAGAGTAAACTTGAGTTTATAACAATAAGACTCCTCTATGCATCCCAATCAACTATTTATATTAGACTAGAAAATGTTTATATCCCCTTGGCTTTCAGAGTAAAATTATTTACAGTTGACATTGGTTGCAAGCTTTATGATAATTTTAATGAAATGTTCTGCAGTCCCTCCAAATATAAAGGATGCTTAAAGTGTGAGATAATGCTCCACAATTGAAGGGATATAACCAACAGGGGAGAAATGATGCAGTAATAAGCAATTTGAATTGTTGTAACTCGACCGTTCTCTTCCAACAGCCTTATTCACTCCTTTTTATGCTCTGGATAAACTATCTTCTATAGTAGTGAATAAGTAATAATGGATCATATCCCAGCTGTGAGCCGTTTTGTGGTTAGTAAAATAGGGAGCAACCAGGGATTTTCAATCTCAAATAACACTGTGTATGACAAGTAAAACTTTAGTAATTTGCAGTGAATAATTCCATGCGAGAAGAACAGAAAACTACAGCTATGTGTTTCAGTTCTTTACATATAATTAGATCTGTGTTTAAAACCTGAGGCTTGGGAATTTAACAAATCAGGGAATTCATCTTTGTTAGCTCATTTATGATATCAGAAAAACTGACTTTCCCAAACCTCAATTATTCCCATCTTTAAAATAGAGAATTGAATGATGATTTTGCATTTGAACCATGGGGAATGCAATCCAATATGAAACACGGTTTTAGCCTCCTCTCTAAAACCGGTTCCTTCTCTTCTTTACATTTTCTCAGATTTGCAATGTCCCAGTGCTGGACTAGAAAGCTTTCCTCTTCTCTTTCTACACAATCTCCCTAGAAAAGTTTTCCTCCTTCTTGGTCGTAAATCCTTCATGCATTCGGCGGTTCCTAGGTAAGATCTCAAATAGTTCTCTTACTTCAGTCTGGCTTTACATCTTCCTACTCCCCTTTTTGTTTAATAGACATGTCCCCATCACATATTCAGAACTAAGTACTGATTTATTTACCTTCTCCTCAAACCACTAATCTGTAGTTATCCCAATTTACCTCACATTAACAAATAAGATAACCTCTCTTCTCTTACAGCTTAAATTCAATCAGTAGCAAACACTGTCTTCCTGAATTTCAAAATATCTCTGAGATACACAAATTTTTTACCTCCTTACCATTTCCTCATTCTCCAAATCATTGTTATCTCTCACCTGAATTGATGCAATTTCTTTTTAATTAGACTTTTTACTTTTTTTCTTTTTATTCTGCCACAGGCTCTTCCCTGATTAGCAGTGAAAATAATTCTTTTAAACTATGTCAGATAATGCCATTTACTTGCTACCCTTATCCTGTAGAGCACCACCCAGGTACATGTCATGGCTTCCAAGGTGTTGTTATCTTTCTGACCTTATCTCCTGCTTTTTGACCTATTCTCACTCAGTTTCATCCATGGAGTTCAAGTGGACTAAGCTCCCACTTTTAGGCTTTTGAAATTCCTTGGCTCTTCATGAATTTGGGACACATGTTTTAGGGCTGGAATGCTTGGAATATTTGGGATTAATCATTTACTTTCTTGTCCTTAAAAAGGCTAGCATGGGATTTTTCAGAAGGTAGCAGAATAATTTTCAGCAGCTATAGAGGGCAAGACTTAATATTATATGGCTTCTTCTTCTATTTTTTTTTTTTTAGTGTTCATTGACCAAAGTAAATTTCACACCCAAACCCAAAAACAGTGTGGGAGAAGTCTACACAAAAGCATGGATCAGTGAGTGTAGTTGTAATTTACTGGTAGTTTTACTGAAACAATTTTATTAGCTTCCCACTGTTACAGTACAAGGGATTCACTGAAGGGTCTGGAATGTCTGCCTGCTGGAGAAATGAAGGTAAGAAAGTAGATTGAACATATTATGAGAGAAGGTGATAAGGCTTCTGCCAAATTTGGTAAGAAGAAGCTTAACCAAAGCAATAATCTGATTAAATTATCTTTTCAGAGTTTGATCTGGTGATAACATATAAAATTGACTCAAGCATTGGTAGTATGTGGTAAGAAAAATAAAGCATGTTCAAAATTACAATTAATTCAGATTTGTATAAATTAATGTGAATAAGTGAAGAAGAAAAGGAATAGATGGATTAAAAACATGAAAATTTAGATAGCATATGATTTTAGTTGTGTGAATTTTTCAGCTATAGTTATGAAAATATAAAAACTCCAAATTTTTTAAATTGATGTCATTTATAGAAGTCATGTTTTAAACTTTTGCAATCACTTGAAAATAACTGTGTAGTTGATGTATTGAAGATACATGAATTAAAAGACAAAAGCTCAGAAGTAAAAGACATGCATAAAAATAATTTTATTATTAAAATATAAAATATATAAAGCAAAATGTAATATAAATGATTATATTCTTAATAAAAGTAAGAAAATTCAGAAAAAGAACATTTTTCTCATGAAAAATAATTAACTGTACAGATATTTCCAAACAAGAATTGAAATCAAAACATTTTGCTTTGCTTTTTGCAAAGCTACGATAATTTGAGAATCAGTTAGGATATACTGCCTTTTCGCCTTCAACTTTCTTTCATAATGAAGTACCAAAACTTGAGCAAGAAAAACAATGATGATTTTGTTGGTGTCACAGCCTAATGTTTAGGTATTCCTAAAGGCATTTCCACTTTCATCCTCTTTTAATTTGACATTTAACTCAATATATACAGTTTCGTTTAATCTATTTCAAATTGGGTTTCTGTCCCTTGAATTGAGCATTAACACAACTCAAAATTTTTTTATCAGAAGGTTGGGAAAAAGGTTTTGTTGTTTTTTGTTTGTTTTGTTTTCTTTTGTACCAGGGACTCAACACAACAGTGCTTACCCACTGAGCCACATCCCAGCCCTTTTTATTTTTTACTTTGAGACAGAGTTTTGCTAAACTGCAGAAGTTGGCCTTGACCTTGTGATCCTCTTGCCTCAGCCTCTCAAGTCGATGGAATTCCTTGTTCGAGGAAAACAAGTTCTATGCTGCAAAATTTCTTTGAGGATAAAGTAAGCATGGAAGAAGGAAAACAGGTAAAAACTAGAGGCTTAAAAAAACTTAGCATGGGAATATGAAGAGATTTTACATATGTTTGAAAAGCAAGTTAAATGAATAAGAAGACACATAAAGAAGACTACCAGCACTGGATGGATGCTTTATTCCTTTACATTGAAAAAGAAGAATCTTTTTATTTTGTTGAACTATGTTTAGGTTTTCCCTCTCTCTGCATTAAAATGCTTATCTTTCAATATGAGCATGATGACTTTAATCTATTACTCCTTGTAATTACATTACTTACTATGTCTCAATACAGTCCTAAGAAAACTGTTTTATAGACGTATTGTGCATAATTCCTAGAAGCTCACTTGTCAATTTCTACATAAAATTTTGCACTAATATATGAATAATTAATCTATAATTAATTTTAAAAGTGTGGTTTGCTAGTGATTCTATTTTTCTTTGAAAAGTAATCAGTGTCCAACAGAGTCTTTTTCACTAATACTCTGAAGTATGAATAAATACACTAATTTGCTTTTAAAAATCAGCAAACCTTTGTTGTTTTATTGAGAATATTCTATACATTTGAAGAAAGTTGTGAACACTGGAAAAGTAGTTGCACTGTTACGAAATTACCTCAAATGTTCACAACAGAGAATCTGAAAAGTTTCTTTATCTTTTTCTGTTTCCATTTTTTGGCTTTGGGGACTGAATCCACAGGTTCTTGACCACTGAACTACATCCCAAGGCTTTTCTTTTATTGAGAGAGGATGCCAACAAGTTGCCACGGTGGCCTTGACTTGCACTACTCCTGACACAGCCTCCCGAGCAGCAGAGATTACAGGTGTGGACCACAGCATCTGATTAGAATCTGAATTTTTAAGGGTTTATGACTCAACATTTTTCTTATACTATTATATAAAATAGAAATGAAAATAATTTTCTACAGGTATAAAGGAAAATTTATGTATAAAAATGCACTATTAATATATTTTGTTTAAAGATTTGGAAAATCATATAATGGGATTGAATTATTATGCTATAAGCAAAAGCCAAATATTATATAACAACCAAGATGATATTTAGAAGTGTTGTAGTATGAAAAAATGTACATGTAAAGTTACAAGTATAAAATGAAACCCTGAAAATAGCATTGCTATTTTAATATTGCTGTTAATATATACATTAATAATGAGAGAATTGAAATAATTTTAATTCTAAATTTTGCTGTCTGATTTTCCTCCATAAAAATAAATAGTTCTCATGCTTATTAGAGTCAACCTATAGTTTAACCATTTTACCTTATGTCTACTGTATTGTTGCATTGGTTTAGAGAGTAATATTAGACAAAACTGGAGAACCACCTGGGAAACAACAAATTTGAGGGGGAAAAATCTATCAGGTAATACAGTTATTTCCCCAGTTGATGATACAGAAATGAAATCAACTTCCCAATGTCCACATGGTTAAATAAACTGAACATCATAGAACCTCCAGGCTAGAAAGGGCACAAGAGAGGTCATGAATTTTGTCCCCGGCTCTCTATAAACTGCCCCCAGAAAAATGAGAAAGCGTCCTATTCTCTTTTATTATAATTCTCTAGAGAATGCATTGCTATATCTTCTCACTTTAACTAAGAGTTTTCAATTTTCAAACTTCTTTTAAGGAAACATCCTTCTTAAACACCCCAGGCAAAAATATAAATAACTTTCTTTCTGTAGATATACAATTTCTAATCACCACTCTGAACACTTGAAATTATTGATGATCACTATCAAGTCATTTTCTAAATTTCCACTGTAGTTAAAACAATTGTACATCCTTCAACACTTCTCAGTGTATTTTTTTTTTTTTTGGCCCATAAAATATTTCCGTGATCTTTCTGAACACTCCCCAATTTATCTGAACGCCAATTTATTTGTGCAGCAAGAAATTAATCAGAGTCCCCCATTCCCTTACTTTCCAAACTCTTGTAATCACTTTAAATTTATAATGCAATGTTTTAACAACAAAAATTTGTTAGTTAATTATAACTACAATCAATGTTTTATCATTTAAACGTTTATTAAACAGAAAATTAGTAGGATTCGATGATTGCCATGATATACCCATTGCCAAATTTTTGTTGGCTGATCTCTTCGGGTAAGGAATAACTTCATATATTTATTTTCACCCAGTATCAAGGCTTTATCTTTAACAGGTTTGGTACAACCATCTACCAACCTCCTGAAGGAATACCTATTTATATTTAATAATCCGTATATAATCAAATTTATGAAAATCTTTAAAACTAAAGGCAGTTCCATGAAGTAGGATTAGAGGCACCCAGAACTTTTCCATTTCTAAGGGAAACTGGAATCAAAGCAAAAATGTGGCTGCTTATTGAGAAGGCTGACCTTGGGTGACAATGCAGTAGTGGACAGAGAAGTATTGGAAGATGGAACAGTGGGAGAAATAACCCCCTGCACACCTTTTGCAGAGCAGCGCAGCAAGGGTAGTACACCCACTTAGTGCAATTACAGTGAAATAGGGGGAGTCCCAGTGAAATATAAGGACAGGATTTGGTACCCTACTGACAAGAAGTCTAAATGAATAAGGGGCCTGGAATTTGCATAGGGAACTAGCTCTAAAGTTCTCTGCACTTCCCATGAGCTTGTAGCTGTGGAAGTTAATGGGGTCCCTGCATTTTCCCATGCTGGGAACCCCCAAGGCTATTACACTATACTTATTCAGCAATCTGCCACCCAGAGAGTTAGTCTGGCTCCTTAGAAAAAGACCCTGACTCCCCAGAATTTTATGAGATGGGAAACTAGTCTGTGATGTAGAGGGGAACTGAAGGTGGTTCCCTTTAAATCTTCTGTTGGAGAATCTGTCTCTGAAAATCAAAGGGAGGAAATAGTTGCTTTTGATTTGTTGTGGGAGGCAACTCTGGAATTACCCAAATTGTAGGAATCATGCAGACCCCTCCACAAATACCCCCACATCAGCACAATTATTTTGTGACTTCGTTGCTTCTTACTGCCCTTGGGGACATTTGGGGATATGCCACAGAACCAGCCTTAACCCCATCCTTCCTCAGAGTGCACAGCCCACAAAGCTTTGGAGAAAAATTTTGTGGAGTTGCACATTCCACACTATCACTCAGATGAGCCCCAGGATGTTGTAAGCAGCACCCTTAAAGTGTACAGATCAAAATCTCCAGAGAATCTGTCAGGCTTTTCCTTCATTCTTGCTTTCCAGGTGCACTGTCAGTTTCTCCACCTTTGCAGAGCACAGTCCAAAAAGCTCCAGAGAAAATCTATACCTGGGGAGCTCCACTTTACACTCTAGTTTATTATAGTGAGAAAAGCATCAGAGAGGAATTCCAACTACAGCCATAAATAACTTCTACTAGTCACTGGGGGAAGCACCACAAAGAAAAGGAGATAAGGATGAATAAAACCCATCCTTTGCTCCGACCATTAGATGCCCAGTCTAAGAAGACCCACAGAGGAGCTTTGATCAGAATAGGTTGTAAGGGAAACTCCAAGATGGATGCAAATAGAGTGCATCACACCCCATGTACCGTGTCACTGCGCAGGTGAATAACGAGTTAGAGCAACAAAAAGCTATTTTGTTAGGAATTTACAGCAAAATAAGGGTGCACCAAAACCTAGAGGAAGGATTTCCAGCATCGAGGACCGGTTATTGAATCTCTAACACGAGCCAACTTTCCGGGGGAGGGATTATCAGAACGAGCCTGCATAGAGACACAGGGAAAGGTAGAGACACCTGACCTTCAACTCCCCCTCCCATCAGTGGCGAAAACGAAACCTGTCTAACCAGCGCTGGGGGAGGGGCAAGCGGAAAAAAATCAAAACAATAGGGTGCTGGGGTTCCCAATAGCCACCCTCCACACCCAGCAAACTGCAGGCCCAGAGGACAGTTTGAACTGCCAAGAGGCATCACACAGGAGAAGGCCGGGCTAGCAGGAGAAACCAGGGCTAGCAGGAGAAGCCAGGGGACGAGAGGCCAGGCCCTCACGACTGGGCGGCTAGAGATCGCCTGCCCGCCCGCCGGACACCTACTGCCTGCCGCTGACCACACGAATGGGCGGCTGGAGACCACCCACCCACCGGCGACCACACTTCTGCTGGCCACGCAAGTGGGCGGCTAGAGACTGCCCACAAACAAATTCAAATGGCAAAGAACGAGCTTTACCAGGAGATAGAGATCTTAAAAAAATCAAACAGTAATCCTAGAAATGCAGGAAACTATAAACCAAATTAAAAACTCAAACGAGAATATTACAAATAGACTAGATCAAGTAGAAGTCAGAACATCAGATAATGAAGACAAAGTTATCAACTTGAAAAGAATATAGTCAACACAGAAAAGATGCTTAAATCCCACGAGCAATCTATTCAAGAAATATGGGATGTCATAAAAAAACAAATTTGAGAGTCATCAGGATAGATGAAGGCATAGAGGTTCAAACCAAAGGAATGGACAGCATATTAAATGAAATAATTCTAGAAAACTTCCCAGAGATGAAAGATGGAATGGATTGCCAAATCCTGGAAGCCTACAGGACCCCAAACATTCAAAACCATAATAGACCAACTCCAAGACATATAATTATGAAGATAGCCAACATACAGAACAAGGAGAGAATATTAAAAGCTATGAGACAAAGGAGGCAGATTACATTCAGGGGTAAACCAATTAGGTTAATGACTGATTTTTGATCACAGACTTTGAAAGCGAGAAGATCCTGGAACAATGTATTTCAATTGCTGAAACATAATGGATTCCAACCAAGAATACTGTATACAGCAAAATTAAGCTTCATATTTGACAATGAAATTAAAATATTTCATGATAAACAAAAGCTAAAAGAATTCGCAGCCAGAAAACCAGCACTGCAAAGCATTTTGAGCAAAATACTACAAGAAGAGGAATTGAAAAATAGCACCCAAAGCTAACAGTGGGAGGTATCTCAGTAAAGGGGGAGGAAAATAACCGAAGAGTAAAAACTAGCCAAACTAAAATAAATAAATAAATAAACATGACTGGAAGTACAAACCATATTTCAATTGTAACCTTAAATGTTAATGGCCTAAATTCAACAATCAAGAGACACAGGCTAGTAACCTGGATCAAAAAAACAAATCCAACAATATGCTGCCTTCAGGAGACTCATATGATAGGAAAAGACATAATTGAATGAAACTGGAAATCAATGATAAAAGAAGGAAGGAAAAATCCTACATCACATGGAAAATAAACAATATGTTACTGAATGATCAATGGGTTACAGAAGGCATAAAGGAGGAGATAAAAAAAATTCTTAGAGATAAATAACAATACAGAAACAACAAACTGGAATCTCTGGGACACATTGAAAGCAGTTCTAAGAGGAAAATTCATTTCCTGGACTTCTTTCCTCAAAAAAAAAAAAAAAAAAACCAACAAATAAATGAACTCACACTACACCCCAAAACCCTAGAAAAGGAAGAGCAAAATAACAGCAAATGTAGTAGAAGACAAGAAATAATTAAAATCAGAGCAGAAATCAATGAAATTGAAACAAAAAAAAAAAACATTGAAAAAATTGATAAAACTAAAAGTTGGTTCTTTCAAAAAAATAAATAAGATCAACAGGCCCTTAGCCATGCTAATGAAGAGAAGAAGAGAGAGAACTCAAATTACTAACATTCAGGATGAAAAAGGCAATATCAAAACAGACACTACAGAAATACAGAAGATAATTAGAAAGTATTTTGAAACCCTATATTCTAATAAAATGGAAGATAGTGAAGATATCAATAAATTTCTTAAGTCATACGATCTGCCCAGATTGAGTCAGGAAGACACACACACAATAAATACACCAATAACAAATGAAGAAATAAAGGAAGCCATCAAAAGACTACCAACCAAGAAAAGCCCTAGACCGGATGGGTATACAGCAGAGTTTTACAAAACCTTCAAAGAAGAATTAATACCAATAATTTTCAAGCTATTTCAAGAAATAGAAAAAGAAGGAGCTCTTCCAAATTCATTCTATGTGGCCAACATCACCCTGATCCCGAAACCAGACAAAGACACTTCAAGGAAAGAAAACTACAGACCAATATCTCTAATGAACTTGGATGCAAAAATTCTCAATAAAATCCAGGCGAATCGGATTCAAAAACATATCTAAAAAATTGTGCACCATGATCAAGTAGGATTCATCTCTGGGATGCAAGGCTGGTTCAATAAAAGGAAATCAATAAATGCTATACACCACATCAATAGACTTAAAGATAAGAATCATATGATCATCTCGATAGATGCAGAAAAAGCATTCCTCAAAGTACAGCATCGCTTTCTGTTCAAAACACTAGAAAAACTAGAGATAACAGGAACTTACCTCAACATTGTAAAAGCTATATATGCTAAACCTCAGGCTAGCATCATCCTAAATGGAGAAAAACTGAAGGCATTCCCTCTAAAATATGGAACAAGACAGGGATGCCCTCTCTCACCACTTCTATTCAATTTAGTTCTTCATATACTAGCCAGAGCAATTAGACAGACAAAAGAAATTAAAGGCATAAAAAGAGGAAAAGAAGAACTTAAATTATCACTATTTGCGGATGACATGATAATATACTTAACAGACCCAAAAGGGTCTACAAAGAAACTGCTAGAGTTAATAAATGAATTCAGCAAAGTGGCAGGATATAAAATCAACACACATAAATCAAAGGCATTCCTGTATATCAGCAACAAAACTTCTGAAATGGAAATGAGGAAAACCACTCCATTCACAATATCCTCAAAGAAAATAAGATACTTGGGAATCAACCTAACAAAAGAGGTGAAAGATTTATACAATGAAAACTACAGAACCCTAAAGAGAGAGATAGAAGGTCTTAGAAGATGGACAAATGTACCCTGTTCATGGATAGGCAGAACTAACATCATCAAAATGGTGATATTACCCAAAGTTCTCTACAGGTTTAATGTGATGCCAATCAAAATCCCAACAGCATTTCTTGTATAAATAGATAAAGCAATCATGAAATTCATATGGAAAAACAAAAGACCCAGAATAGCAAAAGCAATTCTAAGCAGGAAGTGTGAATCTGGAGGTATAGAGATACCAGATTTCAAACTGTACTACAGAGCAATAGTAACAAAAACAGCTTGGTACTGGTACCAAAACAGGCAGGTGGACCAATGGTACAGAATAGAGGACACAGAGACTAATCCACAAAGTTACAACTATCTTATATTTGATAAAGGGGCTAAAAGCATGCAATGGAGGAAGGATAGCATCTTCAACAAATGGTGCTGGGAAAACTGGAAATCCATATGCAACAAAATGAAACTGAATCCCTTTCTCTAGCCATGCACAAAAGTTAACTCAAAATGGATCAAGGAGCTAGATATCAAATCAGAGACACTGCGTCTGATAGAAGAAAAAGTTGGCTACCATCTACATACTGTGGGGTCAGGCTCCAAATTCCCCTTAATAGGACACCCATAGCCCAAGAGTTAATAACAAGAATAAACAAATGGGACTTACTTAAACTAAAAAACTTTTTCTCAGCAAGAGAAACAATAAGAGAGGTAAATAGAGAGCCTACATCCTGAAAACAAATATTTACCCCTCACACTTCAGATAGAGCCCTAATATCCAGAGTATACAAAGAACTCAAAAAAATTAAACAATAAGATAACAAATAACCCAATCAACAAATGGGCCAAGGACCTCAACAGACACTTCTCAGAGGAGGACATACAATCAATCAACAAGTACATGAAAAAAATGCTCACCATCTCTAGCAGTCAGAGAAATGCAAATAAAGGTCACCCTAAGATACCATCTTACTCCAGTAAGATTGGCAACCATTACAAAGTCAAACAACAATAAGTGCTGTCGAGGATGTGGGGAAAAGGTTACTCTTGTACATTGCTGGTGGGACTGCAAATTGGTGTGGCCAATTTGGAAAGCAGTATGGAGATTCCTGGGAAAGCTGGGAATGGATCCACCATTTGACCCAGCTATTGCCCTTCTCGGACTATTCCCTGAGGATCTTAAAAGAGCGTACTATACGGATACTGCCACATCAATGATCATAGCAGCACAATTCACAATAGCTAGACTGTGGACCCAACCTAGATGCCCTTCAATAGATGAATGGATTTAAAAAAATGTGGCATTTATACACAATGGAGTATTAGGCAGCACTAAAAAATGACAAAATCATGGAATTTTCAGGGAAATGGATGGCATTAGAGAAGATTATGCTAAGCGAAGCTAGCCAATCCTTAAAAAACAAATGCCAAATGTCTTCATTGATATAAAGAGAGCAACTAAGAATAGAAGAAGTAGGAATAGCATGAGGAAAAGATTAACATTAAACAGAGACGAGTGGGGAGAAAGAAAGGGAGAGAGAAGGGAAATCATATGGAAGTGGTAGGAGACCCTCAATGTTACACAAAATTACATATAACAGGTTGTGAGGGGAAAGGGGGGGAAACAAGGGAGAGAATTGAACAACAACAGATGAAGTAGAGAGGGAAGATGGGAGGGGAGGGGAGGGGGGATAGTAGGGGATAGGAAAGGTAGCAGAATACAACAGTCACTAATATGCCATTATGGAAAAATGTGAATGTGTAATGGATGTGATTCTGCAATTTGTATTTGGGGTAAAAATGGGAGTTCATAACTCAATTGAGTCAAATGTATGAAAGATGATATTTCATGAGCTTTGTAATGTTTTGAACAACCAATAAAAAAAAATTAAAAAAAAAGAATATGTTGTAAGCACGCACTTTCATCCCTTCTTTCAAGAGCCTTAATGGGCAAGAATTTTCATTTTCTCCTAATACATTTTTCGTTGGTGCTTTTTTTGTTTATTTCCTTCTGTTTTCCTTTACTTTATCCTCTTTCTAAAATTTACTCTTTTTATCCCTGTTTTACTTTCTATCTCCTTTTCTCCTATTTTTCTCTTTTCTCCTATTTAATATTTAATTGTTTTTTCTTTTTTCCTTTTACTAAAAAAGATTATTCCTATGGTATTTGTAAATTTTTATTTTCTTCTGTGTCACTTCCCTCCCTATATTTTGTGTAGTTTTTGATATTGCTTTTATTGTTATTTTAGTCTTAATAATTTATTTTTCTTCACAGTGCTGGGAGTCAAACCCAGGACTTTGCATATGTTGCACAAGTGCTCTGCCACTGAACTAGACTCCCAACTCCACTGAGAGAAATTTTTCCTTGCTACTATCTAGTCCCACTCAAACATTGGTGGATAATTCAAAGAAAAAAAGGAGAGAAAACCTCCCAGCTGAAGACTCATGCCCGAGTGGCATGGGTAGGGGAAGAATCTGATGGCCTGTCCCTAGACACTTATCACAACATAAAAAGCAATGAGAAATAACATAAATTTATGGATATCCTACCTATGAAGGTTCTAAACTTTGGTTGCCATATCCTATGGCACATTTACTGGAAGTAAATGCTACAGAAAGGGAAATCTGACCTTGAACCTTTTTATACCCCAGGAAACACCATGGTCTCAACCAGTGTTTAAACAGAGAATACAACCATGGTTGTAGCAGTCAGTACCAGAATTGCTTCTAAATAAGAGAGCCAAGATCAACAATACCTAAATAACCCCACATCACCTGATAAGGTTTCCACTCTCATTGTAGAAGTAATCACAAAGGCTGCAGCCCATTTAGTCTGCTGTCTATATTACACTTGGCTGAATTACTACAGGGACTCCACTGTTTTGAGACTTACAGAAAAACAGATCCCACAGGGTCTGTTATAGTATGCATAACGTCAAAACCCACTAATCACAAAGAAGAATTAGGGAGACTATAGTCAAAAGACCCACCAGGAAAATTTAATTCTACAGAAAAAAGTGGTACCTCAGGTATTAAAGAAGACTAATTGATAAGAAGGCCCCTCATGTAATTGTGGAAGTAATATATATCCCCAATAAATGCTTAGATCTCAGCAGAACAACACAAAAAATATGAATAAGCAAGACAATATTATACCTAATAATTTATAACTTCATAGTGACAAATTGACCAACTAATAAAAAAAAAGATTCTAGAAACTGGAAAAAATATATGAAATGTCAGATAAAAATTCAAAAGAATTATTTTTGAAAAAGCTCTTTGAAATCCAAGAAAATACAAATAAACATTTGAATGGATTAAGGAAGAAAATTAAGCATTTTAGTAAAGAAAGAGAATCTGAAAAAGAACTAAATAGAAATCTTAGAAATTAGAAGCTCAATTAAGTCAATTGAAAGCCTCAACAATAGTATAATTCAAGCAAAAGAAAGAATATGAGAAGTATTAAATAAAAAATAAAGAAGAAAATATATATTTCTACAGGATACCATTAAGAGCCAAAACATCCACATAATCACCTGAAGGGAGAAGACCTTCATGCTGAGGACATAGATTACCTATTAAATAAAATAATAGCAGAAATTTCTCAAAGCTTAGGAAAGACATGGACATACTGCCACAGGAGGCATTTAGAATCTCAAATATGCGGGATCAGAAAAGATCTTCTCCATAACTATTATAGTTAAATTGACATTCACATACACTTACACACACACACATAAGCTGTAAGAGAGAAGCACCAAATCAAAATTAAAGACAAACACATTGGAAGAACAGCAGATTTCTCAACAGAAACTATAAAGGTCACTAGGACATGGAATGATGTATTTTAAGTTCTGAAAGAAAATAACTGCCAATCATGATAACTATACCAAGGAAGGTTATCCTTTATAATCAAGGTAGAATTAAATATAATCCAAGTTAAACAATCTGAGGGAATTCATGACTACTAAACCAGCATTATACAAGATATTTAAGAGAATCCTACACCCAGAAGAGAAAGGAAGATAAACACAATGCTGACAGCATTAAAAGAATAAATCTCACTGAAAGAATAGACCTACAAATAATAAGTTAAAGAATTAAACAATATCAAGATAGTAAGCCATCAAATATATAAGATGAATATGGGAAGAAATTAGCATAACATATTCAAAACAACCAGAAGAAAATCAACAAAATGACAGAGAACAAATACATATCTTTTACTAAAAATCCTCATTGTGAATTCACTTAATTCTCCAGTCAAAAATATAGACTAACTGATTGGAATAAAATCAATACCCAAAAATAAGCTGCCTGAATAAAACTCAGGAAAAACAGAGACATTATTAAGGTTAAAGTATAAAAAATGATACCCAAACACATGGAATTTGGAAGCAAAATGGTGTAGTCACATCAAGGTCTGACAAAATATACTTTAAACCAACATCAGTTAGAAGACACAAAAGAAGGTCAATACATATTCATAATGGGAAAAACTCATTGAGAAAATATAACAATTGTTAATAGAGATGTCCCAAATATCAGAGAACATAATTTTATAAAATAAATACTAATATAAATAGAGGGAGAGATATACCTTGGCTTGAATAAGACGGCTTGAATAAGAACAAAGATATTTGAAGGTCAAGTAAGAATGGTAAATGAAGGATTATCTCTTGCAGTTTTACAGAATATTTCCATTAAAGAAGTGTACATTGAAAAGAAAAGATACAGAACAACTAAGTATTTCATAAAAATGTGCCATAAGTAGTAGTTATGGTAAAAGTTAAAGCCTCTGGTATTTTATGTGATTTTAAAATACAGTTCTGCCCCTTAGTTATAGAACCTTTGGAAACTTTATAACATTTTTTTATTTTATTTTTTTATTAGTTGCACATGAAAATACAATGATCTTGACATCATACATTTAAGTCAAATGGGGTATAATTTCTCATTTTTCTGAGTGCACAGGTTGCAGAATCACATTGGTCATACAGTCACCTATATACATACAGCAATAATAATGTCTATTTTATTCTGCTGTCCTTCCTATCCCCTACCCCTCCAATCCCCTCCCATCACATCAATCTACCCAATTTAATGTAGAATGGAACCACCATTTGACCCAGCTATTCCCCTTCTCAGACTATACCCAAAAGACCTAAAAAGAGCATACTACAGGGACACAGCCACATCAATGTTTATAGCAGCACAATTCACAATAGCTAGACTGGAACCAACCTAGAGGCCCTTCAATAAATGAATGGATAAAAAAGCGTGGTATTTATAAACAATGGAGTATTAGGCAGCACTAAAAAATAGCAAAATCATGGCATCTGCAGGGAAATGGATGGCATTAGAGCAGATTATGCTAAGTGAAGTTAGCCAATCCCTAAAAAACAAATGCCGAATGTCTTCTCTGATATAAGGGGGGTGACTCAAAATGGGATAGGGAGGAAGAGCATGAGAAGAAGATTACCATTAAATAGGGAAGAGAGGTGGGAGAGAAAAGGAGGGAGAAGGGGAATTGCATGGAAGATGGAATGAGACCCTCATCATTATACAGAATACATGTATGATGTTGTGAGGAGAAAAAAAAAGTGTGTCACTTTATAACATTTTTAAGGTTTACTTTCATTGTCTGAAATCATAGTGGGGTGCTCATAATGTTTGAAGAGGAAATCAGATATTGAGATAAAGGAAAAAATGTGACAGTTTCTAGCACATATTAAATATTCAATAAATGTTTATTATTAGGATTATTTTATTTTAATAAAATATTTTGAATATGTATTGTCTGAGTTATGTCTCAGAATATTAATAGAAAAATTTTTATATTCTCTTAAAATTTTTTAAGTCTTTTTTTCTTTTTTCACTCTCTTTTCTAAGGTGTAAATGGAAACAACACAATGCCTTTATTTTTATGTTGTGCTGAGAATCGAACCCGGGTCCTGACCGTGCGAGACAAGTGCTCTACCACGGAGCCACAATCCCAGCCCCCTCCTTAAATTTTTCTTATACTATTTCATTATTTTTTTAAAAAGCAGTTTAATTTCAGAAAATGTGTTAAAACATATAGTTATACATTGGTTTCTGAAATTCTTTTGAAATTATTTTCTTGAACATGTTTTAATGAAACAAACATTTTAATTGACATACTCAGGACACATGGAAATTCACCTTCATAGTGTATTTTAAAAATACATTACATAATATTGTTGTAAATAAAACTATTTTCATGAAGTGCTTCTGTATAAGTCAGTTTACTGTCACTGTGACAAATACCTCAGATAAAAATCTTAAAGGGAAGAATGACTGACTTTGGCTCATGTTTTCAGGCGATGGTGGCTTGGTCCTGTTGCATTGGGCCTGTGGTGGCTTAATACATCATGGTGGGAGCACATAGTGGAGAAAATTTCTTGTCACTTTATAGTGGCACAGAAGCCAAAGAAACTCAGAAGAAAAGAAAGGGCCAGAGTCAAAATTACTGCCTTCAGGGCACACCCCAGTGATCCAACTTTCTTCCATTTGGTCCCACTTTAACTTAAAGTTTTCACCATCTCCCAATGGCACCAACTGAGTGGGGATCAAGCCTTCAAAACATGACCTTTGGGGAAATACAAAATCCAAACTATAGAAAATCTCTTTTTAATTCCCCACAGTTTTCATTACTGTTATAATCAAATTTCTCATCAAGCCACTTACTTATTTCCAGAAATATCATGAATATATGCTCTCAAATTTTTACTACAATAAAATTACAGCCATATTTATAATGAATACAAGAAAAAGGAGAGGGTGATCGTTCAAGATAATTAATCCATTTATTTCTTTAATGGATTTGAGATGTCAGAATGTAATCTTTCAAATGGCTAATCTCCTCAAGATTTGAAAAAATGGAATTAATGATTTATTGAAAATACAATATTTGGGGTTTAGATAATACGAAGACAAAGCAAACCAGTGAAAACCTTGTATTTTTTGTTGTAAAAATAATACTTTTCTTTATAGTTTTTATTTTCATTTGTATAATGAAATGTGGTTACTGTAAATGTATCTGGTTACAGATTTTCAGTCTGTGAACTGATAACAAGAAGAATAAAGAAAGTTTACCACAGTAATCACATGCAAGTGAATTATTAGATGTAACCCTGGCTGCAATAGTTCTGGATATATAGTCTCTGGTCCCTGCTTCTCATATGAAGTGTTTCCTCATATTTTGTATTTTTTAACTGGTGAAAGGAATTATTCAAACGACTCATTTTGGATGTGTCAGTACTATACTTGTTTTATTTATGTGTGTCATTGTGTCCCAAATGGTTTTCTGGGACCTTGAACCCCCCGGTGCTTTAACTGTATCATTTCTTGTTTTTATTTGTACAAACAAGAAAACAGAGAAATATATTAAAGTAATTTAAATAAATTTAGAATTTTGGCCACATAGCCAATTTTATTCATGTAAATATATCTTCTATGATTAATATACTGGGCTCTCTAGAGAACTGCCTAATTTCACCATAATTTAGAAAAAAAATATATTTCTCTGTAGCATTGAATATTCATTGAGAAAATGAATTTTGAGGAATTAAAAACAACATGTTGCATCCAATCAACCTATCCCAGCAGAAACACAGATGAAGAAAAGCATTATATGGCAAGTGGCACTATAGTTGATGAATGATAATGACAAATAAAAATGCTAATGAGAATAGAGTACTACATCCTCAAGAAGATCTAAAACCACATTCATTAGGCTGAGAAATTAAGCAATGTGTGTATATATATATATATATATATATATATATATATATATAATAGATACTTGTACTTCAGAAATTGAAACCCTCATTAAATCTCTTTCCCACAGAGCTCATGAAATACCAATAGGTAACTATGGAATGATGGACAATGAAATATATTAACATTATAAAAAAGAAAGAAAAATTGTACATGCATTAAAAATTCTGAAATCTAAGTAGGTATAATCCTATTGTAATTAATTATGTAATACTCTAATTTAAACAGATATTTTCTTTAATAAATTTGGGGAAAAGATGTAATGAAGAAGAAGAAAAGAAATGTAAAGTAGGTTAAAAAACATCGTATTCAAATAAATACATATGGTAAATTAAATTTAAGATATCCATTAAATTTCTTTATAAATAATATTTCCATTTCTCCAAGTTTGCTCAACAAATGATGTATCAATTACTGCAAATTTTTATTTATGTACAATTTCCTGAGGCTAATAGTATTCTCTACCAAAAGAATATAGGGTCCCTAAGAATTGTCTGCATCTTTAAACAGTAAAATAAATATGAGACATGAAACTTGAGCTGTTGCTAGACAGTAAGAACACTTTCAGGGATGCAAAGAAGCAGCTTAAAGTACTTTCCCTGCACAAAAAGTGATCCTCTAAAAATTGAGTGAGAAAATAATAATTCTTTGAAAAGCTATGAATCCATAATGATGCTGAAAAATGTTTTAAAGTATTGTCATATACAAATGAATTTTAGGTGTTTACAGAAATTGCTGATTATGGGCATATCAGAACTGTATGCTTATCTTATTTTAATTAATACTTAAATTTTGTTACACTTAATGGAAAGTAAAGTGACCAGTTCAATGTCTAATTGTGTTGACAAAAATGGAAATGGCTAAAATCAAGTAATGAAAAGGTTAAAAACAATGTAAAGATTAACACTGAAGCTGTGAAAACTATGGAACCGTGTTTCTTCATCTGTTAATTCCACAATGGGTAAATTGCATCCTCAAGATTTAAAATTTTACTTGGTTAAATTCTCATGATGTTATTATAATTTTGCATGTACAATTCAGAAATTGGGTAAATATTGGTGTAAGAAAGTGGATTTTATTTGACACTCCTCTACTCTTCAGTCTCTCTCTCTCTCTCTCTCTCTCTCTCTCTCTCTCTCACACACACACACACACACACACACACACACACACAGAGATTATAAGAGCATGCTATGTATAAATTTATGAGAGGTTTGGAATTACCTAGGCTAAAGGAAAGGCATCACTATAGATTTCAGCAATTAAAATTGTCAGTAAAATCAAATTTTGTTGAATCTTCCTTAAATCTACAGAGATCCCAGAGACAGAGTCCTGGGCCATTAAATCCATGGCAGAATCAAATTTGCCATAGCAAGCATGAGGTAGTCATTAAGAAATGTAATTGTGCCAGCCCCATGGCACACTCCTGTAATCCCAGCATCTCAGGAGGAGGCAGGAGAACTGAGTTCAAAACTAGTCTCAGAAACAGTGAGGTACTAAGCAACTCAGTGAGACCCTGTCTTTAAATAAAATACAAAATAAGACCAGAGATGTGGCTCAGTAGATGAGTGCCCCTGACTTTAATTGCCAGTACCAAACAAAAAAGAAATGCATTTGTATGGGCTGAACAAAATCATTCTATTATTGAAAGTTTTATGTATCTCATGTTTATAATCTAAGAACAATAATAGAATCATTGCATTGGGTGTATATAGTTTGTTTAAAATTTACTCAAAGGTTTAACTTAATTGTTATTAAATTTACAAATGTGGCTTATGCATCAGTTGTCTAAATGCATGGGAATATTTTGCTCAGTATATAGGTATGTGTGTATGTGGATTTGCCTTGTGAAATCTTTGAAATGATCAATATAATCAGATAGATTAAATTGTTGATTGTAAATTGACAGGTATGTGAACTTGTTGAATTAAGCATATACATAGATAGAGGTAAATGTTTAAACCAATTTCAATCTCTGAAATATAAAGTTGAACATAAATTGAAATCAAGTCAAATAACTGATCTTACTTTTTAGGTAATTATTAAGTTAAAATAAGTTTAAAGTTTTGAGAACTAATTTTAAAGCTATAAATATAATATTTAATTAATTGAAAAATTAATTAAAACAATGCCATAAAACTATGCCAACTATGCCATTTTTTTACTGTGTAAAAATGCCCATCAGGACTGGGGATGTGGCTCAAGCGGTAGCGCGCTCGCCTGGTATGCCTGCGGCCCGGGTTCGATCCTCAGCACCACATACCAACAAAGATGTTGTGTCCGCCGAGAACTAAAAAATAAATATTAAAAATTCTCTCTCTCTCTCTCTCTCTCTCTCTCTCTCTCTCTCTCCTCTCTCACTCTCTCTTTAAAAAAAATGCCCATCAGACATTTAAAAAGGAAAAGACTTAGTGAACTTGCTTATATATCTTCCCAGGTGCGGTAATGTAAACATACATTATAAATATACATTTCACTTATTTTGTATTCATGTGAGGAGCACCGATGATGTTCAGCAATTAAAGGAAAACAAAATTCAGGTTTCTAATTGCAAGATCTCCTCAGTCAAAATCTTTTCATTCATATTGTGTCACTGAGACACGCTTAGATAAACATGAATGGTATAGTACTAAACTTCCCTAGGGCTCAAGCTAAGCTTTAAATGAACCAGGTTTTTTTTTTTTTTTTAATTGGTTAATAACACTCCAAAACTATCTCATGATCTGTTAGTGCACAAAATGAAGTAAAATTAATAAGTTGTAACTATTTTAGAAATAACAACAACAACTATATATATATATAGATAGATATATAGATATATATATCTATCTATATATATATATATAATGTTATTATCTCATTTTATGTATTAGGCTATCATATTTTGACTGGTATGTCTGGTGATTTCAATATTTAATTAAAATATTACACTATTCCCTCCATTAATTTTCTCTTTCCTTCTCTCCCTATCCTAGCTTTCCTGCTTATTTTTCATCCTTCCTTTCACCATTTATTTGTCCATTTGTTCTTTCTTTTATTCTCCTGCCTTTTCCCTCATTCTTACTTTTCTGAGTTTTTTCCATTACTTTCCCCAAATATACATTCATATTGATAAGCAAGGCATTGTATTTGGTTACATAAGATTTCAAATGATTTTTCAGTATATTGAGATATAATTAATGAATAAATATTTTATATATTTAAGCTGTGTAACTTGATGTTTTGATCTATACATATGCTGTAAAATGATCACCAATTAACATATAAAGCTATGTTTAATCTAGCTAAATGACACATTTTCTTATTTTTGTTCAGTGACTCCCTAATTTCCAAATATTCATGGTTTGGGAGCTAGATATTTTACTGAAAATGTTATGCATAAAGAGATGGTATTTCTCTAGGGACTGGTTGCAAGTTGAAAGATGGCATCTTTTTAAAGTTGAATGTTGTATTTGATAGGAACTTTTCTTTTTCTTATATAATTTAGAAAGTTAAGAGATTGCTAAAGATTGGGTGAGTAAATTGTCTCATTCAATTATAAACACACACATACATTAAAATTTTTTTTCTTAGTGCAGTAGACAAATGCAAAAATCTATGATGTATCATTGTGAAATACTATAAATCAGTGACAAAGAAAAATAAGATGAATCCACCTCCTCCATGTTAAGTGGTTTAGGAATTTCTTCATATTAACCAATTTACTTTCAAAGGCAAATATAATGAAACTCAGAAGGTAGCAAGGATGTCTGGTCAGACCCCTGGAAGTAAGGACATATACATTTTAGACTAAGATTCCCAGATTGGAATGACCATGTTTATTCTCATGCCTCCTAACTGACAGAGAATGAGTTTAAAGGACATTTTATTCAAAATGGAAAATAGATAAGGGCTATTCTATCATTTTATATATTTTGGATATTCTCTTTGTACTGTCTGGATTATAGCAAATTGATATAATAAAGAGAATATTATGACAATGAGCCAGATTTCAGAGACTGACCCAGTTGGTTTCTCTCTCATTTTCCTCTCATCCCTTTGGTACATTGGTGTTTATAAGAAAATGTGTGTGAACGATCCATATGATTTTTTAAAATATAATGAAACCGGGGCTTATGAAGATATTGTCTCTCAATGTTGAGCCTATACTTTTTATGCTTGAGGGTACAGGTGGGGAGCTCCACCAATTGTATCTCTTCTTTGCCAGGCAGCTCTTTGTTGACCTTTACATGACAGGCAGTACAGTAACAGTGAAGCCAAGGGAGGGAGATGGAAAACGCTTTTCCTGTTGCTCTCTATTCCTAATTCCTTTCTGCACTTTAGACTCCCAGTTCTATCAGTGGCACCACAGCAGCACCTCATTCTGACAGTAAGTCTGTCCAGAAGGCAGAGTTGATTCCAGCTTGGAGTTTTCCCAGTACTCATGGGAAAAGACCCAACTCCTAAAGGGAAATTTCATCCTCAGGAGTCAGGTTTTCAGGTCTAAACCATCTTTGCTCTAATCTCAGAAATATTAATAAAGAAGGGGCAGCATCTCCCTCTCCTTAAACCATATTCCAGGATTTTAGAATTCCCTCTGGAAAATGTCTTGGTTTCAATAATTTTTATCTTTATTCCAACCACTGCAAGAAGATAGTTGTTTCCTACAGTTGCTATCACTATAATACCTTAGTAATTCCAGCTAATATTTTTGGATCATTTTTTAACTAGTTAAGTAATACTTTATAGTAATTTCTTCCATTATTGTAACTGATGTGATTATGCCTCCTGATTAGACCTATGCCAGTAAAAACTAAGAAATTGTAATTCCCATATTTTCTATCTCCACTCTTCTTTATTTCCTCTTTGTATTTATTATCCCTAGTATTTTCCTTCTCTTTATTGTTTTTCCTGTATCTCTTGTTACCAAAATGTAAGTTTTGAGGAAATAGCTTTTCAAATGCTGTGCTCAGTCACTACACTCACAGTGACTTGAACACTGACAAATATCAAATTAATAATAAATATGTGTTGCATAAATAAATAAGCACTGTATATATGGTAAAAATTAATTAATGAATACAGGAAAATAATTGTCTTAAATATTCCACCCCAAAATGTGCAAATATAATATTTAATCATTTTTGTGTATAAACCCTTAAGAGAAAGTCAATTTGTATAGAAAAAATGCAGAAAATAATGGAATAAAACTCTTAAAAGTTTTAATAAAATATTAAATCCACTTGAATTTAACTAAGTAAAAATTGGGTTAAAGAAATGATGAAGAAATAATTGGAGAAGTGATAAGTGTTTACCACACAGATTTTTAGTTCTTAAAGTGTTGAAAATTGGCAATCAGATTGTTGGAAGAACTCATTCTACTGACATTTTTATATGCATAGTGTTAAAATTTCTAAGAATGTCTTTATAATAAACATATGGATTTTAGTTAATCACCGTTCCTCCTATTCCCAATAGCCTTAAATCCAATTATTTCATTCCTTTCATTACCAGCCCTGCATCTGGTAGCATTTGGGTTTATGACCCCTGTTTAAAGATATCTGTAAATTTAATGAAAATGGCTTCATGGACACTTGAAATAGTTGAGCCTTTATCATTTGATTGATGTCTCAGGAACAGAGTTGAAGATGTATTGTCCTTTAAAAATTAAAGGTATAATAGCTGTCTCTATAATACTAGCAATAGAACAAAATGTAGCTGGTTTGCTTCATGACCCAGAAAAATGATTATTTTCCTTATATTTCCTCAGCAAAAATGTGTCATTAGGCTCTGCTACAATGTCAAAGTAAATTTTATTTTACTTGCATTTTATTTTAAAAATTTTATTTTAAATTGCTTCCTATGATGTCAATGTGCCTAACATAACTTACACAAATCTACTCTTGACCAGTGTTCAGTGGTTGTTGGTTGAATCTTTAGTTCATGTCTGTGTTTATACTAGGTTTGAGTGATACAAAGTAGTTTATAATTATGCCTTGGTTCTCAGGGAACTTACTGCAATTTTAGATTGAAATATTATGTTTCCAAAGGAGTCTAAGAAAGCTTCTCAAATATATTACATAACCTGAATCTTCCTTGACAAGGTCATATTATGAATCTCCTCTTTAACATAGAGTGGATAGAAAAACAAACAAACAAAAACACCAATCTCTTTCTTTCTTCAGAACACTATAGCAAGGTCCATTTGAAAATATGCCTGTTTGTGTTATGTATTATCTATCACATATTTCTATTGATCTATGAATAATTTACAAATCTTGTCTTTGAGATACAGACAGAAAAAGACAGAGATATATGAAATTGCAATATTGAGACCACTTGTACTGAAAATGTAATTTATCTTCACTAAATGCATCAAACCAATGTTCAAATTGGACATCAAATGGGTATTCAAATAGTATATAAAAATAAATATACAACAGGGAGTATATAAAAAATAAATATAGAACAGGGCTCATCATCTGTCTTAGTTCTTCTCCCAATCATGATATTAATATTTGCTGGGAAGAGTCAGTATTAGGTTGTATATAGGCTTATGTTCTCTATGATGAAAAATTTTTACTATACCAGCTCAGACAGTACAAATGAAGGAGCAATATACTGTGGGTGCTATCTACCTTTGTAGTAAACATACAAATAAAATGCAATGTGTTTTTATCCAGGTATTTTTCTTTTTTTAATTTAAAAATAATTTCTACTCCAAGTGTGGTATGCTAGTCCCACTATTATTACTCCTGAATCAGAATTCCCTCAAATATGATTATATTAATATTATTTTAATTTAATAGCAACCTGAAAAATTGAAATCAAGTATATGGAATCAATTTAGTTACTAACCACTTCATCATATATGAGAGAAAAAAATCCAAAATCTACAGAAGAGAAGCTGGGCTATAGTTCAGCAGTAGAGCACTTGCATAGCATGTGTGACACACTGAGTTTGGTCCTAAGTACCGCATAAAAAGTAAATAAAAATAAAGGTTTTGTGTCAATCTACAACTAAAAAAAAACATAATAAAATCTGTAGAAGACCTATTCATCATTGAGTACTGAGGTAGATTCTTTGTATATGTTTTTCTTTATTTGCTAATTAAAACAACCTTGTAAGGCACATAATAATTCTTATACAACATTTATAGCTGAATAAACTAATATTTGAATACTTTATCATGTGATAATACCTACCTTGGGAAATAATAGAGTTGAACTAAGGTCAGATTAGAAGCTCAGTCCATGGTTTTTCCATTCATCTTTTCCCAGATGCAAAAAAAAAAAAAAAGAAAAAGAAGAAGAAGAAGCATGCCTTATAGGTTTCTTCCTTCTAGTTCAGAAATGTTAATTTATATTAAAATAATATATAGTACCCCACTTAGCCACATGAGATATATTCAAAGACCCCCAGGGGATGCCTAAAACAGTAGGTATTGTGTCAAATTTTTATACATGCTGCCTTTGGAAAATAAAGTTTAATTTATAAATCAGACAGAATAAGAGAAAAAATAATAGCTAGTAAAGAAAAGAAAAATCATGACAATACATTAAAATTATGTGAAAATGGTCTATCCATTTCTTTGTTTTTCTCTCTGAAAATGATATTTTTGTACTGTGCTCTCCCTTTTTCTCACTACAGTTGACTGTGGGTAAATGAAACTGTAGAAAACAAAACCACAGAGAAGGAGGGACTATAATCTAAAATAGATATCAATAAAGTTGTGTTTTTACTTCTTAGCAAGTTATTTATTTGTATCTTCAAATGCAAACCTAGAGGAGTAGATTTTAAACTGATCTCATGAAGGTCATGCATATTTTATGCTTTAACTAAAGTCTCTGGCCACCTTTTCACAGTGTAGTGGGAAGAAAATGGAATGGTAGACATAGCTTTAACTTAGATTGTCTCTGCAATCTCCTTTTGCTAAAGGATTTAGATCAACTATGTAAACATTAATATGAATGCTTGGAGGCTAGCCACACAAACATATTTTGATCACTAGAGACATGACTCTGTCATTTCTTCTTCATTTACATATTCTGTGTGTTTAATCACATATATGTTTCTGATTTCCTCCCTTACATAAATGTTGGACTCTCAAGAAGTTATTGTCTTATGTTATCTACACTTCTCGCTTTCTTCTGATATCATCTTAACCCAAAGTTTTTTTTTTTTTAGTGTGTATTAGTCTCTCTCTCTTTTTTTCTGTGACTAACATCTCCTAGAACAACAGCTTAAACAAGAAACAGTTTATTTTGACCCATGATTTTAGATATTCAGTCCACTGTTGTCTAGAGAATTCCCTCAGTGGTACAACACTCCAGCCACACTCTATCTGCATTTCACTTCTGAAATTCTTGCATTGACTCAGTAAACTAGGGAGACAAGTAATCAAAGCATAACATTACACCATTGGACCTCAGAAACCCATGTCTTTTTTTTTTAAAGAGAGAAAGAGAGAGAGAGAGAGAGAGAGAGAGAGAAATTTTTAATATATATTTTTTTTTAGTTTTCAGCGGACACAACATCTTTGTTTGTATGTGGTGCTGAGGATTGAACCAGGGCCACACACATGCCAGGCAAGCGCGCTACCACTTGAGCCACATCCCCAGCCCAGAAACCTATGTCTATTTCAAGGACCTGCAAAACCCATTTATCCCATCTCCAAGAGTCTCCATAGTCTTAACATTGCAATATAGCACAAAAGTCCATGTCTAAAGTCTTTTCTGAGAATCAAGGCAAACTCATGGCTGTGAATACCTGTAATGATCAGAATCAAGTTGTCTACGTAACCAATATGCAATAACAGAGAGTAACCATTCTCATTCCTAGGTAGAGGAATAGGGAAATAAATAAAAAGATGATATGGGATCTGGATACAGTACAATATACCTGTAATCCCAGAGGCTCAGGAGGCTGATGCAGGAAGATCATGATTTCAAAACCAACCTCAGCAAAAAGCAAGGCACTAAGCAACTCAGTGAGACTCTGTCTCTAAATAAAATACACAAAAATTGCTGAGGATGTATCTCAGTGGTTGAGAGGCTTGTGGGAAGCCGGTGGTGGCAGTTGGGCTCTGAAGGTTTTTCCTGAGGAGCTGTTTTGTTTGGCGTGTGTGGTTCTAAAAATAAAGTTCATTTCTTTTGACAAGTGGCTCCTGAATTGTGCCCAGCCAGACTGCGGCATTTGGTGGGCTGCACAGGAACGACTGAGGGTAAGTGATAAGGTAAACTGCTCGCCCTTGAGGGCAGGGCGAGAGGATGGGTAGCCATTTTAAGATTATTCTTTTGTTTTGCTTCACTTTTGTTTTAAGTTGCCTGTCCCTGGAGATGTGTAAGATGAGGAACAGATAGGGAGAAAGGACGGATGGACATTTCAGGAGGCTATTATAATGATTTTGTGTTGTTCCAATTCTGTTTCACTCTGTTTCAGTTTTGTTAGGCGTTATCTTGTTGGGTTGTATTATAGTAGAAATATGGGATCAGAAATTAGTAAAAAACAAACCAAAAGAGTATTAAGTAAATTGTTAGAGGAAGGAGGCACCCCAGTAAAATCAAGAGCAGTCAGGGCATATGTTGATACAATACAAAAAAAATGTAGCCCATGGCTTTTTAAGGAGGAGTTGTTAAATATATCACAATGGAACCATCATGGTGAAGATTTTAAAAGAATAGAAAAGAAAAGCCCAGGAACTCTGCCAGTTGGCACATTGACATTGTGGGAGTTGGTATCTTGTTTGCTTAGTCCAAAGCCTTCAGTTCAGACAAAGGTAGAGGAAGGAGAAGACATATTGATTCAAGTAAAAGAGAAGGTCTCTCAAGTTAGTCAGAAAGAGGAAAAGATTCAAGTAAAAGAGAAGGTCTTTTGAGCTAGTCAGATAGAGGAAGAAAGCTTAGAGCAGAAAAAGCCATCAGGGGAAAAGTTACAACACGAGACTGCTACTAACACCTTTCTATCACCAGAGGGCGTAAGTGTCCAACCAACAGCACCACCTCTACAGGAGACTGCTACTAACACCTTTCTATCACCAGAGGGTGTAAGTGTCCAACAAACAGTGCCACCTCCATATGCTGGGAGGCCCCCAACCGCTGCAGTTGATAGTTGGGATCCTGAGACAGGATCTCAAATATTAACATGCCCTGTATTTGAGGCAAGAGGGCAGCAAATTCACCATGCTTTAAATTTCAAAACAGTGAAGCAGCTAAAAGAGGCTGTAACAACCTATGGTCCTCAAGCATCCTTCACTGTAAGCATGGTCGAATCCAATAAGAACTTGAACATGAAGCCAGCAGATTGGGCTAATATGTGTAAAGCTGTGCTAAATGGAGGACAATACCTGTTATGGAAGGTTTCCAATGAGGAATTTTGCAAGGAGACGGCTAGGCAAAATGCAGCAGCTGGTTATCCTCAGAGAAATCTAGAAATGTTGTTAGGACAGGGACCTTAGGAGGATCAGCAGCAACAAATTGCATATAATCCTGGCGTATATGCACAAATTGCTGCAGAGGCAGTTAGGGCATGGAAGACTTTACAAGGACATGGAGGTTTACAAGGTCAATTATCTAAGATAGTACAAGGAGCTAATGAACCTTATGCTGAATTTGTAGACAGGCTTATTCAAACAGATACCAGAGTTTTTGGGAATACGGAACAAGCAATGCCATTAATAAAACAACTGGCTTATGAGCAAGCGAATCGTTGGTGCAGAGAAGTCATTAGACCATGGAAACATGAAGATTTAAACACATATATTAAATTATGTAGAGACATTAATGAACAAGAGCAAGTCATGGCAGCTGCAGTAAAACAGGCTTTAGAACAAGGGCAAGTGGTGGCAGCTGCAGTAAAAACAGGCTTTAGATGCTAGGCCAAGAACATGCTACAATTGTGAACAAACAGGACATTTTAAAAGGAATTGCCCCATAGGAGGAGGGTTTAACAAAACTAGGTATCAAAGAGTAGAATACCAGGTATTTGCCCACGATGCTGTAGAGGGAGACATTGGGCTAATGAGTGCCATTCTCAAACCACCATAGAGGGTACTCCATTATCAAAAAATGTACAAGGACCAGGTGTTTATCCACGATATCATGGAGAAAGGCATCGGGCTCCATTGCCAAAAAATGGACAGGGGGGCCCAATGCTCCAGGGCCCAAAACCACAAATATACGGAGCACTGGAGGAACCCAGCAACCCCATCAGGGTAGTGCCCAGGACCCATTGTCCATTAGATCCCTAATCAGACAAACCAGAGGGAGCGCAGGGTTGGACATCTGCGCCTCCGCCAGAGCAGTACTAACTCCAGAGATGGGAGTTCAAATCATTCCCACAGGAATAAAAGGACCTCTTCCCAAAGGAACAGTAGGCTTATTATTGGGACGCAGCTCTTCTATTCTAAAAGGACTTATGATAAGTCCTGGGGTAATTGATCCTGATTATGAGGCGAAATAAAAATTATAGCCAGTTCTCCAAAGGGTATATCAGTAATTTCACCAGGAGATAGAATAGCACAGTTAATAATAATACCCAGCCTACATGATAAATTTTCCAGTCGTACTGTAGAAAGAGGTTCCAAGGGATTAGGCTCCACAGGTGTAGATTGGGCTATGCTTTCTTTAAATTTAGATTCTCGCCCCATGCTAAAACTAAATATTCAAGGACATTAATTTAATGGGCTACTGGATACAGGTGCAGACCTTAGCATCATCTCTCATCAAGAATGGCTAAAATATCGGCCATTACAACAAGCCACTCAAATGCTTCGAGGCCTAGGAGTGGCGACTAATCCCCATAGAAGTGCAATGGTATTAGATTGGAAGGACCCTGAGGGATGTGAAGGAACTATACAGCCATATGTATTGGATCATCTTCCCGTAAATTTATGGGGACGAGATGTCCTACAACAATTAGGTTTGACATTAACAAATAACATCAACCAAAATACACCCACTATTATGACTAGACAAGGGTTTAGGAAAGGAAAAAGATTAGAAAAACAAGAACAAGGTATAGCAGCACCAATACAAATAGATCAAGGAATGGACAGACATGGGTTGGATTTTCAGAAAGGGCCACTGAGACAATAAAAATTACTTGGAAATCAGAAAGACCAGTATGGGTTCCTCAGTGGCCTCTGACTAAAGAAAAGAGACAAGCAGCCCTTGACCTGGTCAAACAACAATTAGTGGAAGGACATATACAACCTTCTGTATCTCCTCATAATACTCCCATTTTTGTCATCAAAAAGAAATCGGGTAAATGGAGATTATTGCAAGATTTAAGAGCCATTAATAATGAGATGGTTATTATGGGACCTGCTCAATCGGGGATTCCTCAATTGTCTGCTTTGCCAAAAACTTGGTATGTTTTAGTTATAGATATTAAAGATTGTTTTTTTTCAATTCCAATTCATCCTGAGGATAGTCCACATTTTGCATTTACTATCCCTGCACTGAATCATGAAGGTCCTGATCAGAGATATGAATGGAAAGTACTCCCTCAAGGGATGGCTAACAGCCCAACTATGTGTCAAATTTATGTTAACAAAGTAATACAGCCACTTAGAAATCAAAATCCTGAACTACAAATATTTCACTATATGGATGATGTATTATTAGCACACAAAGATAAAAACACATTGCTAGAATGTTATGCCACACTTACAAACTTATTAAAAAAATTATAATCTAGAGATAGGAATAGATAAAGTACAATTAAATTTTCCAATTAATTAGTTAGGAGTTCTATTATCCTCAACCATGGTCCATTCACCAAAAATTCAAATACGAGTAGATCAACTCAAATCACTTAATGACTTTCAAAAGTTATTAGGAGACATAAATTGGATAAGGCCTTATCTAGGTATACCAACAGGAGAGTTGGGACCTTTATTTGAAATCCTAAAAGGACCATCAGATCCAAATTCACCCCAAATGTTAATGCCTGAAGCAAGAAAGGCATTAAAAATCATTGAAACATATATGGAAAATATGCATTTGGAAAGAATTGATATAAGTTTGCCTTTATTATTTATTGTACTACCAACAAAAAATATTCCTACAGGAGTATTTTGGCAAGAAGGTCCATTATTATGGATACATTTATCTTATTCTCCTAACACTATTCTTACTAGGTATCCTGAGGCTGTAGGACAATTAATACTCAAATGAATAAAAGCAGCAAAGGGAGTGTTTGGAATTTCTCCCGATAAAATTATTACTCCATATACTATGAATCAAATTGATGAGTTAGCTAATGAGTTAAATACTTGGGCAATAATCATGTGCAAATCTAATGTTTCATTTGATAACCACTTACCATCTAATCCTGTAATTTTTCCAAAAATGACAAGAAAAACACCTATCATGAATGCTCCAAATATATTCACTGATGGTTCAAATAATGGTACAGCAGCAATAGTTACACCTGATCAAACTTTTACATTTTTAGTACCCAAACAATCAGCTCGAAAGGTAGAGCTTAATGCAGTATTACAAGCTTTTGTGATGTTTAAAGATTCTGTATTTAATTTATTTTCCAATAGTCAGTATATAGTTAATGCTATAGTATCCCTTGAAGATACTGGTAGGATTTCCCCTTCCTCTACTGTTTTCTCTTTGCTTTCCACTATACAAAATCTAATCTGGGACAGAAAAGATTCATTCTTTGTAGGACATATCAGGGCACATACAGGATTGCCTGGAGCCCTTAGTTTGGGCAATGATTTAGCAGATAAAACTACACATGACATACATATTTTATCTACACTAGAAGAAGCTACAAATTTTCATAAAAAGTTCCATGTCAATGCTTATACTTTACAAAAGCATTTTAAAATAACTAAGGATCAAGATAGACAAATAATAAAACAATGTCAAAATTTTGTGACCTTTTTACCACAAATTAATCTTGGAGTCAATCTTAGAGGATTGATACCTAACCATATTTGGCAGATGGATGTCACACACTTGCCACAATTTAGAAAATTAGAATATTTGCATGTTACAGTTGATACTTCTTCTGGATTTTTGATGGGCTCCCTTCATGCCAGAGAAAAAACTAAAGATATTATAGCTCATTGCTTACAAAATTTTGCCACTGTGGGCGTTCCAAACAGTTAAAAACAGATAATGCCCCTGGTTATACTTCTACCTCTTTTAAACAATTTTGCTCAACATTTGGCATTACTTATATAACAGGATTCCCATACAATCCACAGGGACAAGGCATAATTGAAAGAGCTCATCAAACTATTAAAATGTACTTATCAAAGCAAAAAGAGGGAATTGGGAAGGGGTATATATTCCCCAAAGATAAACTTAAAATAACCCTTTTTACTTTAAACTTTTTAAATTTGGATTCATCAGGGCTTAGTGCTGCGGAAAGGCATGTGTGTCCAAAAAATTTACATAAGCCCAAGGTACTTTGGAAGGATATTCTAACAGGACAATGGAAAGGTCCTGACCCAGTAATTGTCTGGAGTTGGGGGTCTGTTTGTGTGTTTCCACAGGGAGAACAGCAGCCAATTTGGATTCCAGAGAGATTAACTAAAGCGATTTCTACAGACCAAAAAGAAGATGATTTGGCTCAAATCCATAACAACTGATATCCAAAACTCCAGTTTAGCTATTTTTACATCTGTGACAGAACCAGGATGCTTTTTTCAATATCTATTTTATTATTACCCTTTCCCACATCATGAAGTTCTATTTTGTTTTTTGAGCTCATACAGACCTAGGTTAATGTTTTGCTGATCAGTTTTATTTTTTGACTATAGAGTTTGTAAACATTGCAATGGAGATTTCACCTGTAAAAGTTATAAGGCCTTTACTATTATGTTATGTGTTGTATGTATTATGTGTGCACACTTGTGTTTTGTGTTATATGTTTGAATGTACGTATGTCCATATATCATATATGATGAGTGCTCATGAAAAAATGGATCCAAATATATATATATATTTTTTTTTTCACATGATTTAAATGGTTTAATTTAAATTGGGTAAACAGCTGTTGAGGATTGTTTTAATATATGAACAAAAAAAGGAAGTTAACAGATCTGTTTGTTTACTTTCACCTTTCCTTTTCATTATATTTAATAATTCTGTTCAAGATAAGGTACATTGTTAAGAAAATTGTTTTCTTTTAGTGCCTTCTGGAATGTTATATAATTTTTTATTTAGCCATTATTCCCATAATTCCTATCTTCATCCCAGTGCCGGTGAAGACAAAGATAAAACCAATCTACAGCTTCTGCAATAGCCATCACTGAACTGCTTGCAGAACTTCCCTGGACTATGTATCACTTGTATGCATTGTGAACTCACTTGTATGCATTGTTAACTATCTGTTGGTGCAGCGACTTGTGGTAGTGTTGAGGTATTTATGCTGACGGTGTCATCGGTGGTACAATTTTTCCAAAAGGAGCCATCACTGAACTGCTTGCAGAACTTGCCTGGACTATGAATAACTTGTATGCATTGTGAACTCACCTGTATGCATTGTAAACTATCTGTTGGTGCAGCGACTTGCGGTAGTGTTGGGGTATTTTTGCTGATGATGTCATCGGTGGTACAATTTTTCCAAAAGGAGCCGTCAATTGGCTTGGTGTATCTTCCTCCCTTCTGCTTGTCATGGTCATTCAGCTAAAATTTTGGGGCCAACAGAGGTGAAGCAAAGAACCTCACCCCCCGATGGTACAAAGATCTATCCACAGGTGTGGCTGTATACTGGACCGGTAGTCAGTGACGGGTAAGATCCAATTGCAATGGTACCAACCTAAGACAGGAGGCTGACGCCTTGAGGTCAGCTCATCCGATAACGGGTAAGGACCATATGTACTATTGGACAACCTAAGGCAGGCATGGTCCCTAAGCCACATGCTTGTTGTTTAAACAGAGAGGGGGAGGTTGAGAGGCTTGTGGGAAGCCAGTGGTGGCAGTTGTGCTCTGAGGGTTTTTCCTGAGGAGCTGTTTTGTTTGGCGTGTGTGGTTCTAAAAATAAAGTTTGTTTCTTTTGACAAGTGACTCCTGAATTGTGCCCAGCCAGACTGTGGCAGCAAGGCACTAAGCAACTCAGTGAGATCCTGTCTCTAAATAAAATACACAAAAATGGCTGAGGATGTGTCTCAGTGGTTGAATGCTCCTGAGTTCAATCCCTGGTACCAAGAAAAAGAAAAGAAAAGCAGTTGGCATCAAAACAAGACCAAAACCCAGCTAGACAAACAAGTTCTGTAGCCCCCAGTGATCTCTGAAGGGTTTGGGAAGTCTTGTCCCTTTGGCCTATTAGTTGAGGGTATCATAACCTCTTTCATGATCTGTCCCTCTCTCTAGCCAGCAACATTCTTGGCAGACAATCCATCTTACTGGATCTCTTAATTACTGGGATATTTATTTCAATTTCATTTTCATTTCCACAGCTCCATGCCACTGCCTATAAATACCATGCTGCCTTGAAATTTTCTCCATAAATTAAGTTCATCATCTTTAAGCTTGACCTCATACAAAGTCTCAGGATAAGGTCAAAATGTAGACAAGTTTTGGCAGAATATAACATGAATGGCCTCTAACCCAATTTCAGATAGAATCTTTTTCCCCCTGAAGCTTCATGATAAAAATCTTTCAGTGTCCACATTCTTCTTGGCATTCTCGTCCTCTGAATGCCCATAAGAATCACCCATTAAGCTCCACATACAAAGATCTAATGCTCCACTAGCACACATCTTTGAACTTTTTCAATATCCTCTTATAAACCAGTTGAAAAGACCTCTGAACTACGTTAGTTACAACGAAGAATCTGCTTCTTGCTACCATTTTTTTTGTGTGTGTGGTTGGTTTTTATTGCTGTGACCAAAATATTTGACAAGAAAAATTTAGAGGAGAAAACATTTATTTTGTCTCACAGTTTCAGGCATTCAGTCCATGGTCAGCTAATTCCATTGCTCTGGGCCTAAGGTGAAGCAGAACAACATGGTGGAAAGGCATGGTAGAGGAGCACTGCTTTGCTAATGACTGTCAGGAGGGAGGGGGCGGGGGAGAAAGGGGAAAGTGTTATAAAGGAGGCAATCCCTTCCAGGGGAAATCCTCCAGTAACCCAAGGCTTTCAATCATCTACAGTTCACCCGACTATTCCTTCAGTGACACAGAATGTTTTGGGAGACACCTCATGTCCAAATGATAACATGGTGTCCGATGGAGTACATGCTCAGTGTGTTTCAGTACATGATTATTATTATCAATATTTTGTATTTGCTCCAGAACTTGCAGCACCAGAAAAAATGTAGAGGAGACACACACAAATACACACTTACCAGCACACTCATCAGGTTAGCCCAAGGGAATTTTTGTTTATTAGGTTCCTGGTGTGCTCTTAAAATAAAAATAACATGTTAAAGTTAGTGCATATTGCTAATTTCAATCTGCCTCAACAGCAACCATCTGTTAAGGTAAAATTCAACTCACATTCCCAGCAGTGCAAGGCTTTACCTAATGCGTGCAAGAACAGAAGAAAAATCTAAATTTAGAATTTAGGATGTTGGATAGAATATAGTGAGTGTCCTTTGAACAGATCAGTAGTCAGTTCTATATGTTCCTGTCCTAAGAATAGACATTTGATACATTTAAAATATATTTCTGGAAAATTCTTTTCTGGATTAAAATTTAAATGACTAAGATTTTCTTAGAAGACTAAGAAAAAAAATTCCTAGACATCTGTGGGTTTTTTTTTTTTTGTGTGTACTTCTTAGTGTGTTTATCATCCTCAAAATTTTCCATTAGTAGAGGTTAGATGCAAAATTTTAAGTTCTTTCAAAGAATCTCTGTCATGCCTTGAATAAAATCTATCACTTTTTTGTAAATTCCATTCTATGATATTATTTCAATACTTTTAGCTGTCCTATACCTCTGAGAATGAGTTTATTTTTGTTTCTGCCATACTGGAAAATTCTAGTTCTCTTCTGGCAACTCCTAAATATTTTTCTTCAGGTATATTATTTTCTCTTTCTAGGTGAAAAAATTGGGCATTGCCATTTTTAATTTTATGACCTTTTTCTTCTTAAATACTACATTGGAACTATTTTTATTTTTACATTTCCCCCTAAGATTTAATATTTCAAATTTGTAATATTTTTTCTTGTTTATTTTCTGACTTGTAGCATTTTCAAATCACAGTTAGAAATTTCTACCTTAAGGTAAAACTGACATTTCATTGGTACCTAAATTCAATGATTTATCTTAGATATCCAATCAATCCTAGTCAATTAATTTCTTTTCTTCATACAGAAACATTCCTAATAATTCCAGATATAAGTGGAGTTCTAGATTTGGCTGACTTGGCTACAAAAAATGTTCTCTGCATCTTCACTGTACATTCCTCAATTTGACTCTGCTTTCTTTCTGATATTAAGATAATTTCACTAGTTCTATGCATTACACCTAGAGAAGAAACAGTTGAAAGTGAAGTAATGTACTAGCTCTTTCTACAATTTTTCCTTAGAAAAAAGTAACCTCACTTATGTGACAAATGAGATTTTCTTTCACTTATCTCTGCCATAATTTAGACTAATTCTCCTTTTTATGCCAATTATTAAAAAAGGACATTGAAAATCATAATTTCTTTAAACTAATTACCTGATTTTTAGTGGATATTGAGAGCATTATATTATCTCCTTCCTATTCTCAACTGCTGAATTTCCAATAATCTTTCAATGTACAAGTCTTCTGAAACGTCATGCCTGGCACACATAAACTCCTTCCTCTCTCTTTCTACCTATACTACTTATATAATGTACACCAAGTACTGACTTGTAGACCAATATTTCTGCATAACATAGCTAACCTTTATATTTTTTTCTTGTTAGTTTGCAGAAATCTACTTATTATTGTTAGTTAGACATGAAGTACTCACAAGTACTCACTCCAGGTTGAGGTTTACTATAGACTTCCAGTACCTTTGTGTTAGCATCAACAGGGGCCCACATAAATAGTCTTTTGTGATGGCATTACAAGAACCTCTGCTGTTTCTGTTTTTGTGTTATCACTGTCTGATTGACTTCTTCTCAGCCAGATAAAAGTGTTTTCTTCTGCCTAGTTACATGGATATATTTACTATAAGATATCAATTATAAAAATATCACAAATTAATAATTTTGAAATATAGAAATTAATTTGATAACATGCATGCATATTGAATTTATTAGAAAAAAGCATGGAAAATACCAAAGCAGACTGAGCATTTAAAGAAAAATATTATAAGATCTTTTTAAATCTACAAAACCTCAATAATCACATATTTATTTCATGGAGTAATATAGTCCATAATAGCAAATATGGAAACAAATATATGTATTAGATCAAGTCATTCTCTTCGTATATTTGCAGCTTCTAGATCCTCTAGAAGTAACTTATACCTTCACATAAAATCACTTTATCAATTTTTACTTTTTCAGCTTTTTTTTGAAAAGTTTTATTACATCTACATAAGAACTTATTTATATTAGAATGTACAATTTGGAAATGAAGATTTATAAATCTACATGATTATACACACACAGATTCCTAACCGTATTATATGACAGAAAGTAGAATTTTCACATGGCAATTACATGAGATTCACACTTCCTTGTGAAAATTTCTGAGAGGCTTATTCATTTGCCATGTACATATGAAAATTAAGTATCTGTCAAAATTTTGTCTACCTAAACATAGACACAAATAAATAAAATTCTGTATTTCAATTACCAGGTTTTTTTCTTAGTAGTACAAATGTATCTGGAAAATTTTATCTGTTCAAGATTATAAAAATTTTTAAAACTCTGATTCTTTGATAAACAAATGAGAAGATAAAGATCTTACAATTCACCAGGTTTGTTGTTTCACTATGGTCACTGAACACAGCATAAATATAAGAGATCCTCTGACTACTTATGCCAGTTCTTGACATGCAATATGCTAATGAACAAACCATAGAAAAACAGGCTAGATTTAACTCTTAAAAGCCATATTTCCAGAATTTAGTATCTGTTACCTTCTTCATCTTAGGTGTGGGGCCATTTAACTTGACCTGGCAATTTGTAGACCTTATTTTATGAGAGAAGAACATGTAGGATTTAACAATGAAAAGAAACACTTGAAAATCAGGAGTTCCATTTCATGAAAAAGTAAATATAAAGAAGTTCAGGAGAGAACTTTAATGCTTTGAACATGAAAACACAGAAGCAAAATAAAAAATTTGGTTCTTCAGATAAACAATTTTAATCTTAATGAAATGATGGAGGGTAAATATGATAATACTTAATTGATTGAATTATTTAGTCATTTGGTCAGTAAAAGGTGAAGACTGCCAATTTTGATCATGTACAAACCAACAGAATCAAGTTATATTATCATTTTAGGATCAACCAAACTATAAACAATCAAACTTAATCAGAACAAAAAAACAAAAACAACAATGAAAAATTTAACAATTAGTTTAAGAGTTTTAGAAAATTGAATACTATGTAGACTTGGTATGGGAGTTAGTTAAAAGTTTAAACCTGGGGCAGATAATGACCAACATTCAGCAGTAAGAGCTGACATAAAATTTTAGTTTCACTTATTTTTCTCCAAGTTTGGGCAATTATTGCTTTTCCTTACTGAAGTGTATTACCAAGGTTGGTAACAGCATAGAAAGGATTGAAAAAAAATAAACCTTGCTGGCATAAAGCATTGAGAACATAAGAATTGAAAATAAACTATAGTGGGATAATCAGTTCCTAACTGTCTCCTCAAACACTGTAGATAATAACCTGGAATGATGACACTTTTTGTACTATGATATGATAATATTATTACATATAATAATGATTTAGAACTGAATTTATATATATATATATATATATATATATATATATATATACACACACACACACATATATATGAGTATATGTATAATGCTTTGTGTATATATGTGTAACATACATATAAATATTAGCATTGTGTATATAAGCAAAGATTAAACAATGGCAATACTGAAAAAATGCACATATACGTTATTTATTAAAATAAACCTTAGCATTATTAAAATACACCTAGTAAGATTTTATGAAGACATAAGGGATAGAAATAGCTAAGTGAAGCTTAAAAAAAGATTATAAAATGAAAATGAGTAGTAGGATACCAGTTGACTTTTGTGCTGGATATTAAGATATATTGTAAAGCCATAGCAATAGCAACAATGCTGAAACAGAGCAAGCACAGGGAAACAGACATGGAGCAGAGTAAAAACTGTAAAGGTACATTTATATGTGCATGGAAAATTAATAGAAGTGAAGATTGACCTCATTAATTAACAAGAAAATGAAAAGACTTTTAGAGATGTTAAAAAATTGACTCATTATAGAGGAAAAACATATAAAACTGTAAATGTGGATGAAATAAAGTGAATTCCATATGAAATTCACTAAAAGTTAAAAGATCAACAACAGTTAAAAGTAAAAGTTAAAAGTAAAGTTAAGAGATCAACAACAATAAAAAAGAATAAGGATTATTCTTCACAGTTAACTTCTTATGTCATTGCAGAAGGGGGCACGAACAACCATGTTCATGGAGCAGTGTTCATGGAACTAGGGAGAGGAAGGCAGTAGAGTCAGCCATCCCTGAAAGTGGGAAGAGACATATGACAGACTATTAGTGAAGAAGTGAGTATAGCAGACATAAGCCTGATAAACTACATTAAACCATAATTTGTAATTGAGAATATGAAACTCTGTCTGGAAAGTAAGGTAAAAATCAAACATGACTATAGCATAAAATTAAGAGTTTAACATCTTTAATGTTAAGATTAACAATAAGCCAGGTGCCTTGGCACACACCTGTAATCCCATCAGCTTGGTAGACTGAAGCAGGATGATCAAGAGTTCAAAACCCAGTCTCAGCAACTGAAAGGTGCTAAGCAACTCAGTGAGACCCTGTCTCCAAATAAAATACAAAAAAATGGGGCTGCAATGTGGCTCAGTGTTCAGCTGCCCCTGAGTTCAGTCCCTGATACCTGCCCATCACCCTTACTCAAAAAAGATTAATCTTAATATTAAATTTAACTTTAAGAGTTTGATATATTTCTTTCTTTTTCAATTTTCTATTGATGGAAGACAAATTAGTTACCACAGCAAAGGACAAAACATTAAACTATACAATTCAACATTTATACCACAAAATAAAATAATGAGAAATCAGAAATGAAATCTACTCTGAAAGTAAAGGAGAAAGTTATTTCACATACCCATCCTCATAGAGAAAATATTGGGATATGATAAACAACATCACATTAAATAATGATGATTTCAAGGGCACTGCTTTATAAGGAGCTGTTCTTTAGTCAATAATACCAAAGTACAACTCAAAAACCAGCAATCATGTTCCGAGCTAAGAATTACTGTAGGTTTATCTCAGGTTACATTTTATCATTCATTGGAGGAAGGAATAAAACACCTAGCCCTAGAAAACTTCTACAAATATGAAGTTTTCTCTACTGCAGACAGTTAGTAGATATTGAATTGCAATGAGAGCAAAAATTTAAAAATTGATTTAAGAGTAGTTTTCTTTCTTTAGTATCAGCATGAAGGTATGCTTGACATTTTCTTTTGAGTTTTGAAATTTGAGAAAGGTTACATCCTTAGTGCAACAGATCATTGATGACTATTGCATTCCCTAAAAGATCATCAGAAAAGCAAGATGAAAATCAAAGATAGGAGGCTGTTGGTCCTATCAAGATAGGAAGAAATAACTGTACCCTAAAAGTATTAATAATGTCTACAAAGAGTGAAATCAGAAGAACTTATTAATAGGAATTTAGGAGCTAGGCTAAATCAGTTTAAGATGAGTTTTGTGGGGAGGGGAACCGGTTGAGATTAGGCAAATTTTATAAATATTAGCTTTGGATGGTAAAAACAAGGTAAGGGTCTAAGTAGTGAGTCTTGGGAAATAAATAATAAATAATATGTTAGTTATCAAAAGAAAGCAATATTAGATCATAGTCTAATCTTCAGAAATAAGTATTTTCTAGAAAATATATCTAATATTTTACCCTTAGTGTTATTGAACACAGAAACAGAAATGTGTGCTTGGTCCTAATATCACCTAAACTACAACATGAGATTATATTTGTTCTGTTCCAACCACTTTGTTTCAAAATTTGCCAAAGGTGTAAAAAGTAGTAAATACACAGAACCATTTCAAGAAAATATTTTATACTTTGATCCATACAAAATATGGTCCTACAAATTAAAGCAACAAGGAGATATCACTAATAATTGTCTATTAATATGGTTAAACCAAAGCAAACCAAACCAAAAGAAACAAAAATAAAACAACAAAACAAAACATACCTGATAATATTTCTTCATGAAAGTATGGAATCATTTATTGCTTCTGGGAAGACAAAATGCTATAAAAATGTTATAAGACTTTGGAAGACAATTTGGCTGTGTTTTACAAAGCTCAACATAATATTATTGACCCAGCAATCATTCTCCTAAATCACGCCCCTAGGTATTTGTGTAACTTAATGGAAAATATATTAATTTGTAAAAAACTACATATTGTTTATAAAAGCTATTTTTATGGTAACCTAAAACCAGAAGTAAAGGAGATGTACTTCAGTAGGTGAATAAAATATGGAACAATGGAATATTATTCAATGATTAAAAAATAATAAAACAGAGCATGGTGGTACATACCATTAATCCCAATTATTCAGGAGCCTGAGGCAAGAGGGTTACAAAAACACAAGTTGGAGGCCAGTGGGGAAACTTAGACCTCATTAAAGAAAAAAAAAAGAAAGAAAGAAAGAAAGAAAAAAGACTGGGAATGTAACTTAATGATAGCATGTGCAAGGCCCCAGGTTCAATCCCCAGTTTTACAAATTAATTAATTAATTAATTGGTTCCCAATAACCTATTACATACTTTTTTCATTATTAGCAGAAAGGAACATAAAGGCTGTAGTCACAAAGTAATGATATGACAATGTTAATTACCCACATTTGATCAATATATATTGTAAACATGAAGTTATCACACTACACCTCATATATATGTACAATTATTATGTTAATAAAAATTTAAAGGAATATTTTAAAATATGGAAATGCTAACTGCTATTATAATTACACATGGAATTCATTCATTGAATTACGACACCAAACTCTGCAAAGGGGTACAATTAACATAATAAACTAAGATTGGGATAAAATATAAATGTATATTGTTAAATGAAAGAAATCTGAAAGACTTCATAATGTATTATTTTATTTATATAACATTTTGGAAAAAGCAAAAATGTAAAAATAATGAAGTGGTCAGTGGTTTCCAGGAATGTAGGGAGAGGCAATCTTAATGGACAAAGTACAAGAGGTATTTTAAGGCAATGAAGTTATTCTGCATGATTCTGTGGTGGTAAATGTATAGCTTTATGCATTCATCAAAACCTAGGAGCTTAAGAGTAGAAAATGAACTTCGTTATATGAAATTTAACATCCCAGGATTGAATGTAGAATGTGACAGAGCAACTTGTTAACAAATCTACAGAGTGACCTCACTAAAGAGGGGAGAGAAAAAGCTGCTCACCTAAGTCAATGAAAATGAGTAGACTCTCTATGATTAAAGGAAAAATAAATAACTACACTAGTGCTGTAGTTGGTAATTTTTTTCTCATAGGGTACATCTTAAAAATTCTGATACAGTACACATTAATTGAATGGAAAAATCAAGTAAATAAATGGCAGCAGTTTTTCACTGGTGGAGTGGTAGGTTATAGATGAGAAAGTAGAGAAAGTTAGAATTACCCATGTAGGAATGAATTAATTTGAGACACAAATATGAACTCATGTTAGCTTAATGCAGAAATATATACTTAAACACAGAAATTGTTAGAGGTATATGTGTATACATGGGTTAGTATACACACATGAATTTCCTCATTCTGTCAGTGAGAAGACCTTAGAAGCAAGACTACTTCAAGAGCAAGAGGGTAGCTCTGAGAACTAGGTTTCTAGTATCAAATTCCAATAAAAGGAAACGTGGTTGGTTCGAGAAATGGCCAGTTTTAGGAAGAGGGCATTGAATTTATAAATGGTCCTGGAGCACTTGGAACTGTCATGAAGTAAAAGAATTCTTTTAGCTGGATGTAATGGTACATGTCTGCAATTGCAGGGATTTGGGAGGCTGAGGCAGGAGGATCAGAGGTTCCAGGCCAGACTGGGCTACTTGGTGGGACACTCTCTCAAAATAAAAAGCAAAAAGAATTAGAGATAGAGCTAAGTGGTAAAGTGTCCTCCAATTCAATCCCAGTACCAAACAACCCACAATGATAAACTCCTTAAATTTTTTACAGAACTAATTAAAAACAAATTTAAAAAAATGCACACACACACACACACACACACATAGGTACTACAATTTTGTATAAACTGAAAAGGCTCCAAATAGCCAAAATACTATTAAGAAGTGAAAATATATAGATATCAGACTCTCTGATTTCAAAATATGTTCCATAAAATATATTTCAAAATATAATAATTGAAACAATATTTCACTGGCATAAACAAATTTATAGACCAATATACTTGAACAGAAAGCCCAGAAATCAATCTATGTATGTATGACCAAATTATTTACAGGAACAGAAAATGAGAAAAGGACAGACATTTCAACAAACGGCAGTGGGAAAACTTAATATTCAATAGCAAAATAGTGAAGTTGCACTTTATGACATACATAAAATTTGCTCAAAATGGATTTAGATTTTAAATGCAAGGATTAAAACTAAAATGCTTAGGAAAAAATCTAGGGAAAGACTTCTTGCTATTAATCTCAACAATAATTTCATATGTATAATATAAACAGCACAGCAACAAAAGAAAAATAGACAAATAGGAATACATCAAACTAAAAAGCTTTTACCTAGTAATGGAAATAATTATAGAGTAAAAATACAACTTACACAGTGAGATAAAAAATTTGCAAACCATATATCAGATAATAGGTTATTTTTGAAAATATAAGGAACTCCTGAAAGTAAATTACTAGAAAAATGAATAACCTCACATTAAAAAATGGGGTAATTACTTGAATAGACATTCCTCTAAGAACTTATGATGGCCAACACCAGCTGTATAAAAATATGATCAAAGTTACTAATCTTCAGGAAGATGCAAACAAAAATACAATGACTTATCACCTACACCTATTAGGATGGTTCATGTTAAAAAGTTAAAAAAAAAAAAGCATTGGTGAGGTTGTGCATCAACAGATTTGGATGATCCTATGGGCTCACTAAAACATTGTTCATAATAACCAAGATGTAGAAACAACCAAAATTTCCATTGACACATAAATGGACAAAGAAAATGTGGTATACATGTAAAACAAATGTTACTCAGTATTAAAAAAGTAGGAAATCCCACAATATATAACAACCTAGATAAACCTTGATGTCATTATGTAAGTGAAATAGATCAGTCACAGAATGACAAAATACTCTGATTCCATCCACCTGAAATAATCAAACTCAGAATCAAAGACTAGATTGTTCATTGCCAGAGGTTGGAGGAAGAGAAATGGGGAATTAGTGTTGGGGATGCAAATCAAGTCAAGACGGGGCCTGGCACTTTGCCAGGAGGAGTGGTTTGTGAAGCAACACCAGCGAGCCATTAAGATGATGAGGATTCCTTATTGTCTGACTGCTGTATCTAGATGATGTTAATTGAGTTTAGCTGTGTATAATTAGTTGGGTATATGTACCTCTGCTGTCCCGCAGAGAAGCGGCTCCTGCTACCTCGGGTGCCCGCTACTTGAGTTCTTGCTCAGTTCCTGCTGAGTTTACTAGCAATAAAGTAGTTCCCGCTTCAACCTTCAAGTTGCTTGTCACCTCTCGGTTATTGGCCCAGCTGGACTGCGGCAAATTACTTTCTAATAGGCATAACTCAATTGGGTCAGATGAATAAGTATAGAGACCCGATCTTACTCTTTCCATAGTTTTCAATACTGTACTGAACATTTAAAGTTTGTTCAACAGGTAGACCAAATGTTAAGAGTTCTTGCCACAATAAAATTAAAAAAGAGCAAAATAAATGTAAAAGCTGAAGAAGATAAGAATAGTTTACTTTATTTTGAAATATAATTGTGTAAGTTATAGAATAACAATGTTGCAAAATATTAAAATAATCAATAAAAATATAGATTAATAAAACATTAAAATCTCCAGAATTACAAAAAATTTCATGATGATTTAAATGTAACAGGGACATAGGAAACAACTGGAATTCTCTTAATGGCCAAAACTAAAACAATTTCATCAATAAAATATATTTTTATTAAATTATAACTCAAGGAATAAAATAAATATTTCAGAATCCACACTAATATGAATAAAGGATGAAATAGACAAAACCCCCTTGCAGAATTTCAAATGACTTTTGTCGAAAAGATAGTTTCAATGCATTTTGCAGTCTTCTCCATGCCTCAAACAAGAGCTTGATCAAGGAGTGCACTGCACAAGGTGGAGAAAGGAAAACTGCAATGGAGAAACCCAGAAAAATGCCACCTCAGCCAGGTGTTCAAAGTGACAAAGTATGTAATCGGAATCTATGGTAAATGTGATGTCAGGGAAATGTCAGTTTACCTGTATGACCTTTCTCCTGAAATGACATCATCCCTTTCTCATCTCCAGACAAGCATTAATCATGAGGGACATTCTACAATGTATCTCATCACTACTGTTCAAAGTTGGCCGAATAAGGAAATTTCATCAAGAATAAGGAAAATCTGGGTAATTGTCATAGCCAAAAGGGACCTAAGAAGATAAGACTACTTAAATGTGATTTTCACTTTTTTCCCCTTCTTTTCTTTGTTTTTACAGCTACAGAATGAATTTGTGATTGTTTGAATGGCTTATAGAAAGTATTATGTGCTTCATAGGTGAAATGACTTGAAATCACCTCAACCGTTATCCAAAAAAAAAAAAAAAAATTGTATGTACATGGATAAAATTCCACCTTAAGAATCTCCACAACTGTGATGTGTGTCAACTCCTTTAAATTGTAATTGTTTCACTATGCATGCTAAGGTGAAGAAACCATTGAGAGAGAGAGAGAGAGAGAGAGAGAGAGAGAGGGAGAGAGAGAGAGAGAGAGAGAGAGAGAGGAGAGAGGGACTGACTAAATCATGTATGTGTATTATTAACTGTAAGCACACTCAATGTTACTAAAAGTCAATTTGTCACCATAACTCTTCAACATTTATTGTCTTCTGGAGGATGTGTGGCAGAAGAGTCAGGCAGAGTGTGTTCAAAATGCATTTAAAATATTCCAGAGATGCTTTGTTGACCCATTTAAAATTCTTCTATGTTCTGTTGTGACAAAGTTAATAGCTGAACTCATTTCACATGTATATTTTACTTGCAAACTAACTGATGGTTTGACTACCATCTGCTCATATTGCTGCCTGCTTACAAACAGCTTCTGGGGATTTGTGAAGAATAAGAAATGCCAGATCTCAACAGAAACTACAAAATGATATACTCATAGTTTTGACATTTGTCCACAGGTAGAGAAATATATGCAATGCTGACATGACATTACAAATAAAATGTACTGGTGGAGAGACCTAAGACTTTCAAACATGACTGAATGATTCCATGACACTTGTGGATAAGTTATCACAAATGATAAATCTCTATTGAAAACCACAATGTGCTTTTAAAAGGATAGTGTTCTCCTAGGAAGGTAAATACATATCAGAGACTGTTATAACCTCTGCTTCCAAGGGCTTATGTCTACACTCTATGATGTATTTTCGCTTAAAATGTGCATGTATGTGTGTGTGTGTGTGTGTGTGTGTGTGTGTGAGAGAGAGAGAGAGAGAGAGAGATGTGTGTGTTAGAAGAAAGTCCTGTTTTCATGAATAGTAAAAAGGAAACTAAAATCAATTTCTTTTCTCTAGAAATTATTTTAAAAATTGAATTTCAGAGGAATATCAGGATATTAACAGAATATTTAAAGACACATCATGTTGTGTAGATCACATTGTATAACTGAAAACATTTACTTAAAAAAGTATAATCAAAACTATTTTGATATTCAAACCAAATAGTTACTTATTTACAGATACACATTTTAATTTTTTTAATTTAATTTTTGGTCATACAGAGGTACAATATTCATCATTAGCCAACTTTTCCAAATCAAAACAATTAATTGATGCATCCTTTTTGGAAAAATAAAATATATTTTTTTTTACTAATGTTTGAAATATATCTAAACACATTTTAACAAGATAGTCTTACTTTTTTACAGTTGTTCAATTAAATGTATTAACAGGATTGTTAATATTTAAATATATTAACTCTGAAATGTCTTATTTATTCCAGATGGAATCCACTGGTTTACTTTTTCACATTTCTCTATAATATCTGTGTATATTAAAATCACTCTGTCTTATCTCCAGCATTTTTTTGTTCAGATAATGGTGTTAAGTTTATGAACTCAGTTCTTTTATTTTTACATTCACTTCACAAATAATGTTTTGTAAGTTTTCAAATTGGAAAGAAATTGTCATTATTTAGTAAACAATAAAGAAAATATAATTGCATTTTTATTTAGATTCTTTGCAACTTAAATCAAGATATTCAACACAAGTTGAATTCCTATACTTCATCTCAAACACCTATCTTGTTAAGAAGTGTTAGATAGTAAACTGAAGCAATAAAAGTTTTAAAAAGTTTATTTGAACAAACAACTATTCATGAATCTAGCAATTTGTGCAAGATGTTGTTTAGGAGTTCCACCAAGGGGACAGGTTTCTTTAAGTCTACAGACCTGAAACAAAGAAAATATTTGATAGATTTCAGATATACCATTGCCTTATTATAGTCAACTTTTTGGAGAGTCATTGGTTTTATAAGATTGGTGGTTATTTTGGATTTTTAAGAGTACTTTCTGATTTTCTTTTTTTTTATTGGTTGTTCACAACATTACAAAGCTCTTGACATATCATATTTCATACATTAGATTGAAGTGGGATATGAACTCCCAATTTTAGGCATTTACAGAAATAATGGTAAGTTTCATTTGTAATTGCAAATCAAGCAAGATCACAGTCATGAGGCCTGATAGGTTTGTCTATCCAGAGATTCTTCAGGCCTGGTCTCCATTTTTATATACTCTTAACAGAATAAATTAAATTTTTGAATAGAAAAAAAAACAACCTATTGAAAAATGTTTTACACGAAATATTTTGTAACACATTGCATATACCATACTATATTACAGTACAATAGTATACCATAATATTATAGTTTTAGGGGAAGGAAGGGGGAATGGGGACAGGAAAGATGATGGAATGGGATGTACATCATTACCCTAGGTATATGTATGACTACATCAGGTAAAATTAGAGAAATGAAAAGTTGTGCTCCATTTGTGTACAATGAATCAAAATGCATTTTACTCTCATGTATAATGAATTAGAACAAATTTTTAAAAGTTACAGTTTTTAAAAATTTTACTCTAACTTTCACACTAAATTTTCTAGATTCTCTTGTGCTTTGTTATTCTTTTCTTATAATTTTATGCAGTTTATACATTTTCTACTTTATCACTTTTACCTCTTCATTTTTAGGGTTAGTTCAATCTTCATGTTTTCTGAACTGAAATGTGGCCCTTATCTTTAAATTTTATTGTTATAAAAAACAGAATTATAGCAGCATAAGGAAAACTATTTAAATATCTCACTTTATAATTAATATCATGGCAAAAAAACTCTTTTTAGAAAAACATAAATATTTCTTGGATTAAAAGATGCACTAATAGTATAAATTATGAGGCAATAAACATATATATGTAAATATAAATATATATATATATATATATATTATGTTTATTTTTGATAAGTAGAAATTTGAGTGTGTATGGGGATAAGGAAATGAGGAACAAGAAAGAGCATAGTCATAATATATCATTTCACCCGAAAAGAGAACACAAACTGTAAAAGTGTGAATGTTCAATAGTATTTTAAAATCATTTGTAATGTTGCAGAATAACCAGATATTCCTCTACTAAATTTTAAACAAATTATAGTATTCATGAAAAATCTGCATATATTTTGAAAGGGTTTTTTTTCGTATTATAAATAAAAAATATGGGCTGCTTTCCATATTCTTGTTTATCCTAGAGATAAAGGAATATCCCAAAATGCAGAACAGAGAGAAGCATACGGAAAAACAGATTGAAGCCTAGGGAACTTGGAGAAATCTTGAGAAAGTAAATGAACTTTCTATTGAAGTTTTTCCTCAATATTACATATGTATGAGTTGTCAGCAGCATTAGCATTTGGTGTTTCTTACAACTTTTTTAGATCTTGCTCACTATGTTACACCTTAACACTGTGAACATATCAGGGCTGGGGTTGTAGCTCAGTGGTAGAATGCTCACCTAGCACGTGTGGGGCCTTGGGTTCGATCCTCAGCACCACATAAAAATGAATAAATAAAATAAAGGTATTGTTTCCAACTACAACCAAAAAATAAATATTAAAAAAAGTCTATGAACATATCATAAGATGATATGCTTAATACTACAATAAATCAAGGCAAATAAATTTCATTCTTTATTTCTAATAAAGTACTAATCTATTCTTTTCAGGAAACATTCCCAACATGAAGACTTCAAGTTGCTTAACTTACTTAAGTGCTGTATTAAATGTATGCCTTGTAATAACATTAATCACTTTATTATATTGAAATTATATTTTAAGTGTGGGTATTATTAAATCCTAATATTAAGCATATTGTAAATTTATTTTTAACTGGTTTTACTATTTTTTTTTCTTTTAAGCACACCTATCTTCTGTTGCAGGATCCACACTTGGAATTGCTAGTATGGTGAAAAATTATGATACTATCATATAAAAGCATAAATTTACTATCTATTAATACAAAATAAACATGACTTTAAAACTATAATAAATCTAATGATAACTTTTAAAGAGAAAGTAATGTAAATTTTGCAGTAATAGATGTTTGTGTTTGAAACAATGGTAATGATGAAGCATATATCCTGCTGTCTAACATAAGTTAATGAATGGCAGTAGGCACTGTACAAGGTAAGAAAAAGTAGTTCTTTTACTATATTGTGAAATAGAATTCTATCATAGAAAGATGTTGTTTCTCTTTCCCTTGGGAACTCTGAGTGGGAAGTTTGTGAATTAGATGACTTTCAATGAATTTTACTTTCCTCACTCAGAGATGTAGGACTGGAATATAATGAATATAAACTCAGATAAAATGAAATATTTTAATAATTTTTTCCTTTCCCCTACAATCAAAAGATCACTTAAAGGCAGAATGATATTAACACAACCATTTGTCAACATAATGGATTTTACCTCAATCAAAAAAATAGTATTCAGTATTTGGACCAAGTAAAATCCCTCTGTAAATGAGTTTATGACTGGAAAATAAAATAATAATCATTATCTGCAATCTTCTTTATAAAACCTAGAGCTTATGTTTTTAAAGACTTGTCCTACAATCATGTGATATCTGATAGCACAATATTAAATAAGAGATTGAACAGTTTAGTGGGTGAAGGTAGAAGCAGATGCCTATGGAAAAAAATCCTTATTTACATGACTATTACCTCCCTCTAATTATATGAATCTATTTTATTTTGTGGAAGGCTTATTAGTAGTAGAAAAAATATTTGAGAAATATTTGCAATTTTAGCACTAATAAAATATTTCTGAAAACTTCATTCTTAGATTTGTTCCTGCAATATGTGAGAGTAAGTTGACCTAAACTCTCAGCAACTGAAATAATATACCTACCCATGGTGCAGCAGCTGTACTCCTAAATACTCAAGAAGAATGAGTGTCGGTGACCACCAAGGACATATATGAGAACGTTCATACCAAGTTCATCATTAACTGCCAATACCTGGAAATAAGCCATATGTTCATTACTGAAGGAAGGAAAGCATATTCAGTATACTCAAACAATGGAATATTACTTAGCAATAAATAGAAAGTCATTGGGGTTGCACCACATAAATCATTTTACATTTATAATGATACTTAAAGGAATGCAGCTATGAAAGTAATCCTAGCAGCTTGGGAGGTTGAGGCAGGAGGTTCACTCATGAGTGCAAAGCCAGCCTAAAATGTGGCCCCTAAGCAACTCAGTGAGACCCTGTCTCTAAATAAAATACAAAATAGGGTTGGGGATGTGGCTCAGTGGTTGAGTGCCCCTGAGTTCAATCCTGGGTACCCCCTTAAAAAAAGAAAATAATAAATAATTCTATTTATATTAAGATCAAAACAAGGCAACCATAATTTATGGTGACAGAAGAGATGATAGTGTATACTTCTAGTTAGAGAGAAGGTCCACAAAGGCAGAGCTCCACAGTGTTCATATAAATATGTATCTTGATCTAGGAGATGCATGCATACACACACACACACACACACACACACACACACACACACACATACACAAGCTTGCTTTGGTGTCCCAATATTATACATGAGGAAGCTGAAGCTTAAAGAGCTTATGTAAATGCTTATGGCCTGACTGCCAGCAAGCAGCAGAGTGGGATCAAATGATTTATAATATTAAAATATGTTTCAGGTTTTTTAATGTCTTAAAATTTCATTTTTAATGAATAATTATAAATTTAAAATTAAAATTTTATTTGAACATGGTAAGGATATAACATTGTCAACTAGTGATACAGCTTATTACAGTAGAAACAAGCTGTTTATAAATTTGCCCAGAGAAGTTATACTAGAGAGATTTTTAACAAATAGTTTTATTTTTTTAACAGATGTATCAACTAAGCATATTTTAATATTCCCTATGTTTAGAATTTCAATAACTAAATCCTATAAAATATAAAGATTATATCTCTGCAATTAATTGAATTTATTTCTATATCACCTTATCTAAATCACCTTAACACTTGTTTTTCTTTTTCTTACATTGCATTCATGCTGTGATTCACTTTCTAATTTATGTTGATAAATCTGCAGGATAGCACATTTTTTAAATAGCCCAAATGTATTTTTATTTTTATTTGTGTATCAAGTATTTTATTAAAGAAACATGCATTATGTTTGATTTTTATAAGCACATTATGAAAAAAAGTGAGAGAATTTAAGGTCCATACATTTGAGTACAAAATATTATTCATAACTTCATATTTCAATTAACACAATATTGGGTGACAATTGGTTAGTTCCCAGAACTGAATTGTTAGATGATGAATGCACTAATTGTAGTTCTCTCATTAAATGGGGTTAACTTAGTCTGTTTGGGCATCCATAGCAAAATATACCGGATTGGGTGGCTCAAACAGCAGGAATTTATTTTTTCCAAGTTCCATAGATTAGAAGTCATAATCAAAGTGCCTGCATGGTCCATACTTGGAGAGGGATTTCTCACTAGCTTGTAGATGGCACTCTTCTCCTTGTATCCTCACCTTATAAGGAGAGAGAAAGAGAAAGAGGAGACAGCAGAGAGTCTGGGAGTGAGAGAGAGACAATGAGGATAAACAACTTGCAAGCTTTCTTTTCTTTAGGCAAAGGTAATAATCTCATCAGGAAGTCTTCACTCTCAGGACTTTATCTAAACCCATTTCTCTCCCAAAAGCCTCATCTCTAAAAATAGTTTTACTGGAGATAGCTCTCTAACATTTGAATTTGGGGGTGACACTATTTAGTCCATAACAACAGTTACTACAGAATTTGGCTCATGGTATAATAGGCTTCTTTTCCTTTTTGCTTATAGTTCAGGTAATAATTTTTTTAAAATTTGTATTTTCATGAATAGTTTTCAATTTTACCATATTTGTATAGCATTTGAGGGCTCTAAAAATAGATAAAACATGACACTAAGTGAAGCATGAAGAAATTTTTCTTCATAATCTCATTTTAACTTCATGATTATACCAAGGTGTAAAGACTATTAATAAACTGGAATGAATTAATTAATAGATCAGTGACTCCACAAGTGCCAGTAGAGGACCTATGGTGTGTATAAATGTGTATCAGGTGCTAACTACTGTTTACTTTTAAAATCATTCTAATTTTGAATTTTGAACTGATCTCCCTCAATTCTCCATTATTATAAATGCTCAGACATTCAGAAAATATGCTGATAAATTTATATATGTATACATAAATGCATAAGCATAGTATTCAGAAAGGAAAGGAATTTTTTAAAAAGTAGTTTAATTTATCTAGGTTTGTTTTACAGCTAGATGTTAATCACATAACATTAAATTTTTCTTAAGAAATTGAACATAGAAAGTTCTTTTTTACTTTGTTTAAAATTAACACAAATGCATAAATGCATATTTGTACTGAACAATTTTTGGAAAAAGTCTATTTGATGGATAGAACCATTAATAATATAATCTAATATTATATTAAATATATACATTTGACTAAATAAATATACATATATATATGCATATGTACATATAATTAAAGAATTGGTGTTTGATAAGATCTTAAGTTTCATTTGATACCTATAAAAATCATCAAAAGAAAGAAAAAAAGGAAAATACTTTATGATACTAGAGTTCAAAGTGAAGAGAAATAAAACGGCAGAATAAGCATATTCTACATGCCGAAGTGGCCTTCAACTAACCTTTAGATATCTATATTTTAAAATATATTTTTGGATCTTTTTTAGTTAGACATTATCACTTATATTTTGCAGAGTGGAAAAAAATATGTTTTTCACTCATGAGATTTCTATAGCTTCTTTAAAACTAGTAAGACTCTAAAGAGAAATGTTTGCAAAGTGGACATTGTACAATAAATTCCTAGATGTTATCTTTGTATTTATTATATAATATTTAAATATTTAACAATTCCTAACATAATGAAAAGTAAACATGTATCCACTTAGAACTAGCATTTTATGTAATATTGTTTCATAATGTCTTTCTGATAATTTTCACAGTCTCCAGGCTCACTTATGAACATTTTTATCTTTGTTCTCTTGAACATATCTTCAAGAGTGGATTGTCCTTTTCATTAACTTTGGTTGTTGTTTGTAGACTATGTATGTGTGTATGTGAGTTTAAGGGTTTTTGTTTTTTTTTAACCAGTAATTAAATCAAAGGATGCTCTTAACCACTGAGTGACATCCCAGTACTTTCTATTTTTTTGAGACAGGGTCTTGTTAAATTGCTTGGGGCCTCACTAAGTTGCTAAGGCTGGCCTTGAACTTCCAATTCTCCTGCTTCAGCCTCCTGAGTTCCTGGGATTATAGGGGAAAGTCACCATGCCCTGGCTAAGATTTTTGTCTTTTAACCTAACTGTGGTAGGTAGAATGGTCTCTAAATTCCTAACACCTGGTATATGCATAATTTCTACCACTTATTCACTCAAACAACTCATGGATGTAAGAGGGAGATCATTAGTGTACAGGAAATACTAGGGGAGAGTGGGGCACAAGATATTGGGAGGTAAAATTAATCAATTATGTTATATACAAGTACAAATATGCCCAAATGAAACCCACTATTTTATATAATTAGTATGAACCAATAAAAAAAAACAATGTTAGTGAATGGGAAAAACAATTTTATGAATTAATTTCTAATCATGAGGGGTTTTTTTAGTTATAAAAATGCATAATAAAGCAAATCTTGACTTTGAAGAAGGGGAAATATAGGCAGTAATACTGTGAAGGGATTTTGCAAATGTAATTAAGATCACAAGGCAGTTGCCCTTAAAACAGGGAAATTATCTGGATGTACCTTACCTAATCTCAGGAGCCCTTTAAATATGAGTCCAGTGGTCAGAGATGTGGAATTCAGAGATTCAAAGCAAAGAAAGGATTTATATGCTGGTGTTGGCTTGAAGCCCGAACAGCTTGATTTCTTGATGTCAAGAGCAGACTCTTGTGGTCTGTGAGTAACTCTAGTACTCCACCAAGGGAAGTATTCTACCCTAAAGCTTTGTAATCTTTACCTATTTCTAATATATTTTAAAATACTTTTCTATTAACTCATGTTTTAAAGGGGTTCATGTGAATACATATTATAATCATTTTTCACTGGAAATCTCTAGCTTTATGTCTTTATGACTTAAGTAATCTCTTATATAATAGAATTAGAAAATAAAAATATAGACAACATCCCACATTTGTCAGCTGAGTAGAAGACACTGGTTTCCTGTCTGGACACCTGGATGCATCCAGTGTGTCACAAATTTCTTGCTCCTCTGATTTTACATTCATGAGAAAGAAATGGCACTGTTATGCCTGCAATTAGGGATAAAATATCATAAAAGAATTTTAGTTTCTTTAGAAAAAAAACCTGATATTTTTTTCCAACAAAATTATGATGATAATAACTATGAAAATGGATTGATAATAACTAGAAGAATGTCACTTATTATTTGTGCTAAGTATTGAATATTTTATTCCTACAACTACCCTGTTGAATAGATTTTTTTCTTTCTATTTTAGGGAAGAACAGTTGAGAATAGCTTAAGCACTTTGCACATGGTAACAAAGCTACAATTTAAACTGCATCTGTTTGGGGCTGGGGATGTAGCTCCATTGGTAGAGTGCTTGCCTCCCATACAAAAAGCCCTGGGTTCAATCCCCAGCACCACAAAAAAAAAAAAAAAAAAAAAAAAAAAAAAACTTTATGCAGCAGTCATTTTATAGACACAATCATACTTCACTCCATCTTGAACACAGTAAGTACCAACTGCTTGAAAAGCACTAAGTAGGCTTTATTCTTTTTTTCTTGAGTCACACACTATGAATTGTCATAGTATCATATCTTGAAATATTTTGTGGATTAGTACTAAGCTGATGTCTTAATATATTCAATTGAAATGGTTATGTCATTCATTGAGTGAAGAAACAAACAATATTTTATTGAGCTGTGGGAAATCCTAGGTAATAACAATAACTAGTTTTATGCCAAGTCTTACACTAAAAACAAACAGTGTGTTATGTACTCCTCATAACAGAAAGACTACTAGGTTTACAAGAAGATACATAAGGAAGCAGAGGTTGACTTATGTGTCACACAATTGCCTTTGGTTAGGTCATATGACCTGTAAGTGGGGTTACTGCAAAGTAGGTGTACAATTCTTGAGTCCATGATTTTGTCACCCAAGTGTAAAACCTCTAGGCGATTTTGAACTGAAGACAATGGCAAAATTTAATTTTGAATATTCTACATGAGTGAAGGTATTTTGTGTATTTTTGCTAACATTATTAATCACACATTCTGGATGAATTTAGAAAAGAAAAAATTTGACTCCCACTTCCCTACTTTTGCATGTGAAGATTAGACACCAGCAATAATTGATTCTAGGCCCTGATTATATTTATATAATTCATTTGTTATATTCTTGTGAAATTCCTAGTTAGAAATTGTAGTCTCTTTCCTGAGAGCATCATGAGTAATTGTTAATCATATCAATTAACAATTAACACAGCTAATGTTCTTTAGTAGGCAAATGGAAAAAACAAAGTTTTTTTTTTTTTTTTTTTGTTGTTGTTGTACTGGGGATGAACCTGGAGGCCCTGTACAACTGAATTACATCCCCAGCCCTTTTTATTTATTTATTTTTTTTATTTTCAGTAAGGATCTTGCTAAGTTACTTAGGACCTTGGTTAGTTGCTGAGACTGACTTCAAACTTGGGTTCCTCCTGCCTCAGCATCCTGAATCACTGGGATCACAAGCATGTGCCATCCATCATGCCTAACTTAGCTTATATTCTGAGATGAACAAGGTTTTCAAGTGTCTAACACTACAAGATATTTGTGTTGCTTTGATATCATTTTTACTTATCTAATATTTGAGTTACTTAATATTACTTTGGTGATTCATGTTAAATATGTTTCTGAAGCAGTGCGTGGTGATGCCTGCCTATAATTTCAGCCACTCAGGAGATTGAGGCTGGAAGATAGCAAATTTGAGGTCAGCCTCAGAAATTTAGAAAGGCTCTAAGCAATTTGGCAAGACCCTGTCTCAAAATAAAAAATAAAGTAGGCCTGGGGATGTGGCTCAGTGGTAGAGTTCCTCAGGGTTCAATCCCCAGTACAAAAGAAAAATGTTTATGAAATATTCTTCAGTTTAGTAATGGAATTTTGTAAATTAAATTCCATCCTTTTCTAAACTTTATGAAAATCAAGAGATCTTATATTTTCTAGTCCCACCAAAACAAGGCTATAATAAATTCTTCATTTATACCTCTTTGCCACAATATTTCTCCTCCTCTTCCTGAAAGGATTATTGTGGACATATCAATAGTTTTCTGCCTTATATTGAGTCCAATTTTCCCATCTGTAAAAAAACAGTAGTTTTAACAAATTATATGCAAGTGTAGCAAATTCCACTGGACATGCTCCATTCATATATGGAATACAAGTTTCTAAGTTTGGGTCAAACTTCTACATGATGTATGAACCTGCTTTTATTAAAATAATAACAGCAGTATTTGGTCAATCTACAACTCTTTTCAATTATCATCCCTTTTTCCTTCCCCCTCAATTTCATGTTTGCCTGATTCTTGCTTTGGGCTAGTTTGGGGCTATTCCTTTGTTGGTCTATAATCCAGTGCAAAATTGATTATATATTTCCCTGAATTGCAGTCATTGTTTTGCATAGGTAGTAGCACGTCTGCAAACTAACACTATCCAGGATAAGGATGGATATGTACACAGGGGTAGAAAACTTGCTTAGAAGGCTCAAGTTACTGGATTCACTGCAGTAAAACAAAAACAAACAAACAAAAAAAAAAACAAAACAAACAAACAACACACACACACACACAAAAAAAAGCACTAGTTGCACTATCCAGTAATAGTAAACATTACCATTGTTCTGATATATTTCTTCAATACTTCTGATTCATTGGCAAGTGTGATCTGCTAATCTTAAATGTCATTCAAATAGAAGCTAAGTTTTTGTTTCTCTTACATTTTCTAGTGAATGCTCAATGGCTAACACTTTTCTTGGATTATTTTAAATGCCAATTTTCCTTTAGTCAAGAGACACAGTTGGAAGTCTTCACCAAGAATTCTGTATGTAAACCAATCTGGCACATTATCATTAAAAAAAGGTGACACCAATATTTAAATTCTTCAATATGATAATAGACTAAATATTCATATATTCTTCTATAATTCAGTATTGCATTTAATATATAGCCTAGTACTTTATCCTATCAACAGACTTGGGAAGAAAGTTTTATGCACTCTTCTAAGCTTCAGAGCTCTTGTTAAGTGATACATTATATAATTTCTTATAAGATTATCTAATCAGCAGTCTCACAAGTTCATAAATAATGTATGGAATGTGAGAGGAGAGAATATTCTTGGACATCAAGTTGTCAGTACACTGTACATCAATGCATGCAATTATCAGTAGAAAGGTAATCAATAAGGTTAGATTCAACATATAAGATTCACAGCATATGGATGCTATAAAACAACCTGAAATCAAATGGTAACAAATGTCTCTAAAAAGCCATTAAATTATTTTACTGTTCTAAGATTAAAATTTCATGAATATATATTTAGTATTTCTTATAATGAAAATTTATTCTAATATTTAGCATTACATTTCCTGCTTAAGAGAAAACTTTGACATGGCATTGCCATTTCAGTATTGCAGATGAAGAAACTAAACCTTGAGAAGGGAAATAACAGCCCTACAAAATCTAGATTTCAAATATGAGTATCAAATGTTACATATTCTGATAATTCTTCTGTAGATTACAAAATGCAAAACAAATCCATGCAACTACTTGGATTTAGTGAGGATATGGAAAAATGCTTTTTTAATTTGAAAGTGTGCTTTTTTTAAAAAAAATTCCTACGTTGAGAATATTGAGACTGTTATTCCATTGTGCTAAATTGAAATAACCTCATCTTTTCTGTGTTACATTTAAAGCATACTTGGTGTGATTCATTTTAGAAATCGTTTAGCTTCCTTTTTCCCTATGAAGTTTGAACTAGTAGCACTGAAACTTTTTATATCAAAAATGTGCTGTGTGCTGGTTTTAAGATAGCACAGACCCTTTTTCTTTAATAGGAGAATCAATCTTGGTTTTCTTTCCTTTTAAAGAGCTGCCTGTGATAGTCTTTGGATAGTGCTGGACTACACAAGGTCAGTTTTCATACCAGACTTTTCAAACCAGTGTCTTAAACTGCTGAGAAGCAATTTTGGTAAACATGGCATCTTAATGCTACACTCCTTGTTGGCTCAATACAGGAAAGATTCACAGATTGAAACAATCAATAGAAAGCAGCGGGCTAGTCAGCAGCCACCGCTCACCCTCCTTAGAAGTCCTGTAAAGGCTTATATCAGTGAAGAAAATCATGGCAACAGGAAAATCAAAACTAAAATGACAATCTTCTGCTCTTAGACTATCTGAAGCCACTTAATGTTCTGGTTGAATCTCTCCGGATTTCACATAATTCTGGATTATTGCTCTCAAGTTTTGGACACTGTTTTCCTTCTTATCCCAGTGACCTGACATTGACATATGAGAGAACATCTTCTACACTTAATTCCCTCTTCATATTACCTTCTACTGCTTTTCAGAAGAGTAAAACTTTCCTAGGACAACTTGGTAAGGTTAAATATGACAGTGATCTCAATCTGGGGAATGAGACTTGGCACATGGCACATTTTCAGAAGGAGACTAAATGTCTTTTACGAGCAAAAGATTCTGTGGTGAATATTAACTGAATATTATATAACTGGTATCCTTTCTGCAAAAGTTATTGCAATTATAGTAAAATATGATATGTTTTGTTACTCCTGCTTTAAATTTTTTCCTTTAAGTTTTGATGGTTGTAATCCTTCCACCTTCACATTATATTGGTCAACACATAAAGTATTATTATTCCCCCCTCCAGCCTGCTACAATGAAGGATATAAAATTCTAGAAAAGTAAATACACAATTGCAAACAACATTGCAACTAAGTAACAATTAACTTGCATCAAGTACTTGTTGTACACATTTTAATTGGTCCATCTCTGGCAATCTTCACAACTTCATAAGGTTTAGGTGTTAATATTACCCCAATTTACAGATGAGGGAAGAAAGTCTGGCCGTCTAAGCACACTAATTAATGTGTCCATTAACAACAATAACAAAAAAACCTGTGAAGCTTTCCAGAGTCATATTTGTTCTCCTGAATAAGTAAATGTAGAAAAACAGCTAATAATTTTTTAATTGTAAATGTTATCCTGTGTACAGGGAAGACCATCATTGGTGTATGTATGAATCCAGTTAGATCATTGACTATATCAGCATATAACCTGTCATCACTTACAATTATGTTTTCTTCCTGAAGAAAAGATACTTTCTTCATTTGAAAATATATTTAAACTTATCATGTGAAGTTTTCTTTTTCTGGTTAGAATACATATTGCATGAAATATGAAATTATCTTTTCTCGTTTTTACTCTCCATATTATTTTTTGCAGTGTTTAAGAGAAAACATTATATTGTATACAATTCACCCAAAATGTATAAATTTTGATTGAATGATACAATCTCTTTCAGATCAAATAAATTCTAGTTACAAAATGGGGGTTCTTTATTTATCTTATTATTTATTAAAATGAGATATATACATCATTTGAAAGTAGAATACATGATACTCAATGAAGCTTTTATCATTTTACAACACAAAAATGTTTAAACTTTTTGACTACATCCATTCATTTTCTCTGTATGTTGTTATATACCTCCATAGCTACTGAATCTACACTTTTAAGCTATTTTATTGACTTCACATTAAATTTATATTATTTTTCATATATTACATATTAATTATAATATAATTTTGAAAGGCTAACATTTTATTAGATGGAGTCAATGTATTGTATTAAACATTTTCTAAATTTAAGAGTGCTGGATTAGTTAAGTATATATGTCCCTATAAATAATTCTTAATATTACAGTTTTAAGAAAAGAAATATTTAGAAATTGCTTTGCAAGCAAAGTCTGATTACTTATTTGCTGCAAAATAATGTTGCTGTTAATTTGAACAATGTAACCTTGAGTGTAGTCTTGTCTGATTTCATTACCAAGAAAAATACTGTATAAATTATACTGGGAGGAGAGATGAGTGAACTTTTCTGCTTCTACATTATATCATGGCATGTCCTAAAAATGTTGTAATATTCTATAAAAATAAGAAGAAGCAGGCTTCCTAGGGACCAAAAGTAGTTATTTATTTATTTACTTATTTATTTTTAAATACTTATTTTTTTTAGTTTTAGTTGGACACAATACATTTATTTTATTTATTTTTATGGGTTGCTGAGGATCGAACCCAGGGCCTACCACTGAGCTGCAACCCCAGCCCCAAGGTGTATTTATTTTGAAGGACTAATAAACCTATTTTCCAAGAAGAGTGTATCCTTTTACAGTTATTACTTTAAGGTGCATGTGTCTGTTTGTGTGCTTCTTGAAAGTCATCTTCATCCAAATCAAAATGGAAACTAGAGAGGAGGGCTCAAAAGCTTGTAGTCCTAGGAACATAAAGAGGAACGGTACCTCTACTACCTGCTCATTAAAACAGGAGTTTCTAAAGCATTAGGCAGTGGTAGTCTAGCTGTTCTCAAAACATCTAGTTTCAAAGTAGCATAGTAGTTTTAAAAATTCTTACAAAGAACTCAGAAAAAAATTTATTTAAGATAGTTTTATATTCAAATTATTAGAAATTAAGACTAAAGAGGTTTTATTAATTCATTATATTAACTTGTTAATTCAAACAGCATATTTTATACAATTACCTATATTTTCCAAAATTTATTAGAAGACTGGCATTGTTCTATATTTTTTTGCAAATCTCATTAGGTTATGGGTGAATAGAGCTCAACTGGAATATCATATTCATTTCACTACCAATTTTCCTTTCATGCTTTTAAAATACTCCATTATACACTACTTTGAATATATTCCATAGATTTCATTATGTATTGTTTCATAATCACTACTTCTTGGGTATGTAATTTTAGTTTGTACTTTTTTTATGAAATGAAATGATTTTGACAAATATTTTAAAATTTGTAGGTATAAAGTTCTAACCTTTAATTTTGTTAATAATCAGACATTATTGGTTATAATATTCCTTCTTTATAAGAATTCATAAATTTTGTTTGAAACATAAATCATATCAAATTTTGTGACAGTTCAATGGTGCTTTAAAATGTTGTAGTGTATTTTCTATTATCAGAAGCCCAACATCTAATTCTTGATTATGTTGTTTAGGACTTTTATATCCTTAAATACTTTTTGTCCACCTGGTATTTCTGGGATTTGGAGTGTATTCAGAGTAGAATACTAGAGTATCATCTTATTTGTGTATAATTATATAAATGTTCCTTTGCATTTATTTTGAAGAACTAATAAACCTATTCCTTGTATGTTTTTAAATGAAAGTTTTAATTCCAACCCATTTAAATTTGCCTTTGTCCAGTTTCCCAAGTACTATTTATTAAAGAGACTATTCTTTCCCCTGTGAGTGTTCTTGGCACTCTTCTTGAAGTTCAAGTGGTGGTATATGCATGGATTCATTTATGTTCTGTTTATCTGTATATCTTATATCTTCTTTTCTTGTCAGTGCCATACTGTGTAAGCTGTGAGTCACTGTTACCAAAATACTCAACAAAAACAATTTACAGGAGAAAAAAAATATTTTGATCTCAATATTTCACAAGTTCAGTCCATGGTCAGTGGATTCCATTGCTCTGGCCTGAGTGCAGCCAGAGCATCATAGTCGAAGAGTATGGCAGAGCAAATCTCTGCTCATGGCAGCCAAGAAGCAAAGAGAGAAAGAGAGAGATCAAGGAGCCATGGATAAAATATAATGCCTGAGAACATGTCCCCAGTGACCTACTACCTCTAGCCATGCCCCACCTGTGAACAGTTACCTCCCAGTAATCTATTAATCTATCAAATGGATTAATCCATGGATTAGGATTAGGTTACATGGATTAGGTTACATCTCTCATAATGTAATCATTTCACTTCTGAATATTCCTACCCTCGATATCATGTTTCCAGTAGATGAGATTTTTCATGTAAACCATGAAACTATGTTAGAGTTCTGTTGCTATAACTGACACCTGAGATAAATAAACTTTATAACCAGGAAAGTTTTATTTTGGGTTATTATTTCAGAGGTTTCAGTCCATAGTTCTTTGGTACTGTCACTTTGGCCCTGTGGGAGCATGGAGCATCATGGTGTGGATCATGTAGTGGAGGAGGTTGCTCACATTCCATAATGAAAATTAAAATGAAAAATGAGAAAGAGAGACAGAAAGGAGCTAAGGAATCCCATAATCACTTCCAGGACCTTGACCCTGGTCAGATAACTTCCTTCTACAAGGTCCCACTTCTTTAATGCTGTGACATCTGCCAATAGCACCTTGCCTGATGCATATGAGCTTTTGGGGGGCATTTAATTTCCAAAACTATAGCACATTATTTGATTACTGTTGCTTTATAGGCTTCAGCTTTGTTCTTTGTGCTCAAAACTACTGTGAACTTTTGAGGTCCTTTTTTATGCTAAATGAATTTGGGGATTTTTTTTTTGTCTTTAAAATGACAAAATAGGGATCCAAAATGGCAGGCCAGAGGGAGGCAGCATTCTGTGTTACTCCATGACCTGGAACTCAAGTAGTGAGAATTCTGCTTCTTTGCTAGTGATATTTCTATGCCTGTGCAAAAATCATGGCCACTGTGCCCATGCAGAGCTTTTTAATTGTCAGAGTATGTCTCCCAACTACTCACCGACACAGGACTACCAGGTACCTGACCAGGACATTCAGCACCTGTGAGAACTTTCAGCCACCCACGCGAGCAGAAATCCCCGATGCTGCTTCCACGAAAAACACCCAGCAGCTAACCACATGCAAGAACTCTGGTAACCACTACTGTGTAGAACCCCATCTATCAACATGGGGCTCCCCCGGTAGCCTCAATCTTGGGACTCTGTCACCTCAGTCTTGGGACTCTGCAGCAACAGAGATAGTCCCCTACATGCAGTAGACTGCCTACACCTGGGAACTTCTCACAGGCTTTGAAGACAGCTAAAATCACACACTGCATGCCACAGAGCTATCTCTGAACACATTATCCCCCCACCTGACCCAACACTCAGTTGCTGAAAGCAGCCACCTCCATCTTGGGTCACCTTCATTACCATTTTGGTGAGGGCAACTCTCAGTTTGGAACTCTGGCTGACAAGGTAGCCAGTTTTAAACACCTCCCTGTACCCAGCAGCCACTAACAAGGCACTGTGACACCCTGGTTACCTTCACTGTCCTGAGGGTGGAGATACCAGCTACAACAGAAGACCCCACCTATTGGATTAGAAGGGAAGCAGGAAAGATTCTGATCTCCAACCCAAACAATCCTTGTTTTTTTACTTTGAGATTTTTGTTTTTCTTCTCCTTCCCTATTCTCCTGCCCTTGCAGCCCCAAAACATGTGAAACCAAATGCTTTGAATGAATTAGGATTTTTAGAACTGGGATGTCTGAATAGTATATTACAGATGTGTTGTATATTCTCTTTTTTTCCTTCTAATTTTTACAACTTAAATATTTCTTTTTTCATATATATATATATGTGTGTGTGTGTGTGTGTGTGTGTGTGTGTGTGTGTGTTTTATATACTCTACTGTATTCCCAAAATATATATGTGTGTGTTTGTTTTATGTACTCTACTGTCTTCCCATTTTTCTACCCCAAATTTCTTCTTCTCTCTTCTCCTGTTACTAACCTTCTTCTTTAGATTCCCCTTTCACACTTCCTAAGATATAATAACTCTATATCCTTACCTCCTACATCCTCAGCATATCATCCTACACCTCAACCCTGGTTCTTTGTCTACCATCAGAAACTGTAACCCTTTTACAAACCTACTGATAATAATGTAGATAATAATTGAATTCATCATTTCAGTATATTGTGACCAAACTGTAAATGTCACAATAGCAGCTATTAGTTATTAAGTTTGTATATTTTTTTATATTGGGATCTGTTAACATTTTCCTTCCACTCAAAGGTGAGGTATTGGAACTGTACAGGGGCACTATAAGACTTTAGGGTAAAAATGGAAATGCCTTGGATCCACAGTGCTAGAAGGGAAGGCACATGAACAAAATGAAAAGACAAGGGAATAAAGTACCCCAAATAAGTCAAGATACCACATTATTATAATCCATAGCCAGCAGAGCAGAAAAAATGATAGAGAAGGAGTTAAGGATGTACATAATTAAAATGTTCTGTGAATTAAAGGATGATATAAGAAAGCAAATACAGGCAGCAAAAGATCATTTCAATAAAGAACTACATAAGCAAAAGATTACTTCAATAGTGAGATTGAGGTTCTGAAAAAAAAAAAACAGAAATCCTTCAAATGAGAGAAACAATAAACCAAATTAAAAGTTCAATCGAAAGCATCACCAACAGATTAGACCACTTGAAAGACAGGACCTCAGACAATGAAGACAAAATATATAATCCTGAAAAGAATGTACACTTCAGAGTGAAGATGGTAAGAAACCATGAACAGAAAAATGAAGAAATATGGGATACATTAAAAGACCAAATTTAAGAGTTATTGGGATAGAGTAAGGCATAGAGTTTCAAACCAGAGAAATGAGCAATCTTTTAATGAAATAATATCAGAAAAATTTTCACACATGAAGAATGAATTAGAAAACCAAATTCAAGAGACTCACAGGATACCAAATGGAAAAATTCACAACAGATATGTGAATAAAATACCTTTATTTTATGTTATTTTTTAATGTGGTGCTGAGTATTGAATTCAGTGCCTCATGCATGCTAGGCAAGCACTCTACCTCTGAGCCACAACCCCAGCCCCACAAGGTACATTACAATGAAAATTCCTAACATACAGAATATGGAGCAAATATTAAAAGCCATGGGAGAAAGGAATAAGATTACATATAGGTGGAAACCAATGAAGTTATGTGCAGATTTTGCAAACCAGACTCTGAAAGGTAGAAGACCTGGAACAACACATATCAAGGTCTGAAAGAAAATGGATACCAACAAATAACCTGGAATACAGCATAATTAAGCTTTAGATTTGATGATGATATATAAGCCTTTCATTATAAATGAAAGTTAAAAGAATTTATAGCTAGAAAACCTGAACTACAGAACATCCTTGGGAAAATATCATGAAGAGATAATGAAAAACAACAATGAAAATCAGCAGAAGGAGGTATTACACTAAAGGAAAAAAAAATAATCAAAGGAGAAACCAAGTCAAGTAAAATAAAAAAGAAACACAAATGGCTGGAAATACAAATCATGTCACAATATTAATTCTGAATAGTAATAGCATAAAATCACCAATCAAATGATACAGGCTAGCATATTGAATAAAAAAAATCCAACAATATGCTGCCTCCTCCAGGAGATTCATCTCATAGGAAAAGACATCCACACACTAAAGGTGAAAGGTTTCAGAAGCATGCAGGTGTTCCCATCCTCATATCCAAAGTAGACTTCAAAAAAGTTAATCAAAAAAGGATAATGAAGGACATTTCATACTGCTAAAGGACTAATATGCAAACAAGACATAAAAATTATAAATATATAAGTCCCCAACAATGGAGCATCTTTGTTCATCCAATAAATTCTTTTCAAGGGTCAAATAGACAACAACACAGTAATTTTGGGTAAATTTAACACAATGGATAGATCTTTCTCTACAACTGGATAGATCTTCCCAACAAAAGCAGAACAAAGAAACTATAGAACTCAATAATACAATCAAGAAAATAGACTTAACTGACATATATAGGATATTTCATCCTTTAAAGAATGACTATATTTTCTTTTCGGCAGCACATGGATCCTTCTCTAAAATAGACCATATTGTGCCACAAAGCAACTCTTAACAAATACAATAAGTTAGAGATACTACCCTGTATTTTATCAGATCATAATGTAATAAAATAAGAAATCAATGATAAAATAAAAATATCAAAACTATTCCAACACCTGGAGATTAAATAATATGCTATTGAATGAACAATGGGTTGCAAAAGACTTCAAGGAGAAGATGAAAAAAATCTTAGAGGTAAATGAGAACACTGATACAACATACTGAAATCTCTGGGACATTATGAACGGAGTACTAAGAATAAAGTTTATTACATGGAGTTCATTCCTTAAAAGAAGAAAAATTCCAAAATCAATGACCTAACACTACATCTCAAATCCCTAGAAAAAGAAAAACAAACCAAAACCAAAAGCAGTAGAAGACAGGAAATAATTAAAACCAGAACTAAAATCAATGGAATCGAAACAAACAAACAAACAAAAACAACTGAAAAAGTTTAAAAAACAAAAAGTTGGCTCTTTGAAAAAATAAATAACATTGACAAGCCCTCAGCCATGCTAACAAGGAGAAGAAGAGAGACAACTCAAATTATTAATATAAGTGATGAAAAAGGAAATATCACAACAGACACTAAAGAAATACAGAAAATGATTAGAAATTATTTTGAAAACTTGTACTCCAATAAAATAGAAAATATTAAAGGCATTGACAAATTTGTAGAATCATATGATTTGCCCAACCTGAATCAGGATGATATGCATAATTTAAACAGGACAATTATAAGCAATGAAATAGAAGACACCATCAGAAGCTTATCAACCAAAAAAAAAATAAAATAAAATAAAACCCAGGTTTGGATGGATACACAGCTAAGTACTACAAGACATATAAAGAATTAATACTTATAGTCTTCAAGTTATTTCATAAAATAGAAAAAGAGGGAGCACTTCCAAACTCATTCTATGAGGCCAATATCATCCTGATTCCAAAACCAAGCAAATATACATCAAAGAAAGAAAACTTCAGCCCAATATCTCTAATGAATATAGATACAACAATTCTCAATAAAATTCCAGCAAATACAATTAAAAAACATATCCAAAAGATAGTGTACCACAATCAAGTGGGGTTCATCTCCGGGATCCAAGGTTGGTTCAACATAGGAAATCAATAAATGTAATTCATCACATCAATAGACTTAAAGATAAAAATTACATGATCATCTCAAGAGATGCAGAAAAAAAGCACACAACAAAATACAGCACCCCTTCATGTTCAAAACACTAGAAAAACTAGGGATAATAGGAATACACCTCAACATCATAAAGGCTATCAGTGCTAAGCCCTAGGTCAACATCATTCTAAATGAAGAAAAATTGAAAGCATTTCCTCTAAAAACTGGAAAAAGCCAGGCATGCCTTCTTTCACCACTTCTATTTAATAGAGTACTTGAAACACTGGCCAGAGAAATTGTACCAATGAAAGAAATTAAAGTGATAAGGATAGGAAAAGATGAACTCAAATAAGCACGATTTGCCAAATATATGATTCTATATTTCGAACACCCAAAAAATTCCACCAGAAATCTTCTAGAACTAGTAAATGCATTCAGCAAAGTAGCAAGATATAAAATCAATACCCATAAATCAAAGGCATTTCTATATGTCAGTGACTAATCCTCTGAAAGCGAAATGAGGAAAACTACCCCTTTTAAAATAGAAAAAAAAAAAAAAACCCTTGGGAATCAACAAAAGAGGTCAACAAAAACTACAGAACACCAAAGAAAGAAATTAAATAAAACCTTGGAAGATGAAAAGATGTCCCTTATTCTTGGATAAGAAGAATTAATATTGTAAAAATGACCATACTACTAAAAGCACTATACAAATTTAATGCCATTCCAATTAAAATCCCAATGACATTCCTTATAGAAATTAAAAAAAATCATAAAATCTGGAAAAATAAGAGACTTAGAACAGCTAAAATAATCCCTAGTAAGAAGAGTGAAGCAGGTGGCATCAGATACCAGACCTTAAACTATACTACAATGCAATAGTAATAAAAACAGCATGGTATTGGCACCAAAATAGACTGGTAGACCAATGGTACAGAATAGAGGGCATAGAGATAAACCTACATAATTACAGTTAACTAATATTAGAAAAAGGCCTCAAAAATGCATTGGTAAAAGATAGCCTCTTCAACAAATGGTGCTGAAAAAATTAGACATCATATTCAACATAATGAAATTAAACTCCTATCTCTCACCATGCACAAAACTCAACTCAAAGTGTATCAAGGATGTAGGAATTTAATCATACACCATGTGTCTAATAGAAGAAAAAGTAGGCCCAAATCTCCAACTTGTCAAATTATGTCCCAACTTCCTTAAAAAAAAAACCTCCTATAGGGCAAGAATTAAAATCAAGAATCAATAAGTGGGATGGATTCAAACTGAAAAGCTTCTTCTTAGCAAAAGAAACTATCAGTGAAGTGAATAGATAGCCCACATCTTGGTAGGAAATTTTTACCACTCACACATTAGAGTACTAATCTCTGGGGTATATATAAAGAACTCAAAAATGTTAACACCAAAAAAAGAAATAACCCAATCAGTAATTGGACCAAGAAAGTGAATAGACAATTCTCAGAAGATGCTAAACAATCAATCAACAAATATATGAAAAAACGTTCAACATTTCTATCAATTAGAAAAATGCAAATTAAAACCACTCTAAGATTTCATCTCACGCCAGTCAGAATGGCAGTGATTAAGAATACAAACAACAATAGGATTGGCGAGGATGTGAGGAAAAAGGTACACTCATACACTGATGATGGGACTGAAAATTGGTGCAATCAATATGTAAAGCAGTATGGAGATTTCTTGGAAAATTGAGAATGGAACCAAAATTGGACCCAGTTATCCCTCTCCTTGGTCTATACCCAAAGGACTTAAAAACAGCATACTACAGGGACACAGCCCCATCAATGTTTATAGCAGCATAATTCACAATAGCTAAACTGTGGAACCAACCTAGATGTCCTTCAATAAATGAATGGATAAAAAAATGTGGCATATATACACAATGGAATATACTCAGCAATAAAAGAGAATAAAATCATAGCATTTGCAGGTAAATGGATGGAGTTAGAGAAGATAATGCTAAATGAAGTTAGCCAATAAAAAAAAAATGCTGAATGTTTTCTCTGATTTAAGGAGGCTGATTCATAGTGGGGTAGGGAGGAGTATCATGGGAGGAATAGACAAACTCTAGATAAGGCAGAGGGGTGGGAATGAAAAGGAGGGGGTATAGCGTTAGAAATGATGGTAGAATGTGATGGACATTATTATCCAAAGTACATGTATGAAGACATGAATTGGTGTGAATATATTTTGTATACAATCAGAGATATGAAAAATTGTACTCCATATGTGTAATAATAATTGTAATGCATTATGGTGTCACATATAAATACAAAAATTAATTTAAAAATTAATACCTCTTTAAATGTCTAACTAAATGTCTTTTAAAGATTAAAAAAAAAAACAAATACAAACAACAATAAGTGTTGGTGAGGATGTTGGGAAAAAGGCACACTCATACATTGTTGGTTGGACTGCAAATTGATGCAGCCAATATGGAAAGTATTATGGAGATTCCTTGGAAATCTAGGAATGGAGCCACCTTTTGACCCAGTTGTACCTCTCTTCAGTCTATATCCAATGGACTTAAAAAAAAAAAGCATACTACAGGGACACAGCCCCATCAATATTTATAACAACACAATTCAGAATAGCTAAATTGTGGAACCAACCTAGTCACCCTTCAGTAGATGAATGGATAAAGAAAATGTGATATATATATATATATATATATATATATATATATATATATATATATATAATGGAATATTAATTAGCAATAAAAAATAAAATTATGGCATTTGCAGATAAATGAGTGGATTTGGAGTATATAATGTTAACTGAAGTTAGCCAATCCCCAAATACCAAATGCGGAATGTTTTCTCTGATATAAGGAGACTGATTCATAGTGTGGTTGGGAGGGGAAGAATAGGAGGAATAGATGAACTGTAGGTATGGAATAGGGGTGGGAGGGAAAGGGTGGGAGCATGGGGATAGAAAATATGATGGAATGAGATGGACATCATTTCTCTAAGTACATGTATGAAGACACAAATGGGGTAAATATACTTTGTATACAACCAGAGATATGAAAAATTGTGCTCTATATGTGCAATGTGAATTATTTTGCTGTCATATATAAGAAATTAGAATAAAACATTAATTAAAAATGACAAAATAGAAATTTTGATAGTATTATTTATTCCTGTTCATCAACATGGGATGGCTTTCTATTTATGTTTGTTGCTTTAATTTCTTTCATTAATGTTTATTGTTTGGATATCTTAACTCTTTTACTTCCTCAGTTAAGTATATTCATTAGAATTTATTCTTTTCAATGCTATTGTAATGGGTATTGATTTTTTAACTTCTGTTTTGAATTATTCATTGTTAGTATATTTAAATACAACTGTTTATTGTGTATTGATTTTTTATTGACACTAAAATGCACATATTGATGAGGTTTTATGTAATGTTGTCATATATGACCCGTGATGTAACATTCAAATCAGGATAAATCTATTTTTAACTCAAGCATTTTTTATTTTAAAATAATACTATGTTTTGTGATTTATAACAATTTAAACATAATGAACAGTTTTTATCCTTGAATAAAATGAAATAATGATTTTGTTTATAGTTTAGTGACTATTGAATATTTTTGCCAAGGGTTTTGAGAATCTTCTTCAAAAATTATGGCATGAAATAAATTATACTATACATGTAACTTAAAAACTTCTTCTTAAATGTGCATGAATTAGGGTAATGATAACATTAGAATGATGTGCCACTTTATTCAAAATATTTAAAATATAAATTCTAAAGTTATTCTAAGTTCTTTTTGGATAGAGAAATTTTATTACAAATAAGGAAGGAAATGGAAGTTATTAAGTAATATTTCTCTATCCAAAAAGAACTAAGATTTTTTAAACTATCTCAAAAATAAAGGGTTAACAAAATATGTAAGTAGTTCAAATAACTCAATAGCAAAGACTAAAATGATAAATCTAATTCTAAATAGGAAAAAAAACTAGAGACATTTTTTTAAAAAGTCATACTAATGGTTAACAGTTAAATGAAAAGGTGATTAGCATCATTACTTACAAAAGCACAAATTAAAACATTAATAAGATATGGCTTCATCCCTCTTAGAATGGATATTGTCAAAAATCAAACAAAGAAGCAAAGGAAAGCAAAATACAATGATTGTTGAATTAGAGAAGAGAGAACACTGGTAACTGTTGGTGGAAATGTAAAATGTGCAGACACTTTGGAAAATATTTTGTAGGTTACTCTAAAAATTAAAATTATAAATACCATATTATCCAGCAATCTTACCTGTAGGTGTATATGCAAATGAATTAAAATTGAGATCTTATCAGATACCTGCAACTCTGTGCTCACTGCCACATTATTCACAACAGGCAAGACACCAAAAAAAAAATGCATTAAAAGGAAAAAGCATGAAGAAAACGTGGCATGTACACAAAGTAAAATATTATTGAGATTCAAAAGACATAAATTCTGCCACATGGGAAAATGTGGATGAAATAGAGGGCATTATAGTGAGTGGAGTAAATCAGATCCAAAAGTACAAATGCTCAATGATATTACTTAATAATATCAGGAATCTAAAATAGGCAAGCACATAGAGGCAGGCAGGGAAATGTTTGCTGCCAGGAGCTTTAAGATATCAGTAAAAGGATACAAAGCTCCAACTCTACAAGATATATAAATCTTGTTGAACAGTGCAACATTATTGTATTATTTAAACTTGCACTTACCTAAAATAATAACTAGATTCAATTAGATATATCATTGCTATTTGGTTTACATTTTTATTTTCTTAAATTATTTTTTAAAATATCACAACTGCAGATTATAACATTATCTATCTATAGATAATCATAGATAACAATAATGATTGTTGAACAGTGCAATGCCTATATTTAATATTATATTAATACGGTAACCAATACTGTACAGAGATGTTACTTATGTAAATATTATAGGATAATAGCATGCCTATTATATTCCTCCAAATTTGTTAAAGTGGAAGCAAAAACTTTCATTTCCTTCCTTATTTATAATTGAATTTCCCTATCAAAAAAGAACTAAGATTTTTGAAACTACATCAAAAATCACAAATATTACTTTGACATTCTATTTTCAAGAACAATAAGAAAAACTCCCTAGAAGCAATTCCTAAATAATAAGTTAGATTTACCTCAAAACAATTTTCCTTTCATGGGTATATTGTGAAATAATGGGCAACTTTTTTTCTAAGAAAGAAAACCAATAAGCCCACAAATTGAATTTATAGGTGGTATACCTTTGTCAATCAATCTTCAAAATTATACAATCCTAGGTTTGTACATTTTCAAATAATACTATATTTTGTGGTTTATAACAATTTAAACATAGTGAATAGTTTTTAATCCGTGAATAAAATGAAATAGTGATTTTTTTTTTGTAGTTTAATGACTATTGAATATTTTTGCCCAGGGTTTTGAGATTCTTCTTCAAAAATTATGGCATGAAATGAATTATACTATACAAGTAACTTACAAATTTCTTCTTAAATGTGCATGAATTAGGGTAATGATAACATTAGAATGAAGTGCCACTTTATTCAAAGTATTTAAAATGTAAATTCTAAAACAGTGTAAGTATATTTCATCTTTCCAAAAAACTAGCTACATGCACAGAAAGATTTTAAAGACATGTGCTAATAGAGGACAGGCAGCCCACAGACCATCTATCTCCTGGTTTCAGCTTTTGTTTAGAGAAGCACAAGTGTTCTGAAGAAAATGGTTCAAGATGCCACAACTCCATGAGAAAAACAAAAGGATATTAAAATGCAGGAATTCTATGATCTTCTCTATATTCTAGCAGCTGGAATATACAGATGTTTCTTTTCCTTTCTTTTCTTTTCTGTTTTTTTTTTTTTTTTTGCCGTTATTGAAAAGAACAATAAAAAGGCTGTAGCTCATTAGAAAAGCTGTGTTTTACTTCATTCATTTAACTGAATGTGAAGAAAAGGAATTAAAATCTTAAATTTACAGCTAAAAATCAAAATACCAGATGGTTTTATAATTGGATATTTCTTTTCTTCCAGAACAAACCACACTTTCTCAGACATGAAGATGTGGGCTGAAAATACTTGTGTATGTAATTCAGTCTTCACCCTTGAAAACAGGTAACTTGAAAGCAAAACAAAACAAAACAAAAATTTCCTTTATTATTGAGAACTCTGGAGATGTTAACCAAATTATATTTTAAGATAAATTTATTTGTATGAGCCATTGCATATTGATTTATGTTCCATTTTGAATATTTTACAAGACAAAATATAATTTTGAAATAAAAGGAAAAATATACGTATTTAAGAAAAACGATGAAGTTTTGGTTTCCATTTGAGGCAAAAAAAAAAAAGCAGTAAACTTATAATCTGCAGTTGTGATATTTTGTAAAATAATTTAAGAAAATAAAAATATAAACCAAATAGCAATGATATATCTAATTGAACTTAATTATTATTTTAGGTATGTGCAAGTTTCAACAAGACAATCATTAACAGCCAAGTGTCATGGCACATGCCTGTAATCCCAATGACTCAGGAGGCTAAGGCAGGAGGATAGTGAATTCAGAGCTAGCCTCATTAATTTAGTGAGGCCCTAAACAACTTAGTGAGAACCCATCTCTAAATGAAATATAAAACAATGCTGGCTAGAGATGTGGCTCAGTGATTGAGGTTGAGTGCCCCTGGGTTCAACCCTCTGGTACCAAAAATAAGAAAAGGAAAAGAAAAAGTAAAACAAAAAATAATTACAAAATTTGCAAGTGTGTTGTATTTAGGCTTCCATATTTGCCTTTTTTTTTATTATGGTGTGTTCCATCTCTCCCAAAATATACAAGTTCTGATCCACAGAAATTGTGAATATTTATATGGCAAAAGGGACTTAGATGTGTGGTTAATTTAAGAATTTTGAAATGGGAAGATTATACTGAATTAACTGGGTGGATACTGAATGTAATCACAAGCCTTTTAAGAAAAAAGTAAAATTAATTTTGACTACAGAGACAGAAGGCAGAAGACAGAAGTTTGATTCAGTGCTGCCTGTTTTGAAACAAGAGAGAGCAAAGGGCCACAGTCCAGGAAATTGAAGATTGCAGAGGGGCTCCAGAAGGTTGAAATTCCAAGGAAATGGATTTTCTTTCAACGTAAGAAATATAACCTGCTGCATTTTTATTTAGTCCAGTAAAACTTATCTCAGCTTTTGACCAGAACTAAAAAGAAAGTATACTATTTTATAATGATTTGTTATAGCAGTCATAAGAAATTAATGCACCTTTATAACAAATTATTTTTAGTAGCTGTTAAATTATGCACATTTCAAATATTACAAAATATATTTTAAAAAAATTTATTTATAAACTAAAGCCATTGAGTTAACAGAATTTTCAAAAATGTAACATTCAATGTAAGAATCAATAGACACATATAGCCATATACATAGATTAATATACGTACACAAATACCTATTAATTTGTATATAGAAATTTTTATCCTGAAGCTATTTTTTAAAAATGCTTCATTATCTTCTTTAGTTAACAATAATTTATTGTATATTTAAATATATTTAGAAGAAAGATTTTAATGTCCCCAACATACTGATATAAATGTTTTAAGTGATGGATATGCCAATGATGCCAATTTGATAACTACATATTTTAACATATTAAAATTAAAATTGTTATATTGCATCTTATAAATGTGTACAATTGTTTCAATTAAAGACAAAAATTGAAAATGCATCACACCTTTGCATTGCACATTGAATTAAACATAGTTTTATTTTATTTTACTTTTTAAGATTTAAGGAGTGAGTGATGAGTATCTAAAAATATACTTGTTTTGACCTCGATCTCTCCTGGTAAAATTAAATAATGTTTCTAGAAAGTTACATTAAGAGAAGATGGCGGCGGGAAGTGAGTAAGCCGCTCCGTGCTCCGCGCCGCCGCGCCCGCAGCGTATGTTGCCACATCTTAAAAGATGAAGTAAAGATCATTAAAGGAGATCTGTCAACAAAGACTCAGCACCGTGTCAAGAAAGGGGCCTAGGTGGAGTGAATCCGCCACGACTCCAGCCAAGGTGGAGTGAGTCCATCACGACTTCAGCGCGAGCAGTAAGGCTGCAGCCCGAGCTGCCCGGCTCCCTTGGCCCCTTCTCCTTCTCCTCTCCGCCTTTCCGCTTTGCTTCTCCCCCGCTGTCTCTCCTCCCACGCTCAGTCCCTAAATCTAGATCTCAATTTCTTTCCCCCACCCTGCCCGCTCTCCCACGTATCCATACCCGGCCCTCGCGGCCCTGAGGCACTGCCTCCCCTCCCCCAGCCCGCACCCCCTCCCCGGGGGTCCCAAAGGCCACAGCTGGGCCGCCACCGCCGCCGCCGCCGCCGCCGCCGCTTCCCGAGGAGCACCATAGAGCAGACTCTTCACCGCTCGAGTGAGCTGCCGAGTTAAATGGAACAGCTGATGAGTGACAATTTAAAATCTAAGTAATCCAACATGGCGGCGGACGCGGAGAGATCAAGTCTCTAACCCCTTCAGCTGTGCGAGCATAGGGAGAAGTAAACTGTCAAAATACTGTTCGTTCAGGACCACTAGGCACTGTTGAGCTGAAGGGGATCCCGGGCGAACAGTCTGCTTTCTAGTTCTGGTTCGCCTGCTTCTAGTGACTCAGCACTAATGATCCCACTGAAATAACTAGTCGGCCCACCTGAACTCACAGAGGTAAAAGCCAACTGAGCATGATAGTCAGACCCAGGGTATCCCTCTGCTGACAACAGAGGTCCCTTGCACCAGCTACCAGGGGAGTTGCTACCTGAGGGCAAACAAATTCGCTGGGGGTCCTCAGCCCCAAGCCCTACAAGCTTAGGGTATGAGGGAGGCAAACAGAAAGGGTGTGCACAGGCATCCATGGAAACAGGGCTCCCAGGAGCAACAGACCCGGCGTGTAGCCAGTATTGTGGCGAGCTTCACAGGTGAGCGGGGCCTGGCTTGAGGAACCACAAGAGAAGGCCCTAGGCACTCAGGATTTGAGACCCGCACAGTCTGGGAAGAAGAGCTGAGGAACAGTGATTGGTTCCCACCCATCAAGAAGAGAAGCCTGGCCCAGTTCCCACCTATGGGAAGAGAAGTTAATTGAGCTCTATGACTGCATTTCTTCTTCTTCTTATTTTTTTAATGATTATTATTGGTATTTTTTTAAATTTTATTTTCACTTTTTGTTGTTGATGTTGTTGTAGCTCTTCAACTTTCTTATTAATGGTTTCAATTTTTTTAAATTCTTTTTATTCTATTATTATTACTATTATTTTTTAAACTTTAATTTCAATTTGTTTATTATCATTATAATTTTTTTTTGGTTTTAAATTTTTATTTTTTTGTTTTTTCTTTCTTTCTTTTCACTTTTTTTCTTTTGTCTTTTCATTTCTTTTCAATTTTCTTATTCCCCCTTTCTTGAATTCTACCTGCCTACACTCACTCTCTTTAGTGACGTCTTCCCTTCCCCTCTAATACCTCTCCTCCCAAGAATCAAATAAATTTATAAGAGTAAACAGTAACTCAGCAGTCAAACAAAACAAGAAGTATCATGAGCATAAAAAAGCAAGGAAGAAAAGGAATACAAACAATGAAGGACAGCCTAAATATTCAGGAGGACCTGGAGTCATCAGAAAAATGGCCATATAAAGAACTCAAGGAACACCTTAGACAGATGGAAAGGAACCTTAAAGATCACATTAAAAATGAATTACATAAACAGATAAAAGAAGAAGTTAAGCATCTTTATCAGGAGATAGAGATTATAAAAAAAATCAAAGAATAATTCTAGAAATGAAGGAAACGATAAACCAAATTAAAAACTCAATCGAGAGTATCACTAACAGAGTGGAGCAAGTAGAAGCCAGAACGTCAGATAATGAAGACAAAATATATCATCTTGAAAAGAGTCTAGCCAACTCAGATAGGCTGGTAAAAAATCACGAGAAAAACACCCAAGAGATTTGGGATAACTTAAAAAAACCAAACTTACGAGTCATCGGGATAGAGGAAGGCACAGAGATTCAAACCAAGAGATTCAACCTGCTGAATGAAATAATTACATAAAACTTTCCAGAAATAAAAAAGGAAACAGATATACAAATTGCAGATGCATACAGGACACCGAGCACACAAAATCACAGTAGACCAACGCCAAGACACATTGTTATGAAGATATCCAATATACAGAACAAAGAGAAAATATTAAAAGCTACAAGAGAAAAGAGGCACATTATATTTAGGGGTAAACCAATAAGGTTAACAACGGATTTTTCATCACAGACGCTGAAAGCGAGAAGATCCTGGAACAACGTATTTCAAACACTGAAAGACAATGGATGCCAACCAAGAATTCTGTATCCAGCAAAATTAAGCTTCAGATACAACAACGAAATCAAAATCTTTCATGATAAACAAAAGCTAAAAGAATTTGTAGCCAGAAAACCAGCATTGCAAAGCATCTTGAGCAAAACTCTACACGAGGAAGAAATGAAAAACAATAACCAAAACCATCAGCGGGAAGTGCCTCGGTAAAGACAGAGGACGAGGGGAAAGCTAATCATGGAGAAACAAACTAAATTAGAAAAAAAAAGAGATAAATAATCAAACATGGTAGGAAGTACAAACCATATATCAATAGTAACTCTAAACGTGAATGGCTTAAACTCTCCAATAAAGCGACATAGGCTGGTAACATGGATTAAAAAAACAAATCCAACAATATGCTGCCTCCAGGAGACACATCTGATTGGAAAAGACATACACAGGCTCAAGGTAAAAGGTTGGGAAAAAATATACCAAGCACACGGTCCTCGTAAGCAAGCAGGGGTGGCCATTCTCATATCGAATAAAATCGACTTCAAGACTAAGTTAATCAAAAGGGATAAGGAAGGACATTATATACTGTTAAAAGGAACCATTCACCAACAAGACATAACAATTATCAATATTTATGCACCAAATAATGGCGCTGCGACGTTCATAAAACAAACTCTCCTCAAGTTCAAGAATCAAATAGACCACAACACAATAATCATGGGTGACTTCAACACACCTCTCTCACCATTGGACAGATCCTCCAAACAAAAGTTGAATAAAGAAACTATTGACCTCAATATCACAATCAATAACCTAGACTTAACTGACATATATAGAATATATCAACCATCATCAAGTGGATATACTATTTTCTCAGCAGCACATGGATCCTTCTCAAAAATAGATCATGTATTATGCCATAGGGCAACCCTCAGTAAATATAAAGGGGTGGAGATAATACCGTGCACTTTATCAGATCATAATGGAATGAAACTGGAAATCAATGATAAAAGAAGGAAGGAAAAATCCTACATCACATGGACAATGAACAATACGTTACTGAATGATCAATGGGATACAGAAGACATAAAGGAGGAAATCAAAAAATTCTTAGAGATAAATGAAAATACAGACACAACATATCGGAATCTATGGGACAAAATAAAAGCAGTTTTAAGAGAAAAATTCATCGCCTGGAGGTCATTCCTCAAAAAAAGAAAAAAACAACAAATAAATGAGCTCACACTTCATCTCAAAGCCCTAGAAATGGAAGAGCAAAACAACAGCAAATGTAGTAGAAGACAAGAAATAATTAAAATTAGAGCAGAAATCAACGAAATTGAAACGAAAAAAACATTGAAAAAATTGATAAAACTAAAAGTTGGTTCTTTGAAAAAATAAATAAGATAGACAGGCCCTTAGCCATGCTAACGAAGAGAAGAAGAGAGAGAACTCAAATTACCAACATATGGGATGAAAAAGGCAATATCACAACAGATACTACAGAAATACAGAAGATAATTAGAAAGTATTTCGAAACCCTATATTCCAATAAAATAGAAGATAGTGAAGATATCGATAAATTTCTTAAGGCATATGATCTGCCCAGATTGACAAAGGAAGACACACACAATTTAAACAGACCAATAACAAAGGAAGAAACAGAAGAAGCTATGAAAAGACTACCAACCAAGAAAAGACCGGGACCGGATGGGTATACAGCGGAGTTCTACAAAACCTTCAAAGAAGAATTAATACCAATACTTTTCAAGCTATTTCAAGAAATAGAAAAAGAAGGAGCTCTTCCAAATTCATACTATGAGGCCAACATCACTCTGATCCCAAAACCAGGCAAAGACACTTCAAAGAAAGAAAACTACAGACCAATATCTCTAATGAACTTGGATGCAAAAATTCTCAATAAAATTCTGGCGAATCGAATACAAAAACATATCAAAAAACTTGTGCACCATGATCAAGTAGGATTCATCCCTGGGATGCAAGGCTGGCTCAATATACAAAAATCAATAAATGCTATTTACCACATCAGTAGACTTAAAGACAAGAACCATATGATCATCTCGATAGATGCAGAAAAAGCATTTGACAAAGTACAGCATCCCTTTATGTTCAAAACACTAGAAAAACTAGGGATAACAGGAACTTACCTCAACATTGTAAAAGCTATATATGCTAAACCTCAGGCTAGCATCATCCTAAACGGAGAAAAACTGAAGGCATTCCCTCTAAAATCTGGAACAAGACAGGGATGCCCTCTATAACCACTTCTATTCAATTTAGTTCTCGAAGTACTAGCCAGACCAATTAGACAGACAAAAAAATTAAAGGCATAAAAATAGGAAAAGAAGAAATTAAATTATCGCTATTTGCGGATGACATGATAATATACATAACAGACCCAAAAGGGTCTACAAAGAAGCTGCTAGAGTTAATAAATGAATTCAGCAAAGTGGCAGGTCATAAAATCAACATGCATAAATCAAAAGCATTCCTGTATATCAGCAACAAAACCTCTGAAATGGAAATAAGGAAAACCACTCCATTCACAATATCCTCAAAGAAAATAAGATACTTGGGAATCAACCTAACAAAAGAGGTGAAAGATTTATACAATGAAAACTACAGAACCCTAAAGAGAGAGATAGAAGAAGATCTCAGAAGATGGAAAAATGTACCCTGTTCATGGATAGGCAGAACTAACATCATCAAAATGGCGATATTACCCAAAGTTCTCTACAGGTTTAATGCGATGCCAATCAAAATCCCAATGGCATTTCTTGTAGAAATAGATAAAGCAATCATGAAATTCATATGGAAAAACAAAAGACCCAGAATAGCAAAAGCAATTCTAAGAAGGAAATGTGAATCTGGAGGTATAGCGATACCAGATTTCAAACTATATTAAAGAGCAATAGTAATAAAAACAGCATGGTACTGGTACCAGAACAGGCGGGTGGACCAGTGGAACAGAATAGAGGACACAGAGACTAATCCACAAAGCTATAACTATCTTATATTTGATAAAGGAGCTAAAAACATGCAATGGAGAAAGGATAGCATCTTCAACAAATGGTGTTGGGAAAACTGGAAATCCATATGCAACAGAATGAAACTGAATCCCCTCCTCTAGCCATGCACAAAAGTCAACTCAAAGTGGATCAAGGAGCTAGATATCAAATCAGAGACTCTACGTCTGATAGAAGAAAAAGTTGGCTCCGATCTACAGATTGTGGGGTTGGGCTAAAAATTCCTTAATAGGACACCCATAGCACAAGAGTTAATAGCAAGAATCAACAAATGGGACTTTCTTAAACTGAAAAGTTTTTTCTCAGCAAGAGAAACAATAAGAGAGGTAAATAGGGAGCCTACATCCTGGGAACAAAGTTTTACTCCTCACACTTCAGATAGAGCCCTAATATCCAGAGTATACAAAGAACTCAAAAAATTAGACAATAAGAAATCAAATAACCCAATCAACAAATGGGCCAAGGACATGAACAAACACTTCTCAGAGGAGGATATACAATCAATCAACAAGTACATGAAAAAATGCTCACCATCTCTAGCAGTCAAGGAAATGCAAATCAAAACCACCCTAAGATACCACCTCACCCCAGTAAGATTGGCAGCCATTATGAAGTCAAGCAACAATAAGTGCTGGCGTGGATGTGGGGAAAAGGGTACTCTTGTACACTGCTGGTGGGACTGCAAACAGGTGTGGCCAATTTAGAAAGCAGTATGGAGATTCCTTGGAAAGCTGGGAATGGAACCACCATTTGACCCAGCTATTGCCCTACTCGGACTATTTCCTGAAGACCTTAAAAGAGCACACTACAGGGATACTGCCACATCGATGTTCATAGCAGCACAATTCACAATTGCTAGACTGTGGAATCAACCCAGATGCCCTTCAATAGATGAATGGATAAAAATAAATGTGGCATTTATACACCATGGTGTATTACGCAGCACTTAAAAATGACAAAATCACGCAATTTTCAGGGAAATGGATGGCACTAGAGCAGATTATGCTTAGTGAAGCTAGCCAATCCCTAAAAAACAAATTCCAAATGTCTTCTTTGATATAATGAGAGCAACTAAGAACAGAACAGGGAGGAAGAGCAGGAAGAAAAGATTAACATTAAAGAGACATGAGGTGGGAGGGAAAGGGAAAAAAAAGGGAAATCACATGGAAATGGAGGGAGATCCTCATTGTTATACAAAATTACATATAAGAGGTTATGAGGGGAATGGGATAACAAACATGGAGGGAAATGAATTACAGTAGATGGGGTAGAGAGAGAAGATGGGAGGGGAGAGGAGGGGGGATAGTAGAGGATAGGAAAGGTAGCAGAATACAACAGTCACTAATATGGCAGTAACCGATGTGATTCTGCAATCTGTATTTGGGTTAAAAATGGGAGTTCATAACCCACTTGATTCTAATGTATGAAATATATGTCAAGAGCTTTGTAATGTTGTGAACAACCAATAAAAAAAAAGTTACATTAAAATTTGATTATGTTACTATTTATTCAGAGGACTTCTGTTGTATCCAATTAAGCAATTTTTTCTACTTATTATAATTTAATTAATTATCCCAACATATATTTACTTAATTATTTATCCCAATTGATGGGATAAATTGAGAAATTTGATAAATTGAGAAAATTGAAATACACGATATAAAGTGAATGGTCCCTAAATGTAGTAAGAAAAGGGCAGAACTTGTGTATAGCCAGAAGTTGGAAATACCAAGAAATGGATTTCTCCCAAGGAGAACCATTGTTTTTCATAAGTATATATTTGATAAGTAATGAATAATAGAGTCTGATTTTTACCTTTATTTATAATTACTAAAGTATTTCAACCAGTTTTCTATTTTTTCAGATTTCTAAATTTAATGTTGTATATTTGTATTCTTCTCTTTCATGTTTATAAAAAGTGTTTTAATATTTTGATACTAATATCAATTATTTGACCTTATTAATTTTAATTCTGATTTTATTTTTGTTTGAGTTTACTTCAATTTAGTAAAATTATATTTTGAATGTATGTAACCTTAGTAATAGTTCTACATGAAGTGATCATAAAATTATTGGAAAACACAATTGTTTTTATTCCTTACAAAGTATTTTTCATATTGTATGTGAAATTTTAATGAATTTAATGCAAATTTTGGTATATAGTATGAGGATAGCATTTCAATTTTTTGCAATGATCAGTCATTACCTAAAAATGTCTTTCTTATCTGGTGATTTTTCCATAGAGTACATCATTGATAACTTGACCACAGCGGTTTTATTTGTAAAGTTGATGTTGCTCTCAATGTTACTGCTGTTTGTGTGTTTATATTTACTGCTTTATTAGGTGTTTCAAGGTGGAGTCACATCTCAAACAGCTTTCAAAATGTGGGAGCAAAGTGAGTTATTTAAATAACATGATCATATTTTACATGAAGAACAAGTCTGTTTTTAAAATTTAAATATATAGTTTTATCACAGGGGAAAGCATATGCATTTTAAATTTTCAGAATTTTTGAATAGCACAATCAGCATGAAGCCATCACCATCAACATTTTTAATATTTTAGATGGTTAATTATAATACTCTGGTACTTAGAATATTTTAATTTAGATAAGTGACCTGGATTTTAAACACTTATTAACAGGCAAAATATGGTTAGATAGTCCATTATGACCATCACAAATTTAGAACGCATAATTGAATATATATTTCATTTTCATCTTAGAATTGTCCTCTTGAAAATAATATTTTATATTTTCCCCATCTTAAAGTACAAATAAATGTGTAGACCATGCAAAATGAGTAATAAATAAACTTCAAGTCTACTGCATGTTATGAAATTTTGTTTGTTTTTTCTGATACTGGAATTGAACCCTGGAATGTCCTACCCCTGACTTAAATTCCCAGCCCTTTTATAAGTTTTTATTTTTATTTCTTTATTTTTATTAATGTTTATTTTTTAGTTGTAATTGGACACAATACCTTTATTTTATTTATTTATGTGTTGTGCTGAAGATAGAACCCAGGGCCCTGCATGTGCTGGGCAAGCACTCTACAGCTAAGCCAAAATCTCAGCTCTTATAAGTTTTATTTTGAGGGAGAGTCTGACCTCAACTTGTGATCCTCCTGCCTCTGCCTCTTCAGTAGCTGTGATTTAGACGTGTTCCACTCTTCCTACTTTTTAATGCAAGTTGTTTTGTAGTGTTGGGCATCAAACCTTGGGCCTCATAGCTTCTATTATTGAGCTACTTCTCAGTTTAGCCATAGCAAATGAATTTGAATAAAATTAAATGAATCTGTATATATTTTCAATCTTTTGGGAAAAATTAATTTTATTGTTTAAAAAAAAGCAATAATATTTAATGCTTTACATGACTAATACTTTCTGATTAATGGAAATATTATATACCTCATTTAGGTTGTGATAAAGTTCCATGCTAGATTATAAAACTACAAATAATTTACATTTTATTAAAGCTTTATTTAACACAGCTTTTGGGAAAAGTACAAAATAACAATTGTGCATATATTAAACATTGTAAATTTCTTCAGTGAATTCATAACATTAAATTATTATTTCATAGTGTTTAATGACAGTTAAACTCTGCATAAATTAAAAGGAATTTAAACACTAGTACCTATGATCTATTCTCCCATAAGTTTTTCTCTGAAGTATCAAGTCTCACCTTTTATGTTACTACTAGAAGGCATTCAATACATTTACAGTAATGCCTAATCCATTTCTCCAGTAATTTAGAGAAATATTCACTTGATAATAACCTTGAAAATTTACATATTGGATTATTAAAACCAGAACATTACTTGTCATTCCCTATAATCTTGGATTGTTATAAATTTGGACTGATCTTGACTATCCCTTTCATATTAGGAGACCTTGTTTATGGCTTAAGAAATAGAGATCACACCTTATGAAGATAGCCAGTGTAGGTCAGCTTGATAAAATGTTAGACCAGTGGTTATCAGGGGAATGTCTTCCCACATGATACTGGGTACCCTTCAAAACCTGGATCAAGAGATTAATTAATTTATCTTGTCATTCAACATTGAGTGGATGAATATTCACTATGTGATGATGAACAAACCAATGAAAAGCACATGTAAATCTGTAGCTTAAATTTGTATTGTGTAGAGGCATAGATAGGACATGTAATACAAGAATAAATTCCATATATTATTAGAAGGCAAATAATTTAAAAAAATAGGTTATGAAGAGATAATCAAGAATATTAGAGCATAGTATTTTTGTCATAAATTACATGGTTACCTTCATTAAGGAGGTAACATTTGAAAAGAGAAATAAGTAATATTTTAGAAGGATTGTTCTATCTGCTAGGCTGAGGATATACTAGAGTTGGGCTTTGTTTTAGGGGAGTGATATTATGGAAAAGGAGAAGGACAAGTTTAGAAGCTGTTAATCCTTTCAGGAGAGTAGTAATGAAAACATGGTTGGAGATGTATGAAGATTGGTGTAGAATTTTGATAATGAATGTCATAGGAACAAGGGTTTTTTGTTTGTTTTTCTGAAGATGAAACCAAAGCAAGTTTTATGGCACAAGAGCACTGTGTAGGACAGAAAAAACAATCATCAAGCATGATTTAAATAAACATTTTTGAGCAAGTTGCAGGATAAAATTACGATCCCAACTAAGACAAAGAAAGGTACAGACAGGATTTGGTGTTTAGATGTCAATCTCCATGTTTAGTTTCAGCAAAAATAAGAGGGAATATTTAAATACTAGAGACTGGCATTTAAGGGAGAATTGTAGGCTAAAAATATAGAGTAGTTTTAGCTTGCATCATATATTTATTCAAATAAACAATAACTGTATACAATGCCAAATACCAAGGTAAGAGATCACAGGAGACATTGACCCCAGCATTCAAGTGAACAAAGCATATTTATCCATTCCCAAGAATTCTATTCTTGGACCCAACAGTACCTTTTTGTTTTCTTGTGAACCAGTTCATGTCTCACAAAATAATTTATTATTTGTTCCTGAAGGAAATTAGCTATGTTTTACCATATCTTTTAAATATTAAATTCAAAGTGGAAGGGAAAATTAACATTCTCATCTGCTGATAGGGCCATTTGATTGATTTGTCATTCTGTAGCTTCTATCTTGAACCTCCTTTCAATCACATTTACTCTTTAGTCACATTCTCTAGTCTATTTATTTTGAATATGTATTTTAAATAATATGTACTTTTAAATGTAGCACAAACTATTTTTTTTTCAGCCAAGAATTCTTTCCTAAATGTTGGTAATGTATATATAAACACTAACTTAGCCTTTTATGGAAACTTTAAATATATATCTTAAGCTTATGTCTCTGTAATAATTGAAATGAGAGAAAGTTTTATTCCAAGATTAAGTTAGAGCATCCACTAAAGTTTAACAGGATGTTGGTCACTGTTTGTTTCTTTTTAATAATTTTTCATTGGAATATATTAAGCTAGATCTTCTGAACATTAAATTTATGTATGTAGTTTATTATAAATATGACATTAAGATGAGGATAAGTTTAATTTTTTATGTACTAGAATGAATCCTATTCACTAAAGTAAAGGAGGCTTCATTGTTTTATATCTGTAGGAAAATTTTATCTTAGATTTTAGAATGGACTATTGCACTTGAATGAAAGAGAAAACACTTTCAGTGACTGAGGAAAAAATTACAGTAGTTTATCCTACAAAAGGCTGACTTGAAATAAGGAGAGAGGGACGAATTTCAGTTACTTTGTTTTTTATTTATTGGCTAATTTGTTATCTTCGTAGTGAGCCTTCTGTATCATAATTTCTGCATAACTCTGCAGAAATTACTGACATTTTGGAAGGTTAAATTCATCCTAATCTAATATATCCAAGGGGAAATATGGCAGGGGAATTGAGTTTTTGTACTCTGACAAACAGTAGAAACTGTTAGTTTTCAAAAGTAAGCAAACCTATACGTTGAAAGTATAATGAAGCTTAACCAAGATGAAAGTTACTATTTTATACCGTGAAATAAGCTTTCTAAGAGAAAAGAGGGACTTTATCATGTACTATTATTCAATTTTTCTTAAAAATTCAAAGTTATACAAAATACATATATAAAGATGTGAGAAAAAAAAGAATAGTGTTACCTTAGATTAGGTAGAGAGAAATGATGGATGGGTAAGGGAGGGGATGGGGGGATAGGAAAGATAGTAGAATGAAACAGACTTTATTATTACTGTGTGTATATAAGTGACTGCATGACCAATATGATTCTGCAACTTGTACACTCAGAAAAATGAGAAATTATATCCCATCTGATTCAACTGTATGATATATCAAAGTCATTGTATTGTCATGTATAACTAATTAAAACAAATAAAAAAATTTAAAATTCAAAATTTAATTTCAATATATTCATGACTTCAAAAACAAATGATTTTTTTTGTCAGCATAGCTGGCCACCACAAAACACTGGCTGGACACTACATCTCTGTTAATGCCACAAATCATTATGTGGATCACACTCAGAACCAAGACACTAGACACTGCAAGGAGCAGCTCATTTAACCTCCACTTAACTTCCCTGAGCTACTTCTGATTTTCTTCTTTTCCAATCCTATTACAGCCTTTCAAAGATTTGCCCATCTGTTATTGGCAAATCTTATTTTATCTATGTCAAACAGTAGAAACAAGTGATTGACACCAACATAACCTTTTGTTTCAGGGAGATCCAAGATATTGAGCTTCAATGGCAGTTATACAACAAATGTATTTGACATATTCAGCTTGACAGGAAACAAATATTGTGCTTTGGAGCATGTTGAAGTTTAAAGCAAAGGAGAATGCCACGTTTTTCAGTAGTCATTAATAACTGTCAGTTTATTGACGATGATCTACTCTCTTTTTAATATATGAAAACAAAAAGGAACCCTCTTTCCAAAACAGTTCAATTAATTTGCATTTTCACTAAGGGGATAAGTAGGTATTCTACAACAGTTCTCAAAGATAAAAAAAATCTGAAATTCAGAAAATATTTGTCTCCTGTTTTATTGGAGCAATATTTTTTCATATATATTTATAAATTTGTCTCAAGATCCAGAAGCACTTTGTTAAAGATACAAAACTTGGTCCTCATTTTTACTTTTTAATTCTATAAATACTGAAATAAATAAAAAGAATGACAGTATATAATGTAATCTTAGACAGGAATGTGGCTGAAAGGCATTAATTATGATTATTGCATCCAGTGGAACCAAACACACACACACACACACACACACACACACACACACACACACACACACTTTCTTAATTAGAGTCACTAAAGACATACATTTAAATGCCAAATCTTTTTTAAGTAATGGTGAATAAGTTTCAGGTGAGCTTTTTTTGCTGGAAATATGAAAATTTTTATTGAACTATGAAATAAAATAAAACCCATTTGTACATAAATCTGTGAGAGTTGAACTGCAGTGAAGGTTTGAAGATACCAGCCATCTGCAGATATCATCTGTTTGCCATGAAAGCATCAGTACTCATTAGCAAAAAGAGATGTTCCCTGTTTCCACAGATGTCCATCCTGGTTGCCTAGTGTAGACTTCATCCAAAAGGAAAGGCAAGAAGAAACTCCTGCCAACAAATAAGAAGAATGTGGTTTCTCAGATTTCATACTGTTAGAATGCTAGCTGCAGCAGGTTTCTAGTATACTCCCTCATAAGGATTAGACTTTTGAAAAATAAGTGTCACTAAAAAGCCAAGCATAAGTCCTAATTAATTATACCTGATTAACAGGTAATCAATTGACAGTAAATCAATTTAACTTTACAAATATCTCATTCTGCCAATCACTCTAATTCACAAACAATCAATGAAACAGTTTATTGGCAAGTTAATGATCATCTTTTGTTCCATATTCAATAGTGTTCATTAAGCAGATTACTATTTCCTATAATTCAAGTAGAGAAAGAACATAGGAGTGGGCTTCGGGTTGTAGCTCAGAGGTAGAGTGCTTGCCTCACACATGTGAGAGTTCAATCTTCAGCACCACATAAAAATAAATGAATAAATAAAGATATTATGTCCATCTACAAATAAAAATATATTTAAAAAAGAACATATGAGTATTATTGCTATTTTCTTTTTAAAAAGTATGTGAGATATATATAAATGCACAGAGGTTTACAATCACAATGCATTTAGTAATAGTTATAGGATTCCAACACAAATGGAAATGTAATATCTAAAGTAGTGTTTACCTTGTTCATTTTTATATCATTAATACATTGGTAATCAGGTAGAAAGTTCACTGATTAATCTATTGGCTTGGAATCTGTAGTGGCAGTGTTTTGTTGTTGTTGTTGTTCATGTAAGAAATTAATCAATGCTAGTAGATTGGAGATGAACTTTCTGAGTCCTGTGCCTTCCTGTTGACATTGATAGTCCAAGGCTTGCTAAAAAATGTTCACAAAAATAAAACTTAATTGTTTTATGTAAAAACTACAGGAACTTGCACAGGATTTGCAAGTGTTTTCCTAATAACTTATCAATAAGACACAATTAAAGGGAAATGAGGGAGGTGGCATGTGTGAAATTAATTTGCTCTTAAGCCTATGCATGAATATAAAAAGAAGCAAAGTAAATTGAGCAGGGAGCAGTTGCAAATTGAAATTTGGCATAAAAATCTTCTGCCACCCATTCCCTAAAGTAATTAAAAATTTAAGTTTAATTCTAGGTCTAATAGAAATTGTTAACTCATTAAACAATAAAAAAAACCCTACATGAGTATATAGTAATTGTAATTCTTCTAGGAATACAAATCACAATAAAAACATCCAATTACTACTCATATTTAAGTGCTGAATAATGTCCTCGGTTAATTATTTACAAGCATTTGGGTCATATAAACTTTGAAGAAGGACTTTTTTTTTAGAAGGGTAAAGTCAATATAAATTGAGTTCAGTGAAGACAAAAGCCATTATCATATATGAGATGATCTGAATTCAGAACTCCTAATGAGTATTAAGAACATTTACAAATAAAATAAGATCTTAACTTTTACCAATATTAGGGTATAGGGAGTCATAAAAATTAACCATTTGTTGAGAAATTATTGTTGTGTAAGCATTATACTGTTTTTCAATTATGAGACTAGAGAATTCTGAGATGGAAAATGTGATTTCATGATTCACATGTAAGTTTTTTTGCCTCCAAATAAGCATAAGATTTTAAAGAATTTTGGTGGTCTGCCACCCAGAGACACAGAATATTATCTGTAAGTTTCAGCTGGGCTCCACTAGGCCTCCATATTCACTCATGATTACCCCAGAAGCTATAGTGATAATTTGTTTTAGAGAGGTATAAATATAATTGAAAGGATTCACTAAGAATGGTCAAATAAACCCCATGAAATAATAGCTACATATGTTTATAGTGACATAAGCAATTATCATATTAATCTTTAATAGGATATATGCTTTGTTATCAAAGCTTCTAGATCTCCCGTGCTAGGAGTGGATTGAAATTCTGACCTATGAGTGAAAAAGAGACTGTACCCTTTCTTGTCCAGTTAAACTTTGCCTTACAAATGCACTTTGTATGCAACAGACCATGTTTTCTCCTATGAAACCATTCATAACTAATTATAGAATGTTTGTCCAACATGCATTTGTTCAAATTACATGTAAAATAAAATGCTGATGGTATTCCTAAGCAGGCTTTATTTTTTTTTAATTATCTGCCACACTTACCCATGACATTTTTGTTTTGCAATTATTGTATCCTATATTTCTTTTTTCCATTCAAATTGCTCTCTTTAAATTTCTAACTGTTTTCTGTGTTCTGGAACCAATGTTCTATATCAGTGAAGAAACAGGGCATAAAGAAATAGACCAGGGGCTGGGGTTGTGGCTCAGCGGTAGAGCACTTGCGTAGCATTTGCAAGGCCCTGCGTTCAATCCTCAGCACCACATAAAAATAAATAAACAAAATAAAGGTACATATAAAAAAAGAAATAGACAGAACTATAATACCAGCTGAAGTCTGAAAGCACACTTATAATGGCACTGTATTAGTAACAGATTATGTGGTTAAAAACCTGGTTACCAGTCTCATTTTCTAAATAATATTAACCACCCTACCTATTTCCAGAATAGGTAGGGTGAATTATATCTAGTAGAATTATATCTAGAATCATGTCCCCAATTTTTTTTATTTGGAGTAGGTCTACTTCAACAAAATTTTGTAGTTTAAATTCGACATATGGTATATCAGTTGTAACAAAAGTACCACATTAAAGCAGGATACTAATAACGGATGGGAGTAGAGGTGGGTGGTATGCTGCAGTCTGGCTGGGCAAAATACCTGGGGGGTGACAAGCAACTTGTGAAGGTTGAAACAATGGGAGCCGCTTTATTACGGGACAGCAGAGGTATATATACCCAACTAATTACACACAGCTTAACTTAATTAACATCATCTAGATACAGCAGTCAGTCATTAAGGAATCTTCATTATCTTAATGACTCGCTGGTGTTACTTCACAAACCACTCCTCCTGGCAAAGTGCCAGGTTCCATCTTGACTTGGCTGTGGCCCTCAACAGTGGTATATGGAAAGTTTTGTATTTTTAAATCATGTTTTATAAAACTAATCCTGCTTTATACATAAAGTCTATTAACTTAAAAATGAAAAAGTATAAAAAAATCAGAGCAAATTATCTCCTTCTATGCAGTTGACCTGCAAAAGTCTTAGCATATGTAAAATGTTAAAAGAATAAAACAAACTTCTTGATACAATTCACAATGTTAATAATCACTTTACAAGTAATAAATATTTTTTTATTTTTTATTTTTCTTAGATTTTTTTAAAAAGTATTTTATGATACTTTATAAAAATTCTTAAGAACATTGATGTTGCTATTTCTCACTTGGGAATTCACAAGGTGGAAAAAACTATTTCTCACTTGAGAGTTTCACAAGGTGGAAAAAAACTAATCTATATTATAAATTGTATAAGATGATGGCATTCAGTACATCTAAGTACGGAATTACCTAAAGTGATATATTTTTTAAAAGAGAGAGAGAGAGAGAGAGAGAGAGAGAGAGAGAGAGAGAGAGAGAGAGAGAGAGAGAAGAGAATTTTTAATATTTTTTTTTTTTAGTTTTTGGCGGACACAACATCTTTGTTTGTATGTGGTGCTGAGGATCGAACCCAGGCCGCACACATGCCAGGTGAGCACGCTACTGCTTGAGCCACATCCCCAGCCCTAAAGTGATATTTGATCCAAATATCAATATACCTATTGAGAATAGGAACTAAAGAGCTTTCTTTGATTCCAGACCAGAGTACTAGTTATAAACACGTTTGTTTTCCTGCAAATAAAAATTTTTATTTTATTGTTGGTTTTCCATATCAAATGAATGCCAAACTACCAAAAGTGTCCTTAAAGTTGTATATGAAATATTTAGTTAAATTTATAAATAGAAATGGAGAAAATGATGGTTAGTGAAGTAATCTGGAAATCATGTGTACACTAAGTCCTCCTCAGTAATTGCTTTCTAAAAATGTAATCTAAAATTGCACTTGATTTGACAGCTACCATTCTAATCAGTCAAAATATTGAAATGTCAGCCTCTGAATAACAAGAAAACAGGAAAATTCAGGCTAATCAGCATATTTATTGGGAAAAAAACATTTAAGTGTGATTTCTATGTCAAAATGTTTCATTTTTTAGGCGACTTACCTGGCGTCAATTCTAATAAGCACTATAAATGATATACCTTTTTGTGACAGTAAAAAAAAAATCACTGAATATTCTTCTCACTCAAATAATAACATTATAATAAATGTTCATATGAAACATGATCATCTCAACCATTTTAAAGTCATCAAGTTTTCTACATTGGTTTCTTCTTTCTCATTATCCTTAAAAAGATTTGACTGCCTGTCCACATTTAGTTCTCATAATGTTTCCATTTGCAGAAGTCCAAAGGATTTGACTTTTACTCTTTTCACCACACGCATACTGAAACTGGTCGAAAAGCTGTTAGATTCCATTGTCTTCACAGATGTTCAAATGCAACTGAATTGTATTTCTTCTTTTGTTTTGGTTTGAGGCATTCCAGTTGTCTAGATGCCTGAAAGAAATCATTTTCTGGGAAAGAATCAGTTGGCTTTAACTTACATTAGAAAACAATGAAATTGAAAAGAGGTAAATGGGAGGGAAGCAGGTATACAGTGGCCAAAGAAATAAGAACCAATTAGTAGTTTGATAGGTAATACTTTACTACATTCACTTAAATTAGTATTTATCGATCTCCTATTACACACTGTGCTTGGCACAGTGGGTGATACAAAGATCAATTGAACATAACTACTGTGTTGTGTTGTCAGAACTCACAGTCTACTAAGGGAGATAAGAAAAGTATACAGACCAAGTCAATTCTAATAAGCACTATCAGGGAGCTATAGACAGAGTAAATTAAACAAAGAGATGGGAGACGATTGCATGTAATTGGATGATTTGGAAATATTTTAAGGAGGGCATGACTTCTCAGATTATAAAAGATGATAAGAGTCTTAAATGTAGGGAAAGGCAACTGAAGTAAATGGAACCTCAAGAATCAAAGTATGTTGACAGAAAATGAATTTAAGTGAGTCTAGTAGATCTAAAAGTTATTGTTAATATATATTTCTTTTCCACCAAAATAGTTCACTAAAATTACTTCTAGCTATACATTTGAAAAACTATATGAGTTGAATTTGAAAATTATAATCATGTTGATTATTTATCCAGTTATTAATAAATATGTATTGCATGTTGGGGCCTGCTCAGTCATCCATTAAACATAATACATGTTAAAAACTTGAATAGAATTGAATATAATGTGTTCCCAGAGGAAGGCATAAGGGGACAACATACGCTAGTAGTTATTTAGAAAAGTGAATGTTTTATATTTTATCTTTCTTCTAAGTTAATATGATAGCCTATGACAATTTTATTGATGTTGGCCAAAGACATAAAATCCTGGGTCAGAGATAAAGAACAAGTTTATTATCTATAACAGTAACAATGACCAAAATATCCACATTTTTCTACACTGGTTGCTCAAGTCCTTCCAGGGTGACACAAACTACATTAGGTGACAGTGCATATGCAGTGGGTTGCACTATAGAAGAGGATATCTGAGCTTACGGAACATACACCTTTTATGTGCAGTAAACATGCCTGCCCTTTACCCCAAAGGGAGAAATGATCTTGGCCTAATAGGGCTGTTGGTTAAGAAAACATTCTTAAAAAATGATTCAGAGCAAAGAGAATCAGTGATTCAATTTGCAAGACATACAGAAATGTGAGGAAATTCTGGAGAATTTTCCCCAACAGAGTTCGAATAAAGAAAATGGAATTATTCTTTCTGACACAAGTAGGAAGCAATATCACTTAACACTTAAGCCAGCTCTTGTTATATAGTTATATAGATATAAAGTGCTAGAGAAGGGGGTCATAGACAGAAAAAAAAATTTAAATGTGTGGTGATGAAAATTATTGGTAGATTTTTAGTGAAAGACACCATTGTTGAAGGAAGCTTCATCAAGAAGAAAACACAGGAAAATTAATTAGGAAAAATTTGGACAAAAGTTTAATGAAGGTAATTGAATATATTGCTAAATAATATTTAATTTTTCCCCTAAAGAAATAAAGAGCAAAGTTCCATCAATGTTTTTAAACTTAGGCAGGAGTGAAGTAATTTCATCTGACTGGGGAAATATTGAAGGAGGCAAAAAGAACACTGAGACTGGAAAAGAGAATTAGGAGATAACCATTGTAGATTAAGCCCTGTATGTGAGAAGAGTGCAAAGACATTTTGATATTTTAATTAGTAGAACTTCTTTACTAATTGGATTGAAACCAAGATGGCAAAATTAAGGATCTTAGCTGTGTGAAGAGAAAAAAAAAATCAAAACAAGAAAACTCTAAGTTAAAGGAAGCATCTCCACCTGAGCTCTAGGAATGAAGAGCTAGATGCATTTACATTCATGTTCCAGGGAGACATCGAACTACAGGTGTCAGATAGAAAGTTTTCTATTTAAATCTTGAGTTTAAGTGAGGAAGTATGACTGTGGACAGGGACCAGGGAGTAGCATAGAACTCCGTAGAAAGCCGCACTATGAGTTATTACTGTGTGGAGATTCTTAATACTGTCTGAACAAACAATACCAGGAATCAGTGAAAGAAAGAGTATAAATTGCTTGCAATTTACAAAACCATTCAGTCTTCTTCTTCTCCTTTTCTTCTTCTCTGGCTCTTTATCTTCTTTCCCAACACTGTTTCCAAAATATCATGTAAGCAAAATAATGAAGATGTGAGACAGTTAAATGCAAAGAGGCTGCTTTTCATTTATGCATTCTCTTGTATTTCTTGTAGTTCCAATTAGCCCAGAGATTTAAAATTTCCAATCCTTAAAATGAAACTGGAAGTATTTTATTAAATGTAGAATTAGGAAATCCTATAAAAACTACATGAATACTAATTAAATCTGTAGGTCAAAATTAAGAATAGCAATTTAATTGACTCTGGTGACTCAGTGCTCACTGGAAAATGATAGCTACATTTATAAATATGATGTTTTGGTTACTGAGAAAGGATGGTTTTGTTCATTTGTTTTATTGGCTTGGTTTTTGATTGTGGAATTGTAGTGAGGAGACTGCTGTAGATTTGAACAGCAGCCACTAGGCATTGTCCTGTGGTTATCAGCAACTTGAAGGCATACCTGCTTTTAACAGCCATGCTGTTTCTAATTGAGGATGTCACTGAAGAAATGGCAGAGAGATCTTTTATGTCCACTGGGAAACCCAGTTTAAAAGAATGTCACTCATATTATAGGAATTGAATAGATTTGTTTCAGCTGCCATTAAAAGTACCCTTAGTAAAAAGAGAGCAGGCAATTTTTCCCTTTCTTGATTTATTTGTATTATATTCATGTGATGAGTCGAAGCTAAACTTTTAATTAAATTGATTTTAAATACATTTTTCCCATTGTGAATCAGCTCAGACACATTTTAAGAAAATAATAGGGACCCAGGCATAAAGTCTGTAATTCTTATCTCCCAGGATTAGAAAGAGGAATTTCCAGCATTCAGATCTGTGCACTTAAAGATTGTGTGAAAAGGAGGGGAGAGGATGTGGGTGTCTGCTGGAAATAGGGAACCTACAGGGTTATTAAATAACTGCATTCTGGTTTCCAAATCAGGCAGGACTTTTGTTGTCAGTGTTATCCACTGGCCTTTCACTTCCCAAGAAAGTCTGATTTACTGCAAATGAACCAAGAAGTACCTTGTAGACTGAAAGTGTTTAATCATTTTTCCAAGTCTCTTCTCTCTCACAGTCACTGATAACTTCCATGATTCTATGAGGTTGCCTCATAAAGGATGTTGTAAATTTACAGATGAAATATTTTGAGTTTATTCATTTTCCCCTCCTGAAAAAAAAAAAAAAAGGTACAGGAGAAAAGATCCTAGTGAAGCCAGATTTAAAGACAGGTAGTTATAACGGGTCAGATATTGAGTCTAATAGAGCAAAAATGGAGTCTAGTCTGATAAAGAAAATGGAGTCCGATCTGAGTCCCAGAAATCAGAAACTATACCTGGGAGATTGTAATGTTAGTGACCCCAAAGCCCCTGCCTATCCCAAAGAACTGTTAATGGAGCAGCTCCCAGCAAATAGGGAGGTGCTAATCAAATCACCCTAGGCCCTTCCTGCCTGAACCACTCTTCCCAGGCTCCATCTGCAGACCTGTTTTCCACCTTTTGGCTTTTCCACTGCATCCCTCAACACATGCAGGATAAAGGGAAATATGCAAGATAAATGACAGGAATGTAGGAGGACAAGAGAAGACCTTAGATATAAAAGGGACTAGACTTTCCCATCCACCTCCCTTCTTCCTCCAGGAGAAGTCTTTTCTGCTATCCTTTAGTAAAGATTTTACTTTCCACTCTACACTTGCCTCAGAGTGCTTCTCTGGTATAACCCATGATGTCACTAGTGCTGTTTTCAAATCACATGCTTAATCTAGTAATTATGTGCTAAGTTTGGATACTTAGGTCAATGATAATATTTGCTACCATTATCAAATTTCCATGAGGTATAAACCTAGTGTTGAATTTTTTTCTTAAACCAGAAATTCTGCAGCAAGAATGAAAAATACATTGATGGAGTCCTTACTCAGTGCCAGGTACCCTCTTTTGGACCAAGGGTGAATTGAGTCCAGTGCTGTGGTGGTTGTTGTGGAATACAGAAATAATAAGATGTAAGACTGAAGTTTTGTAAAAATTTAAGGTCGGTATGAATTTTTCTGAGAATAGTTATACACTTAAGATGCTAATACAAATTAGTTTCTAATCTTAACTCAAACATCTTAATAAATGAAAGAGAAAAATAATCTCCAATTTTTTTTTGCTGTTGACTCATTGCAACTCCTGATGACTCCTGCCAATGCTCATCTGCACGCATCTTTCCCTTGTTATCAATCAGAACTTATTAAAAACAAACCAAAAACCCTCAAAAATTTCTTCAGAGAGAAGTTCTTTAAAGGCCTGTACAGAATAAAATCCTAATTTTATCTATTTATAAAGATACTAATTATTATTAGAATGAAAACATACAGTCTCCTTTACCAAGGGGTTATTCTCTTCTCACATTTACTTTCTCAAGGACCAGAGCATTGGCGCAGGTCTGTAATCCCAGAGGCTCAGAAAGCTGAGGCAGGAGAATGGAGTTCAAAGCCAGCCTCAGCAATGTCAAGACACTAAGCAACTCAGTGAGACCCTGTCTCTAAATAAAATACAAAATAGGGTTGGGGATGTGGCTCAGTAGTCAAGTGCCACGAGTTCAATCCCTGGAACCAAAAAAAAAAAAAAAAAAAAAAAAAAAGGTGCTTTCATCAGCCTGGGTTTCCTTTGCCTGCTACTTTCCTGTCCTTTCCATATTAAAGTTGTTTTTTTCAAGCTTATTTTGGTAGTGACCATTTTGGAGAGCTCTGGTAATAGCTTTGTTTGAAAACATTTTTTATTTGAAAATGTTCTATTTCAACTTTATTGGAGAAATAATTGCTGGTTTAATACAAGAAAAGGGACATGTTTCTCAATTTATATCCACTGCTTTTTAATGCTTTGCTTAACAAATCTAATATATTTATTTTGTATTGTGTTCTGTAATTGTGCAGTTCAAATACATAAGCTTCTATTACAATTGGGGAACAAAGTCCTCAATATACATAACATCTATGATTTAGATGGTGTCATCATTATGACAGTGATAGGGTAAGAGCCAATGAACAGATCAGACACCTTAGAAAGTAATTTTGGACATGTTATAATATTGTAATGAGACCATGTGGAAATAGCCTAAAATATTAAACTTGTCTCTAGCATTGCTAATCCAATATTTTCTGCCCCATATCTTTCTGGATGTAGCAAATCATTTGTAAAATGTGATGGCTCTAAGAAATACTTTGGTACCATGAAAAACTCTAATAATAGTGATTTTGATACAAATGAATAGAAAATGTTAGTAGCTCTACAACTTAAATACAATCTTTCATAAGTAACGTATGACTCAATCTCAGGTGTAAGTAAAGCAAAACAAAACAAAACAAAATGACATTATATATATTTATATTTGAGATATTGAGGTGGATGTGCTACTGGTGTGTGCTCCTCAAAGGCTTCACAGAACCTGTTTCAACAGGCCTTTTTTATCTCTCCTCAGACAGTATAAACTCTTCAAATTTTCAAGACTCTACAAAACACAAAACTTTTGCCATGTCTTTTCGAATATCATACAAAGACAGTGTCAATATTTCCTTTTCCTTTGAATAGAGCAATTGTTTCCTGTGACCTCAAACATAGGAAACTTAAGTATATGTGTATTTTTAAGAGCTATTTTTTCCCATCTCTCTTTTGCTACCACCTTTCTTCTTTTCTGTCTGAAGGCTGGTAAATTTCTTTTTACTTTTAATCATAAATATATTTATAGAGCACAGACCCTAAGGAGGTGTGGGTGGCTTTCCATGGACTTTCCCATGATTATGTCATGCATATTAAATCTGCATACTGAACTTTCCCCCTGGATTGTTTTCTGGTATTTTCAGTCTCAGTATAGATTCAGAAAGACAAATACTAATAGGATGGGAGCTAATGAACAGCATTGTATTACCTCACCAAATCCAGCAGCCAAATAATAATGACTATTGCTCCAATTCCAAATGGATTCTAAACTTTCATTTCCTGAACAGAGAAAGAGGACTTCAGGATGGGAACTAAGTGACTTTCGACTTAATTCCTGGTAAACTGTCTGTCTTCTAGCACTGCCAAAATACTCTTTGATTTTTGTAAAGTCATTCTATCAGTTTTCAGATGGAGAAACTTTTGTTCAGATTCTGGAATTTCTCTCTGTATTCTTTCATATAGCTACCTCTGATTTTGCTCTATTAGTGTTCATGCCAATGGCTTTAATACAGATGCAATTTTAAAATCTGTTCAAGTGGTTCTAATCCATTTGCTTCTATTTCTAACATACTTATCCTGTTCTGAGGTTCTTATCACTCTTTCTCTCGGTGGGGTTAACATTGTTGGTGTGAGGCAGGTTGTCACTCAGGCCAGAATTTCCTTATGAACACCTGCTTTGATCCTTTGGTCATCACCTATGGCTGTCTTTGCACACCCTATAGGATAAAAGAGAAATTAAATTCTAAAGAGTATATCTAAACTACTGTTATTAATCTTCACAGTCTCAAGAATAAGTGACTATATTCATCTCTATTTGATAGACAAGAGTGCTGTATCTTTGACAGTTGATATAACGTTCCACTAACAAAATAAGAGACACAAAGTCAACTTAGAACATAATTTTGTGTGATTCAAGATCTGAACTCTAATTTACATATGTAAGTGATGAGCTTGTATAAACACAAACACTAACATAATGGAGACAGTGTTTGCATATTATTTTGTCTAATCAGAAATGTAATATAGAATGTCCTTTTCTATTCAGTTCCATGAATAACCAATTAAAAATTGTAACTTGTTTTGGAAATACAGGTTAATTTTTACTAAGTATTAAGTTAATATCTGACTATTTTTATTAGGTGCAGATTTCATAAAATGTTGTCAGAGGAAAGAAATTTTAGAGATCAGGTCATACTATAACTAAAAATTCCTAAATGCACCAAAGTCAACCTTAATTTATATACCACCCTTTGCATATAATGATCAGAGATAATATTCATGGGAAATTGAAACATATCATGAGTATTTTTTTTAGAGATTAGACTGATGACAGTTCTCACTGCTCACAGTAGAAAAATATAATTTCACAAGCATTTTCAAAATCCTGCTATTTCAGCAAAGCTTGCAGAGCTGTAGGAATGAACAGGGTAAATATGTATTATAAAGCTGCTATGAAATCTGTAATTTTAGGATACTCCATAGAAAACTTGTATTGCTATTGTTACATTTCTTAAAATGAAAGGTGGTTTCTATGGTTCTGGGTCCCTTAAAACTCACAAGATAGCTCAGTTGATCTTGCATACCGCGATGGCTAATTCCTATTGCTAAATAGGATTATATGAACATACTAAGAATTAAAATGTTTTTATTCAGTGTGAGACTCCATGAAGGTAGAATGAAAATAGGATGGAAGGTGTGGATATGAACTGAATTACACTGACATCTTAAGAATTTTGGAAATTGAAATAGCTATCTTTTATATTAAGAAATTGAGAGTCCGAAAATTTTTCTTAAATTTCTTTATTCTGAATGAGCAAATTGTTTACTTCAAGGGGTAATTTTACTCCAATTTATACAAAATATGAATCCAAAAAATCTAGATCCTTAATATTTTTCTCTTAATTAACTTAAAATGAAAATAAATTAATATGTATCGATCTCATTTTTGATGGTTGGTCAGATTTCACTTTTGTCTACTGGCTTGAAAACATTGTTAAATTATTAATAGGGACACAGCTTAAAGAGTTGTAATTTAGCCAAGATAACAGTGCAAGAATTAATAATATTTATAGATTCCTAGATCCTCAGATTAATAAAAATTTAAAATGCACAAACATTTCTTGATCCTTAATAAAGTTGACATACACAGCTATTTTTTAAATCAGAGTATGCCCAAGGCTCTGGGTTAGATTCTCAGCATTGCAAAACAAAACAACTCAGAATTTAAAAAGAAGTGTTTAGTATAGGGGTTATCAGATATGAATATGAAAAAATGTGCTCTATATGAGTAATAAGAATTGTAATGCATTCTGCTCTCATATGTAAATAAAAATAATTTAAAATACTCTTCTAGACCTATTTACATTAAAAGAAAACAAAAATGAAGAATCTATCTTGCTAAAAGCTTGTAAAGTCAGGGATCAAAGTAATCTTTCTTAATTTAAACATATTATCTCTTCTTTATTGATAGGCATATAAATAAATAATAGGATCTTCAGTTACTATAATCTTTAAGTTTATGTGGATGGTAGAAGTGTCCATAAAGTGACTTAACTAAAATTATTTTAGATGTAATATTTGTAATTGTGTTTAAGGTAATTGTTTCTAGGATCTGTAGACATTGGTAGTAGGATAAGCAAGATCCAGAGGAAGAATGTTGCCAACCCACTCTTGCAGACTACACAAATGAGTATTTAATATAAAGTAACTAAAAGTTCTAAATGATGAAGTTAATTATTCTTTAAAGTAAAGGAACAAACTTCAGACCCAGGTCAACATAAAATTCCAAGTGTCCAATGGTACAAAAACAAAAACATTTTTAAAATCTGGAAAAAATATATCTTATAATATAAATATTTATTCCAAAGTGCAAAATGTTGCAAAAACATATAAACCAAATAAAAATTTAAAAACACAAAGACACATTGTAATTACTGTTTTCTAAAATAATAATAATGATAATAATAATAATAATAATAATAATAATAATAATAATAATCACAAATAGAATATCTTAAAACTAGTCAGGAAGAAAAAGCCATATAATACAGATAGGAACAAAGGATGAAAATACACTTTTCTTCAGAAATTATGCAAGGCAGAACATCCTGGAGGAGTTCAAAAGAAAAAGAGATCTCAACCTAGAATTCTAATAAGACAGCCTTCAAAAATAAAAATGAAACATGTATTTAGTTCAGACAAACAAAAGCTGTGAGGGATTTTGTTTTGTTTGGTTTTGTTTATCATTAGAACTTCACTATTAGAAATGCAAATGAGAATTCTTCAACTGAAAAATTCTGCATGAAAACTTATGATACCCATAATGGAATATAGAAAATAAAAATTGTGATAATATAGAAGATTGGTTTCATTTATTACACTTTTATAAGTTAATATAGTACTTTGTTTTATTCTTACAGTAAAAATATAACCAAGTATGGTGGAAATTAGTATATAGGGACAAGTAAAAATATCCAAGTAAATTTATTATTTAGGTACAGCAATAGTACACATGATGGGAGTGAGGGTAGGGGTGGCAATCACTGTATAGTGATAGTATAATCTTGTACGGATCTAACATTGTATATGAGTCAGTATAAACATAAACTGAAGAAGAATACTTAAAGGAACCAATGGGAGAGATGAAATGGAATGCAAAATATACTCAATACAAAAAAAATGTGGAAAATGGACCAAATTAAAAAAAAACCAGAAGACAAATTAGCAAAACACTAGACATACACTCAACCATCTTAATACATGCATTAAATATTTATGGTTGGACTGGGGATGTAGCTCAGTGGTAGAGTGTTTGCCCAGCAAATAAAACACCTTGAGTTCAATCCCCAATACCTTAAAAAATGTGCATGTTGCAAGAACTACAGTTAAAAGACATTGGATATAAGGTTAAATTTAAAAACCAATACTACCACTCAACATAAAGGAAAGAAAGACTATTGTTCCATGCAACACAATAGAGAGATGTCAAGCAGTACTAAGGGACAAAAGTCAAACACAAGTGACTACATACTTAGAAATCTAAAGATTACAAAACTATAGAGACAGAAATTAGATCATTGGTTACTAGGAACTGGAGGTTGGAGATGATGAAGTCCAAAAGATGATTAGGGACATTTTAAGGTGATATGTTTTTGCTATTTTAAATATGTGATGATTACCTTACTATAATTTATCAAAACCTAATGGATTGCATTAAAGCATAATATTTTTACATGTAAATTTTACTCTCATAAACTTATAACCATGAACATATCAACATTCCAGTATAAGATTTACACAAGAAATATAATTTAATTTTAAAGAAAATAAGTTAAAAGTAAAAGAACCAAAGTAATGAGCCATGTAAAACGTAACATAAAAAAATAATTGTAGTGACAAACAACAATAAGTGTTGGCAAGGATGTGGGGGAAAAGGCATACTCATATGCTGCTTGTGTGACTGCAAATTGGTACAGCCGATTGGAAAGCAGTATGGAGACTCCTTGGAAAAATTGGAATGGAACCACCTTTAGACACAGCTATCCCACTCCTTAGTCTCTAAGGACTTAAAAACAGCATACTACAGGGACACAGCTACATCAATATTTGTAGCAGCACAATTCACAATAGCTAAACTGTGGATCCAACCTAAATGCCCTACAGTAGATGAATGGATAAAGAAAATGTGGTATACATACACAATGGAATATTACTCAGTAATAAAAAAGAATAAAATCATCACATTTGCAGGTAAATTCATGGAGTTGGAAAATATAATGCTAAATGAAGTTAGAAATCTCAAAAAAAAAAACAAATGCTGAATGTTTTCTCTAATATAAGGAGACTGATTAATATTTGGGTTGGGAGGGGGATCATGGGAGGATTAGATGAACTCTAGATAGGGAAGAGGGGTGGAAGAAAAAGGTAATAGGAATGGGGGTAAAAAAGATGGTGGAATGAGATGGACATCATTACCCTAAGTACATGGATGAAGACACAAATGGTGTGAACATACTATGTATACAACCAGGGATATGAAAAATTGTGCTCTATATGTGCAATATGAATTGTAATGCATTCTGCTGTCATGTATAACAAATTAGAATAAAAATAAACAAATAGCAATAACTGTAGTGAGTATATGATTATATCAGAAGTATCAAAGCTAAAGTGTAAATTGTTTATTACAGGAGGATTCAAGTCATCAAGGACACATAACTGTCCTAAACAGTGTATACACAAAGAGAACTTCAAAATATATTACATAAAAACTGACAAAACAGGAAAGACACATACTCATGATGACAGTGGAAGGTTGACATACTTATATACAATTAACAGAGTAATAAACAAAGAGCATTGGTAAAGGTATGGGAAACTTAGACACTGTCAAATCAAATGACCTGGTTGACACTTATGAAGCATCCCACACAGCATCAACAGAATGCACAGTGGTTTTCAAATGCTTAGTGCATGGAATAGTCACCTAAACCAATGAATAAAATCATATGGAAATAAAGAGGATGTCTATGACCCGAAACAAATTATACTAGAAAGTAATTATATGAAAAAATTGGATAATTTTCAAATATTTAGCGATTAAATAATTCACTTCTATATTATCTGTATTAGCCAGCTATCCATCACTATAATAAATAGCTGAGACCATCAACTTTTAAAACTAAAAGATTAATTTTGGCTCAGTTTTAAATATTCCAGTTTGTGATTAGGTGGAACCATTGCTTTTGGGCTTCAGGTGGGGGTGTCAGATAGCAATGACAGAAAGTGGGTACAGAATAAAAATGGCTCACTTAATAGCCAGGGAGTCAAAAAATTTCCCTGAAGACCTTAAAAGAGCATGCTACAGGGATACTGCCACATCGATGTTCATAGCAGCACAATTCACAATAGCTAGACTGTGGAACCAACCCAGATGCCCTTCAATAGATGAATGGATAAAAAAAAAATGTGGCGTCTATACATAATGGAGTACTATGCAGCAATAAAAAATGACAAAATCATAGAATTTGCAGGGAAATGGATGGCACTAGAGCAGATTATGCTTAGTGAAGCTAGCCAATCCCTAAAAAACAAATACCAAATGTCTTCTTTGATATAATTAGAGCAACTATGAACAGAGCAGGGAGGAAGAGCAGGAAGAAAAGATTAACATTAAACAGATACATGAGATGGGAGGGAAAGGGAGAGAAAAGGGAAATTGCATGGAAATGAAGGGAGACCCTCATTGCTATACAAAATTACATATAAGAGGTTGTGAGGGGAATGGGAAAATAAACAAGGAGAGAAATGAATTACAGTAGATGGGGTAGAGAGAGAAGATGGGAGGGGAGGGGAAGGGGATCGTAGGGGATAGGAAAGGTAGCAGAATACAACAATTACTAATAGGGCATTATGTAAAATTGTGGATGTGTAACTGACGTGATTCTGCAATCTGCATTTGGGGTAAAATTTGGGGTTCATAACCCACTTCAATCTAATGTATGAAATATGATATGTCAAGAGCTTTGTAATGTTGTGAGCAACCAATAAAAACAAGAAAATAAAAAAAAAGAAAAAAAATTAAAAATAAAGTAGAGGTAGGGCTGGAGTTCCATAGTTTCCTTTGGGACATGCCCTCATGGACCTATAGACGTCCTGCTAGGACTCCCTTCTCGTTTTAAATTAATTTTTAAAATTTTATTTAATTAGTTATACATGACAGTAGAATTCATTTATGCACTTTGACATACCATACATAGATAAAATATAATTTCTCATTTTTCTGAGTATACATGTTTTAGAATCATATTGGTGATGCAGTCCCATAAGTCATAAATAAATAATGTCTCTTTCATTCTATTATCTTTTCTATCCCCACATCCACTCCCCTTCCCTCCCTTCACTTCTCTCTACCTAATCTAAGGTAATGCTATGTTCTGTAGTGTCCCCCGCCTTATTGTGAATTAGCATCTGCATATTAGAGAAAACAATCAGCTTTTTTTTTGGGGGGGATTGGCTTATTTCACTTAGCATGATATTCTTCAACTCCATCCATTTATTGGCAAATGCAATAATTTCTGTCTTCTTTAAAGCTGAGTAATATTCCATTGAGTATATATACCACATTTTCTTTATCCATTCATCTATCGAAAAACACCTAGGTTTGTTCCATTGTTTGACTATCATGAATTGAGCTACTATAAACATCGATGTAGCTGCACTACTGAAGTACACTGATTTTAAGTCCTCTGGGTATAAACAGAGAAGTGGGATAGCTGGGTCAAATGCTGGTTCCATTCCAAGTTTTCTGAGGAATCTCCATACTGCTTTCCATAGTGGTTGCACCAAATTACAGTTCCACCAGCAATGTATGAGTGTATTTTTCCCCCACATCCTTGCCAACATTTATTGTTGCCTATATTTTTGATGATTGCCATTCTGATAGCAGTGAGATGAAACCTTAGAATAGTTTTGATTTGCATTTTTCTAATTGCTAGAGTGTTGAACACTTTTTCATATATTTGTTAATCAATTGTATTTCTTCTTGGGTGAAGTGTCTATTCAGTTCCTTAGCCCATTTATTGATTTGGTTATTTATTTATTTATTTATTTATTTATTTATTTATTTATTTGGGTGTTAAGTTTTTTGAGTTCTTTATATATCCTAGAGGTTATTGCTTTATCGGAGGTGCATGTGGTTTAGATTTTCTCACAATCTGTAGTCTCTCTCCTCATATTAGTTATTGATTGTTTCCTTTGCTGAGAAGAAGCTTTTAATTTGAATTCATTTTATTTATTGATTTTTGATTTTACTTCTTGTGCTTTAGGAGTATTATTATTGTAGTCAGATCCTAGGCTGATGTGGACTATTTTTTCTTCTATTAGGCACAGGGTCTCTGTTCTAGTGCCTAAGTCTTTGATCCACTTTGAGTTGACTTTTGTGCAGGGTGAGAGATAGAGGTTTAATTTCATTTTGCTACAAATTGATTTCCAATTTTGCTAGCACTATTTGCTGAATAGGCTATCTTTTCTCCATTGAATGTTTTTGGCAATGTCTAGTATGACTTAATTGTATTTATGTGGGTTTGTTTCTGTGTCCTCTATTCTGTACCATTGATTTACAAGTCTATTTTGGTGTGAATGCCATGCTATTTTTATTACTGTAGCTTTGTAGTATAGTTTAATTTCTGGTATAGTGGTGTTGCCTGCTTCACTTTTATTGCTAAGAATTGCTCTAGCAATTCTGGTTTTATTTTCCCAGGTAGGGGTGGGCTGAACTCAGTCCTATCCTGAATCTGGGTCCTGTGCAAGTTGTTGTGGGTGGATCTGGGCTGGGCCTGGGCTCCCACGGTAGTTGTGAGCCTGGTTACACCCAGGCTGGTGTGGGCCTATCTGGGCTGCTGGGCTTGACCTCCTGTGGTAGTCTGCTTGTAGAAAAGGGCGGTCCTGTGCCAGGGGCTGGGTTCGGGTGGGTGCCTGCTGGTGGAGAAGTGGACCGGGCCTACTGAGACCCTGGGTCCTGTAAAGGCCAATGTGGATGGATCTCTTAATTTATTTCTTATTTTTGTTTTGTCTTAGTTTCTCATTTGATTGAATCTCCCTTTAGTGTAGCTCCCCCTTTACTGATTTTCACTTCATCTTCATGGAAGATTTTGTTAAGAATGTTCCTTAGTGTAGGCTTTCTAGTTGTGAATTCTTTTAAGTTTTGTTTATCAAGGAAAATTTTAATTTTATCTTCAAATCCGAATCTTAATTTTGATGGATATAAAATTCTTGGTTGGCATCTATTTTCTTTCAGAGCTTGAAATATATTATTCCATGACCTCATAACTTTGAGGGTCTGGGTTGAGAAATTAGTTGAGATCAGAATTGATTTCCCCCTGAATGTAATTTGATTTTTTTTTTCTCTCACAGCCTTTAAGATTTTATCTTTATTCTCTGTGTTAGTCATTCTCATTACAATGTATCTTGGTGTGGGTCTGATGGAATTTTGTACATTTGGGGTCCTGTAAGCTTTTTGTATTTTATTTTTCATCCCATTCTTTAGGTCTGGGAAATTTTCTGCTATTATATCATTGAAAAGACTGTGCATTCCTTTGGCTTGTATCTCTGCTCTTCATCTATTTTAATAACTCTTAAATTTAGTCTTTTCATGTTATCCCATAATTCTTGAATGTTCAGTTCATGGTTTCTTACCATCTTCTCTGCATGGTCAACTCTATTTTCAAGATTATATATTTATTCTTCATTGTCTGAGGTTCTGTTTTCTAAGTAGTCTAGTCTGTTGGTGTTGCTTTCTATTGAATTTATAATTTGGTTTACTGATTCCTTTATTTTGAGGATTTCTGCTTTTTTATCATGATCTGTCTTTATTGAAGTGATCTTTGACTTCTTGTATTTTTCTTTGATTTTACTCCTTATACTATCCTTTACTTCACTTATCAGTTTAACTATGTACAATCTGAACTTTGTCTTAGACTTTTATTCTACTATGTTTTCAGTGGCTTCTGTTGTTGAAGAATCTTAGTTTGTTTGGGGAAGTTATTCACTTATTCTTTTCATGTTGTTAGTGTGTTTTCCCATCTAAAATTATGGATCTAAGGTTGCATAAATTCTACCCTGTAGACATATAGTGTCTTTGAAGATTTCCAGTGCCTTGCCTTTAATGCTCCTCCAAACCCACAGGCACAACCACACTGGACCTGCAGGTCCCAGCTTAAGTCCCCAGACAGAGAGGCTTTTGTAGTAGTTAACCTGCTGGCACCTGGGCCCCAGGCCCTGGCTGGTGTCCCAAAATGGGTGCAGCCACATGCAACCAAACCTGGAGTTTCCCCCACAGCAGACCTCTAGGCCATGATAGCAGTGGTAGTGGCGCTGGTTGTTTGCAACACACAGCTGGTAAACAGTTGTAACTGCAGCTAAGGGGGCAGCGTCACCAGGCAATCTCAGGGGATCAGCATCACTGTAGGCTTTAGTTGCATCTAGAGCACTGGTGTCTTCTGTGGCAGCAGCAGCTTCAAGGGCAGCAACACCCAGAAAGGAGACCTTCAGATGACCTCAGGCTAACATCAGCAGAATTAGAGGCAGCAGCGATGGTGATGGTGGTGCAGGTGGCAGTTGATTGACAGGAGACTTTCAGTTCAGCTGCAGTGACCACGGAGTTGTGTCAGAAGTAGCCACCAAGGTAGCTGAGGCCATTTCCAGAGAAGTGACCTCCAAGCACGGCAGTGGCATCTTCTAAGCATCCCTTCTTAAAGGTTCCATCACCTCCCAGTAATTTTATGGGCCGAGGACCAATCTTTAACACATAGACCTCAGGGAGACACTTGTGGAAGCCATAGCATGGTCCATGGGGAGGAGTATATTAGAAATTATTTTGAACTAAATTGAAAGTAAAGCACAATGCAGCAAGAATGATTTTGAATGTACCCATCACATGTTCAGGAACAACATAAATTATACTTCAGATTTTTATGAGGGGGTAAGGTACATAAAAACTAATAGAGTGAGGTTAACTCTTGGGCAATAATAAAACCATTGGAGGCAACTGAAAGGAAATGGTCAGGATAAAGTAATAATAATGAAAAAGTATTAGTACTTATTGTATCTTTATGAAGAACATATCATTCCATGTACCTTACTAAAAATCCTTTAAAGTAAATATTATTAGTTTTACTTTCCAGGTTAAAGTTTAAACCAAAGTAAAATTGAGAACAGAGAGGTTAAGTAATATTGCTTATGTTTACATAAAGAGTAAGGAGCAGAATTGTGATTAATGCAGTGCTTCTGGTTCTAGAGCAAAAGTTCTTAAATATCTGCTATCTTTCCTTCCTCTGTAAAGTATATTCCAGCTCAGTGTTCTGGTTCAGGAGGAGAATATTCCCTAATAAATAAAAGGTCCATAGCTGAGCCATAAATTTAAGTCAGCAGAGTTTGCTGAAACTGTGAGAGGGTGAAAGTCTTGCTGGATGTGTTCCCTCCCAAACTATGAAAGAAAGTGAGTGAAAGGTATAGCAAATTCAAGTGTTTAATTTTTCAAAGTGGGATAGTTATGTAAAATCAAATGGTAAAAAAAGAGTTTGAGGATGAATAGAAGACTTTAGCAAAAGGATTTTTAATACATTTTAAAACACAGAGTAATACATGGTATTGAAAAACAGACAATCTCTGTCTTTTAATTAGTACATTAACAGAACCTGAAAACTGAATGCAAGAAAATTAGTGCAGTAATTTACCTCTAGGCACCATTTTTGCTGCATTCCACAAATTTTAATAAATTGTGTTTTCATTTAGTTCATGATAAAATTCTCTTGCTATTTCTTGGATCCATATGTTATTTATAAATGTGTTAATTAGTCTTTATGCATTTGGGGATTTTTCAGTTACCTTTCTATTATTGATTTCTGTTTTAATTTCATTGTGGTCTAAGATAAGATATTTTATAATTTATGCTGTTTCAAATTTATTACAGTTTTTTGACTAGAACGTGATTTATCATGTTCAGGACTGCCACCGTCCGGCTGCAGCAAAATAACTGGGGGGGTGACGAGCAACTTGTGTACATTGATACAGCAGGAGTGGGAGCCGTTTATTGTAGGACAGGAGCGGTATATATACATTACACACATATACATTACATACATTAACATAAACTAGATACAGCGGTCAACCAATAAGAATTCTCCACACTTAATGGCTCGCTGGCACCACTTCACAAACCACTCCCTCTGCAAAATGCCAGGCACCATCCTGACTTGTTTACAGACTCTAACACAGGACTCCATGTGTATTCTGTGGTTGTTGGATGAAGTGTGCTGTAGATATCAAGTATACCTAGTTTATTATGGTGTTGAGAACTATGCTGTTCTTAATTTTCTAGCTGGCAGATGTGTATATTCCTGACAGAAGGGTATTAAAGTTTTTAACTAGAAGAAGAGATTCATCTACTTCTCCTTCCAATTCTATCAGGTACTTTTGCCACATTCATTCTGGTACTATATTATTAGGCACATAGATGTGAAGGATTAGATTATTAAGTGTTCTTGGAGAATTGACCTATTTATGATCATGTAATGTCCTTCCATTTTCCTATTTTTGTTCCTTGCTTTGAAGTCTCCCTATCTGAAATTATAAACAGCTACTCCTTTCTTTTGATTACTATTAATTAGCATGATGTATATTTCTATATTTGTTACTGTTCCTGCAGACAGCATATTTTTTTAGTCTTGACTCTATTCATGCTTATAATAGACATATTTTAATCGGTATATTATTGATATAATTAGTATAATGGATTATTACTACCTTCTATTTGCTGCCTTTGTTCTTCCTTGAAGATAATAAATACTGTCAGAATGAAAGGACAACATCTAAAATACATGTACAAGGTGGAACAGAATACCTTAGGACAAAAGAATCAACAACTTTTATGCAAGTTACTGTGATGCTGCCATAGTCCATAAAACCAACTCAATTTCTCTGATTTGTCAGCATTCTAAACATATAGTGAAACATACAGTAAACCTTTCCTTCAAGTCCAATCTTGTTAAGATTGTCTTCATAGAAGGTATTTATGATTATCTCAGAAGCAAAATTCTTAGATATTTTTATGATCATAGGCATAATATTTCATTATTACAGGTAAGGAAAGTTCATTTATGTGGAATACTTCACTCTATCAGTCTAATTCTTTGTGTCATACTCCAAACCTTCTTTAAACATTTTGGGCTCTTGCAGTATAACAATAGTCTGTTTGTGCCCCCCTGAAATCCTTTTCCCAGGGCCAACTGCAATTGATTCCTGTCTCATTGATATGACTCTCTTAATGTTAATTTTAATTGTTTAATTTAATTTTATTTTTTAAACTTTTTAATATCTATATTTGTTTATTTTGGTTTTTTTTTATGTAATGTGGTGCTGAGGATCAAACCCAATGCCTCACATGTGTAAGGCAAGTGCATTGCCACTGAGCCAAAAGCCCAGTCTTGTTTAATTTTATTTTAATACTTGTCTTTATCTTTCCTTCTTCTATAGAATATCCAGAGTAGGACATTAGCATTCCCTAAATATTTGTCTGCCTATCATCAATTTCTTTCATCATCTAGGTCTCACTGCTAGGACTCTCTGTATAGATAAATACTAGTAAGTCTCATTATTGGCATATTTCACCCAGAAGTTATGGATAATATACCCCAGTTAGGCTAATACTAATATTTGTTACATAAGTACTAATATTTGAATATTAGAAAAACTGTAAGATAGGGAATGTAACTTATTCTAACTCAAGGCCACTTATAATGGGCAAAGGGGTATAAAAAGAGTGTTTAAAAGTGAGGTTTAACACATTTTCTGGCACAAGCCTATAATTTTGGTGACTTGGTAGGCTATAACAGGATCTCAAACTCAAGGCAAGCCTCAGCAACTTATTGAGACCCTGTCTCAAAAAAAAAAAAAAAAAAAAAAAAAAGCACTGGGGATGTAACTAAGTGTTAAAACACCCCTGGTCTCAATTCCTAGTACCAATAAACAAACAAATAAATAAATAAATTTTTTATACTTTTTTTTTCTACTTCTTGGAACAAAATTAAGTAAGGAGTTTAGCAAAACACAAGTAATTAGAACTAACATTCAGCTGTAGGGAAAGCCTTCAGTGAAGTGAGATTAATGGCACTGCACAGATTTTAGATTGCTAAAAGAGGTGGTTTGTAAAATGTATGCAAATATACTTCTTATTTTATTTGAAAGTTCAAAAACAAAAATATTAAGCACTGGTAGAAACAATTTAAAATTCCTTTACATATTAATTAAATATTACAGAGCAAAATTCTCAAGATATTTTTCTTGTAACTAAATTTAAGTACTAACAAGAACTAATAAATAAAATTTGAAAATTATACACATGAAGGGTAATTTTAAAATGTGCCAATATGAGTCCATCTAAATGTATCAGATATTTAATTAAAAACTAGCAAAGCTGTAGATTAGTACAAACCATAAAAGCAAAACAATGTATGGAAGTATTCTGTAACAAAAAAATCTGGATTCCAAGGAAATGGGGGAAAATACCAGTCTAAAGAAAAATATAATGTTTAAAAGTGAGTTTTAGTTATTTAAACAAATATTTGTAGATATTGCAGCGATTCATGGTACCAAATAGAGACCTATGTAATAATATCAAATAGAAAAGAACAACATGATTGACTAGCAAGTCAATTAAATAAATTATTTAATTAAATAATAATTAATTATAAATTGGTCAAAATAACTAAAAATTTCTAAAAATACAAGATCATGTGGGCACTCAAATTCCCTTAGAATATTAAAATAAAATGGTTATTGTGATGTTTATAACAAGTCAAATAAAAGACTTTTTAAAAATACCCCTTGCTGGGCAATATAGTACAAGTTTGTGGCCCAGTTTAGATGTTTCTTCCAATAAACAAATCAATATTTTGCTATCAATATCACCCCCTATTAGGCAACTACTGTACCATGCACATATATTAGCACAAATATATCCATGCACACATATATCCATTCCTTACCCTAAATAAACCTGGAGAAGCAGGTTGGAAAGTAAATCTTTGTACCAGAAATTTTGCTTCCACTGTGTGCAATAGATACTACAGTTTAGTTCCTGACTAATATAGAATCAATTCCATAAATTATTTTTAGCCTTGATTTTTTTCAGAAATACAAAAATCCTTAGAATTACTTAGGATCGTGGGTGAATTTTTATTTATTTATTTTCATTCTAATTTGTTATATATGACAGCAGAACACATTACAATTCATATTACACACATAGAACACAATTTTTCATGTCTCTGTACACAAAGTATAGTTACACCATTCATGTCTTTATACGTGTACTTAGGGTTATGATGTCTATCTCATACTACTAGCAATATTTTGTTTCTTAGAAAACCTAGTCTGAACAAATGCAGGCTGCCCTAAGGACAAACGACATCAGTGTCTCTGGCTGGAGCATGTTTTTCAGTTGAACAATTTCTAAGACACAAGTGGGAGAACACGTGCTGGTAGGAGAAGATGCAGGAAAACAGTCCATTAACTGGGAAAGTGCTAATGTCAATGCACATGTTGCTGCCCACCTATAGAATGCTGCCTAGGCAGGACAATAGGGCAGCACCAAGAGATGCTCATTTATCCTGGGGAACTGTAGCTACCCTCCGTTCAGAGAGTGCTAACACTGACAGGATTCACAGAGACAGAAACTACCTATGGCTCTGCTTTTCTGGAGTGCTAACGCTGGCTGTGATTGGTAGAAATATGTCATAGAGAATCGAGATCTGGCGGTCATCTGCATGGTGCTAACTCAAAGGGATTACAGGCAAGGTAGTAGGATGGATGGGACTAAGAATGACCGACTGGGGAAGCTTCAGGAGCGCTTAGCCTGAGCAGAACCCTACTTTGGGCAGCCACAGGGTGGCAAGTAGTGGCAGAGACATGCAGCTCACCACAGGGGCAAGCATCCCTAGTGCAAGGCCTCACACATATGCACCTTCTAGCTGGATGTAAGCCCCTCCCCCACAAAGTGATCACAGGTGCAGGCAGCTCCTGACAGTCTTTTCCTATGAGATGAGTCTCTTGGAGGCAGAATTTTTTTAATCCAATCTGCTAGTTTATGTCTTTTGATTTGTGAGTTTATTGAGATATTATTGAGATAGATTTGTATTCCCAGCCATTTTTTGTTTCTTGTTTTATTTAACTTGACTTGATTTCTTCTTTGATTAGTTTTTCCTTTAGTGTAATACCTCCCTCTGTTGATTTTCATTGTGTGTTTTTTTAAAATTTTCTCTTTGTGGAATATTTTTCTGAGGATGTTCTGTAATATAGGTTTTCTAGTTGTAAATTCTTTTAACTTTTGTTTATCATGGAAGGTTTTTATTTCATCATCAAATATAAAGCTTATTTTTTCTGGATATAAGATTCTTGGTTGGCATTCATTTTCTTTTAGAGCTTGATATATATTGTTCCATTATCTTCCAGCTTTCAGGGTCTGGATTGAAAAATCTGCACATAACCTAAAAGGTTTCCCTCTGTATATTATCTAATTCCTTTCTCTGATGGCTTTTAAAATTTTCTCATTATTCTGTATACTATGAATTTTCACTATAGTAAAACATGGTGTGGATCTGCTGTGGTTTTGTACATTGGGCATTCTGCAAGCCTCTTGTATTTGGTTTTCCAATTAATTCTTCATGTGTGGAAATTTTTTCTGATATTAGTTAATTGAATAGATTGCTCATTCTTTTGGTTTGGAACTCTATTCCTTTCTCTATCCCAATAACTCTTAAATTTGGTCTTTTTATGCTATCCTATAATTATTGAAATTTCTGCTTATCGTGTCTTATGTTACCATATTCACTATGTGATCTACATTCTTTACAAGACTATATATTTTGTCTTCATTGTTGAGGCCCTGTCTTCCAAGTGGTCTAATCTTTTAGTGATACTTTCAATTGAACTTTTAACTTGGTTTATTGTTTCTTTCATTTCAAGGATTTCTGTTTTTGTTTTTTTGTTTTCAGAAACTCCATCTCCCTATTGAAGTAACTTTTTGCTTCCTGTATTTGCTTATGCAGCTCTTTAGCAGAATAATCTTTTGCTGCCTGTATTTGCTCTTTTATATCATTCTTTAACTCACAGAACATTTTAATTATGTACATCCTGAATTCCTCTCTGCCATTTTTACTGTGGTGCTGGCCATGGATTCTAATAATATGGTATCTTGATTTGTTGGGGGAACTTTCTTCCCTTGTATTTTCATGTTGCTTGTGTGTTTTACCTTCTAGCAGTGTGGATCCCAGGCATTATCGTTGTTACCCTAAAGGCTTATAGTGCCCCTGTACGGTTCCAATACCTCTCCTTTGAGGGGAAGGACAATGTTAACAGATCCAAAAAATATATATAATATAATCTTAAATCAAATAGTTGCTATTAAGACATTTACAGTTTGGTCACAATGTACAGAAATGGTGAGTTCAATTATTATCTACAATATAATCAGTAGGTTTGCAAAAGGGGTTACAGTTTATTATGGTGGGTAAAGAACCAGGAGTGAGGTGTAGGATGATATGCTTAGGAGGTAGGAGGTAAGGATATAGAGTTTTTATATCTTAGGAGGTGTGAAAAGGGAATCTAAAGAAGGTTACTAGCAGGAGAGGAAAGGAAGTAATTTTGGGTAGATAAATGGGAGGATAATGGAGTACATAAAACAAATACACATATATATTATGAAAAAATAAAATAGCAAAAATGGAAGGAAAAAAAGAATATACAACACAACTTTAATATACTATCAAGATGTCCCAATCTTCAGTATCCTAATTCATGCAAAGTACTTGGTTTCACATATATTGGGGATATGAGGGCAGGAGAATAGAGAGAAAGAAGAAGGAAAAAAATTCTAAAAGGAAGAAATAAGGATTGTTTTGTTGAGAGATCAGTATCTTTCCTGCTTCCCTTATCACCCAATAGGTATAATTGACAGTTGTTAGCAGGTATCTCTGCCCTCAGGATGGTGAATGTCACCAGAGTAAGATGATTGGTCTTGGCTTAGGGCACCTGGAGGTGGGGTGTGGCACTGCCCGTCCGTAAAGGGATACTGTACCTCACGGATCTTTTTTTGTGTCCACTTGTGTGATGTGGGCACCTTTTCATGTCTCCTTATTTTTCCTGTAGACCTCATAGTTCCTGGTCTCTATTTTAGTCTCTAAAGTGTATCTCCCTCACCCTCTCCCTTTCTACTTTGTAATAAGGGACCTTTCTGCACAACTGTCTTGGAGAGTTGTTTTGTATTGGGCAGTCACTGTGCCAGGTTAATGGCTGCTTGGGAGAGGGGGATGTTAGAAATTATGGGTACCTGGTCAGCTGAAGTTTCAAACTTGGAGCTGCCCCCACTAAAGATGGTCATGAAGGTGACCCAAGATAGAGGCAATTGCTTTCAGCAATGGGGTGAGGGGTCAGGTGTGGGGGGCTGGGCAATGGTGTCGGGTGGGATATTCAGAGATGAGCTCTGTAGTGTGCAGTGTTGTAGTTTAGAGGACTATCTCAGTTGCTGCAGAGTCCCAAGATGGAGATGACCCAGGGTGGCTCCAAATTGGTAGATGGGGGTCCACACAGGAGTGACAGCTGGATTTCCTGCACATGCGTAGTGGTAGGGTACCTGTGTGGGAGCAGTGTCTGGAATTTCTTTTCAGGTGGGTGGTTGAAAGTTCTGTACAGGTGCTGATGCTGGTGGTCTTGCTCGGGTACCCAGTAGTTCTGTGTGGGAGAGTAATTACTATCCTACTCTGGGGCCTGGACCTTTGTACAGGTGCGAGGCTGTGATTCTTATGTGGAGCAGCTGTGAGGGTGTCCGCATCCCTCACAGACAAGCAGTATTCTCATTATTTGAGTCCTAGGTCACAGAGCGACACAGAATATTGCCTCCCTCTGGCCTGCCATCTTGGATTCCTCTAGTGGGTGAATTTTGACCCAACAGATATGCTGAAGTCCTGTCCCTCATCATCTCTGTTAAAGTGATTTTATTTGGAAAGAAGTTCTTTGCATATGTAATCAAATAAAGAGCAGGTCATACTAGATCAGTGAGGACTTCAAATCAAATGATTAGTGTCTTTCTAAGGAGAAGGAGATGCAGAGACACAGACACATGCGAAGGAAGATCTCCATGTGAAGTTCGAGGCATCTACAAGCCTAGGTATGCCAAGGATTGCCCAAAACTGTTGGAAGCCAGGAAAAGTCAAAGAAAGATCATGATGTTTCAGAGTAGCTTGGCCCTGCTGACACCTGGATCACAGACACCTGCTTTCCAGAACTGTGAGACAGTACATTTCTGTTGTGTAAGTCACTCTATTAGGATAATTTGTTATGACTGATACATACTCTTAGAAAAGAAAAAAATATATATATATACCTCTTTATATTTTCCAAGTAAATATAATTGAGCCAGAACTTTACTGGTTTTTTATAGTGTAGTAGATGACACATTGACACATAATTTTCTTGCATTTTTAGTGCAGTAGAAAGAAAATGATTGCTGAAATTTAAAAACCCACATTTGGTAATTCTGAATTTTAGTGGTAATTGTGTACTTGGCAATTATTTTGGCCTTTGACACAACGAAGTTTTAAATGTACAAAATCAGCCAAAAGTTTATTAACTTTATATCATAGCTTGTTGTAAACATTATTTGGGATAATATATGTTTTATACTGATTTTTATCTCTTATCCTGCATTGCCTTTAATCAGTGTATCCTAAAACAGTTATCTAGACAAGTATACTAGAAATTAATGGTGATGGGTCAGAATTCAGCATTGATTCACAGGGTAGAATAGACTGCCCAAATCAGTTCACCTTCATTTTCTTGTTCTCTGGGTTCTGTGCCAGCTCAATTTAAGGTTCAATTGAAAATTCTGATTTCTATCTTTAATTATTGAAGGAAATAGGATTTCTTTAATTACTTTAATAATTCATTCTCATTTGGCCTTCCTATAGCTTTTGGAGAAAAGTACAAGAACCAGCAGGCCTATAAGTTCTAATATATATATTAGATATGACAGTAATTTTGAACTATAGAATTAAAATTTACAGTATGAAGTTTCTATTTCTGCCAACATTAGAAAAAAAATCTCAAAAATGTTTCTGAATTTTTTAAAAAGTACCTGAAAATAGAACATTTATTTTAATCCAAGATTTACTTCTCTAATATTACTTAATATAACTACTTCCTTAACAAAATGCTATTAAATATGATTAAGTAATACAGACTGTGACTTATGCATATGTGTACACATCCAGTTATGTGTTATATACCCAAAATATTAAATTAAAAAAATTCCTCCTCATGTTTTTCCCATTTTTGCCTATTAGAGGGAAGCTAGGTAAAGATGTAAACACAAGTAATTCAATATTAGAAATGTTTTATATTTGTAGTATTAGTTGTCAAAGGAAGGAGAAAATAAACAAAAGGAAAATTTAACAGAAAATAAAATAATCCATATATAAAAGTGTTTTCTTACTGAGCTCAGTGGCGCATACCTGTAATCCCAGTGGTTGAGGAGGCTGAGATAGGAAGATTGACAGTTCAACGTCAGCCTCAGTAAAAGTGAGGTGCTAAGCAACTCAGTGAGACCCTGTCTCTAAATAAAATACAGAATAGGGCTGGGGATGTGGCTCAGTGGTTGAGTGACCCTGAGTTCAATTCATGGTAACCTCGCCCCCCAAAAAGATTTTTTTTTTCATATGGTGAAGGTTGATTTTATAATATTCATAGAAAATAAGAATAAAATTGCAAAATAATTTTAATTAATTTGTCTCATATGGCTCTTTATTAATACACTGATAATAATCATTAGGTGCATTGTATACCTTTTACATATGGATGAGAACAAAACATATATGTATAAAACATAATGAATTTTTATAAAGAAACATACCTGTGTATATCTCAATAAAACAGCAAAGAAGATTTTACCAGCTCTAGAATCCCCATCGTATCTTCTTCCTTTCATTACCTCCACGGAAATGTAATCACTGACATGCCTATTATTAGTTTTTAAAACAAATGTAAATATAAATGAATTACATAGCATATACCCTATGATGTCTGATTTCTTTTTGTTAGCCTTACATTAGAGGATTTTGTGCTAGTTGTTGCAATAAAATAGCTTATTCTTAGTGTTTTATAATGTATAATTTTATGATAGAGCATTATGATCCATTTACCTATTATTGAGTTTTTTTCTATTATGAAAGAGCTACTATTAACATGCTTGCTACTGATGAACATGCTAACATAATATCTATGAGTGAGATTTTGAATGGCTTTATACCAGCATTTCATTGGATATTGTTTGTATGATGCATCCTTGGAAAACATTTTCTTTAGGTGCTTTATATTTTTATAATGCATCTTTAATAAGAAGCTTATAATTGGACATTTCAAAGATTGTCATTGAAATCTTTCTCTATTTGAATTTTTGGTTCACTAGTGCTATGTTAATGGGATTATATGTATGTGTAACTACTAATAAATGCTTTGAAGAGGTTTTTCTCCTTGCTCTCTACTTTTTAAAAATTTTAAGTATATTTTCCATTTATTAGTTAACAAATTATACACTGCTTTTTAGTATCTGTTAAAATCATCTTAGAGTTTAGTAACTATCATTCTTGATTTATTATGCAATAGCAAAAACATTATTTTGATGATTTCTTGAAAAGCTAGAACCTTAAAACATATTAAATCAGTATAACTTCTCTTATCATTGTTACAGGTGTCATGAATTTTAACTCTAAATATATTTTTATTTAAAATATGTTTATTTTTCACTTTCAATATTGAGTTATTTCCTGATGCCACATTTGTCTTCATATTGCTCTTCCTGCATATCTATGGTTCTGACAGATACAATTTTCTTTAGTATGAAAAAACTTAGCATAATGCTGTTTGGCATAGCTATATTGGAATACATGGCTTTTTTATTTGGAAATATTTTTATGTACTTTGTTAAAGGGTATTTTCACTCAGTACAGAAATTTACACTTTTGTTTTCTTTTTTAGAACTTTATAGATTTTATTTCATTTCTTAACTTCCCATTGTTACTTTAAAAAACACTCTTAATCCCTGAAACTCTGAAGGTATCATGTTTGTTTTCTCTGGCTGTTTTTAATATGTTATCTTTGGCTTTGATTTTCTTGTTAGCTTTCTCCACAGAGAGTTCCTTCTCTCTCTTGTTAAGCAGATAGAGAAATGAGGAGAATCACCTTAATCTTATTCAAAACCCGGAGGCTCCTCAAATCTCACTTGTAGATTTCAGGCTTGTTCTATCTGCAGAAGGTTTGTCCTCATGGCAATATCTTCCAAGTTTTTCAGCTCAGGGTCTGGCAGGATCACAGAGTTTCTTGTCAGTTAAATCCCAAACTCTGATCATTTCTTCTCCAAGAGATTAAAGCAGATTCATCCTTTCTTTCCTTTTTATAGGAAAACCTTCCCCTAAAATTTCTCTGTCTACCTGGAAATTAGAGCCTTTTATCCTGAAAGTAGTTATCGAGTGTTCAAAAAAACATTGCTATCATATAGGTAATGGTATCTAGATGTAATAAATATGATAGATACGTTGAATAATTTGTTATTAAAATTTTGACTTAACCCAAAAGTTAATGATCCTTAAAGTTGAAAAAGGTAGCTATTCCATTAAGTAACTAATGGCTTCCTAATTTTACTAGATATTATAGAACCATATAAGGTAAATTATATTCTAGTCTGGGTCAAAAACATAAGGCAAATTATTACTTTAAATAATACAAACATTATATTTCAGTTTAATTTACAGCACTGGAGATCCAATTCACTGAATTAATGTTATTTCATTTGACCAGAGTAATGATGCTTCAAATAAATACACTTCATTGAAATTTTATTGGGCCTATTTTAAAAGTTTATTTAACTTATTGGAGTGAAAATTACACATCTTGGTATTTCTTCAGTCTTTATTATTTTCTGCTGTAAAATGTTAGGCTTTTAAAATTATTCAACAGATGGCAATGGAATATAATATACACATACCTGTCACAGCATGAAGCTTTGTGTTTTATCATCAGCATTTTTTAATATTATAGGTTATGTAGAAAAAAATCATTATACTACACATTTAATGGTGATCTAAATAAGGAAAACATTATCTATGTGCTAACTGTAAATAATTTTGATACATTTTTAGAGATTTTAGAGAATTAATGAAGTTTAATTTTTCCTATAACAGATGAAAAAAATAATAATAGACCATGAAGATTTTATATTCTAATCAAGTTTAGTTTCTTTCCCACTAGTTTTCCCAATACAGAAAATCAAAGTTGGGATTTTTTGGACTTAGAGTTTTCCCTTCGGGGATTCATTTTTGAGATTTTAAAACTTACTTACTTCATGCCCTCAGATCTCTGATAGACACAGTCTGTAAAAGTGTGATTTGGTGGCTTTCCTCAATTCCTTTTATTTTAGATTTGGAATCATAGTCCCTGAGCCTGTGTTCATTCTGCCTACAAATGGAGGTCTTATTCAGACTCTATTCTTTTTTTCATCAAAAGGATCAATCTAATAACAGATGTCATATCATAGAAATAAAAGGACCTATTTATTTTTAGTAAATATATATATCATCCCACAGTGATAAAATGTAAACATTAAAAATTTTATTACTTAAATTATAGAATTATATGTTTTTGAGATATTTGCATCATTTTATTCTTTTTTTAATATTTATTTTTTAATTGTAGTTGGATACAATAGCTTTATTTTATTTATTTTTTTTGTGGTGCTGAGGATCGAATACAGGGCCTTGCACATGCTAGACGAGTGCTCTACCTCTAAGCCACAACCCCAACCCTCATTTTATTCTGTAAGGATTTTTAAAAATCCATTGTAAGGATTTTTACCTCTCTCTACACAAATATTTTAACTTTGAAATTTGATAGCTAAATTATGATTTGTCTGTTTCATTCACTAAAATAATTTTAATCAATAAGAATTGTGTACATTTGTATAAAGATTAAATATGAATATATTATACAATGGCTAAAGCAGACAAATTAGCATAAGTTTTACCTCATATGCTTTTTTTTATGTGAACACTGAAAATTATACTGTCTTAGCAGTTTTCAAGTATATATTACACTGTTATTAACTCTGGTCCCAGAGTTATACAATTAAACTGTTTGTATTCTTTGTCTAATGTCTTCCCCAACTCCTGCCCCACTCTGTCCCGGTAACCAACTTTCTGTTCTGCTCCAATGAATTCCATCTTTTTGGATTTCAAACATAAGATAATACAGTTTTTGTCATTCTGTGTTTGGATTATTTCACTTAACATAATATTTTCCAGGCTTATCAATGTTGTTACAATTGACAGGATTTCTTTTATTTGTAAAGCTGAATGGTATTACATTCTGTTTACTTACCATATTTTTTATCCATTCATCCACTGATGAACACCTAGAATGGTTCCATAACTTGGCTATTGTGAATGAAACTATAAACAATATGGCAGTGCAGTAGCTCTTCCACATACTTATTTCAGTTGTTGACATATGTATTAAGAAGTGGGAGTACAGGGTCATACAGCAGTTCAATGTTTAGTTTATATAATTACTGCATGAATTAAATATTCCCACTAACAGCATACAAAGATTCCCTTTTCTTCACATTATTACCAACTCTCGTCTTTTGTCTTTTTGGTAATGATCATTCTAGCAACAACATGTCATTTCAGTAAGGTTTGATTTGCACTTCTCTAATGATTATGATATGGATAATTTTTTTGTATACTTATTAGCCATTTGCATGTTTTCTTTGAGAAATGCCCATTCAAGCCCTTTGGCCCTATTTTATTATTTGAGTCCCTTAAAAAGAATGAAATAAACAGCACTCAAATCAGAAAAGAAGTTGAATTGTGTCTGTGTACAGATAACACGTATTGGATATAGAAAACCCAAAGGCTCAAAAAAAAAACCTATTATAAATAATAAGTTTACTAAAGCATCAAGATAAAAATCAAGATAAAATATCAATCAGTAGCATTTCTATACACTAATACTATTTCTTTTCTTTCTTTCATGTAGAATTTATCTCTCATTTTAAAGGAACGCTGCTATGTTTACTTTTTCTTCTTTCTCCATTGCACTTGAATAAGCAAATTACATCAAATAGTACTTTATTTTGAATGATTATTTGACACATTATTTCGCACTTTGTGAGAGATAGTCACCTTCTGCATAAAACTAAAGGTGGAATTTATATTTTAGGTTGAATTTATTTTTAGGTGATGTGACTAACCTGGTTTGGTGGACCTGAAGTATATTCTTTGAGATCTGACTTTATTTTATCAAGGGACCTCTATGAGGTGTACTCAGCCGGACTTAGCACATCTTTCATTCTTAGAGAAAGGCCCATTATATTTTATTACCATGGGAGTGTCAGATTTTGAATTTTAAGTACTTTTATTTTTTTCTCTTACTCCCATTCCCACCCATAAACTGAAAAGAAGAGCACAAACTTAGTCCCTGTAGTTTGGGGACCCTACCTTATCGTTAACCACTAGAGAAGAGTGTCCTGGGGTTAATTGATCTTCCTTGGAAACACCCAAGTACTTATTGACTACTAGAAGTCTACTTCCTTTTAACTTCTTTTTTGTTTTCTATTGGTTTGTGTTTTTTAGGTTTTCTTTATTGCTAGAGATAGTTTTATTTTCTTGTCAGTTTTTCATGCATGTGTGATTGGCCAAATGACAGTAGCTTGAGCTCTACTAAATGAATTTGTAGAGAAACCTATTATATGGGGTTCTTTATTCTCGTGGTGAGCTGTTTTCTTGTTCCTCAGGCTTCTGATGTATAAATGTTCACATTAATTTGCAGAATTTTGCCACATAAAGAATGTAGGCCTTTTACTGGGGACATGGAAGATGGTAGGGATGGATGATGAGCTGATCCGAGCAGCAGCTTTTCTTCTTGGGGAGTTTGAGAAAACTATTATAGAAGGCTGTGCCTCTGTGTAGTTTTCTGTTGTTGAAGATTTTCTAGGCTTTACTTCTGTGCCTTCATTTACTCACTGTAAAACAATTTACTATTATTGGACTTCACTATCATACCTTCAAATTTTCTTGGCTTTCAATTACTTTTTCAATCAAAACTGGCATTTCAATCATGCATTTAGTCCCAAATTATTTTCCTTAAAATGATTTATATATTCATTTACCAACATTTCTAATTAGGGCCCTGGTACTAAATTGGAATATGAGTCTTTGAACTGCCGAGTTATTTGATACAGTCATTAGTGCACATCTCAATTTTGATTAGTTTTTTATTCCACATGATGTTTCCTGTTACTATGTTAATAGATATTCCTACTTTTGTAAGAAATATTTGCTAAATACTTTTTTTTTAATGGAAAGCACTTTTTTATGTGCTACAGTATTTTTCCTGTGGTGATAGGTCAGATTAGGACCGTAATATTTATATTTTATTTACTATCACTCTAAATTATATGTTCTTTAAAATTCAAACTATATTTCATTCACCCTCTCTACTATTGTTTCTTTAATATGATGTTATACATTCTATTTTGAATTCTAGTTGAAACCGGTAGTTAATTTTTTAGACTGAAGGTCTCAAATCTCCAGAACAGAGCATTGGAAACCTTCAGAAGTATAGTTAATTGAATAATTGAACCAACTCTACAAATGGCTGAACCCAAGTATTTGCATCTGTTGAAAATTCTCACAAGTGCATGTCAGATGGAAAATGCAGGCTTTGCATAGTTACAAAAGGAATTCCCAGTCTCTGATGTACCTTTTATTCTTTGTAATAAGAACATAAGTGAATTTGGAAATAATCTTTTTTTAATTAATTGCTTTGCTAATAAGCATACACTGTTATCTTCAAAACCATGGATAAACATGAGTGATATATTGGAATCCCAATCACACCCAAGCATAATTCTTTAATCACACTCTTAGGCTTTCCATGCAAATTGATTTTATACCAGATGCACTTTATATGCCAAATAATAGATATTTTTGAAGTAAACTGCTCAAATAATTATAAAAAGAAACCATACCAAATGTGTATAACTGATACAATAAAATAAACACTAACTACTCAATTTCCTGCATTACATGTTATTAAATTGAGATTGCTAAGAGACAAAAAGAAATATAATGCATTTTAAAATGTGTATTAAAAATTAATATTTTTCATTTTTGTGTTAATATAACATCATACCCCAATTGATCAACATAAGTGAAATATGACTGGAGATGTGGAAGAAAGAAAATTTTCATAATGTTTTGAAAGCAGCATGAATAAGGTAAAGCTTCACAATTTCTAAGGGGTAACATAACAAACAGCATTACATATTAATGGGACCACACCATTTTTTTCTTTCTCCACAAATGTATAAGGTAGTGTATCAATAAGGAAAATAAAAGAATATATATTGCACATAATTCAGCTGTTTGATTAGCCTCAGACCACATTCCTATATTTCAGTTTAGTTTTTGTGACTCAGACTAAGAAGGAATTTCTTTTGTTGTCAAGTAATATATTTTTAGGTAAGTTATTAGACAAACATCCTTATGTCTGTATAATAATAGAAGGCATTTTAAAAATAAAATAATGCTTCACAGTATATCAGAAAGACTAACCTGATCCACTTGTGGATCAGGGCTCTTCTATGCAAAAACTAGGCTGGAAAGGGAGAGAATAGAGCAAATTCACTTATGTTCTTGCTACCTTTATCAATATCAACTTTTTCTTGACACAACTTTAAACAGATCTGGTACCACAGCTGTTACAAACCTTCAATAAAATACAAACCTTCAATAAAATACCTTGTAAGAGTTCAACAAATTTCAACTGCAATTATTATTACAGAATTTCTTCACAGGGTTTCAATTTGCAATCTCACAATTTTATTTTTACACCAAATTCTCTCTCTGGCTTAGAAATTCTACAGTGATGAAGAATTTCTTTAAGTTGAGAGTAACAGTATATAGTAGAGTCTGGAATATAGTAGCTATTATATAAATATTTGTTTCATGGTATTTGATCCTGAAGAAATTGCATTGAAAGTTTTTAAATTATTGTATTTATATAATTCAGAACGTTCCCTGGTTAAAATTAGAGGGTAAAAGATGTGTAATTTGGGGATTAGCTTTATATTGGTAGCAGCACTGACTTCCTTAACAAGACCCTAAAGCTCAAGAAATGAAATCAAGAATCAATAAGTGGAACAGCATCAAATTTAAAAGTTTCAGGACAGCAAAAGAAATAATTAAGAGCATGATGAGATACACTACAAAATGAAAGAAAATCTTTGCCAGTTACTCCCCTGCTGTAATTTTATATCCAGAATATATAAATAACTCAGAAAATTTAACATCAAAATGCAAATAAATTAATTGAGATATAGGCAAAAGAGTGAAATAGATATTTCTCAAAAGAAGAAATACAATAGCCAATAAATACATGAAAAAAATGCTCAATATCCCTAGTAAGGAGGAAAATGCAAATCAAAACTACACTAAGATTTAATTTCACTTTATCAGAATGGAAATTATTAAGAATATAAATAATAATAAATGCTGGTGAGGATGTGGAGGAGAAGGTATAGTCAGACATTTTTGGTGGGACTAAAAATTAATTCAATCACTCTGGAAAGCAATATGGAGATTTGTTGAAAAACTAGGAATGGAACCACCATGTGACAAAGCTATTCTATTTCTTGGTATTTAATCACGATAATTAAAATAGCATACAGTGAGATAGCCACATCATTATTTATAGCAGTGCAATTCACAATAACCAAGCAATGGAACCAACCCAGATTTCCTCCCTAGATGAATGGATAAAAAATTATGTTATATATAAATGGGAGCTTCACCTTAAAGAAAAAGGGAATTATGGCATTTACCAGTAAAAAAAAGATGGAAATGGAGAACATCATGCTAAGTGAAGTAAGCCAGACCTTTGAAATCAAGAGGCAAATGTTTTCTCTCCTATGGAGAAGCTAGAACAAAATAAAGAGAAAAAAGAAGGGGAAGGGGCACCATGAAAATGGAAAGAAGATCAGAGGAATAGAGGGGGGTTTGAAGGGGAAATTGAGTGGGATGAGAAATGGGAGAAACAGCAGAATGAAATTGAACAAATTTTGCTGTGGTACATGAATGATTGTACTATGGTAAATTCCACTTTCATGCATTTCTATTAAGTAACAATCTATAAAAGCAATAAATAGATGGAGAGGGAGAAACCAGAGGGATAGAAGAAGAGGAATGGGGGCCAGAAGAAGGAGGGGGGAAGTGGGAGGAGGAAAGAGGGGACTGAAATGGAGCAAATTATATTACATGCATGTGTAACTGTGTCCAAATGAAACCCAGTATTATGTAGAGCTTTAATATGCTAATAAAAAATTAAAATGCAAAAAACCTCCATAAGTTCTCTCTCCCATTTGTGGCTTAAAGAACAATCTGAAAAATGATCATGATATAAAAAATTACATAATGAAAATTTGTCAATTAAAAAAAGTCACATACTTCTTCTGAGATATGATAAAATTAGAGTTTCTCCTCTCTGGATAGTAATAAATTCTGAATTCTTAAAAATCTTAATGAAATGAATAATAAAACATCAGGAGAATGAGATGTCAAGTTTTTACTCTTTCATATTCCCCTTAGTCTTTAGTTTTCTGCCTAAAGAGAGAAACTTTCATCTCCAAACAGGTCATTGTTTCACATCTGGCAATGGTCTTTTCTGCCTTTGCTGTAAAGTGACCTTGAACATTGCAGCTAGGGAATTGGTTGGAGTTCTACAAGAGGTTGACTGCTCACAGGCTTTACTGTCTCATTCAGGTTGGAAATTGAAACCACAAAATGACACTCAGCACTTTGTCCAACCCTCCATTCATGTTATTTAGATGCTTATATATGGTTATTTTTCCCTGATTTATTATCAAAAAGGAAGTTAGATTGTGTACAATGAATCAAAATGCATTTTGCTGTCATATATACCTAATTTAAATAAGTAAATAAGGAAGTTAGTATAATTTTCAAAGAGAAATTTGAAACAAATAGTTTCTGTGACATCATATTAGAGTTACACAAAAATAAACTATTGATTTGTGACCTTCAGGTAGTAACTATTCATATTCTAAGAAAAGGGCAAACTTTCTTTTAGCTGGGCCACAGAGATCTCAGTATCCTTGGCTTAGAACACTGGGGACACTCACATAGTCCTCTCTGATTCTTACTAGAGTACCTGGTGGTATGGAAGGAATCAGGTACCATATATATTAATTTCCCCAGTATTTTCCATAATTGACTTTATCTATATAAAACAGAAAAACAGATAAGAAATTTGAGATACTTGACTCCAGCTGCAAAGATCAAATATTCTCTTATTCCATATTTACTGAGCTGCCACTATTGCCAGGCACTGTGGTAGTTTTGGGGTAAGAATAAACAAGAAAATCATGGTCCTGATGTATGGACTGACAGTACATTTTAGAGATGACAGTAATTCTGTAATACTGTTGGATTTTATAGCATCTTAAGGGAGTAGGACTGTAGTGTGCAGGAATAACCAATTTAGGACATACCCTATTAAAGGCAGGGGCATTGTGTATTCCAAACAAGAGTCAAAAGCAATGGGTCAGATTTGAGAGAAAGCATAAGGCATTTAGAGATCTGAAGAACATTTAGATTCCATTTTACAGTAAGAGATCCTGATTAGATGTAAAATGGAAAGACAAAGAGAATAGAGAAAACCTTGCAATCATTAAGATCTATAACTTTTACCTTTTAAAGCAGAGACACTGAAAGGTTTTATGAAGCACAGGAACATGGTTACATTTGCATTTTAAAAGATCATTCTGATCTCCCTGTGAAGTGTGGATTAAAGGAAAACAAGATAGTGGAATTACTTAGAAAGTTGTTGAGTTAATCCAGGGAATTAAAGGAGTATCCTGTGCTTTCAGAGACTATATAAGAGAGTTGAATTTAGTGACACAAGTTATGATGGAAAGAGCTGGTGCAAATGAATTTGATAGGATATGGCCCTTAATAGTAAAAGCAACTTTTAAAGGGGGAAATTGTATTTATTTTTGTAATCATGATCATAGTGTTTGCAACAATTGGACTTATTAAAAAAAAACAGTTTTGGCGAGTTTGAACATCTGCACTGATAGTGTAGCTGTTTGATTTAAGTCATGATATAGATAATCATGGAAGCTACCATGGCAAAGCGTGACTGTGTCTAGGAAATTTAAGTTCAAACAACACTTGGAAAGAACACTAAAATTCAATAATTTGCACATGTTTAGGAAGCGAACCACCTAGAAGTACACTGAAAATGAATAAATCAAAAAAGTGAATTGACAACCAAATTACAGGATCAGTTATTACAATGAAAAAAGAAATATTTGAAGAAGAAATAATCAAGTGTCTTTGGTGGTACAGAGATGAAGAGTATATATACTGAATTTGACAGTCAAGAGGCAACGGATAAGAACAATTTGAGTGCTGTAAATCAGCTTTTCATAGTATAAGGAGTGCATGACAGAAGAAGATGTACAGAATATAAACATAGGCTATTTTTGCATGATGACTATGAGGAGTCAATGCAGTTGTTGAAAATGGTAGGATTTTTATCCTTTCAAAGCTCATATATGGAAATCCGAATCCCTGGTGTTATGGTATTAAGAGAAAGAGGCTTTGAGAAGTACTTTAGGTCATGATCCCTCATGAATAGGGTCAGTGCCTTTTTAAAGGGCCCCGCAACTCTTTATAGTGGTCTCCAGCTTTCTTTCTGTCCTGTGTAGACACAAAGAGAAGACAGCAGTCTCAAACCTGAAGAAGGCTCTTACCAGAATTTATCTGTGCCTGGCACTCTGATCTCAAGTTTCCCACCCCTAGAAACATGATTAAGAAGTTTCTATTATTTATAAACCCCTGGTCTATGGTAATTTTCTATAACATCCAAACTAAGTCACATAACAAGTATGTTTTTTCTCCCTGTCTCCATTCTGTGCCTATATTATACATGTGCATACTCACATTCCTAATTGAGTTCAAAATATATCTTTATATTTATTGCTGCATTTTATTCACAATTATTATGGTGCACTTCAAATACTTGAGACTCCATATTGTTAATGTATAAATAAAAAAAAAAAACAGCTTTCAGTTTTCTAAAAGAAAACATTAAGTAGAAAGTTATTTATTTTTAATTATACTATTAATATTTGACTGTAAAATGCAAGATCATATTAAAGAAATACAATTTCAACAAAAAATCTGAAAAATATAAAAACTATCATAATTATGTTTCCAAATTATTAAGAAAATTGAGACAAAGATACACTATAGTATGCAACTAGCCACATAAATCATAATGGATATTTTAAAAATAATGTTTTACATTTTATCCTGAAAGTAAAACAAAGTGACGTAAGATGTGTTACCATTGCCATTGCTATTCCTGGTTTATAAACTGTTTCCTTTGAGAAGGGCTCTCTCAGCAGTTGGTAATGTGCTCCGCTTGAAGGATGCTCTAGATAGGTTGCCTTGGGAAGTACTTAGTTTTATTGAATAATATGTCAGTGCCAGATATCTCTTATAAGAAACTTGATTTCTCTGGGTATTGTGTTCATTTGTGTGGCTTTTAGATAAATCAATTTGGAAAATGGTCGGGAGGCATTACAGTTCTTTATCAATGCTTTTGTTAAAAGTAATATGGGTACTGTCATAATTTCAGAGAGGAACAAAGATTACTGAAAAGACACTCTAAAGCCCTTATAAAATAGAGGAGAAACACTGAAAACCAATAAAATATTCAGCAAAATATGAAACAATAAACTAATTTGTAAAACACATTAACATACTAAAAGAGGAATAATTAGAGTTAAAATGAAGGTTTTGAGTAAGTGTCCAGAACATATACTTACCTCTCATTCATACTCAACTACATCTTCCCCAGTAAATGCAGAAATGAAAACATCATGTGTGCCTGGGAACAGGGGGAGAGGATGGGATATTTCCTGAACACTTAACAGAGCACTTTGAATCTTTCTGAAATGAAGCTATAGACATCAAATATCTAACAAAGTCAGACCACTGCCCAATTAAATCAAACATATAAAGAAAGATAAAACCAATAATAAGCTATTAATTATGCACCAGATATTGATACTATCCATATATAAATGCTTGACTTAAAGCTTTGATAAAGGTATTCATTGAAATAGAAAACAGAAAAAAATTGTAATACTATAAAAAAGAATAATCTAGAAAAAATTTTCTACTGATTATAGGCATTTCTAAAATTAAACAAATAAACCTTGCAGCCGCTCAAACCACCACCCTAATTATATATAAAAAAGAAAAAGTCAAACGTTGCTGAATGAATTTCCAAAATCAGATATGAAGACTCATATTTGCACTAAAGGAAATGCTTCTATCAAGGATTATTTATTCAAATAAGTAATTACTGATAGGTAAAGTCTCTATGTGCAACCAGAAATATGGAAAATTGTGCTCTACATGTGTAATATGAATTGTAATGCATTCTGTTGTCATATATAACAAATTAAAATTAAAAAAAAAGAGGCCAAAAAAAAAGATAATTCAAAAAATTTTGTCAGGCTTTTCTACAACATAGAAAAGTTTCATTTGAAAACATATTCCTGGAAATGATTTGAATGGATTGAAAAGTGGACTCTTTGATCCCTCCTTCTGAGAAAAGTCTTTTTATTCTATAATTATGAAATCTTAGTATTAGTTCAATCACACATCTAACATTATCTTTCGTGTCTTTCATTTTAAAAGGCAAATTTCTGAAGGGCTTATACTACTTTACTTATCTACACATTCCAGATGTGCATAATAATTAGAACTTAGTCAAATAGTAAATGTTAGTTTCAAAAATAAATATTTAATTAATAGTGAGGCAGTGGATTCAGTGGAACCCCGCCGGCCAAGCCCGCACTGACCCCCGGGCTGAGTACGGGATTTCAGACGGGAAATGAAGCGATACAGTCCTAAACCCCACTACGGAAACTCCACCAAGGCAATCAGCGGCCACCATCTTGGAGAGCTGAAGTATCCACCGCCACTCTCCGACAGACTACAACAATAAAACAGGTCTGTGTCACTCAGCCCATCCCCCATACATCGGGGAATTCACATAAAATCTCTCCTAGGCTTTCCGGGGCAGGGAGTATCAGAGTGAGCCTGCATAAAGACTAGGGGAAAACTAGAGACACCTGACCTTCAACTCCCCCTCCCATCAGCAGCCAAAACAAAACCTGTCTAGCCAGCGCTGGGGGAGGGGCAAGCAGAAAAAAACAAAACGATAGAGTGCTGGGGATCCCAATAGGCAATTGTGCGACCCCAGAGACCTGGGCTGAATGATTCCCGTGGCCACAGAAGGTGGGGCACCACAGAGAAGCGATTAATTAGCAAGCAGGGAGAAAAGTGGCTGCCATTGGGTGGAACCCCGCCGGCCGAGCCTGCACTGACCCCCGGGCTGAGTACGGGATTTCAGAGGGGGAAGGAAGCAGTACAGTTCTATCCCCCACAATGGAAACAAAACAATAGAGTGCCGGGGTTCCCAATAGACACCCTCCACACCCAACAAACAGCAGGTCCAGAGTACAGTTTGAACTGCCGAGAGCCATCACTCAGGGGAAATCTGGTCTAGCAGGAGAAACCGAGACTAGCAGGAGAAACCAGGGGACTAGAGGCCAGGCCCGCGCGACTGGGCGGCTGGAAACCGCAGGCCTGCCGGCGACAGTTCACCCACTGCCTGCGTAACTGGGCAGTAGGAGAACGCCCGTCCGCCGGCGACCGATCACCCGCCTGCTGCCTGAGATACTGGGCGGCTGGAGACTGCCCACCTGCCTCGATCGGGAGCTGAAACCAAACAGAGTCAGTCCAGTCACACAGCCTCATTAGGACAGCCCAGCAAGGAGCCTGGGGCTCGTCATAGCAGAGCAGTGACATCACTGGAGCTCGGCCGTTGGAATTCCTTCCCAGCAGAATCCACGTTAGCAGGCACAGTTTAACAACACAAAGAAGAAACAACAGAGTAATACAGAACCAAAACAAATCTATAGAAGAGAGCAGAAACACGACAATCAAATAGAGCTGGAAAGGAACATGGACAACATGAGAAAACAAGGGAAAAAAGGAGTACAAACAATGCAGGACAACTTAATTCTACAGGAGGACATAGAAACATCAGAAGCAGGGATAGGGAAAGAACTCAAGGCATACCTAACTCGAATGGAAAGGAATATTAGAGAAGACATGAGACAGCAAGTCCAAGCAATAAAAGTATATTTTGAAAATGAATTAAACAAATTCAAATGGCAAAGAACGAGCTCTACCAGGAGATAGAGATCTTTAAAAAAAATCAAACAATAATCCTAGAATTGCAGGAAAATATAAACCAAATTAAAAACTCAAAGGAGAATATTACAAATAGACTTGATCAAGTAGAAGTCATAACATCAGATAATGAAGACAAGGTTTATCAACTTGAAAAGAATATAGTCAACACAGAAAAGATGCTTAAATCCCATGAGCAATCTATTCAAGAGATATAGGATGTTATAAAAAAACCAAATTTGAGGGTCATCGGGATAGAAGAAGGCACAGAGACTCAAACCAAAGGAATGGACAGCATATTTAATGAAATAATTCTAGAAAACTTCCCAGAGATGAAAGATGAAATGGATTGCCAAATCCTGGAAGCCTACAGGACCCCAAACATTCAAAATCATAATAGACCAACTCCAAGACATATAATTATGAAGATAGCCAACGTACAGAACAAGGAGAGAATATTAAAAGCTACGAGAGAAAGGAGGCAGATTACACTCAGGGGTAAACCAATTAGGTTAATGACTGATTTTTCATCACAGACTTTGAAAGCGAGAAGATCCTGGAACAATGTATTTCAAACGCGGAAAAATAATAGATTCCAACCAAGAATACTATATCCAGCAAAATTAAGCTTCATATTTGACAATGAAATTAAAATCTTTCACGATAAACAAAAGCTAAAAGAATTCGCAGCAAGAAAACCAGCACTGCAGAGCATTTTGAGCAAAATATTACAAGAAGAGGAATTGAAAAATAGTGCCCAAAACTAACAGCAGGAGGTATCTCAGTAAAGGGGGAGGAAAATAACCAAAAAGTAAAACCAGCCAAACTAAAATAAATAAATAAATAAGCATGACTGGAATTACAAATCATATCTCAATTGTAACCTTAAATGTTAATGGCCTAAACTCACCAATCAAGAGACATAGGCTAGTAACCTGGATCAAAAAAACAAATCCAACAATATGCTGCCTTCAAGAGACTCATATGATAGGAAAAGACATACACAGGCTGAAGGTAAAATGTTGAGAAAAATCATACCACTCACATGGCCCTTGGAAGCAAGCAGGAGTGGCCATACTCATATTGAATAAAATAAACTTTAAACCTAAGTTAATCAAGAAGGATAAAGAAGGACACTATATACTGTTAAAAGGAACCATCCACCAACAAGACATAACAATCATCAATTTGTATGCACCAAACAATGGAGCTGCAACGTTCATAAAACAAACTCTCCTCAAGTTCAAGAGTCAAATAGAACACAACACAGTAATTATGGGTGACTTCAACACACCGCTCTCGCCATTAGACAGATCCTCTAGACAAAAACTGAATAAAGAAACTATAGAACTCAACAGCACAATCAAGAACCTAGACTTAACCAACATATATAGAATATATCAACCATCATCAAGTGGATACACGTTCTTCTCAGCAGCACATGGATCCTACTCAAAGATAGACCATATATTATGCCATAAGGCAACTCTTAGTAAGTATAAAGGCGTGGAGATAATACCATGCACCATATCTGATCACAATGGAATGAAATTGGAAATAAATGATAAAAGAAGGAAGGAAAAATCCTACATCACATGGAAAATGAACAATATGTTACTGAATGATCAATGGGTTACAGAATACATAAAGGAGGTGATGAAAAAATTCTTAGAGACAAATGATAATACAGACACAACATACCGGAATCTATGGGACACAATGAAAGCAGTTTTAAGAGGGAAATTCATTTCTTGGAGTTCTTTCCTCAAAAAAAGAAAAAACCAACAAATAAATGAACTCACACTACACCTCAAAAACCTAGAAAAGGAAGAGCAAAACAACAGCAAATGTAGTAGAAGACAAGAAATAATTAAAATTAGAGCAGAAATCAACGAAATTGAAACAAAAAAAAAAAAACATTGAAAAAATTGATAAAACTAAAAGTTGGTTCTTTGAAAATATAAATAAGATAGACAGGCCCTTAGCCATGCTAACGAAGAGAAGAAAAGAGAGAACTCAAATTACCAACATATGGGATGAAAAAGGCAATATCACAACAGACACTACAGAAATACAGAAGATAACTAGAAAGTATTTTGAAACCCTATATTCCAATAAAATAGAAGATAGTAAAGATATCAATAAATTTCTTAAGGCATATGATCTGCCCAGATTGAGACAGGAAGACACACACAATTTAAACAGACCAATAACAAAGGAAGAAATAGAAGAAGCCATCAAAAGACTATCAACCAAGAAAAGCCCTGGACCGGATGGGTGTACAGCGGAGTTCTACAAAACCTTCAAAGAAGAATTAATACCAATACTTTTCAAGCTATTTCAAGAAATAGAAAAAGAAGGAGCTCTTCCAAATTCATTCTAAGAGGCCAACATCACTTTGATCCCAATACCAGACAAAGATACTTCAAAGAAAGAAAACTACAGACCAATATCTCTAATGCACTTGGATGCAAAAATTCTCAATAAAATTCTGGCGAATCGAATACAAAAACATATCAAAAAACTTGTGCACCATGATCAAGTAGGATTCATCCCTGGGATGCAAGGCTGGTTCAATATACGGAAATCAATAAATGCTATATACCACATCAATAGACTTAAAGATAAGAACCATATGATCATCTTGATAGATGCAGAAAAAGCATTCCTCAAAGTACAGCATCCCTTTATGTTCAAAACACTAGAAAAACTAGGGATAACAGGAACTTACCTCAACATTGTAAAAGCTATATATGCTAAACCTCAGGCTAGCATCATCCTAAACGAAGAAAAACTGAAGGCATTCCCTCTAAAATCTGGAACAAGACAGGGATGCCCTCTATCACCACTTCTATTCAATTTAGTTCTCGAAGTACTAGCCAGAGCAATTAGACAGACAAAAGAAATTAAAGGCATAAAAATAGGAAAAGAAGAAATTAAATTATCGCTATTTGCAGATGACATGATAATATACATAACAGACCCAAAAGGGTCTACAAAGAAACTGTTAGAGTTAATAAATTAATTCAGCAAAGTGGCAGGTTATAAAATCAACATGCATAAGTCAAAGGCATTCCTGTATATCAGCAACAAAACCTCTGAAATGGAAATAAGGAAAACCACTCCATTCACAATATCCTCAAAGAAAATAAGATACTTGGGTATCGACCTAACAAAAGAGGTGAAAGATTTATACAATGAAAACTACAGAACCCTAAAGAGAGAGATAGAAAAAGATCTCAGAAGATGGAAAAATGTACCCTGTTCATGGATAGGCAGAACTAACATCATCAAAATGGCGATATTACCCAAAGTTCTCTACAGGTTTAATGCGATGCCAATCAAAATCCCAATGGCATTTCTTGTAGAAATAGCTAAAGCAATCATGAAATTCATATGGAAAAACAAAAGACCCAGAATAGCAATGGAATTCTAAGAAGGAAATGTGAATCTGGAGGTATAGAGATACCAGATTTCAAACTATATTAAAGAGCAATAGTAATAAAAACAGCATGGTACTGGTACCAGAACAGGCAGGTGGACCAATGGTACAGAATAGAGGACACAGAGACTAATCCACAAAGCTACAACTATCTTATATTTGATAAAGGAGCTAAAAACATGCAATGGAGAAAGGATAGCATCTTCAACAAATGGTGTTGGGAAAACTGGAAATCCATATGCAACAAAATGAAACTGAATCCCCTCCTCTCGCCATGCACAAAAGTCAACTCAAAGTGGATCAAGGAGCTAGATATCAAATCACAGACTCTCCGTCTGATAGAAGAAAAAGTTGGCTCCGATCTACAGATCGTGGGGTTGGGCTAAAAATTCCTTAATAGGACACCCATAGCACAAGAGTTAATAACAAAAATCAACAAATGGGACTTACTTATAGTAAAAAGTTTTTTCTCAGCAAGAGAAACAATAAGAGAGGTAAATAGGGAGCCTACATCCTGGGAATAAATTTTTACTCCTTACTCTTCAGATAGAGCCCTAATATCCAGAGTATACAAAGAACTCAAAAAATTAGACAATAAGATAACAAATAACCCAATCAACAAATGGGCCAAGGACCTGAACAGACACTTCTCAGAGGAGGATATACAATCAATCAACAAGTACATGAAAAAATGCTCACCATCTGTAGCAGTCAGAGAAATGCAAATCAAAACCACCCTAAGATACCATCTCACTCCAGTAAGATTGGCAACAATTATGAAGTCAAACAACAATAAGTGTTGGCGGGGATGTGGGGAAAAGGGTACACTTGTACACTGCTGGTGGGACTGCAAAATGGTGAGGCCAATTTGGAAAGCAGTATGGAGATTCCTGGGAAAGCTGGGAATGGATCCACCATTTGACCCAGCTATCGCCCTTCTCGAACTATTCCCTGAGGACCTTAAAAGAGCGCACTATAGGGATACGGCCATATCAATGATTATAGCGGCACAATTCACAATAGCTAGACTGTGGAAGCAACCTAGATGCCCTTCAATAGATGAATGGATAAAAAAAAATGTGGCATCTATACACAATGGAGTATTATGCAGCACTAAGAAATGACAAAATCATAGAATTTGCTGGGAAATGGATGGCATTAGAGCAGATTATGCTAAGTGAAGCTAGCCAAGCCCTAAAAAACAAATGTGAAATGTCTTCTTTGATATAAAGAGAGCAACTAAGAACAGAACAGGAAGGAAGAGCATGAGGAAAAGACTAACAGTAAACAAAGACGAATGGGGGGGAGAGAAAAGCAGAGAGAAGGGAAAGCATATGGAAATTGTAGGAGACCTTCAATGATACACAAAATTATAAGAGGTTATGAGGGTCAAGGGGGAGGGGGAAAAAGGGGAGAGAATTGAACAACAGCAGAGGAGGTAGAGAGGGAAGATGGGAGGGGAGGGGAGGGGGGATAGTAGGGGATAGAAAGGTAGCAGAATACAACAGTCACTAATATGCCATTATGCAATAATGTGAGTATGTAACAGATGTGATTCTGCAATCTGTATTTGGGGTGAAAATGGGAGTTCAAAACCCAATTGAGTCTAATGTATGAAAGATGATATATCATGAGCTCTGTAATGTTTTGAATAATCAATAAAAAAATAGTGAGGCAGTGGAAGAAATGAATGGATTCATGGATGGCAAAGAGAGAACTCACAAAAGTGAAGGTAATTATTGACATAAAAGTCTAAAATATACTCATTTTAGAAAAGATATATTAAATACGGGGAAATCTTCTTTTCATTTTTTGAGATAGATGAGGCAAAAAAGAAAACCACGTGAAACTCTCAGTTATACTAAGGAGCAGCTGACACAGATGTTTTTTTTTAATCAATTTATTAGAATATCAATTCAAGAAATATAGTAATTTGATAAAGAAAATTTACTGGATAAGTAGAGATTGTTTTTAGTCAAGCTATCATATTGAGAATAGTCATTTGTCAGAAACATCTCAAAGACAGAGAAGATGCCTTGTGTTTTAAGAGGCAGGCAAACTAGTTTCAATCAACTGATGTACAAAGTAACTACTATGATGCTATGGTTCTCAGATGTATATTCAATTACCAGTGTAGATGTTCCAGCGTAGGTATTTTTAAAATGTGATTAACATTTTAATTGGTAGACTTTGGGTAAAACATACTACCCTTCAGAATGTAAATAAGCTTCCTCCAATTAGTTAGGGCTCTTTGGAAAAAAAAATGAGGTCAACTTTTCTCCCCTTGTCCGTGGGAGAAATGTTCCAAGACCTCAGTGGATGCTTGAAATCCTGGATGATACCAAACTCTATACATGTGCTATTTTTTCCTATATATCAGTTTGCGGATTTCAGATTTACTGATCAGATGCCAGATACAGACATGGGTGTAATTATATCTTAGTATTCTGTAAAATTAATATTTTAAGTAACCTTCATGTATGTATATATATATATATATATCCAACTTTTTTACAGCTTCCATATGCATAACCTGGAGAATATTTATAAAGAGGAGCCAAACACCAATTTAAATTCCCATCTCAAATAAATGGTACAAAGATTGAAACATTTTTAGTTGATCAACTCTATTTTCTTTAATAAACATTTTGGATAGAAATAACAGAATTTCGACATTCAAGACTATATTTTTGTTAGTGAAGATGTATGCCCTAAAAGAGAGAAAGATCTGCTCTCTTTGATCCTCCTGCACAAAATAAACCATCAATATAACTTTCCTGGAGATAGTCAAATGAAAAAAGTATAGGGGCTTCTATCATGTGGATGGTTAAAATCGATTGAAGTTTTTGGTGACTGGTAGCATCATCAATTTTGTGATGGTTCTCAAGTTTAATTACAAAAGCTCCCCTAGTGACACCATTTCTAAGAAGGAGTAATAAGAAATCAGGTGCAAGTTAATTGAATTTAAACTTTAAACAAAGTGGAGAACCTTAGAGATCAACAGTACAAAGCTGATTATGTCAAATAATAAACCACAGAGTTGAATAGATGGATGCTTTTCCTTATCCTTTGGTGTGTTTCTCAGACAGCAAGTTTTTATGCTAGAGAAGGTGATAATTGCATCTAATAGTCATTAAGGACTAGTTTCTGCACTAATATTTATGAAAGAAAAGATCAGGTTTTGAAGAATTAGAAAATCTTCAGTTCAAAACAAATGCAATGCATTTACTTGAGTAAATTCCAAAGATCTTTTTATAGACCATTCTACAATCATAGAATCAAAGAATTGTTTTCCAGGGAAACTATTAGAGATTAGGAAGGTATTCAAGGGATAGGGAAAGGGAAAGGGAAAGGGAAACAGAAGGTGGATATGATTAAAATATGGCATTTACATGAATGAATAGGCTACAATGAATCCCATGATTCCACAAAATTAAAGTTCCTATTTAAAAAGAATTGTTCTCTGGGAATAGAGCATGTAATGTATAGAATATGCAGAACTACCTCTATTTATTTCATACCTTTCCTGACAAAAACACCCATATTTGTACTTGACAGAAAGAATTGCATATTACCTGAACTTCTGGACCTTGACCTTGAGGAATGATAGTTAGGGGCTTTGGGTCATCTACCTTGGGATAGGAGATACGATTTTATGTGTAGAAAACAGGGTCAACATATTCCTTAGGGAATTAATCATAAGTCTACAATATTTAGGGATCTACAAAAGCTGTTTTTCTCTTATCCAAAAAGAAAATCATTTTTTTTAATTCAGAGAAACTATTTTAATGTATAGTATTAATATATTTTCCTTTTATATCAATGCAGTTATAAAATAAGATTTTTAGCAATTTTGTAAAGAAATTGTTTCACAAAACCAAAAGTTTCCAAGTTTTAGTGAAAACTTTAGTTTTCATGAAAGTCACAGAATTTAAAATGGGTCTTTGGTAGGAAAAAGATTGTAAGGCACATTTGGTGATGACATGGCACACTTGACAGAGACTATGCTATGTTTTCATTAAACCCATATTTATTTTATTTTTGTTTAAGGAGCTATAATGTACCTTGATTTGCATCTAGGTGCTGCTGTCTGGTTATTCCTTCTTATGGAAAGTGAAGGGATAAAATTTTCACTTTCAAGTATTGCTGTTTGTAGTACATCTATCCTCTCCATTCCTTCCCTTCTCCCTGTCTCATTTGCCAGTTCACTAGGATGATGCGGATGCCTTTGGAACTTCCTATGAAATGAACTTGGACCTCTGAATAAATGAATGCATCAAAGATCACCTATGAGCTATAAGGTGTCTTGATTTGAACAAGCAGTAATATTGTACTGTGCTAAGCTGGAAATATTTTGAAGCCATGTTATAGTAGGTAGTATTATAAACCTAATTTGATTAAAACAGAATATTTTTCCAGCTACTATTCTCATTTAATACATGATATCTTTATTAATAATATACTTTACGAGACAAATGTATTTAATTTTTAAATAAAATTAATCAAATAATCAAATATTTCTATATTACAAAGGTAGAAAAACTGTAATTTTTAATTGCAAACACAGGATTATATCTAGTTTAATTTTTTAGATCAAAGCTGATTAGATTATCTCAAACACATACATAAAGAAATTCCCTTTATGGCATATATTTACACCTGATGTAACTTTTTATTCCAATCACACACACACACACACACACACACACACACACACACACACACACACATTCTTCATTGTGAGCTTATTTTCTATACATGTAAATTAGTTTTTCTATATTGTGATTTTTGGAACATTACTTTCTTTCATTTATAAAATTAAAATAGTATTATTTACAATAACTTTCCTTATTGTAATAGGTCTTGGTTTAGATATTATAGATAAAAAAATATTTTATAAATTGTAGATCACTGAATTAAGTAATTTATTATGGTCATGTTAAAACAAAGATAGGAAGCCCTTGGATATTATTAAAAGGAAACCCAATATATATAAAATAATCAATGTAAAACATATTTTGAAGTCTTCAAAGGAGTAAGAAAAACATGAAGTAAAAAAGAATCACAGATTCATTGATTCAAGCTTTTTCTTCATTTATAGATTTGTATTATAAAAATTGGAAACAAAAACAAAGTTTTTTTCACAGCATTGAAAAAGCAGGTCTATTATGGAAAGCATAGGTCTAGAAGTGAGCAAGTCACATTCTATTGCCCTAGATAAGTAAGGTGGGAAGTGCTTTATTTTCTTTTAAACCTAATAAGGTAGACAAAGTTACACTCAAAATGAGAAAAAAAATATCATTTTATTTTTCTCTTATTCTCCACTTTACAAACAATAACTGAGATTCAGAGAGATTCATTACTTTTTTCCTAGAATTTCTTTGGTGATATTTTTGGACACTAATGATCCTGAGAGGCAATATCAAGAACAAACTCTTCTATCTGTGCTGATCTACTAAACCATTTGTTGATTCTTGATTTTAACTCTTGTGCTATAGGTGTCCTATTAAGGAATTTGGAGCCTGACCCCATGAGATGGAGATTAGAGCCAACTTTTTCTTCTATTAGATGCAGAGTCTCTGGTTTGATTCCTGGCTCCTTGATCCATTTTGAGTTAACTTTTGTGCATGGTGAGAGAAAGGGATTCAATTTTATTTTGTTGCATATGGATTTCCAGTTCTCCCAGCACCATTTGTTGAAGATGCTATCCTTTCTCCATTGCATGCTTTTGTCACCTTTGTCTAATATAAGGTAGTTGTAATTTTGTGGATTTGTCTCTGTGTCCTCTATTCTGTACCATTGGTCCACCCACCTGTTTTGGTACCAGTACTATGCTGTTTTTGTTATATTGCTCTGTAGTATAGTTTAAAATCTGGTATTGCTATACCACTTGTTTCACTCTTCCTGCTTAGAATTGTTTTAGCTATTCTGGGTCTTTTATTTTTCCAGATGAATTTCATGATTGCTTTTTCTATTGATATGAAATATTTATAATAAATATAATTTTTTATGACTGCAGATTGGAAATTGGAACAAAAAACACGTGCCCATAATCATAATTTGAAAATAAAATTCCTATTCTAAAGGATAAGTTAATAAAATCAATGTTTAAAAATCCTAGAAATTACCTTAATTGATTAACATTCATGTCAAATAAATATATTTAATAAATTAGAAAAGGTACACTTAAACATTTCTTGAAACAGAATAGTCTTATCTAATTGGTTTAGGCAAAAGAAACTTTTAAGTAATTAATTACATGAATAAATAATGGAAATAACACCATTATGATAACAGTTTTAAATAACAGGCTCATATATGAGTGAATATTAATTTTATTTTCAGTAATATTTAAAAATAAGGCACCAGTATAAAGAAGCATTGCAGTTATCTCCTTAGTAAGTGTATTTACAAAAAAATCAGCAGGCTTTGCCATTACCTGAATAAAATGTCAATCAAGATCATCCATTTCTTTTTATTCTAATTTACTTAAATGAACAGCATGTTTGGTTGTGTAACTTTCTCTTACATCCTTAGTTTTAACTAATCTGTTAATAAAATTCAAATGATGATTTATTGACCCTTGAGTGGACATGTGTTTCAAAGCTGCCTAATCCTTCTATTGGAAGAATAATGGATGAAAATTTCAGAGTCTTCCTGTTGGGTGTGAATAGAACACACACAGGCATTACAATTGTAGATAGGGACTCAAGCATAGGAAGGAAGGGAGGGAGGAAGGAGTTATCCAAGGCAGGAGAGTAGAGACTTCAGAAAATCTGCATTCTTGATGTTATAATTAACTTCTGGATTTTACTATGCCTGTAAGCCATTTTTCCTTTGGACTTCAAACGAGTAAACTACCATACTCTTTCTATTTAATCCAACTTGAACTGGTGTTTTGTGTTTTGAGTAGATGATTGCTTCCTACTTAAAGCTGACTGTGGGAAACGCTTTGGGTTTTGTACCCCTCTGTTCACAAACATTCAGGGCATCAAAGTGTTAGCTAAAAGTTCCCTCTGTGTTTATCACATAGTTAAGTATGGACATGTATCTAAGTCCTTGCCAATGTAGTATTAGGATAAATAAGTTTTTGGAGAAGACAGAAGGAATGCTTTAATGATAGGGGTTCTTACTCTTTTTTACCCATTATACTATTTGGAATGTAGATACAATAGCTAAAGCCTAGAAGATACATGTTTCACTTTAGTGATAATGTGGAAACGTTGGAAGTACTTGTGTTGTTTCTATTCTGAAGTGACTAGTTCTTTACTATTTTTTATTAGAGGAAGATGGAAGATTCTTTCTTGTTCACTCTTTGATTTTTTTTTATTTATGAAAGCCAAAACCAATCCTAACTTTCACTGTGATCTCAACCCCACAAAATACCCTTCTGATAACTTCTTGTTTCTTAATTACTATATTAGGGCAAAGATATCCTACACATATTAATATATTAGCAACATGATTGATTTATTAGTGTCCTATACATTTGATTAAAATGAGACTATGCAAACTTGGGTAACATCCATGTTCAGTAACTAATCTCCATAATGTTTTAGCTGTGTGACTTTGGGACAATGTTTAATTTCATGGGGACTTGTTTATTCACCTGTAAAACAACACATATAAGGAACTCCTGCTCAGCACAAAGAAGCCCATCAATACATATTAGTTGTTGCTGTTTCCAAGCTTGGGAAATTGAATCATGCTGACTCTAATGCATTCTTTCTCTTTTTAGGCAGGCACTTGAAATCCCACCAGAACTCACACAATTCTTAGTCACATTGATTCCAAGAAAAAAAAATTCTTTTTCAATTATCTATTCTATGTGAACACGTTTCAAATATATAACCAAAGTCCTTACATAATGGTCCCCAAATTATGTTGTGCAGGATTGACCACATCTTATCCAGAGTACAGAGAATTATGACAAAAGTGCATGTTTGCCAACAATAGGAACAAAAATTGGGGAAGGTGGGAAATGGTGTTTGGCAGAATTCTGTTAATTTTCTAGGGCTGCTGTAATGAAGTACCACAACCTGGGTGATTTAAACAACAGAAATTTGCTTTCTCCCAATTCTGTAAGCTAGAAGTCTGAAATCAAGGTATTGGCAGGTTTGGTTCTTTCTGAGGGCTGTGAGAGAAGAGTCTGTCCAGGAAGTTTTCAATGTGTTTATGTCTCTTGTCAGCTTTCCTTAAGTTAATAGAGAGATAATCCTGTGGGAGCCTGACCTAATTAGATGAACCCTTTACAAGAGGGTCTAGACATCAGACACAAAGGATGTTCTCTTAGAGACATCTTATTTTACCTTGAAAAGCAAACTGCCATGCTATGAGACAGGGTCAAATGTCAAGTAATGTTGGGCAGCCACGAGGAGCTTTGTGTATCAGACCTACAGAGAGCTAGAAACTGAATTCTGGAAACAACCAGTCAAGTTAAAAGGAGACCCTTAGCCTAAGATGGGATACTAACCTCAGCTGCCACCTTGATTCTACTCTGATTGCTGCTTCTGGAGAGCATGTAATCACCCTTTACCTAAGTTGCACACATGCAGAAACTGTGAGATAATAAATTTTTATTGTTTAGGCTACTGAATTTTGGTAATTTGTTAATACACTATAACAAACTCTAATACAAAAGAAAATATTTAACAAGTACATGATGTTTGCTAGGCTTTTGTCTTTGGAAATAGATTTTATATCATATATGTTTAAACTTTAATGTTGCAAATACCACATTTACAGTTTATTTCAATAAACCTTTATTTAAGAGACGCTTACATATTACATGTGGGATTTAATATATGGAAAAGAGGACTATTTGGAATTTGGGTAAAAACTGGATTTCTGCCTCATAAAATTGTATATCACAATGATATAATATAACACATTATAGACTGTAGATGATGCATAGAAGCAGGGTGTAGATTGATACATATCAACATGTATATAGTACTGATCATTAAAAATGGTATAAATAGTTGGAGTGGGAAGAGGAAAGACAATTAACTTTCTTGCTTATGGAAGCTTCATTATTACTTTAACTAGTTTAGCAATCTGTTACTAGATCTGAGTTTAGCAAAATTACTATAAAATGAAGGGAAAACAAAGTTGTAATCTTATCAAGAATAATCTGTACAGTGCCCTGGAAATTAAAATACACTTTTCTGTATTACAGTTGCTAGGTGATATGAAATATCATTTTGTCTATTGTTGGATGACTGAGGAAAATGCATAGGGTTCCAAGGAGTCTGGGAGGTCTGGGTTCAAAACCCAGTTGGGTATGCTTTATAATCTTTCAATCTTTTTTCATTGGATATATCATTTCAATACTCTTAACCTATTAACTTAATTTTTCTTCATACATAGTATTTGATAAGCCCTGCTTTCATAAATAAAGTAAAATTTGAAGTTAAGAAAATTTCTTTATTTCTTAAGTGGATGTTCCTGCTGTTCCACTTTTAATCTTTCTCAGGATGGCTATGCTTCTGGTTGGCCATTTTCTGTTTCAAACCCATTCATAAGACTCCTGTATATTCCCATTTGAACCAGAGAGATCACAAATGTCTTAGAATAATGTCTCCCTCCCTAGCTTCAGCCATGCATCACTTCCTTCTTTCTCCTTGACCTAAATGGGAGAGGACCCAACCATGTATGAAGAAGTTTAGAAGACTTTGAAGTGATTGTTAATGCTTAGAAGTGGGATGGAAATCAAACTGTGAAACAGAATAAATAGTATTCCTATATTAAGTGTTTTCCCTCACCTAAAAATCCCTGCCTTCAATAATTTCAAATATTGATTCTTCTTAATATTGACCTTCCTCCCATAACTGGTCATATATTTAACCCCTGGTTTTAGAAAAGTGTTGTATCTGTTGAGACTTCACTTCCATATAGCATGAGCAGACCGAGTCCAGTACATTCCTATTGAAATTCTACACTGATGTTCCATAGGATTTCAATTTGGCTTATATTTATCTTATTATAAATAGACTCCACTCAACTAACTTCACCATAGTTTTTAAAGAAGTTGAAACAGTAACCAATGCATGCTTTTTAAAAGTCAGCTTTTAAAATTCTTAATATCCATTCTATTTCCTACTTTTCCTCTCAAACTAAAATGATACATAGTATTTTGATGTCTTAGATTCATAAAATAAAAGTTGAAGTTGAGAACATCTCCTTATTCCCTAAACAGATGTTTCTGTCAGCTACCCTTTAATCTTTCTCAGGATAGCTGTTTCCACTTGCCAATTTTTCATTTCACACCACCAAAACGTAACACTCTAAAGAATCCATGTATTTCAAAGTTGAAACAGTTGAAAATTATTTATATTATAATTAATCTAAATAATTTATATTAACTGAATGCCATCTCTGGCCCATTTGAAGTTACCAGTTCTTAATGTTAATCTACTTGTAGCTGTTCTTCATTCCCACAGTAACAATGTTGGATTGCTTTATTCTCTTGATTTCAGCAATGTGTCATTGGGAAATATACAAAATATATTCTTGCAAATAAAAATATGAAATCTCAATTAGGTACAACATATGATTTTATAAATCACATGATTTAAATCTTGAAGTAGAAATCATTGACTTTCAACTTTCACAGTTTCATCTATTTCATGAATATGTTGAGATAAAATAGTCCAAAAGGCATTTTATTCTTCCTTGTTTAAAAACTTGTTCTCAACTGGGTACAGTGACTCACTTCTCTAATTTCAGCTACTTGAGAGACTAAGGCAGGAAAATCCCAAGTTTGAGGCTAGCTTGGGAATTTAGCAAGTTCATATTTTAAAATAAAACATGAAATATTCTGGGGATGCAGCTAGGTAGGAGAGAGCCCTGGATTTAATCCCCAGTACCATAAAATTTCTAAAACATTTTTTATATTTTTTAATTTAAAATTACATAAATAGCTACACAAAATATTGTTCTGACGGTCAAAATGACAATTATTAAAAATATAGTGAAATCTAGATCATGAGTTCTATGCAAGTTGTTTAAAACCTCTAAGCTTACCTCCAGGTGAACCACTCCAGTCTCTGGTAGTTACTACATGACAGTAATTTTCTGTTTAACATGAACATTCAATGACGGCTAATCAAATGAAAGTGGCATATTTCCCAACTATGGTTAAATCAAATCTCACAGGAATAAACTCATGCTGATAAATAAGGAACTGAAATAGAGTCATCACAATCTCTAATGGTAAGGAAGGAGTTGCTATAAAAGCTAAAAAATATTGGAAAGTTTAATTCACTTAATGGAGCTGAAATAAATTTTGATTCTTTCAAATAGGATGACAAATATTTTATTAGATGTATATAAGATACGTAAATGATAACAGACATGAAACTATTATATATTAATTAGACAAATTATATAACATAAAAGCTATACATAAGATGCATGCATCACATCACTATAGACCTGCAATTTCATATCTTTTTACCAACTATTTCTAATAAACACATGTAGAATTTGCCTTTTCAGAAAGATATTTTCATTTCATTTAGAATAGTGTTTTATTTTATTTAAGGGCACTAGTTTCTCAATTTTATTTCATTTCTTGCTTTTTTCTTTTTTCTTTTTTTTAGGTTTTCTGTATCATGTATCCCTCAAAGCAAGATGATTATGAGGTAGACTTACAGTTTGTAATTTCAATCTTTCGTTTTCCATATCCTGAGTTATGTATAGTATGCTATGACTCTTACAATCAGCTCAGGAATTTGGAAAAAAGGAGACTAAACAATTAAAGATTGCTGAAGTTGGTCTGTAAGCCAAGATGCAAGCTGATTGGAGAATTCTTGGAGTGGAATAATCAACTGTGTTGAGACATGCTTATAATGTTGAGTTGACAGTACAGAAACAAGATGGAAATTAGCAGAAGCTTAATAGGTTGAATGAAGCAGAAAGTTCATATGGTTCTACAGTGTGCATGTATGCATAGTCTTGAGTGTGTTTTACAAATGTTACTGTTCATATATGAAATTTTCTTCATAGTTTTCACTGTATATAGACAAACTAGAATTTCATAAGCACTCTTTTTATTGATGGCATTTACATAGGGTTAATCTACATCTACTGTTGCAATGAATTACTATGTAAATTTGCCTATGCCTATATCTATAACTATTCATTTTCCACACTATGTGTCTACTACACTAAGAAGGTATACAACATACATATTTCTGCAGTTCTAATTTTTTATTGAAATATTTTTCTTTCTTTCTTTCTTTTTTTTCTATTGAAATTGTGGGTTTCCCAAGCCTGCTTCGTTCTCTAAATAATTCCTTTCCAGAACTTAGCCTTATAACTTCTGTTATGGTTTGGATGTGAGGTATCCCTCAAAAGCTCACATGTGAAACGGTGCAAGAAGGTTCAGAGGAGAAATTATTTGGTTGTGAGAATCTTGAACCAATCAGTGAATTAATTCCTTGACAGGGATTAACCAAGTGGTAACTGAAGTGGTAGGGTATGGCTGGAGGATATGGGAATTAGGGCATGGCTTTGGGTATATATTTGTGTCTGGACAGTGGAGTTTCTTTCTCTGATTCCTGATCACCATGATGTAAGCTGCATCCCTCTACCACACTCTCCTGCCATTATATTCAGGAACTGAGCCCTGAGGAATGGAACTGGTCTGGTATGGACTAACAGCACTGAAACCATGAGCCCTCAAATAAACTTTTTTCTGTAAACAGTTCTATTCTTTAGTCACAGCAGCAAAAAAGCTGACTAAAATAACTTCCATATAGTTAAACAACTATTCAATAAGAAATAGTAGAAAAATTCTCTATTTCATAAAAATAGTAAAAAGCTGATCATACTCTTCAGAATAGAGCTGTTTACAGAAAAAAATAATTTATGGAAAGGGAATATGACAAGACATCAGACTTAATAAATTATGCTCTGCATTAATCTCCAGGATATATAAATAACTCAAAAATTTACCATCAAAAACCAAATAACCCTATCAATAAATGGGCTAAGGAACTGAACAATTCACAGAAGAAGAAATACAATTCATCAACAAATATATGGAAAAAATGTACAACATCTCTACAAATTAGAGAAATGCAAATCAAAACTGCACCGAGATTCCATCTCACTCCAATCAGAATGGTGATCATCAAGAATACAAGCAATAATAAATGTTGGCAAGAATGTAAGGAGAAAAGTATACTCAAACATTGTTGGTGGGACTGCAAATTGGTCAACCAATATAGAAAGCATATTATTCCTTAGAATAATATGCTTGGAACAATGCCTTTGCATTATCATAATATTCCTTAGAAAATTTGGAATGGAACCACCATTTGACCCAGTTATCCCACTCCTAAGTTTACACCCAAAGGACTTAAAATCAGTGTACTACAATGATGCAGCCACATCAATGTTTTTAGTAAGCTCAATTCACAATAGCTAAACTACAGAACCAAACTAGGTGCCCTCAACAGATGAATAGATAAAGAAAATGTGGTACATGTGCACAATGGAATATAACTCAATCTTAAAGAATGAAAAGTATGACATTTGCAGGTAAATGAATGGAACTGGAGAATATCATACTAAGCAAAATAAGCCAATCCCAAAGAACCAAAGGCGGAATGTTTTCTCTGATATGCAGATGCTGATGCACAATAAGCAGGGGGCTAGGGAAGAATAGAATTACTTTGGATTACACATAGGGAAGTGGAAAGAGGGGAGGGGAGAAGAGGGTAGGAAGGTTAATAGAATGAATTGGACATTATTACCCTATGCACATATATGATTGCATGACTGGTGTGATTCTACCTCATGTAAAACTAGAAGTATGAGAAGTTATACTCCATTTATGTATGATGTGTCAAAATGCATTTGAATGTCATGTATAAGTAATTAGAACAAATAAAAAAATTATGCTGCGTAAAAATAACCCTTAAGCTTAAGACTATAATTCCTACTATCTTGTTGTCAGGGTAATAATAATTATTGACATCGATGTTTACCAAAGCTCTATAATTTTTTTTCTTAAACCAGTAGATGGTCATTGTCTTTTCCCTCTTCTACATATGCTTAGCATCTGGAGAGACTGGCTAATGGAATTTAGTAAAGTATGTAGAAGGCATGAAATTATTAAGAAAAATAAAAGTAATTAAATTCAGATACATTAACCAAATTTTCATAAAATGGCTCCTAGTATATAAGAGGATAAATTCCCCTACACTCTTGATCTTACATAGAATCCAAGTTTTTTGCCATCTGAAAAGTGAAACTGGGAGTTCATTATAGTAGTTTTGACTTAATATTTAATTGACTTTCAGAGATATGGGATACTGGCCTTTCTTTCCATATAAGAATATTGACATTTTGTAAATATTAACATTTGGTTGTCTTTAATTTATTTCATATTTTATAATGCAATATTATTTATTAAATAGCTAATAAATATTTTCAAAATACATCATTAAAATTGATGAATACTTAAATGAGTAAAATAAATCAACAATTTTAAAATTGTTTATAACTTTGTCCTTGTACTTATCACCTCAACATTATAAAATGGTATCATTGACAACAAATAAAGTATGTAGCAATATTGAAATTATCGATTAAAGATTGTTTATTATGTACAAATTTATTTATAAATTTATATATCAATGTATTCAATGATTCAATAATTTCATGAGTACTATCTTGCATAATTGAATAGGGGAAGAATATTTTCCTCATCATGAATTAATGGAACAATGCCTTTGCATTATCATTAAAAGAGTACTGGAACTTAAACAAATGTTCTTAGCAATATCTTATTAGACACTGGGATACAAGCATTATAGCATTATAAGACAGTATTTATAAATCCACATCTATCATATTTACATTTCTTTGTAATTCAGTAGGCAGATAGTTTCATTCCATAAGCTTTTACCCATTATTCTTATTTATTTATTTTACCCATTACTTTTATTTGCTAATAAAATTCTATTCAAACACCCAATTTTACAAAAACAGAAGAGAATGAAGATTATTCTCTGCAGAAACCAAGTATGGTTTTCATTAGTAAATATGAGCTTATTTATCTTTGGGGAAGGCCTTAAAAATAGATGTTTTGTTAGAAATGAAGAAATGATAAAAAGTAAATCAATGAAACATAACATGATGGAAGCAAAAGGAGGGAGAAAATTTTAAGAAGATAGGACTTTTGATAAGGTGGTGGAAGAGATGAGAGGATAAAATATATGTTGAGAAAATTGCAAGAGTTTACATTTTTTAAGTTTGCCCATAAACTTGAGAAGAGGAATATTTCTATTGTACCAAGTTAAATATGAAACAGATTAAGAAGATATTGAAAAGTTAGACAAATATATTTACAAAAACACACTTTTTGTTGAAGCAGAACATATATACATAATATGCATCAAAGAGACTTCCTTTACTATGCAGGTGTTACAAACAACCAATATGGTAGGTTTTACAGATTTTTATAAACTATTTTGTATACTAAGCCCCCAATATCAATTTCTGGATTAAATAAAATATGATTTTTTTCATGCTTGTCAACTAATGCTAAAATTGGATTTATTCTTATTTAGCCAGATTTTTTGTAAGAAAAAGTGATTTGTTTTTATTTTATTCATCATTCCTCATTTTGCTGATTTGCACAGCAGTATAATCACCTGTTAGTCATTATATCAAATTATGAAATGATTTTAGATGCCTTTAGCATTTGCTAATACCCTACCTTGATATTTAGTAAATATAATATCCATTTATTTGACTAACTTGCAAGTTGTTTTTTTCTTGTTCTTTGAAATATTTTTTTTTTCCTGAAAGCCTAAAGCACCCTAGGAAGTACAATTTAAGAGTAACTGTTATGTTTTCTAAGAGGTAAAATTACTTCAAATTAGGATTCTAGCCGAAGCCTTATATAATCACCTAAAATTTACTACCTACTGGGTTTTATTATTGACAAAATGGATGCATTCCCTAAATATTTAGAAGAATACAAATGTAACAAAGTTAGAAATGATAATTGCATTGTTCTAAGAATGGTCACATTCTGTTGTGTGCCCCAAACATACTTATTAGGATTATATTCTAAACTAACCTTAAAATAAGACTAAAAATATCATGTGGAAGAGAAGGTATTACATAAATCCAATATTTTTAACAATACTTCAACAATGCTGACTTCAAACTGTTTATGAGAAAGTTATTTTTGAAATATTCTTTATATAACAATTCAATAAAAACATTTTCATCCTGATTTACTGTACTTTAACTGTAAGCCTAACATTTTCTGCCTTAAGACATAAAGGATTTGAGTTCAATACATACACAGTGTAATTTAAGGTTGATATATAGGATATTTTCTCTTAAGAGACCTGTTTTAAAGGTATCATTTTATTGTAGCAAATATTTAAAAATGGAAGAAAATATCTATCAGTTTGATGTATCTATAAATAGACATTTTTAGGTATAATTTACATCATTGTGCCCAATTTATGTACAATGCAGTAAGTTTTGAGAAATGTTTACACATGTAGCTACAGCTCCAATCAACTTCAGATATTTCATCACTCCACCATATCCTGTCATGCCCCTTCACAATCAGCTCAACTTACCAACCATTTTCTTCATGACTCTATAAATGAATCGTGTCTTCTCTAGAAGTTTTTTAAAAACTACACCATATTATCATTGCCTGGACGATGTTTAATCAGTTTCCCGAACAGGGCAATGAGAGGATTGGAAAAAAGGACAAACAGACACAAATATAAAGAAATCCAGGCTCAGTGGACCAACCAAACTTCTGATGGGAGAGAGACTGTCTATAAGCCAGCTCCACGCATTTGCTACACAGGATTTAACATTAAAGGGATTCACTGTAAGAAAGTTACTTTGAAACAGGACACAGGTCAAAAGTTTGAACAGCTCAAATACAGTCATCAGGTCACACCCACCCATCCAGTGGCTGGCATTTGAAACTTAGATCATGAACTGATAAAACTGCATGGTAACCAAGTGGGCAGTTTCTTGGCACCTTTGCATAGAGAAATTTCCAAGAGGGGCATCACCTCCTACTCTGGACATGGACTATAATCCTTTTGCCACTCTGGGACACCATATAGTATACAGACATTTTTACCACTTTATTTTGCTTAGCTCAATATTTTTAGATTAAAAATATGTTTTAAATGTATAAACATTTTCATGTATGCTAAAAATTTTGTTACAAATAGTAATTATGTATATAAATCTTTCTATATTCAGCATAAAGTTCTATTATATTTAGAGATCTGTTTTTGCCAAGAATAGAATGAGAGCAGAGCAGTTAAATTTTCTCCCTATTGTTCCAGAGACATATTGGACCTAGTGGGCAGAAGATACAGGGAGAAAAACGTGTTAGTTCAACAGACAGCAGGAATGATTTTTAGTTGGAACTGCCTGACACTGGAATTTTCCTATCATGATGAATTCCCAAATGCTGGGAATATTAAGGTCATGGTGACTGGTCAGGATAATTCGTAGATGTCTGGGTCTCAGGGATGGAGGCTTAGTCTGGAACATAAAAGATGCTCTTGTATTTTGTCATCCTATGAAAGGAATAAGTATATGCTAAATGCTTTGAGTACTACAAAGCCATGTAAACAAATGATATACTGCTTTCATGCTTTTAAGTTTTTTGATTTCTACCACTATCACCCACATATATTTCAGCTTTATATCCCTTATTAATCACAAAAAAGCAACCTCCCCCCAAAATCAGAACTTTATTGACCTGCTATAGTTACTGGAAAAAGAATCACCTTCTCCCAAAGTAAAGCGCCAGAAATGACAAATGGATATGCAGGATGTCCAGCTAAATTTGAGTTTCAGAGAAGCATTTTCGCAGTATATACATTTCTTTTGCAATATTTTGGATATATTTATTCTAAAATTATTTTGCAAATTTTTAATTTAACTGGCCATCCTACATGTGCCCTGGCAATCCTACAGCCTGTCAACATCTTCATCTAGCACCTACTTTAACATAGAGTACAGTTATGTCTCTGGTTCTGAAAGCCTTTGTCATCTTTTCCATCATTTATAATATAAACCGTAGAAATTTTTAAAATCAACAAAATTATTGTTAAATCTTATATAAATACTTATAAGTGATTTTAAAACATGAGCAGTCTTTGAAATATTAATATCAGAATATATGAACCAGCAAATGTTCACCAAATGCCCAGAGTTGGCACATTTATTGACTTACCATGAAAAGAACTGGTCACGTGCTGTTGCCATATCATGGATGTCAGTTCCAGAAATAGATTCTTGACTAAAACATCATTTAGGTATATCTGGTTTATGCACAAATATAAGTGAATTGCTTTTAAATTAGTATCTATAGGAGTATAGTTGCAAGTTACAAAAACAACTTTAAACATTTCAAGCATAAAGAAAAGTGTATTTGTTCACACATTTAAGAAGTCTTGAGCACTGGTATTATGGATGGTCAGAGAATAGTTTGAGGAAAAAATAAAACCAGGGAATTCAAGCAACGAACTTTGTGCATTCTGTTTTTGTTCTCTTTATCAGTTGTGTTTGTCTCTCCTACCACTTTTCGGCTTTTTTCCATGTATGAAGAAATATGACTAACAACAAACGAGTTTTGTTTTTCTAGATTCCATGATAAAAAAGCCTGAGGAAAGAACTTTTTTTCCTACCAGTATAGCTTAGTACACAACTTTGGTGACTTGGTAACTAGCTACCAAATCTAATTTATGTAAAAGAATCTGATAACTCCAAACATTAATTCAATACTTTCTAAATGTTGAGGCCTCTTCCAGGAACTGAATGCAGATTAGTGAGTAAAGCAATCATAGTTCCTGCTGTCACGAAGCTTGAATTTTAATAGTGTTTTCATAGTTCAGACCAAAACCCATATGGCCTTAGGAAGAAACAAATAGATATTGTGCCACATAAATACTATCCTGATAAGGAGAAGAGGAGAGCTGAATGGTGTAGGGGAGGAGTCAGAACGTGGCTTGTGAAATAATGTGGTCAGGGAAAGTTTTCCTGAGACATTAGAATTTAAGAAAATATTTACAGAAGTGCATAGCCATGTAGGTACCTGGAATGTTAAGAATTTTCCAGGAATATTAACAGATAACTGGAAAATCAATTACATGAAACTAATTAAAGTCATTTCAATTATAAATACAATGCTGATAGTGTCTTTGTAGTCTATGAAGACAGTGGAAATATAGTGCTGCTTGTAAATTTTCAAGGCTTGGCTATGTGATTTTCAAATAGGTCTTAAAAGTTGGGGAACTGGTGATATTTGGGTAGATTTCATGATATTTACCTGTAGATTGGTGGGCAAAGTAAGGCAAGAATCTTAAAGCACATGGTGATGAACCACCTACGTTGATAATTGAATTTTGGAATCTACAAAAAATGATAAGAACACAAGGAAGAGTAGAGAGGGAGAGTGTGTGATTTAACCAAAGGAAGAGTCATTTTCCCTTATGTGGAAACTGGGCCTTAAGATATCCATAGTATTTCCTCAAATATAGAATGAAGATGAAGTAATGATTTCAGAGAAAACACTATGGACAAAGGTAAATAGATGGAGATAATGTTTGGAGCATGAAAATATCACTGTTTGGAGATTATAAAATGAAGTGATGTATCATTTGCCTAAAAATTTAAGTAGATCAAATCATGGAATTGTTCCAACACCTGGTAGAAATATTTTTCTTTAAATATTGGGAGATATTGAAAGTTGGAGTTGTTGAGTGGAATGATTCATGTGATCTAATAGCATTGGTTAATTTCCGCAATATATTGTGAAGGAGAATTGAAGATAGTTGGAATTCTGCCTGAGGTCTGACTTAAGCAGAAAACTTCCAGTGAAATAAAATATACTGGTCCTTAATCTGGCATTACTCTGCATACCCATTTGTGTGAGTTTGTATCCATGCTTTTATTATGCACCTATTAAAGGAATTCTATCAAATTTTACTTTTTCAAAGTTTTTTAATATTTATGGAGGAAGAACAATGTGAAATATATCTATGCAATTGAAGAATACCTTATGATTTTTTTCTGTAGTTTTCTCAGTGGAATAAATAATATTAATGCTTTCTATTTTGGAGCCACACTTCACTTTCCTGGAATAAAGCTCGTTTAGTCATAGTGCTTTATTTGTTAGTGTTTGCACACATTTAATGTGAGTTTTGCATCAATATTCATAAGTGTGTTTGCTTACTACTTTATTTTATGCTACTGGTTTTTCTTTGTGTTTTAGAATCAATATGTAGTAGCTTCATAGAACATATGTAATTTTTTTCTATTTCCATAATCTGGAATAATATAAATGGCTTTACAACTTATTTTTACAGATTGGTAAATTTTCTGGAAAAGTGTCTGAGCTTGGCTCTTTCTGTTGGGGGCTGCTTTCTTTCTTTCTTTGTTTTTTTAAAGATGATTTCTATTAGAGTTTGGGGCTTATTTAAATTTGTTGTTTATTTGGTATTCCTTCTTTTTGGTATGATTTTTGGTATGACTAAAGTCTGTTTAGATTTTCTGTCTCTACAGAAATAAATTTTGAAGAGTATTACCAGCCCTAAAAATGTATAATATTTTTCACTTAAAATTAGGCAAAGTAAACTTGCCATATTGCACTTTCTTCTTTTTGGTTTTTACTCTTCCTAGTCAATTCTAATTTTAAGTTTTTGAAGTTTTATTTTGTTTTCGTTGGATCTACTAGCAGCTTTTGTCATTTGCAAATTTATATTTAACAACAAATTGTATTTTGCATTTATTTTAGGTTTCTCAGATACATTGCAAGAGTTTCAGTTAAATCTGATTTTCAGAAAAAAGGACACATAGAAAAACAGCATGTAATTATTTTTAATATAAGTTTATACTACATATTGAATTCTGAGTTTTATATTAAAATTTTTGTGTTGTTTTTTGAAATTAAAATTAAGTTGGGCATTCCATGTTTTACTTAAAATACCTGGCATTGCAACTTTTTCTATTTATTTGTTCTACTGCTTTCCTGAATTCTAAGTCTTTTTGCTTAAGACATTTTTATCTTAATTAAATCTTTGCTGTATTCTCTTTTATGACATTCTTTTCCCATATTTTAAATTTGGATATTTAATTCATGTATTTTATTTTATTTTGCTGCAACAAATATTTACTCAGATGCTTTACGTCTGTGTGTGTGTGTGTGTGTGTGTGTGTGTGTGTGTGTATATATAATTATTATTATTATTTTTATGTACTGGGAATTGAACACAGGAACTACATCCTGAGCTATATCCCCAGCACTTATTATATTGTTATTTTGAAACAAGTTCTGAAAGTTCTGATTAAGTTGCCTGGGGCCTCTCTAAGTTGCCCAGGCTGACTTCAAACTTGCAATCCTTTTCTCTCAATGTCCTGAGTCACAGGGATTACAGGCATGAGCCATCATGCTTGACAGTATGTCATATTTTCATGGCCAATACATTCTAAAATGTCTGATATCATACATTTTTTTATTTCCCTTTAACCTCAGTTTTAAAAATTTATACATTAAAACATATTAAGTGAAAGGGACTTTTAATTTTGCTCTTAATTTAGTATTTTAAGGAATTATGTTGAAAATGTCATTTTTATTATTTCTAGTGTATAACAGTTATTAAGATGTATTTTTTTATAAGTAGGGTAAGCTTTCCCAAATGCATCATATTCTCTTAAAGAAAATTATTATGTAACGTAAGAGTTAAAAAATTGACAATTAAAATCTTCCTATCAATTATGGTGTTTAAACCTTCTTATATTTGCTAATTTATTTTTCTATTTCATATGTCTTCATCAAGGAAAATAAATTAAAGTCTCCTTTTACCATATTTCTATTTTCCTTGAAATAGTTGTACTTTGTTTTATGGAAGTGTTGTATTATTGAGTTTATAATATAATTCAATTATTAGTTAACTGCTATCATATGATATTGTGTTTCTTTGTTGCTTTGAATGTTTTTTGGATTGAAATTAGTCAAATAAAGAGATTATGATTTATAGTTTCTTTTGCTTATACATTTTTGTTATGATTTTGTGTACTCTCCAGTACTTTCCATTTTGAAAATATTTTTATTTTAATGGAATGAGTAAAGGCACCTATTAATGTGTTGATCTCATTTATATTCTTTTTTTCCATTAAATTTTAGCAATCTAGACCTTCATAAATGTCTTTTGTTTTTTCTTTTTTGCCATATCTTATATTAGTTATGAAGTTTTTAAAAGTTTTGTGTATACTATAAACACAAATTTATATAAGTGTACAATTGTATGTTATTTTTCTTAATAATTTGTATAAATTATGCACACAAACATATATATATATATATATATTTTTTTTTTTTACAGGTATGTGTATATATTTGTTTTTTCTTTGTGCCAGGGTTTGAACTATCAAGGGCACTCAACCACTAAGCTACATCCCCAGCCCTATTTTGTATTTTATTTAGAGACAGTGTCTAATGCTGTTTCCGAGGCTGGCTTTGAACTCAGGATCCTTGTGCCTCAGCCTAGTGAAGCACTGGGATTCCAGGTGTGCACTACTGAGCCAGCTATTTTGAACATATTTTGATCATCCAATATATATTTCCTAAAGTGAGTATTTTCATTTACATAACTATGTGAATTTTTTCAGTTGGAAACATAACAGAACAATACTGCTACTAAAATGTAGATCATATTTAAATATCACCAATGGCATCATAATGACATTTTAGTAGTTGAAAATCAAAGTGTATTATAGTATGGGATTTTTGTATGTAGAAAAGCAAATTTAGAAAAATTTGCAATCTTTTCTCATCTGTTAGAAGAGCATGGAGAGAGTGAATTAAAAATAATGAATATGTTACATTGAAATGATGAAAAGGAATGGCATTGATAGAATAAGATGGGAATAAGTAGAAAGGAAGGGAAGAACAGGGTTATGGGACCAGGAAAGAAATGAAGGATCATTGTTGAAGTATAACTTTTTATGTATTTCTGATTTTTACAATCATGGTGATGTTCCTCATCTTCAAACTAAAATCAAATAAATATGGAACTAAATAGACACTATATGCCAATATCCTAAAGGAATATAAATGCAAAAATCATCAATAGAATACCAAATTTAAACCAAGTTCAACAGGAGATTTAAAAGATTATTCAACATGATAAAGTGTAACTCATCCCAGGAATGCACAAATTGTTTAACATTCACAAATTAAGACACGAGAAGCACCACAACAACCAAATGAATAACAAAAGATGATAAAATCTTTGAAATAGATGAAGAAAAAACATGTCATAAAATTTAACTTTCTGTCATGATAAAAATGCTGAACAGATTAGGTAGAGAATGTACCTCAAGATAATACAGATCATGTATAGTAAGCCAACAACTAACATTATATAAATAAATCAGTATAAATATAATATAAATAAATATGTATGTATGATGTATAAATATATAATTATATATAAATATATTACCAATAATATAAATGCACTATAAAAATACAATATAAATAAATCAATAGCGATGCTATATGTCAATAGCATATTATCTGAAACAGAAACCAAGAAATCAATCTCATTTACAATAACTATAAAAATAAAATACCTATGAATAAATTTAACCAAAAAGGTGAATGATCTCTACAATGAAAAGTATAAAACACTTATGAACACAATCAAAGACAGAAAGGAATGGAAAGCCACTGATCTTCATGGATTGAAAGAATCAACATTTTTAAAATGTTCATACTACCCAGAGGAATCTACAGATTAAATGTAATTCTTATCAATATATCACTCTTCTAGAGAACTAGAGAAAATAAATTTAGAATTTATAGATAACCAAGAAATACCTTAATAACCAAAACCATCTTGATCAAAAAGAATGTCAGGAGGCATTATAAAAGCTAACTTCAAACCATACCATAAAGCTGTGGTAATCAAATAGAAACAAAATGATTTTTGCACAAAAACATACATACAGACCAATAGAACAGAACAGAGAATCTAGAAGTAAAACCACATATTCATGGCCAACTGATTTTTCATAAAGTTTTTAAGAACATATGTTGGAGAAAAGACATTTATTTCAATAAATGGTGCTGGGAACCCTGCATAGCCTCATGCAAATTAATGAAACTTGATTTTTATATCTCACCAGGTATAACTTTAACTAAAAGTGGATTAGAGACTTAATTTAAGATTGAAACTAAGGCACTACTAGAAGAAAACATGGAAAATCATTTCAGGGCATTGGAATTGGCAAAGATTTACTGGACAGTCCAAAACATAAGAAATCAAAGCAAAAAACAAACAAATGGGATTGTATCAAATTCAAAAGCTCAGCATATCAAAGGAAGCAATCAGAGAGTGCAGAGATACCTATAGAGTAGGAGGTAATATTGGCAAACTATAAATTTGACAAGCAGTTAATATCCAGAACATAGACAAAGCTAAAAAAATGTTGATATTAAAGAATAAACAACCCTATTAAGAAATGTACAATAGACTTGAATAGACATGTCTCAAAAGAACGTGTGCAATTGGACAAAAAGTCTACAAAAACTCAACAAATACAAACAAAACCAAAATGAGACAATGCATCACCTGGGAAAAACTGGCTATGAAAAAAAAAGTATTGGTGAGGATGTGGAGAAAAGTGAATCCTTACCAACTATCGGTGAGCATGTAAATCAATATAGTCATCATGGACAACAATGTGGATATGCTGTTAAAAGCAGAGCTACCTCATGATCCAGTAATCCCACTAATGGGTATACAGACAAAGGAAATGTAATTAGTATGCTGAAGAGACTTCCACATCCCCTTGCTTGCTGCAGCAATATCCACAGTAGCCACGAAGTAGAATCAACCAGAATGTCCATCATCAGAATGTCCATTAATGAATAAAGAAATTGTAGTATTATATACAGAATGGAATACTATTCAGTCATAAAAAAGAATAAAATCCTGTCTTTTGTGACATGGATAAAATTGAAGATTATTATACAAAGTGAAATAAGTGAGACACAGAAATTACCACATGATCTCACTCATGTGGGACTTAAATTTCGATTTTATGGACATTGACAGAAGGACAGTGATTATCAGGGGTGGAAAAGAGAACTGGAGAGGGTGGAATGGGAAAGGATGATCAACAAGTACTAAACTGCAATTTTAAAAAAGCAAGAAGTTCTGGTGTGCTATTGCACAGTACAGTGAACATGAATAACAATAATTACTGTACATTATAAAAAGCTAGAAGAAAGGATGTTGAAAGCTACTACCATAAAGTAATGATAAATGTTTGAGGATATGTTTACCCAAATTAGGCATCACATGATGTATACATGTAGCAAAACATCGGGTGGTATCCCATTAATATGTACAAATTTTATGTTTTTAGGTATCAATTAAAACCAAATTTAACTTTAATTAAAAATAGTGAAAATCAATAAGGACAGAAAAAAGATGGAACAAAATTGTATATAAACAAAGCAAATGAAACTAATAATGAGGAAGAAGAAATTAAGTAAATTTTGAACATAACGGTTGAGTACATATTCTAAGGGTGATTAAAGTATTTCAGAAATATTCCACATGCATTATGAAACTGAGAAAATGAGTAACTCTATTTTGGATAATGAGAGTCAGGATTCTCATCTTTAGATAAGAGGGTTATAAGTATGGAAGTAGGAAAGCTAAGAAGGAATTATACCACACAAAATTGGAATAAGATGTTCAATTTTGAATTTGTTAATTTAATATAAAATACATTGTAAGGAGTATATTTATGTGGAACACATACACACACATCAAATACACATGCCTACTTATACAACTGTATAAAATATGTAAATATGCATATTCATATGTATGTATATGCATTATACTTTATATATATATATATATAAAATATGAGACTAAAGAGTATCTGGAAATAATTTCCTATATATGCTTTCATTTTCTATGCCTGAAAATATATTAATGAAAAACCTATTTTTACTGCCACTATCTCAGAATCTTTTCACAATCTTTCATTTCTTAACACACATACTGAAGTTAAATTTATTTATTTATTTATTTATTTATTTATTTATTATTATTATTGGTTGTTCAAAACATTACAAAGCTCTTGACATATCATATTTCATACATTTGATTCAAGTTGGTTATGAACTCCCATTTTTACCCCGTATACAAATTGCAGAATCACATCGGTTACACATCCACGTTTTTACATAACATTTTTCCTTAGGTATGTTTTGTGAAGAAATATTTCCAGCATTTCTCATATTTTTGTTACTTTTTATTACTGATCATATTTGATGAGCTCTAGTGAATTGAGTGATTGAGGACAGACAATCATCACTTTTATCACAATAATTTTTACTGATTTATCAATGAAATTACCAATGGAATTTCCTTCTTTTTTTTTGCTATAAAATTCTCTCATTAAATTTGATACATGCCAGAGTGTGACCATTAAAGTGAAGCATACTTCATGTCATTTAGTGAAGATTTGACTTTAGAATCCTAATATTTTTCCAACTCATTTATCACAAAAGTGATGAGACTAAAGATACATCTTTATTAAAAAAAAAATATATATATATATATAGTAGTTGTTGATGGGCCTTTATTTTATTTATTTGTATTTGGTGCTAGGATCGAAACCAGTGCCTCACACATGCTACGCCAGTGCTCTACCACTGAGCCACTACCCTAGCCCTCTAAAGATACACCTTGAATACTGCATTTGTCATCCTCATACAGTGTTTAACATGTAATAAACATTTGGTTTCAGGTGTTTATCCTTAATAATTATAGGATTTAACAACAGTTTCCCTTGTTAAAAATGTCAATAATTACAGGATATTGTATACAAAATTGTACATCGTTCATCTCTGTAGTTATGGAAGTTTATTATAGGTATGGAGATATGAACACATTGGTCTATTGTAGCTGGCTCACACTGCCTCTCCATGGGAGGCTGAGACAGGAGGATGGTCAGCCACAGCAACTTAGCACGGCCTAAGCAACTTAGTTAGACCCTGTCTCAAAAAGTAAAAATTGAAAAAAAAAAAAAGGCTGGGGATGTGGCTCAGTGGTTAAGTACCCCTGGGTTCAATCTGTGGTTCGGTATGCCTCCTTCCAATCCTATGTAGAGTGGCATCATAACAGTAGCTTACAATTATCATCAGAGTCCTAGTTACAGCATGGAAATTGTTAGAGTGACAATGTTGTTAGAAAACAATGTTGGTGAATATAATTAATTTTATTCTTAATTTTAAAATTATCTTGAAAGACAATTGATTAAAGAGAAATCACTAACAATTTATTTTAGAGTTTATAATATATAGAAGCAAAACATAGGCTACTGATAACCACAGTACAAAAATATGAAGGAGAAAGTGAAATTATGCTTTCATAAGCTTTGTATATTACATGCAAAATATTATTATAATTTTGAGGATAGTCTTAATATCTTATAATGCATATTATAAACTAAAAACCATCAGAAAAATCCTTAAAAGGTATATCAAATAAGACATAGAAAAGAAACAACGGAATCTGAAAAATATTTTCATTCCCAAATAAGGCAGAAAATTAGTTGGGATAGAAAAGACTTAAAAAACACTGTCACTCTACCTGATGGAATTGACATTTATAATATACATTAGGTTTGAAAACATAAGAATATATACTTTTCAGGTGCCATGATCTTTTCACCCAATATATCCTATTCCATGTCCTAAAATGTTTCAATAATTTTATAAGGAATAAAATTATACATAAAATATTTTCTTATCAAGGAATATATTATTAAATAATCAATTACAGAAATATCATAAAAACATGCAGCACTTTGTAAAATAAGTCATAGGTTAAAGAAGATATTATAAAATGGGTGTGGTGGTGCACACCTGTAATCCCAGTGACTCTGGAGGCTGAGGCAGGTAGATCGCAAGTTCAAGATCATTCTCAGTACCTAAGTGAGGTCCTACGCAACTTAGTGAAATTCTGTTTCAAATAAAAAAGAAAAAAGGGTTGGGGAGTTAGCTCACTGGTAAAATGCTCCTGGGCAATTCCAGATTGGGTTGCGGGGAGGTGGGGGGAGGCAAAACAAAAGAAAAAGAAAAAAAGGAACAGAAAAGAAAAACAAGAAATTATAAATTAAATTTGCAATTGTTTTATGTTAAATAAAATAGAATCACAATATATAAAATATGAGATGAAAGTGAAAGTATGAAAAAGGAAATTTATGCTTTCAATATTTACAGCAGAAGAGTCTAAAATCAATCGACTAAATTACCATCTCAAGAAGACGAAGAAAAAAATAAACCAAAAGTAAGTGAAATATTTAAAATAAGGGTCACATTCAGTTTATTAAAGTTGACAATCTTAGAGAAAAGTCAATTAAATAAAAGCTTCTTTTAAAAATAACATTAAAATTAATAAACCTCTGACTAGACTGAAAACAGAAGGAAGAAGTAACATGCAGTAGGCATGACATTACAAACAAAGGAGATATTAATGGTATGGGAGGGATTATGTTTTATACATTTTTATCACAAATAATTGCATGTCCAGATAAAATGTGCAAATTATTATAATTTGTAATAATATTCCATGATGGGCTGGCTTTACCTTGAGGTCTAAGGTGAAGAAGAACATCATAGTGAAAGGATGTGGCAGAGGAAATCTTAACTCATGGTGGTCTGAATGGAGAAAGAGAGAGAGGGAGAAGCTCAGGAGACAAGAATATAACCCCCAAGTGAACATTCCCATAGGTCTATTTCCTCCAGCCACACCCCACCTGCTTACTTTAACACCCAGTATATTATTTTTTTGTTTTGTTTTGTTTTAATGACAGGCACCGGGTATAAACTGTGCCATTGTGTTCTTTTTCTTTTTTTTTTTTAATATTTATTTTTTTTTTTTAAGTTCTCAGCGGACACAACATCTCTGTTGGTATGTGGTACTGAGGATCGAACCCGGGCCGCAGGCATGCCAGGCGAGCGCGCTACCGCTTGAGCCACATCCCCAGCCCCAACACCCAGTATATTAGACATTTCAAATTATTAATCCATTTGATGGATTAATCCACTTGTTAATATAATCCACTCATTATAGTCCTCAAAATCTAACGTTTTTTACCTCTGAACATTAACACAGAAGCTTTCGGGAGGTACTTCGTATCCAAATCATAACACTTTGTGACATAAGAGAGAAGTAAAATGTTATTGTTTAGATGTGAGGTGTCCCCAGGAAGCTCATGTGTGAAACAATGAAAGAGGATTTATAGGTGAAAGGATTGAGTTATGAGATCCTTAACCTAACCAGTGAATTAATCCAGGGATGAGGATTAACTGTTTGGGAACTATAGGCAGTGGGGGTGAGGTTGGAGAAGTAGGTCATTGGCAGTGTGTCTTTGAGGTATATGTTTTGTCTCTGGTGAGGGAAGCTGTCTCTTTCACTGCTTCCTGGTGGCCATGTCCTGAGTTGCTTTGCCCCATCACAATCTTTTGCCATGATGGTCTGCCTCACCTCCAATGAATGGAGTCGTCTGTTTATGGGTTGAGACCTCTGAAACCATGAACCTCAAATAAACTCTTTCTTCTTAAAATTGTTCTTGTCAGGTCTTTTGGTCATAGCAGTGAAAAGCTGACTAAAACAGAAATCATGTTATATGAAAACTCCAAGATTGAGAATTATTTAATATTATGCCAATCCATCTATTTTGATTGTTTTAATTCTCTATTATGAATAAAAGAAAGTGTCCACAAATGTCACATTATCTACAACTAATTAACTTGGATCGACTTTTATATCTCTCCTGATATTTGTTGCATTTATTATATTTTAGCTCCTTATTTTTAGTGATTATATTGTCTGAGCATCTGCATATACTCATAAATGGCCAATTTCTTAATCTGGGTACCTTAGAATTTAGTGGCGAAATAGCATAAGAAACTTGAGATATTCAACAACTATGAACTTACATCATTCATTCATATTTTAAGTGAAAAAGTAGTAACTGTACTTGGTATCTAATTTTGCCTGCAAATATGTAACATATTTTGACTGAGAAATTATAGCATATTGATTTCTTAATTCGACAGGGCCTGCAATTATTTCTCACTCTACTTCAATCTGTCTCTGCACTCTGAATTGCTTGTGCAGTGTCATCAGTTCTATTCATCCTTCTTTCCTTTTAAATCTTACTGGAAATGTAAGGCAGGATTGGATGCTTATAACTCTTCCCTTGGCATCCAACCAGATTTGGGGAAGGGAGGGCTACGTTTTTGTTTTACCCTTACATTCCTCCTTTTCAATTCCACTGACAGTTCTTTCTCCTGTGACTAATCTTTAAATGCTTATCTTATTCAGCATTCTACTTTAAACCCTTTTCCACTCACAAATTTTAATTATAATCTTTAATGTACATGTCCTCTTCAGCCTTCTATCATGATTGCCCATACACAATATATGTAACTCCCTATTTATAATGTTTTCATAGATGAATCCAGACAACTTAATCTCAGTGTGCCCAAATTTGAGATTTATTTCTTGCTCCCAATATCCTCTACACTTATGCTAAATATTTCAGTGAAAAATGAATATATCTAAGTCACATATCAAACAGCTCCCTAGGAATTCATTACTTTAGGATCTGATTAAACTTAAGAATGCTCCTGCCTTCTGAAAAAGACAATATTTCAATTCTTTTATTGAAAATGAAAAGAAAAATTTAGACATAAATGAAAGGTTTTACACTACCTTGATGCAAAATTAAGCTAAAACCACAAACTGTATTTTAATATTCCTGCACAGCCTTCATTTTATACAAAAGTATGGCTAGTCATATGAAAAACAGTTCTCACTTGAGGGTGGAGGTCCACAGGTGCCTGAGGACCAAGAATATGCGGGTTAATCAAGATCTTTTGAGAGAAAAGTGCAGAACAATTACAAAAATCATTTACCCTAGTTTTGACATGAAGATTTAAATGTATCTTTAAGAGTTTAATCTTAGAATAAGTAGATATCAACTTTTTTTCAAAATGTTAATATCTATGTACTTGATAGACACATATAGCTTTCTTAAGAATAAACTGCTCCTGCTAGAAGATAAAAAGGCCATCTTGATGTATCCACAGTTTGTATTTTCTTTTTCTGTTAAATATGATGTTACCTGCAGATACATCAGGACCATTGGCCAATTTGAAAAACAGTTTATTTTTATTTTGAATTAGAATTATATTTTTTTCCATGAGTGGGACTGGAGATTTTGAGGATTTATTAAAAATGTTATCTGTTAAATGTGCCTGAAAATCCTGGCATCATGAAATGCAATGAATAGCATTTTATCCTTCTTTATTTTCTGGAAAAAAAAAAAAGTTGGGTAGGATTGGCATTATTAAAAAAAAAAAAAAAAAAAAAAAAAAAAAACATTTGGTAGAATACACCAGTAAAAACAAGGGATAAAAAATGAGAGGATTTTAAATTTCAAAGATAGTTTTTTTTTTTTAATTGATACAGGGATATTCTGTCTTTTGTCAGTTTAGATATTTGGGTGGTAAAAGTAAGCAGGTAGGGTGTGGCTAGAGGAAATTGTTCTCTGGGAGTTTTCCTTTGGGGATTATATCTTGTCTCTTGGGCCTCTCCCTCTCTCTCTCTCTCTCTCTCTCTGCTTTCAGACTGTCATGAATTGAGATTTCCTCTGCCACATCCTTCGAATATTAGGTTCTTCTTCACCTTAGGCCTCAAGGTAAAGCCAGCCCATCATGGACTAAACTTCTGAAACCAACTGTGGGCCCCCAATACAATTTTTCTCCTCTAAGTGGTTGTTATTGGATATTTTGTCATAGAGATGAAAAACCAACACAAAAAAGTTATAACATTTGACTATGAAGGGTACAAGTCTCCCTTCGTTATGTAACTTGTCATCTAGAAAGAGAGGAAGAGAGAGCTAACAATTGTATTTCTGTGGGTTTAGGACTAAACAAAAAGTGACATACATTATTTCCACTTATATCTGAACAGATAAATCTCATTTTATGACTTATCTAGACTGCATGCAAATAATGATTTAAGGCAGATAATCCTGAGAGCCAAAGGAAAGAGAATTTCGCTAATACTTTGAAGCACCTGGTCCAGAATATCTCAGTTACAAATAACTTTACATCTCACAAACGCTGTGGGGAAATGTTATGGTTTATACATTAGGTGGCCCTCAAATGTTCACATGTGAGACAATGCAAGTAGTTTAGAGGTGAAATGATTAATGATTGGGCTATGAAAGCCTTAATGTAATCAGTGAATTAATCCTCTGATAGGGATTCACTGTGTGGTACCTGTGGACAGGCAGGGTGTGACTGGAGGAGGTGGGTAGTTGGAAGCATGCTCTTGGGGTACATATTTTTTCCTTGTTCAGAAGACCTCTCCTTCCCTCTCTCTGCTTCCTGGGGCCATGTCCCCAGCTGCTTTCCTGTGTCACACACTTCTGCCATGATGTTCTGCCTCACTTCAGGTTCAGACAATGGAGCTAGCCATTTTTGGACTAAGACCTTTGAAACCAAGAGGCCCAGAATAAACTTTTTTTCCTCTAGAATTGTTCTTGTCATATCTTTTGGTCACAGCAGCAAAAAAGCTGACTAAAACATATAATAATCAGAAAAGAATTTCAGATGAAGTCAATTAACTTAGTTCTTCTTGCAAATATATGCAAATCTCTCATTTTCTCCACTGTTACAACCCCAGTATAAGGCACCATCATATCCTACATGTATTATTTTAGTCTCTCTTATGGTTTGGATGTGAGGTGTCCCCCAAAAGTTCATGTGTAAGACAATGCAAGAATGTTCAGAAGAGAAATGATTGGGGTGTGAGTGTCTTAACCCAATCAGTGATTAATCTCCTGATAGGGATTAACTGAGTGGTAACTGGAGGCAGGTGGGATGAGGCTGGAGGAATTGGTTCATTGGGGGTGTGACTATGGGCTATATATTTGTTTCTGGCAATTGGAGACTTCTCTATCTATCTCTGCTTACTGATCATTATGTGAGCTGCTTCCCTCTGCCACATTCTTCCTCCATGATGTTCAGCTTCACCTTGAGCCCCAAGGAATGGAGCCAGCCTTCTGTAAACTAAGGTTTCTGAATCTGTGATCCCTTAAATAAATCTTTCCCTCTACTATATTTGTGCTAGTCAGGTTTTTAGTCATAGCAGCAAAAAAGCTGACTAAAACAGTCTCAGAACCTTTCTGTTTCTTTCTTCAAACTTGTGCCCCTGCCAGTAGACTATTTTGGGATCATATTTTGTCTCCTGGCCTCCTCCTCATAGAACCCAAAGCCACACTTGTAAAATCAAGAGGCATTAGGTTATTGTTTTATTCAAAATATTCTGGTGGCTATTTATCCTACTCAGTGGATATTTATGACCTGGGGTTCCTCTACTCCTCTGATATTGTGATGTCGTTTCTCATTATCTTCCAGGTTTGCTGTTGCTTTCTTTGGACAAGTAGAATCTAAAAGCAGAGATTTTAAACTTGCTGCTGCTTCTGCCTGTAAGCTGTGTGGTTTCTTCTTTCATTTTATTAATTTGTGCCTAAAACTACCTAATAAGTAGAGCCCTTCCTGATCATACAATATAAAATAGCTTTCCTATATATATGCTCTAGTAATCTCCTTCTCAAATAATACATAGAATAATTTTATTCAGTAATATTCGTCCCTATTTGCATCTTTATTCACTTTTTGATTACTTCCTATTTACCACCAACACAATGCAATCTCCATGTGACTCAGAGGTTGAGATCCCTGAGTTCAATCCCTGCTAACTCCCTCCCCCCAAAAAAAATATGTTGAGTGAATAATGACAATAGAAAAGTCAATAGCATTTAAAAATAGAAATTTTGTTTAGTTTTTTAATGAAACTAATGTACAAGTATTATAGTCTTAAAATTGATGCTGTCATGACTTATGTATGTGTATATATAATTTATATAAATTTGGTTCTTATTTAATGTTGTTAATGTAGTTTCTAAAAATATTCCTATTATATGACTTTTAATTTCAAATTACTGGACATTTTCTATTATAAATATAACATTGAAGAAGTGTTATATGGATAAAATGTTTTTTTCCTTTTAAATTGGTCACTCATGCTAGATTCCTATAATTGAACTTACATTGGCAAAGGACAATGACATTCTTAATTATCTAAATGTTGAATATAAATTGCTTTTAAAAAAACCTGTCTTCCTTGTAGATGACCACATTTCAGGTCTTTTGACAAAACCCATGTAAAAAAAGATGTGATGTTCAAGAAACGAAGGTGCCTTGAATAATTTAGAAGCTACATATAGACCTATGAAATATTAAAGGGACAATTGGGTACAATGGGGAGTCTTACAGAGATGCTAGTTTGACATCGGTCTCCTCCTTGCACAGTTGGCTGTTTGGCTCTAGTGAGACTTGAAATTCTGGGTTTGGTGAGACAGTAATTACAGTGAAGCTAATAAGTACTTTAATAAAAGTGAAACAGGCTTACTGACGTTCCGATCTTACAAAAAAAAATGAGCTCAAATAACTTCAGCTTTCTTTGGAATATTAAGCTGATATTAAACATCATTTTGAAGAACAGCCCATTCTTGGTACTCTTAAATAAATTTGTTATGAATAAGAACTATTCAGCAGCTATGTATTTACTTAAAAAATATGATAGGCTTAATAATCCCCTTTCAAAATGAAGGCAAGAAAGCAGGTGCACAGTCTCTTAAGTTGGGCTGACATGATTTGAAGATTCAGTGCTTACCATTTTATGGGATACATCTATGTACTTAGTCCCCATGTTGTAATCAGGAAGCTCTCTGTCACAGATTGTACTGCCGTACCTAGGTAAGGCAGAAAGACCTGAACATAGACCCTTATTTTTCTTAATTGAAAACCTTTGTTTCAGAAACCTAAATCACTTAAACCATTTCATTTGTTTCTAAAAATATAATTGCCTTTGTTTTCCTTTACTTCTTTTTCATATAAAATCATCATAATTAGACAAAGGGTTATATTTTTTCTGCTTTAAGTGAAAAAAAAATGATTGGAAAAAAACATGCATAAAAATGAAGTACCATGATATTTTGCTGTTACTTCTAAGAGGCCTCTGTTTCACTTTGCATCTCCTAAACAGTGCACTAGATTCTCCTTTTGAAGACATTCCTGAAGATGCAGGCAAATGGAGAAGATGAGACATGATCCCAAATAAACACTTTCTATTGTTAAATGAATATTTTGAATAAATTAATCAAGGTGGTGATCCCCCTTAATATTGGGTGTGCTTTGTATTCAGGTAGCACTGATGGAAATTCATAATGGGACCAAGACTGCATATGTCTCATTCAGGAGAGCCAACAGGTCCTCAAATTGATGACTTCTACTCTGGTGAATAATTTCAGAAATGTTGTAAAGGAAACAGCTAAATGGCTAAGTAACTCTACTATTCACAGAGACTCCTCACAATGTCTTGCAGTTTTGAATTGCCTTCACACCCATAATTTCTTAGGAAATCTACTTTGCACTCTCCTATGAGAAAGATTTGGAAGGGAGAGGGTACATTCTAAGCAAAAATGTAGTTCAGCAAGCTACTCACCATGTCAGTTATCAGGAATCCAGAGATATAAAAGAGAAACATATCTTCTAGAGCAGAGTCACAGAGTTGTCTTTATTGTGGTATAATAGACAAAACTGTATGTATTTATGACATACATGATATTTTTACATATATGTGCATTGTAAAATGACTACTTCAATCAAGCTAATTAACATATTTATCACCCTAGGTCATTATCCTATGTGGGCACATGTGTGTGGGGAGAATATTTATAATTTGCTCTCTTAGAAATTTTTAAGTATATATGATTATGATTATTAAGTTTAGTCACTGTGATATACTACAGACATCAGAAATGAATTCATCTTGTCTAATTGAAACTTTTCACCCTTTGAAAAATATCTCCCCAGGTTCTGAGAACCACCATTCTAATTTTGCACTTGTAGGGTCAAAGATTTTTGATTGTATGTATAAATGACAGCATATAGTATTTTCTGTCCTCTGCCTGGCTTATGTCACTTACAGGTATATCAATGTTCTCAAATGGCAGAATTTTCTCTCTCCCATTGTATATTTATGCTGCATTTCTTTATACATTTACCTCTCTTTTATTTTTTTAGTTGTAGATGGACACAATATCTTTATTTTTTACTTATTTATTTTTTAATGTGGTCCTGAGGATCGAACCCAGTGCCTCACACATGCAAAGCAAGTGCTCTACCACTGAGTCATAACCCTAGCCCTCCATTTATCTCTTTATGAATGCTTTGACTGATTTAATATCTTAACTATTGTGAATAATACCAATTTTTCAGTTAAATACAAAGTAATCTTACCCATATTCTACTACAGTCTCGCTAAATGGCACAACTGGTTTATTTTATATATCTTCTGTTAATAGAATAGCAAGAATAATACTATGACTCATTCTCTGATCCTGGTAAAATTATATGTTAGTAATGGTACTTTATTGTGGATGCATCCTTAGAGTGTTTCCACAAGGTAAACAATACCAATCTGTCAGAACTGGTATTTGAAGAATTCTGGCCAACACATTCTCCATTTTAATTCTTTGGTAATGTAGTTCTCTTGGTCTTAGGTAGATCTCACATATCCAGATTGTATTATGTCCATTATAAAGGCCTGTTCTTATCACATTTTCTAACAGGATAAACACTTGTTAGTTAAAACTTCCCAACCTACAATGTTTCATAAATGTGATTATGCAATTTAGTTTCTTGTTTTCTTCTTTCATTTCCATCCTTGTTATTGGTCTGTTTTTTGAGGATATGTGTTTTCCTTTAATGATTTGCATATTATTACTGCTATTTTAGTGCAATGTGTAGTAGTTAGTCAAACTCCCCAAATTCATATCATCTTATATGTATAGGTTTATTTTTTTAAAGTTTATTTTTGTTAGTATTTCAAAGTTGTATCAGGAGACTACATAAACTTAGTTGCATTTATAGTGAGCTTCAGATACAAATAATGATTATGATAGAATGTATAACTGCAAAAATATCAAAGCAGGTTTGTGTCAATAGAAGCAGAGGAAGGTTTTCTCTGAAAGTGAATATAAAATTATTGTTTTGGAATATAACTTTATCTTATAAATATTTGCACACATTCTGGACTTCAATAAGATGCTCTTACTAAAAGCTGTTATAGAGAATTTTTTGTTTTATATTTGGAGTCCTAGCACCAAAAAGAGAAATGATGAATGTATTTTAAAACTCAAAGTTGATCCAGATAATGGAAAGCAGTCAATAAATGTTATAGGAGACAGCTAATGATTTTAAGAGAACAAAACAGTCTTTGTGTGTGTGTGTGTAAATGTGTGAGTGTGTGATATGTGTGTTGTGAGAGTATATGCATGTTAAGCATAAAACAATCCATTGATTTTGCTATTTTGCCACCTCTTGAATGATAGCTAAAACAAATATACCTGCTAGAATGAAGCAAAATTATAAATTATTAACACATTAGAAGATCTACTGAGCTACTCACCATGGAGTTTGTCAAAGACTATGGCATAGAGTACCTAAAATTAAAACCAAATTTGTCTTATTAGGGAAATAGCTTTGCTCAAAAGGGACAAAATATAAGCCCCAAAGGGATATCCCCCAGTGACTCACCTTCTGTAATCACATTGTACCTGCCTACAGTTACTGCTCAGTTAATCCAGGTCAGTGGATCATTTGCAAATGCATAATGTTTACATTATTTATGTATGCATGTGTGTGTGTCTAAAGTTGGCTTACCTTTGCTCAGTGATTGAATAACAAATGTTTATGAACTTTAATCTATATTTTAAATTATTTTTAAAGGAGTCAGTTTTCTTTAGAATCCTCTTTCAACCCTTATGTAATTGAAGTTCATGTTCAGGATCATGGATGTACTAGTCCTCATGCTTACACACGTTGGAAAATGCAATCAGTGTGGTTTCAGCAGAAAGGTAATGTAGCTTGCTATCCATTTCTCAGGTAAAATTTTATTCTTTCTCTGTTTTCATTCTTTAATGTCTTCCCAGAACTAGCATATAGACAAAGTTTTTTATGGAGAGAAGAACAGGTTAACATAATTATTAATTCTTATGAAAATTTATTATTTTTATTGGGTTTGATTACTGTATAAGTCTTCCATAAACTTCCAAAATAAAAAAAATAGAATAAATTTTTACATTAATCATTTTTTAAAGTGTACAACGCAGTGGTTTTTATTATACCAATAGAGTTGTGCAACTAAATCCACAACAAATTTTAGAACATTTTCGTCACCCCCAAAAGAATCTGGGTGCTCATTGGAAACCCCCATCTCTACCTTCCTATAGTCCTGGAAACCTTACATTAATCATTTTTAAGCATCATTTCTTTAAACATCTTTTCTTTAAAATCTATAGATTCAGATCTTGTATTTAAGGAGGAAAATGCTTTCTGTTTGTTTTGCTATATTAACTTGAATTTTTTTATGTTGTCTTGTTTTGAATCCTAAATGTTATCAGTGAGAGTGAAGTAAGGATATTTATATTTTAACTTGTATAAAGGAGGTCATTGAAGTGTTGTATAAATGTTAGTTAGCTTCCTAAGCAGAATAGATAAACTAAAATTTAGTAGTAAATATGATAATTTCTCTACCAAGATTTTTTATATGTTTAGAAAAGCTATATTAGCAGAGAAAATATATAATAATAGAGTCATATATAAATGAGCACACTTCAGAGGAACAGAGAGAATGAGGTGGCATATTCTAGTCTTGAGTGTCAGTGGGTCAGAAGAAAAAGCTTAGCATGGTCTTCACATCTGTTCCCTGAGAAAATGGATATGGTTTTAATATGCAGATTGGCTAATAAACTACGCAGTCTAAAATCAGTTTGACATTTTAATTTAATTTGTCAGAAGTGAATTTAAACACAATACCCTTCATGTTAATGGCATTTATTTTTCATAGCCCTTTCTCTCATATGTTACAAAAATGCCTTCTCTGCTGAGTAGAAATTGAACTGAAATTTTTTTTTCAATAAGTAATGATAAATTATCCATTTTACTAATGTATCAATGTAGAATTATTACAATCAATTATTCATCTATATGTTATATTAATTTAAAGGATTTACGACAACTAAGAATATCCAACTATAGATGGCATTTTATATTTGTAAGAGTTTTCACAAAGTAATTTACCACAATGACAGTGAATTTCTGGAGGGGATTCAGGCATTGGGTGGGTAATACATATTCAAATCATGAGATAATATGGTTAACATTTGCCGTCATATTAAATTTAATCTCCCACTGGGGAAGCAGAGGTCTATGGAAGTTAAATAACTTGTTTAAAATTCTCCTGATTGATTGAGACTACAAATCGTATCAAGCTTTAGGGCCATGGCATAAGTAAAAATGAAAGCCAAGTGTCATGAGATAGATGTTTCCCAAATCACTTTTAAAATGAAATTATGAATTAAAACCACAGAAACACTAACTACACAGAGGCTTTAAAGTATTAGCATCCTCACCACTTCTCTCTGTTCATAGTATTGCTTAAAAATAGGAATAAAGGCAGGATAATTACAAAATTTTTGTGGTTAGAGGAAATGGTAAGGAAAAACATGACACTGAGTCAACTCCTAGGTTTTTTTTTCTGATAGATTTTTAAACTTTTTCACCATTCTACAGGCTTTCCTTTTATATACTCAGAACTCCTTGTTACAGTCAATTACTACTGTAGATTCAATTATGACCAGTTACATTTTCATCTGTTTCACTCTGATCCCTGGAAAATCTGTCAACCTGACCTGTTCTTGTCTTGGCCTGCAGGAATGGGCCACTCAAAAGTATTAAACTGATCTTCCATTTTTAAATACCATTTCAAACATTACTTTCAACCTAAAAGCACAGTTTGTCTTTTTTCTTAATTTTCTGTACCTTCTCTCTGGTGCAGTAGTGATTTTTCTCTTAACACAACCTTGTGTTTTCACTAAATTTTAGTGTATGCTCATATTGTATTTTTTTATATTCCTTTGTTCCCTCCATGTAAATCAAGTTCCTCTTTGTTTCAGCCATCCATACAGGTGACATTTCAGAGCTTTGTTTCTAAACTATAAATTAGGGAGGAAATTTTAAGCTTTGCAAATGATTTACAAGTGATAAAGTAGAATACTGCACTATATTCTGGGAAGGGTCAAGTTAGGTCCTGTCTTGTCCAGCTAAGGACACACAGGTGTAATGGCTCCTTCACAATTTGTCCATTTTCCCTTTAATCTTTGGAAAGTCATTTTGTAATATTTCAAAACTCCCATATTGCTTGAGGAAAATTTGTCATATAACCAGGTTATAACATTAAAATAATACAGCTATTTTTCCCTATGTGATTTATAATATTGCATGTACCCAGAATGTATAATTTATTAGTCATGAGGCAATATTTTATGCCAATTGTGTAATTTATTTCATAGATCTTGATTAAAGGCATAGAAATTGATTGCAGAGAGTAGATAAGTTGCCAATAATTTCTTTTTGACATTTCTAGAAGGCATCACTTATTTTCCACCTTTAGGCTGCCAACCTAATTGTGCTCTTTTTTTGCCGACACACAGAGATTACTAAAGAAACTTGAGTATGGTCATGTTTCTAAGTTATTCTGCCTTCAGTGTATTAAACTCACCATTGCGATGCCTCACAAGTTAGATTCTTCCACAGTTTGAAAATATCATGACAGAGAATTATTCTTTACTCTGCCTGGAAGCCATTATATCTTCCTATGTGGGCTTCATTGACTCCCTGGTTAGGAAGCTTTATTTGTCTATCTTCTGTTGCATATAACACAAGATCACAAAATGAGAAAATTGTAAACAAAGATATTTGTTTTGGCTCATAACTCTACAAATGCAAGGTTACAGAGTCATGTCTGTTGATGTTTTTCTTTCTCACAGAGTCCTGATGTGAATTGGGGCCTCACATGCAAGAAATGAGTCACATGTATGTGTGTGTCTTCTGGTCTCTGTCTCTGTAGTTTCAAAGCCACAGTAATCAATCATTGGGACTCTCTACTAATGACCTTATGTATTTCTCATCCCCTCCTATAAAACATAGTCACATTACATTTTCACTGTCTTAGTACCTTACAGTGGGGGTTGAATTTTAACACAAGATAACTTGGGGGACACACTCCAACTATATCTTTCCCATTTAAAAAAAACAACACTATATTCTGAGCTCCTATAGTCCATCACCTTCATATGACCTGTATCACATCTGGGCTCAGTAGTAGTTTAGTAGCATTTGAAGGTTGTAGCATACTTTTAAATGATTATACAAAAAGCATATAAATAATTCAATGATAATGATAATGTAGTGAGTAAGCAACAAGAGTAATAAATCAATCATCAAAGGGGTTCCTTAGTATTATAAATATTTTTTTTTCAGTATTGATCACTATATATAAATAGGTGACTTAGCAACATTTTCCATTTTTAATTAATAGCTCTATTGAAATATAATTAAAAAACCGTATAATTCACTCTTTAAAAATGTGCAACTAATTGTTTTTTAGCATGCTCTCTGTTCTGTAACCACAGAAAAATATTCTGCCAACATCTTGAATAAATGAGGAAACACATCTTTCCTAGTTCTTGCAGAATGAAATATAGCCTGCCAACATCTTGATTTGAAAAAGTCAGAACCAACTAACTGCAGAACTATGACAATCTTTGTGCTGTTTCAAGTAAGTGGTTTCTGTTAATTTGTTATAGCAGAGCAGAGATTGAAACTAATATAGCTGTCCAAATAAAGCATACAGTGTACTCAAATGTCCTGGAGTTAGTAGAATAGCATATCATAAAGAGACAATAATTAAATATTTTTAAATTATAAAATTAAGATGTCTAAAAGTATAAAAAGCAAATCTGTCAAGGTATATAACAGGAGAAGAATACATAGGTTTACTAAGTAGGAAACTTAGAACATGAAGTTTACACTGTTATCTGAGGAATGGGAATATGATTGACAATCTAAAGTGGTGGAGTTATATGGTCAGTTATTTGTAATAGAAATATTAGGCCTGGCTGCTGGGCTCCATGCAACTACATTGGAGGAGGGCAAGGCCAGGGTAAGATACCAACTGTAAGACTTGTAATAATTCAGGTAAGAGCATGCTGCCATGGTACAAGTAATAAGAATTAGGCTGGGAAAAATGGAAGTATAAAGGAGAGTGTTGAGTTAATATAACTAAAATCTTGTGATTTCTGGGTGTGGGCTATGAGAAAGAATGGTTAACACACAGTGACAGCTGTATTTTTGGCTTGTTTGATAGAGATGGGGAAGAATGAATATATTAAAAGGCAGCAGAGATGAAAGAGAGTTATTTATAGAATATTTTAATTACTGAATCTATTTATTCCTAAATCTCAGCCATATCTCTTCATTCAGTTCTGTGAGATACCATATACCTTCAAATTAAATTGTTATTTTGTATATCTTAATTTAAATCGGCATTTTATTGTTTTTCAGGTTATATGGTAGTCATTTCCATGGAAAATGAATATGGCACTAAAGTGTAGAAGTATGTGTAAAAATAAAAAATGAGATGTAGACTCTATTTATGTGAAGAAAATGGTGAATAATGCAAGTGACATGGTCAGACTTTAAATAAAAAGACACTTTGTGGTTTGTACTAGTGAGGAGTTATGGGTATAGAAGAAATTGATCTGCCTGGAAGATTGGCCCTAATGATTACACCCATGAGTTACCAATGACGAAGGAAAGCATTCCTCACACCAATTATTACTTTATCTGCAGTCAGGTACCTCTGCCAAAGATATTCAAAATTAAATCAAGTGCCCAAGATATTTCAAGTGATCAAAAGTTTGGATTGTACCATCTTACACACAAATGCTGTGGATAGACTGTGGAAATACAATCCATATGAAAGGAAGGTTAAAGACAAGGGATTAGTATCTGTTTCGGGAAGCACCCCTGTTACACATCTGATCCCTTTGTGATGTTGATAAGCCACATGTGGTTAATAGAGATTCCATTTTAATGCATGATAATATCACCCTTAATATGTTGCAGTATTGCTATATTTAGTTGTTAATCTATTTTAATCTACCACATTTGAATATTCAATAAAACCTATCAACAAGATAAAAGGCAAATAGATAAGAAGGCAGTTTTTGAAAGGGTGTTAATAAATGGATGACACTGGTAAAATAACAGCATAACATTTATTAAATCAAGCTTAGATCCAATTAAAATCTTTACTAAGAGTTTCAGCCTTATTTCTCAAGATATTTCTACGTTCCGGAGTCTGCAAGCATATTTGTTTAGGTTTTCATTTCCTTCTTGAAATCTGCATTAATATCTACAGTACATGATGCCTTTAGGAAGAATTTTTTATCATTATGGGCTATCATTACACAGAAAACACTCAGGTTTATGTCTCTCTATTTGGTAATTTAGCTTTGGCAGCAGATGATCTGATTCTGAGTCTGTCTACAGTGAATAATTGAATGTCAAAAATGTTTTAAATTAAATTCTGACAAAGATGAAGTGCTTTGTGGGGAAATTTAAATGTTTGTTAAGTTCTTTGTCCTCTTTTCATGGCCTCAAAATGGTTGCAATTTTGTATCTGCTTTTGCAAAGAAGAATCAGTATGCTATTTAAGAATCTGTGGGGGGAGTCTTTAGGCACATTATATCTGTACCTCTATATTTGTTCACCATTTTAAGTTTATTGTAAGTGTAAAATAAAAAGAGCAGCAGTGAAAGAATTTCTGCCAGGATAGACTAATTAGTATCAATGTATATTTAATTTCCTGTTAGCAGCTATATGCATAAGAAATAGGGCTGATCACTGTTTTAAAATTATTAAGCATAAAGAAAAATTTATAAGTGGCTTTCTGTTATACTAAAAAGTCTAATGAATAACACAGTAAGAAGAGCTAATAGTTTTCTTGCATGTGGCTTTCAAATATACCCACTTTCTATTTTTAAATTCAGTATGGACCCTTAGGAAAATGAAGTACAGGAGAGTTCCACATTTGCAGGAATGAATCATGATTTAGAAATAAAACGTTAACTTTGGATTACTGAATATGTGTAATTCTAGCCCTATTACTAATTATTTGTTTGATATTGTACAAATTATTAATAATGAGCTCTGTATTATTCATAATTTGAGAATTTGATTTTCCTCATGTAATCATTCAATCAAGAATTATCATTGTATCCTACTGTGTACTAGTCATAGTCTAGGTGTGGAAGCTGAAGTAGTAACAAAATAGAGATATTTTTGCCTTCATAGACCTTAATATCTAGTGGGGAAACAATGAGAGGATAAAATATGTAACCAGTTATATTATAATAAATGCAATACAAAAAGGAAATGGAGAAAGATAGGAAGTGTGTGTGTTCATATTTTGTGTTTGATATGCAGAATTCTGAGAATGAATACATATATATATATATAAATTTTTCCCCAATCATTCAAACAGTTACAGATAGATGCAGAGAATGATTGACTGACTTATCAAACACAAATGGAAACATAATGGTAAGGTTTCTTTCTTGTTTGTTTGTATTACTGACCCAAATACTCACTGCTAGAGAACTAATTCTTTATTTCTTGTGAAGCTAGAACCAAGTGCTCTACTGAACCAAAAAGGAAGATATTAAAAAATAGATAAGATTTTGTTCCTCTTAATTGTAACATGGAAAATATGCCTATCACTTGACAAGAAATGTTACTGATGGCAAAAGAAATTGCCAAATCCCTGTTAGTAAAACTTCAAGTTTTAATATGTGTTATGAAGCTTTTTCTGTGCAACCCACTAGGATTTTCAAGAAGAAAGCTTGACTGTCTCTATCTTCCTTATTTGTGTTTGCTTCATTGCAGGTACCAGGAGGTATTCCAATCAGTACATCCTTGTTGGGTGCAGTAGAATGAATCTGTGCACGTACCTGATACCTGCTTAGAATGACTTGTACTTTCTCCTAGAATCAACTAAGCTAAGCTGCAATGCATGCAGCAGGTTCTTATAGTCATTGACAACATCATTGCTATAAAGATGAAAAGTAAACTTTAAAATAGTCATTTTAATTTTCAAGAACTTCGAATGGCTTATTCCTAAATTATATTTGGTTTTATTATTTACTATCAGTAAATAACCAGACACACATTTATCATCGTAGAAAACTCACATGGGGAAATATATTTGTGTTCCGTATGCTTAGAAGTTGGAGTATATAGAATCATCTTGCCTATCTAAAATTATATGTTGAGAAAAAAAACTTTTTAGGTTAGTTTAAACAATTTTCTACATACTAAATAATCTAAAGTAAACAACAGTAGGCGATAAGAAATAAATTTGTTCAAAGTAATATTATTCAAAAGGACTGGTAGTAGTAACTACTTTGATGATTGTTTTCTTTGTGTTTTTTTTTATTGTTGGTCCTTCAAAACATTACATAGTTCTTAATATATCATATTTCACAGTTTGATTCAAGTGGGTTATGAACTCCCATTTTTACCCCGTATACAGATTTTCTTTGTGTTTTAACTTCTCTATAATAAACATAATTACCTTTATATAAAATACATTTCAATTTAATAGCAAATTTTGTTTTATCATTATTTACCTGGATTAATATATCATGGATTTTTAAATGAGTTAGGTTCACTAATGTCACCACTGTCCACTAATAATTGCATTGAAATCAGTATTTTAGTTATTATATTGTGTATAGATTACCAGAGGCAGAATCTCAGCCTCACACCCATTTCATTGCCTCTGCCTCCTAGTTAACCTCCAACTTCACCTCCAGCAAAAACTGTCTGCTGGTCAACCTTATCTAGAATTTAGGCTATGAATAGGGATAAATTCTGGAAACTGAGACTAAGCTTAGCACCAATGAATGCCACTTCCACAGTCACTATTTAATTGTATCCAGGCTCTAAACATAGATGGGAACATACAACATCTGGAAGGGTACTGGTCGTTTGGCCTTCCTGATCTGCCCACTGGTTCAATGGAATCTTTCTTGATATTGTTTTGAGTTAAAGATCAATGAAGAGTAGACAATTTCAATGATGTCCAAGCCTGACACCCCAGGAGTAATAAGAGGAAGTCATTCAGAACCAGCAGCCACACCTGCTAAAAGTGTACTTGGTGGGACTGACACTCTAATCTGTCTCTAGCTTGCCCTGTGTTGGCCTCCTATTACTTCTATACTCAAACACTAACATCCCAAGTTAGTGTTTCTGAGTCAGATCTGCCCAGAGTTTGAAGGATTAGCATTCAGGGTCTATTAGGGACTCAGGAGTAGAATTAGCAGCCTACTTCTGGAAGAATGTGTAGAAGGGATTTGATAGCCCCTTATGAGTGAGATAAAAACTTGAGTATCTGTTGGACCCAAATGAGTATCGAAATACGGCCCTTTCTGAGCTAGCTCTGTCTTGGTTTATGAATTAGTATGTTGATATGATTAAATATTCCTTAATTTATATTGATTAAGAGCTTTTAAATTGAAAGTGCATTATTTTAAACTTTATCAAGTACTTTTTCAAAGAATGATCATATGAGTTTTATACGGATTATTAATATGTTGAACTGTATTAATATATTTTCTAATGCTGAAATATGTTTTTAATTCGGATTAAAATTGTTTACTGGGGCGGCTATTGGCGGCCACGTGAGTGGCCCTGCCTCCGCCACCAACCCCTGGCGGCCTGTGGGTTCGGGGTCTGTGGAGCTAGGGGCTGGAGTGCACGGGCAGGGCCTGGGTTATCAGAACCATGGTACCTCTACTGGGAATGCAGATGAGTCTAATCACGACCCCCAGTTTGAGCCTATAGTTTTGCTCCCTGAGCAAGAAATTAAAACGCTGGAGGAAGATGAAGAGGAACTTTTTAAGATGCAGCAAAGCTATTTTGATTTGCTTCAGAGAATGATATTCCAGAATGGAAGGAACGAGGCACTGGTGATGTCGAGCTCCTGGAACATAAGGAGAAAGGAACCATCCCCCTCTCATCAGGAGGGACAAGACCCTGAAGATATGCGCCAACCACTATATCATGCCATCATGGAACTGAAGCCAGTGACCGTGCCTGGGTTTGGACACCCATGCTGACTTTGCTGAGGAGTACCAGAAGCCAGAGCTGCTTGCCATCCACTTCCTAAACGCTGAGAATGCACAAAAATTCAAAACAAAGTTTGAAGAATGTAGAAAAGAGAGAGAAAAGAAAGGACTGGGCAAAAATGATAATGCTGAAAAAGTAACCGAAAAGCTGGAAGCTCTTTCTGTGAAGGAGAAGAACAAGGAAACTGGAGAGGAGACTGAGGAGAAATCCGAGAAGCAATGAGTTGTCTTAATTTCTTTTCCTTTTTCTTTTTCTTCTTTTTCTTTTTTTTTTTTTAAATTTTGCCCTGCCCTTCCTTTTGGGTTTATTTTTATTCTGCTATGTTTTCATAAGGACTTTATATAAATAACTGAATTCCAATATTCAGGGTTTTTTTCCTTAAGTTTTTACCTTATTGAAGATGACTTGAGAAAATCCATTCCCCAGCCATGAAAATGTACTATGCTAACTTTCTTTTTCATAGTGGAAAAACTTATTTATAGTCATCAAAAATAATGAATAAAAAAATGCATTTGAAACCTGAAAAAAAATTGTTTACTGAATTTTTACTAATCATTTTTCACCAATATAAATAATGAGATTAGTTCTAGTTTTCTCCCTTTGTACTAAGTTTATGAAATCATTATTAATATTTTACAGTTTCAAAAAAATTTAGAAACTGTTCATTAGTTTTTCTCTTAGAAAACTTAAAGACTGGGCTGGGGATGTGGCTCAAGTGGTAGCATACTCGCCTGGCATGCGCAGGGCGCTGAGGTCGATCCTCAGCACCACATAAAAATAAAATAAAAATGTTGTGTCCACCGAATAAATATCAAAAAAAAAAAACCTTAAAAAAAAGAAAAAGAAAACTTCAAGATTACTCAATGGATTAGGAGTGTATTGCAGGAGTAGAGTGCTTGTCTAACATGAGTGATGCTCTGAGTTCAATCCCCAGTGCAATAAAAAAAAGAAAAAGAGCTGGAGCTGTTTCAGCTATAGCACACTTGCCCAGGATGTGTGAGGCACCGGGTTCGATTCTTAGCACTGTGTATAAATAAATAAAACAAAGGTCTATCAACAACTAAAATAATTTTTTTTTAAAAAGTACTGTTATCGGAAATGAAATGTTTCTCAGAAGTTCTATAAATTATTCCTATGCAATTGTCTATAGCTGATGAAGGTTGAATTCTTTTAAATTTTTCTTTTATGTGTGGTTTTTATCACTCAAGTTAATTTAAGATCAGTGTTTATATAGTTCTAATTTCTTAGAAAATTATTCACTTAATGTAGATTCTCAAAAAGTTTGCATAGAATTGAACAAACTTTTTCTTACAAACAGCATTTATAAATCTGAGACTTATTTCCTTCTACTTATTTCAGATATACTTTCTTACAATCTGGCATAATTTGGTCTTTAATTTTGCTATCTAGATACTCAGTTTTCCAATTAGTGAAAATCTTTTGCCAATTCCACCAGTAATTTTATGCACATACCTACTTTTCAGCACTGGTATGTTTACTTCATTTTCTTTATTTTCAAAGAAATTTTTAGTTGGAAAACATGGATTTTTTTTTTTTTTTGTCAAGCACTGCTATTCATAGCATTTTAAACCAAAGTTTTGAAAAAGGAAATGTGTCAATGATCTATATCAAATACAATTTATTTCTAAAAGTGACCGAGCTGCTCTGTTTATGATTGAGACTGATTTCATATTTCACAATTCATCTCTTCATTAACAAACATAATGACTTTAATATAGAAAATATCACAAGCCACCCATGGGCTGCATTGGGCCACCATATATCACAGAGTAGTGAGTAGGAATATGTGATTTCTGGGAACTTCCAGTGGACATTTCTTCTGTGTATGACTGCCCAGGGACATTGTGAATTCCTATTCCACTCTTTCATATCCCACACAGCACTCGAGATGGGGTGATCTGCTATAGTCGCACAGCCTCTCTGAGATGGGAGTGACCTGCCAAGATCCCAATCAACCTGCTGACTGCATCCTTGAAATCTTACCCCTGCTTTTGATGTACCACCTTAAATAAACCACTGGAGCCATCTTTATTGTCTTGCTCCAGCTCCCTTGTGGAGTAAACCTATTGGGGCTCCACTTTTGAAATTATCTTTCTGACTCTTTGTCTTTTAATCTTCACTAATTATTCTAGATTTTAATTTCTCAGGTGACTGAAACCCTCCTTGGCAGGAAGAAGAACCTCCCAATGAGATGCTGGCCATCACCCCATAGAGCTTTATTAATAGAAGGACTACTAATTTGACAAAAGGGTTCATTGAACAATTTATGATTTTTAAAATAATAAATCACTACATAGAATACTCTGAATCTGTTATATATGTATTCACATGTGAACCCCTTAAATTACCAGCATGAAATTGGTGTTTGATAAGTGTTTTGTTATGAATGTAGGCCAATAAAATTTTATTGGTTTTATATAGTACTTATAAAACTGAATTTTTTTGAGTTTAAATGACCAAAATGTTTCTTCCTGTTATTGAAAACATCAAAAATTATTTTTTTGTTATTAACAGTCACAAAGAGATAGAAAAACCATTATCTGATAAATAGAAGTGAGATGCAAACAATCGAACAATATGGATTACTATACTCATGAAAGAATTAGCCTACTAAAATTCAATGGACACAATCATGTTAGCATTGATCATCTTGGTTATACTTTTAATCATAAGTTCAAGTCATCTTAAGCATACTACTTAGCTACATATAAAACAAAGATCTTTCAGTTATAAGTATTTTCATCTTGAGTCTCAGTATGCCTTAATGCTTAGTTTGATGGGATTTTAAAGCCATTTTTAAATAATACAATTTTGTGGAAATTTAATAATGCACATTTCTTTCTCATTTTCTATAGGTAAATACTTATTTGTATTCTATGTATAGCATTTTTGAATTATTCTCCTTAAATTGAGGTAGCATTATTTGTTTGCTTATATCTCAAGGAGGCGAATTTTAGGAAAGAAAGAAAGTTTCAGTTGGTTTTGAGACTGCATATAAGAAATGTCTAGAAGTTTCTAGGTTGAATAAAATAGTATGGGTTACCTGGTCCACCATACTATTTTCCCAAAGATATTATATATAATATTATATATAATATATATATAATTATTTCATATACTATATATATACATTATTATTTTATATACTATTTTGTTAAATCAGTATTTTAGAAAAATCTATCCCAAAGTAAAGTGTAAAAATAGGCAATACTATAATACAAGTTTTAGAAGGCTTCTATAATTTTAATGTACAATTTAAAATATTTTTTTCTTTTAAAAACTGAGTGATGTTTAATGGAATGTTATCATTATTACTTTTAATTTTTACCAAAAATATACTAGATTAAATTTTGAAACAATTGGATTGAACAGAGTAGGAATGAATAGACAAATATTAGCCCAAAATTGATGTGTCCATTTTTTTTTGCATTAAAACATATATATATATATATATATATATATATATATATATATATATATAAAGTATTACCTCCATCTAGGGTAACATGCTGTGTGTGGTGCCATCTCATTTACTCTTCTCAAAGTTGTCAGTGACTTTCTGTCTGAGAGATTAAAAATCATCCAGTGTGTAGGAGAGGTCATTTCAAGCAGAGATGGCCCTGCGGGCATTTAGCACAAGTAGTTATAATCCCCTCTGCCCTGTCCTGATAGGAAGCAGATTAGCCAGCTTTTAACTTTCTTTTCCTCTCCAAATCCATTTTCCAGCTTTGATGAAAACAGAATAGACACCTGAGTCATTTGTTCAGTCCTTGAAACATTTCTAAAATAACCATTTAAGCTTTTGTAGTATGTGGCTAAGTGTTACTAAAAAAGTGCATTAATAGGATAAAAATGAATCATTTCAAATAGAATTTGATTTCAGCGAACCTCAGGTGTCTCATTTATCTGCTCTCTGGGAGTGGGCTTACCCAAAAGAATTATGTAGAAAAATGTAAATTACTAGCCATGGTCAATTACAGAAATTTAGGGATTTACAGAATTTTCAGATTTTCAGGACTGGGTTAAATTTTTGGAGCAATTTTGTTTTCATTTAAAGTCCTTATTCACACTTTGGTATCTATGTTCTCCTGTCTAAGCACAGAGTCTTACATGGAGATTTTCTTGCCTTTTATTTTGATTATGGATTTTCTTGAATGATGGCAGGCAACAGTCATCTATTGCCATCTCTCCTAGGAAATAAGGATTCTCAATATTTTGTTGAAGGCACTAAGTACAGCTTCCTTATTGATATTCTACCAAGCAAGTTGTAGTTACATCAATTGCTGGTGGGGAAAGAAGATGAAGTGAGTTACTGGTTCCTGTCACCAGCACTCACTTGGCCATATGCTGGCCCTGATAACTAACCAGTTAAGGTTTTATTTTTTTTAATTTTAATTATTTTTAATCATGAGGTCAGTGTTCACTAAAACATTTATTAAGTAAAGGCAAATGTCATTTCAGAGTGTTAGCTCTGGATTGTCATTAAACTTGACATATTTTCATACTGTTTTACATTTTATTTAGTGTCACCTTTCCAAGGTTAGCACTATGCTGTTTTGTGAGTGTTCTTCAAATCAATAGTGTATGTCACCCAAAGAAGTATATTTTGAAATTAAGTTTTATTTTATATCCTAATAATGCCCAGTGAAAGGTATTCCTGCTATCAAATTCTTGCTAATATTTAAAATAAGTATATAAAATAATTTTATTTAAAATTCTATAGCATGTATCAAACACTCTAAAACAGAACCCAAAACTCCATCTAGTGGTATAATATTCAGATGAAGATTATTAATGTGTAACTCAAGTTGTTTAACATAATTTAATGATGCTGATAATAAATTTGAAAGTTCCTTCAACTAAATTCCATATTTAAATCTAGATCCTGAATTTTGTCACTTCTAGAAAATAGTGGATACTATGTAAATCACAAAAATAAGATAAATCATTAAAGGAATATTGTTTACAATAAAATAAGTTTTTAGGATGAAGGGTAAGAAACCATATGCAGATGACAATCTATCACAGTACGCATATTCTAGATTAAGGAAGGTTTATCACCTGGGGATTCCATTATCCTTGCTATTCTCTCAAGTCTGAAAGCAGCCACTAAAAATGTTAAAATTAAAATAGCCTATCATTGGCCCAGATTAAGATCAGCTTTAAACATAAGCACTTTCATTCAAATACATTCCTTCTCCAACACACACATTACTCCTTAACTACTTATATAGCACAGGAATAATTCATATCCATTCAAATGGATTTCAAAAAGTGGCAGTGATGGTATGTGTGTACTTTCAGATGCCCCTGGCATAAGGGATATCATATTCATGTTAATATAAATTATTCATTCATTAAGCCTGAACATTGGCTATAGTTCATTTGCATATGGTTGAGAATAATTTTATTTAAAAAGGAATTAAGTGCTTTAAAGTAGTGTTAAGTTATTTGAATTGTTTACTTGATACTGACATGATGTATAATATCATTAAATCATTGTGCAATCAGATAATAAATAAAAGATGATCCTTTAAATTGATTTCCTAGAATGCATTCTCTATCTTTGTTGTCAATCTTCATCAAATAAGCAATTTTTATGGTACATTGATAACATGACAAAAATGTGGAAAATAACACTTCCAGCTCCTAATGAAAACTTTATTCTATCTTGAGGAAGAATGAATAGAATACATATAAATCAAAATTTGCATGTTAAAAGAAGATTCAAGATAATGAATGACAGCAAAAGAAAAGAAGAAACAAGAACAATGTTAATAGGAAAGAAACACAATTTAATGTTGTCTTCTAATACCTGACACATCAAATTGCAAATATGAAAACAAATATTAAAATGTCTTCATCTTAATATGAAATGACAAAGCAAAATACAAGAACCTTAAAGGAAACAACAAATGTAATCATTAAATTGAACTCATGATAGCTCTTGCAAATTCCAGTTATTTTAAAAAATATTCAGCATAATAAGAACCAACTGGGAGGAAAATATGCTAAACTGTTTCTGAATGTTAGGGGAAAAAATGAGGATTTCTTTCATTGTTCTCCAGACAAATATTTTCATTTTAAATAATTGTTGATATGATGTACCCAAAGTATTATTTATTTACTTCCTCCACTTATGAATTGTTTATTTGCCTTATTTGTACACTATTTTTATATTCAGGTTTTGTGCTTTATTTTCATAAATATTTGAGGATTGTTAGGATCACAATTCATTTTAATATTATTGAAAATTCTTATTTTGCCTATTTTAAATTTTTTTAGGTGTTAAATAAAAGATAAATATATTTCTTCTAATTTTGAATCATTAAAAATTTGATTAATATTTTTCTTCAAGTATTTTATACTTGCATATAAAAATTTCTATTTCAAAATTTAATTTTCAAATTTTCTAATCTAATCATCTATCAAGACAAGCATTATTTTATCATACTCAGCAATAGAGATTTTTTTTTTTAAAGAGAGAGTGAGAGAGGAGGGAGGGAGGGAGGGAGGGAGGGAGAGAGAGAGAGAGAGAGAGAGAGAGAGAGAGAGAGAATTTTTAATATTTATTTTTTAGTTCTCGGCGGACACAACATCCCTGTTGGTATGTGGTGCTGAGGATCGAACCCGGGCCGCACACATACCAGGCAAGTGCGCTACCACTTGAGCCACATCCCCAGCCCAGCAATAGAGATTTTGACAAATAATCTTTTGCCATGCTAGATTATTAAATAAACACTAGAGGGAATTTTGAAAATTATCTAATATTTTATTTTACTTTTTTTTACCTAGTGACATAAACTGTCATTCTTTTTGTCAACATTCATAACCCATCATTGAATAAATTTTTAAAACACGAGGCTGCTCCTACCATATGGTTCTTCTACTTTATAATTACAAAATATACATATATTATATAATATTATATACATATATTTATATAATATATAAAAATATATATTCATATATGTTCATGTTTTTGGATTTTCCCTACAACTCTCCAAAAATCAATTTAACATAACTCTTGATAATAAAGTTAATTCCTTTTCTTTTTTTTTTTTTGGTTGTTCAAAACATTACATAGTTCTTGATATATCATATTTCACACTTTGATTCAAGTGGGTTATGAACTCCCATTCTTACCCCATATACAGATTGCAGAATCACATCAGTTACACTTCCACTAATTTACATATTGACATATTCATGTCTGTTGTATTCTGCTACCTTTCCTATCCTCTACTATCCCCCCTCCCCTCCCCTCCCCTCCCCTCTTCTCTCTCTACCCCCTCTACTATAATTCATTTCTCCCCCTTGTATTATTTTTCCCTTTCCCCTCACTTCCTCTTGTATGTAATTTTGTATAACCCTGAGGGTCTCCTTCCATTTCCAAGCAAATTCCCTTCTCCCTCCCTTTCCCTCCCACCTCTCATCCCTGTTTAATGTTAGTCATCTTCTCATGCTCTTCTTCCCTACTCTGTTCTTAGTTACTCTCCTTATATCAAAGAAGACATTTGGCATTTGTTTTTTAGGGATTGGCTAGCTTCACTTAGCATAATCTGCTCTAATGCCATCCATTTCCCTCCAAATTCTATAATTTTGTCATTTTTTAATGCAGAGTAATACTCCATTGTGTATAAATGCCACATTTTTTTAATCCATTCGTCTATTGAAGGGCATCTAGGTTGCTTCCACAGTCTTGCTATTGTGAATTGTGCTGCTATGAACATCAATGTAGCAGTGTCCCTGTAGCATGCTGCTTTTAGGTCTTTAGGGAATAGACCCAGAAGGGGAATAGCTGGGTCAAATGGTGGTTCCATTCCCAGCTTTCCAAGAAATCTCCATACTGGTATCCAAATTGGCTGAACCAATTTGCAGTCCCAACGACAATGTACAAGTGTACCCTTTTCCCCACATCCTCGCCAGCACTTGTTGTTTGACTTCATAATGGCTGCCAATCTTACTGGAGTGAGATGGTATCTTAGGGTGGTTTTGATTTGCATTTCCTTGACTGCTAGAGATGGTGAGCATTTTTTCATGTACTTGTTGATTGATTGTATGTCCTCCTCTGAGAAGTGTCTGTTTAGGTCCTTGGCCCATTTGTTGATTGGGTTATTTGTTATCTTATTGTCTAATTTTTTGAGTTCTTTGTATACTCTGGATATTAGGGCTCTATCTAAAGTGTGAGGAGTAAAAATTTGTTCCCATGATGTAGGCTCCCTATTTACCTCTCTTATTGTTTCTCTTGCTGAGAAAAAAATTTTTAGTTTGAGCAAGTCCCATTTGTTGATTCTAGATATTAATTCTTGTGCTATGGGTGTCCTATTGAGGAATTTGGAGCCCGACCCAACAGTATGTAGGTTGTAGCCAACTTTATCTTCTATCAGATGCCTTGTTTCTGATTTGATATCAAGCTCCTTGATCCATTTTGAGTTAACTTTTGTGCATGGCAAGAGAAAGGGATTCAGTTTCATTTTGTTGCATATGGATTTCCAGTTTTCCCAGCACCATTTGTTGAAGATGCTATCCTTCCTCCATTGTATGCTTTTAGCCCCTTTATCAAATATAAGAAAGTTGTAGTTTTGTGGGTTGGTTTCTGTGTCCTCTATTCTGTACCATTGGTCCACCTGCCTGTTTTGGTACCAATACCATGCGGTTTTTGTCACTATTGTTCTGTAGTATAGTTTGAAGTCTGGTATCGCTATACCACCTGATTCACACTTCCTGCTTAGCATTGTTTTTGCTATTCTGGGTCTTTTATTTTTCCATATGAATTTCAAGATTGCTTTATCTATTTCTACAAGAAATGCCATTGGGATTTTGATTGGCATTGCATTAAACCTATAGAAAACTTTTGGCAATATCGCCATTTTGATGATGTTAGTTCTGCCTATCCATGAACAGGGTATATTTTTCCATCTTCTAAGATCTTCTTCAATTTCTCTCTTTAGGGTTCTGTAGTTTTCATTGTATAAGTCTTTTACCTCTTTTGTTAGGTTGATTCCCAAGTATTTTATTATTTTTGAGGATATTGTGAATGGAGTGGTCGTCCTCATTTCCATTTCAGAGGATTTGTCGCTGATATACAGAAATGCCTTTGATTTATGCGTGTTGATTTTATATCCTGCCACGTTGCTGAATTCATTTTTTAGCTCTAATAGTTTCTTTGTAGACCCTTTTGGGTCTGCTAGGTATAGAATCATGTCATCTGCAAATAGTGATAATTTAAGTTCTTCTTTTCCTATTTTTATGCCTTTAATTTCTTTCGTCTGTCTAATTGCTCTGGCCAGTGTTTCGAGAACTATGTTGAACAGAAGTGGTGAAAGAGGGCATCCCTGTCTTGTTCCAGATTTTAGAGGGAATGCCTTCAATTTTTCTCTATTCAGAATGATGCTAGCCTGAGGCTTAGCATAGATTGCTTTTAAAATGTTGAGGTATGTTCCTGTTATCCCTATTTTTTCGAGAGTTTTGAACATAAAGGGATGCTGTTCTTTGTCGAACGCTTTTTCCACATCTATCGAGATAATCATATGGTTCTTATTTTTAAGTCTATTGATGTGGTGAATAACATTTATTAATTTCCATATATTGAACCAGCCTTGCATCCCAGGGATGAATCCCACTTGATCATGGTGTACAATTTTTTTGATATGATTTTGTATCCAATTCGCCAGAATTTTATTGAGGATTTTTGCGTCTAGGTTCATTAGAGATATAGGTCTGTAGTTTTCTTTCTTTGAAGTGTCTTTGTCTGGTTTAGGAATCAGGGTGATGTTGGCCTCGTAGAATGAATTTGGAAGTTCTCCCTCTTTTTCTATTTCCTGAAATAGCTTGAAAAGTATTGGTGTTAGTTCCTCTTTAAAGGTTTTGTAAAACTCTGCTGTATACCCATCCGGTTCTGGGCTTTTCTTAGTTGGTAATCTTTTGATGGTTTCTTCTATTTCCTCAATTGATATTGGTCTGTTTAGGTTGTCTATATCCTCCTGTCTCAATCTGAGCAGATCATATGACTTAAGAAATTTATCGATGCCTTCACTATCTTCTATTTTATTGGAGTATAAGAATTCAAAATAATTTCTGATTATCTTCTGTATTTCTGAAGTGTCTGTTGTGATATTGCCTTTTTCATCCTGTATGCTAGTAATTTGAGTTCTCTCTCTTCTTCTCTTCATTAGCTTGGCTAAGGGTCTGTCAATCTTATTTATTTTTTCAAAGAATCAACTTTTAGTTTTATCAATTTTTTCAATTGTTTCTTTTGTTTCGATTTCATTAATTTCAGCTCTGATTTTAATTATTTCTTTCCTTCTACTTCTTTTGCTGTTGTTTTGCTCTTCTTTTTCTAGGATTTTGAGATGAAGTATGAGATCATTTATTTGTTGTTTTTTTATTTTTTTATTTTTTTAAGGAATGAACTCCATGCAATGAATTTTCCTCTTAGAACTTCTTTCAATGTGTCCCATAGATTCCGATATGTTGTGTCTGTGTTTTCATTTATCTCTAAGAATTTTTTAATTTCCTCCTTAATATCTTCTATAACCCATTGATCATTCAGTAACCTATTGCTCATTCTCCAAGTGAAGCATGATTTTTCCTTCCTTCTTTTATCGTTGATTTTCAGTTTCATTCCATTATGGTCAGATAAGATGCATGCTATTATCTCTACTCCTTTATATTGTCTAAGAGTTGCCCTGTGACATAATATATGATCAATTTTGAGAAGGATCCATGTGCTGCTGAGAAAAAAGTGTAACTGCTTGATGTTGGGTGATATATTCTATACATGTCAATTAAGTCTAGGTTGTTAATTGTGTTATTGAGTTCTATAGCTTCCTTATTCAATTTTTGTTTGGAAGATCTGTCCAGTGGTGAGAGAGGTGTGTTGAAGTCTCCCATGATTATTGTATGATGGTCTATTAGACTCTTGAACTTGAGAAGAGTTTGTTTGATGAATATAGCTGCACCATTGTTTGGGGCATATATATTTATGATTGTTATGTCTTGTTGGTGTATGGTTCCCTTGAGCAGTATGTAGTGTCCCTCTTTATCCCTTTTGATTAACTTTGGCTTGAAATCTATTTTATTTGATATGAGTATGGACACTCCTGCTTGTTTCCGAAGTCCATATGAGTGATATGATTTTTCCCAACCTTTCACCTTCAGTCTATGTATGTCTTTTCCTATCAAATGTGTCTCCTGTAGGCAGCATATTGTTGGGTCATGTTTTGTGATCCATTCTACTAGCCTGTGTCTCTTAATTGGTGAGTTTAAGCCATTAACATTTAGGGTTATTATTGAGATATGTGTTATCCTTCCAGCCATATTTGTTTATTTATGTTACTGAATATGGTTTGTTTTCCTCTTTGATTATTTCCCCCCCCCTTTACTGTCCTACCTCCCACTGTTGGTTTTCATTGTTATTTTCCATTTCCTCTTCCTGTAATGTTTTGCTGAGGATTTTTTGGAGAGATGGTTTTCTAGCTGCAAATTCTTTTAACTTTTGTTTATCGTGGAAGGTTTTAATTTCATCTTCCATCTTGAAGCTTAATTTTGCTGGATACACAATTCTTGGTTGGAACCCATTTTCTTTCAGTGTTTGAAATATGTTATTCCAGGATCTTCTAGCTTTCAGAGTCTGTGTTGTTATCCTGATTGGTTTACCCCTAAATGTAATCTTCTTCCTTTCTCTTGTAGCTTTTAAAATTCTCTCCTTATTCTGTATGTTGGGCATCTTCATTATAATGTGTCTAGGTGTGGATCTCTTATGATTTTGCACATTCGGCATCCTGTAGGCTTCTAGGATTTGGGATTCTGTCCCGTTCTTCAAGTCTGGGAAGTTTTCTCGAATTATTACATTGAATAGATTGCTCATTCCTTTGGTTTGGAGCTCTGTGCCTTCCTGTATCCCAATGACTCTTAAGTTTGGTCTTTTAATGTTATCCCATATTTCTTGGATGTTCTGCTCATGGTTTCTTAACAGTCTTGCTGAGCTGTCTATGTTCTTTTCAAGTTGAAATACTTTGTCTTCATTGTCTGATGTTCTATCTTCTAAGTGTTCTACTCTGCTGGTAGCATTCTCAATTGAGTTTTTAAGTTGGTTTATTGCTTCCTGCATTTCTAGGATTTCTGTTTGTTTGTTTTTTATAACCTCTATCTCCCTGTATAGTTGATCTTTTGCTTCCTGGATTTGTTTATGTAATTCATTGTTGAAGAGATCATTCATTGTCTGATTTTGCTGTCTAATGTCTTCCTTGAGCCTCCAGATCATCTGAAGCATGTATCTCCTGAATTCTTTATCTGACATTCCATCTGCTGCAGATATTACCTCTTCTAACGTTGAGTTGACCTGCATTGCTTGTGGTCCTTTCTTTCCTTGTATCTACATACTGTTCGCGTTTCATTCTGCTTACCGAGACTGTTGTGTTATTGAATTTTTCCCCTATATATTTGTATTACTCTTGTATAGTTGCAAAGTCTCCCGCGCAGGCGCGGGCAGGGGCTCTGCTCCTCCTCCAATTGGGGCAATGTGCCTACCACATCGGCAGGCCGTTGGGCCTGTTCTGCTGGTTGGTAGCAGGTGCGCCTACCTTGCAGGCGCAGGTGGCGGCTCTGCCCCTCTGCAGGCCGCTAGGCCTGTCCTGTCGGTGGTCGCAGTTCCGCCTCCTTTGCAGTCTCGGGCAGCGGTTCTGCCCCTCTGAAGGCCACTGGGCCTGTTCTGCCGGTGGGTCGCAGGTCCACCTACCTTGCAGGCGCGGGCGGCAGCTCTGCCCCTCTGCGGGTCTCTGGGCCTGTTCTGTCAGTGGTCACAGTTCCGCCTACCTTGCAGGTGTGTGGAGGGGCAGCTCTGCCCCTCTGCATGCCTCTGGGTCTGTTCTGCTGGTGGGTCACAGGTCCGCCTATCTTGCAGGCGCGGGAGGCGGCTCTGCCCTTCTGCAGGCCACTGGGACTGTTCTGTTGGTGGGTCGCAGGTCCGCCTACCTTGCAGGCAAGTGGGGTGGCTCTGCCCCTCTGCGGGTTCCTGGGCCTATTCTGCCGGTGGGTCGCAGGACCGCCTACCTTGCAGGCATGGTTGGCAGCTCTGCCCCTCCGTGGGCCACTGGGCCTGTTCTGTTGATGGTCACAGTTCCGCTTACCTTGCTGGCGCTGGGGGGAGGGGGCAGCTCTGCTCTCAGCAGGCCGCTGGGCCTGCTCTGCTGGTGGGTCGCAGATCCGCCTACCTTGCAGGCGCGTGGGGCGGCTCTGTCCCTCCGCGGGTTGCTGGGCCTACTCTGCTGGTGGGTTGCAGGTCCGCCTACTTTGCAGGCGTTGTTGGCAGCTCTGCCCCTCCGCAGGCCACTGAGCCTGTTCTGCTGGTGGTCACAGTTCCGCCTACCTTGCTGGCGCAGGGAAAGGGGGCAGCTCTGCCCCTCAGCAGGCCGCTGGGCCTGGTCTGCTGGTGGGTCGCAGGTCTGCCTACCTTGCAGGCGTTTGGGGTGGCTCTGCCACTCCGAAGGTTGCTGGGCCTGACCTGCCGGTGGGTCGCAGGTCCGCCTACCTTGCAGGCGCGGGTGGAGGGCGCGGCTCTGCCCCTCAGCAGGCCGCTGGGCCTGGTCTGCTGGTGGGTCGCAGGTCCGCCTACCTTGCAGACGCGTGGGGCTACTCTGCCCCTCCGTGGGTTGCTGGGCCTATTCTGCTGGTGGGTAGCACGTCCGCCTACTTTACAGGCGTGGTTGGCAGCTCTGCCCCTCCGCAGGCCACCGAGTCTGTTCTGTTGGTGGTCACAGTTCCGCCTACCTTGCTGGCGCGGGGGGAGGGGGCCGCTCTGCCCCTCCACAGGCCTCTGTGCCTGGTCTGCTGGTGGGTTGCAGGTTCGCCTACCTTGCAGGCGAGTGGTGCGGCTCTGCCACTCCCAGGTTGCTGGGCCTGACCTGCTGGTGGGTTGCAGGTCCGCCTACCTTGCAGGCGCAGGGGGAGGGTGCACACCTATTTGCATTTAGACAGTTACGCGAAATGGAGGACGTAATGCTTGGGATGAAAGTTGGGGGGAAGGGGAAAGTAGGTGCTCTTGAAAAGAAAGAAGGAGAGGGAGATAGATAGCATAGAGGAGAATGGAAAGAGCAGTAAAACTTGGAAGGGGAGAGAGAGAGGGAAAAGGGAGTGAAAAAAATAAAATGAAATAGGAAATAAAATTAGGTCTTAGAGATCCATTTTCTTCTCTTCCCGTTGGCAAAGCTCTGCCCTCCGGGCTGAGTTTTGCCCTCAATGTGTCAACAGCAATCCCTGTAAGGCGGTTCCTGGGAGTCTCTCAATCCTGTGGGTCCAGAGCCGTTTCACTTCTATGGCCCCTCCTCCCCTTCCTCCTGCCAGCCAGTGAGGTCCTGCTCACCGGAGGCAGTTCCCCAAGGATTTGGTTACACTTTCAGCCCCACCGAGTGCTCTATTTCCCTAACTACTGAGCACTCTCTCTGTCATTCATCTAAGCCCCAGTGCTGTGGAGCTGTGGTCTGGGAGTCAATTGTTTAATTTTTCCGGACCCCTTTGGTGGGCACACCTTCGGAATCTGGCAGCTAAGACCATTGGTGTCGCTGCTGGTGGTAATAGGAGTTGGGGGTCGAGGATCCCCTCTACTTCCCTCAGCCCCTACAGTCACAACCACTCTGCTGGTGGTAGGAGGAGCTGGGGGTCTGGAGTGTCCTCTGTTTCCCTCCGCCCCTACCGTCACACCCTCTCAGTTCGCGGTTGGGGGAGTTGGGGGTGGGGAGTCTTCTCTTCATCCCTCTGCCCCTACAGTCACGCCCACGTCACTGGCAGTAGGGGGAGTTGGGGGTCGAGAGTCCTTTGGCCCTTACGGTCACGCCCACGGAGAGATTTTGAAGTTTCCCGGTTGTTTGTATCTGATGTGGGTGGGAGTCACACACCTGCTAAAGTAGATTCCGCTGGGAAGGAATCTCTTTGGCCGAACTTTGGTGACTTCCCCTCTCTGCTATGGCGGGCCCCTGGCTCCTTGCCAGAGTGTCCGAAGGGAGGGGTGGAGCTGGCTTGTCTCTGGTCTGACACAATCTCTGGTTTTAGTTCCCAGTTTGCTATTTCGTAAAGGGTTGGTTAGATTCCTTCACGCTGTCTGGGGGGGAGCCATTCGCCGGGTGGGCGGGGCTGCTAGTAGAGCCGGGAGGGCACGGGCTGTCTGCTGGGCCAGGTGGGGACACTTCTCACTGCATCGGGCCGCCGGGGGCTGCCTGTAGAGCCGGGCAGCTGCGGCCGCGTGGCTAAGATCCGGGCGGGCGGGGTGGCCATTCGCTGAGCGAGAGCGGGGCCTCCAGGGAGGGCCGGGCTGGCGGGTGCCCTCTGCGGGTTCGGGCGGGCCGTGCCGCTCTGGGCCGCCGGCCGCTTGCAGAAGTGGCTGGTGGCTGCGGGGCTGGACCTCTGCGCCCGCGTGGCCGGCCAAGATCCACTTGTCTGGGACAAACTGACACTTCTAATAAACCTACCAATTCCCTGCAGGTCCCCTCTTAACGGAATTTTGCTAGAAGTTCCTCAGTAGGTAGACTGTAGCTGTTCCAATGGGTCTTTCTGATCCCATTAATGTGGAGACATTGGAATCACTGCTTCCTCACCGGCAGCCATGTTCTCACTCTCCAAGTTAATTCCTTTTCTCAAACTATTGACTCATGGTGTGCAGAAGAGCTTCCCATCTTGCACACTTCTACAGATTATAATACAATCCCCAGCAGTGATATACTAATTTATCTGGTAGAGGAAATTTCAAGGCAGCACAGCTTATAGGAAGTGGCATGAATACCACGTGTTACTTAGAATAAAAATTTCCACTGAGAACAAGGAGCAAAGTGTTGTAGGGCAGAAATTTCAGTTTGGCCAGTAAAGGGACACACTTACAGGTGCTGCAAAGGAAGGTGCAATTAATAAAGAAATTAGCACAATCAAAATGAAGCCAATCACTTGGCACCAAGGCAAGAGAAAAGATGCCATAAGTTCACCTCAGAATTTAGCAAGGCCTGGCCCATTGTATGTTCAAAGATGTGGAAATCCAAACTTGTTTCAGAGATTTTCCAGATCACAGTTTTGATAAAAGATGCACAAAGTGCATTCCCTATCCCAGACTGACTCAGATGTCATTTCCTTGGGATTCTTTACTGGTAGGAAGGCACTTAAAGTTGCTGCAATTAATACTACTGGTATAGTTCATGCTAGTGAGAAAATGTTGGCATTGTCTGCCTGATGCTGGTTTGCAGGCATGCAGAATTAGAGATATGCAGGTCAAAGAGGCTTCCACCAAGATTTCAAGGAAAGCCTTTGAGACCAAAAAGTATATGGAGCTTTTAGAATCCTGGCAAGCCAATCTTGACAGCACAATGCATAGTGAAACTATGAGAGTGAAGTTGAAGGTACAGTGGAGTCTTCAGGAAATTAGAAATACTAGGAACAATGTGAACTGTCCTTTGAGGAATGCTATAGGCAATAAGCAGAGCCAGTCCAAGAGAGGCTCACATCATACCACCAAATGACATGGGTGCCAGACAGGGAGCTGTAAGAAGTTTTCCCTGTAGAGATTTGTTCTTACTTTGTACTCCTTTGTACTATTAATTTCCTATTCCTCCTTTTCAGAATAGGTATGTTTATCCTTTATTTTGTATTAGAAGTATGCAATTTATTTATTTATTTACCTGTGTTTGCCTTGAGTCTCTGAGGAAAATTTGGACCTGAATATTTGCTGTAACAGTTAAAAATTCAGAGACTCATGGAGATGTATTAAATGTATTTTGTATTATGAGATAAGTATGAGCTTTTGGGAAAGGGATGGGATGTTTTATCTTGTATATTCAATGTCCCCCCAAAGGCCCATGTGTTGAAATCTTGGTCCTCAGTCCAAACTTTATTAGGAAGTGGTAGACCCTTTGAGAGATGGGGCTCAGTCCAAGGAATTGACATCTCTATGGGTTTTCTCTTAAAGGGAATATTGGGATCTCAGCACCTGTCTCTTTCTCTCTCTCTCTCTTCTTGCTGACTGCCATGGAGTGCACAAGTTTTTCCTGCCACACGATCCTTTCTATGATAAATCACCTCACCATAGCCCCAAATGCAATGAGTCAACTGGCCATGGACTGCAAACTCAAAAACTGATCCAAAATAAACATTTCCTCTTTTCAAGTTTATTATTTCTGATACTCTGTCACAGTGATGGTCAGCTGCTCAAAACTACATCACTGGTAAAATACAGCTGTTTTTAATGATACTGAAAATCTCCTAAAAGTTCTCTTGGGGATGCTTGGAAATTGATTTTCTGTTTATCAATAAATTGAATTGAATCTGGGGAAATTCAAATCAAATCATGTGTTTTTATTCTCTCTCTCTTTATGTTTCTTTCTGTTTCTCTAACACTTTCTCTTATTCATATTTGATTTAGTATTATCATTTGGCTATACAAATTTTATTGTATTTCTATACAAAGAAGATAGTATAAAATACCTTAAATAGCTAGAGGGGAAAAACATGATGCAGTTTATTTCAATTTAACAAATAATAAAACCCTGCTCCAAAGATGGAGAAATAGAGCATGGAACCTACTTGTCACAAACGTTTTTCCTGAGGAATGGATGCTGAGATAGAAAGTAGAGAGCAGGTGGTTTATTAGGGAGTACTGTATTCAAGAGCTAAGAATGAGTGAGGAAATTGGATCGGTCAGAGGTAGGAGCTAAGCTATAGGGCAATTTCAATGGAAGGACTCACCATCTCTACAGGAAGTACTAAATATGGGATAACCCTCCATAGACACCCCAATTTGAATATTTTAATCCTGTGTTTAACAATTCCTGGAGGAAGTCTGACCTATAATTGGTTCATGACCTTTGGTAATAATCTTCATCAGGAAAGATCAGGGGATCTTCATCATGATCTGAAATTGAGGCAATTTTTTAGAATGTTGGCAGCTGAATTCTATTTACCAGTAACAGTCCCAGTAGTTGAATTAATAAGCCATGTTCCTGAAGAGGTATAAAGACATTGTATCTATGTGAACATCACTGCTAATAAAAGAAATATTACTTGTTGCTTTAATAAGGCAATACATTAATATTTACTGAGCCAGTTTCAAGTAAAATATAATAAACAATAAGATTATAATTATTCCATGCACAGATTATTTTTTAAATAATTCAGCTGCCAACTTATTATTTCTCATTTGGAGGTAGTGTTGCTTTTGCTTTGACTTTCTTTCTTTCTTCTTCTTTTTTTTTTTTAGATTTTCTCATTTGTTTGCCAATTTCAAATGATTTTCCCATGTGTAGTTTTATTTTTATTCTTCACATTGGGGTTTAACAACCCTTTTGAATCTTTCCTTTGTCCTATCTCACCTCCCCTTACCTTATCTGTCTGTGCCTTAACTAGGATAATAATAAATTTCATTTTTGCCTCAAATTTTTTGGTGCTGTTTTATCTATTTTTCATCCTTTATTTTTTTCTGTATGTTGTACTAGTTTATATTATAGTTTACAAAGTCTCTCTTTTGTTCATCCATCCTGTAAAAATTTTTTATTATTAATTGCCATACTTCATCTTTTAATTTTTTATTTTATCTACTTTGCTATTCCCTATATTTTAGTTCTCATCAGTTTTTTTTATTTTGTTAAATTATAATAGGAATAGTATAGCCTAAGATTTAGAATTTATAGAGACCAGTAAATATTTATCAGTAGTATATAGTTTTTCAGTGGGCTCAACTAGAAACCTGGAGTATATACTAGGGCTACTTATGCAGGGCATGATCTAAACTCTGCTATTAAAACCCAAATATTGTAAGATAAAGATTCTGCACATTTTTGATAACTCTCAGCTTCAGCTTTCTGCTTATTATCTTGGCCTCAAGTAAAGAATATGAAAATGCCTTGAGATAGTGACATAGGATATTGGGATATCTTCTATGTTCTCCTTCTTTCAGAAGTTTAGCTTCTCAACTTTTAACTATTTTGGAAGCTCTGTACTTCAGTGTTTGTCCCTGAACTTCATTGTTTGTGTTTGGCCCCATGATACCACTAAAAGCCCTAAGTAGTTATGTTTTTCTTGGTCTGTCTCCTCCCTGCTTCTTACAGATAATGAAATTGCCAAGGGGAAAAGGGAGAGTAAATGTTATATGTAACTCAGGGCACTTCTCAGTATAGGAAATAAATATAATGTTAACTTTATTTTTAGGTTTTTATGGTATTAACATGAGGGTTTGTGACCTATTTTGGACCTTGAATGAGGACTAAGCAATGTAAAAAGGAAGAAAATTCTGAAATAAATTGAGGGGTAACCACGACCAGCCTGTAGGGCAAGAATGTATTAAATTTGGCAATATCATAATGATTATAGCAGAGACCATAGGAGTCCTGTGTCCTTAACGCTGGTGAAACTACTAGTGCTCAGAGTTTTGAGCAGTTATATGCCCACTAACATGATTCTACCACATGTTTTACATATGGTTCTGACCATGAATTGTCTCTAAACTACTTTTAACAGTTACAGCAATTTGTTCATATAGCCAATGAACCCTCAATAAATTATTTTCTAATTTTTGAACAAAATACTTCCTTTAACCAACCTACACTCTCATCAGTAATGTAGGAATTACAATTTCCCAGCACACTATTATCAACTTTTGGATTGTTGCCCATTGGATAGGTAGGAAATCACATTTCATTTTTATTTTAACTTGGTTAAAAATTTAAATATGAATAAAATCAATTGTAGTTTTAAAAACAGCCACTATGTACTGATTACATACTATGTGCTAGTATCTTGCAAAGGATTTTGCATTAATCTCACACATTAGTACTCACCAAAATTTTTGTGTATAGGTGCCAGCATTAACTCTATTTTATTTTTGTGGCCACAAATGTTCAGATATATAAAGTGCCCTGCCCAATGTACTATAGCAAATTAGTGTGTAGTTGAGCTTTCAACCCAAGCATCTTGGCTGCATAGCCCAGATACTTGTGTTTCACTGTATCTCTATAACATAAAAATATTTTGTTTGTTCATAATATTGATGGAAAATTATTCTTTTTATAATAAAAAATAGGGATTGAATTTCTTTAAAATTATAATTATGACAATAAAATAGTATTAGATAACCTTATATATGATGACAGCACAACTGTCATTGAATACAAAAGAAAGCTCAAATGCCCAAATTAATTAGAAAATAAAATATAAGTGGTAAAATTTGTTATGGAAATTTGGTTAAGCCACACTTGCAAAATGTATGAAGCAAATACACAATAACTGAAAAACTCTTTCCTAAGCCAATTTTTTTTCTAGTTTTGAAAATTCATATTTTGACAATATTTATATATATGCATATATAAGTATTTATGTATATATGCATATATATACATGTGTATATTCATATATAAATGCATATATAGATACCAATATACATTCGTTCATCTATTTATATGTAGTCTGGTAAATCTTTAAATTGTTAAATTAATAAAAGTGCTGTGATCACCCACACAGAGAAGATTATTTTCAATAACACTAAAAAAAATATCCCTTTCCCTTACAGGATTCCTTATGGAAATAATCTACTAACCAATAGCACTTAGCCCCTCTTCTGAATTCATGCATTAAATGCATTTTTACTTTTGTTCAGAATTCTATTCCTTTTTTTTGGTTTAGGTTTTTTTTTTTTTTGAAAAAAAGAAAATATAAGGAAATGTGTATGCACCTGCTGTATACAAAAGGAAACACATGTATTCTATTCCTCTTGAGAGAAATGAGCTCTTGTCTTCCTGGGGAAAGACTGATTGTTTTTGGCCATAGCAATAAGTAACTACCTGAGTCAGTTTTAAATGCATCATATTTGGTCAATGACAACTTCCTTCAGTAGTATACTTCTTCAAATCAGTCAGAGAGCAGCAGTCTCTTTCTGTTGCTCAGATTTCTAAAAGCCAGCCAATCAGAAACATTCTCCTCATTGCACACTCATTTCACATCTAAAGTTCAACCAATCCCTCAACACTCTCTTTTTCAAAATCTGCCAACCCTTGAGAGCTCCTCTTTCCTAAACTCTATATAAGATTAGTTCTATGCTTTTACTCTCCCGCTGAATTCTTAGGAAAAGACTGGTTGTATAAATAACTAAATAAACAAACAAATGATATAGACCCAAAATAAAGGGTTTCCAAAATACATAAATTTATTTATGTGTTTTTATTAATTTATAAGAAAATAGTTTTAGTTTGCCTTATTGTATGAAATTAAATCTATGATTAACATAAATGAGGTTTACAATGACCATAGAAAAATAAGACAAAAAGACAAATGACAGAGCCATGGATCACTCCAAACTTGTTTATTTGTGAGAAATCAGAAACCTGAAAAAGAGATTGAGGGGAAACCAGGGTGGAAAGAAGAAAATCAGGAAAGTGGATCTCAGAAGTAAAGTGAAGGATTTGTTTTGGGACATCGTGTATTTACTTTTTTTTTAATGGAGGAAGGAGTAAGTGACTATATCAAATAAGGCTTAAGTGTCACTGAAAGTTATACTAAAAATTATACCTTGAACGTAATAATTTGAAATTCACTTATGATTTTGACAAAAGCAGTTTAGATGTCTGATTAGAGAGAATTGGGGTATAAATGATTTTTTTAGGGAGTTTAGGGTATTGATTTGTCAAATAAGTTTGAGCATTGCTACTTTATATAATACCGAACAATCTCTCTTTGCATTATCTTTAACTGACCAAATATGTAAATAGGGAAATTTAGAGTATGTATATATATTCTACACATATAAGTAAGCATTTCTGGCCACACTTAATTAATAACAAAGGTTTTATTTTCCAAAACACTTGAAGAATTCATTTTTTTATATATTTGGAAAATAGAACCTTGTGGTCATTCCTGCTTCTTGGTTTTAAGAGAATCGTGTGAAAAGAAGGGCTGGTTCAGCAAAACCAATTTAAATACTTAGCACTTTCTAATTACTTTTAAATGAATATAGACATATATTTTTCTAAGTTACTTTGCCAAGTTACATTTATTTCATATCTTGATGTGGTCTAATACTTCTAAATAGATTATATTTCTGTTCTATAGGCATTACTAAGTACATATACAAGCAAAATAGAAACAAGAAAATTGAAAGCAATCTCCTATTTATTCAACTGGGAAGATAGTTAATGACACAGTGGCATTTCAATGCTTTTCATGTCGTAACCCAGCAGTCCTTCACATATTCCCTTCTGGTTTAATACTATCAAGAATAGGAATGCTTTTCTTCTCTGAGCTAAAAACGACAATATGTGACTTCTCATTAGATGTAGTAGTTTTAAATCAGTATTTCTATTATTCAAGGCAGAAATTCATAATTGTGTTTCTAATAGCAACAGCAGCCACTCTCCAATGTTGGCCCTGATCTCTGCTCAGTTCATGTCCTACTCTTTACATGGTGGAGCATTTGCTGTGCATTCTCCTGGGTGCACAGAGGTGTCAGACTACTTTCAAAACACCTGTTCTCCTAGCTAATGGTGAAACTATGCCCAAGTAAACTTTTGCAGCAAGGGAGCAACCTGAGCTTTCACGTCACAGCTGTTCAAAATGCAACAAAGGAGGTGAATAGGATCTGGCATGGAGATTAACCTGCCTCTTAGGTGTATTTAAGGACTCAACGGATACTATGCATATAGAAAAACACACACATTGAGGAAATATATTCAGAAAATTACAATAGAGTTTGTTATGCCAAAAAAAATAGAGTCAATTTTTTTACCAATTTAGAAAAATTACAGTAAAGCCAGTCTCCATTAATTAAAAAGCCCAATATTATTAATACATACGTGTGTGTGTAAATTTATTCTTCATATATTTTCTTCATAAGCATATTTAAAAGATCACTACCCCATGTAATAATCACAATAACCCTTTAAAGTAAGTATTATTCTTATGTACCATATAAGGCAGCTGAAAAAAAGAGGATATTATATAATGTTCAATGTTCATAATTTGTATTTATATTTCATGAGGCATTCCTGAGTGCCTAACCAAATTACTTGCTTAAAAATCATACCTCTAATTTTATCCAGTTATTAGATAATATACATTTTATGGTAACCTCACTAGACCTGGGGGTTAAATGTTAATACTTATAAGCCAATCCTGGCAATTCTACTATTTTGGTTAGGTATAACGGAGATGGTGTGACTTAGACTGATGAGGAGGTAGAATCCTGCAAATGTGTTCTTTGCTCTAGTAAAGATGAAGATCAGCAGCTTCTAGCCTTTTTATGCATTTCTGTTATAGTGTGAAGATGGCAGCTGCTATATCTAACTAGCAGCCATAGGAAGCATGTCAAGAGACTCCTTTACATCACATGGAGCACTAAATCACCTTGTATCTGCTTATCTCATGACTTTGGTAATATAGGATAATAGGATCTTCATTATATCACCATATTTTTTTTTACTTTCTAATAGAAATATCTAATGTAGACAGTATACTGGAAGAGTAATTTAAAACCATGAATTTTGATTCGAATTTGTTGGTTCTTGCCATTTTAAAATCTGAAATTATTCTAAAATTTAACAGTTTTCTCTATTGAAATATTTATACAGGGTTGGGGTTGTGGCTCAGTGGTAGAGTGCTTGCCTAGCATGTGTGAGACACTGGCTTTGATCCTGGGAACCACATAAAAATAAACAAATAAAATAAAGGTATTGTGTTCATCTAAAACTACAAAAACATTTAAAAATATTTATACAATATTTCCTGATTTTTAGTTTAGATAGTGCAGTTACAACCTTGTGATGCTCAAAAAGAATATACATATCAACAAATCCAGTCTCTTCATTTTATCCTTAAGAAAGTCAATGTCCAAATCTAGTTAGTTGCAAATCCAGCTCCTCTGTCTCTTGTATAATTATATTAAGTAAGTCCTATATTTACATCCCACCACCATGTAAACAACTGTAACATATCTAAGAATAGAATTTTTTTCCTTTAGTCACATTATTAAATGCTAAAGCTAAGAATGTATTATAATATTTTGGCAACAGAGAAATTATATTATACATATAATATTTTTGATAGAGCCTGAAAATCTAAAAAGACAATTACGTAAGCCCACGTTCAGAGGCCCAAGAACCAGGAGTACTGATGCTCAATGACAGGAGAAGATGGTTGTCCCAGTTCTAGAAAAGAAAGTAAATTCACCCTCCTTCTACATTTTTGTTCTATTTGGTTCCTCCTTTGATTGAGTTTATATTCATTTTACTACTTACTGAGTCAAATGTTAACTTCTTCTGAAAACACCCTCATAGACACATCTAGAATTAATATTTTGCCAGCTATCTGGATATCCTTAAGTCCAATCAAATTGATGTATCAAATTAATCATCACAGTTAGCACAATCTAATTGATATTCTGTACTAATCCGTCTGGATGCTGAGTGGACAGTACAAAGTAGAACAGGATAGAAGCAGGGATACCAGTTAAGAGGCTACTGCATAATCTAGGAGGGAGCTGATGTTGGATACTTCCTAAGTAGAATAGTAAAAATGAAGAGAAGTTTTAGATTATTGATTAGTTTGGGGGACATTCAATAGTACTTGAGTATTTGGGATGAGAAAATAAAGAAATCAAGATATGCCCCCAAATTTATGCCTGATCCTATGTGTGTGAATGAATGTTATTTACTAGGTTGGGGAACACTGAGGAAGGAACAGGTTTACAGGCAGGTAAAGTAGCAAGATTTGTAAGAAGGTAAATATGGGGCACTTATTCAACCACCAAGTGGAAGTATCAAATATGAGGTTTGATATATATGATATACATGAATCTAAAGTCCCAAGAAGTAGGATAGAGATGGAGGGAGTTTAAGAAGCCACAACTGCATAGAGTATACTCAAACCTTGAACCAAAAGAGATTATCAGCAGATAAAATGATGCTAGAGAAGAAGACCCGGGAGAGTCATTCATGTAAATGTAATTGCAATTTCTCTCTTGGAGTCTGCAGGCCCATACTCAAGTTTTAGGGAGCATTTGAACAAATAGTAAAATACTATTTTATATCATCTAGATATTGGGCTACTAGATATAATATAGGGCTCCCAGTTAAACTTGGATTTCAGATAAACATTGAATACATTTTTAATATAAATAAATCTTGCATATTTCATAGGATATGCTTATATTGCTATATGACATCATTGGTTTTCTGTGTGTATATATTTAATTATATAAATAATATACTTAATATAAGGATCTGGATCACACAACTATGGAGAGTAGCAAGCTCACAAGATTTGCAGACTAGATTAGTAAGCTAGAAACTCAGGAAAGATAATGGTTTACTTCTAGTCCAACTCCAAAGGCCTGAGAACAAAGACAGCTGATAATATTGTTTCAATCCAAACATCTACAAGCTGGAGACACAGTGAAAAAAGCCAGTCTCCCAGTTTGAAGGCAGTGAGGCAGAATTTTCTTGCTCAAGGAAGGGTTAACCTTTCATGTTCAAGTCAAGCTTCAACTGACTGGATGAAGCCCATCCACAGCAGGGAAGCAATGTGCCTTACTCTGTCTGCTGATTTAAAGGCTAATATCACGGGCTGGGGATGTGGCTCAAGCGGTAGCGCGCTCGCCTCGCATGCGTGCGGCCCGGGTTCGATCCTCAGCACCACATACAAACAAAGATGTTGTGTCCGCCGAAAACTAAAAAATAAATATTAAAAAATTCTCTCTCTCTCCTCTCTCACTCTCTCTTTAAAAAAAAAATAAATAAAAAATAAAGGCTAATATCACCCAAAACTACCCTTTGAAACATGCAGCATAATATCTACCCAAATATCTGGTTACCCCATAGCCCGGTCAAGTTGATACATTGCATAAACTATCCCATGTGTGTGGCTTATGAGGGAATTGGAGATGAGCAGTAGGTACTTGAATCATAACAGATGATGAGAAAAGGGAAGGTGATGTAATCTCAAGGTGTAATATGATCACAGTAACTGAAGATGTGAGAATCATTAACTTTTGGAAGCAGGATTTTTCAAAAATACATATAGGAAAGTTGTGAGAGACCTGAGTCCTCAATGCACATGGTATCACAGGCATGATGAAATCACAGGAACCTGCCTGTAATGAGCAGCAATGTAATGGACCCACAGCAACACTGCAAATAGTCAGGTTTTAATTGTAGTGTTGTATTTGATTCATAAGTTTGGTTTACAAGGAAATTGTTCCTAGTTTTATATTAAAGCAAAATATTCTGATATCAACCCTAAGCTTTACATAACATTTTTATCATTTTAAATGGGTCTGTTAAAAGTTTGAAGAAATAATAGCCAGTGACCATGTATTGTGTGATTTCTTTATTTTAAATATCTAAAATAGGAAAATCTATAAGGGCAGAAAGTAGATTAGTAGTTAAAATAAGATTCTTCATACATATTAGCTGCCAATATATATATATTTGTTCTCATACATGCACTTTTCCATACAAAGAATGTTCCATAAAATTATAATTCTAAGGAGTATACTTGAGAAATAGACACATGGGTTAAAAATATTTGTGCTCGATACAAGTGAAATCCACATTTTAGATCTTTCTTTTAAGTGAAAACACTTATCAGTATGTTAAAAGCTCTGAGATGTTCTGAAATAGAAGAATTTTTATTTGTTGTTTTTTGCTGCCTAGAATACTACCTCAAAACTTAGCTTCCTAAATAAAAAAAATAAATAAGCACATACTATTTACCAAAGTTTTTCTGGGTCAAACACATGGGAGCAGTGTAGCTGGGTGGCTCTGGCTCAGTGTCTTGTGAGCTTTCAGTAAGGATGTTGTCTGGGGCTTGACTGAAGATGTATATCTGCTTTCAAGGTGGTATGCTGACTTGTCCTGTAAGTCAGTCACATCATTAACATAGGGATTCAGTTTCTGGTCATTTGGCCCTCTCTATGGAGCTGATTAGGTGTCTTTATGAGCTAGTATTTAGAATTTCTCTAAGCAAGTAGTCTAAGAGGAAAAAAGGAAGGAAAGAGGACCAATGACTTTTATAACCTAGCCTAGGAAATCATAAGAGTAACTTTTTCCTAGAAAAATCCAGATTTTCCTGAAGTCATTTGACCATAGGACTCTATTTTAAAGAAACATGTTACCAAAAATTCCCTTAAGGTACCCAAAACATAGCATAATTTTATGTGACTTAATTTCATTAAATATTTGAGAATGTTTGTCATGAGAAAATTGAGCATTTCTAAAATATTCAAGTAGGTTGAGAATTGTTTGCTTTTAAATATTCCCTAGAATTGTATTTATATGATTCACTTGACTCTAATACTTGGTAACTATCAGTTATAGTCTGAATTAGGAATCATGATTTTTGGATTGTACAAATGCACATAAAAGATTTTGGAGGGAAATTTTCAAACTTCAACTTGGCATGTACTGCTATATTTAAAAATTTTAAGTGGTGTTAAAAAACATTCACTAAGGTTAGTATTCTAGAGTGTGAAGATGTTAGGAGGAGGAGTGAAATGATAGTTTTAATAGTGGAAGGGTTCTATTTTTCACCAGCTATTACTTTAATAAAAGAGAACATCTGTTAATAAAATACCCACCACGATTCTATGCTAAGGAATATCCACAGGATTGGAATGCCGAAGAGTTCCTCACTGACATAGGATTCAACAATGAGTTCAATAAAGCTTTCTTAAAGTCTTTATATGTCTAATCTAGTTCCTGAAAGTAGGTGAGTACACAAGGATTTAATATATGTCATCAGAAATAATGCATTTCAAGCAGTTTAAATATCTCAAATACAAGCATCAACAAAGTCGTAAAGTCATTTGGGGTCATTTGGAGTTAAGAACCACATAGGAGACACCAAAGATCTGCAACCACCAGTAGAATAGAATGACAAGAAAAACAAAAGACAATGTTACACAAACGTAAGCCACACAAACAGGGTACACTCACAGTAACTCAAAAATAAGTAAAATCTAGGGTTCCACATGCTCTGTTTTGTAAAGAAACTGTAACATAAGAAAACAAAGGGTTAGATTAGAATTGTTGTTAGATCATAGTTGCTTTCTTCTGTTTTGTTTCTTACTGAAGGTTGGAGCTATTCTGTGCCCCATGTAGCCCCATCACCAAGAATTGTACCTCTGGGAAATGATAATTTTCCACAAGAGCAGTTTTTATATCTAAAAGACAAGGGGAATATGAGAAGAATAGTTGTTGCTGTTAAAGTATATCCTCAGGATTATAAACTGCATTATGCAGTCATGAACTTCTGTATTAATGTCATTTAACCTTTGGCAATATTAGTCTACAGAGGATCTTGTGAAGGATGGTACATTAACTTTTAGAAGTGATGGGCTGTGATATTCCTGCTGTGATATTGAATGGCATAAGATGAACTTCAGCACAGCCTTCTAATATGTAAGAGATTTTCTTTCTACAGGGTAAAACTTACATACATGAGGGCAGAGCTGTGAATTCAGATAGTTCTACTGGTCCTTTGAATAGTTGGACATAATGGTGACATTATCAAAAGGATTCTATAAAATAGTCCACTTTCTTGGTTACTGTCCTCTATATGTTTAACTCTGTCTTTATTCAATTTATTCAATAAAGGGTCCAACCTTCATCTTTTCTATAAAACACAGTGTGGAACAGAGCATTAAATTTTACTTATTCTGTGTCCTTTTGAGTGCAAACTCCAAAATTCTAGACATTTCCAAAGTATTATGATTTGAACATGAGGTGTCCTTCAAAAGATCCTGTGTTAATGTAGGAGGTGAAATAATTAGATTATGAGAGATATAGTCTAATCAGTGGATTAACCCATTTGATCGATTACTAATTTGAATGGATTATGGGATGGTAACTGTAGGCAGGTAGGGCCTGGTTGGAGAAAGTTGATCTTGGTGTGCCTGGTGGATAATATATGTCATTCCTGACTCATATCTCTCTCCCGCTCCCCTCTCTCTCTCTCTCTCTCTCTCTCTCTCTCTCTCTCTCTCTCTCTCTCTCTCTCTCTCCTGGATGTCATATCCCAAGCAGGTCCCCTTCTTCATACCTTTACGCCATGATATTCTGGGTCCAAATCAATGAAATTGGCTGGCCATTGACTGAAACTCTGAAATTGTGAGCCAAAATAAACTTTTCCTCCTCTAATTCCTTTTTATATGGTAATTCAGTCACAGAAAAAAAAATCCAAGTAACACACAAAATATTCAGGGAAAATAAAAATAAAAACACTGAGCAAATATTTGAAACATAATGAGATTAGGGCTTTATCAGCCATTTGTACAAATTAAAGCCATAATTAATAAAAACAATTTTCCTGTGAGAGTCAAGGGATGAAAAAACATCCTTTCTAGAAATATTAATGGCAAGCTTATCAATGAAAAAGGGTACATGGTAATGAATATAAATCTGGATTCAGATCAAAGTTAAAGCCTTACTCTTCTACATCCTGAATAACTTTTAACCCATTGCATAATCTTGTGGTATCTCAGTCATCTCATGCATATCATGCAAATATCTCAGTTCTAACAAATAATTAATTCTTTATTTTTATATCCCAGTAGGTTCTTTAACTGCATATGTCCAAAAGTAAACCAAATTTTCCTGTGAAAACATATCCCTTCTTTATTATTTTTCTTGACCCCCACATATTCCAGAAATTCAATAAAATCCCATGCTGTGTAAAATACATAACATTTCTCTGAATATCCTTCTTTCTGTCTTGATGTTCTGTTGCTTAGTATAGACTCTCAACATTTGTCATCTGTTTAGAATGGATTTACATCTGGATATTTTGATAAAATTTTCCATATAACTTATTTTCCACAATATAACTCACAAACTTTCTCTAAGAAATGTTTCCAATATATAGCTTTTGCATAGAAAACTGTGAATGGCTACCAGTTCCTATCACAATGAAGTGAAAACACAGCAATCCCTGGATTGAGCCCTCCACTTATTTCAATTATCTTCTTCCACAGACACACCTCACTACATCAGCCATAATGATAAGCTATAATACCTACTGTCTACTCATTGCAATGTCTCTACCAGGCAGTACACTATGCACTAAACCAGCATTTCATCCTTAAAAGGAGCTCATAAGTTAGTAAACATACTTACTAATTTCATAGATGAGGAAACCAAAGTTCATGGACTCAGTGATTGACAGAGACTACACAGCAAGTAATTACAGGACCTGACATTTGAAACTAGGCAATTTATTGCTAGAGTGCTTTGTTGTATAACACTGAAAAACCCTGCTTTGAAATTCTTTGAAAGCCCCTCTTTTACTGTCCATTTAATTTTTCATGTGTTCTTCCCAGTATGTTTTTACAGTGGAGACCTGTCCTCCATTAAGCCATTTCTCATTATCTTAGTGACTACATTTGCAATGATATTTATGCAGATCTCCATTGCTTATTCTTCATCTGTCTGTAATTATCATGAGATAAATGGAGTGCTTAACTTTCATATGTTGATGATATGGTCAGTGGTCTCTAAGTACTGGCAGAGTCAACTTAATAAATACATTCAAAACTTCTATAGCAGCATGCAATTAATTTATCCAGCCACCAGTGTTCTACTGGTTCTCTAAAATTGTATCTATTCTTGTTTCCATACAATGATGCAACTCTTATAAAGTATAGGTCAAAACTTACTTCTCCATTACTTCAAAGTATGCAAAAGTCTACTGCTACAGTAAAAAAAAAATGTAAACACATGGTTTTCTAGGGTTAAAGAAGGCAGACTCTGCCACTCTCTGACCTAAATCTTCCAGCTTTTCATTATCCTCAGGATGTCTGGCTCTTTCTATTACTTGAAGACAACAAGTTTACTCTATCTGGACCTTTGATTTTTCTATTGTTTTATTAGCAACATTCTTTAACCACACTTTTATATGACTTTACCTTTATCATTTTTGTTTTTAATTTAAAAGTCACTTTCCTAAAGATCTCTTCTTTGGGCTTCATGTGGTAATACTTTTAAACTCCCTTATCTGTACCATCAATCCTTATTTTATTACCCAGAGTTGTTTTTATTTTAGCATTAACTACTATCACTGTAATAATCTGAAATCATCTTAGCTAAAAATGAAGTCATTCATGTTCTCCCCACTGCAAAATCAGCTCAGTAAAGACATTGAATTTATTTTTGCTGTTCTACCTTTTATGTGCTGAATGGAGTAAATATTTTAAATTAATGAATGAATTATGAAAACCTTACAAGCATATATGCAGGGAATAATGCAAAATAAAATCTAGGTACAATTCTTTGCAAGAATAATGAAAAAAAATTACAAAAGAAATTTCAACATGAAGTCAAGAACTATACATAAGGAGTTATTGGAATACGAAAAGTAAAGATAGCAGAGATGGGATATATATTAATGATATTAAAGTGTATGATGGCTAAAATTTAGTTACCTATGGTATAAAGAAGCTAACACTATCAACATCAATGATTTCTTTGACTTACATTTTATATAATTTAAAGAAAAACTTTACATTTTGGGATTAGAGTCTAGAGATAAGATTATTTTAGAACTATTGTGTTCAAAGTGTCTATAAAGCACCCTCCTAGAGATAGATAAGACGTGGTAGCTAAGAAAAGATGTTGAAGAGGAAAATACACATGTAGCATTTAAGGTGGATGATACTCTCCCCCAACATCATTTGAATATGAGGGAAGTTAAAATAATCCTGCAAGAAGTAATAAGAATGAAATAATAAATGAGAAAGATGGACACACACTCTAAAGGATAAGTACTAACATCAGTTCAGAATGAGTGTGTTATAGAAATCAGGACATACATCCCTACATATGCTACTGCTTGTCCCTATTCCCCAGTCTACAATTTCAGGTCTCATGAACACAGAAGGCTTCAAACTCAGACAGGGCATGGGAGGGCTACTTATCTTCATCAGCATATGTATTCTGAAGCTCTGACTTCTTTCTCAACACAGTTCTACAAATCCTTGAAAATGACTGATGTGCCCATCAGAGTCCTGTGTAGTCCCTCATGTGGCCTTTGTACAATGCCTTCTATGGTCCCAATGTTCTTAGTGTGTGGTGACTTGATGTTTACTGCATCTATTTCTGATGCTAATGAACTCAATGATATTTTGGATCTAGGCCAATATGTATAACACTGGATATTTGTACACAGGCTCTCTTGAAGGAACTGAGAATTATGAAATGTTACAAATAAGTTTCCCTCTGTTATTATACAACTGTATAATGACAGGAAAAGGATGCTGCTTGTTTTCTTCTTAAGGCAAAAAATGAATTTAAAAGAGAGGTTAACAATTACTGGCACCACCAATTGTACAGTAGACTTTCCCTCTCTAAAGCTTAAACAAATATTCAAAGTAAAGGTGTTCTTGAGAGAAAATATATTCTTCCATTGCTGTGTGTTAAAATGCAATGCTTATAAAGGTCTTTTATCAAAATGCAAAAATGAAATAAAATTAAAAAGAAGAAAAGTATAATTCATTATCACTCCTAGCAATTGTATTACAACCATGGTTTTAAGACCTTTAAATCCAAGTTTGAAAATATAAAAGAAAACACAAAAATACCATTAGTAAGAAGAAAAAAAATACTTGAATTTCAAATCAGTTATTTGAAATGAAAGCAGAAGTTTGTATTATCTTAAGACAGTGTTTGAGTCACATACAGGAGAAAGATATCCACTTTTTAGATTGGGTTGAATTTTTGGATATGTTTACCAAATTAATGGTTAGCATGTCATAAAAAAATAAAGTTTAAGTAACCTAACTTCTGAATTACTGCTACTAGATCTTGACAGTAGTTGGAAACTTAAGGAACTGACCCAGCCTTTGCTATTTAAAGTGCTCCCCCAAAGTCAGGGATCAGACTTAACATTTCTCCTGTGGATAGGGAAAGCCTTGAATGCTGCTGGAATGGAAAAGATGAAAAGCCAAGGGGGGAAGGTATAGAAATAACTTAATTACAGTTCACAAAAATGTTTCTTAATCAATATTGTGGTTTCAAAATGAATGTAGCACATAGAGATTAACTCTGAAGCTAATGTTTTTGGGAACTGGAAAACCAATTTTAGATCATTCAGCTTTTAGGTTGTGATGTCCTAGCAGTTTTTCTTCACTTTAAGAATTTAAAATTATATTTAGCATAAAAATATATATAGCTAGCACATGTGACTTTTGTGTTCTTTGGGTATCCCTTAAGGAATGAGGTCGTTTTAGTGCTGGAAAAAATCTCAGAGCAGCCTGGCTGAGAGAGTTACTTTATTTCCTGCTTTATCTCATGATGAAAAAAAATGGGTACATAGAGGGGACTTTCCAAACTGTATTCTCAACCATCTTTGGTATAATACCTGAACAGTGAAAAATACAATTTATAGAGTTTGAAAATGTCAGAGAACCCCCAAATAAATGATACAATATTTCCAGAAGAGAAAAAAATAAATAAGAATAATGATAACAAATTTTTAATTTACATATGCAATTTTGTGACTTAATACTCATTAAGTATCAATGGAAATACACCAACTTGCACATGCCATTTACTTGTTACATTTAAAATATGAATATATACCCCCTGCATATGTACACAAATAGGAACACCAAAAAAAATTTATAGCAGTGATTTAATTCAGTAATTAACTTTCTGTTAAAATACCAATGTGGAAACTAGTTTCCTAAGTTTAGGTTCTTTTACTCATGAAAATTTCATACTCAGATTTTTTTTCCAGTAAAAACTGAGGAAAATCCTCAAGACAAATAAGATGAATAACAGCAATGATATGAATAGCAACTGGGGTAAAACTGTCAATTTGAGATTAGGCTATAAACATATATTATTTTAGATGTAGATCAACATTTTTTAAATGCCAATTAAAGTCATAGAAAATATCATAAAAATATAGGAGCAGAATGGGGCATATTTCTATGTGACCAAATAAATTTTCAAAAGAAAATAATTGTTAAATTAATTTCTTAGAATATCACAGTGAAAACTGTTAAGATTATGGTTTTATTTCTTGTCTATTTTAAGCTTATTCAACCAAGTAATTGTGTTCAGTTAGCAATTGTCATTATTACCCTAAACTTGCATTTTGCAGAAATATTTGAGAGCATAAGCCTAACAAATTCAAAATTCATAAAATTTATATTAAGACCATTTTTTCCAATTAATATAAAAGTATATTTCTAGCTCTTGTGCTGTTATTTTATTAAATGATCTTGAATCTTAATTTTATTCATTGCCTCCTATATCTATACCTTCTTCGGTGTTCTTAACATAACCACCTAAGTCCAGGGCTTCATGTCCAAAAACAGAATTTTAAGAGAATCCAAAAGGTCCCTAAATTCTTTCCTTGCCCTCTGACCTATAGATAGCTGAACAGTTTCATAAATATGATTAATAGAGAAAACTGGTTTTAAAGACCTCAAGCAATACCATCAGTCCCAAGGTCAAACTAGACCATTTTCCTGTTCAACCTTGTTTTCTTATTCCCACCTATTTGGACATTTAGGAAACTATAGCATCTGTTCCTTCTCATGAAGATGCCATCACTACTCAGTCCTTCCAGCTTTAATGTATGCCTATCCCTGCCATAAATCAGTGTTCTCTCTATTTTATAACACCAGTTTCTAGGCATGGAGCTCTTTCAAATCTACTTTCAACTCAAGATACTGACTTCCTGCTTTGAATCCACAATACACTCCCCCCCCCACCCTATGTCAATAGTATTGAATTTAGAACAAGATTCTGCCTTGATCTGTCATATTATTTTTCTTTATAGCATTCTTTAAGAATTAATGTACCTATCTTTTACTAAATTAATTCCTGGGAGTTTTTCAATCCAGAATTGACTTGTTTGCATTTATTCAAAAGACAAACATTACTGGGTTATAAAATAAATTTTTTAAAATACTCAAACATCTCCTGAAATTTTAAACAGAAAAGCAATCACTTATGTCTGGTTTGAAACTTCACAGCCTTCTGGTAAAGATAACAAAAAAACACAGATAATGACACTACACTATATTTCCTTGTCATATAGTCAGGCATGTATGAGGTAATCTATGACCTTGTACCAAAATTTTTAAAAAGTTATTTTTAGAGTTATTTCTAGACACTATAGAAGTAACTTTTACATTCCTTTAAGAGCACTAAATTGGTTTTATTTATTCATAAAATAAATGCTTATATGTGCCTATATCATTTATTCATTATATAGATATTTATTTTTAAATTATTTTTGTACTGTTAGCTGATAAATACAAATAAAAAATGAAATGCATATATTAATAGGGAACCATGTAATGTTCAATATATGTATAAACTTTATGATGCTTAAATCAGGTTAAACATATTTATTTCTTGAAATGCTTATCATTTCTTTATGGTAAAACTTTCAAAATAATTTCTTCTAGCTTTTTGAAATGTATACAGTTTATTATTTTTAATCTATAGTCATCCTACTGTATAATAGCACAGTGAAACTTTATGATCCTATTTGACTTTAACTTGACTTCATTATTTTTATGGCTCAATAGTATTCCACTGTGTATGTGTACCATGTTTTCTGTATCTATTAATTACAATATGGACATTTTGGTTGATTCCATTTCTTGTCTATTGTGAGTGGAGCTACAATAAATGTGGAAGTGTAGAAGTCTCTTCAACATAGATTTAATTTTTTTTATTGATCGTTCAAAACATTACAGAGCTCATGATAAATGGTCTTTCATACATTAGACTCAACTGGGTTTTGAACTCCCATTTTTACCCCCAGATACAGATTGCACAATCACAACTGTTACATACTCACAATATTACATAATGGCATATTAGTGACTGTTGTATTCTGCTACCTTTCCTATCCCCTACTATCCCGCCTACTCTCCCCTCCCCTCCCATCTTCCCTCTCTACCTCCTCTGCTGTTGTTCAATTCTCTCCCCTTTTTCCCCCCCTCCCCCTTGACCCTCATAACCTCTTATATTTTGTGTATCATTGAATGTCTCCTACCATTTCCATAAGCTTTCCCTTCTCTCTCCCTTTCTCTCCCCCCATTCGTCTTTGTTTACTATTAGTCTTTTCCTCATGCTCTTCCTTCCTGTTCTGTTCTTAGTTGCTCTCTTTATATCAAAGAAGACATTTGGCATTTGTTTTTTAGGGCTTGGCTAGCTTCGCTTAGCATAATCTGCTCTAACGCCATCCATTTCCCTGCAAATTCTATGATTTTGTCATTTCTTAGTGCTGCATAATACTCCATTGTGTATAGATGCCACATTTTTTTATCCATTCATCTATTGAGGGGCATCTAGGTTGGTTCCACAGTCTAGCTATTGTGAATTGTGCCGCTATAATCATTGATGCAGCCGTATCCCTATAGTGCGCTCTTTTAAGGTCCTCAGGGAATAGTCCGAGAAGGGCGATAGCTGGGTCAAATGGTGGATCCATTCCCAGCTTTCCCAGGAATCTCCATACTGCTTTCCAAATTGGCCTCACCATTTTGCAGCCCCACCAGCAGTGTACAAGTGTACCCTTTTCCCCACATCCCCGCCAACACTTATTGTTGTTTGACTTCATAATGGCTGCCAATCTTACTGGAGTGAGATGGTATCTTAGGGTGGTTTTGATTTGCATTTCTCTGATTGCTAGAGATGGTGAGCATTTTTTCATGTACTTGTTGATTGATTGTATGTCCTCCTCTGAGAAGTGTCTGTTCAGGTCCTTGGCCCATTTGTTAATTGGGTTATTTGTTATCTTATTGTTTAATTTTTTGAGTTCTTTGTACATTCTGGATATTAGGGCTCTATCGGAGGTGTGGGGGGTAAAAATTTGTTCCCAGGATGTAGGCTCTCTATTTACCTCTTTTATTGTTTCTCTTGCTGAGAAAAAAATTTTTAGTTTAAGTAAGTCCCATTTGTTTATTCTTGTTGTTAACTCTTGGGCTATGGGTGTCCTATTAAGGAATTTGGAGCCCGACCCCACAATATGTAGATCGTAGCCAACTTTTTCTTCTATCAGACGCAGTGTCTCTGATTTGATATCTAGCTCCCTGATCCATTTTGAGTTAATTTTTGTGGATGGCGAGAGAAAGGGATTCAATTTCATTTTGTTGCATATGGATTTCCAGTTTTCTCAGCACCATTTGTTGAAGATGCTATCCTTCCTCCATTGCATGCTTTTAGCCCTTTTATCAAATATAAGATAGTTGTAACTTTGTGGATTAGTCTCTGTGTCTTCTATTCTGTACCATTGGTCCACCTGCCTGTTTTGGTACCAGTACCATGCTGTTTTTGTTACTACTGCTTTGTAGTACAGTTTGACCTCTGGTATCGCTATACCTCCAGATTCACTCTTCCTTCTTAGAATTGCTTTTGCTATTCTGGGTCTTTTGTCTTTCCATATGAATTTCATGATTGCTTTATCTATTTCAACAAGAAATGCCATTGGGATTTTGATTGGCATCGCATTAAACCTGTAGTGAACATTGGGTAATATCGCCATTTTGATGATGTTAGTTCTGCCTATCCATGAATCATATGATCATCTCGATAGATGCAGAAAAAGCATTTGACAAAGTACAGCATCCCTTTATGTTCAAAACACTAGAAAAACTAGGGATAAAAGGAACTTACCTCAACATTGTAAAAGCTATATATGCTAAACCTCAGGCTAGCATCATCCTAAACGGAGAAAAACTGAAGGCATTCCCTCTAAAATCTGGAACAAGACAGGGATGCCCTCTATCACCACTTCTATTCAATTTAGTTCTCGAAGTACTAGCCAGAGCAATTAGACAGACAAAATAAATTAAAGGCATAAAAATAGGAAAAGAAGAAATTAAATTATCGCTATATGCGGATGACATGATAATATACTTAACAGACCCAAAAGGGTCTCCAAAGAAGCTCCTAGAGTTAATAAATGAATTCAGCAAAGTAGCAGGTTATAAAATCAACATACATAAATCAAAGGCATTCCTGTATATCAGCAACAAAACCTCTGAAATGGAAATAAGGAAAACCACTCCATTCACAATATCCTCAAAGAAAATAAGATACTTGGGAATCAACCTAACAAAAGAGGTGAAAGATCTATACAATGAAAACTACAGAACCCTAAAGAGATAGATAGAAGAAGATCTCAGAAGGTAGATTTAATTTTCCATGAATGTATAGTGATTGGATTGCTGGATCATATGGTTGTTCTAGTTCAAATTTTTTTGAGGAACTTCCCTAATGTTTTCTATCAATAGATTTAAAATACTCTTTTCTATCAAAGATTCCCTTTCCCCTACATCCTCAACACTTGTTATATTTTGTCATTTTGGTAATAGTCATTCTTCGTGGGAAGGACTGATATTTCACTGTAGTTTTGATTTGCATATCCTTGATGATTGGTGATGCTGAACAATTTTATTTATATACCTGTTGAATAATAAGCTATTTATTTTTGTGTCTTCTTTTGGAGACTATTCAATCAGGTTCTTTGGCCACTGGTTAATATATTTTTTAATTATTTATTTATGTGTTTAATTATTTTTTTTTAATTTTTTATTGATTATTTAAAGCATTACATAGCTCATGATATATCATCTTTCATACATTTGACTCAAATTGTGTTTTGAACTCCCATTTTCACCCCAAATACAGATTGCAGAATCACATCTGTTACATATTCACATTTTTACATAATGCCATATTAGTGACTGTTGTATTCTGCTACCTTTCCTATCCCCTACTATCCCCCCTCCCCTCCCCTCCCCTCCCCTCCCATCTTCCCTCTCTACCTCCCCTGCTGTTGTTCAATTCTCTCCCTTTTTTCCCTCCCCCTTGCCCCTCATAACCTCTTATAATTTTATGTATCATTGAAGGTCTCCTACCATTTCCATATGCTTTCCCTTCTCTCTCCGTTTCTCTCCCCCCATTCGTCTTTGTTTACTATTAGTCTTTTCCTCATGCTCTTCCTTCCTGTTCTGTTCTTAGTTGCTCTCTTTATATCAAAGAAGACATTTGGCATTTGTTTTTTAGGGCTTGGCTAGCTTCGCTTAGCATAATCTGCTCTAACGCCATCCATTTCCCTGCAAATTCTATGATTTTGTCATTTCTTAGTGCTGCATAATACTCCATTGTGTATAGATGCCACATTTTTTTATCCATTCATCTATTGAGGGGCATCTAGGTTGGTTCCACAGTCTAGCTATTGTGAATTGTGCCGCTATAATCATTGATGCAGCCGTATCCCTATAGTGCGCTCTTTTAAGGTCCTCAGGGAATAGTCCGAGAAGGGCGATAGCTGGGTCAAATGGTGGATCCATTCCCAGCTTTCCCAGGAATCTCCATACTGCTTTCCAAATTGGCCTCACCATTTTGCAGCCCCATCAGCAGTGTACAAGTGTACCCTTTTCCCCACATCCCCGCCAACACTTATTGTTGTTTGACTTCATAATGGCTGCCAATCTTACTGGAGTGAGATGGTATCTTAGGGTGGTTTTGATTTGCATTTCTCTGATTGCTAGAGATGGTGAGCATTTTTTCATGTACTTGTTGATTGATTGTATGTCCTCCTCTGAGAAGTGTCTGTTCAGGTCCTTGGCCCATTTGTTAATTGGGTTATTTGTTATCTTATTGTTTAATTTTTTGAGTTCTTTGTACATTCTGGATATTAGGGCTCTATCGGAGGTGTGGGGGTAAAAATTTGTTCCCAGGATGTAGGCTCTCTATTTACCTCTTTTATTGTTTCTCTTGCTGAGAAAAAAATTTTTAGTTTAAGTAAGTCCCATTTGTTTATTCTTGTTGTTAACTCTTGGGCTATGGGTGTCCTATTAAGGAATTTGGAGCCCGACCCCATAATATGTAGATCGTAGCCAACTTTTTCTTCTATCAGACGCAGTGTCTCTGATTTGATACCTAGCTCCCTGATCCATTTTGAGTTAATTTTTGTGGATGGCGAGAGAAAGGGATTCAATTTCATTTTGTTGCATATGGATTTCCAGTTTTCCCAGCACCATTTGTTGAAGATGCTATCCTTCCTCCATTGCATGCTTTTAGCCCCTTTATCAAATATAAGATAGTTGTAACTTTGTGGATTAGTCTCTGTGTCTTCTATTCTGTACCATTGGTCCACCTGCCTGTTTTGGTACCAGTACCATGGTGTTTTTGTTACTATTGCTTTGTAGTACAGTTTGACCTCTGGTATCGCTATACCTCCAGATTCACTCTTCCTTCTTAGAATTGCTTTTGCTATTCTGGGTCTTTTGTTTTTCCATATGAATTTCATGATTGCTTTGTCTATTTCTACAAGAAATGCCATTGGGATTTTGATTGGCATTGCATTAAACCTGAAGAGAATTTTGGGTAATATCGCCATTTTGATGATGTTAGTTCTGCCTATCCATGAACAGGGTACATTTTTCCATCTTCTGAGATCTTCTTCTATCTCTCTCTTTAGGGTTCTGTAGTTTTCATTGTATAAATCTTTCACCTCTTTTGTTAGGTTGATTCCCAAGTATCTTATTTTCTTTGAGGATATTGTGAATGGAGTGGTTTTCCTTATTTCCATTTCAGAGGTTTTGTTGCTGATATACAGGAATGCCTTTGATTTATGCGTGTTGATTTTATAACCTGCTACTTTGCTGAATTCATTTATTAACTCTAGCAGCTTCTTTGTAGACTCTTTTGGGTCTGTTAAGTATATTATCATGTCATCCACAAATAGCGATAGTTTAATTTCTTCTTTTCCTATTTTTATGCCTTTAATTTATTTTGTCTGTCTAATTGCTCTGGCTAGTACTTCGAGAACTAAATTGAATAGAAGTGGTGATAGAGGGCATCCCTGTCTTGTTCCAGATTTTAAAGGGAATGCTTTCAGTTTTTCTCCGTTTAGGATGATGCTAGCCTGAGGTTTAGCATATATAGCTTTTACAATGTTGAGGTAAGTTCCTTTTATCCCTAGTTTTTCTAGTGTTTTGAACATAAAGGGATGCTGTACTTTGTCAAATGCTTTTTCTGCATCCATCGAGATGATCATGTGGTTCTTGTCTTTAAGTCTATTGATGTGGTGAATAGCATTTATTGATTTCCGTATATTGCTGTTCATTTTTTGGAATTCTTTATAGATTCTTGATATTAACCTCTTATTTGGTGTATAGTTTGCAAATATTTTCTTCCATTCTGTATGCAGTCCCCTCATGCTGTTTCCTTTGCTAAGCAGGTTTTTAGTTCGATACACTCCCATTTGTCTAATTTTGCTTTTGTTTCCTATGCTTTGGGGTATTTTCCAAAATATATTTGCTCATTCCAATGTCCTATAGCACTTTGCTCATTTTTTTCAATAGTCTTGTTTTACTGCTTTTGAGGCTGTCTTCCCACGTTACTGATCCTGGCCTAGAACTTGCAGTCTTCCTGTTTCAGTCTCTAGTCATTATGATTATAGGAGTACAACACTGTACCCAGTTTTCTTTTGTTTTTTGAAGTGATTTATTACATGTATTGATTTGCATAAATTGGAATGAAATCCCACTTGATCATTATCAGATTTTTTAATATGCTACTGGATTTAATACTGGAATTATTTTATTGAGAATTTTTTTGCATCAAATTTTATTAGTGCTCCTTATCTATGATTATATTTTTGTCCTTATGCCATTTTGGTGTAAGAATATGCTGTTCTTATAGAATGGAATCTGGAAGATTTCTTTCACCTATCTTCTGATATTTTGGAATAGTTGGAGAAGAATGAGTATTAGTTCTTAAATGTTTGGTGAAATTCATCAGTGAGGCCCTAAGTAATCCTGTGTCAAAAATTAAAAATAAAATAAAATAAAAAGGGCTGGGGATATGATTCAATGGTTAAACACCTCTGAGTTTAATGCTTGACACCAAAAAAAAAAAAGTTTTGTAAAATTCAGAATGAAACCATGTAGTCCTAAACTTTCCTTTGTCAGCAGACATTTTAGTACTAATTATATCACTACTTGTTGTTATTCATCTCTTTAGATTTCAATATGTTATATGGTCCAGAAATTCATCAGTTTCTTCAAGTCTTCAAATTTATTTGTAGTCAACATAGTCTTGTGTTGGTTCATAATGTATACAATTAGTTAAGAGTTCAGGTGCTGGTATCAGTTAACATGGGCCATGATTACATTCTGCCAAAGTTAGATATTTCAAGCTGAAATATCTAATCTTTTGTGATTCTTTGTAATTCTGTGCTATTAGTTGTAATGTCTCCTTCGTCATCTCTGTTTAATTATTTAACTCTCTTTTTTCCTCAACCCAGCTAAAAGATTATCAATTTTGTTTATTTTGTCAAAATATCCAACTCTGTTTCATTGATCTTATTCAGTTCCTTTCAGCCTCTAGTGCATATATTTCTGCTGTGATTTTTATTTTCTTTCCTTCTACTATTTTTTTGGTTCACTTTGCTTTTTTAAAAAATCTGAAATCTTATACTGAAATGGTAAGGTATTATTTAACAAAATTTAAGGGAAGTGAAAAGCAAGATGGATTTGAAATCTCAGAGCATTATCCACCTACAATATTTTAATTCTAGTACTTTAGCTTTTGAAAGCTGAGATTAATAGTTATTTATTTTTTCATAATTGGTAGAATATGAGGATCATCTTGACAACTAGAGAGAATCCCTGTCTCTAGGAACTTTTTTCAATAGTTCAATATTCAGAGTCTCCAATGAGACTTGAAATGGTGAAAGTAGCCTTTGTATTGTACATCCAAGATAATTAGCAGTATCTGAAAGATCCAGTATAATTCTTTTTAAATGTCTCTGTTAAATGTCTTTGTTAGTTCCACCTAAAAGTGGGTTCAAAACTGATCATCTTTTTATAATAACTATTACCAAATATATAATGTACATAAATAACAAGAATAACATTCATCAGTTTTGTATTTCATACCATGCCACATATTATTATATTAACAAATTATATTATTATATTAACAAATTATACCATTTGTTTTTTTTAATCAAATGTGATCAAATGTATTGGGAAGTTTGTCACATTATTATATATATTATCTATATAATATTTATATAATCCTTAGGAGGCTTGGGTCATAGTATCCAGCATGAAATATACTTTTCATTCCCAAAGCAAGATATTTGAAGCCAACTAAGAAAGCAAATCTATGACTTGTTTATTTCTATCTAGTACTAACAAACTGAAGCCTTTGTCTTTACAGAAGAGCACCCAAACATATTTTTCACTCCAAGTGATTTCTTAAGATAGAGCTGTGTGCTCCTGCTTTCTGCAGGGTCAATCTGATTCAAAATGGCTCTAATGCAAAGCTGTTTACATGGCACACTTCAAGGTTGTGACATTGACATTATTAGGTTTCAAATAAGCAAATTCATTACAGTCTACATCATTTATATATAAATATAAATGTTTGATTTTTCTAAACACTCAGTCTGGGAAACCACTTATGAGGTTTCTGTTAGTCCTACCCCCACTTAAGATGTTAAGTTATAGGAAGGCTGTTCCCAATGCTTTTGTATTAATGAAAATTTAAAAAGCACTACACTTAAGGAGACATAAATAGGAAATACTCACTTTTTTAGGTTTAAAAGTTTTAATATTTGGACAATAGTTGGGTGAATCAAGTAAGGGTTCCTATAAAATGTAAATTTGTTTAATGACATGTCCTAAATTTTGACTACATTTGATACATTTTTATAATACCAAAGGAAAAAAACATAAAGCCTTAATATGTTAACTTGAATTGTTTTTTTCCAGAGTTAAGTCAATTTTAATTCTTTAAGTTATTATTATTATTATTATTATTATTTTGTGGTACTGCAAGGAAGGCACTCTACCAGCTGAGCTATATCCCCAGCCCTTAAGTTAATATTAAATTGTATCAATTGATAAACTATATTTGCACACCTGGACAGTATTATCTAAATAAGGGAAATATTTGTCAATAACTATGTTTATGATTTATAGTTGTTTCTTATTTTCATATGTTAAGAAATTAAAACAGATCTGTAAGTTATTGAAAGATTTTATTTAAGTTATTTTACCATGGTAAATTTGTTAAAGTGATAGAAAATATTTGCTCAAAAATTTACTTCCAAGGTAAAGATTTCCCCGTGTTTTATATTTTTCCTAAAAAAGACAAAATTTGTCTACTTTGCATGTGACAATGAATACAAATGGTTGATGCTATACTAGATAAAATGGCAACAGAGAAATACAAACATGGACACATTAGAATAAATATGACTGGATTGTTTCATAATGGAATCATATAAGAAATTAGAGAAAAGTAAATTGAATTATATAATATAGAGCAACATTTAAAAATTTAATATATGCTGTTGTATCTAATTATGTCTTAAAGCTCAAAGACAATATTTAATTTCATATAATTATATATTTTTGTATTTAAAAATGTTTAAACTCATACAAATGTGACATAATAGATTAATCAGATTTATTAATTATAAGGTAAAAAACAAAATTAATGTTTAAAGAAATGAAATTATATTTGCATGGATTTATGGTGCTTAAAAATATTTAATTTGAAATAAATTATAAATACTGTTAACTACTTTTAGTCAATTTCGGCTCAATATTAGCAGATTTATCATATAAACAACAGCACATAAATATCTTGTTATAAATTTTAGCAAGCGTGATTACATGAAATTAAAGTTTAATTAACTATTAAAAATTTAACTGATTTTCTACAATAGGAAATCATCATTCACCAAAAATTTGTACAGAATTTTTGTCTTTGTATTATTATTTGGCATTCTATGAAATAAACTTAACCTAACACAACTTTTTCCAGGAATAGTCTGGGAATATATTGAAGCAGTCATAAAAAATTACTGTAAAAAAGTGAAGGATAATGAACTAAAGAAATTTACTATTATTTTTTGATATCCAAAATTTATAGCAAAAACTACATATTCCCTGTAATGTTTTTCTTAAAATTCCATAAGTCATAAATTGTTTGATATCAAACTTCTAAATTTAGAACAATTTCATCACAAGAAAACCTCTATTTATTCAAGATTTTTTTTCATTTTTAATGGATTATATTTCAGTTTTTAAATATGATAATACTGATAAATACAAATGCAAGCAGATAAAATACTGAGTTTAGAATAAGTCCAGCTTATGATAAGTACTCAATAAAAGCTACCTATAGTAACATTTAATAATAATTTTGTCGTTAGTAGTGCTATTTATGTTAAAAAGTCACTTCAGTTTTATTCTCACAGGCCCTGCACAATTTTATGAATTTCATTTCTGAATATGTAATGCTTTTCTATTATGAAGGATATAATTTTACCATTTTACTTTCCAAATAGGTATTATTTAGCTCTAGATTTTGGTAAATTATCTTAATAATACTAAGTTTCCTCTGTTGATGTTATTGTGTTTAGTAGCATAGGATTATTATGTTTGAAGAAATTATGTATGATTTGTTTTTCTGTTCCTGCATTTACCTCTTCTTTCCTACAAATTAAATAATAATCCATATAGTAATTATTTCTCCGTACTACTAAATTTAACAATAAAGATAACTGACAATCACAGAGTACTCACAAAGATAATTTTAAAGTTCTCCTCAATTTAAGCTACAGTTTCTTTTCTGACCATAGGTCTATTTACCTCCTTTTCTCATAGCATGTACTTTAGAAATTTTGAATTATAAATTATTTCTCTGGCCCATTGAAATGCAGATCTCTCAGTCAGTTTCTTGTCCAGAGAATTTATTTCTCATTGTTCTTGGAACCACCCTTTAAATACAATCAAGGAAGATAACATCACTGTCTCTCAATTTCTATGAATGTATGGGATCCTGACTCCCAAAGCAACAATTAGCAAGTTGATCACAGTCTTCCCTATTGCAATGGTCTTGGAAAAATGTCTTCTTGCTTGTTTAAATCTGTCTAATACAAACTTTTCTTTGACAATACTTACTGTTTCAAGCAATGTAATGAAGTGTTCGTAAGCATCATCTCATCATTGAGGGATCATCATAATAGCTATTTCATGAATAAGCAAACACAAACTTCAAATTTTTAAGTAGCTCACCCAAGTGCACAGATAGGACTTGAATAATTTTTTTTAATATAAGTAGTGAAGAGATTATTTTGTCTTCAACTCTCCAGTTCAAACAGGAACTCTGTATGTATTTTGATATATCAGAATGTTGGGCCTCTGTCATCCAGGCATATTCATCAAAGCCTAGAAAAATCTCTGTATGGAATTTTTCATGATTGAATAATCTCTTACTAAACATAGTGGAAGTTGAGAAACAAAATGATGATTATAACTAGGTCTAAGTTCTGGCTTTGCCAGTTGGTGACCGAATTTTGGGAAGACACATCTTTGGCCAATGTTTTCGTCAGCTTTTTTGCTGATGCAACGAAGAGAACCAACTACAATAATTATAGAGAACAAAAGTTTATTTAAGGGCTCACAGTTTCAGAGGTCTCAATCCCTAGACAGCTGGCTTTACTCCTGGGCCTCGGGGTAAAGCAGAAAATTATGGCAGAAGAATGCCACAAAGGCAAGCAGCTCACATGATAATCAGAGAGCAGAGAGAAAAACTTGCCAAATACAAATATTTACCCTAAACCACTTCCCCATACCCACTTCCACTAGCCAGACTCTTCCACTTCAGTTACCACTCAGTTAATCCCTATCAGGGGATTGATTAACTGATTGGTTTAAGACTCTCACAACCCAATTATTTCTCCTCTGAATCTTCTTGCATTGTCTCACACATGAGTTTTTTGGGAGACACCTCACATGTAAACCACAACAGCCAACGATCTTTAAGAAGTCTGAGCCATAATGTGTTAAATGGATCATCAAAATTAATATCAAGATGCCCAAATATATATCTATTAGTGAGAAAGATTAATAATCTAAAGTGTCATATTAATAGAAATAGATCAAGCAGCAAAGAGATTATACAGATTTTTTTTTTTTTTTAGAAGTGAGTTTGTAATATAATCTGTAGGGGTGAGCAAGATGGAAAGCTCTTTCTCAAACTATGGTTTGAGAAGAGGAATTATCTTCATGATTACAATCTATGTTAAAATGATTTTGAAGAGTAATAGGAAAAAATCCAAAAATATGAGCAGTTTTTATCATACTAGAAAAACATGTCTCTGGAAACAAGTGAATAAAGTTAACTAAGGGGTAGTCAGGTGGAAGAGTAGTAATGATCTTAATAGGAAAGAAAATACCAGTTCAGAAAGATTTGAGTATGGAACATTAAGTATTGGTAAGAATAATGGAGGAAAAGAGAGAATGGAGTAATGTTTTACTCTTAAGAGAGAGTGTTTTCATCACAAAGAACATTTAAGTGACTCATCTACTTTCATCATTCTCTTGTCATTACATGTGGTCAATGTCTATTAAGAATCTCCCCATGATATCACCATCTAGTAATGCCTTTTCTCTGTTAACAGACATGTTCACATTTAAAACATTCTAAATTTCTTTCTAAGAATGATCTTATTAACATTTGATAAGAATGAAAAAAATCATATATAACCTAATAACTTGTGCAACTGTAATTAAAACACCTTGTATAAAACTATGTAAATTAACATGATTTTACTGTAAAATTTTATAAAATGAAAAAATAAAGAAGAATATAAAGTTTATAACACCATCACTCTGAAACAAAAATAATGGTTCTAAATATGAAAATAACAGTTAATAGAGAATGAGAGTTTAGATCTTTAAGAGGTATATCCTAATAAAATAACATTGCAGGTATTCTAAAATGGATCATTAACTTTGAAATTTAAAGTATTTTCAACTTTATTATTGCTGAATATTTTACTGTATATATTTTTATATTGTTAATAATGTAAAAATTCCATTCTAGAAGAACTGTTGTAGCATAGATATCTTGTAGCAATCTAATGTACATAAAAACCACCTGGGTATTAAAATAGGGATTCTGATTGAGCAGAGGTTGGACCTGAGTCTAGATCCCTAACAGGCACTACACAATACAAATGAAATTGATCTGCTAACAGTGCTCTGAGTAGCAAAGTGTGTTGTGTCCATAATTATTTGCCATTAGATAATATTATAAAGTGAAATTGCTAAACAAAACACATAAACAATTTTTTTTTAAATTTGGAACCCAACTGTGCTGCAGGAAGGATTTGTTATCTACTGATGTCTCCAGATTGTAATTGTTTAAAATGGCCTAACCCAGTCACAGCATTGAGTATATTCAGAGTGGCAGTGAGGAGGTGGTGGTAGAATCTGTCTTCTGTAATAATTTTAAAATTTCATATTATCCAATACCTCAAAAGGCACACCTTGTATCCAAACCTTTGTGTTGTAATTGATAATTTCTTTCCTTTCATTATTCCTCATACATTGTCTGAGTTCACTTTCACACATACTTCTGATCCAATATTTCAGTGTCCTCAATTTTATGTGTGCATACACATGGGTTCTGTCTATGGAAAGTAATTAAAAAGATTAGCACAAAATAATTACTCAAGGACATTAGCTGTGGTTACTTTGTTATTAATTAGAGCTGTTTTGATAAAAATTAAGAAAATTTATACACAATTCTATTATACTAAAATACTAATGATGTTTATTTTTCTGTGTTCCTTTGCAATTCTTTCCTTTAGTGCTCACAAAATAAATAGTTATGAAGAGACTAAATTGCGAAATAAGTTAGCTGGAAAGCTGAAGTTTTTAATACCATTTGCTATGAATTCCCTAAAATACAATTTCATTTATTAACTTTTGAAAGGAAGAGTGGGAGGGCTGGGAAGAAGAGAGATTCTATATGGGGAAATTTTAAAAAAATAAATGAATTCCCTATACTTAAAAAAAGCATCCATGGTAACTTCATTTCATAGTTGTTGAATTCCTAACTAGGGAGATTTGTAAAAGTCCTACCATAGAAAGCAATCAGAGTTATTTGTAGACTAGTAATTTATACTACTTCTTTTAAGACAAGAATGTTCAGACCAAGATGTAATAACAAGAATACAAAGAATGAAGGGAACATACATGTAGTTAATAAAGACTTTGCTTTTAAGACTCCAAATTGAGAATATTTTGGAAATCACAAATTAAATCAGAAGGAATTGATGGGTTTTTTTCCTGCTAATTTGATCTTTAAGTTTTAAGGATGGTAACATATAATAATTTTTTAAAAGCATTTTAGCAGCATCGATATTCTCACGTTGTTCAGTACTTCAGTATATATTTGTTAAAAAATTAATTTCTTTACGTAACCACAATATCAGTTGTTAGTAATTTGTGTTTCATACCACTCTATGTAGATTAACAGAATTTTCATGGAACATTAAAATTTTGAGAATTTCTTTTTCATTTAGTAAGAATAAAAAATAAGAAATCTGAAATTGAAGCAGAAAATTAACAATAACTTAGGATATTAATAAATATTACCTTTTATAGAAATAGAATGCATTCTATCATCACACATATGTAGAAATGTAAGATACAGATGGCAATAATTTCTGATCCTAGAGAGTTCCTGTGAGAATTGAGCTTTAGTAACATAAAGCAATTTGCATGTAGAGCAGGATATGTGCATGTGAGCTAACTCAGTGTTACCGGTTATTATAATGTGTGAAGTATCAAGTCAGAGGGTAATGTCTCACCTGGTCTCAGCTTTCTCTCTATATGTGTCTGTTTGTCTTTTCTAATACCTCATTGCCCCTCACTGGTTTCTGAATTAACTGCTATGCTGGTCCCAGCAAGGAGGTATCAGAGTATCAGACCTTAAATTATACTATAGATCTATATTAACAAAAACAGAAATGGTAGCAAAAACAGACACAAAGACCAATGGAACAGATTGGAAGACACAAAAGTCATACTCAAATAAATACAGTTATCTCATACTAGACAAAGGTGCCATAAATATACATTGTTGAAAAGATAGCCTCTTCAACAAATGATACTGGAAAAACTCGAAATCCATATGCAGCAGAATGAAATTGAACCTCTATCTATCACCCTAAACAAAACTTAACTCTAAATGGATCAAGGATCTAGGCATTAGACCAGAGAATATGCACCTACTAGAAGAAAAGTAGGCCCAACTCTCCACCAGTCAGCTTAGGAACTGACTTCCTAAATAAGACTCCTAAAGTGCAAGAAATGAAATCAAGAATCAATAATTGGAATTGCATCAAACTAAGAAGCTTCTTCACAGCATAGGAACCAATCAATAACATGAACAGAGAACCTACAGAATGGGAGAGAATTTTTACCACTTGCTCCTTAGATAGGTATTAATTTCCAAAATATACCAAATGACAGGATCTACAATCTGGAAATTTATGACAGATCTCAGGATTTGAAACATGATTTGGATGGTGATACAAACATAATGAAATATTTTTACCATCAGTGGGATCTTTTTGAAAATATGATACAGAAGTTTAAGTAGGACCAAAGGTTCTTGAACTACTATTTAAATCTACAATGCTTCTCAATTCTCAAGAATCACTCAGTAGAAAGTCAGTGGCATCTGACAAAATGACACATAGCACTGTTAAAGAAACGCTGCCTAATTTAAATGTTCTCAAGAAATCAATACACAAGTGAAGAGTATGGCCTGAATAAATGTGAAAGAGCAATTTACTAGGCTTTTTTTTTAAAGCCCATTTGATGAATACATGACACTGTCACAGAAATAACTTCCAATGACCTGTGTATCATACAACCTAATAATTTTTCATATGGTGGATGTTTTGTTAACATCACACCTGGCCTACTCCTGTTTTCCTTTGAGAATCCAGGCACTGTCAATAGTCACAAAAGACACAATAAAGACTGGCATGGAATAATTAACAGCTCTAAACATATGGGATTACAAAAAGCTATGGCAAGGGTAAAAGAAAATAAAAGCTATACCACATGTTGTTTGGTCTTTCAAGTTAATCTTTGTGCTGAATCATTCTGTAGAAAAGCTGCTTTCAAGACCAGCCCTGACTCCTGTGAAACCAGAGAGTATATAATAAGAATTTCCAAACATGACACTTGTTTGTGCTAACAAATCAGCCAACAAATACATACCAATGCTTGTTATGTATGGAACTATTTAAGACTCTGATGTCTCAGTGATGATCAAATTGGACTTGGTATCAACTCTTAGGTGATTGTCTTTGGAAAGACAAAGAAATTAAGTACTCATATAAAAATGAACACATTTGTTAGAAATTGTCCCGAAAGGAAACAAAACTACATGGATATAGTGTCTCACATACGGTGATATTTGAACTGAGAACTAACCTTAAGTATGAGAATCAGTAAATCAGTGTAAAATACAAAGAGAAGAATTTGAGTGAGAACAACTTGTATAAGGACCATACTTATATAACTATTATATTATCTGAAAAACTGCTAATAGGCTGTGGGGTTGACTTATGTTTTAATGAGGGGAAAATTATGATGAAGGAAAGAGAGAGAAAAGGATAGAGACTGAGGAAGAGAGAACAGTGGCCAGTAACACAGATGTTACCTGGAAGTTATGTTGCCTGGAAGTGAGAAGAGATTTTTGAGAATAACATGTAATATCAGCCATAGAAACTTATCAGTTAAAATTGATGGAAATAGTCATTTAATGATTAAGGTATCATTCATTTACTCAGTTAATTAAAGTATTTTCCAGAAAACTCCTAAATTTTATTATTTGAATAAATAATTTTGAATCACTTTCCCCAAATCCCTTTTTAAAAGAAATTAAGATTTTAAATAACTACACTTCCTCCATTATTCCCACCAATCCTTTATAAAAATTGTTGGAGATATATATATATATATATATATATATATATATATATATATATATATATATCTCCAACAATTTTTATATCGTGTAAATATAAGTAAAAAATACAACAGCAAAAAGTCTTCTAGTTAAGATAATATAGGCAATGATATTTAAAGTGTATAAGTTGTTAACCACATTTTTGATAAAATGAAATACCCATAGAAAAATTTTGCACATAATGAAAAACATTTTATAGCAATTTTTTTTAAAAAACTAAAAAGAATAAAGATATGTTAAAGAAAAGATAGTATTTCTGTGTTATATGAAGATCACATAAAAAATTATCCAGATGATACAATATAATTGTTAAATTGTTATGGTTTCTTTCTAAATTAGTATATGCAGTTAATGTAATCCCAAGCATTACAATAAAAATAAGCCCACACATAATATGGTCTAGCAATTACATTTTTACCTAAATTACAGGAAATCTTATAAAACGTGGTGTGTGTGGGTGTGTGTGTGTGTGTGTGTGTGCTCTTGTAACTTATTTATTTATCTCAATGGCTTATTAAAAAAATAACAAAACACATTTTCCTATTTGCAATGCACTTAATAATTGACAGATATTTAAAGGACTGCATCAATATAGGACATGTATGATATTTATGTATGTATATAAGATTTAAAAAGTATGCTTAATTAAAAGTTATTAATTATACCAACAAAAGTAGTAGAGGTTAGAGGTTAGACTGTCTGCAAAGGGAAAGTAAAATTGCACATGACCAAGTGAGGAAAAATTTAACATTTTAATTTATACAACTAGAATTGTTTAAACAAGCATGTATCAGCTTTGAAATTAGAAACAACATTTTTGGAAGAAGACCGATAATGTCAACTCTTCATGTGCAGCTATTTGAGGAGTTCTTTTTTAGGTTTCTCTAAACTTATCCTATGAATAAGAAGCCATCACAGCTTAAAACTTAAGGCCATAATTTTTGACAATAAATATAAAGAATTAGACTCCTTTATTTGGTAAATGAAAAAAAGCAAACTCAGCACATTACCCATCATTTTATTTTTTAAATTTTATTTATTCTAATTTGCTACATATGACAGTAGGATGCATTTCAACTCATATTACACAAATAGAACACACTCTTTCATGTCTCTGGTTCTACATAAAGTAGAGTCACACCATTTATGTATTCATACATGTACTTAGGGTGATGCTATTCATCTCATATCACCATCTGTCCACCTGATACCCCCTTCTTTCCCCTCCCTCCTTTTTGTTTTATCTAAAGTTTGTCTATTTCTCCTGTGCACCCCTCCCTCAACTCCATTATGAATCAGCATCCTTATATCAGAGAAAACATTCGGCATTTGATATTTTGGGATTGGCTTAGTTCACTGAGCATTATCTTCTCCAGCTCCATCCATTTACCAGAAAAATGCCATGATTTTTATTCTCTTTTATTGCTGAGTAATATTCCATTGTGTATATATACCACATTTTCTTTATCTATTCATCTACTGAAGGGCATCTAGATTGGTTGCACAATTTAGCTACTGTGAATTGTGCTGCTATAAACATTGATGTGGCTGCGTGGTCCCTGTAGTATGCTGTTTTTAAGTCTTTGGGGTATAAACCGAGGAGTGGGAGAGATGGGTCAAATGGCCATTCCATTCCACGTTTTCCATATTAGCTGTACCAATTTGCAGTCCCACCAGAAATGTATGAGTGTGCTTTTTCCCCAACATCCTCACCAATGCTTGTTGTTGTCTGTATTCTTGGTAGCTGCAATTCTGACTGGAGTGAGATGAAATCTTAGAGTGGTTTTGATTTGCATTTCTCTAATTGCTAGAGATTTGAACATTTTTTTTTATATATTTGTTGATTGTATATCATCTTCTGAGAAGTATCTGTTCAAATCCTTGGCCCATTTATTGATTGAGTTATTTGTTTGTTTGTTTTTGGTGTTAAAATTTTTGAGTTCTTTATATATCCTAGAGATTAGTACTCTATCTGATGTATGTGTAGTAAAAATTTGCTCCCATTCTTTAGACTCTCTATTCAATTCACTGATCATTTATTTTTCTGAGAAGAAGCTTTTTAGTTTGAATCCATCCCATTTATTGATTTCTGATTTTAATTCTTGTGCTATAGGAGTCCTATTAAGGAAGTCAGTGCCTAAATTGACATGATAGAGATTTGGGCCTACTTTTTCTTCTATTAGGTGCAGGGTCTCTGGTCTAATTCCTAGGTCCTTGATCCACTTTGAGTTGATTTTTGTGCATGGTGAGAGATAGGGGCTTAATTTCATTTTGTTGTGTATGGATTTCCAGTTTTCCACTTGATATTTTTTGTAATTGATACCTGGTCAGCTAAGCATGGGGGACTATGATCTTGAGTTTTATTAGTCTTGTAGATTACCTAGATAATGTGCCAAAATTAAAAAGAACATGAATGAAGCCTTGTTGAGTAGTTCAGATCTTTTTGTGCCAGTCAGATATAATATCTGGACTCATAGCAGAATGATAACCAAAACCATGTATTAGGAGGTTTTTGTTCCCTGAAGTCATCATTCCTTCAACTTACTGCAGCACTTAATTTCTTATGCAAATAATCAATCTGTTCATGCACTTCAGTGACAAACATTCTAAATGTAGATTGAGGCAGGAGAAGAAGATCATCATTATCATCATCTTCACCTTGCAAAAATAAGAAATTTGCCTATAAATAAAACCAAATAATTAATGTGATGGTAAGCTGGACAAATTGTATAGTTTACAATATTGATTAATTATTAGTTAAATAATAAATATTAAAAAGGACCAATTTAATTATATTTTTCAGTGGATAGCTTTACTCCTAGGTTCAGTGCATTATAGTATAATATACTATATAAGCTCTGGGGCCAACCAAAAAGACTTTCCCAGAAAGTTTATTTTCCTCAGGACTAATGTTTTCTGTGTGGGGTTGTTATACTTAAATAAATCAATATCTTCCCACCAATGTGATGACATTAGGACATCAGGAGCCAACTAGTAGTGTGCAAGACTCTGTTATGTATTCCGGGAATATAGAAGAAATTAGATAATTTGCTTTGGTTCTTTGGTTATTGATTTTAAATGTTTCTAAATCTCACTTGAGACTCTCTCTTTTTTTTTTAACAATTGATTGAACCCAGGGGCACTTTGTCACTGAGCTACAACCCGACCCTTTCATATTTTATTTTGAGAAAGGGTCTCATTAGTTGCTTAGAGCCTAACTAGGTTACTGAGCCTGGCCTTAATCTTGTGATCTTCCTGTCTCTTGACTTGCTGAGATTACAGGTCTAAACCACCATGCCCAGCTCATTTGAGATTTCTTACATACATGTGTTGTGTATATATGTCATATAATTTCTAAATATTTGTTATCTTTCAGTTGTTGATTTCTAATTTAATTCCACTATGGTTTAAGAACAAATTGTTTGACTCTTATTTTCTTTTAACTTTACTAAAGTAAGTCTTATGGCTCAGAATAAAGTCTATCTTGGTGAATGTTCCAATATAACCTGAGAAGAATATGTATTCTGTTGTCCAATGGAGAAACATTCTCTAAATGCCAATTATATTATAGTGATTGATACTGATGTTAGGTCATCTGTATACTTGTTTATTTTGGTTTACATGGTCTATCAATTATTGATTGATAGATGCATTCAGGCATTCAATTATGACTGTATATTTATCTATTTCTCCTAGTTACATAATTATATCAACTTTTCCTTACGTTGATGCTCTGTTGTTAAGGACTTAAGATTGAAATGCCTTTGTGGAGGACTATTATTATGTAACTCTCCTATTTATGCCTGATAATTTTCCTTATTCTGAAGACTACACTGTCTGATATTCTTAATGCTATTGCAGTTTTGTTTTGATGATGATTAGCATGTTTTTTTCCTCACCCATCTTAGACAATACTCTGGAAAATTCTTTATTCTGAAGCAAGTAACCTTTGTATTGGAGAAGATTTGGGGTATATTATACAAGAAGTATTTTACAGCTAAACTGTTGAGTTGGGAGGGGTCTTTCTGGGATATTTATTATGAGATGTAAGTGGGATTCCTGGGGGTAAAGTGTGTCCACACCCCAGTCATGGCTATAATCCTCAGGACTTTCTCACTCTTACTTTTTTGCGCCTCTACTGGCTCATGCTCATCTTCCAACAGTTGGTCATTACCATTTAAGTCTCCCTACCAGTATGGACACAGAAGCTTCTGTCTCAAGCAAGTAATTCAGCTGTTACTCTCTGGAGTGGTCAGTTTCTCTGAATTCTGAAGGGGCATTTTGTCCTGAAAATTCAGTTTTTTAATGGACACCCCTATATTTGATGATTTTTCATCTCATCCCCCCTTTTCACAGTATATGAATGTCAATGACAACTTCCAACCTCTATATTTTATAGACAAACCCAAAGGTCCTGCTATTTGCTATTTAATTGAAGTCTTTTTATGACAAGGAAGTATTACCCTTATGAGAACAAAGAAGAAGAATACTCCTTGCAAAGGACCCATCAGACTCAAAGCTTCTGAGAAGGAAGGGTGAAGCAAGTCAAATCCAGTGTCTAGTGTTCAGCATCGCTGAGGCTTGAAAAAGTGACTGAGTGTTAGATAATTAAATAAAAAATGCAGGCAGAAGCTAGAGGACATGTGACTATAGGTCATGGTAACAAATAGAATTCTCTAAATGTAGTAGGAAGCTACAAAAGTTTTATGAATGGGGAATGGTATGATCTGATTAACCTTTTGTTGTATAACAATTGTACTAAGGTAAGATTAGCTGAAAGAAGAGTAATTGAAGTCTACTGAATAACTTAATTAGAAAGTAAGTCAAACTACAGCAATGAAGGAAATGAGATAGACTGGGAATTTATTTTACAGATTGAACCAAAATGATTTACTACTGTAATTGATTGGGAAGAGTAGTTAGGGCTGCAAGTTAACTTGAGAGCATTATTAAGGAGGAAAATCTTTGAGGACTCTGATCAACTAGCTCATTCCCCATTCCCACATTAATCACACAAATGAACAAAAAGAAAGGTTCAGAGAACTTACAAAATTGTTCAAAAATACAAAGTTAGCATGGTCAATACTCAAAATCTGATTATCTTCCTTTAGTTACTAGACTGTTAATCATCACAGCATCCTGTTCCACTTTTATTTCTGTGCATTATTTGTGCACAATTGAACTTCAAGCATAGACATATATGGTGTGCCCTTTTCCCTTCACTTTTTAAAAAGAACTTCAAGCTAGACTCCAGTTCTTTAAAAGCTTGCTGGTGGTAGATAATTCTTTTATAATTCACACCCAAAAGCACTTTTTCTACAATAATTAAATTGAAAATAAGATGAAGTCTCAACCAGATAGCTCTCTTTATTTTGGCATTGTAATAAGTGCTCAGCAAAAAAAGAGAAAGACCATAGCATAGCACAAGGTAACCGCTTTATAAATAAACCACAGTGAACCTAGCCAATTAGTGTGCAAGGAAGAGAATGTATCTATGGTCCAACAAAAAGTCAAACACACCTAGTTATTCTAATTAAGCCAACTGAATGTGTATGCAAAAATTAAAGTTTAAGTTCTATAATTACACTGCTCTCAAAAAAAGTATCCTTCCTTTAATTGTTCTAATTCTTGTTCCCCATTTCATTGTTTGAGCCAACTATCATATTGCTCTAAATAATAAAGTGCTCTAAATAATATTAGCAATGGAAAAGCCTTTTAGTTTTAGAAACAAAAATACTTCTATAAGATAAAGGACTATTGACTGGTACACAAGATACTCAATTACTTGTGAACCTTGTGATTTTTAACTTTGAATGGGAGTAAATTTTTTTCCCTGAAGAGTATTAATGCTTCAGTTGTAAAAATAGCTACTATGTATATGAACTATTGGCCAGATTTTCTTTATAAGTATTTTACATACATTTTCTAATTAAAATCTAACCTATGAGTGAAATATTTTATTAACCTCATTTTATAAATGAAGAAATTGAGGACCTTTAGGTTATACTATTAACATGTCACACTGCCAGACCTATTGGACCCAGGACTCAGACCAAGAAAATCTGCCACCAGAGTGTGTGCTCTTAATTATCTACCCTTCTTCCTTTCTATTACAGTGTAGTATCTCTTTGCTGCTCTATTATGTATCTTTCCATATAATAATCCTATTCTTCACAAAAAAATTGAAAAATTCACTTCAGGTACAATTATGTAATGAAATCAGAACAAAGAGAATATATTTATATTTATCCTTACCTGTTTCTTTAATTCCCTAATATTCAATTGCAATATTCTGAGCAGTTCTCAGGCACTATATTAGGGTTGGAGAATGCTGAGATTAAAGACAAAGTGGCTGTTCTTAAATATTTTAAATACATGAGATGACCACAGAAATTTTCATAAACTTTGCAAGTTTTAAAGATGATCAAGGAGACAAGTAAATAAGGAGACAACACAGAATATTAAGACCTATCAAAAAAGATTTTAATGTAGTTTCTTTGCTCTTAGGGAGAATTTTAACACAGTGTGGCCCTGGAACCAGTATCATTTGTATGAAAGTCTGAATCCTGGGTCCTAACCAATATCTACTAAGTCAGAACTTTTGTTTTTTCAAGAACTCAGGCTAATTTGTATACACAACAAATTTGGATAAGCAGTGTCATAGAGATAAATTAAACTCAATGTCTATGTCTCTATAGTGCCCATCTGGATCATTTTTATTGTGAAAATGGATTTTTAATTCATTCCTATCAATAATATATCTCTGGATATCCACAGTAAGCATACTTTATTGGTCACAATTGAATACAGGGAATTGCTGATACTTCAAGGAGGCAGATTATAAGAGTCAGGATGGATTTTAATAACATCTAGATCAATTATATTTGGTTTTAGTGGTCATAATTGTCTATTAGGCAATTTAGGAAGAAGAAAGAATTTATGTGAGAGAAATATTAACTTCTAAGTAAAAAAGTAATTTGTATTGATCAGAAAGTCAATAAAAGAATTTTTCCATCTATTAAAAACTGGACACAGAATATTAAAAAACACAAGAATTTACCATAATAATGATAAATATACAATTCATGTGAATATGCAGTTAACAGCATCGCAGGAACTTCATTCCCCACTTCAAGATAACAGGGAATGATTGAATAAGTATGAAATCATTCAGTGAGCCCTTTTAATTATTAGACCTTATCATTGTAGAGTGCAGGTTATTATGTGATGAAAAGCATTAAAATGGAGGAAACTTAGTGTCCGTAATACTTGTATACACCAAATTTTGCTAAAGTTTATTATTAATGCTATGAGTGGTCCTTGATTTGATGTTACAAAGTGACATGGTCAAAGTGCATAAATTTGTTTTCCAAATCAGTGTGACATTTAACAATACTGAATTCTTCATTCTTTAAACCGAAACAGTAGTTTTGGTAAAGACAATCTGTACTATTTGGAATAGTTTGGGGGAAAAAAAAACTCTGAAGAAACAAACTGAAGTTACATCTGTGACCCCCTATTTCTCAGATAAACTTCCTCTTCATCTCAGACATTGCTAATGAAAACTCTATTTTTTAGCTATATAAATGTTCCAGCTACATATGGTCGGTGTATTACAGTAAAAGATTCAGAATTTAAGAAGAAATGAATGAAACAAGGTCATGGAAACACAGTTTGTCAGAGAACCATGGATCATTCATACTGGGCACAGCAGACCCTGACAAAAAATAGAGTTAATGGGTATCCATTTTTATGTGTGAAATTGATTGGACAACAACAATTACACAAAACTTCACTGCCCACTAGAAATCAATATTCAATTATCCATGATAAGGCATTAATAAATTAAGTATTAAATATGTAAAAGATATTATTTGCTTAGTATATATATATATATATATATATATATATATATATATATATATCTTACAGAATGTTTTTGTGTGGATCAGCACATTATTAACTGAGAGAAATAAATAGATTGTTAAAAATATGAGTGATTTATTTTTGGAAATTCACAATATTTTAGAAAACTGAGAGAACTAGATTTAATTACTCAGTATGTCATTTGGGAGGTGAAATACTTTCTATTTATCTCAGTTTCCCAACAAGTAAACTGAATTAGTTATGCCTACTCTGTGGAATTGTTGAATGTGCATTTAAATATAAAACAATTCAAACCTGTTAATAGACTGTGTATATTATGTCTTTTCTAATTTGCTAATTTCCACTTTTTAACAAAATTATTTATAATTTTAATTGTCATCTGCACTTTCTCCTCTAATTACAATTGAATATATCAGTTTCTTTTCCTGCTCCATCTTGGTTCCCATATTTATATTTTTACTTATACTATTAATTTCTTTAAAAAATGATGCTACTCTTCTTTATAACCTAAGTGGCTACTCATCTTTGTGATAATGAATTAATTTTCACATTTAGTCTGAGGAGCACTATTAAAGAATATAAGGCACAAATATCTGAAACAGACAGAGTAGATTACTGCAAGGATTCTTACCACTGTAAGTGTCATATCAAAAGGAGTTATTTATTTCTTGTCAACAGAGACAAACTCCTGTTGATAGCACCTGGAAACTCATTTAATTGTCCTTGAATACAGCTCTTCAAAGGATAAACATGAAATTGATAAGGGGTTCACATATTACAGAGTGTTGTCTGTATATGTTATCTTGAGAACACTTTTTGTCTTAGATGCTTTTATATTCATCAGCTTATAATCTTTGTTGTATTTTTTTATTTATAAACATGTTTTCTGTATCATGTATAAAATGTAGTAACAAAGAGAAAATTTTATTAGTCTATTACACACATATATTCAGACACACACATGTATGTAAGTATATATATGTGTGTATAATATATATATATATATATAATATAAAACATTTGGACACAGATGTATGGGATGACTTCTGATCTGTCAATTAGATTCCACTAATGCACATGTCTATCTTTATGCTAATACTATACTGTTTTTATTTCTGTAAATTTTTTTCCTAAGAAAGCTACATAATTCTGTAATATGTTTTTTATATATACATATACATATACATACTATAGCATGTATTTGGGGTGAATAACTTTGAAGAATACACCTGCATTCTTTCTTTGCAGAAATCTTGGAGTTGACTTTCATTAAAGCAAAGGATCTATAATGGCATGAATTTTTGTTATCTAAAAAAGGAATCTATTTTTCCTTTTAGAGTTAGCACATGAAATAATGTAAAAAAATAAGATATGTAATTCAGCAAAATTAATTTAAGAGAGTGATAAATGTTTGCTGATGACCTGGATTATTTTAGTCTCTCAATTCTACTCAGACTCTTCATAAAGTCAAAAGAAGTTGAAAAGAAAATCAAACATCTAAGAAAATCTATTTATAACTAAAGATCATCATTAAATCTCTATTTTACAGGACACTAGGTTAAACCACATGATTAGTTAATATTTGTTAGCTATTCCTCAAATTATGTGTTGATGTGCATAATCCATTTGCAATTTTTTGCAAATTATACAAAGCTCCTTCCCTCAAAGAATTATACAATTTAAAGAAACCCATAGTACTTGAAAAATAGCTAAGAATATTTTCATAATTCATAAAAAATTTCCTTCTATTCTGTGCTTGTTAGTCACTGTGGGTATTGGTGGGATGATCACACTATCACAGCATGTCCTCGGGCTTTATCTAGCACTAATTACTCAGGTGACCTTCTAACTCTCAACGTCAAAATGTCACATTAACACTTGTATTTCCTCTGAAGTGCTTGCCAGGGTTTGAGATGCATGCTGCTATAAACTGTGCATAAATGTGTCGCATACATGCTCCTTTACAGTGACAGAGTGAGGACAATCTTCTGATACATTTGTAATATTATCTAATAAAATCATTGACAAAAATCTTCAAAATGCAAGACAAAGTCTGCTGAAAGAAAATTGTACCAACACATTTGAAAAAAAAAATGTTTCCAAAGAAAAAAATGTTTCTCAAGAGTTTATACCATGAAAAACATTAAATGGAAATGTGATAGCTAAGAAAATAATTAGCAAAATTTCATAAGAAGACTGAAATACATTGATTTCTGTACAGAAACAGAAACCATAGCAATCTTGGATCTTATCTGGTGCCATTTTCAGGGCCAACAAAAAGCTGCCAATGGGCATTTTGCTAAAAGAACAAAAGACCTGTTCTTCAGTTGGAGTGAGTTTGCTATTTCACTCTTGTTGTAAGGTGATGACTAAATATATCTCCCCATTACAAGACAGAATAGCTAAAGAATTTACAGAAAATTTCATTTCAAAGCTTTTGTGGAGGATGGGGATGGAGAGGTGGGTGAGAAATTTTAGTCATCATGACATTCAAAATAAGACAAGATTTCACAGTGGAATTCGAGGACATGATGACTCTAATTTTAAAGCAAGTCATTTTAAAGTTAAAGTCTTTATTAGAACCTTTGAGTTTCAAAATTTGAACTTTATACCTCTTAGTATGCTATTAGACAGTAAAGTGCCTACAGAGAGATTTGTTTCGTTTAAAGTTTTAAAACCATAACCTGTATACTACAAAAGTTACTCCCAGATATGTACAATAAACATTTTAGAGATAGGCCTCAAATATTAAGGCAAGAGGTCTTCTCTCTCTTTCACTGCGATAGAATCATCTCTCTTACTGCAAGACAAAGTGTAGTTACTCATGTTGGATGCAGTTTTATGAAATCTCCAGGCCTAAAATTTTGTATTAGGAAGAAATAATGCAGAAGGATGAAATAATTCTGGGTAGAGTGGTATGTGTCATTTGGAGTTAAGGAAAATAAATGACCATTGAGAATGCTACTTCTTGCCTGAAGATGTATAAAAATGCAAGACTAATAAAAATAGCAGCTGCCAGTGAAAGAGACATCCAGAATAACATAGATAGCCTAACTGTAAATATGCTAAAAAGCTATCCCATCTTTAGGCTCAATTGCTGTTTGAAAAATGTTATATTAATAGTTCTTGTGATTCCATGTTAAAATATCTTAAAAGTTAGAAAGGGGAAGCAAATGTGGAACTGATAAGTTGCCTACTGATTATCATACACAGTAAGATTGTTTTAGTAAGCTTTGGTCACTGCTGTGACCCAAAGACCTGACAAAAACAATTAGAGGAAGAAAAGTTTATTTGGGGGCTCATGATTTCACAGGTCCCAGTCCACAGATAGCAGGCTCCATTCCTTGGGACTCGAGGTGAGGCTGAACATGATGGCACAAGTATATGGAGGAGGAAAGCAGGTCAGGATATGACCACCAAGAAGTAGAGAGACTCAGCTCAGTGACCAAGATACATTCCCCAAAGTCATGCCCTCAGTTATTCACCTCATCCAGTCACAACCTACCTGCCTATAGTCACCACTCAGTGAATCCCTATTAGGGGATTAATGGACTGTTTATGTTAACGTTCTAATAATCAAACCATTTCATCTCTAAACCTTCTTTCATTGTCTCACACATGAGATTTTGGGGTACACCTAATATCAAAACCATAAAGCACTGACATATATTTTTAAATTTTTAAACAGTAATATGTAAAGAAAGAGAGAGAGAAAGTGGTAGATTAGAGGAACGATGCACTTCCCAGAAGTTCCTTAGCACTCAATGTATGAAATGGGAAGACTGCTCCTCAGCAAGGTGGATAATTTAATACTGGACAGTAACAGAAACCAAAGAGACACATAAAAAATCAGAAACTTTGAACATAATATAAGAAATAATACATTAGAGATACATCCAGTATGGCTGGTGACAGAGACAGTAGTTGTGGCTCCTGGCTGGAGGGGGGAACATAGGCAGAGAGAGGACAGTGTGGCCAACCATAACAAAACAAAAAAAAAACAAAAAAAACTGAAGACACTGGAAAAACTGAAATTATTCATGACCATTAGGGCAGCATTTAAAGAACATTTAAAAACATGCTACAGAACAACTGAAAAACAAATCCCTAATACTCCCCAATAGATGAAATTCATGGAAAGAACAACAAACTAAGTGAAAATCGAGGGCAAATTAAATACAGAAAACAAACCAAAAGGGCAATAAATAAATGTGTATCAATGCATAATAACAATGAATGTAAATGGTATCAATTTCCCAATTAAAGACATAGATTAGCAGAATGGATGAAAAAATGAAGATTCAAATATATGCTATATGCAGGAGAATCATCTCATAAGAATCATCCGTATTTGAAAAATATTCCCTGCAAATGGAGTCTGAAAATAAAGAGTAAGTCTTCTTTTAACTGAAAAATCAGATTACAAGCAAAAGATAAGCATAAGATACAAAGAAATTTATGACATATTGGCAAAAACACAATTGGTTCAATTAGAAGACATAACAATAATAAAATTAAAAGCCCCAAATATTAATTCACCTAATTACATAAAAAATATTTCTTGACATTAAATCTCAGATATCTATAAAATAATATGATTTTATTCTCACCTAAATAATACTATAAAAATACTATAAATAAAATGGATCTAATAGACATCTACCAATTATTTCACCATAAAACAGCTGAATTCTCTGAATTCTCAGAAGCTCATGGGACCTTTTCAAAACTAGACCATATTCTAAGTCAAAATGTAAGACTTAACAAATACCCCAAAACTCATATGATCCTGTGAAAATTATCAGATCATAATAGAATAAAATTAGACCAACAATACAAAAAATTATAGAAACCACATAATTACATATAGATAGAACAATACACTTTTTGGGGGTGCAGTTGTACTGAGGATTGAACTCAGGGGCACTTGGCCACTGAACTCAGGGGCACTCAGCCATTGAGCCATATCCCCCAGCTCTGTTTTGTATTTTATTTAAATATAGGGTCTCACAGAGTTGCAGAGCACCTTGCTTTTGCTCAGGCTGACTTTGAACTCAAGATCCTCCTGTTTTAGCCTCTAGACCGGCTGGGATAATAGGTATGTGGCACCCTTCCCAGAAAACAATACACTTTTAAATGAGGTATGGATTATAGTAGAAATAAGGGGAAAAATCAAGAAATTCTTAAAAATAGATAAAAACAGAAATACAACATATCAAAATCTGTGGGAAAGTATTAAAGCAGTTTTAAGAGAAAATTTTATAACATTAAAAAAATAGAAAGATCCCAAACAAATAATCCAATGCTCTTTGTCAATACCTAGGAAAAGGAAGTGCAAACTAAAGACAAAATTAGTAAAATACAGCAAATAAATTATATCAGAACCAAAATTAATTAAATCAAGAGCAAAATCAATATAAGGAATAAATGCAACAAAGTACTAATTCTGCCATTCTGACTGGAGTGAGATGATATCTTAGAGTAGTTTTGATTTGCATTTCTCTGATTACTAGAGATGTTGAGCATTTCTTCATATATTTATTGATTGATTGTATGTCCATTTCTGAGAAGTGTCTGTTCAGGTCCATGGCCCATTTGTTTATTGGGTTATTTGTTTTTTCGGTGTTTAGCTTTTTGAGTTATTTGTATAACCTAGATATTAGGGCTCTATCTGATGTGTGAGGGGTAAAAATTTGCTCCCAGGATGTAGCCTCTTTGTTCACCTCACAGGAAGACAAACAACAATAAGTGTTGACGAGAATGTGGGGGAAAAGGCACACTCACACATTGCTGATGAGACTGCAAATTGGTGCAGCCAATATGGAAAGCAGTATGGAGATTCCTTGGAAAACTGGATATGGGACCACCATTTGACCCAGCTATTTCTCTCCTCAGACTGTAACCAAAGGACTTAAAAACAGCATGCTATAGGGACACAGCCACATCAATGTTCATAGAAGCATAATTCAAAATAGCTAAACTGTGGAGCCAACCTATATGTCTTTCAGTGGATGAATGGATGAAAAAAATGTGGCATATATACCCAGTGGAATTTTACTCAGCATTAAAAAGAACAAAACCATCACATTTGCAGGTAAATGGATAGAAGATAATGCTAAGTGAAGTCAGCCAATGCCAAAAAAATAAATAAATACTGAAAGTTTTCTCTGATTTAAGGAGGTTGACTCATAGTGGGATTGGGAGGGAGAACATGGGAGGAATAGATGAATTCTAGATAGGGAAGAGAGATGGGTGGGAAAAGGAGGAGCAGGGGATTAGCAAGGAAGGTGGAATCTGATGGACATCATCATACAAAGTACATGTATGAAGACTTGAATTGGGTGTCAACATACTTTATATACAGAGATACAAAACTTGTGGTATAAATGTGTATTAAGAATTGTAATGCAAAATTTTTTAAAAAAGAATAGTGTTACCTTAGATTAGGTAGAGGGAAGTGAAAGGAGGGGAAGGCAGGAAATGTGGGGATAAGAAAGTTAGTAGAATGAAACAGACATTATTACTTTATGTATGTGACTGAATGACCAATGTGATTCTACAATATGTATAATCAGAAAACTGAGAAATTATATCCCATCTATGTATGATAGATCAAAGTATATAAGTGCATCTACTGTTATGTATAACTAGTTAAAACAAATTTAAAAATTAAAAAAAAAACAAAGTACTAATTCTATGAAAAGATAGACAAACAAACCAAAAGAAAGAGAACACTTAAATGAACATAATTAAGGATGAAAAAGGAGATATCACCTCAGAGATCTCTGAAATTGAGAGAAACACTAGAAACTATTTTGAAATTAATACTCCAATAAATTGGAAAACCTAGAAGACATTGACAAATTTCTAGACACCAAATTGTATCAGGAAGATATATAAAACCTAACCAGACCTATATCAAGTAATAAAATTGGAACAGTAATTAAAAGCCTTCCAACAAAGAAAAGACCAGAACCAGACAGATTCTTAGTTAAGTTTTACCAGACCTTTAAAGAAGAACTAAAATCAGCCTTCCTCAAATAATTCTATGAAATTGGAAGGGAGACCCCTCTCAAATATATTTCCTGAAGCCAACATAAGCTTGATACCAAAATCAGGCAATGACATCAAAGATATATCAAGGAGGCACTGGGGTTGTGGCTCAGTGGTAGAGTGCTTGCCTAGCATGTGTGAGGCTCTAGGTTTAATTCTCAGCACCACATATAAATGAATAAAACAAAGGTTCATGGACAACTAAATGAATCAATAAAATTTAAAAAAAAATAAAAGATATCAAGGAAATAAAACTACACAGCAATACCCTAATGAAAATAGACCCAAAAGTCTTTAATATAATATTAACAAACAGTATTCAAAAACACAGGAAGAAGATAATACACCTCAGTCAACTTGTTTTCATCCCAGTGATGCAAGGTTGATTTAACATATCCAAATCAATAAATGTAATTCACCTTTTAAATAGAATTTAGAACAAGAATCATAAGATCATCTCCATAGATGCAGAAAAGGCCTATGACAAAACCCAATGGCTATCATGTACTTTAAAAAGGTGACAACAATAAATGTTGGAGAAAGAATAGTGTTTTTAACAAATGGTGCTGGAAAAACTAGATATCCATATGTAAAATAATGAAACTAGATCCTTGACTTTCACTCTGCACAAAAGTCAAATTAAATTGGATCCAAACTTAGGAATTTGACCAGAAATGTTGCTACTGCTGGAAGAAAACATATCCATCATATCAGTACAAACACCAAATTCCTTAACAAGAAACTCAAAACTCAAGAAACAAAGCCAAGAATCAATAAGTGGGACAGTGTTTAATTTAAAAGCCCTACATAGCAAAGTAAATAATAAATTATATGAAAAGAGAACCTACAGAATGGATGATCTTTGTCAGCTGCTTCTCTGACAGGTAGTTAATATCCAGAATATGTACAGAACTAAAATAATTGAGACACACACACACACACACACACACACACACACACACACACACACACTGAGTAATCCAATCAACACGTTGGCAAGAGAACTAAACACACTTTTCTCAAAAGAAGAACATAAATGGCCAACAAATATATGAAAAAATGTTCAACATCTCTGATGATGAGAAACATACAAATCAAAATGAATCTGATATTTCATTTCACTGCTGTCAGAATAGCAATTATCAACATAAATTTATTATTAAGTAATTTTAATTCCTAAAAAACTAGGAATGGAACCCCCATATGACCTAGCTATCCCACTCATCTGCTTATTTATCCAAAAGAAATAAAGTCAGCATGCTACAGTAAAACAGCTATGTCAATGTTTGTCAATGTTTACAGCAGCACAACTTACAATAGATGAACTATGGAACCATTCTTGATGCTGGTCAATAGATGAATCATTTAAGAAAATGGGACACACACACACACACACACACACACACACAATGAGTTTTACTCAGGCATAAAAAATAAATGAAGTATGGCCTTCACTGGTAAATGCATGGAACTGGAGAACATCATTCTAAGTAAAATAAGCCAGACTCAGAAAAACTAAGTCAATTATTTTCTCTCATATGTAGAAGCTACAGCAAAGTAGGGGGAAAGAAAGAGGAGGTGTGGATAGCTATCACAAAGATAGAATGTTGGTGGTGTACAAGAAGATTGGGTAGAGGAAGGAGGGATGGGAAAGGGAAGGAAATGCAGAACATATTTGGCAAAATTACACTATGTGCCCATATAAATATATCATAGTGAATTACACACACACACACACACACACACACACACACACAGAGCACTAATTAAAAATGAATAAATAAATGAGTGAAAGGTAGATTATTAGTAGATTACATTTATTGCAATAGAGTGATTCAAATTCCATGTATGTATGATTATGTCAAAATGAACTCAAGTATTATGTACAAGTGTAATGCATTAATAAAAAGGAAACTTAAATTTGAGATTAATCACCTATGTTTATAGATTGGGAAAGTAATAAAATTACATAGATATTTAAGGTTTATGTTGGCTTCATGAAATATATGTGAAATATATACATACATAAAGTAAGTTTATTACTAAAACTGAGTTCATGAAACTTATTTTTAGTCACAGCTGTATTTAGCCAAAAATATTTTAATTTAAAAAATACACAGAACTGTTGTTTTCAGCAATAAAAGAAGAAATTTTGCTAACATAAAAATTCTCTATAATTGTCTGTGAATTTATAGCATAATTACCTATAAGTAAAGAGACAATATGTTAGGCAAAAAACAATTCAACATGCTTTAGAGCATTTTATGGAAATTGTATAAATGCATGGAAGTCCACATCCGCCTTTTAATTTAATGAAAATCAGCATTCACATTTTTATAGAAATTGTCTCAGTATAGTTCTCAACACACAATCTACAGTGCCATTTTCAGTTTACTTGGCAATATCAACTAAAAATTTCATTTTATTTCTGGTCTTGATTATATCATAGAATTACCAGATTTTAATCAAATGGCATCCTATATAACCATGAAATACTTATTTGCATGAACATAAAAATTGTTCAAAGCTTTAATGCTGTTTTTGATCTTAGCCATTTTTTTAATATTCTAATCAAAGCCTATAAAAAAGAATGAGCCTGAAAATGGTGTACTAGATGTAATATACATCATATTTACTATTAAATTTATAAAATATTTCATTATTCAATATGAAACTGCTGTGTCTTTTTGGTAATGCATAATGTAAATGAAAATAAGTAAAAATGTAACTTGTACGAGTCATTTTTACACATATGGAAATATTGCAACTATTTTCAATTACATATGGTTATAAAGTTGAATTACATTTTGGAGAAAGTTGGTTTAATTCAAGTCAATATAGAATGTATAAAATATATCATGAATCTGATACTAAAAGATTTCAAAATTACCAGTGATGAAATTATCATTTTACTGGATTTGGAAAGAATTTACGAGTATAGATTTTAAAATCCCCATGTATGTAAACTGCAGTGTACAAAGAATTAGATAAATTGCTGCTTAGAAACATAGATAATAAATCTGAGATTAATTAAGCATTTTTATTTTCTATACCAGCAAATTTTCAAATTAGCAGAAATAAAATGTCAATCATTTTAATTTTTTTATATAAGTAATATTATGGGACTTGGTGTCACAATTTAAAAAGTAAGCTAAATTTTTATATTTAGTCTATTTGCCAAGAGTTTCAAAAACTATTTAAAAGGCATAAATTCATGTGAAATGTATTCTATCACATTCATGTGGGAGTTTTGTTACAGAAGTATCAAGAGTTCAAAATGAGACAAAAAATTAATTATTTATCAAGTATTTATTATTGTATTTTATTAACTATAAAAACAGAATGAAGAGCATGATATTTGAAGCAGAAACACATGGCTTTAATTTGCCTGTCAGATACTAACACAGGAAGTGTAACTTTGGAAAAAGAGATTGTGGAAAAATTCCATTAACCTGTTGCAGTTGATTAGACAGGATATGGTTAACAAATAAGGTATGCTGACAGGAGAAGCACACAGAGTTGAACAAGTCACTTGCCAGGAGGAAGATAAGGCTAAAGAATGAGATAGAACTGGTTGGATATAATACTGTGAGCAAGGAGGGAGGGACATTCTATGTTCTTACACTAGAGCAATGACAGGAGAGCAGCAGCAATTTAAGATTCAATGCTTCTTGTGTGTTTATTTCAGGGTTCATGCCGAAACAGAATCTAGGAAAGAACTGTAATTCGTTGATTTCCAATTCACACATAAAACAATATGGCCAACAACTGTGATCACGCTGGAGGGGAGCAGAGTTGGCAGGAGAAGCTAATGATGTAATAAACACAACTAACTGAAATCGACTTGAAGTTTTTTTCAAAGTTAAAAAGCACTAATTTAGTAACAAATTGGATAATAAAGAAGAGGAAACCATAAAACATCTATATCTCTAGTTAAAAAAAAATTAGGATATTTGGCTAAGATGACAGAGACTGATTTCTATTCAAGACTCTTTTTTATAGATTCATTTTTAAATATAGACTCTATATACTGTTAAGGTTTTGCTAAGCTTCTATTTCTGAATTTCCAGATTTTTTATTATAGAAAATTCTAAAAGGTGTTTTCCTAGAGTGAGTTATATTTAAAAATTCAAATTATGATTTATATATATATATATATGTATGTATATATATATATATATATATGTATGTATGTATATATATATTTCAATAGTTATAATTTTGAAACATTTGAAAGAGTACCTTTCTAAGAGACAGCCTAAATAAAATGGATGAATAAAGGCATGTAAAACAGCTTATTTTGTAATTTATTAATAAATGATAATGTGTGTATATTTAAAGTGTATGTTCTCAGTACAGATTACACATCTGTCTCTCATTTGTTTCTGGTTGCTTTGGGTGTATTGTACTTTTTTTCTAATTTTTTGGAGGCACAAAAATTATTGATTTAATGTATTTTTTATTTTTTAATATAAGTGTTTATTCCTACAAATTTTTCTGTAATCATCACTTCTGTCACAGAGTGCAAACTGTGATATGCTTTGTTTTCATTAGGTACAGTCCTTTGTGTTTTAAAAATTACCTTTGAGAATTCTTCTTTGACTCATGGATTTAGAGATATTTCGTTTAATTTTTAAATGCCTGCAAATTTTCCTGTTGTTTATGACATTGATTTCAGTGTGGTTGTAGAATATTTCTTTCACGATTTCATTTTTTTAAAAAAGCATGTTGATGTTTGTTTTATGAATTAGAATGCAGTCTATTATGGTAAGCATCCAATGGATGCCTATTCTGCAGCTGTTAGCCAGAATAGTCTACAAAAGTCAAAACTGTTGGTTCATGATGCAGTTCAGTTCTAAGTTTTTACCTTGAAGTTTTCTTCTAAATTTTATCAATCATTTTGAACAGACAGGTTTTCCTTCAACTGTCAAATATGTTTTAAGGAATACATGAGCAGACTCTTGAACTAATCCTTAAGCATTTTCCTTTTCTTTTTCAAATGTCTTCTATTATGATCACCTTCCTTATTGAAAAAATTCCTATAACCACCTTTAAAGATACATATTCAAATAACAAATCATTCTAGTTTTCCTTCTTTTGAGGCTGTCTTTATTTCCTTTGTATACCTGAATTTTATTTTTGTCAAATAATTAGTTCTTAGCTGACCTTATTTTTCAATATTTGAAAAATGTTGTCCTACCTCTGCTGGCTTCCGTGGTGACAGGTCAGTAATCTGCTGTTCCAATTGGTATTGCTCTATATAGGTAATGGATAGTTCCTTTCTGTTTGCTTTTAATGTTTTCATTTTCACCTTCAGCTTCAAGAAATTTAATTTTTATGTGAATTAGTATGAATTTCTTTGGATTCATTGTATTTGTGGTTCCCCCAACTTCCTGAGTCCAAAGGTTCATATCTTTGACAAATTCGTGAGGCCTCACTCATTATTTTTCTAAACTTTTTTTTTTAAATTTTTTGGCTCCACTGTCCTTTTTCTTATCTTTTGAGAACACAATGTATAAATGCTAATTCTGAAGTCTCACAGGTCTATGAGAACTTATTGACTTTTTTTTTTCAGTTTATTTTCTTTCTGTTGTTCAAATTAAATAATTTATATTGGTATGCCATAAAACTGACTTATTTTTTGTCACATGCCTTCAAAAATTGAACCCATCTGACAAGTTTATTTTGATTATTATATCTTTTGGTGTTTAACTGTTACAGTTAAAGCATTGTACCAGAGTTTTATAAATTGACTTTCAGACCCCTCACATATAATCGAATGAAGCCTTTATTGAAGCACACCAGTGGTGACTGACCAGAACATGAAACTGTTCCCCTGATCAGCCCTGAACAATTGCAAGGGTGCTCCTTATAAGCCTGAAAATTTCAAAAGGGACATTTGGGGGTCCAGCCAATGCAAGCAAGGCAAGTTACAGAAGCACAACTTTTGCTTTACTATCACAATCAATTCTACAATATCCTTTGGCAATTTTCATGGCTCTATCTATTGAGATTAGCTATAACTTATGTCAGAATATTAACTGGTTGATAAAACATTTTTCAATAGTTGCTGTCTCTAAATTAGATAATTGCCATAGGTGATTTATCTCAGTTGGCATCAGCTAGTTATGGTATCACTTCTATGTTTTTATTTCCTGATCATTAGTATGATGAGTGATTTTCTACTGTCCTATATATTTTGTCTACTGCTTTAGGAGATTGTTAGTTATATTTAAATCTTACACTGTAGCAGGTAAGATTTTTCTATTTAAGTTCAGCATGTATATTCTGGCCTAATTTATGAAATATGATACTAATGACAATTTAGTTTATGGAGTCTTTGCAATTGTACTCTCATCTGGTTTAATTTCAGTTTGGTTGGGATTTCTGCTAGCAATGCCTGAGGAGCAAAGGCACTTCTCTAGGCCACAGTGTTGTCCTTACGTAGAGGATAATGAATGCCAAAGCTGTGCAACAATGTATCTCATGGTATTTTCTCTACTAAATCAGTGCCAAAGATGTTTCTATTCTATATTTGTCTTTAGTGGTGGGGAAAGAAGAATTTACCTGGACAGCTTTTTGCCCCTGAGTGGAGGACCGAGCCCTTCAGGGTATGGGTGGTTTGTATTACTGGAAGGATATAAAGCAAATACTATAAAGGTTGTCTTCTGCTATTGAACTCAGAGCTGACAGTGACTGACTTCAACCATCATTTAAAGCTGGTTAGGAAGCAGGTTTTGCAAAGCAGGATAATCCCTACTGTTGTGTGAAGGATTAAACACTGGTCCACTGGTCGTGGGTTACCATCTGCCACTAGATGGAAGATCAGGTGTGCTCTTGTCATCACTAGTTCTAGAAGAGGAACTTGTCTGCTTCCTGTGGGTATGAGGCATAGGTTGAGTCAGCTTTCCCAGTTCCAATGCTGCTACTATAGTGTGCATACATTTTCTTACTCCACTTTTTTTTTAACCTAACCTACTATAACTCTATATCTCTTACACCGCTCCCTGCATCTGGAATTTCTTACCTATATATTTACACTTTCAAATATTCCTGCGCTCTCTCTTGATTCAGAATTATGTTGTGATGGATTTGTTTGAATGAATCTGAAATTCCCCTTTTTATAGTCTTCTTAAATCTTTAGAAATATTGTAATGTTTGTCTTCCAGTTCTCAAACTGCCTCATTTAATATTATCAGCTTAACTGAGAATAAAGGTATACAACTTAAATCAATTATAAAAGTCAAAATCGATTTAAAAACAGCTCCATATAAAGAGTTTCCTGATTTCCATAGTCATAAATTTGAGAACTGGCCGTGCCCTTGCTTCTAAAAATCAAAATGACACCCTAAGACTGGTAAGTGGGGAAAACCATGCAGACACAAGTGGGAAGCCTAGATAAGCTGTCATGATGGCACTGTGTGTTTCTATTATGGAAGGAGTTAGATACTAACTCTTAAAAGGTTTTCTAAGACTAAACATTTCCAATTGCTTCAAAATGAATAAAAAGTTGTAAGTGATAAATTTGTGGGAATAATTTTGTTTGCCCCACATACGGTAGGTTTAGAGGTTATAGTAACAGAATTTGTATCATAAGCTAGGGGATCACAGCATGAGAAAATAAAAAAGCATAAAATAGAGAAATTAAACATCAAACAAAAAGACTTTCTGGCTATAGACATGTAAAGTGTTTTCATAAATTTAATAGGAAATTGACACAAACCTTAATGAGTCCACAAGACAGTAGAATCATAAATAGTTTATCATGTAAATAAATTGAATAACAAAAAGAAAAACAGGTTATTTCATCAGTTTAAAAGTCAAAAAGCCTCAGCTCTGTGTGCTGCTTCTTACTTCTTACTCTTCTGATTATGAAGGCTGAAAGGTAATTTCAGGTAATATATTTAATGTACTTGTCATAGAATATATGCAGACTGTATACTGTGGCACATGCCTCTAATCCTAGTGACAGGAGACAGAGACAGGAGGATAGTAAGTTCAAGGTCAGCCTGAGCAATTTAGATTTGTCTCAAAATGAGAATTAAAAAAAAAAAAAGCTGGAGATGTAGCTCAGTGAAGTGAAAAAAAAAAGGAAGAAACAGACAAAAAGAAAGAGAGGGAGGAAGGAAGACAGGCAGGGGAGGGAAGAAGGGTGGAAGGAGGAGAGTGAAAGAAAGAAGCCTACTCAGTGAAGTCTTCAATAAAGCAACTACTAAATGACTAATGAACAGGAATTTGCACATACAGCCTGGATTCTCTGGGCAAAGGGATGATTCCCATCAAAGGCAAGAAGGAGTGAGAATGGGTGAGATTTCATTATGCTGCTCAGAACCACATGCAATTTAAATCTTACAAATTGTTTCGTTCTGAAATTTTCCAATTAGTATTTTCGGACTACAGTTGATTGCCAGTAACCATGGAGAGTAAAACTGTGGGAAAGTAGAATTACTGTATAAGATTTGCAAGTATTTTATACCATTCTGAGTGTTGTCTTTTCATTTTCTTTATATCATTGACAGCATAAAGGTTTTAATTTTGATGAAATCCAATTTATGTATTTTGTTTTTCTTTCTATATGGTATCTAGAAAGAATTTGCTTTATCTAAAAGCAGAAGAAATTAATCCTGTTGTTTTTAAAGAGTTTATAGCTCTAGCACTCACTTGTAGGTCCTTCACCTATTTTGAGCTAATTTTTATATGTGGTATGAGTTAGTGTCCAACTTCATTTTTTCACATGTAGTTATCTAGTTGTTTCAGCCTCTATGTTAGACATTTTTTTTTATTTTTGCCCTGCCATGACCAAAAGACCTGACAAGAACAATTGGAGGATGAAATGTTTAGTTGAGAGCTCAAATTTTCAGAGGTCTTAATTCACAGAAGCTGACTCCATTGCCCTGAGCCTGAGGTGAGGGAGTACACCATTGTGGAACAGCATGGCAGAAGAAAGTGGCTCAGAACATCACACCAAGAAACAGAGAGACCTCTGCTCAACAAGGACAAAATATGTACCCAAAGGTATGCTCCCAGGGACCCACCTCCTCAAGCCACTCCCTACATACCTAGAGTTACCACCAAGTTAATCCCTATTAGGGGATTAATGCATTGATTATGGTAAACTTTTTAAAACCCAATCATGTCATCTTTAAACTTTCTCATGCTGTCTCACCATGAGCCTTTGGGGGACACAACATATCTAAACCATAACAGCTTCGTTTATTGAAAACTTATTCCTTTCCACATTGAATTCCTGGAGAGGATGTTTGGTCTTTTGCTTATTAAATGAACTCATTCTGTTATCATGCTTTTCATTTACTAGCACTTTCCTTCATTTTCTTTGTGACCCTGCCATTTTTTCCCCTCTCATCCATACATGGTGTTCTCTTTTTCATATGAATCACTTAATATATTTGCGATAATTATTTTAAAGTATCAATATTCTAATTTCAACACCTGTGTGTATGTATGTATGTGTGTGTGTATATATATATATATATATATATATATATATATATATATGATTATTATTTATTCTCTTAACCATCTTGTGAATATTCTTTCTTCTTCATGTCTAATTTTAAAAAAAATATGTATAATTAAGTGAAAAACAAACAAGATTGAAGTTAGAAATATTTACTCTTCCCAAATGGCATGTTCCTATGTGTCAGGCTTCTGATTTAGGGTGACTAATCAACCTTATCTGCATGTTTTCTGAGTTTAGGCATTTGTTCAGCTTCAGATGAGTTTATTTTGACACTGGATATAACCTGGAGAGATTATACAGAGCTCCTCTTTGCGAGGGCTTAGGATCTGACTGCTAATAAGAGTAGAATTTCTGTCTGTCCCTCAAAAAATTCCATAACACATCCTGTTCTCTGTAATATCCCTTTTCTGCTGACCCCCTGCTCAATTGGCAGCTTTTGGGATTATAGTATTTTCCTTATTATCCAATCTCAGAAGATCATATTAGTACCTGCTACTTTGTCTCCAGCTATTAGAAACTGTTAATTGTTATGTCAAAAAAAAATTGTTTCAAGAGGATTGTTTGAAACTTTGAAGGTTGTACACATAACCTTCAGCATTCCGCTTTATACTTGAACAAATTCCCAGAGATCTCAGATGGTTTGTCTTATTGCCCCCTAACCATGTACTCGGTAAAAGTCTATGGGAAAAAGGTGGCAGGTAGGTGCAAATTTGCTCTGAGGCATGGGCTAGTTGGGATTAAAATTCATCAAATCTGCCAGTACGTTTCTGATTATATTTTGTTAATTGTTTGGCTAAAATTTCTTTTCTACTTTTATTGGTAATGGGGATTGGCCCCATGGGTGCTTAACCACTGACCACATCCTAAGCCCTTTTTTAAATATTTTGAGACAGGCTCTCCCTAAATTGCTTAGGACCTCACTAATTTGCTGAGGCTGGCTTTGAATTCATGATCCTCCTATCTCAGGCTCTTGAGCAGCTGGGATTACAGATATGTGCCATCATGCCCAGTATCTAATTGTTTTTAAAACAAATTTAATTTGTCAACATAAATTTGACACGTAGTAAAAAAAAAGAAAAAAAAGAAAAAAAACCAAATTTAATTTATAAACAAAAAACAATATTTTTAATATATACAAGTTGGAAGATTGTGTACATGAATCCATCACTGAAATAAAAATATCTTTATACACATCCACACCCACACACGTATCACTCCAATAAATTTCTCATTCCTGTTTATTTAGGTTTGGTTTTTCTGGTGAGAGCACTTAACATGAAACTTACACTCTTCACAAATTTTCAAAGTGCATCATACAGAATTGAGTACTATGAGTACTATGAGTACTATTACAACATATGAGGACTATGTTGTAGAGTAGATCTCTAGAAACTATTCATATTTTTTAAAGAGAGAGAGAAAAGAGAGAAAGAGAATTTTTTAACATTTATTTTTCAGTTTTCGGTGGACCCAGCATCTTTATCTTATTTTAATGTGGTGCTGAGGTCCTAAACCGGCGCCCCGCGCATGCCAGGCTAGCACATTACTGCTTGAGCCACATCCCCAGCCCCTATTCATATTTTTTATCAAAAATTTTATGTCCACTGAATAACAGCTCCCTTTTCCACCACCCTTTGTCCTTAGCAACTACCTCTCCATTCTCTGCTTTTATGAATTTGACTTTTGACACAGCTTATTTCAATATAGTCATGTAGGATTTGCTTCTGGGACTTAATATCACTTAGGATAATTTCCCACAGATAATTTCTCCCTCCCCACACTAATACTGACTTTTGTACTTTATTTTTTTTTTCTTATTAGTAGCCATTACAACAGGTATAAGGTCATATCTTTAATGTTTTTTTTTTTTTTGCATTTACCTGGTGATTTGTGATTTAACTTCCTTGTAATTAACTGAAGAAGTATGACTTCTTCGGAGAAATGTCTATTCAAATCCTTAGATCTTTTTAAAAATCGGGTTGTTTGTTCTTTGGCTATTAAGTTGTAGGAGTTCCTCATGTAATTTAGATATTAACCACTTATCAGATATATTGTTTGCAAATATATATTCTAATAAAATAGAAGACAGTGAAGATATCGATAAATTTCTTAAGTCATATGATCTGCCCAGATTGAGGCAGGAAGACACACACAATTTAAACAGACCAATAACAAAGGAAGAAATAGAAGAAGCCATCAAAAGACTACCAACCAAGAAAAGCCCTGGACTGGATGGGTACACAGCGGAGTTTTACAAAACCTTCAAAGAAGAATTAATACCAATACTTTTTAAGCTATTTCAAGAAATAGAAAAAGAAGGAGCTCTTCCAAATTCATTCTATGAGGCCAACATGACCCTGATCCCGAAACCAGACAAAGACACTTCAAAGAAAGAAAACTACAGACCAATATCTCTAATGAACATAGATGCAAAAATTCTCAATAAAATCCTGGTGAATCGAATACAAAAGCATATCAAAAAAAATGTGCACCATGATCAAGTAGGATTCATCCCTGGGATGCAAGTTTCGTTAAATATACGGAAATCAATAAATGTTATTCACCACATCAATAGACTTAAAGACAAGAACCATATGATAATCTCGATGGATGCAGAAAAAGCATTCAACAAAGTACAGAATCCCTGTATGTTCAAAACACTGGAAAAACTAGGGATAACAGGAACTTACCTCAACATTGTAAAAGCTATATATGCTAAGCCTCAGGCTAGCATCATTCTAAATGGAGAAAAACTGAAGGCTTTCCCTCTAAAATCTGGAGCAAGACAGGGATGCCCTCTCTCACCACTTCTATTTAATTTAGTCCTTGAAATACTAGCCAGAGCAATTAGACAGACAAAATAAATTAAAGGCATAAAAATAGGAAAAGAAGAACCTAAAATATCACTATTTGTGGAAGACATGATCCTATACCTAGAAGACCCAAAAGGGTCTACAAAGAAACGACTAGAACTAATAAATGAATTCAGCAAAGTGGCAGGATATAAAATCAACACGCATAAATCAAAGGCATTCCTGTATATCAGCAACAAAACTTCTGAAATGGAAATGAGGAAAACCACCCCATTCACAATATCCTAAAAAAAAAAAATAAAATAAAATACTTGGGAATCAACCTAACAAAAGAGGTGAATATACAATGAAAACTACAGAACCCTAAAGAGAGAGATAGAAGAAGATCTTAGAAGATGGAAAAATGTACCCTGTTCATGGATAGGCAGAACCAACATCATCAAAATGGCAATATTACCCAAAGTTCTCTAAAGGTTCAACGCAATGCCAATCAAAATCCCAATGGCATTTCTTGTAGAAGTAGATAAAGCTATCATGAAATTCATATGGAAAAACAAAAGACCCAGAATAGCAAAAGCAATTCTAAGCAGGAAGTGTGAATCTGGAGGTATAGCGATACCAGATTTCAAACTGTACTACAGAGCAATAGTAACAAAAACAGCATGGTACTGGTACCAAAACAGGCAGGTGGACCAATGGTACAGAATAGAGGATACAGAGACCAATCCACAAAATTACAACTTTCTTATATTTGATAAAGGGGCTAAAAGCATGCAATGGAGGAAGCATAGCATCTTCAACAAATGGTGTTGGGAAAACTGGAAATCTATATGCAACAAAATGAAACTGAATCCCTTTCTCTCGCCATGCACAAAAGTTAATTCAAAATGGATCAAAGAGCTTGATATCAAATCAGAGACTCTGCGCCTGATAGAAGAAAAAGTTGGCTCCGATCTACATATTGTGGGGTCGGGCTCCAAATTCCTTAATAGGACGCCCATAGTCCAAGAGTTAAATACAAGAATCAACAAATGGGACTTACTCAAACTAAAAAGTTTTTTCTCAGCAAGAGAAACAATAAGAGAGGTAAATAGGGAGCCTACATCCTGGGTACAAATTTTTACTCCTCACACCTCAGACAGAGCCCTAATATCCAGAATATACAAAGAACTCAAAAAAATTAAACAACAAGATAACAAATAACCCTATCAACAAATGGGCCAAGGACCTTTTTTTTTTTTATTCTGTAGTTTGCTTTTTCTTTTTATTGATTGTTTCCATTGCTGTGCAGAAGCCATTTAATTTTTGTAATATCCTTTTCCTATTCTAATTTCATTGCCTATGCTTTTGGTGTCATATCCAAGAATTGATGCCCAGACCTAAGTCCAATATTTTAAATAGGAGCTTTAGAGTCTCAGCTCTTACTTTCAGGCATTATATCAATTTTCACTTAGTCTACAATGAGGCTACAATTTGTTTCTTTTTCATGTGGATATTCATTTTTCCCAACATTGTTTTTTGAAGAGACTTCTTTCCTCATTCTGTATTCTTGGCAACCACACTAAAGATCATTGACCATTATATGCATTGGGTTTACTTCTAGGCTGTCTATTCATTTTCATTCATTGATAAGTCTACCTTAGTGCTTGAATCATATTTTTCTAATTACTGAGTTTTGTAATATATTTTTAAATTAAGAAATATGATGTTTCTACTTCATTGTTCTTTCTTTTTTTTTTCTCTCAAGATCACTTAGGCTATTCTAAAACTTTTGTGGTTTCATATTTTAAGCATTTTTTTACTAGTTCTTTCAAAAATTAGTCATTGAGATTTTGATAAGGTTGGCATAGATCTCCTGGATAATATAGACATTTTTAAAAACAATCTTCCACTCCATGAACCAAAATGTTTTTCCACTCACTGTGTCATTGTTAATTTCCTCTAACAAGTGAATAACTTGTATACTGATAACTACATATTTTATTATGTATAATAATTAGGTTAATACCTAAGTACTTTATTTATTTTATTGCTATTGTAAATTACATTATTTTCTTAAAAATCTGTTTTGCAATTTACTCTTAGTGTATGGAAACCCCACTGATAATTTCATGTTGATTTTGTATTACATGGCTTTACCAAACTTATTAACAGTTGTTTCTTTTTGTGAGGACTTTACCAGATTCTATGTGTAAGATGATGCAATTTGCAGAGGTAATTTTGCTTCTTTAATTTCTATTGAATACCATTTATACTTTTGTATTGACTAATTTCTCTGGCTAGGACTTTCATACTACATAGATGAAGAGAATTGGTTAAAGTTGGTCTCATTTCTGATCTTGGAAAAGCTATGAGGTAATCACTACTAAATATGAAAATAGTTGTGGATTTGCCATAATGTGTTAATTATTTTGAGGTTCATTTCTTCTACATTTAATTTTGTTGAGAGTGTTTAATCATGAAACTATGCCGAATATTTTTAAAATTCTTTTTCTGTGTCCCTTGAAATGATCCTTATTTTTATTCTACATTCTAATAATGTGGCATATTGCACTTATTGATTTGAATATATAATCCATCTTTATATCCAAGAGATAAATCCCACTTGATCATGTTGTTTGATCATTTAATGAGCTGTTAAATTTGTCTTCCTAGTATTTCTTGAGGATTTTTGCATTTATGTTTACTGAGAATGTTGACTTGTGTTTTTTGTTTGTTTGTTTGTTTGTTTTTCTGGTCAAATCTTTTTCTGGCTTCAGTATCAGGGTAATGCTGGTCTCATGAAATAAGTTTGGAAGTGTTCCCACTGCACTGTATTTTGGAAGAGTTTGAGAGAAATTGGTGCTAATTCTTTAAATGTACATTAAAATTCACCAGGGAAGCCATCTGGTCCTCTGATTTGCCTTATTGGGAGGTTTTTTATTACTAATTCAATTTCTTTTACTCAATATTCTGTTCAGGTTTTTAAAATTTTCTTTATAATTCAGTTTCAGTAGATTATGTGCTTCTTGAAATTTACCAATTTCTTCTAAGTTATCCAATTCATTGGCGTGTAATTATCAGGGGTAGTCTCATGATTCTTTTCGGTTTGTGGCATCAATTTTATTTTTTATTCTATTTATTTGAATTTTGTCTCTTTTTTCTTAGTTTAGTTAATGGTGTGTCAATTTTGCCAATGTTTAAAACATTCTTTGTTTTTTTATTATTTAATTTTATTTTTAATCAAATACATATTTTCTTTTCTGCTAACTTTAAACTTAGTTTGCACCTTTTTTTCCAGTTTTTTGTTATTTGTTATCTTTCTTTTTTAAGGTAGTTATTTATAAGCTTGTCTTCAAACAGTTACTTCATACAATAAGTTTATTGTGTTGTAGTTTAATTTTCACTTGCCTTATGATATTTTCTGATTCATATTTTTTATTATTTCTTACATACATCACAATAGAGGAGTGTATTACATTCATATTTTTTGCATTACAATTCTTAATACACCTTTATACCACAATTTATCAAATCTCTATTTGTATATAAGGTATGTTGACACCAAATTCACATCTTCATACGTGAATTTTGTATAATGATGCATATTTTGTTTTCTTTGATTCAATAAGTATGCAACAGTCTGTTGCTTAATATTCACATTTTTAAATTTTATAATTTTCCTTCTGTTATTAGTTTCCAGTTTCATTCCAACAGTGGCCAGAAAATATAGTTGGATACCAGGACCTTGGATGCACTCTTCACTCTCTTTCTGCTGAGGGAGAAATTGCAATTGAGCTCTTTCTCAGGGCTGAGCAAGGCCAATTGTTTCTCACTTTTCATGAATTGTGTAATAGTAGTTAAAGTGGCAAATAAATAGGTAAAATAAAGGACTATTTTCAAATAAATTATTTCAAAATTAAAATAAGATTCTTAAGAAGTTTTATTGCTATGATTCAAATAGCCAGCAGTGAAAAAAAAAAAAACTAAGATTAAAATGCTTTCAATCAAATAGCTAACTATTACTTAAATTATATATTGTGTTGTCACTTCTCATTTTATCTAGAAGGAGATTTCAAAAGTACACATGCAATATACAACTTAGTAAAAATAAAAACAAGTGAAAGAAAAAAGAATAACCAAAGATTCAAATTGTGGAACACTCAATTGACTATGATATTTCTAATTCTATTGTTTTAATTCTAAAACTCATGTAGATTAAAGGAGGATATCATTCTTAAGCACCCTGAATGAACTGAACAAAGCACAGGAGTACAAACAGATACCTGTGAAAGCATTTTATTTTATTTAAATTTTTGGCCACAAAACATCTAAGTTCATTATTGAACAGATATCGAGAGCAATGTCCAACTTGAAAATTCTTTTCTTCTTTCTTGTGATTATTGTGTGAAATGATATAAAAAGTTGTATACAAAGATGAGATTAGGAAACAAAATTCTTCACTCTAAAATTCAAATTCAAGTTTCCAAATATATTGCCTTGAGGGAAAAAAAAGGAAGGAAGAAAATGAAATTTGCTTTTGTATTATGAACAAGCTAAAGAATATCCACTGAAATTATTTTTTGTTGTAAATATGTTATTTGACTTAACCAATGTTTCCAAATCAAAATTTAGTGTAACTGAAAGGAAAAATGAGAAAAATGCATCAATTTTAAATGGACAACTTCATTTTTCACTTCATTTTCTACACTCAGCAGAAAGTTTTACTGTAAGTATAAAAAAGAGTCAAGTATATACTTACTTACAAAGTATAGCATAAGTTCATGAATCTTAGTGTATAGCTTTTCAGAACTTGTCTCTACTTAGAAAGTTATAAAGTGCTGTTACAATCGGGAAATTTATGAAACTATTACTCAGAATCTTCCTAAAGAGATTTGTTGGGAAAGTAACTAAGGATAATATAGCTATTTACTCACTAACTACTAAAAGGAAATTCTACTTAAATATATAATACTGCATAATCAACATTTTCTCATTTTGTTTTAGTCATGTAGAAAGCATTCAGGAATTTTTAATAAATAGAAATTAGGAATATATCATTCATAATGTATTGAAAAAATTATCTTGTTAATATCCTAAGTTATAATGTGAATTAAATCCTACTTTAGGAATGATGATTAAAAAGATCAAAAAAGTTAAGACTAATAAAACAAATTCAAAATACAAAATCAACTGTAGTCAGAGACAATCATCTCTTGAGCAAATGTAAACCAGTCAGATTTTAGAAACCCTGTCATTCAGCTACTCCAAATTTGGTCAGTTTACAATTTTCTTAAAACCAGTGTCATGAACATAGGACCCAGGCAATGGCATAGGGATCTGGGATGGTATGAATCACATACTTGGTTTAATTCTCTACTTTTACTACTTGGAATTCTTAATAATTTAAGCTTTTAATTATGTTTATTTCAGCAAAGCCCGTTGGAATGATGAAGCAAGAGCATCATCACAGGACAAAAGTGTAAAATGTGTCAGCCACACATGAGGTGGTTCATATTTCTTTTGCCTTTCCATCTTTACTTACTCATCAATATAGCAGACATGGAGGTGCTGCTAAAATGTATGTGAATGAAGAAGTGAAGTGAAAACAGTTGATTCAACTTTGTATAATATTTCTATGATTCTGATGAGAACATAACACACATGCATTATATGCACCTTACAAATTATGTAATTTGGATATTTCAGATATAAAAGTTTTATATTTGTACTTTTCACTGGAATTGAAAAGATAGAGGTAAATGATAAAAATAATGCTAAGTCAAATATTCGTTTTTCTTTATATAGAAAAATACTAACTAGAAATGAAAAGGAGCATGACATATGCAACAAGAAATGCCACTATTATGTATAATTGTCGTATGCCATTTTTAAAAATTAAGGCATATGGGAATAAAGCAGCATGGCAATTTGAGCAAGAGAAACCATGGGAGAAGAAAATAAAATGCAGCACTAACAGTTTAGTTCATTCTGGCTCCTATAACAAAACACAGAGCAGCTAATAAATAACAACAGAAATATCTTACTTGCATATCCAGAGGCTAGAAAGTCCAAGATGAAATACCAGCAACTCTGTGTCTGGTACTCAATCTCTATTCAATGGATGGTACTTTCTTGCTGGGTCCTCCTGGTGAAGGGAATAACAAACTCCCTTGGCCTACTCATAACCTAATAACTTAAGACTCAACCTCTTAATAATATTGCACTGTGAATTAAAAAAACAACATGAATTTTGTGGAGATACAAAGCATTTTGATTATAACAATGGTCAGTAATTTCAGGAACACTTACTAGTTCTTAACATTGTAAGAAATTCACAATTTAGGGAACTGTATTTGTGTATACTTAGTTTTTACTTTAGCCTTAGAGTATTCAATTGAGAGGCATTGTTTTCGAAGCTACTTATGTCAGCTGCTTTTTGTGCTATCCATGACAGTGTGGTTATATCATATATATGTAATAAATTTATTTGTCAAATCTTATTTCCATCCTGGATCTAAAAAAAATTCTTATTGATTTTTTCTTTTACACTAAGAAAAAAAACTAAGTTTTGCTAGCAGCTAAATTATTAGATTCTTTTTCTAAATTATTTTTTACATAATGAAACAGAATTTTATACAACGTTTGTGAAAATACATTTAACTCCTTTGTAGACTATTTCAATTTTCATTTTAAAAAATATATCAAGTTGGGCTGGGGATGTGGCTCCAGCGGTAACATGCTCGCCTGGCATGTGTGGGGCGCTGGATTCCATCCTCAGCACCACTTAAAAAAATAAAAGATAAAGATGTTTTGTTTGCCGAAAACTGAAAAATAAATATTAAAAAATTCTCTCTCTTTCTCCCTTCTCTCTCTCTCTCTCTCTCTCTCTCTCTCTCTCTCTTTAAAAAATATATCAAGTATACCTAACATCAGATCTGCTCTGTTAATAAAGTTTTAAATGCGCAATATATTTTTGTCAGTTGTAGGCACAATGTTGTAAATCTGATCTCTAAAACATATCCTGGAAAAACTGATACTTTACACTAATTGAACAAAATTCCTCAATGCCGCCTCTACTCAGCAACTGGAAATAAACATTTTATGTTCTTTTTCAATGCATGCATAGAATATATATATTTTTAGTTGCATAGGATATATTGTAGAATTCAGATTTAAGCGTTTGACAAGTTAATAGAGTCACATCCATCACATCAGGACCACACAAAACAGTTTAATCACTAAAAATTCACTTATACAGCCCTTTTTTAGTCAACTCCAGCTATTAGATAAGACTTCTTCCCATTCCTACAGCTTTGCCTTTTCCAATATATCATGTAAGTGGATAATGCAGTAAATATTTTGTGTCTTTTAAAAGTTATATTGATGTACAAATCAATAGTTCATTCCTCTTATTATCGAGCAGTATTCCACAGAATATATGTAAAGCAGTCTGCTCTTATCCATAGTTTCACTTTTCATGATTCTGGGTACCTGTATTTGACAAGGGTCTGAAAATATTAAATGGAAAAATTCTAGAAATTAACAATTTGCAAAGTTTGAACTGCATGTCATTCTGAGTAGTATGGTGAAATCTTATGCCCTTCCACTTCATTCCACCTGGGGCATGAATCATCCCTTTGCTACATGTCAGAGACATTCTAAAGTGCCTTGTTTAAGTGAAAAGTCAGAAGTTCTCAATAAGGGAATAAAAGAATCATATGCTGAAGTTGCTAAAATCTATAGTAAAATATGATATTTTGAGAGAGAGAGAAAAGAGAGAGGCCACATTCACATAACTTTTATTATAATACATTGTTATAATTGTTCTATATAACTATTAGTTGTTATTATATTACTCTACCTCATTTTAGAGGGAGCATTGAGGAATTTTCTTCAATTGGACAAAGTTTTAGTTATACAAGATGTTTATATTAACAATAGCCAAGGTTTTTAAAGTACTGAAAGTAATTCTGAAATCCAAAATTCTTTACTGAGAAATAAAAAACTCTCAAAAATGAATGATAAATACATAAATTTTCAGACATACAAAACTGAACATATTTATTATTAGCAGACCTATATCCCCTAAATGTTCAAAGATATTTTTCAAGTTCAAGGAAATTAATAAAATATAAATATATAAAGAGATCTGCACAGAAGGTTGAAGAGCATCAGAAATACAAACGGAATGGATAGATGTGTACTATCATTTTTTTTTCTGAAAATTATAAGTGCTTTAAAAGATAATTGACTATTTATTCCATCTAAAGAGCATAAATACAAAAGGCAGAATTATAGAATTTTAACTCTTTTAATTTCTTTTTCTGTATGTGTTGTAATATAATATCACTTAAAGATAGATTGTAATAAGTTGAAGATATAAAACACCAATTCAAAATTGATCAAATGTGAAACACAACAGTTACATTGACATAGCTCAGAAAAGAACATAGCATATAATCATAAAGCCAAGGTATTATATTAATGTAAAATAGTGAGAAAAAGAGGAAAAGAGAACAAATAATGTCTTCTACACAATAACACACGCACAAAAAAAAATTCTCACCAAATATAAGCTATTAAACTTAATCCTAAAATTGAAAATTAACATATTTAATGTTAATAGGTTAATGGAATCAATTAAAATGCAGAGATTTTTTATTAGATTTAAAAATCTAAGAAGTCAAAGTGTACTGTATATAAAAATACATAAAAATTAGATTTATAAATAGGTTTAAAATAAAAGTAAAAGTAAAATGTCTACCATGTTGTTAATACTAGTCTAAAGAAAGTAAAGAATATTCCCAAAGGGAAAGTAATTTCATAAGTATAAGTGGGTTAAACTATCAAGAAAATGTTTAACAGATGAATGGAAAATTAGGTCTAAAAGACTTCTTGAATGAATTTGAAACATATATGTCTATACGACAATGCAGACAGCATTCCACACTTTTGTGGTGCTGGGAATTAAACCCAGGGCCTTGTGCATAGGAGGCAAGTGCTCTACCAACTGAGCTACATCCCCAGCCCAGAATGTTGAATTTTATCTAGAGAGATTATGTTAAGTGAAGATGTTTAGTAAAATGAGGGAATTTTTAGAAAATTGTGAAAATAGCCTTAGAGTTAAAAAATTATCCATTAAGATATTTCACAAAAGGTTGGTGTAGATCTCTAGTGACATAGTGCACAGATGCAACAGGGTTTATTGGGGACATGACAATTGTAGGAGCAGTAGAACACATGCTCACCCACCACAAACTCTCATTCTTTTATCATACAAGATGACCACACATGTTCTGTATCAAGTCCAAGGTTACAGGAGGTAGAGGCCTGCCTAGTGGAAATACTTGTCAAGAGACTGCACGTTCCAAATGCGGAATCTCTATCCAAACACTGAGTTGCATATGTAGACATTAGCCTAAAAGGAGCTAAGCAACACCAAGTTTCCATAAAAAAAAAAATTCTCAAGGGCTTGCAATACTAAGAACTAAATAGAGACTGTACATACTGAAAGCCAAGGTTGATTCTTGGAATAACTTTGCAAATCAGGATGCTGACATGAATCTAAGGCTTTGCTGTCTCTCAGAAGCCTGGTTTAACTCATTTGATTAACTTTTTGCTAAGCTGTTATAAAGAAGAAAATGAGCCTCCTGGAGCATCCAGATTTGTATCTTTTTAAAATCATAATTTGCCATAAATATACATATTTTAAGTCAAATATGTATAATTCAAATATGAATATTTAAATTAGTGCCTGGTAGTACCAAGTAATTCATAATTATCTAAATTGTCTATCCCTTTTATATTATAATAATACTCAGTAAGCATTAAATTAAAATGGGGATGCCAGATGGATAAGAATTGGATAAGAAGAGCAAAAGGGTTTGTGTGTATAAGTGTTTGTGTGTGTGTGTGTGTGTGTGTGTGTGTGTGTGTTGGCTTTAAACTTATGACATGTTTGCACACAGAAACACTGCCAAATCCCTTGAATATTGCACATCAGGAAGCCATCCAGATTTCTATTTTCTTTTTATTTTCTGCAGTTTTCCTTCTTGTTCTTAAACTTACATCTGATTCAACACTCATAGACTTTTTAAAAATATTTTACCCTTCCATAATCAGTTATCACCACTATTTATGTACCTATTAATTTAACTATATACAAATGTCTTCTGCATAAAGTATTAAAATTTTAATTAAATACTCTTTCCCAAATCGACCTATATATCAATGCAATTCTAGTCTAAGAAATGGATATTGTATAGGCACTGATTCTACAATTCACATGGAAACAAAATCAGCTAAAAATAGCTAATCAATCTTGGAGACAGAAGTAAATCCAAGATATTTAGCTTACCATACATCAAGATTTATCATACAGTGCCTTAATTTGGACAGGGTGATATTTTTGTAAAAATGAGCAGATCAATAAAAGAAAATAGAAAATTCAAATCATTTTATGACAAAAATAACACTAACACTACAGGGTCAGTGAGCAAATGTTTCTTCCAAATGCAAGACAAGAATTTTAATCTCTATTTTATCCTACACAATCCTAGATGGGCAGTACATCTAAGTGAAAAGATCATCAGTGAAGTTTCTAAAAGTGAACATTGAGACCACCATCATACCTTTAATTTAGGCAAAATTTTTATAGAAAAGCAAAACAAAACACTAACCATAAATGGAAAAATGATGAATTGGAGTCTTCTTAAATTTTTTTTTTCATGAGAAAGACACACTAGGATGAAAACAAGCCTCACTATTGTAAATATATTCACAATAGAATATCAGATAGAAAAAGTTATATTTTAGAATATTCTTACAATTCTGGACAAGGCATATATGAGGTAGGGATCATGTTAAGACAACAATAAGCAAGACAGCAAAGCATTACTTTTCTGTAAAGAACTAACACAATTAGTATATCAGCCAGTATCTGAAACCATGAAGACAGTAACTCATAATCATATTAGTGGAAAACAGATAAAGTTTATCAATATAGGAGATTAGGAAGACTTGTATGTCTATGAGATCAGACTCCAATTAACTGAGGACAAACTTGCAGCAACTCTAGAGTCCTTTACTCTCCTGCCAGGTGTTTAGGACCAAGCTGATCAAAACTAACTTTGTTCCTATCTACTCTTCAGAGTCAGCTAAGATTCCTCAGAGATCACTCTTGGGGACATGTGCAAAGCCTCTTAGCTCCTTTAGCTTCCCTCTATCAGTGGTGCCATCTGCCAGGATGAGTCAGAGTCTGGCTGACAATATGTGGCTTCTCTTGGAAGCATCAAGAACATTTCCATCCCTAGTGACTCCCCTCTTTGCAGAATTTGAACCAGTTGGCTTCCTGTTGTCTAGGATCCTTTCTATCTCTCTGATCAGCAGATTGAATGACTCACCAGAGTTGCAGGTTCCAAAATGTTGTCTGCTCTTTCCTTGGCCCTTTTACTTCTTTGGCTTTGGTCTTCAAGTTTTTGATTTTTAAACACCTTGCAGGTCAGTTTCACCAGTCTTAAAGTGGAAGTAACAAGTTATAACTTCGATATCTATAATTTTACAGTTTATCCCTTTGATTTAATCAGGGTCATATTTAGTACTGGAAGTCAACATTATATACTGTCCTATAGGTGATGGTTTGTTATATCAAATTAACTCAATTTTTTTTACTAGAAGGATTATCTCTGCAAAACACTAACATGCAACAGTTATAAAGTTTTCAAGGAAAATTCAAAATGAAATTATAAGAGTAAAAATATATTCAATTTGTATAACAGTTATGAATGAAGAAAAAATATTTTTATAATCTTAAACCTTGATTTAGTTATATATTATATCCCCTATTTTGAGATCACAGTAAACTTTACAACAAAATCTGCTCTGATGTTGAATAACCATAACTTTCCACACCCCACCTGATAGAGAACAAAGACTTTGGGTTACTTCCTCCATCTTCACCCTCTTTCAGCAGGAAACAGTTTGGAGATGTCATTGCCCATTTTTCCATAGAAGGGGAATGTAGAAATTGACAGTGGAGAAATGTAACAGTGGTCTACTTTATGATCATAGCTCTTGCTGCTCTGCCACTGTAACTTATTTTTAAAATTATCATGTTTCTTTCTATTCCTCTCTCCCTGCTCTTCCATAATCTCTCCCCATCCTTAACCTTAGGGGAAATAGGATTACCTTTCATTCCCATCATAGGCAGATTATCTGTCCTTGAGTACACACTCACCATAGGAACAAAGTAATCCAGACTATGGGGATGGCACCAGTAGATCTCAGATATGACTATCCACCAAACTAACAAGTGAATTACAATTCCAACAAGAACACATGGAATGTAGCCTTTCAATCACCCCTTTAAAAGCTCCCTGTTCCTATTGATGGGCAGAATCACAGACTCTGGAACAGAAGTCCCCTGTGTTTCTCCTTTGCTAACCAAGCAAAGAAACTTCTTTTTTTTCTCTTTTCTAAAAAAAAGAAAGAAAGAAAATAAAAGAAATTTTTAATAGATGAAATAAACAGAGCTTGTTTCTCTTTAGTGTTTGATGGATGATTTCTGCAGATCTCCCTACTATCAATTTGCCCTAACTCGAGGAGTTAGAATTGAACTTGCCTAAAAAAGGGACACCAGACTAGGCAAACCATGAAAGTTAATACATATTCAGTAGGAAAGCCCAAAAGATAAGTAAATACAGGGGACCTTAGAAAAATAATCATGTTATTAATAATTAACTACTAATAAAATGAACAATTAAAAATATTGCTAAAAGTATAGTCCTTTTATTTACTCCTATAATTTCTTTCATGTACATTGAAGTAGATCCCAGAATTAAAAGTTCTATGTCTCGCAGTCAGTCAGTCTGATATTCTAATTTCACCATCTACCTCTCTATCACCAAATTACTGGCAATTGATTTTTTTATTATAGACTATTTAGCATTTATTAAGAAACGTATGTGATGACTCTTTTGTTATGCTGAAATGAGATATTGTCACTATGTAAAATTTTTCGAAGTATTCTTCCTTTTGCTTTTCATATTGAAACACACACACACACACACACACATATATACATATATATTTCTAATGAGAAAATTTATCCAGTGAATAAAGGAGAAAGGGGCCTGAATATTATGTACATTTTCACATCCTTGCGCATCCCTTGGTGTAGTCACCGTTTTCTCAGATTTCTTACTTTCTGTTTCTTTGTTATTTTAGTATCTGACAAATTCCTTACTATTTTATTCCATTGCTAATTCTTATAATGGATACCAAAAGCATAACCCTCAGAACAATTATACTTCATCTTTGTTCTTATACTTAAGATTAGTAGGAACATTAACCTGGCATAATCAGAAGGTCTCCCAAGCAATCATGTTTATTTAGGATGTGCTGGGTGCAGAACCCTGCACTATGTAATATCAAAATCTACATTCAACATAAACTAACCTAGCAAGTGACTCATGTTATGTCAAAAATAATGAAAACTACTATCCATTTATTATTTATCTTTTTAATTTAATAAGAGCTTTGCCAACTGATGTCATACATTTTATCCACATTTTAATTTTTCATTTCAGGGAAGAATCCCTAAATCCTTAAAAAACAAAAACAAAATCTCTGCGATAATAAATTTTCTGCTAGAGACATGGCTTTAGATATGGAAAATTTCATTTATCTTTTTCTTTTAATTTTTTTACTTACTTTTCAAAAGATCTTTGGTATATGATCACAAAATAAATACAATGTGAAATGACACTTGTAAAAGGCCTAAAAATACACCATCTTTCTTTTTCTTACTGGTGATATTTTTGACTATTTGTTTGAAGTAAACTTTTATGGTTTTACCTTTTATAATAAATTAGATTGCTATTGTGAATTACGTACATATAATATGTGAAGACTTATATTAGACATTTACATAAATGTTTCACTGGATGATGAAATCACTGAACCAAGGAAATGAGGATAGGGCAAATTAAGGAAATCTCTTGTTCACATTTATATTAAAGGGCATATTGGAGATTTAAATATTGTTCTTTATGTTAGAAAACACTATGATTGTAACTAGTATAACTAATTGTCCATGCATTTTAAAACAGTGACTTATGGAATTAAAATTGGTAGTGAGTTTTTACAATACAGTTTGAACAGTGAAGAGTTGCTTATTGTCACTTGAAGCAAAAATTTGGAAGAGAGTAAAGCCAGATGTTCCAATGTAGGAACTACAGATGTTAAGTAAGTTGATTATGCATGTTAGCATAATTGCAATGAAAGTTAGAGATTTAAACTTTTTAATTAATACTAATTCAGATCTTCATTTTCTAACTTCTTTGCAGACAAAGTTGATGTGCCTGAAGGAAAAAACTATCATTGGAAAGATATCTCTATTTAAATCATAAAGAGAAGTTCACTATGTGGAGAACAAAGCATGGGATATGAGGTATATTTAAAGAACATTTGGGGAAATGTTTCTAAAGTAAATATACAGGCTTCTATCCTTAATATACTAGAACAAATGTTTTCAGGGTAGATTTTCACCCTATATTACAAAATTAAAGGAATTTTTCAGTGTATAAGTACATGCCCATCTTGTTGTACTATTAGCATTTTCCTTACATATTTCATATGTATCCATATATCTATTTGAATGAACATTTTGCATTTAAAAGTATGCTACTGAATTCTATAGAATAGTTCATGCATGAATTTGATGAAGTTATTTCAACATTCACTTACTTCTTTGAGGAAAATTTTTTTACCCAAAAAGTGCACCAACAATAAGTGTCTGTGTATTGAGTTCTAACAAACGCATACATGAATGTAATCCAGACCTCACCCAAATTATCAAACATTATCACTCTAGAAAGTTTGCTTATGCCTGTAACTATTAAATCACTGCCCTCATTCTTATTTGAGCCAACTGTGGGGATTTTTGTATTTTTTTCCCACGGAATATTCAACTCCTTTCAAGATCTTCATAGAAAAGTGTACTTTTGTGTAATAATTATTTAATTCAAACTGCTTCTGAGATTCAGCCATATTTTGCATCAGTAATTTATTGCTTTTTATTGTTGACCAGTATTCCACTGTATGAATGCACCACAGTTAATCTATCCTTCTACTGATATTCACATGGGCTATTCCACTTTGACCCATTTATGAATAAACTTGCTATTGTCATACCAGTCTTTCTGCAAAGATACATTTTTGCTTATCTTGGGTAAATACAGAGGATTGAAATTTCTATACAATAATTGAATGTTTAGTTTTATTCAAAAACCAAGAGAACTTTTTCCAAAGTAATTTTGTCATTTTTACAACCTCATTAACAATGTATGAGAATCTGAGTTGCTGTATGTCTTCAGGAATATGTATCATCAGTTTTTTTTTGTTTTTACATATTTGGTGAATGTGAGATGATTGCATTGAGATCTTAATTTGCATTTACCTAATGAGGGAAATTTTTCAGTTTATTGATCATTGTGTATCTAAATTTTAAATGTTTCTGTTCAAAATGTTTGCTCTTAAAAAAATGCTTGCTATTTTATTTGTACCCATTTTTATTTTGTCTTTTTATGACTGAGTTTTATAAGCTCTTCTCCTTTCTTAACAACCTACCTACCAGTGGATAACAGTGTTTGCTCAGATATATATTTTGAACTCAGATGACTGAATGAAGGTCTGTTTCTTTCCTTTGTTTTGTTCCCATAATGTGTGTGTCAACTCTTAGGCCAGTATAATACTTAGTTTTACAGTAAGGCTGGAAGTCAAGTAGTTTAACTTTCTTCTTCATTTAAGTTATTTTGCATATTCTTAATTCTTTGCACTAACATACAGAATTTATAATAATCTTGACAATTCCTGGAATTGTATTAAATTTGTAGAGAAATTTAGAAAGACAGGATGCATTAATAACATAGAAAACTCCAATTAATGCGTTCTTTTGTATTTGCTTAATTTCAATAGTTAACACTTCAGTTAAAATGTTCTTGCACGTGGTTAGAATGGGGTTTATTGTTTTCATCCAAACTGACAGAAAATGTATTCAATACTTTACCATAGGTCTTATGTCAACTACACATTTGCTGCAATGTCCTCCATAAAATTAAGGGCCAATCCTTGTTCTATTTTGCTGAGAGTTCCTATATGGAATAGATGATAATTTTTGTCAAAATATTTTTTCACATCTTTTAAAATTATTACCCTTTTTTCATTTATTTTATTAATAGGAAAATTGTATTTTAGTTTTCAAAATAATTTATGTATTTAATGGGTACAAAGGGATGCACCCATTGAATTTGATGTACATATACATAGTGAAATTATTTCTAAAATTATGAAAATTAACATCCATCTTCTGCTACTGTGTGTGTGTGTGTGTGTGTGTGTGTGTTATAAGGTATCAAAACTCTACATTCTTAAGTAAATTTCCAGTATGTAATACAATATTATTAATCATATCCATAATACTGTACATTCGATCTCCAGAAATCATTTAGTGTTTAGTATTTTAACAATTTTAAATATATATTATTATTAACTATATTTGCCCTGATGTACTTAGTTGCCACTTTGTATAACATTTTGATATGTGATGGTACAAGTAATGCCACTTTTTGATAACAATTATTCTAACAGATATGAGGTAGTATCTTTTTGTAGTTTTGATTCATATTTCAACTAATGAATACTGATGTTAAGTACCTTTTTATTAACTTTGTGTCAATTTGTAAGTCTTTCACACACAAAAAAAATCTATTTACGTTATATGCCTATTTATAGATCAGGTTGTTTGTTTCCTTGGCTATTGACATATGTGAATTTCCATATATTTTTCATATAAATTTTTAAAAATCTTTATTTATTCATGTATCTATCTATCTACTTATTTATTTATTTATCTATTTGTTTATTGGTGCTGGGGATTGAACCCAGGGCCTTGTGCATGCCAGGCAAGCACTCCACCAACTGAGCTATATCCCTAGCTCCTGTATAGGAACTTTTTAATGGATACATTGTTAGCAAACATTCTTTTAATCTGTAAGTTGATTTTCATTTTGTTAATTTTTTCTTTCACTGTGAAGAAGATTTTCAGTTTGAAGTATGCCATTTGTCTATTTTGAAATTTGTTGCCTGAGTTTTTGACCAAATCCAGGAAACCAATGCTAAGACCAATGTCTGAGAATCTTTCCACCTATGTTTTCTTGTATGAATTTTAGAAACCCAGGTCTTAAAATGATTGATTTAATGTCTTTATTTTTATGTATAGTGTACAGATCCAGTTTCATTTCGCATATGGATATCCAGTTTTTAGAACACCAATTATTGAAAGTCTATGCTTTCCCCATTGTATTTTTATACCTTGTGGAAATTTAGCTAATAACAAGTTTAATCTTTTTGTGAAATGGTTAAATCAAGCTAATTAACATATTAGGATCTACTCTCTGAGCTATTTTTAAAAATACAAGACATTATTAACCAAAGTTTAAAGTCAAAAAGCTATATAATAGATACTTAGAATTTATTCATTTTAATTGTGATCTATACCCTTTGATTAACATCTCTCTGTGTTTCCACACCTGTCCTGGAAATAGCCTTTCCAGGCCTGGCTTATTTCTTATTGACTGTGTAAAGTAAGTTTATTAGTCAGGGTTCCTTAGAGAAAGAAACTGAAATGATATATTCTGATGGAGATGTATATGATTATAAAGGAAGATTTACTAGATTGGTTTAGAGGATTAAAAGCTATATAATCCCATGATAGCCATCTTCAGATTGGAGCGCTGGAGGAACCAATAGCTGCTCAGTCCAAGAAACTGGAGCCTTAGAAAAAACGGGACCAATGCTGCAGCCATATTCCATGGAAGGAGGCCTGGAAATTGCATGGAGAGTCATTGGTAAGAGTCCACTTACTAAAATTCAAAGAGCTGAAGTCCCATTTCCACAGGAGAATGCAGGAGCAATTCAAGCACCCATGAAGATAAAGAAAATGGTGCCTGCATCCAGATTGGCCTCTTCCTTTCTTCAACCTCTTTCCATCTAGGCTTCCAGTCCACTGGACTGCATTGTTCACATTCAGGGTGTTCTCCCACCACAGTTTTCTGTCCCATCTGTCAACCATCTCTGGAAATACCTTTGCTGACACATACAAAAGTCTTTTACTTCAATCTAGTAGACAATCCATATTAACCATCATAGTGAGTGACATTCTGCCAAAGGTAAATTAGGAAAAACATGAAAAAATCAGTGGTTGTCACAAGTTGAGAGGGGGAGAACCACAGATGAACCATAGAGGATTTTTAGGGCAGTGAATATATGTTACTATAATCATGAATACATGCAATTACATGTTTTTCCAAACCCATAGGATGTACACCTCCAAGAATGAACACTAATGTAATCAATGGATTTGGGGTGGTCAAAATAGGTTCATAAATTGTAACAAATATACTGCACTGAAAGGCTATATTGATAATAAGTGAAGTTATGCATGTGTAGGGGCAGAGTGTATGGGAAATCTTTGAACCTTCCTCTTAATATTTGTAACCAAAACCTGCTCTAAAAGTAAAGTCTCATTAAACAAAACAAAATGTACAAACATACCTGTTGTCTTTCAGCAGGTGAATGAGTAAGCAAATGTGGTTTACATCCAAACAATGAAATACTACTTCACAACAACAACAAAAAAGGAAAACAGTATTGATATTTGGAACTATTTTTATGTGGTTATCCAGGAAATTATGCTGAATGAAAAAATGTAATAGCTAAAGCTCATATGAAGTTAAACACACACACACACACACACACACACACACATACACACATGTGTGTATGTATATATATATATATATATATATGTATACATACATATACATATAAACAATATAAGCCTATTTTACGTATAACAAACATACATTTGTATAACATTCATTAAGTGACAAAGTCAGAAATGGAGAACAGATTAAACATTTTGTATAAGGTTTTGTATAGCATGGTTGGATAAAAGATTCTAGAAATGAACTCCTAAATTTCAAGACAGTTTATTATGTACACTTATATATTGGATATTTTTACCCTATGAAATATAAAGTATATGATATTTATTTAAATGTAAGATTTAACAATCACATAAATTAGTGACCTATTATATACTTTAATTCCAAATATCCTTTATCTTATCACTGCATCTAAAAAGTTACCCTCATAATTATATTCTTAAAAATTAAATTTTGCACAGTTTCATTGTATGTTAACCTATCTCTTTTGCTCTAGCATCTGCAAAATATCCCTAGACTATTATGGCATTCAGTTCTTTAAATTGCAAACATTTATTTACCTGTCATTTTGGGCCTCTGCAGTCTGAGCCTCTGGAGGCCAGAAAATGAATGTTACTCGTGTTTTATAATGCATACAATCTTTCATATTAGAGGTCTTTTGCTAAGTTTTGATTAATGAATGACTGAATGAATACATGCATGAATGGGAATCAATTTCTCTCCTCCATCTATGGGGTTTGTGTGACATTTGTTATGAATTTAAATGGAGCTAGAATTGTCACAGAGGAATTGAGGAATTATATTTTTTGAATTAGAGTCTGCATGAATGTGTACTAGATGTAATTGTGTTTTTACTAAATATATAGTATTCCAGGAATGCTAAATTAATTTTATAGATTTTATTTATACTTATTATACTTTTGCTCATCCTCAATTCTAAAATTTGATTTCCATTTTAACTAGAGAAAATGAAGTCAAATTTTTAGCATAAAGGTGTTGATGCTGGCCAGGGGGTTGAGTAGTTATGTGATGGGTTATTAGGGCATATATTGTAAATATTCTGAATGCTATCTTTTTACAAATGTTCTAGAAACACATTGTAATTTCTGTAAATGAATTTTAATACAATAGTTATAATTGATACCCCATATAATTTTAAAAATACAACAAATCATTAAGTGTTCATTTTTGAGACTGTTCTTATAATACTGCTTAGATACAGAAATAGAACCAATGTTATTTCAAGCAAGGAAAAACTAATAGCACATTGTGTAATTGAAGGTTATTATTACATATTCAACTTTTACCATAATAATTTGCTTCCTCAAATTATTGGCTTGTGATTTTATGACTGATAGCTTTCCAAAGATAAAACATTTCATTTCTCAAATTGCTCATGCTTTCTACTTTTCAATAAGAATCAATATTTAAATTCTTTAAAAGCATAACTTTTATTTTTTTAATTTTATTTTATTAGTTTTTCTTAGTTGAAACCATAACTTTAAAAAAAATTGGCCCCTTTACAAGTAAGGTAAAATATGTTGATTTACTTCCAGAAACATTTTTTAAGGAACAGCCTAATATCAGTTTTCATTGCTTCATCTTATCAGAAAATTAAAAAAAATAAACAAATAAAATTCTAATTTCAACCTTATATTTGTGTTATTTCAATGATAAATTATTGCAACTAACAGAAAAGTGTTCATTTTATCACTAAACAAGTATAGTATAAACCTGAGATTAAAACTCATGAAGTGAATGTTAATAAGAGATTTTCTGCGTACATACTAACATAATTGAGTATGTAATTTTACCTATGTATATTGCTTTATATAACTTGTTGTAGTTTCACATAACTGCAACATAACTACATAATTCCTTTTCAATGAAAAGCAAATTGTAAAAATGTAGGAATGAGTTTGCTTTGGAAATTTTAATGACAACAATTTAGTCTAAAATGTTAAGAAACTATTTTAGATGTGAAAAAAATATTATAGTTCTGAGTACAGATATTATCCATAAACATAATTTCAAATATACACTTTCAAACATGCATTTACATACACACATACATGCACACACACCACCAAACATATGCACCCACAAATATTTATGAATAATTAATAGCTGAGAATAAACATATTCCACATTAATTTGTTCACATTCATTTATTTTATTTTTTATTTTTTAGTTGTAATTAGAAACAATACCTATTTATTTATTTATTTATTTATGTATGTATTTTTATGTGGTGCTGAGGATGGAACCCAGCACTCTACTGCTGAGCCACAACCCCAGCCCTTCATTTATTTTAAATGGTTTATCATATTTTATCTAGGTTTTTACCATCTGTTCAAATGATATTTAGTAACTCTTAATTTTTCTTATGCTTTCAGCACCTACCAACTACTTCCTTGACATTCATATTTGCTATCATATCTCACACAAACCTCTCTAAGTGTAAATAAATACAACAATATCATATAAAGTGTAATTCATGTATTTATATATCATATTCCCCTTGATATTATGAGGTATGCTAATTATGTTATCTAATATTATTATTATTATTCAATAATGTCATAATTATGAAATTATGACATTTATCTGTATACCTAACATTAAGGGTAAAATTGACATAATATTTGTTCAATATACAATTTTTACTACTAACATGTTCACTAAAACAGAATAGGAATAGTATTTGTAGAACAGTAACTTTTCCAAAGTTGACTTGATTCAAAGTTAAAATTCATACCACTTCAATTATATCATTGAAACCATAATCCACTATAAATTTACTAATATTAAATTAATACAAGCATGAATTTATAAGACTTAAGCTAAGAATAGTAGTACACATTATATACATCTATAGTTATTACTTAAAATTTTAGTCAACCATGGGAAATGAGGGCCACCATTTTAACACTCATCATATAAAAAATGGAATTGATTAAAAGTAGCAAAAAATAGAATCCAGTCATCTGAAATTAATTTACAAAGTAAGACTCTAACTGCTTATTATAGAGCAAAACTTTATTTTCATTACATTAAAATAAACTTATAGATTCATTAATATGATTTATTGTATAAAACTGAAGTAGTGCATGCTACTGGTTAAAAAATGTATGAAATATACAGAGTAACCAATTTTTAAAATCAATAGTACTATTATAGTATAGATATATCCATTTAAAAACTTTTAAATGTTATGATTAATTATACATGACAGTAGAATGCATTTTGGCACATCATATATAAATGGAGTATAACTTCTCATTTCCATCATATATGCACATACAGTAATGATGTTGGATTCATTCTACTAACCCTCCTATCCACAAACCCCCTCCTCTTTCTTCACTCACCTTTGTCTAATTCAAAGTTCCTCTATTCTGCCTTAGCATCCACCTCTTCTTGTGAATTAGCATCCATAAATCAGAGAAAACATTCAACTTTCAGTTTTGGGGGGTTGACTTATTCGCTTAGCATGATAGATATTCTCCAAGTACACACACACACACACACACACACACACACACACACATATATATATATGTATGAATTAGACTCATAGCCCCTACTTTTTCTATATCACAGTGTCTTTATCCATTCACCTGGTGAAGGATATCTAGGTTGGTTTCATAGTTTAGCTATTGTGAATTGAGCTGCTATAAACTTGATGTGGCTATATCACTGTAGTATGCTGATTTTAAGTCCTTTGGTTATAGACCGAGGAGTGGAATAACTGGGTCAAATGTTGGTTCCTTTCCAAGTTTTCTAAGAAATCTCCATACTGCTTTCCGTGCTGGTTGCACTAATTTGCATTCTCACCAGCAATGCTTCGGTGTTCCTTTGCCTCACATCCTCAACAATGTTTACCGTTGCTTGTATTCTTGATAATTGCCATTCTGACTGGAGTGAGATGGAAATTCAGTGTAGTTTTGATTTGCATTTCTCTAATTGCTAGAGATGTTTAATGAATTTTTTTCAGATATTTGTTGATTGATTGTATTTCTTCTTCTGTGAAGTGTTTGTTCAGTATTAGCCCATTTATTGATTAAATTGTTTGTGTTAAGTTTTTTGAGTTCTTTCTATGGATATAGACATTTTAATATGAAAATTTTTGATTTATTTTATTTCAAACATTTTTTCTGCATATGTACATGTGTGTTTATATGTATTTATAAAGAGTGATTGGTATAAAGTGAATTATATCAACTGTGTGGTAGTCATAGCTCATTTTCTATTGTTTAATTATTGTTCCTATTTAAAATTTAGCATAAAAATATTATAAGTGTAAAATTGAAATTTTTAAGTTTTTAAAGTTCTGTTATAACCATATTTTAATATCAGCATTATATTACATGCATTTACCAGATTATATTGAACTGATCCTTTTAGACATATACAAAATATTTTGTTTATAAATTTTACTCTATCAATTATCTATACACTAATCTATGCTGAGGTTTTTGATATCCTTTATGTGACTTAGATTTAAGGTTAATATTCGCCTTTGAAATTATCTTATTATTGTTTTCATGGTATGATCAGGTAATGTATTTCAAAAAAGCATATTTTTTATGATATATATATGTGTGTATATATATATATATATATATATATATATATATATATCTCCGTAAAGCATTTACATTAATGTATAGCCCCAGATTTCATTAGACTTACCCATCTAATGAAATCTGAGGCTACCGTCTAATGAAATCTGAGGCTATACATTAATGCAAATGCTTTACGGATGTTCCATATATTGTAATATGAAAAGGAAATGTATAATATATGCCTTTAGAGCGTATAACAGAAGTGCTAAATTAAGGATCAATGTAATGATTCTTATCACAGAACATAATTCAGCATAAGAAAATCTATTCATTTTAATTTCCTAAGCAGTTAATAGAAATAGCACAAATCAGTCTAAAAGCAATCACATATTAAAATATAATAAATGTTCAGTAAATATGGGTGAAGAATATTATAGCAGATGTGATGCAATCTTTTATTGTTTTTTTCAATTTTATTTCATTTGTGTTAATGACCCTCAGAATTTAGAAACTATTTCTAATAGCAGGAGATTGTAATAACATCTTTAGCTCAAATCTCAGCAATTTATGTCAAGAAAAGTAACCTAATTTTGTAATTTCTTGATGGATTATTTCATTCAAATTTTCTTACACCCAAACCTGGAAGATGAAACAGTGAGCAATAGATTGTTTTTTGAATCACTGATGTTGTGACCTACACTGTTTGAATAAACAAACAGAATAATAGTTCTATAATTTGATCAGGTCTGTACTAACAACAACAAAAAAAATCGTATAACACAGATCCTTAGTGACTTATTTCAATAGATATTTTTCCTAACAGATCATAGAGCCAAAATTGTCTTGCAGCCTTGTCCTAGTATACTTCAAGACAAGTACTCCTACTTCTTTACCAATACAGAAAATATAAAAAAATGGAGTACAGAGTAACTAAGTACATTACGTGAAAATATAATTATACAAAAAAATGCATGTTTTCTTCCAGCTTTAAAATTACTTATGACATTAAATTATTGGGAAGCAAGACAAATAAGATAGGTCCATTTGCACAGTTCCTTGATATCATGAAAAATAGCATTAAAATTACTTCTGGTCTAAACAAGGAGAGGTCTCTGGAGTAGAGTGAACATTTTGATGCAAATAGAAAGAGAAAGACTTCCTGCAATAATGAAAGAAGCAATGAACCTGAGCTAAGAATGACTGTCTATGAGAATCTTGTACTCACATATCTAGTACACACTTCCCATCTCCTCTTAGACTCTGTCCAAACTCATTAGAAAGGTAATTGCAACTGTCTGTTCAAATACTGGAGAACAGCAATTGCATTTTTTCCTTTTGCTTCCTATTCCATTCACAGGTAATCTCTCTATGTCAGCTGATGATAAGGGAAGAACATGCAAACCTTGAATCCCTTGTAACCACTGGAGTATTCACTTCTACAATGAAATAACATCTATTGTATTTCAAGTAGATTTAATTTTTCAAAGCACTCTAATTCTTAGTGGGAGTTAGGGTATATTATTATTAAATTCTGTTAGAAGAGGATTACTTTTATATCTGAGAAACCAAATCAATGCAAATCATTTTTTTAAAATAGTCTTTGCATTCTCTTAAGCCTTTATGTTTCATTATAAACTTCTACTTTTGAGGTAAAAGTGTATTCCTCATATTTATTATTTTATCTCGTCACCATGATGACAAATGCAGTTTTATTATTAATTTTTATTATTATTATTACCCTACTAAGTCATTTTTAGGCAACTAAAATAAGTTACCTGATAATTACATTAAACTAGTATGTTACCTAAAATAAAGAACTTGTTCCATTCCTTGACACAAACTATCAATGATAAGAGATAAGGAACTGCTTTGGAATTAAACACATAGTCCCTGCATTTTCTCTGTAACAATTTATCACTTTGAAAATGGAAATAAAATAACATCACAGTACTATCCAAGCAAATAAGACATTTACAATATCAGACATATGGTGATTTTTCTATTAAATATATATGTCTATATTTTATCATTTGTAATCCTTTGTCAAATTTCTCTTTAATATATCAATTATATCATTTTTGTTATTGTCATCTTTTCCTTGGAAAACATGAATGTTCATATTCTCTATTAAATCTTAAATTACTCTGTGAAGACATTCAAATTTCACCTTGCACAGTCAAAATGATCTGTGTCTTTATATGTGTTTGCATAGTATCCAATAAATCTTAAGAAAAGGAAAATGTCTATTTTCCCCATTAGGTTAAAATTTCAGGGTATGTAGTTATTTTACTCCCTAAAAATCTAATATGAAATCTTTATTATATTAGTATGTCAACTGAAAATTTTTGCATAGCTATAAATACAATGGAATTTTATTTTTAGTATTTATTTAAAATTTCATGTAGAGCTAAAAATGTATTCAGCAAATTTCAGGACCATAATTGTTTGTTCCAATTAATTTATCAAAATTGTTTTGTTTTGTTTTTTTATTGACCCACAATTATGTCAACTAGTGAAAGATAAGCCAGTTTGTAAGGAACTTGTTGCAGTCATATTTCCACAGGGTATGCTATTGTTTTTCTTTCCATTAAGGTATCACTACTCTCAGAAGATTCCAGATACTAATTACTAATCATTATCAGGATCCAATTAAAGATAGAAAAACATACTTAGAGAACCTTAGTTTATCTCAATATTAATAATCTCCTGGAATGATTAGTTTATTTATTAAGTCAATGTAAATTTTAAGCACTTAAAGAAGATAATCAGGCCATAGTAATGGATCAATGGTGGGCACCCTAGTGTATATATTACTGTTAAAATTTTTTATGAACCCCTGCAGGGTTCCTCTTCATATAAAGAGAACCCCTCAAAGTGACATTTCTTAAGGAAACATGAACACTTTCATATAGAAAGACATGATACTTATTTTGGTAGGAAACACTATCTGCCAAATTTTATGAGTAACTTTCTAGAAATAGCATTACTTTCTTATTAGAGATATTCACATCCTGAAGGTTAGGGCATGCTCATCACTTTCAAGCATAATGGACACTCAAGATCAATAAATGAATTTGTAAATATGATTAAGTTCTTTAATACTTATGTCCTACAGAACTTTATCACAGTGCCTCCTGAAGATTATATTCTTTTACTTAAATACAATTTGTTCCATTACCCTTATTTACATAAATTTTTACTTGTAATTATAGAGGTCAGAGTTTTATGCCATCTATGTCACCACTGTCTAACATGGTACTCTTTATTTGTGATGATAGAAATCTTCTATACATCTTTTCAACATGACAATCATTAGTCATTGAAATATGGCAAGGGCAACTAAAAAACTAAGTTTAAAAAATTGTTGCATAAATCTAACAACTAAATTTAAATACTCATATGTGATCAGTTACGTCTTTATTGATGAGCTTAAAATTATACTGCTTAGATAGAGTTAGTCCTAAAATTGAACATAATATTGTCGACTGACATGACCAGTTCTTATTCTGGAAACATATTTATATTATTGTGTAGCAGGTTATATTATCAGCAACCAGTCTTTGAGGAGTTTAGCAAGAGAGTGTTGATTGGAAATTAATACGTAGAAGGAAGATAGAGTAAATGGGATTGGGAAGAGAGAGCAAACACATTGACTGCTTTAGGCCAGTCCTTTTAGAGTTCTGGTGTCCCTGTAATATGCTGTCCTTTGGGTACAGACCGAGGAGTGGGATAGCTTGCAGCACAATTCACAATAGCTAAACTGTAGAACTAACCTAGATCCCCTTCAGTAGATGAATGGATAAAGAAAATGTGGTATATATAAACATTGGGATATTATTCAGCAATAAAAGAGAATAAAATCATGGCATTTGCAGGTAAATGGATGGAGCTGGAGAAGATAATGCTAAATAAAACTAGCCAATCGCAAAAAAACAGATGCCGAATGATTTCTCTGATTTAAGGATGCTTATTCATAATATGTTGCTGGGGGAGGGAGGGTATAGGAGGTTTAAATGAACTCTAGATAGGGCAAAGGTGAAGAGAGGAGGGGAGGTGGCAGAGGGGTGGGAAAGATGGTGGAATGCGGTGGTCATCATCACCCTAAGTACATGTATGAAGAAATGAAGGATGTGACTCTGTGTACAACTGGAGATATGAAAAATTGTGCTCTATATGTGTAATATGAATTGTAATGCATCCTGTCGTCATACATAACAAATTCAAATTTTAAAAAAGTAAATAGAAACAAAATTTTCACATGTGATAGCATCTGTGTATAGGTTTTCAATATTTTTGTTAAAAAGCACAATTATATTTATTTTATATGAAGAACACTTTTATGTGATGTTAAAAGTAAAGATTATAACACAAAGAAGACCAATCAGTGGGACTGATGGTTTGGCATTTAATAAAAAGTTAAGTTACATGAAAAAAAAAAGAGAGAGAGAGAGTTCTGGTGAGGCCAACTCCATTTCCACTTGGGCCTGCTCAGATTTAATTTTCCATATACATTCAGGAAATAGCACCTACAGCATTCCAATAAACCTTACTTTTTTAGAAAAAACTTAAAAGAAGATTCATGTAAACATCCCTAACTGCTTAAACTGGTCTAGAGGTATCAGTCCATATTTATGTTTTCCTCTGTGACAATCCATTCTTCTTACCACTGCTGCTATTGATGGTCTAACTGGTGATATAACTAAGATGTTCCAGCGCAAAAGGTCTGTGCCCTGGTCACGAATGCTTTTCATTAAATTGGGGAAGCTTCTGGACCACTTTTTCTTTAAATTATTTTCTATCCCGTTATCTTTCACCTCTCCCTCTGATACTCCTGTTGCATTTTCCAGTATCACTCAAGTCTCTGATTCTGTTTTGTTTTATTATTTTGTTTTTGGTTTTGATATGAAATGTTATATTGATTCTCTAAGTTCATCAATTCTTCCACTATCTCAGTCTGATGTTCCAATAATTTAAAACTTTTAGTTATTAAATTAACAAGTCCAGAATTTTTTTGTATTCCTTCTATAATACTGATGACTTTTATTGATTTTATCTTTTTTGATTAGTTAATCATATTTTACTTTAGTATTTAATAATGGCCTGATTTTTTCTTTGAACATATTTAGGTTGCCTGCTTTGAGATATTTGTCTGTTAAACCATACAGCAATTTTTTTCTCAGAATTTCAGTTGATGTTTTTGCCTTCTGTAAATGAGGCACATGTTCCAGGTTTTTTTTTTTACTTTTATATATTCATCTTTATCAGAAAATTTAGAAGTCTTGTGTGATGGCTTAGATGTGCTAGAGATATAGGAAAGATCCCTGGCTTTAATTACTGACATAAAGTTATGAATCTCAGATTTATCAACTATTTGACAGGAAGACATCTTGTTCCCTCCTTAGGAAATGGGCAAGTCAGAGTGTGATGCTGAGAAAACTTATAAGCCCCATCCTTTATAAATTTAGAATCCCAAAGGCCCATGATTGGTTGCAAAACATCACTCAAAGTCAGCTACCTATTCTTTTTTTCTCTTTCCCTTTTTTAAATTTGTTCTTTTCAGTTATACAAGAAATAGATTCCATTTTGCTGTAATTATATAAGCATGAAATATATATTATTCTACTTAGGACACCATTCTTATGGATGTACATGGTGGTGGAATTCACTATTATGTATTCATATAAGTACATAGAAAAATTATTTTGGATTCATTCCATTGTTCTTTCTTACCCTACTCTTCCTCCCTTCTCTTCATTGTCCTTTGTCTAATCTACTGAATCCCCATTATTGTGGATTAGCTTTAACATATCAGCAAAAATATGACCTTTGATTTTTGGGATTGGCTTATTTAACTTAGCATGATACTCTTCAGGTTCAGCCACTTACTTAAAAATATCAATAAAGCCATTCTTCTTTATGGCTGAGTAATACTCCATTGAATATATATAGCACAATTTCTTTATCCATCATCTGCTAAAGGGCTTCTAGTTTCGTTCTATAGCTTAGCTATTTGTGTATTGAACTACTATAAACATTTATGTGGCTGCATCACTATAGTATGCTGGTTTTAAGTCTTTTGAATATAAACCAAGGAGTGGAACAGTTGGGACAAATGGTGGTTCCATTTCTAGTTTTAACTAGGAATGAATCTTCATACTGCTTTCCAGAGTGGTTGTAACTATTTTCATTCCCACCAGCAATGTAAGAGGGCACCCTTTAATTCACATCCTCACCATCATTTATTGCTACTTGTATTCTTGATTGCTGTCATTCTGATTGGAGTAAGGTAAAATCTCAGTGTAGTGTTGATTTACATTTCTCTTATTGCTAGAGATGTTGAACATTATTTTTATGTATTTGCTGACTATTCATATTTCTTCTTCTGTGAAATGTTCAGTGTTGAGGGCCATCTGAGGGCTATGTGTGGACCACACAAGCATTGTACTCTTTGAATAGGAAAATCTTGTATTTGGGAAATTCCCATGGCAATCCCACAGGGGTAAGGTGTATTTGGGCACAAATACATGTGAATTTCTATTCAACTCTGCCATATAGCACCAGAGATGGGGTGAACTGCTGCAGCCACACAGCCTCTCAGAGATGGGTGTAGCCTGCCAAGATGCTAATCAATCTGTTGACTGCAAGACATCATGAAACAAGACTTCATCCCTGAAACTTTGTCCCTGCCTTTAATGCATCCCCTTAAATAAACCATGGGAGCCATTTTCTGAGCTCCAGTTCCTGTGTAGGCTGGACCTATCAGGCACTCTGCATTTAGAACTATTTTTCTGACTTTGTCTTTTATTTCTTCATTAAATATTTCAAACATTAATCTTCTCTGGTGGCTTATATCCTCCTAGGCAGGAGTGTTATGGGCCAGGATATATGGACATTGACCAAACAGACTCCATTTTACCCTGAGACTCCATATCATGTAAGAAATGCTTCTCCCATGGGAAAACCCCACCTCTGCACCCTTAATAGTTACCTAGCATAACATACATGGCAACATAAATAGCAATTCTTATACAATGTAAAATTGTTCTCTTTGGTTTCCATCTTTCTTGGGCAATATACCTTGTCAGAGACTGATTGCACAGATCTTAGTAACCATTCTCTAACTTGTACTGAATTAGAGTCATTTTGACCTACTTCCCTTCTGCTTGCTTGCTGCTATGACAACCTAGAAAGTCCAGTAGGAAATACCAATGTACCCATTGCATTGTCTTGCTAACTGCTCAATTCAGCTTCTATACCTGCTTGCTTGCAGCTACATCAACCTGGATGTGCTTTTTTTTTTTTTTTTTTTTTTTTTTTTTTGCCTTAAGTATCCTAAAATTCTCAGGCTTGAGCTATTCCTTGCAGAGACAGTTATGGATCCTCAAGGCAGGGAGTAGTCACCTGCTGGCCCACTAAATAAAGACTCTTCAATTTGGATAAAACTGGGACTTGGTGTGTTTTCTGAGTGACCTGCTCCACAAAAAGAAGAAAGGACCCCCAGAGAGGCACTGGCAGCCTTGCCATGGTTCAGTTCCTTTGCCCATTTATTGATTGAGTTATTTGGGTTTTTGGTGCTAAGTCTTTTGAGTCATTAATATACCCTGGGAATTAACACTGCTGAGGTGCAGATGGCAAAGATTTTCTTTCATTCTGTAGACTTTCTCGTCATGTACTTGTTTCCTTTGCTGTGAAGAAGCTTTTCCATTTGATGCCATCCAGTTTATTGATTATTGAGTTCACTTTTTACACTTTAGATATATTATTGAGGAAGGCAGTTTCTGAGCCAATATATTGGTGTGTAGGATCTACATTTTCTTCTAGTATGTTCAATTTTTTCTAATTTTGAGGTCTTTGATCCACCTTTCATTGAGTTTTGTTCAGGGTGAGAGATGGGTGTTAAATATCATTATGCTACACATGGATTTCCAGTTTTCTCAGCACTATTTGTTGAGGAGGCTGTCTTTTCTCCAGTGTATGTTTTTTGGCCTTTATCAAGTCTGAGGTAGCTATATTTATGTGGGTTTGTCTTTGTGTCTTCTATTCTGTTCCATGGGTCTTCTTGCCTGTGTTGGAGCCAATGCCATGCTGTTTTTATTCTCACAGTCTGGATTTTTTTAAAATCCCAAGTAAGTTACAAGAGAAGAATAACATTGTGCCTCAGAGTTTTTGTCTCATTTTACTCAGTCTGCTTGTTATGGTTTGGATGTAAGGTGTCCCCCTAAAGCTCATTGTGAGACAATGCAAGAGGGTTCAAAGAGTAAATGATTAGGCTGTGAGAGTCTTAACCCGATCGATGAATTAATTCCCTGGTGGGATTCATTGAGTGCTAACTCAAGGCAGATGGAGTGTGGCTGGAGGATGTGGGTCATTGTAGTCATGGTTTTGTGGTACATATTTGTATTTGGTAAGTGGAGACCTCAATCTTTGCTTTCTGATCATCATGTGAGGTGCTTTTCTCTGCCACACTCTTCTGTCATGAAGTCTTGCCTTACCTCTGGCCCCAAGGAATGGAGCTAACTTTCTATGGATATACACCTCTAAAACTATGAGCTCCAAATAAACTTTTCCTCCTCTAAAGTTGTGCTGATCAGGTCTTTTAGTCTCAGTGGCAAAAAAAACAAACAAACAAAAAAAAAACTGACCAAACCACTGCTATAACAAAATACCATAGACTACATGGATTAAGTGAAAGACATTTATCTATCACATTTCTAGAGGTTGGAATATCCAAGGCCAAGATACTAGCAGACTCAGTTCCTGGTAAAAGTCCTCTTCCTTACTTGCAGAAAGCCTGGTGAGAATCCTTTTCCTGACTTGCAGAAAGTATGGCTTCATGCTTCAGAGGGAGATAAAGAACTGTGGTCTCTCTTCCTCTTCTTACAAGGATATTAATTTCATCATAGGCACCTTACCCTTAAGACCTTGTTTAAGCCTAATTCCTTTACAAAGGCCCCACCTCATAATAGTAGGGTGTTTGGGCTTCAAAATATAAATTTGAGAAAAATAAATTTAGTCTATTCCTCCAACTTTTTTTTAATTTAAACAAGGGTAAATGGATATACTATGATGAAAATAGCAGTTGATAACTAGAGCCAATTTCAGTATAGTATCTTCCAATTTCAAATAAGTATTATCCCCAGACATGATATATTGAGATTCTAAAGTACTTGCAATATAAATTTGCATATTATCATACTAAAAGCAGCAGAATATTTGACATTCAAATCCTATACGTATTACTTGCTTGCCTTCATTCTGTTTGTTATGGATCCCATTGAAATCTGCCACAGTCCAGTATTCACTTCTAGTCTTAGGAAAAATGAAAGATATCACAGAAGTCTCCACATATTTATAGAAGCTCAGAGATTTTTGCACCCACTGACCTCGTGTACATCAATTTAACTCCCCAAATGCATATTTATGACAGATTTTTTTAAAAAAAGAAAACAAAGTGCCAAGTACCCAAATGTCAGAACAAAAAGATGCCCCAGGCTTTAGTTCAAATAGGAGGATAAAAATAGAAATGGGTCCAGATGCCTGCTGAAAGATTTGTTATTTTCTTTTGCTGAAACATAAACAATTCACCCATAAATAATTGCACAGGCAAGCTATAAACCCCTTAGTCTTCAGTCACTCATAGCAGAGCTTTGCAGAATTGATTTATACTTACATTGTACCTATTGCTATGTTAAGACAAGGCTGTCTTGGGTAAACTTCATTATTAACTGATTATTTTAATACAAAACTAAATAAGCTCAGAGAAATATTCTATGTATGCAGTATAAACCATTCCCATTCAAGGACTAAAGCCTCTAATCATGTTCACTATTTTAATATTGTAAATTTATTGAGTAAAATAATGTTAAACATAAACGTATTTGTAACTGCTCTATTGGAAAATGGATTCATTTTGGTACAGTTTATTTTCATTGTGTTATGCAATTAAAATCATGCACATCCTATCTGCTTCTTTATTTTAAAAATCCCAAGGAAATCTTAATAGTCTATTGTCCACATTTGGTGACCCTGATATTTAGGCATTCTTATGTAGTGTTATTTGTTCATATGCTTTTTACTTGTTGCTAAAACAAACACTACATTCATGATTTATAGGTCTCCATTATGATTCTTAAGTAGCCTTGGCCAAGCACAGGTGAATTAACACATCATGAAGATAATTATTTTCTATATGCAGGCTGGAAGATACTATCAAAGCAATTACCTATCTGTGTTCTGAAAAAAAAAAAAGTGAGAAACCTGTTGATGAATTCTGAGTGGTAGCTATCGTGCTGAACCATGTCAGTTTTCCTATGGGAAAAACAGTGGTGAGGTGTTTGTGCAGATTTTCTTTTTGTCAATTGTTCTCTGAATTCACATCACAACTCTATTACTAATTAACAATTATTTGTTTTTTTAAAGATTTTTTTTTAGTTGTTGATGGTCCTTTATTTTATTTGTTTGTTTATATGTGGTGCTGGGAGTCGAATGCAATGCCTCACATGTACAAGGCAAGTGCTCTATTGCTGAGCTACAATTCCAGCCCCTAATTAACAATTTATCTTTCCACGAGTTAATCAACAGTCTTTGGTCAAATTTCCTTTAAAATATACTGTATCACTCTTTTCATCTCATTTTGATTCACACACACACACACACACACACACACACACACACAGGAAAAACCCAAATACCTGAATTCTCTGTTTATACAAGGTCAGTTTTATGCTAATAGAGAAAATCCTACAATGGAATAGATGAGTAGCAACTATGTATTGATCATTAATTTACTGTCCATAAAATCTACTGATTCTCTGGTCCTTGAATTACCTACTGTATGGTGGCTATTTTTATCTCTTGTATTCTTCAAATCTTCACATATCATCTGTTAGGGTCTGTAAACAAGTCAAGATGGCACCTGGCATTTTGCCAGAGGGAGTAGTTTGTGAAGTAACACCAGTGAGCCATTAAGTGTGGAGATTCCTTATTGGTTGACTGCTGTATCTAGTTTATGTTAATTAATATAAGCTGTGTGGAATGTATATATACCCCTCCTGTCCTACAATAAATGGCTCCCACTCCTGCTGTATCAATGTACACAAGTTGCTCGTCACCCCCTGGTTATTTTGCTGCAGCCGGACTGTGGCAATCACCCTCATTTTTTTATCTATTTGCATCTCTTACTGGCATTAAATGATCTCACTTTTCATTTTTTTTTAACAGCTATCTGGCCATCAGACAAAAAATTCCTCAAGTTCTAACTACTTCTCAAAAGTGTAACATATATTCATATGTAATCAATTTCTCCTATATGATCAAATACACAGGAATTTCTCTTTTTATCAGTTAGCTGGAAGCTTAGAAGTTATACTTTTTATTTTTAAATTCAAATTTAAAAATTTAAACTAATACATAAAAAAACAAAAATTATACACATGAATTCAGTGTCATGTGATGGTTTGATACATGTGTAGAGTATGTAATGCTTAAATCAGTTTAAATATATACAACTCTCAAACATTTATCATTCCTTAATAATGCACACTGTTATCTACAGTCATCTTGTGCAAAATCATACCAGATTTCTTGCTCCTGATTATAATTTAGTATCCATTTATTAGTCTTTTTCCATTTCTCTCTTCCCTATTAGGGGTTTAGTAATGTTCACCAGAAATTAACTCTTGATTTTTGATACCTTTACTGATTTTCATATTTTACTACTTCTTATTCTCCTTTTTATTATATTCTTTCTTATATTTGTTTGCTTTGTAGTTTTGTTTCTTAAGGTAAACATATAGATTATTAATTTTAGACTTTTTTCTTCTTAATAGAGTTAACAGGATTATTTCAGCTACAGCCCATAAGTTTTGGCATGCTGCATTTTGTTTTCATTCACCCCCCCATTTCTAATTTTAGCAGTTATTTCCTTTTTGAGCCATTAATTTAATAATTGTTTTATTTAATTTTCCAATAAATATGAACTTCCCAAATTATTTTCTGTTACAGATTTCTGATTAACTACCCTTGTGGGCTAAGAAAATATTTTATGGTTTTTTTTAATTAGTTTAAATTTGAGATAACCTCACCTATAGTCTGTCCAGAGAAAGTTCCACATACACTTGAGAAGAATCTGTACACCAGTGTTATGGGGAATATTTTGTATGTGAACATTAAGCCTAGTTATGTTTCACTCTTGTGTTGTTCAAGTATTCTGCTTAATTGTTCTGTTCTATTTATTATCAAATGCAGAATATTGATAATTTTTCTCTCTCTCTTTCTCTCTCTCTCTTTGGTTTTTCTTGATGTATTCTGGGACTCCTATGTTTATGTTTGTCATTTTTGGTTTGTAAGCAGTATGTTTTCATAACTGACTGAAACATTATTTTAAAATGTTCTCTTAGCTTAAAATAATAAAGTAGAAATTTTTGTTTTGACATCTATTTTTTTCCTTCTGATATTAATATAACTACTCTAGCTCATATTTTTCTTCTCCTTTTCTACCTCCTCTCTTCTTCCTCTTGTTCTTCCCCCTCTTTCCTCTCACTTTTTCAACATTTTCCCATAATTTACCTCCAACCTCTGTGTTTGAAGGTAAAGAATTTTACTTGCAAGCAGCATATAATTGCATTGTTATTTTATTTAGATACGTCATCTTACTTTCTACCTTTTAATTTTAATGTTTAACTAATTTTTATTTAGTATGGTTACTGATAAATTTTCACTGTGTTATTTGTTTTCAAAAAGGGTTATATCCTTACATTATTCCATTTTTACTGCTTTCTTCTTTTTAAAAGAGATATTTTATAGTGTGTGGTTTTGATTCCTTTGTAGTTATTTAATAACGGGTTTGAATTTTCCTTTTTTGCAGTACTAGGGATTGAACCCAATGGTGAGAAAAATTCTCTGCCCTTTATATTTTATTTTAAGACAGGGTCACACCAAGAAGCCAAGGCTGGCCTCCAACTTGTGATCCTCATGCCTCAGTCTCCTGAGTTGCTGGGATTACAAACATGTTACCAGTGCTCTAAGTAATAGCCCTGGGTAAACCTTAACAATTTAAATTGTATCAATATTGCTTAGTAGCATAACGATTTTATTTCAATAATAATCAAACATTTTTCTATATAGCTCCTTTATGTTCTTACTCCTTTGTGCTATTTTTGTCACAAATTACATCCATATATTTTGTATTTCATACAACACATCTTTAAATTCAGTGGATTAAAAATTCACAATAGCTAAGATATGGAGCCAACCTAGGTGCCTTTCAACCTATGAATATATAAAGAAAATGTGGTATATATACACAATGGAGTATTACTCAGCCATTAATAACAATGACTTCATTTGCCAATAAGTGGATGGATCTGGAGATGATCATGCTAAGTGAATTAAGCCAACCCCTCAAAACCAAAGTTTGAATCTTTTCACTGATATGTGGAAGCTAAACCACAATAAGTAGGAAAACGGAAAAATAGATATTCAGGGTATTAGACAAAGGGAGATGAAGGGAAGGGAGTGGGGGATAGGAAAATGAAAGACAGTAGAATTAATTTGATGTAACTTTTCTGTGTTCATATATGAATACACCATAGTGAATCTCACCATATGTACATCCACATGCCTGAGATCCTAATTAGAATAAGATATATTCTATGCTTGTACTGTTATATCAAATGTCAGGTACTATACTACTATCATATATAACTAAAAGGAACTCAAAAAACCTTTGCTTATGCGTGTATATTCTAACATAAGTGCAAAAAAATTTACCAACACAAAACAACATTATGCTGTTATTTCAAGCATTTATTGTTAACCTCAGCTCTATCTTTCTTCATGAGATTTTGAGGTAATCCTGAATCTTTTTACTTCAACTGAAAAGATTTCCATTAGGATTCCACCTACGCCAGTTCTGTTACCAACAATACTCTCCATATTTTTTTTCCTGTAATTGTATTAATTTTGATTACAATTTCAAAAGTTCATTTTATAGATATAAAATTATTAGTCAATACTCCTTTCCTTTTAGAACTTAAATATGCCAGTGGCCCTGCCTTCTTAGTGCTCTCAAGACTTCATTTAATTTTGTTAAAGATCTCTTTTCCATGATCAATTGTTTCTCTTCTTCCTATTTCTCTGTAGGAAGTAATCTTAAGATTATTTATTTGGGGGCTGGGGTGGTGGCTCAGTGGTAGAGTGCTCGCCTAGCATGCATGAGGCACTGGGTTCCATCCTCAGCACCACATAAAAAAACAAACTAATATCCACCTAAAACTTAAGATACATAAATAAATAAATATTTTTTAAAAGATTATTTATTTGGAGGACTAAAACCATATCAAATATCTTTACAATCACAGTGACTTGAACCTAAAAACTAAAAACAGGAGACTGTTGCAAGATTCACAGATACATGGAAATTAAACAATGTGCTCTCAAACAACCACTGGTTCAAAGGAGAAATTCAAAGAGGAAAAAAAAATACCTTGAAACAAATGAAAATATAAATACAATGTCAAAACTTATGGTATGCAGCAAAAGCAAATCTAAGAGGGAAGTTTAGAGTAATAAACAGCTGTATCAAAAAATATGAGCTGAAATATGAAATAATTCACTGTTGCACCTTTAGGATCTAGAAAACCAACTAATCTCCAAATTATCAGAAGAAAGGAAATAATAAATATCAGAGCAGAAATAGACTACAAAACTATAGAAAATAATCAACCAAAGTAAGATTTGGATTTGAAAAGATAAAATCACCAAGTCCTAAGAATGACTAACAAATAAGTAAAAGAGAGAAGAGTCAAATAAGTAAAAAACAGAATGAAAACACACATTTCAAATGATAACCCAGAAATCAAAAAGATCAAAACAAACTGCTATGAACATTTATAGGAAAAAATGGATTAGTTTGAAGAAATAATAAATTCTGAGACACTTAAAACCTACTAAGACAAAGCGTGTAGAAACAGAAACTGGCCATTAATATATAAGGAGGCTAAATCAGTAGTAGTATAGTAGTAGTATAATAATAATGATGATAATAATAATATCCATGAAAAAAAGAGTGCCTCACTGCTGAATTCTATCAATCATTTAAAGAACTAATACCAATCCTTCTCAAACTCTTCCAAATAGTTGAGTTGGAGGAAAGATTTCCAAATACATTTTATGAAGACAGAATTACTATTGAACAGACATTGCCTTAAATATCTCCAATGAATAAATATTTTATCGATTCCCAAGGAGCATATATTCAATGCTCAGGAAAGCAGTTTATGACTGGATAAATTTCATTTCTTCCTTATAGTAAACCTCTGAGTCAGCCATAGTCAAGAGCCAGGGGACTTCTTTGTTCTTTTCTCAGTATGCATTTATGTCTGAAGATGCACACAATTACACAATTGCACACATATTTGACCCTCTAGATTCCCAGGAATACTTCAAGTTTTCAACGTCCCCCATGAACATCCTCTTCCCCAGTTTTACCTTTTAAACATGTCAGCTTGACATTTGCCCCAGTTTTCCTTACTATCTCAGCCAGCTGCAATAACTAATTGGCATGTTTTTTGTTGTTGTTATTGTTGTTTTTGGTCTGTTTTTCACTAACACAACTGAAGTAAAGTCTATTTGTTAGTATAGGATGATCTTTGTGTGAGGTCAAACGCAGACACACCTGGTGATCGGGATTTTCTGAAGAACTGATAAGTAAAATAACGACTATACTTTGAGAATGGACTTTGAAGAAGCTCCCACACTGTTCTTTCTCTCAAGGTATTCTCAGCTGCTATAATCATAGTAGCTCTTCAAAGCTGAGGACAGTGGCATAGGAATATAAAAGGTTTCAATGCCACAGATCTTACAATTCGTACATAATTCACTTATTTTCTTAAATAAATGTTCCCAATATATTTGTAAGTTTACTTAAAAAGTTTCAAAGTTCTGAAAAAGTTAACAATGACAATTTTGCCAATGTTTTAATCAAACAGTAGATTTTTGGAGGTCCTTACCCTACCATTTCCTCTTACATAATTCCATTTGATATGTAGACAATTTTTTTAGTTACATGTTTTTGTTCTTCAAGACTAGAAGTTTAACATTTATTTTATAAATGTAGCCTTCCATACTTACTGTCGCTCCTCCCATGTTTAAAACCTGATAATTCCTTGTGTTTCCCACAATGTTCTAGTCTGTATGTGTGCACACTCATATTTGTGCTTTATTTCTCTTAATCTGACATTCATCACTTCTAACGTTTTCTTTAAAAGTTGGGTTTTTTACCTCTGATTCTTTTCATTTCTCTTTTCTCAGAACACGATTTGGAAGCTCTGAAATCTTAGAGAATTTTTTAAAGCCTAAAATTGCTTCAAAATTGTAAAGGTGTTTTCTAAGAATTCTGCATCTATTTCATTGAAAAGCATCATGGAAAATATATTTTCATTTACCATTTGTATTGCTTGTTTCTATCTATTTTTCACAACATCAGTGCATGAGCTTCTGGAATGTTCTCTTTTTATTACTACATTTTCAAATGGAGACAATTACATTATTGCTGGAAACCATTATGATGAAGAGTAGGATAAATTATAGCTTCAACGAAAATACGGGAAGATGGCGGCGGGAAGTGAGTAAGCCGCTCCGTGCTCCGCGCTGCCGCGCCCGCAGCGTATGTTGCCCCATCTTAAAAGATGAAGTAAAGATCATTAAAGGAGATCTGTCGACAAAGACTCAGCACCGTGTCAAGAAAGGGGCCTAGGTGGAGTGAATCCGCCACGACTCCAGCCAAGGTGGAGTGAGTCCATCACGACTTCAGCGCGAGCAGTAAGGCTGCAGCCCCCGAGCTGCCCGGCTCCCTCGGCCCCTTCTCCTTCTCCTCTCCGCCTTTCCACTTTGCTTCTCCCCTGCCGTTTCTCCTCCCAAGCTCAGTCCCTAAATCTAGATCTCAATTTCTTTCCCCCACCCCGCCCACTCTCCCGCATGTCCAGTACCCGGCCCGCGCGGCCCCGAGGCGCTGCCTCCTCTCCCCCAGCCCGCACCCCCTCCCCGGGGGTCCCAAAGGCCACAGCTGGGCCGCCACCGAGCCGCCGCCGCCGCCGCCGCCGCTTCCCGCGGAGCACCATAGAGCAGACTCTTCACCGCGCGAGAGAGCTGCCGAGTTAAATGGAACAGCTGATAAGATGAGTGACAATTTAAAATCTAAGTGATACAACATGGCGGCGGATGCGGAGAAATCAAGTCTCTAACCCCTACAGCTGCGCGAGCATAGGGAGAAGTAAACTGTCAAAATGCTGTTCGCTCCGGACCACTAGGCACGGTTGAGCTGAAGGGGATCCCGGGCGAACAGTCTGCCCCTCTCAGAACACACCGAGCCCGGATTGGGCTGCATTCTAGTTCTGGTTCGCCTGCTTCTAGTGACTCAGCACTAATGATCCCGCTGAAATAACTAGTCGGCCCACCTGAACTCACAGAGGTAAAAGCCAACTGAGCACGATAGTCAGACCCAGGGTATCCCTCTGCTGACAACAGAGGTCCCTTGCACCAGCTACCAGGGGAGTTGCTACCTGAGGGCAAACAAATTCGCTGGGGGTCCACAGCCCCAAGCCCTACAAACTTAGGGTCTGAGGGAGGCAAACAGAAAGGGTGTGCCCAGGCATCCATGGAAACAGGGCTCCCAGGAGCAGCAGACCCGGTGTGTAGCCAGTATTGTGGTGAGCGTCACAGGTGAGCGGGGCCTGGCTTGAGGAACCACGAGAGAAGGCACTAGGCACTCAGGATTGGAGACCCGCACAGTCTGGGAAGAAGAGCTGAGGCACAGTGATTGGTTCCCACCCATCAAGAAGAGAAGCCTTGCCCGGTGGGCATAGCTCCACCTACTGGAAGAGAAGTTAATTGAGCTCTATGACTGCATTTATTATTATTATTATTATTTTAATGATTATTATTGGTATTTTTTTTAATTTTATTTTCACTTTTTGTTGTTGATGTTGTTCTTGCTCTTCAACTTTCTTATTAATGGTTTCAATTTTTTTAATTCTTTTTATTCTATTATTATTTTTTTCTTTCTTTCTTTTCAAATTTTTTCTTTTGTCTTTTCATTTCTTTTCAATTTTCTTATTCCCCCTTTCTTGAATTCTACCTGCCTACACTCACTCTCTTTAGTGACTTCTTCCCTTCCCTTCTAATACCTCTCCTCCCAAGCATCAAATGAATTTATAAGAGTAAACAGTAACTCAGCAGTCAAACAGAACAAGAAGTATCATGAGCATAAAAAAGCAAGAAAGAAAAGGAGTACAAACAATGAAGGACAGCCTAAATATTCAGGAGGACCTGGAGTCATCAGAAAAATGGCCATATAAAGAACTCAAGGAACACCTTAGACAGATGGAAAGGAACCTTAAAGATCACATTGAAAATGAATTACATAAACAGATGAAAGAAGACGTTAAGCATCTTTATCAGGAGATAGAGATTATAAAAAAAAATCAAACAATAATTCTAGAAATGAAGGAAATGATAAACCAAATTAAAAACTCAATCGAGAGTATCACTAACAGAGTGGAGCAAGTAGAAGCCAGAACGTCAGATAATGAAGACAAAATATATCATCTTGGAAAGAGTCTAGCCAACTCAGATAGGCTGGTAAAAAATCATGAGAAAAACATCCAAGAGATTTGGGATAACTTAAAAAAACCAAACTTACGAGTCATCGGGATAGAGGAAGGCACAGAGATTCATGCCAAGGGAATGAGTAACTTGCTAAATGAAATAATTACATAAAACTTTCCAGAAATAAAAAAGGAAACAGATATACAAATTGTAGATGCATACAGGACACCGAACACACAAAATCACAGTAGACCAACGCCAAGACACATTGTTATGAAGATATCCAATATACAGAACAAAGAGAAAATATTAAAAGCTACAAGAGAAAAGAGGCAGATTACATTTAGGGGTAAACCAATAAGGTTAACATAGGATTTTTCATCACAGACGCTGAAAGCGAGAAGATCCTGGAACAACATATTTCAAACACTGAAAGACAATGGATGCCAACCAAGAATTCTGTATCCAGCAAAATTAAGCTTCAGAAACGACAACAAAATGAAAATCTTTCATGATGAACAAAAGCTAAAAGAATTTGTAGCCAGAAAACCAGCATTGCAAAGCGTCTTGAGCAAAACTCTACACGAGGAAGAAATGAAAAACAATAACCAAAACCATCAGCGGGAAGTGCCTCGGTAAAGACAGAGGACGGGGGGAAAGCTAATCATGGAGAAACAAACTAAATTAGAAAAAAAAAGAGATAAATAATCAAACATGGCAGGAAGTACAAACCATATATCAATAGTAACTCTGAACGTTAATGGCGTAAACTCTCCAATAAAGCGACATAGGCTGGTAACATGGATTAAAAAAACAAATCCAACAATATGCTGCCTCCAGGAGACACATATGATTGGAAAAGACATACACAGGCTCAAGATAAAAGGTTGGGAAATAATATACCACGGAAGGGACACTCCGCTAAGGCAAACAGCAGCCACCATCTTAGAGGGCTGAAGTACCCACCGCCACTCTCCGACAGATTGCAGCAACAAAACAGGTGTGTGTGACCCAGCCCAGCCCCCAAACTTAGGGGGATTTCGCATAAAATCTCTCCTAGACTTTCAGGGGGAGGCAGTATCAGAGTGAGCCTGCATAAAGACTAAAGGGGAGCTAGAGGCACCTGACGCTCAACCCCCCCTCCCATCAGTGGACAAAACAAAAGCTGCCTAGCCAGCGCTGGGGGAGGGGCAAGCAGAAAAAATCAAAACCATAGAGTGCCGGGGATCCCAAAAGCCAACGGTGTGACCCCGGAGATCCAGGCTGTCTGATACGCGCGGCCTGCCCCGAGGCTACAGAAGGCGTGGCGCCGCAGAGAAGGGGTTAACCAGTCAGCAGGGAATTAAGTGGCTGGGACACGGTGGTATCCCACCAGCCAAGCCCGCACTGACCTCCGGGCTGAGTTCGGGATTGCAGTCGGGGAAGGAAGCCGGTAAGGCCCCGCCCCCCACAAGGGACACTCCGCTAAGGCAAACAGCGGCCACCATCTTAGAGGGCTGAAGTACCCACCGCCACTCTCCGACAGATTGCAGCAACAAAACAGGTGTGTGTGACCCAGCCCAGCCCCCAAACTTAGGGGGATTTCGCATAAAATCTCTCCTAGACTTTCAGGGGGAGGCAGTATCAGAGTGAGCCTGCATAAAGACTAAAGGGGAGCTAGAGGCACCTGACGCTCAACCCCCCCTCCCATCAGTGGACAAAACAAAAGCTGCCTAGCCAGCGCTGGGGGAGGGGCAAGCAGAAAAAATCAAAACCATAGAGTGCCGGGAATCCCAAAAGCCAACGGTGTGACCCCGGAGATCCAGGCTGTCTGATACGCGCGGCCTGCCCCGAGGCTACAGAAGGCGTGGCGCCGCAGAGAAGGGGTTAACCAGTCAGCAGGGAATTAAGTGGCTGCGACACGGTGGTATCCCACCAGCCAAGCCCGCACTGACCTCCGGGCTGAGTTCGGGATTGCAGTCGGGGAAGGAAGCCGGTAAGGCCCCGCCCCCCACAAGGGACACTCCGCTAAGGCAAACAGCGGCCACCATCTTAGAGGGCTGAAGTACCCACCGCCACTCTCCGACAGATTGCAGCAACAAAACAGGTGTGTGTGACCCAGCCCAGCCCCCAAACTTAGGGGGATTTCGCATAAAATCTCTCCTAGACTTTCAGGGAGAGGCAGTATCAGAGTGAGCCTGCATAAAGACTAAAGGGGAGCTAGAGGCACCTGACGCTCAACCCCCCCTCCCATCAGTGGACAAAACAAAAGCTGCCTAGCCAGCGCTGGGGGAGGGGCAAGCAGAAAAAATCAAAACCATAGAGTGCCGGGGATCCCAAAAGCCAACGGTGTGACCCCGGAGATCCAGGCTGTCTGATACGCGCGGCCTGCCCCGAGGCTACAGAAGGCGTGGCGCCGCAGAGAAGGGGTTAACCAGTCAGCAGGGAATTAAGTGGCTGGGACACGGTGGTATCCCACCAGCCAAGCCCGCACTGACCTCCGGGCTGAGTTCGGGATTGCAGTCGGGGAAGGAAGCCGGTAAGGCCCCGCCCCCCACAAGGGACACTCCGCTAAGGCAAACAGCGGCCACCATCTTAGAGGGCTGAAGTACCCACCGCCACTCTCCGACAGATTGCAGCAACAAAACAGGTGTGTGTGACCCAGCCCAGCCCCCAAACTTAGGGGGATTTCGCATAAAATCCCTCCTAGACTTTCAGGGGGAGGCAGTATCAGAGTGAGCCTGCATAAAGACTAAAGGGGAGCTAGAGGCACCTGACGCTCAACCCCCCCTCCCATCAGTGGACAAAACAAAAGCTGCCTAGCCAGCGCTGGGGGAGGGGCAAGCAGAAAAAATCAAAACCATAGAGTGCCGGGGATCCCAAAAGCCAACGGTGTGACCCCGGAGATCCAGGCTGTCTGATACGCGCGGCCTGCCCCGAGGCTACAGAAGGCGTGGCGCCGCAGAGAAGGGGTTAACCAGTCAGCAGGGAATTAAGTGGCTGGGACACGGTGGTATCCCACCAGCCAAGCCCGCACTGACCTCCGGGCTGAGTTCGGGATTGCAGTCGGGGAAGGAAGCCGGTAAGGCCCCGCCCCCCACAAGGGACACTCCGCTAAGGCAAACAGCGGCCACCATCTTAGAGGGCTGAAGTACCCACCGCCACTCTCCGACAGATTGCAGCAACAAAACAGGTGTGTGTGACCCAGCCCAGCCCCCAAACTTAGGGGGATTTCGCATAAAATCTCTCCTAGACTTTCAGGGGGAGGCAGTATCAGAGTGAGCCTGCATAAAGACTAAAGGGGAGCTAGAGGCACCTGACCCTCAACCCCCCCTCTCATCAGCGGACAAAACAAAGGCAAACAGCGGCCACCATCTTAGAGAGCTGAAGTATCCACTGCCACTCTCCCACAGATTGCAACAAAACAGGCCCAGAGTATAGCTTGAACTGCCGAGAACCATCACTGAGGGGAAATCTGGTCTAGCAGGAGAACCCAAGCCTAGCAGGAGAGAACAGGAGACTAGAGGCAAGGCTCTCGTGACTGGGCAGCTGTAAACTGCAGGCCCGCCGGCGACAGTTCATCCACTGCCAGGGTAACTGGGCGGTAGGAGAACGCCCTCCCGCTGGCGATGGATCACCTGCCCACGGCCTGAGATACTGGGCGGCGGGAGTCTGCCTGCCTGCCACGACCGGGTGCTGAAACCAAACAGAGACAGTCCACTCACACCCCCCCATTAGGGCACCCCGGCAAGTAGACTGGGGCACGGCATAGCAGAGTAGTGTCGTCACTGGAGCTCAGACGTCGGAATTCCTTCCCAGCAGAACCCACGTTAGCAGGCATAGTTCAACAACACAAAGGAGAGACATCAGAGTAATACAGAAACAAAACAAATCTATAGAAGAGAGCAGAAACACGACAATCAAAAAGAACTGGAAAGTAACGTGGACAACATGAGAAAACAAGGGAAAAAAGGATTTCAAACAATGCAAGACAACTCAATTCTACAAGAGGACATAGAAACTTCAGAAACAGGGATATGGAAAGAACTCAGGGGATACCTAACTCGAATGGAAAGGAATATTAGAGAAGACATGAGACAGCAAGTCCAAGAAATAAAAGTATATTTTGAAAATGAATTAAACAAACAAATTCAAATGGCAAAGAACGAGATCTACCAGGAGATAGAGATCTTAAAAAAAAATCAAACAATAATCCTAGAATTGCAGGAAACTATAAGCCAAATTAAAAACTCAAACGAGAATATTACAAATAGACTTGATCAAGTAGAAGTCAGAACATCAGATAATGAAGACAAGGTTTATCAACTTGAAAAGAATATAGTCAACACAGAAAAGATGCTTAAATCCCACGAACAATCTATTCAAGAGTTATGGGATGTCATAAAAAAACCAAATCTGAGAGTCATAGGGATAGAAGAAGGCACAGAGTTTCAAACCAAAGGAATGGACAACATATTAAATGAAATAATTCTAGAAAACTTCCCAGAGATGAAAGATGGAATGGATTGCCAAATCCTGGAAGCCTACAGGACCCCAAACATTCAAAACCATAATAGACCAACCCCAAGACATATAATTATGAAGATAGCCAACGTACAGAACAAGGAGAGAATATTAAAAGCTACGAGAGAAAAGAGGCAGATTACTTTCAGGGGTAAACCAATTAGGTTAACGACCGATTTCTCATCACAAACTTTGAAAGCGAGAAGATCCTGGAATAATGTATTTCAAACGCTGAAAAATAATGGATTCCAACCAAGAATACTATATCCAGCAAAATTGAGCTTCAAATTTGACAATGAAATTAAAATCTTTCATGATAAACAAAAGCTAAAAGAATTTGCAGCAAGAAAACCAGCTCTGCAAAGCATTTTGAACAAAACACTACAAGAAGAGGATTTGATAAATAGTGCCCAAAACTAACAGCAGGAGGTATCTCAGTAAAGGGGGAGGAAAACAACCAAAAAGCAAAACTAGCCAAACTAAAATAAATAAATAAAGAAGCATGACTGGAAATACAAATCATATCTCAATTGTAACCTTAAATGTTAATGGCCTAAATTCACCAATCAAGAGACATAGGCTAGTAACCTGGATCAAAAAAACAAATCCAACAATATGCTGCCTTCAGGAGACTCATATGATAGGAAAAGATATACACAGGCTGAAGGTAAAAGGTTGGGAAAAATCATACCACTCATATGGCCCTCGGAAGCAAGCAGGAGTGGCCATACTCATATCGAATAAAATCAACTTCAAACCTAAGTTAATCAAGAAGGATAAAGAAGGTCACTATATACTGTTAAAAGGAACCATCCACCAACAAGACATAACAATCATCAATTTGTATGCACCAAACAATGGAGCTGCAACGTTCATAAAACAAACTCTCCTCAAGTTCAAGAGTCAAATAGACCGCAACACAATAATTATGGGTGACTTCAACACACCGCTCTCGCCATTAGACAGATCCTCTAGACAAAAACTGAATAAAGAAACTATAGAACTCAACAGCACAATCAATAACCTAGACTTAACCGACATATATAGAATATATCAACCATCATCAAGTGGATACACGTTCTTCTCAGCAGCACATGGATCCTACTCAAAGATAGACCATATATTATGCCATAAGGCAACTCTTAGTAATTATAAGGGTGTGGAGATAATACCATGCACCATATCTGACCATAATGGAATGAAATTGGAAATCAATGATAAAAGAAGGAAGGAAAAATCCTACATCACATGGAAAATGAACAATATATTATTGAAGGATCAATGGGTTGTAGAAGACATAAAGGAGGAGATGAAAAAATTCTTAGAGTCAAATGACAACACAGACACAACATACCAGAATCTATGGGACACAATGAAAGCAGTTTTAAGAGGGAAATTCATTTCTTGGAGTTCTTACCTCAAAAAAAGAAAAAACCAACAGATAAATGAACTCACACAACACCTCAAAAACCTAGAAAAGGAAGAGCAAAACAACAGCAAATGTAGTAGAAGACAAGAAATAATTAAAATTAGAGCAGAAATCAACGAAATTGAAACAAAAGAAACCATTGAAAAGATAGATAAAACTAAAAGTTGGTTCTTTGAAAAAATAAATAAGATAGACAAGCCCTTAGCCATGCTAACGAAAAGAAGAAGAGAGAGAACTCAAATTACTAACATACGGGATGAAAAAGGCAATATCACAACAGACACTACAGAAATACAGAAGATAATTAGAAAGTATTTTGAAACCCTATATTCCAATAAAATAGAAGATAATGAAGATATCGATAAATTTCTTAAGGCATATGATTTGCCCAGATTGAGACAGGAAGACACACACAATTTAAACAGACCAATAACAATAGAAGAAATAGAAGAAGCCATCAAAAGACTACCAACTAAGAAAAGCCCTGGACCAGATGGCTATACAGCGGAGTTCTACAAAACCTTCAAAGAAGAATTAATACCAATACTTTTCAAGCTATTTCAAGAAATAGAAAAAGAAGGAGCTCTTCCAAATTCATTCTATGAGGCCAACATCACTTTGATCCCAAAACCAGACAAAGATACTTCAAAGAAAGAAAACTACAGACCAATATCTCTAATGAACTTGGATGCAAAAATTCTCAATAAAATTCTGGCGAATCGAATACAAAAACATATCAGAAAACTTGTGCACCATGATCAAGTAGGATTCATTCCTGGGATGCAAGGATGGTTCAATATACGGAAATCAATAAATGCTATTCACCACATCAATAGACTTAAAGACAAGAACCACATGATCATCTCGATGGATGCAGAAAAAGCATTTGACAAAGTACAGCATCCCTTTATGTTCAAAACACTAGAAAAACTAGGGATAACAGGAACTTACCTCAACATTGTAAAAGCTGTATATGCTAAACCTCAGGCTAGCATCATCCTAAACGGAGAAAAACTGAAGGCATTTCCTCTAAAATCTGGAACAAGACAGGGATGCCCTCTATCACCACTTCTATTCAATTTAGTTCTCGAAGTACTAGCCAGAGCAATTAGACAGACAAAAGAAATTAAAGGCATAAAAATAGGAAAAGAAGAAATTAAACTATCGCTATTTGCGGATGACATGATAATATACTTAACAGACCCAAAAGAGTCTACAAAGAAGCTGCTAGAGTTAATAAATGAATTCAGCAAAGTGGCAGGGTATAAAATCAACACGCATAAATCAAAGGCATTCCTGTATATCAGCAACAAAACCTCGGAAATGGAAATAAGGAAAACCACTCCATTCACAATATCCTCAAAGAAAATAAGATACTTGGGAATCAACCTAACAAAAGAGGTGAAAGATTTATACAATGAAAACTACAGAACCATAAAGAGAGAGATAGAAGAAGATCTCAGAAGATGGAAAAATGTACCCTGTTCATGGATAGGCAGAACTAACATCGTCAAAATGGCAATATTACCCAAACTTCTCTACAGATTTAATGCGATGCCAATCAAAATCCCAAAGGCATTTCTTGTAGAAATAGACAAAGCAATCATGAAATTCATATGGAAAAACAAAAGACCCAGAATAGCAAAAGCAATTCTAAGCAGGAAGTGTGAATCTGGAGGCATAGCAATACCAGAGGTCAAACTGTACTACAAAGCAATAGTAACAAAAACAGCATGGTACTGGTACCAAAACAGGTGGGTAGACCAATGGTACAGAATAGAAGACACAGAGACTAATCCACAAAGTTACAACTATCTTATATTTGATAAAGGGGCTAAAAGCATGCAATGGAGGAAGGATAGCATTTTCAACAAATGGTGCTGGGAAAATTGGAAATCCATATGCAACAAAATGAAATTGAATCCCTTTCTCTCGCCATCCACAAAAATTAACTCAAAATGGATCAGGGAGCTAGGTATCAAATCAGAGACACTGTGTCTGATAGAAGAAAAAGTTGGCTACGATCTACAAATTGTGGGGTCAGGCTCCAAATTCCTCAATAGGACACCCATAGCCCAAGAGTTAACAACAAGAATAAACAAATGGGACTTAATTAAACTAAAAAGTTTTTTCTCAGCAAGAGAAACAATAAAAGAGGTAAATAGAGAGCCTACATCCTGGGAACAAATCTTTACCCCCCACACCTCCGATAGAGCCCTAATATCCAGAATGTACAAAGAACTCAAAAAATTAAACAATAAGATAACAAATAACCCAATTAACAAATGGGCCAAGGACCTCAACAGACACTTCTCAGAGGAGGACATACAATCAATCAACAAGTACATGAAAAAATGCTCACCATCTCTAGCAATCAGAGAAATGCAAATCAAAACCACCCTAAGATACCATCTCACTCCAGTAAGATTGGCAGCCATTATGAAGTCAAACAACAACAAGTGTTGGCGGGGATGTGGGGAAAAGGGTACACTTGTACACTGCTGGTGGGACTGCAAAATGGTGAGGCCAATTTGGAAAGCAGTATGGAGATTCCTGGGAAAGCTGGGAATGGAACCACCATTTGACCCAGCTATCGCACTTCTCGGACTATTCCCTGAGGACCTTAAAAGAGCGCACTATAGGGATACGGCTGCATCAATGATTATAGCGGCACAATTCACAATAGCTAGACTGTGGAACCAACCTAGATGCCCTTCAATTGATGAATGGATAAAAAAAATGTGGCATCTATACACAATGGAGTATTATGCAGCACTAAGAAATGACAAAATTATAGAATTTGCGGGGAAATGGATGGCATTAGAGCAGATTATGCTAAGCGAAGCTAGCCAAGCCCTAAAAAACAAATGCCAAATGTCTGCTTTGATATAAAGAGAAAAACTAAGAACAGAACAGGAAGAAAGAGCATGAGGAAAAGACTACAGTAAACAAAGACGAATGGGGGGAGAGAAACGGAGAGAGAAGGGAAAGCATATGGAAATGGTAGGAGACCTTCAAGGATACATAAAATTATAAGAGGTTATGAGGGGCAAGGGGGAGGGAAAAAAAAAAAGGGAGAGAATTGAACAACAGCAGGGGAGGTAGAGAGGGAAGATGGGAGGGGAGGGGAGGGGAGGGGGGATAGTAGGGGATAGGAAAGGTAGCAGAATATAACAGTCACTAATATGGCATTATGTAAAAATGCGAATATGTAACAGATGTGATTCTACAATCTGTATTTGGGGTGAAAATGGGAGTTCAAAGCACAATTTGAGTCTAATGTATGAAAGATGATATATCATGAACTATGTAATGCGATAAATAATCAATAAAAAAAAAATAATAATATACCACGCACACGCTCCTCGTAAGCAAGCAGGGGTGGCCATTCTCATTTCGAATAAAATCGACTTCAAGACTAAGTTAATCAAAAGGGATAAGGAAGGATATTATATACTGTTAAAAGGAACCATTCACCAACAAGACATAACAATTATCAATATTTATGCACCAAATAATGGCGCTGCGACTTTCATAAAACAAACTCTCCTCAAGTTCAAGAATCAAATAGATCACAACACAATAATCATGGGTGACTTCAACACACCTCTCTCACCATTGGACATATCCTCCAAACAAAAGTTGAATAAAGAATCTATTGACCTCAAATCACAATCAATAACCTAGACTTAACTGACATATATAGAATATATCAACCATCATCAAGTGGATATACTTTTTTCTCAGCAGCACATTGATCCTTCTCAAAAATAGATCATATATTATGCCATAGGGCAACCCTCAGTAAATATAAAGGGGTAGAGATAATACCATTCACTTTATCAGATCATAATGGAATGAAACTGGAAATCAATGATAAAAGAAGGAAGGAAAAATCCTACATCACATGGACAATGAACAATACGTTACTGAATGATCAATGGGTTACAGAAGACATAAAGGAGGAAATCAAAAAATTCTTAGAGATAAATGAAAATACAGACACAACATATCGGAATCTATGGGACACAATGAAAGCAGTTTTAAGAGGGAAATTCATAGCCTGGAGGTCATTCCTCAAAAAAAGGAAAAACCAACAAATAAATGAGCTCACACTTCATCTCAAAGCCCTAGAAAAGGAAGAGCAAAACAACAGCAAATGTAGCAGAAGGCAAGAATTAATTAAAATCAGAGCAGAAATCAATGAAATTGAAACAAAAGAAACTATTCAAAAAATTAACAAAACAAAAAGTTGGTTCTTTGAAAAAATAAATAAGATCGACAGACCCCTAGCCATACTAATGAAGAGAAGAAGAGAGAGAACTCAAATTACTAACATACGGGATGAAAAAGGCAATATTACAACAGACGCTTCAGAAATACAGAAGAAAATTAGAAATTATTTTGAAAACCTATATTCCAATAAAATAGAAGATAGTGAAGACATCGATAAATTCCTTAAGTCATATGATTTGCCCAGACTGAGTCAGGAGGATCTCACAACTTAAACAGACCAATATCAATAGATGAAATAGAAGAAGCAATCAAAAGATTCCAACCAAGAAAAGCCCAGGACCGGATGGGTATACAGCAGAGTTTTACAAAACCTTTAAAGAAGAATTAATACCAATACTTTTCAAGTTATTTCAGGAAATAGAAAAAGAAGGAGCTCTGCCAAATTCATTCTATGAGGCCAACATCACCCTAGTTCCGAAACCAGACAAAGTCACCTCAAAGAAAGAAAACTACAGACCAATATCTCTGATGAACCTAGATGCAAAAATCCTCAATAAAATTCTGGCGAATCAGATACAAAGGCACATCAAAAAAATTGTGCACCATGATCAAGTAGGATTCATCCCTGGGATGCAAGGATGGTTCAATATACAGAAATCAATAAATGTTATTCACCACATCAATAGACTTAAAGATAAGAACCATATGATCATCTCGATAGACCCAGAAAAAGCATTTGACAAAGTACAGCATCCCTTTATGTTCAAAACATTAGAAAAACTAGGGATAACAGGAACTTACCTCAACATTGTAAAAGCTATCTATGCTAAGCCTCAGGCTAGCATCATTCTGAATGGAGAAAAATTGAAGGCATTCCCTCTAAAATCGGGAACAAGACAGGGATGTCCCCTATCACCACTTCTATTCAATATAGTTCTCGAAACACTGGCCAGAGCAATTAGACAGACAAAAGAATTTAAAGGCATAAAAATAGGAAGAGAAGAACTTAAATTATCACTATTTGAGGATGACATGATTCTATACCTAGAAGACCCAAAAGGGTCTACAAAAAAACTACTAGAACTAATAAATGAATTCAGCAAAGTGGCAGGATATAAAATCAAAGGCATTTCTGTGTATCAGCGACAAAACTTCTGAAACGGAAATGAGGAAAAACACTCCATTCACAATATCCTCAAAAAAAAAAAATACTTGGGAATCAACCTAACAAAAGAGGTGAAAGACCTATACAATGAAAACTACAGAACCCTAAAGAGAGAAATAGAAGAGGATCTTAGAAGATGGAAAAATATACCCTGTTCATGGATAGGCAGAACTAACATCATCAAAATGGCGATATTACCAAAAGTTCTCTATAGGTTCAATGCAATGCCAATCAAAATCCCAATGGCATTTCTTGTAGAAATAGATAAAGCAATAGTGAAATCCATATGGAAAAATAAAAGACCCAGAATAGCAAAAACAATTCTAAGCAGGAAGTGTGAATCAGGTGGTATAGCGATACCAGATTTCAGAGCAATAGTAATAAAAACAGCATGGTACTGGTACCAGAACAGGCGGGTGGACCAATGGTACAGAATAGAGGACACATAGACTAATCCACCAAGCTACAACTATCTTATATTTGATAAAGGAGCTAAAAACATGCAATGGAGAAAGGATAGCATCTTCAACAAATGGTGTTGGGAAAACTGGAAATCCATATGCAACAAAATGAAACTGAATCCCCTCCTCTCGCCATGTACAAAAGTCAACTCAAAGTGGATCAAGGAGCTAGATATCAAATCAGAGACTCTCCATCTGATAGAAGAAAAAGTTGGCTCCGATCTAAATATTGTGGAGTCGGTCTCAAAATTCCTTAATAGGACACCTATAGCACAAGAGTTAATAACAAGAATCAACAAATGGGACTTTCTTAAACTGAAAAGTTTTTTCTCAGCAAGAGAAACAATAAGAGAGGTAAATAGGGAGCCTACATCTGGGAACAAATTTTTACTCCTCACACTTCAGATAGAGCCCTAATATCCAGAGTATGCAAAGAACTCAAAAAATTAGGCAATAAGAAAACAAATAACCCAATCAACAAATGGGCCAAGGACATGAACAAACACTTCACAGAGGAGGACATACGATCAATCAACAAGTACATTAAAAAATGCTCACCATCTCTAGCAGTCAAGGAAATGCAAATCAAAACCACCCTAAGATACCACCTCACCCCAGTAAGATTGGCAGCCATGATGAAGTCAAACAACAATGAGTGCTGGCGAGGATGTGGGGAAAAGGGTACTCTTGTACACTGCTGGTGGGACTGCAAACGGGTGCGGCCAATTTGGAAAGCAGTATGGAGATTCCTGGGAAAGCTGGGAATGGAACCACCATTTGACCCAGCTATTGCCCTTCTCGGACTATTTCTTGAAGACCTTAAAAGAGCACACTACAGGGATACTGCCACATCGATGTTTATAGCAGCACAATTCACAATTGCTAGACTGTGGATTCAACCCAGATGCCCTTCAATAGATGAATGGATAAAAAAATGTGGCATTTATACACCATGGAATATTACGCAGCACTAAAAAAATGACAAAATCACGGAATTTGCATGGAAATGGATGGCACTAGAGCAGATTATGCTTAGTGAAGCTAGCCAATCCCTAAAAAACAAATACCAAATGTCTTCTTTGATATAATGAGAGCAACTAAGAACAGAACAGGGAGGAAGAGCAGGAAGAAAAGATTAACATTAAACAGAGATATGAGGTGGCAGGGAAAGGGAGAAAAAAAGGGAAAGCACATGGAAATGGAGGGAGACCCTCATTGTTATACAAAATTACATATAAGAGGTTATGAGGGGAATGGAATAACAAACATGGAGGGAAATGAATTACAGTAGATGGGGTAGAGAGAGAAGATGGGAGGGGAGGGGAGGGTGGATAGTAGAGGATAGGAAAGGTAGCAGAATACAACAGTCACTAATATGGCAGTATGTAAAAATGTGATGTGTAACAGATGTGATTCTGCAATCTGTATTTGGGGTAAAAATGGGAGTTCATAACCCACTTGATTCTAATGTATGAAATATGATATGTCAAGAGCTTTGTAATGTTGTGAACAACCAATAAAAAAATTAAAAATAAATAAAAATAAATTAAATACGGCTCAGACAAATGTAGAAAAAAAAATTATAGCTTCAAGTCAGCTTTGATGGACCCAACAACCTCTCACCAAACACAATTTCCTTTGTTCTAGGAGCATATCTTTTTTGTTGTTATTGCTGTTGTTTTATATTTCTTTTGTTTGTTTTGGAGGTACCTGGCATTGAACTCAGGGGCACTCAACCACTGAGCCACATCCCCAGCCGTATTTTGTATATTTTATATTTTATTTAGAGACAGGATCTCACAGGATGGCTTAGTGTCTTGCTGTTGCTGAGGATGGCTTTGAACTCCTGATCTGCCTCAGCCTCCAGAGCCAGTGGGCCAGGCATGCACCACTGAGCCTGGCCTAGGAACATATCTTCACTTAATTATTAGTTCACAAGAATTCAGGGCACCTCTGTTAAAGCTCTTGTACCCAAATGCACTTGTCATCAATTGGTTGCTGCTGCCTTTTCTCCCTTTCTTTCATTTACTTTTTACTTTGAAAAAAAAAATGCAAAAATCTGCATCAGAGATGATTAAACCAGGTTTATAATCTCTCCTTACCAGGCAGGCACTCTTGTAGAAGCAAATCTTTGCACTGGGTCTTATCTATTCCCCTAATCTAACTGTTGCAATCAATAATCTTCATATAGATATTTCTGTTCGGTGACATTTAATTATACAGTAACTGGATTTACTCATTAAGACGTGGGGAGGTATGTGTTCCATCTCAATGACTTTGTTTTGGTCTGTTTTTTCAGGATGTGACACATAAAACAGCACTTGAATTTAGGATAACAGCCTTTCTCCTCTTTACTAAAAGATGAAAATAATTCCCCTCCTGTCCATTTTACTTCTTATTCATCCCTTTTTTCCCTTTATCCTTTCCTTCCTTCATTTATTCCTTCTGTTGTCGACATAAGTAAGCACAAGCTTAGAGAAATGATAAAAATACCATATTACTCCTAACATATCTCCTTTTACAAATAAGAAAAGAAAAAGAAAAACAACTGTCTTCATATTGGCTGTCTTAGATGGATTTGCCTTTTGTAATTTTACCTTTAAATACATGGGCCAAGTCTTGCCTGGACTCTTTGCTCTTCCTTTACTCCTCAAGCACTCCCCTCTTGGATGCCATCCCACTGCAGTCCCTCTGCTGAAACCTGACTCTGTTTTGCACATATTCACATACAGTTCATATTTCTAGTGGCATTTGATATTGTGGCATTAAAATATTTGATTTCCTCTTTTCCTTGAAGTGTTCTTTTGGCTAGACTCTAGGAGATTACATCCTTCATCTTCCATCTTCTTCAGTCTTGTCTTCTCCCTTTCTTCACCTGGTCATATTTCTTTTATTTTTGGACATCGTCAAGGTTGAGAGCCTTTTTTAAAAAATCAATGTAAACCTTATTTATTTTTTGAAGCATGTCAATTATATAGTGATATGCATAGAATTTGTATCCAGATTCCAAGTGTATTTTCTGAGTTTTTCCTCTTCACACCCTGATTGCTTGATTCCACTCAAATACCCAAGATTCAACATGTTCTAAAAAACTTAACATTGGTTCAAAGAAGAAAAACACCTTGACTTCCAGGTCATTCGTAATAAGTAGTAGCTCTGTGAAGATAATTTTACAAGTCAGAAACCTTGGATGGCAGCAAAGTCTTATACTTTTTCTTTTATCTCACTAAATCTGCATTCCTTAATGGTGTTTTCTGTTATCGCTATATATTTTTAAATTAAAACTTAAAATAAATATTGAAAAAAAATGTATACATATATGCCTGGGTAATTTTACTAAAATGACCAAATTACTGTTGAATTTTATCAAAATTCTTATTGTATCCATTGAGCACTCTTGTGGAAAACTTTGGCTACAAACCCAACACTTTTATTACTATTCTTGAAGAGCACCCCATATGTATCAAACATCAATATTATATTTGGGTGCCCAATTGTTTCTCAGGTCCAGTATCAGTCAATGGGGTGAGTAATAATATTCTACAGTTCCACAGTAGTGAAATATTATATATATATATATATATATATATATATATATATATTAGCTGCTCATGACGATACAATGATCTTGACATATCATACATTTGAATCAAATGATTTGTGGCTGTGATTTTATTCTCATTCTACATTTTTTTAGCTTGTAGTTGTTTGCCTCATTTTACAAATTTATTATACCCAAACTGATTTAAAATCTAAAGAATAATCATGAGATTCCCACTTTGACAGACTCAACAAAATTGTTCTTTAAAGTTGCAATGACTCCAAACAATGATGAGGAAAGTACATTTACAAGAGCTCAAATTTTGGTAAGGTACATGTTGTTAAACTTCTACAAATGTAAGTTGTTTTTAATGTGTTTTATATTAGAAAATGTGTTTAAACATTAATATACTTTCCTAAGCAAGCAATATATTAATTTCAAATGTTTATTTCAACTTCTTAATAAATATCATTGTATAAAGAAAACTATGCTCAATATAAAAGTATAATCCTACTTATGAGTCATCTATTAATTTCTCTATGTACTACATATTGCATTAAATAAGCAACATATTTAACATTTGTATGAAAAAATGCATTCCTTTATAATTTGAAATCAGGATGCCATAATATTTCAAATAGTATCAAATAATACTTCTCTTTTTTTTAATTCTTTCTTTCCTTTCGTTTTTATTTTTTATAAACACAAGGACTTGAACCCAGGGAAATTGTATTGCTAAGCTATATCCCTGGTTCTTTTGTTCTTTCTTTCTCTTATTATAATTTGGTGGGCAGGACAGAGGTTAGCTAAACTGCCAATAAATTGCCTTAATATTACAATCCTCTTGCCTCAACCTCCCCAGTAGCTGGGATTAAAGACATGTACCACTGTGTCTGGCATAATTCTTTTACTTTCTCCCAAATTACTTTGTAAGTATTTATGCTTCAATATATGAACTAGTTCTGTATTATATAGTATCATAGAGTATTTCTGGCATTTATTTATCATATTTAACATATATGACTTGTGGATATTTCAATATCAATATCCATGTGTGTATATTACTTCACTTTAACTGCTGTTTAGAATTCCATGTGATATGACTGTACACAAATTCAACAAAAATTAGATTTTGATTCAATTATTTTAAATTGATTATAATTGAATTATTAAAAATTAACTTTTATTTACTCACAAAACAGTTCTATCTATTCTTCAGTTATATGAATGATTTTTTAATACTTTTGTGGAATGAAATTCATGGTGAAAATATGTTGACAAAAACTCCATCCAAACTGCCAAATTGTCTTCCGAAAGAATATTCCCATTTTCATTGCACAAAACAAGTATGAACATATTTTTTTCCAACAGCAATGATGATAACTTTCAATTTTTTGCAATCTGATAAGTGAAATGTTTTAATCTATATTTACTTGCTCATTCCTGAAGTTTAACATTCTTTCTCATAGACGTCTAAACTCATTGACTATCAATTTGAACATATTCTATTAATTTATATGAATTACTCATATTATTAATAGTGATAATTTTTCCAATAAAAATCTGTTTTTAAAGAATATGGTTTAACATTTCTTTTAGTTGCCATGCAACAATAATTTAGAGCTTGTCTTTCTTTAAAGAAATTATAGTCTAAGATTTTAAGCATAGTGTTTCATATTTTTCTCATATTTCCATCAGCTTATTATTTTTTGTGATATGTAATTGATTTGAAATATATGTCGGTGAATGGAGTGAGGCAGAAATCTGAATTGTGCACTCTTATTGTCAAGTTCTTTTGTAGAAATATTAAAAATGGAATAGAGAGCTAGTTTTTGAAGAAGAGTCTATGAAAAGTGGCATTGATATGTTGTTGAAATTGTTCAATGTATACATGCAAATGCAAGAAATTATCCCCAGTTAATGAAACTGCAAAAGTAAAGAGAAGACAATTTGAAGATATTGTGTATTGAATTGTGGATGAGTTTTACAAAGGTGTATTTTAATGTCAACTCCAGTTGTACATTTTGTTGAATTCAAAAGAATGCTTGTAAAAATTTTAATAATCAAAGAAAATAAGATAATGTGTTTTGTGCTTTCTCACTATTGTCACACTGCTTAAAGCAAACTAGAATGCAATCTCCAAAATAAGGAAAAGCTTGTTTCTGACCCAGCTAGACAAGAACAGAAACATATGTTGATATGAAACTTTTTTATAATTAATAATGAAGTTATTGCACAATATTCAAAGGATTAAGCTGAAGAAAAATTTTATTGTATTCAAAAAAATTATGTAAATTGCTATAGGTCTAAGAGAAATTAAAAATGTATTATTGATATTAATAGATATAGATTTTTTCAACTCATTTAATAACCCTTTCAATATTAGTAATACTCAATTAAAATGCAGTTAATAAATTTACTTAAATATAGTTCTTTTGAAATTGGTATATTTGGCTTCAAAGTGATATAGAAAAGAATATTTTAGCTTTATAAAAATGAGGCCAATGTAAAGTAAAACTGTCCTAAGCAAACTGGGTAAGGGAGCATATTTTTCAAGTGTAAGGATATCTAAATATAGAACAAATATTTCTGAAGATGCTTAGCTTTCAAATTCAGATGACTAAATAAGCATAAAATTAACTCTAATTTCAAAATTACATATAAAATAACTAAATAACAATTTATATTGATTACTTATTAAAACAATATTTGGACATATAACAAACTATTTTATTAAAATTAATTAAACCTGTTTCTTTTGTACATTATTTTAATGTTGCTACCGAAATTTTAAAATTTATATATGTAGCTTATACTTGTACTGGGCAACCCAGCTCTACCCAATTATAGCCCACAAAGAAATTTCATCTCTCTGTTCTGGGAAAATAAATTATTTTTGTGAGTGGGTCTAAGAGAGTTTTATGAATGTCTCTGTATTTTTTCTTTCAATTTTCTCTCTAAAGATTTTTAACTTCATTTAAATTCAAGCAGCTTGTCTTGGGCCATTGAAATTATTAAGACATTGTTTTATAAAAACACACTCATATACAAATTTAAAAGTATACATCCCCAGGTTGAAATATTTTATAATTCTATAAAAATGGGTAAAAAATAAACACACACACACACACACACACACACACACACACACGGGGTGGGGATAACTCAAAGTTATGCTCTCCTGAGTTCCTTGAATACTCCTCAGAAAATTGCTTCAAAGAGAATCTAACACTTTGCAGCTATGTCTTTGTTTTCAAAGTTTAGATTTTTAAGAGGTTGGTCTGTCCTCTCAAGAACACTTTGGAAACATGGTTACAAAATAAACAGCTTAGTTAAACCCTCACTCTATGCATGCTCTGCTAATGTGGTACCATTTCATAAAGCAGCTGTCTTTCTGAGGATACAAAACACAATTAAAGACAGACATAACTTTAAGGGCAGAAAATCATGGAGACACTATTGTAGTTACAAAAATAACACTGTATTTGTAAATACACATGAGGCCATAAAATGAGGATTTCACAAAGTGGGGAATCAAGTAGGAGCACAGTATGAATTGGCATTATTATTGGTTTTTAAAATATCTAGTACTTGTCAAAGTCATTATGCATGGAGTTTCACAGTACTACATTCTTGCAAAGGGGCCCCAAATTATATTTACTTCCTTCTTTAGCAATTCTTAACATATTTTAGAAATAAATGAATTACATTTTAAAAATGAAATGCTAAGCAAATGAAAAAATTAGGATGATATATCTCAGGTGGAAATTAATGATAAGACACTTGATTTCCTTGAATACTTTGTAAATAACTTCCCTAATTTCTAAACTTGATCACTACTTCAGGTAATTTTAAAATCAATCTTATGGTTTAACCTTTTGTTTATATATTAAATAATGTCTTTCAAGATCACATAGCTGTTTTGCCTTGTTTTGATATGAAACAAATCATATTTAAACATTCTTTCTACTTTTGACTATTTTGTTAAAACTTATGTTTATAAAATTCAACAATGTAATTGCATGCAGCTATATTTTTTATCTCATTTCTTAGAACATTATATTATCATTTACCGTCACTAAATATTGGAGTTCATTGATGGATTTCACTGATAATCCTTGCTATTTCAATTTCAAGTTGTTTTTTTATGATCTTGCTTATTTTATGTAATAAATATGTAACAATGAATCCTAATAATATGTATAATTATAATGCACCAATAAAAATTTAAAATCTGGATTCACAAAGTAATAGCAAAGCTTAGAAAAAAACTGAACCTCTTTATTAAAGAGAGATGGAGAAACATCTACCAATGTTTCATTTAGGAATATTCAGGCTTTGATTAATAAAACTAAGTCAGTCTGAAACATGAAGGAAATTCACACACACTCAAGTAATTTCCCCTTTAAACAGTCATCAAATAACTGTATCTATCTTTTCTTTGAATGTTCTATACTTAAACTTATGCAAATCTGACCTGAAAAAAGGCTAAAATAATACTTATCCCACTTGCTTTTATAAGTAAAGGCACAATCCACCTTTTGTTTCATTCAGTAAAAACTGTAATATAGAGGCAATTTAAAAAGAAATTATCCAGGGGTAGTACATACCTGAAATACCAGCAACTTGGGCTGCTGAGGCAGGGGAATCATAAATTTGAGGACAGCCTCAGCTAAACTTTTAGTGAGGCCCTATCTCAAAATAAGAAAAGAAAAGGGCTGGAGATATAATGCTCAGTGATAAAGTTCACCTGGGTTCAATCCCAATAGCAAAAAAAAAAAAAAAAAAAAAAAAAAAAAACTTTAAAGAAAAAAAGAAAGAAATTAGCACATTCCTTAGAATCTTTTCTCTCCATAGATATTTAGATATTTATTATAGAGCTTTTATATGAGAAAGTCATATCATTCAGAGGAACCCACAAGTTCTTCCCTCAAGGAATTAATAATCCATCATACATATTTGGTAAGAAAATAAGCAATTAAAATATGAGGTAATGGCAGATCAATCCCAGAAGGAAATGTTGCATGGACTTAAATTCTAATGAAACAGCTGGAAGTGATGAAAAGTTTGTTTTGGGAAGTGTCTGAAATCTTTGGTAATAGAATATAACAAATGAACAGACATTTGTCCTTGAACATTTAGTAAATCTTGGTGAAATAGTAAGAGTCTATGACAATTGAGATACAAACTGTTTCTACTCCTCTTCCCTCACCAACCACTGTGACAGAAACTCCAATCTAATCAAATGTCCACAAGATAGGGTATAACAGTTTTCCCCAGTAAAGGGCTGTCATATTAGTCTTCCAAACTGCTAGCATTTTCAAACTGCTTCCTCTGTGCTGCAGAAGTTACATTGTAGAGGAGCATGACTGAGAAGTTGGAATTCCCTCCTCCAGCATTCATTTACAGGGTGAAGCTCTACTGTAGCACAGCAAGCCAAGAATAGTAGGGGCTCAATTACTGCCTTCCCGTGTTTCCTTCTAGGCAGAGGTTTCACTCTGGAAGCAATAGCCCAAGAAGAGGAGAGTCCATTATCCTCCCAAATGTAGTTTGTAAAACAGAAGTGCCACCCTACAGAAGCAGGCCACTCTTGCCATGTCCAACTCCTGAATAGTAGTGATTAATGATTTTGTCTCCGAAAAGACTCAATCCATAAAAGCAGAGACTCAGTACTTTTCACAAAATAACTGATCCATGTTGAATAATGTGGAAGAAAATTGAATCCTAATAATGCCCTTAAAAAGACGGAGATGCTGATGGTAACTAGCAGGATTCTCTTAAATCACTGAAATCAAGAAACTAAATGAGACAACTAAATGCCATCCTAAAGTCCTAACAACTTACATAAGGCTGGAAATTCACCCTATACAGATGCCTGAATTGAATTGAATAAGAGTGTTAAAAAAATTGAGACAAGAACGGAAAAATCAGTGCAAACAGCTGAGTATATGATGACAATAGAGGCAAAGAGTTTAACAGTGATCAGAAAAGCAGAGAGTAAGGCAAGCAGAAGGAAGATGAGTAAATCTCAAAGCGGAATTATGGATTGAAAGAATATGAACAGAATACAGAAAAGGAAGCGATAAGTTGGTTATTTGTAATATTGGCGAAATTCACACATTCTCATTTAATATTAAATTAAATGAGGAGAAAAAATATGAATTACCAAAATTCAAAAATAAAAGAGGAAATCTTATCATTACTTAGAGAAATAAAAAATGTCAGAACAGATTGTATCTTTGGGCTGGGGTTGTGACTCAGCAGTTGAGTGCTCACCTCGCACGTGCGAGGCCCTGAGTTCAATCCTCAGCACCATATAAAAATACATAAGTAAAATAAAGGTATATCCAACTACAACTAAAAAATTTAAAAAAAATTAAAAAAAAAATTTAAAAAGATTGCATCTTTGAACAACTGTATGCAACCAAATGGATAACTCTGATGAGATGAACAGATTCCTAAAAGAGCACAAGCTACAGAAATTGACTCAAGAAGAAACAAAAAATGATACAGGCCTACATAAGAATAAAGGTTGAATTAGTAGTAAAAACATTTCCACACAAATAAAATCCAGAAAGATTTACTGAGAAATTTTTAAAAATGAAAAGAAAAATGAACACCAGTTCTTCACATGTTCCTTTAAAAGAGTAGACAGCATTGCTCTGATAATTTCAGGATTATAGTCTGAGATCAGTCAATTTAGGATTTCCCTCACCTTTCTCCCGTGTGGAGTCCAGTTTTTCAAAGATCTAATGATTATGTACTCTTATTTTTGCCCCTAAATTTTCTAAATCAAATATTATATCAGTTACTAAGAAATGGTCTGTTGAAGGTATTTTTTAAACACATGTGTAAATCATTCTTATTTTATGTTGATATTTGATAAAAATTTGGTGGTTAGAACAAGAATTGTAGAGAACATGACTTTCCCTCAGAATTAAAAGTCATAAGCCAGAATCTTAAACCTCAAAGTATTGATATTGAGAGGGCTGATGTGATTTTAATTCTCTTCTAGAGTGTGTAAGTTCTTTAAATTCTCTGTGAAACTGCCTTTTTATTTCTGATATTCCTAGATTTCATGACAAACCTTGCAATACATCTTTTTCTATTTTGCCATTCCTTTTCTTCTTTTCCAAGAGTAGATAAATCCTTTTAAGGAAATCCTAGCATTCTAGAAAGTTTTCTCTCTTATTATTTATTTATTATTTATTTGCAATTCTATGCTTTCTAAATCTTGTTGAAATTACAAAAAATTTTAGAATAGGACTTATTTTCAATTTAGTTGAACTATTTTCACTTATTTTTTAATCTTTTGTGTTTGTTGCTATCAGGAATATTTCTTTCATTTTAATTTGTAGCATTGCAATTAGTATTACATATTATTTTAAAAATACATTTTTCAAAAGACCATTTTTGTCTCTTTTTATTTCTTCTTATTTTGATGGATGGCATAGCTTCTTTGACGTTTTTGAAGGTGTTTATTGTATTTATTATTTATGAAAATATGCACACAACTGAATAAGAAAATAGTTTTGAAATCATGAAATATATTAAACAATTTCTAGATTATATCATTCTATTGTTGATTAATAAGAGATACATTTCCCAGAGCTCCCTTTCCTGTATTGTTCCATGTTTTGATTGTAGATAGACATGAAGCACCAGGCTGTATTCTGCAATGTTAACATTGCTGTCTGTTGACAGATAGATGCAGAAATGCTCAAGAGATTTCATCTTGTCTTTGATCTCCACCATTGTCTGTACAGTTCTTCTCTTTCCATTTTTTAAACAGTTTTATTGAGCCATAAATGATATGCAAAGAGCTCTTTATATTTAATCTGCACAGATTTATTGGTTTCAGCAGATGAAAAGCTGTGACATCATCTTAATCAAGAAAATCAACATATCTAAAATATGTCAATTTTGTTCTTGACAACTAAGCCTTCTGAAAACAGTATTCTCTGGCTAATCACAAGACAGCTCAGACAGTCCACAGCTTCCTGCAGACTGGTCTTTAAGCTTCCCCCTTTTCAACTCCACTCTGTTGATATTTTTATTTTTCTAACTTCACCTTTAAAAGAAGATCTTTTCTTCTACCCTTACACATTGTGCAGAGCTAATTTCTATATTAAATTATTTTTTTCATAAATTATCATCTTCTGTTGTCATGGTAGAATTCTTATTTCTACACTGAACATCTTTGTCTTAGACCAGACATCACAAATCAAGCAATGAGTATTTTAATATTGAGTATGATATTATATAGATGTCATTTATCAGATTAATGGTATTTGTTCCTAGTTTGCTCCGTAAAATGATTCTTCTTGATATAGTCTTTATACTTTATTCTGTGTTACTGGATAATTCTATAGATTGACTTTTGAATAATAAACCAACCTCAAATTCCTGGAATAAATTCCACTTAATATATTGTTACTGAATTCAATGTGCTAATATTTTATCTGTTATTAAATTTATTTTCACAAAGTCTTTTTTTCTATAACTTTCTTTTCTGTGTAATGTTCTCAAAATTAATACCTGTGCTAAATTTACCTCATAACTGGGAAGAGTTTAAGTAAATTTGGTATGATTTCTATGTAAATGTTTGTAATTTTCTTGTGAGGATGTTCTCAATCAAAATGTAAACAGCCATGATATTAGGTGTATTTCTCAGTGTTTTCTGTTGGTTGTGGCAACATGTACCTTCAGGAAATATATTTACTGTTCTGAGTTTTCATATGTATGGGCATAAATTTGTATATAATATTCTTCTGTTGACATTTTTAATATGAAAACAGCTTGAAATTGTGTCTTCTTTTTCATTTTTATCATAGGAGTTTGAATTTTCACATTTTTAAATCTAATATATATATATATATATATATATATATATATATATATATATATATATATATATATTTACTTTTTAAAGAAACAACTTGCAATCCCAGTTACTCAGGAGGCAGAGGCAAGAGGATTGAGAATTCAAGGCCAACATGGACAACTTAGTGAGGTTCTGTCCAAATAAAAAAAGTAAAAAGAATGGGGAAGTTGCTTAGTTGTAGAGCACTTTTGGTATCCTTGTATTTGTACATATATGTATGTATAAAGTATATATGTATATATTCCAAAACCCAAGATATTTATGTATGTATATATTTTAATTTTCTCTTTTCTTTGGTTTTAATTGTCTTTTATAACCTTTATTAGTGTGAACACTTAAATAATTGATTTTTTAAAATTTTTCTAATATATGTGATTATTATTATGGATTTCCTCGAGGCAATAACTTAGCTGTACCTCATACATTTTGATATGGATTGATTTCTTAAGATTTTGCAATTTTTCCCATTTATTTAAAATGTTTAATTCCTAGACAACCTAAGGTATATTTTTAATATAGAAAAATTGTTCCAATTATCTTTCTTTTATTGACTTGCATGCCTCCCACCCCCCCCTCACATTTGATATAATTTCAATCAAATCTTGGTTACTCAGGAAATCTATTGTGGAACTGCAATCCCTGAAAGTTCTTGTCTGTAACTAAAATTGTCTACTGCTCTACATGCTGATTGATATATTGCCCAGAATTCCTGATAAGTTTCTCATTTTGTTAATTCTGATAAAGTTTATGATCAAGTAAAAACTATAGATTGATTTCTGAGCATCATCAACATCTTTTGCAACTTTCACAGAAGGCTGCTTAATACCATATTCATCTCTTCCCTTCTCTTTCTCTCTGCTTTTTCTTTTGCAGATGCTCTTCTGGTCCTTTACATATGCTCTCTGGTCTTTTACATGTGCTTGCCTTCCTGTGGGGGACAATAAACAAACAAAAAGCCCCCTTTTCCATATGCTACTATTGAACTTCTACTCACATTTCATTACAAAATGAGATGGGGATTTCATTTTATCCTCACTGGAATAATTAGTTTTTCCTCTCCAGTATACTCTTTTTCTGGAATTTTATAATTATAATCTCTGCAATGCATTTATTTGCTTACAAATTGGTCTTAATCATACTTCTGTGCATTCTAAAAGTATGTTTACATATATTCACATATGTATACTTTTGTTACTGTATATATTAATAAAATATTGTATGTTATATATAATCATATATAGAGAGAATATACAAGTACTTGTTCTTTAAATAATACATATGTGTAGGTATATAGAAAATAGCAGAAAAAAAAATATATATATACATACATATACTTAAATATATCTTAGTGGAACACAGAGTAGAAAAATGAGGAAGAGAGAAAGAAACAGAGATTGAATCAGCTTTTATGATTTTAACACAATAATCATTGGTATATAGTAGGAATTCAAAAATAATATTTAAAAGATTAAAAATAATGAATGATTAAAAACAGAAAGGAATGGGATTAATATGCTCTTTTGTGAACACTTTTTGGAGCAACGATTGGATGTTAAGTTTTATTTACTTTGTTTCTTTGGATCAATCTGGCCCTTAAATCAAGCTTGATATATTTGCAGTTTATATATTTTTAGTACAGGACATTAATTTAAAGTGCAAACTTGTACTAAAATATTCTTCCTCTTTACGTATTATTCTAATCCACTAGTTATATCCCCTATAATTTTTGACATTCCAGTAACAGAACCAAAAGTGAAAAAACATGAACCACTAATTAAAGAAAGCAGAGCTTCAGCAACCGCCTTGTTAGTGCCAAATTTTAATTTTCTCATTTGTAAGGCATTTCAACTGCATCAGTAGTTGTGCTCTTTATGCACATCCCTCTTCTACTTTGAAATGCAGTTCCAAGGGGCTCACAATATAATCAGCCCCTTTGAAATCATTAAGCTACAGCTAAATAAGTCCTAGTTCCAATTATATTAATGAAGCAGTAAAGGGAACTGGGCATTTGGGAGCTGCTCTGAGGGGTTCAGTTGTTGGTTGTACAGCAGACCATAAGATGTACTTGTCACTATCTTGAAATTCTTTACATACAACTCGTCCTAGTCTTAATGATATGTCTAAGACTAATATCTCTGCACAATTTTATAAGTTTGCCAATGAAATTCCAATTTATATATTTAGTGACTCTTCAAAGCCAGCGAAATAGATAGTCTGTTTATTATAACATGTAGACCACTGTAGCTTTGCTGACTTTTGGAGATTCATTCTCTTCTAATGGCATTCACAGTGGTTGATGTGAATTAACTTTGTCTGAGTTGTACTTCTATCATATACCTCTCCCTCTCTTTCATTCTTCCATATGTTACTTAATACGAATTGGTGGACTTTTGAGATATTCTATTTGTTTTAGTTAAAAGTGATTATAAGTCACTTTTTGGGTGAAATATTTTATTATTCTGATTTTAAAGAATAAGGTAAGTACAGAAATTTTAATGAATTACCAAAAACCTGTGGCTTTTCCAGGCCTAGTAGTTAGAATTAATCTCACTCTTTTCAACATTCATATTTCAAACTATTTTCTCTAGGAAGTCATTTCAACATTATGAGGCCATTTTTTGGCAAGTTATCAGAAAATTATACATCTTCATTAAATTGAGCTGCAGGAGTATTAGAGACTGTCTCACTTGAGTTAACTGTTCAGCAGTGTTTTATATAGACACCATCCTGACTGTTCTGAATTGGTCAATGTATCACAGTCAATTGAACACTGAAAGCTCTATGAAGGAGGTAGAACATAATAGACTTATACTGTCCTACTCTCTAACATCTATAGGTCTTGTACAGTCAATATTATACCACACTAACAATTCACTGAAGGCTTGATCCTTTCTAGTTATATATTAATTTTTTCAGTCAGTTTGATACCCAAACATACATATATCTACACACCAAATACAAACTCTTGATCAGCTCATTTAAATATATCTATTAATTTACACTTTTCTTTTACTTACTTGCTTCTCTTGTAAGAGTGCTGGAATGAAGGAACCAAGCAAAACTGAGATGACTTCAAAGTAATCCCATCAATGCTTCCCATGTCTTCATACATATAATGCAAGCAATGAAACATGGATCTAAAATGATGATTCTTGTTCTTAAAACCATAAAGAAGAAATACAAGAATAAGTTTCACTGGGCAGGGTGCCACTCACCTGTAATCCCAGTGGCTCAGGAGGAGCTGAGGCAGAAGATGGTGAGTTCAAAGCCAGCCTATGCAAAAGTGAGGCACTAAGCAGCTCACTGAGACCCTGTCTCTAAATAAGATACAAAATAGGGCTGGGGATGTGGCTCAGTGGTTGAGTGCCTAAATTCAATCTCCAGTATCAAAAAAATAATAAATTTCTATTAAAAATGTGTGTATATATATATATATCTCCATAAGGGCAACATCAGTTCAACTGAAGATCTTTAAAAAATATTGGACACTATAATAACTATACAAAATAGACATAATGAGATCAACCCATTTTGATACCATCACAAATAATACTATTAAAATGTTGGTGAAATTTTTCAAATTTTTGTAGATGTAAATATATAAATTGTAGTATGTTACCTATAAGAATTGTCTGAATCTATTTATTATTAGTATTTTCAGATGTTTTTTAATAGACAGGTAATTTAACCTTAACACTTAAAAATAGGTTTCTATGAGTAAAATTAAAGGATAAATATGGTAATCAGGGTATATAAATCTGGTAATATGTTTTAAGTTTAGCTATTGATTATAACTGTGGAAATGAAGATAGATAGTGATGGCAATGGTGATGATAATAAGAATTAATTTAAATACAGAGTAGTGAGGTGTGAAATACTATGTTGAAAATGTAAGATGTAAAATTATTCCTATAGGCATAAAATGAAAGCTTAAACTTTTTATAGCCACATGTCACTTAATGACAGAAATACACTTTGAGAAATAGGTCTTTAGGTGATTTTGTCATTGTTTGAACATCATAGAGTGTCCTTACACAGATATGGAATAGCTTAATACACACCTAGGCTTTTTGGTAAAATATACAGTCCATCATTAACCAAAAACATTGTTATGAGGTGTACATTGTACTTTATATAGCTTTAGGCCTTACAAGTCAAATAAAATTAATAAAATATTTTGGTAAAAAATACTTAGTCCATTTATAAAAATATTTCTAAAATATTAAGTTTTCTTTTTCAGGAAGAGCAGCAAAATGGCTAAATAGAAGGATTCCCTGTTCCTGCACAAAGAATAACCAAAGCAACAGGTATACAGCTACTGACAGAAGTGAATGACAGCAGGAAAACACTGAAATTATAATATAAAATTTAAGTATAAAATACAAAGACGTGCAATCTCAAGAATCACAGCAAAAGAAACAAAATATGCCACATTTGTGTCCACCCCAGATATGTAGCCAAGGGATCTGGTGTCTGCCCACTACAGGAATAAAAGTGAAAGAGAGTGTCCAAACGAAGTCTATCAACCCAGCTATTAGCAACCCTAGCTATTGGAAAGTTTTTGAAAGTTTTTTACCAGCTTATAGCCTAAGTAGACAAGGTCTGCAAAAGTAATCTGGACTTGGAATAGGAATTCACTTCATCTTCCAGTAAAACCCCCAGGTGCCATGGTCAGTAACCATCTTAAGACAGAATTTATTATTTGAATTTGGACTAATCTATGGATCAGAAACCTTTGTCTTCCCAATATCTGGGACTCCATAGACATTCCACTGTGCTGGCTCAATGAAGTAACTGTCCCATGAATCAGACATGGCTTTGTGCCCTGACTGTGACACAAACCTGTTGAGACTGCTACATTGTGGGGAATGGGCATTGTGACGCAGCATGTTGTGATGGAGGGCCCCATGTTCAAGGACGGGGGTATAGGGAGCCTGCCCTATGAGACCAGGTGAGGCCAATAAAATACAGTTTAGTGCAAGTGCCAAGACTGAGAGTGGCTTCCCATGAGGTTGCCCCCAGTTTTTTCCCCACATGATGTACAAGTCACTACTCCCATTGTAGGAGTAACTACATAGGGTGCACCCCACACACTGTGCTCTCTATACCATACTTGCCCTAATGGTTACTGTTTCCACTTTTCTGTGAGAAAAATGGGTCTCCCTGACTCTAATGCAGTAAACAATGTGCCCAAATTCACTTATCACAGACAAAGAAACTACAGGAAAATAACACTATGGAACCAGATGGAAATAACCTCAACATTGCATAACAAACTGACACTATAAGGCTCATCTTCAGGTGATAGCTGCTTACTAAGACCATCCCAGAAAAGTAGTAAAAAATATCCTTTCCACCAGCTGGAAAAATCTCAACTAGGAACTCAAGAAATACGGAAAACAAGGTAATATGACAGTCCTTAAAGATCAAAACTAACATAAGATATTGAAATAGATTAAATGATAAAGAATTCAAAAGAATTATTTTTAAAATGATCAATGAGACCCGATAGAATATGAACAAATAAATGAAATTAGGAAGACAGCCTAGGAAATGAATGAGAAAGGCAGCAAAGGTATAGAGATTTTGAGAAAGAACCCATGATAAATCTTGGGAATGAAGAGCTTGGTGAGTCGGATGAAAATTCAGTTGAAAGACTCAACAGCAAACTAAATCAAGAAGAAGAAAAATATTGGAGCTTGAATACAGGTCTTTCAAAATATCAAATTCAAATAAAGAAATTAAAGAAGGAAGAGAGCATATGAGATGTTTAGGAGATCATTAAAATGTCTGCATCATTGGCATAACCAAAGGGGAAAAGATAATGATTAATAGAATAGAAAAGTCATTTATAATGAAATAATAACAGAAAACTTTTTCTGGAAAAGTCATGGACACTCAGGTAAAGAAGCCTATAAGAACCCAAAGAGACATGACCAGAAAATATACTCCCTACAACACGTTATAGTCAATTTGTCAAAAGTACAGGGCAGAGAAAGAATTTCAAAGTGTGTAAGAGGAAAATGACAAGTCACATTTAAGGGGAACCTCAGAACAAACTTTATAGGCCAAGAGGGCACAGGATAATGTATTTCAAGTCCTGAAGAAAATAACTGCCAGCTGAGATTACTATATCCAGAAAGCATACCCTTAAGATTTGAAAGAGAAAAAAATGCCTTCAAGAAAAGCAGAAATTAAGAGGATTCATGACTACCAGACCAGCCTTAAAAAACATGCTAAAGGGAGTACTATACCCAGAAGTAGAAAAAAAATAACTGTCATCATGATAGCATGGGAAAGCAAACAGCTCACAATATAAAAGTAGATGCACAAATGATAAATAGAAAATAATCAAATATCATCAATAGAATATCAAACCACAAAGACAAATAAAAGGGGAAGAAATAAAATTTATATTTCAAAATCTATCTTGATGGCAAAAGGGTAATATGACTTTTTCATAGTATATTAGTGGTATTTCTTACAACAAAACCAAAGAGAGTAATTTAAAAAAGAATCCCCATAACATAAAATCTGATGTTTTTTTTTTTTTTTTTTTTTTTTTTTTTTTAGTTCTGGGTATCAAACTCAGAACCTTACACATGCTAAGCAAGTACTCTACCACTGAGTTACATAACCAGCCAATGTTCTAATTCTCAAACAAAACATGCAAGTTCTTTGGATGACTAACCTTTATCAATCTAAAAGACCTCATCTTCCACCATGGCTTTTGAACATCCTCAATTTTAGAAATGATCCTAAACTGCATCCCTGGGCATTGCATTTTCACATATCTACAAATTATGAAGTGGTATTTCCTTTTTAGAGACTTTCTTCTTCTCCATGCTATTTACCAAAGAAAGCATCTTTCTCTTACTGGACTTTTCATTGTTGTGACCAAAATAGCTGATGAGAAAAACTTAGAGGAATAAAAGGGTTTTTTGTTTTGTTTTGTTTTGGTTTTTTTTTTTTTTTTTTTTTTTGACTCCTGATTTTGGAGGTTTAGTCCATACTTGGCTGACTCCATTGCTCTGAACCAGAATGAGGTGGAATGTCAAGGCAGAAGACCATGGCAGAGAAGCACTATTCCTCTCATAACAGTCAGCCAGGAGAGAGCAAGAGCGAGAGTGAGAGCAAGAGCAAGAGCGAGAGTGAGAGCGCGCGCGCGCGCGCGCGCGAGAGAGAGAGAGAGAGAGAGAGAGAGAGAGAGAGAGAGAGAGAGAGAGAGAGAGAGAGAAAAGGCCAGGAAAGATGAACCCTTCTAGGGCACATTCCCCAGTGACCCACCTCCCCAGTTATGTCCCACCTGCCTACAGTTACCAGCCAGTTAGTCCATTCAAACTAAGATGGAGATGGACTGATGAGGTTACAGTACTCATAATCATATCATTTCAACTCTGAATATTACTGCATTAACAAAGGAGCTTTGAAGGGACACCTATTATCTGAACCATAACAACTATCAAGGTCACCTTATTTTTTTAACTTTACTTGATGTCCTAATCTGAGATATATATATTTTGAGTATGTTAACATCCTGGTAGTAGTTGTACATTTAATTACATTTTACTATCTTTACTTGATAGGCAGCTATAAAACACCATCTTTATCTTAATATCTTTTCATCCTAAAAGGCACCAGGCACAAACTATGGGAACTTGGTATTCCCTAGTGACCCTTGATACTCTTATTTTAAAATGTAATTATTTCTTAGAGAGATTTAAGGTTATATGGATATGTTATTTTCATTTTTTTCTATGCTCTAAATAGAGATAAGTAAGGAAGGAGGGTCATTTACATTTATCTAAGGCAGTTGGTGTCCTACATCTCTACACTGTATTTGAAGAGTACACTTCAAAGCAACTGCAATGCTCTGTATACCTCAAATGTTCAAAAAGTACATTCTCAAACAATTAATGAAACACTCTGACTCCTCAAATGGTCCCATGCCATAACTTTCAGGAAAACATGAAATTTGTCCAATTTTGATGGCTTGTTTTACTGTAAACTTGGCTATTCTATAGTAGTATCCAGCTATTTAATCAAACACAATCTAATCTAGCTACTGCTGTGAAAGTATTTTATGGATGGGCTTAACATTTACAATCAATTAACATTAATCAGGTTAATTTGGAAAAAGGAGGTAGAACTCAGTTAGTCCAAAGACCATAAGAACAAACACGGAGGTTTCCTAAAAAAGGAGAAATGCTCTCAAGACTATAGGTCCAAATCTTTTTTCTAGACTATAGGCCTGTCCTGCATATTTTAAACTTGTCAGCTTTCCATGACTACATAAACCAGTTCTTACACAGACATACATGCGAGCACACACTCACTCTTGCATGCATATTTCAAATTGTTTCTTTCTAGAGAAGTATGATACAGGAAAAAAAAACTCAAAATGAATACAAGAGAAACTATAGGAGTAAACAAGAAACATAACAAATATTAATAAAATGTTAAGTTTTTTCAATACAAAATGATGAAATGTAGAAGTTAATGTTCTGATAATAGCAATAACTATCATACTATGAAAACACAGATTTCTCTTTAAAACATAATATCTTGCTTCCATGTGATGCTTAATATAAAATTGAGAATGATAAATTAGAGAACAAAGGACTTCCTTATTCACATTAAGCACAGAAAAAATTCAGGAAACATACAGCAAAAATAGCATTCCTTAATTTTAAAAATTTAAGTATTTAGGTTGCAGGAATAAAATAATAATAATATAAAATAAAACATTAGAATAAAATGTAAGCACCATACTCACATTTGGATGTGATGAAATATACTTTCCAAATGTAATCTAGAGGGAAAACATCAATGTTCTTGAATCTTGTACAGTAACCATCGAGCATTTGATCTGTTTAAACAGTTTATTGGGACATATTATTACCCAGTATCCATGGTTTCTTTATTCATACTTACTGAGAAAGAGGAAGAAAACTGGAAATGGTGAGGGAGAGCGGGGAGAAGGAATAGAAGAGGAGGAGGGAAAGGAGAAAGAAAGGGAAGTGGAGAAGAATAAATAAGAGAGGAGGAAGAGTAAAGAACTATGTCCTGCTTTAAAGAATAGACTATTTCTAACATCTATTTTTCCTTTGAAATTGAATTATATACATTTACCAAAAAATGTATATGCTTCCCTACCCACTTTTTTATAGTGAGTATTTCTATTTTAAAATTCATATTGCAGTTCAAAAACCGTAATGCATTTTTATGGCTACTCCTGATACACTGACCTGTTATACAATTCTTTACACATAACTGATGATCTTCACATAAATGCTAAGCCACATATTATAGAACTAATCCTAGCCAGGAGAACAGGTGTCTCTGAATACAGAGACTCATAATAGGTGAAGCTTAGAATGAGTGATCATACCAGATTTGGAGTCAGGGGTATATGTGTAGAACCCTCTGTGTCCTGGTGTTGCTTAGTATTTATTAGCTTGCACCTATTATTATCATATTGACCTAAGCAGCAAAACTAGGATTCTTTTATATTTTCCCAGAATTTTCGTTTTTTGTTTGGTGGAAATACTGTCTGAATGCCAGGAATGCATTACCTACCAAGCTAAACTTTTCCTCTAGGAAACTACACTTTATTCCCATTGTCTAATTGATTTATTTTGTCCAGGCTTTGAATGGATTAATTTTCTGGAATACTTGAATAGTTAATAGCATTTTTCCAGGATCTAAGAAGCTGGACAGCCCATCCAATTCTATCCAGTACAACATTTCTATTAGTCCTCATGTCTTTCTTATTGCATTGATAGCATGTCTGAAGCCTAAACCAAACTGAGTAATAAATATAAGCTTTAATTAATTTTGTACAGAAATTTTAGAGATTATAAGCACAATGTAAACTATATTATAATGTTAAAACTATAAAGACGAATATATATTATTTCTGAAAAGCTTTATTTTTTTAAAATAAACAATTGATGTCTTCGTTATTTAAATAAGTAATTTGAATAATTCTCTTCAAGTTAAATATCACTGTTTATGGTACTAGTTAATAAAAGCTAGTGAATATCAGGCACATTTGAAGAAGACTGAAAATGGATACTGTTTTGAAACACAAAAATAATATAATTAATTTGATTGTTCCTGGGAAATATGTAAGTTGGAAAATAAAATGTGAGAGAGTATATGGAGAAGTTTAAAATAATTTTATTTTTGTGTATAAAGTCAGTAATTCACATTGAATAATAATTTCTACCCTATTATCTCCTAAATATTTTTCTCAATTTTTAATGTCTATGGAAGGTAAATACAATATTCATGATCTTCTAAGCCAGTTACTTTAAAGTTTTATTGACAGAGATCAATTGATTAGGTTTTGTATTCCATTGAAGTTTTCAAATAGGATGATTAGTTAAAAATCATTTATGCCATTAATGCTGGATAAATGTCCTACCCAGTCATGAGTAGTCAACATCTATGCTTTACATGATGAACTATCAACCTCTCTGCAAAAGTTAGGTGTCCAGCTGTATATCCCACAGATATAAATAAAAATCCCAGGGCATAGGCATGAGATATGACTAATAACTATTATAGTGGTGAACAGTGGTAAGTAGTTTCAGTAATTTGTGATTTTTAGGGACCTCACTATCACTTCCTTTTTTAATAATTAGATTGGGCAAATTAAGATATGACAGAATGTTATGTTAAGATGGCAGCTTTTGTGTTACCAGGAAAGTATCAATCATTTTATATTTGTGTATATTTTGAATGATATGCATTTAGATTGCCACAGTCTGCCTGGGCAAAATAACCCCCGGGGGGTGACAAGCAACTTGTGAAGGTTGACACAGCGGGAGCCACTTTATTATGGGACAGAGAAGTATATATATATATATATATACCCAACTAATTACACACAGCTTAACTTAATTAACATAAACTAGATACAGCAGTCAACCAATAAGGAATCCTCATCTTAATGATGACACACAGCTTAACTTAATTGATATAATCTAGACACAGCAGACAGTCATTAAGGAATCTCCATCATCTTAATGGCTCGCTGGCATTACTTCTCAAACCACTCCTCTTGGCAAAGTGCCAGGAGCCATCCTGACTTGTCTGTGACCCTCATCATTAGATTACTTTAAAAGTTGTTTTTTTTCACATCATTTTACCTCAGTCTATTCCCAAATATCTATACTTTAGGATATCCTCAACAGAATTTAAACTCAAAATATGCATTTTTAAAGATATATGACAGAAACTGATCTATAATAGGCTCAGTCTGTATTCCCTTTCTTTAAAGTAGTCCAAGGGCGATTAAAAAAAAAAAAGTTAACAGCTTATTGAAGGAATGCCTAAATCCTAGAATACTAGGTTAGGCAACAATGTAGTACGTTAGCTTTAGTATTGATATCTTCCACTCTGAAGAAAATTTTATTAGTGATACTTTCCATTTCTTTCATGCTGAGATTATGTCCTCTGCTTCCAGGTTGAATTTGCTTTGGCACTATCATATAAGCCTTGAAGTGTAGAAGAAAAGAAAGACCCAAACTGAATCAATCATATTAATTTTAAGCTAGTGAGAAATATAAACACCCTTAAATTAATATAATGTGTTTTATGTTAAAAAGCGGAAAACAAAATCTTAAAAAGAAGTAAATATAAAACATTCAAAGTATAATTAATATACTTTATATTGTTTCAGAAAAATTAAATAAATGTGTAGTTATAAAAATCTTGATATTTTAAATTTTAAAAATTTGAGATTGCAGATTGTATGTATATATTTATTGCTTCTATCCCACAAAGTCAACCCAAAAAAAGGCAATATGGAAATAAAAGGGCTTTAGCTCATAAGAACAAAGTAAATGAAAACAAGTAACATTAGAGAATACATGTCAACAGTATTATAGAAATGGGAAGATCAGATTTTAAAATGTTTTTTTTTATTAGTTGTTCAAAACATTACAAAGTTCTTGACATATCATATTTCATACATTTGATTCAAGCAGATTATGAACTCCCATTTTTACCCTATATACATAATGCAGATTCACATCGGTTACACATCCACTTTTTTACCTACTGCCATACTAGTGTATGTTGTATTCTGCTGCCTTTCCTAACCTCTACTATCCCCCCTCCCCTCCCCTTCCCAGCAAATCTGGAATATTCTCCTAGGTGATAGTGGCAGCGATTGTTAGGAGTTTACCTGCTCAAAAAAATTTAGGAATTGGAAAATGAGCATCAACTGTAGTTGAAAAAAGGGTTGGTTAAACAATTTTAATGTTATTATTTGATATTATTATTGTGAATTTTGAACATGCATGAAATATAATTTGCTCCCTTTCACTCCCCAGTACTTTCTCTTTCATTCCTTTTCTCCTTTTCCCTGTTCCTTCTTCTCTATTTTGCTGATATTTCTTCTATTTTACTATTTTTTATTAACTGGTGCTTTATAGATCTAAATAAAGGAGGAAGTCACTGAAGTATATTTATATATGTACATGTCAGAATTTGCTAAATTTTTTCCCCAGTTCCTCCCTTTTCCTGTTGCTCTTCCTTCCCCCTCAGTCCACTTTCTGTACTCAATTGATCTCTTTCTCTCTTTTTTTTCTTTTTTTTTTTGTTTTAGTTTTTATTTTTATTTTTATTTATTTATTTTTTTTATTTTTATTTTTATTTATTTATTTTTATTTATTTTTATTTTTATTTAGTAGTAAAGGTAGCAGAATACAACAGACACTAATATGGCAGTATGTAAAAATGTGATGTGTAGCCGATGTGATTCTGTAATCTGTATTTGGGGTAAAAATGGGAGTTCATAACCCAATTGATTCTAATATATGAAATATGATTTGTCATGAGTTTTGTAATGTTGTGAACATCCAATAAAAAAAAATAAATAAATAAATAAAAAATTTATTTTTATTTTTATGTCAAGAGCTTTGTAATGTTGTGAACAACCAATAAAAAAAATAAAATAAAAAATAAAACCCCACAATGCACAGTGAAAAAAAAAAGAACTATGTAATGTCTTTTTTTTTCTTTATGATGTCCCCCACGTTTTCCCCCTTCAACCCTTGATTTTCAGAGTCTGTTATATTTTACTTAGCATAATGTTCTCTAGTTCTATCCATTTACCAGGAATGCCATAATTTCATTCTTCTTATGGGTGGGTAAAGCTCCATTGTATGTATGTGTGTGTGTGTGTGTGTGTGTGTGTGTGTGTGTGTGTATATATATATATATATATATATATATATATATATATATATATATCACATTTTCTTTATTCATCTGTACAAGGGTACCTGATCTGATTCCATGACTAGGCTATTGTGAATTGTGCTACTATTAAAATTGATGTGACTGAATCACTAGAGTATGGTTATTCAAAATATTTTGGACAAATACTGAGGAGTGAGATAGCTATGTCATGTGGTGGGTTTTTGCATGTATTTTGAGGATTCTTCATGTTTTTATTCACTGTGCTTGTACTAATTTGTAATCCCCAAAACAATGTGTGAGTGTACATTTTTCTCCATATACTCACCAACATGTATTATTATTTACATTCTTGATGATTGCCATTCTAGCTGGAGTGAGAGGAAATCTCAATGTAGTTTTGATTTGCAGTTCCCTAAATGCTATGGATGTTGATAATATTTAACATATATATGTGGATGTTGATTATATATAATTTTGTTTGTTCCCTTGACCAATGTCTGTTTAGTTCTTTTGCCCATTTCTCCATTGAATTATTTGGTTTGGGGGGTTAAATTTTTTTCTGGTTATTACTCCTGTTGCAGTAGTAGCTGGCAAAGATCTTTTCCCGTTCTGTAGGCTCTCTCTTTAAGTTCTTGATCATTTCCTTTACTATGCAGAAGTTTTTAAATTTGATGCCATCTCAGTTACTGATAATTGGTTTTATTGCTTGAGCTATATGGGTCTTGTTAAGGAAATCATAACCTGTACGAATATGTTGAAGTGTTGAATCTTTGTTTTATTCTATCAGTTGCAAAGTTTCTGGTTTAATTAAATCAACTTTAGTTGACTATTTGCAGCACGAGAGATGGCAATCTACTTTCATTCTTTCACATTTGGATATTCAGTTTTCCCAACAGCATTTATTAAAAAGGCTACTTTTTTTCTCCAACATAAGTTTTTGGCACCTTTGTCAAGTATCAGATGACTTGTGTCTACATGGGTTTGTCTCTGTGTTTCTTGTTCTATTTGCTTGGTCTTCATTTCTGTTTTTTTTTTTTTTGTCACTACCATACTATTTTTGTTATGATATCTCCATAGTATAATTTGATATATTATATTGTTATATATAATATATAATTATATTGTGATGCCTCTAGCATCATTCTTCTTGTTTAGGATTGCTTTTATTATGTTGGGGTCTCTTATTCTTCCAGATGAATTTTCAATCTGTGTTTTGTAGTTTTGGGAAGAATGTCATTGTTATTTTAATGGGGATGACATTGAATCTGTATAATGCTTCTGGTAGTATGGTCATTTTGAAAATATGAATTCTGCCTATTCAAGAATATGGCAGGTTGTCTTCAATTTCTTTCTTTAGTATTCTATAGTTTTCTCTTAGCTCCTTCATTAGATTTGTTCCCAAGAAATTTTTATTTTTTATTTTCATTTACTGTAATAGGAAAGTTTTCCTAATTTATTTTCTGCAGATTAGCTATGGAAGTACAGAAAAACTATTGATTTTTTTATGTTGATAATGTACCCTGCTACTTTGCTCGGTTCATCAGCTCTTAAAGTCTTCTGTTGGAGTGTTTTGGTCTTATAAATATAAGATTATGTCATCAGCAAATATACATAGTTTGGCTTCATCTTGTTCTATTTATATGCCTTTGATTTCCTTCTCTTTCCTGATTGTTCTGACTAGAGTTTCAAGGACTGTATTGAATAGGAATAGTGAGAGTGGACATCCTTGTCTTTTTACTATTTTTAGAAGAAATTCTTTAAGCTTTTCTATGGTCACTATGATATTCTTTGGATAATATGTGACTTTAAAATGTTGAGGTAAGTTTCTTCTATTTGTATTTTCTTCCATGTTTTTAACACAAATATGTGCTGTATTTTGTCAAAGACATTTCCTGAATCTGTTGAGAGAATCGTGTGATTTTTGTCTTTAATTCTATTTATGTGGTGAATTCCATCTATTATTTTTCATATGTTGAAGAAAACTTGCATTTCTGGGAGGGAATCCACTTGACCATGATGTGCTATCTTCTCAATATGCTTTTGGATGTGTTTTCCTAATATTTTATAAAGAAATTTGGCCTTTATGCTCATCAGAAAGATAGTCTGTAGTCTTATTTTTTTTGATATTTCTTCAGCTGCATTTTTATCAGAGTGATAATGCCTTCATATAATGAATTTGTAAGTTCTCCTTCATTTTATATTTCATGGAGCAATTCGAGGATCCTTGGCATTAATTCTTAGTAGTTTGGTAGAACTTGGTTGAGAATGCATCTTAGTCCTGGATTTTTCTTTTTTCTTTTTTTTTTTTTTTTTAGAGAGTGAGAGAGAGAGAGAGTGAGAGAGAGAGAATTTTTAATATTTATTTTTTTTAGTTCACGGCGGACACAACATCTTTGTTGGTATGTGGTGCTGAGGATCGAACCTGGGCCGCACGCCTGCCAGACGAGCGCGCTACCGCTTGAGCCACATCCCTAGCCCCTGGATTTTTCTTTTTTAGAAGTCTTTTACTTGGTACTTCAGTCACATTGCCTGACATTAATTTGTTTTCTGTTTCCTTACAATTCAATTTGGTTATGTCATGTATCTAAAATGTTTTTAATAACTTCTAGGGTTTCCTGTTTATTAGAGTATAAATTTTTGAAATAATTTCTAATGGTCCTCTGGGTTTCAGAAGTGTCTATAGTTGTATCTTTCTATCTGTTTTTTAACATCTAATTTTGTTGATTTGGTCTTCACTCTTTCTTTTAGTTAGTTTGGCTAAAAGTTTATCAATCTTGTTTATCTTTTCTTTTTTTCTTTTTTTTTTTATTTTATTTTATTTTTTAGTTCTCGGCGGACACAACATCTTTGTTGGTATGTGGTGCTGAGGATCGAACCCGGGCCGTATGCATGCGAGGCGAGCGCGCTACCGCTTGAGCCACATCCCCAGCCCCCTTGTTTATCTTTTCAAAGAACTAAGTATTAGCTTAATTGACCCTTAGTATATTTTAATTTTATTAATTTTAAAACTGCCTTCAACTATCCCAGAGATTTTGATATGTATACCATTGTTCTCACTTGTCCCTAAGAAATTTTAAATTTCTCTCCTGGTTTCTTCTATAATTCATTCCTTATTTAAATGGATATTATTTAATCCACTAGTGTTAAACTTATTTCTTTTTAAATCTTTTATTGATTTCTAATTTAATTCCATTTTGATATGATAGGAAATATGCAGATTAGCTATTGGAGTACTGAAAAACTATTGATTTTTGCATGTTGATAACATACCCTGCTACTTTGCTCAGTTCATCAGCTCTTAAACACACACACCATGTTTATTAAGGCTTGATTTTTGTCCTAAAATACGGTGTACTTTATATTAACTTCCATTTATAGATGAGAAGAAACTGAATAATGGGGTTTATAGATGTTTATTAGGTCCATTTAACTATTATTTTTTTTTAGTTCTGAAAAGTCTTTGCTTAGTTCATGTCTAGATTATCTATCAGTGAAAGAGATCTGTTGAAATCATCCAATATTATTATAATGGGGTCAGTTTGATCCTTTATATTGAGTAAGATTTTTTTAATGATTGTTGGTGCATCAAAGTTAGGGGTATAAATATTCATGATCATTATATCTTGTTGTTGAATGATTCCTTTAAAATGTATTACATGACATCTTATCTTCTTTATCTCTTTTGGTTAATATAATTTGTTTTTCAGAAACAAGAGTAGATTCTTCTACCTACTTAGGATCTCCATTTGCAAGGTATATCTTTTCCCATCCTTTCACCTTCAGTCTCTGGATGGGTCTTTTATTTTTATTTATTTTGTTTTGGTCCATACTTCCCATCTAACATATTTTGAATGGAGAGTTTAGACCATTTATCTTCAGTGCTATTGTAGAGAGATTATTTTCATTTCCTAGCATTTTGATTTATTTTTGCTTAATTCAAACTTGATTCTCCTTTAGTTGACCCTTCTGCTAGTAAGCTTGGTTCATACACTGGTTATTATAATTTTTCAGTCCTTCTTAGTGAATTATCTCACTAAGCATGTTTTGTAGTGTTGGTGTAGTGGGTTTGGATTTTATTTTTTTTTTCTTATCATGGAAATTTTTCATTTAATTTTCAAATTTGAAGGACAGGTTTGTTTGAACCCATAATCTCTCAGGGATTTGTATATATTATTCCAGGCTCTCCTGGTTTTTTTAGGTATGTGAAGAGAGATTAATACAAATTCTAATAGACTTTACTAAAAGATGACCTTCCATTTTTTCTCTTGCAGATTTCAGAATTCTCTTATTGTTCTGTATACTAGGAATTTTCATTATAACATGCCTTGAGAGAATCTCTGAAATTGTCTATTTGGGGCTCTAAATGCATCTAGTATTTGGATATTCATTCACTTCTAATTTTTGTAAAATTTTCTGATAGTATTTCATTAAAAATGTTGTACATTCATTTAGTTTGTATCTTGTTGCCTTAATCAACACCAATGACTTGTATATTTGGTTGCTTAATGTTATCTCAAATTCTTAAATATGCTGGTTATGATCTCTTTTAACATCTTTTCTTTATTGTCAACTTTATTTTCAAGATCATTGAAACCTGAGAATCTATCTTCAGAGAGTTGTATTATATTGGTAACTATTGTTTTATTTTATTTGTTGAATTTTTCATTTTTAGGATTTCTGTTTGATTCTTTTTTTAAGGATTTACTTATTTGTTCTAATTTGGTATATATTACAACAGAACATATTTAGACTAATAAATATTGAAAAAAAACTAACAATGTTATATTACAGCCCAACACATTTATACTAATAAATATTGAAAAAAAAAACTAACAATGTTCTTCAGCAGCCCCATAATCTATTATTCTTGTTCAGGTTTTTGAAGTAGGGTATTCTCTTTCTAGGGTTTCAGTTATCATGCAGTTTTCTGACTCTCATTCCTAACCCCAAATAATCAAACTTGTTAGGTGTCTGTGTGCAGTTATACTGTAAGGTTTCACTCTTGTTTTGGCTGGACATTTCCAATGTCCCCTAGTTCTTCAAGTCTCATACTATGTGCTAGATAGAGTGTGGAGAGTTGAATGTTTCTGGCTATCCTTCAGCCCTTTCTAGGCTTAGAAGAAATGACTCAAATATCACCAAATTTTCCTAATTTTAATTGATCTCAGTTCTCTATTCCCCAAGTGTCAGTCAGGTTCCCTAATGCCAGAGCTCATATCTTCCCTTTCAAGTGAAAGAGTTCTTTATTCCTTTCAGTTTTGCATACTCAAATTTTGGGTTCTGAATTCCTGTTTTGGTTCACTCTAGGGAGCTTTTATAATAGTGTGGTTTCCTCTGAACCATATTATTCCATTCCTGAAAGGGATGAGCTCATTATGAGTCCATATTCCAAACAGCAGAGCAAGTGGGAGGAATATTTTTCCTCTACTCTACCATACTCAAAAGTTCTTTGTAACCACTATTCACATAGTGTTTTATATTTTGTTTGGCTCTTGTGACTGGGGTTACATGAAAAGGTTTTATAGCACCAAAAGTTATTTTCAATGTCCAGCTATCTGGGAGATCTGAGCCATCTGGGTTCAGGTTTATCTTTGGTATAGCTGCCAGGCCAGGCCAGTCTGTATTTCTTGTCATCAATTTTTATTAGAAATATGTATACTCCCATATCTTATTCAAATTATCAAATAATAGAAAGTGAATATTAGCTTTCATGTTAGTTTTGAAGAGAGACTGCACTGATTGGACACTGGGCCTGAGGTGAGGGTCAGGCTCTTGAAAAATCATTTTCCTTCACTTCTCTGAAAAACCTGTTGGAAAACTTACTACCACCTAAACACAAACCCACTGAAGATCTAATACTAAAGAAAATATAATTTCAGAGGTTTCTTCTTTTAGGAGCTGATTCATCTAAATGAAAATACTAAGTCAAATGAAAAAAATATATAATTCTTTAGAATGAGACTTCACATTTATCATTCAGTGTACCTCCAAAGAAGCATCTCCACATGCAGATTTGGAGTTTGTTTTTCTATTTTAAATTTAAACCAAAGTTTAAGATTTCACAACACTTAAGTAAAACAATGGCATGAAGAACACAAAGTAAAAGAAATAAAAGGCCATGCATGGTGGTGCACATAATATTATAAATAGCTCATGTCAACATATGGACTTCAGGGTCAGGCTCTTGAAAAATTACAGGTGTCAACATATGGAAAAATTTAATTTCAAAAAGACTTTATTAAAGTCAACTGAAAAAACTAGAAAAAAGTATGAGTTGACCATAATATGTAAAGAGATTAAGTTAATATTGCAAAGTCCTCTTCTCCTACCTCATGTAAAAATGTAATACATAGATAGCTTCACCGGTTAATTCTACCAAGCCATAAAAGTGGAAATATTAATCCCTTACAAACTTTGCCAGAAAATAGGGTACATGAGAACATCTCTTCACTAAATTCTACAAGATAAGTATTTCTTTGATACTAAAAGTAGAGGACATGAAAAGCAAATAAAATTAGAATCCAACATCACTTATCTGACTTGCTGCAAAAATATCCTCAAAATATTAGCAAACCAAATTCAGCAACATAAATGCATTTTATGTACCATAACCTCATGTGATTTAATCCAGGAATGCAAAGTTGTTTTAACAGCAGAAAATCAATTAATATAATGTGCTACATCACTACAATAGTGTAAAAATGACATAATCATCTCAATGGATGAGGAAATGCTTTAGATAAAATCCAACATCCATTCATAATTAAAGGATGCTCAATGAAATAGGAAAAGAAATATGACAAATATAAAATATGTAAAATCAAAAGCTAACATCCTGTTTCATGGTAAAAGACTGAATCTAGTTCCTAATCATTTACTAGAGTCAGGACAAAGTCAAGAAAATCCATTCTGGCCACTTGTATTATGCATTGAACTGAAGGACCTAGTCAGTGCAAAGAAGAAATATAAGGAAGTGAAGTCTGAAAAGAGTAACAGCTGCCTTTAGTCCCATATGGAAAGAACTTGTGGTAGAATACCAATGGGAACTATTTAATTCATTCTAATCCATTTTGTCGTGGTGAGGGCAGAGCTTATCCTCATAAAATTTTTACTGAAGAAAATGAAACCTGAGTATATTTTAAAATTGTGAGTGATATTTATACAAGTCAATAAGGTTTTAAAAAAGAAAGCATTAAAATAATAATAATGATTTTAAAAGCTTAATAGAAAGCCTGGTGTGTGTAAGGAGATCCCAAGCTCCTTACTGTGGCCAAAGTGAACAGAGCAAGATGAAAGAGACTAAAAAGTTTATCAGAAGCCAAAGAGAGAAGGAATGGTTATATGTACCTGTAGCTGATGGAAATTCATTAAAAACCCATTAAAATTTTCCAAAGTGGGGAGAGGAGCATGGTGTGGTTTGCATTTGAAAACAATGCCCTCTGCTGATTGAAGGGCATATTTGTTATTAAAAAAAAAAAAAAAAAAAGAACACACAAAAACATCTTGGGTGGCTGACAGAGAGCTCCAGAAAGGAGGCATGCACCACGGCTATAGGAACAGTGATGAAAACAAAAAGATATTTCTTCAGACACATGTAGAATATCAAAGCATCTGAGTTTTATGATTAATTGGTTTGCATGAATGAAGAAAAACACCTAAATGAGATAATGGTTTTACAAGCCTGGAAGACAAAATCAATGTTGTCTCATTAAAGGAGAAAACATTGACTTAGAAAAGGATGTAGGAGGATGACAAATTGCATATGAAGTATATTAAGCTTAAAATGTCTGTCAGTCATCCAAGATGACTAACAGGAAGTTGAGCATACAGTTTTAAGGATCTTTGTAAATTTCTATGTAAAGAGTATTTATCTGGGAATAAAATTCTAAGTAAATAAACAATAAAGACAGTATAATTGGTACCATGAAATAAAATTGAGCATAAGAACAAAGCTGAATATTAAGTACTAAGGAATGATGATATATACATGGCTTCCCATATGCATAAAGAAGGGGCAATACAGGAGAAAAAAAGAGGAGGGAGAGCATAAAGAGGAGGAGAAGGGAAAGGAGAGAAGAAATGGAAGACTAGAAGGAAAAGGGAAAGAATTAAATTATATTTGTGTGTGTGTGTATTAAACATTTATCTGTGATGATAATCAGAAAATAATATTTTATGAAGGCTGGAATGGCAAATAACCCATCAGAGAAAAGTGATCCATTCAATAACATTCAAAAGTTTATCATTTACCTTATGAAGAATCACTGAAATAGAGTGATGAGAGAAAGCTGTTTTTAAGAGAGATTGAGAAATGAAAGAAACTGTAGGAAATAAGCTACCAGTATGAATAATTTTGTAACCAACTACCTATAATTACTATCATTAGTGGATATTCCAAGGAAGAGTCCCTCCAGACAGAAAACAATAGCTAGCTATAATGCATCTGTTCCATAAGAATTATATACTTTTGTTAGGAATTCTGCTATTGAGTGTGTGCAATGAATAAGGGTATTGTGGGAGAAGAGCATTATAGAAGATCGAATAGTGTTGCACAAATAGGAAAATATTTCAACCCAGATAGATATTAATAAAAAATAAGGATTATATAAATTATTCAATTGCAGTTGAAGATTGTATCTTCTATCTTTAAAAATATTTCTAATATCTTTTAGTTATTTTGTTATAAATATTTCCTAATTGGTCTTGATATTAATTCATATATCAAATGGGGAATATTTTTAAAATAGGTGCTGCATTTATAGAAAAAGAATAGATAAATGGAAAAATTGGATTCCATGAAAAATGGACTTAGCATTCTTATAAATGATCCTAACTAAGAAGATAGAGTGCTTATATCTCACTGAATTTGATTTGGCTATAAAATCCACAAAGACTAAAACTTGGAAAACTTTACATTTTCTCTTACGTTTTATGACTTTCTTTATTCGTTCTCTGAGCATTTGAGTTTTGAGAAATTTAAAAACAAAACTACAGAAAAGCACAGCACGATTTTAAGATTAAGGTACCAAATTTAGATTGAAATTTACCTTTGGTGACAAAATGAATTTTAATAATTTAAATATGTACCTAAATATTTATGTGATAATGTAATAACATATTGTCCTGGCAAATAAATAGTCAGTAATTCCTTTAACTTGTTCATGAATAACATGAACACATGTAACTAATTTAAAGCATAATCATGTTGGACTGTTATATTATTATGATTCCGTTAATGGCTAATTTGTTAAATTTAGATACAATACCTATGACATGAAGCATCCTACCTCTCTTTGTTTATTAACACTTGAGTGGAATAAAAAAGAACACAAGAATTGCTACCAAAAAGCAGCTTCTTTCATGTTTCAATTTAATATTTTTTATAAAATAAAAGGAACAAAATAATAATTGTATTATTAAATGAAAAAATGAAAAAAGTCATAGTGATTTCCCAAAAGGAATAGAAAAAAAAATTGGAGCAGATTGATTTCATATCTTTCACATTGTTTTTGTACAGAGAATATATAACAATATTTTTAATTTCCAGAATGATCTTTCACTCATCTTCATATTAATTTATATAGTTTATTACAATAGATAGTTAAGAATTATCAGAGAAGTGCAGAGAAGAAAAATGTTACAGATTTCTAGGGTGTGATAAAAATTTCTGAGGATTTACAAAATATTTTTTCCTTTTTGTCAAATCAATACTCTTTCTATGGAAGGCAACAAGGTCAAAAATAAAAACAACCACCATCTATACAATATGTGACCTGCAGATTATTTTGCATGGACTAACTTCAGAAAATATATTCTGTTATTTATATATCTAAGCTAGTATGTCTTTAACTAATAAAATAGAATAACTCTTCCCACACGTTTTCTGGGTCACAATTGCAGGAATACCCAACAAAGAAAGAACATGTAATTTTTAAGACACAATTAAGAATCGTTTAGTTCTTTAAGCATTTGAAAAATTCATTGCACATACATACATATAAAATATTATATGTTATATAAATAAAATGATGAATATAATGTATAATATATATGATATATATATATGGATATGTGTATATATGTATTTTTTTCACATATTAAGAGGGCCTCTCTCTGGCTTTCCTCTGCATCAGAGAAGTCCATAGGAAAAAAATGACTTATTCTGGGTAAGTCACTATGTATATGTGTATATATATACATATATATATATTTTAATTCTGACTTTTCTTATGAAGTCCATAAGAAAAAAAAATGACTTATTCTGGGTAAGTCAGTATATATATCTCCCCTTCACCTTCCACAATATACATGCAGCTTTGACATTTTTTCAGACCTCAATGATTATGCATGCCTTTGGAGGATGATGTTATGAGAGGTAGAAGTAACTAGGTAGCATATAGAACATGCTGCTTCAACAAAGATATTGCTAAAAATATTCTCCAAAAAAATAAATAGAAGTTTATTTTTTTCTTTTTAAAGAATAATCCAAATGTAGGAGAGAATTCCAAGAGTAACAGTATAATTCTGCATTCTCAACATGCATTTCTATCCCTTCATCTAAGACAATTGTTCCAGTTGTTGCAATTCCCAATTAGATGGAAGAAGGAAAGGGAAGTATAGGCAGGGAACCTCTTTCTAAAAATATGTTTAAAACAACTATTCATATCATACATAATCTTGTATAGTTAGCCCAAGTTCAAAATCAATTTCCTTTCTTTTTTCCCTCCCAAAGACTATAATGTATTCTGAAAAGAAGCTGCAGTTTCTGGACTGAAATATCATGCTTGCTAATATTCTTCCCTTGTTCCTTCAAAGCCCTCCAATCACTGGAGGATCCTGAAAAATACCCACTTTCTCCTCCTTTTTGAGTTAGAGGAAGCAGACTCCTTCCACCCCAAGTCCTAAGCCTAACTTCTGGCTCACCTTTACTTTTCTCCCACAATGACTCCTTAGGGTCTAGACACTTTCTAAACTGCCCCACTCAGTTCAAGCTGGTTAACTTCTACTTGCAATGTGCTTCCAACTACCCTTTTCCACTGAAATGTCTTAAATGATTCTGAGCTACAAGACCACACTCAAAGTTGGAATGCTGGAGTCTTCTGCAGTTCTGTATGTGCATATGATAGTATAGGTTCCAGTTTCCCTTCATTCCTACCCTAAGCTCATTGCATAGAATTTAAAGATACATTTCATACCTGCTCAAATAACTACTCTACCCATGCCTCATGTAGAGAAGTTCCACTCTGTTCTACCTTCTGTTAAACAACCCAGGAAAAAGTGTTCAGCCCAGAAAGACTTGGGAACTTTTTGGCAGGTATTTGGCAATGACTTACCCCGAATAAGTTGTCTTTTCTCATCGATTTCTCTGATGCAGAGGAAAGCCAGAGAGGGGCCCTCTCAACATGTGGAGTTACAGCAGAGCCCTATCTACCTCCCTATCTGTTCAGAACAAATCTAGGTGGGGGAGATTCTTTTTCTTTCTTTTTTTTCCCCTTAAGCTACCTTAGGATCCATGTTGCAGTCTTAATGGTAATTTGTCTTCTGGAGAGCCCAAATTTCCCACTCTACAAGAATATTGTTTTAAACATCTGAGTAATTAACAGTGCTAAAGTTTTTTTTTTTTTAATTTTTTAAGTCATTCTTATATCTGAGTTTGATTATTTCTCAGTTTTACTTTACTGTCTATTCAAATTTGTTTGACTCTGCTTCTCTTCCTTACATCCACATCTTCTTTTTAACTGAAAATCTGTGATTCCTCCCCACTTGCTTTCATAGCTGGTCAGTTTTCCTATAGAAAAACATTTTTTAAATTTTATTGGCAGTATGTAAAATTGTGGATGTGTAACCGACGTGATTCTGCAATCTGCATTTGGGGTAAAATTGGGGGTTCATAACCCACTTCAATCTAATGTATGAAGTATGATATGTCAAGAGCTTTGTAAAGTTGTGAACAACCAATAAAATAAATAAATAAATAAATAAATAAATAAATTTTATTGAACACTTGTTAATAAGTGTTAACTATTAGCATTTGCAAGAAGAAACCAAAGAAATAAGGAAATAGGGAATACAGTCAGTGTATTTGGTTTTATCTAGTTTTTTATTTGTTATTTTTATTTATATATGACAGAGGGATGCATTATAATTCTTATTACACATATAGAGCACAATTTTTCATATCTCTGGTTGCATATGAAATATATCACACCAATTTGTGTCCTCATACATGTACTTTGGCTAATAATGATAATCACATTCCACCATCATATATAACCCCATGGTCCCTCCCTTCCCATCCAACCCCTCTGCCTTATCTAGAGTTTGTCTATTCCTCCCATGCTCCCTCTCCCTATCTCACTATGAATCAGCTTCCTTATATCAAAGAAAACATTCAGCATTTAGTTTTTTGGGATTAGCTAATTTTTCTAGTTCTCATGATGATTTCTAACCACTGATATTCATCAGTGTAGATATTATATGGCAATACAATAGTTTTGCAAATTAAATATACTCATTCTCTAACTTATAATCCATCACTGTATATTGCCTATGTTTCTAGACTTTTGATAGATTATAAGAACCTTAATATCAGATGGTGTATCTTATTTACTTTTTTTATTTTTCCAAATAAACTTTAATAATAATATAGTTGAAGGAATCAATAACTGGATGCAAAATCATTATTTTATAGTATTCCTTAAGATGCTTTATTTCTTCTTATATTAAAAATATATCATTTACTACATCCTTTTTAAATTTTTTATTTATTACATGACAATAGTGGAATGCATTACATTCATAATTATCCATTCACAGCAAATTTTTCGTAACTCTGTATATAAAGTATGTTCACGCCAAATTATGCCATTATACGTGAGCTTTCTTTTTTTTGCATTACAATTCTTAATACACCTTTGTACCACAATTTATCATATCTCTGTTTGTATATAAGGTATGTTGACACCAATTCACTTCTTGTAACTTGCACATGGCATATGAACCAGGATAACTATTTAATATTAAGCTATGTGTTCCTTTCATTATTCCATCCCCTTTCTGGTCAACAAAATTAAAATACCAAGGATATATGCACTAGTTTCAAGAAAACCATAATCAATATAGATAAAAGAGACTTTTTCTTGTTTTCTTATATTAGGGCAATAAAAATTTTGAAAAAATTTAACAAAGCTCCCTTTTTTAAAAAAAACTTGAAAGCTAAAAATTATTTTAATTTTTAGACCCACTATTTAAAGAATATGGAAAAGCTTGGAAAATTCTAGGCCTCCCAAGATGAAGTTGGAAAAAAACTAAGAAAAAGAAACTTCAAAATTCAGAAGACAATCTAGAGCTTTCTGATTCACCAATTCGATGCTGTCTAGGAACAGAGATTATCAGAAGCTAATGTCGCATGGACATACATTTCAAAATGATTTGCCTCTGAGCTGAGACCAGCACAGAAAGAATGTAACCATGGACTGGATTTTCATGTGACCTACCAACAACATGTAATGTTGCAGGTCTCATGGCCACCCACTAACACCTTGCAGGATGAAAATAAATGATACAGAAATGTGAATACTGAATGATTTAGTAAGGACACTACACAAAATATGAACTACAAGAATTAGCTTTGTGTCATGAATTGGCAAAAGTATTCCATGAACCAAATTAATTTCAATTACAGAAAATCAGGGTTGCATATTTTCACATGTGGAAGTTATGCTTTTTTTCATCTTTTAGCTACTATAAAAACACATAATGTTTAAATGGTCATATAACTTCTTCAAACATTTACTCCATGTGTGGCATCAATTTTTAATGTACCCAGTCTCTCAAATGCATGATTCATTGTAACTCATTTTTCTGTGCACACAACCTCTAGTCTTCTTTCTAAGCTTCTAACTGTTATTAGGTATTAATGCTTTCCTGAGTTAAAATATTTTCTCTATTTTTTCAAATGTCTGTTATTTCTTCAAAGCTTTCTTTGTGATTTTACATGAGTAAGATATATTCAGCTACAAAAAACATAAATTCATAAGTCATAACTGTGATAGATATTTATTATATACTTAATAAAAAGTCTGAAAGTTAATGGTATCAGTTTTAGTCATTTAATATTATCAAGAAACTCCAGAAATTAGGTTCTTTTCAGATTCTAACTCCATCACACAAAGCTGTTGATTTTTTTAATCATTAAGGTTTTCTGCTCACAAGATATCTGTTTTAACTCCAGACAACTTATCTATGATGTGGCATAAATGAAGGTAAAGTAATGGTACCAGTGAAGAATTCTCTACCATCTATTTGTGTTAGAGTTTGGCAAAGTCTTTCCCAGAACATTCCTGTTAGACTCCTTTTTGTTTTGTTTTGTTTGCTGTAAGAAGTCTGAATAATAATCCTTAGCTGTCAAAGATATCAAGGAAGGAAGGGAGGGAGAAAGGGAGGAAGGGAGGGAGGAAGGGAGGAAGGCAGGAAGGGAGGAAGAGAGGGAGGAAACAATAAAGAAAAGAGAAAGGGAGGGAGAAAGAGGGGGGAAGGGAGAAAGGAAAAAGGAAAAACTATCCTTTTTGAAGAAGAAAAAACTATCCTCTTTTTAAACAGTGCTATATTAATTTAGAACAAAATAGAGTTCTATAAGCATGGATACAACAAAGTATGTATTCCTCTTGCTTGTGATGAATTTAAAAGAAAATGTCTCTTGTTTTTCCAACAGAAAACTAGAACCATTTCCTTCTTTCTGAAAGTCTACAATTTCAAATGATATTCAAATAAACTTGTACAATACCTCTGCTGTTTTATGCATGCTGAGAAATGTTTCTTATCTTCCCAATTTCAACATGCTGGCCTAAGGAAACGCCTTTGTGAAGCAAATTGGAATAAGATTATTTCCTTCCCAAACTGCCACCATTTGGTTTGGAAGTAAATTCTACCAAACCATACTCTTTTCAACACAGTATCCCTGGTTTCTAGGGGTACAAAAACTTTCACATCCACATGCATATTAAATACATGATTCAGATATTTGCCTACAATTTCAATAAATTTTGCTACCTAAAAATATTTATTGGCAATAACAAAGAAACATTATTTCATTTTTGAATTGAGAAAAATCTGTTAAAATGTTAGAACCACTTATAATTTTCCATCTCCATTAAAAATGTCAAGATAAGTTATATTTATTTCACCAGTTCAGAAAAGGTATTTATACAACATACCAAGAAAATGATATTAATTTAAATACATAAAATTGTATCTAAAGGACATGCTGTAAAATTATAAAATGTTATAAATTTTAAGTATGTATTAAAAATTTGGAAAAGAAGATCCAATAGCTTTTTATTCTGAAAAAGAAAGAAAAATACCCAAGTAAGTGTGTGGTCCAAAGACGATAATCCTTATCACTTTATAATATTTTTTTTCTAAGATTAGCCTATGTTTACATACATTTGGAAAAGAAATGTAAAAACCTAGATTATGTCAAGGAAACATACAAACTCAGTGCCTGGTTTATTGTTCAACAAATTTTAAAGAGAACAACTTTGAGGAAACGGGCCATTATTCTCCTGAAAGAGATTAATTTAGAGTCCAAATCATCTTGAGTGATATAAAGTTAAATGGTTCAGTTTGGAATTAAAGTTTAGTAGTGTCTAGAACCTGCAAGCTTCTCAGTTATAGTTTAATGTCTTTAGTTTTCATTCTCTAGTCAAATCATTTTCATCATACCACTTTATTCTTGTGCTTATTAGTTTCTTACCTACAAGTTTAGGCTTGGCGCCAATTGTCTTAGTTCACAGATACGATTTTACAGGAAGGCTGTGAAACTATTTCTAGTCACTTTCATACTAAATCATCTATTTTATTTACCTTTTTCAATTCTTACTGTCTTCTATTCAGATGCTACACCTTCTACCCATCCAACAAAGCCAACAAATTAAATGCTCTGCATAGATTTATATTAGACATTCTATCTTAAGTTAAATGAACAAAAATAAAATAAATTGTATACATTTAACCATCATTTCTACATATGTTCATCCACCAGGAATAATGTAAAAATTCCTCTGCTCTTAACAATCTCATATTTGACCTATGATATCCCATAAAATTATATTCAGAGATATAAAATATTTTATTGCTCAACATTGTGCTATACAGAATTTTATTCTTACAATATTAACTCATAGTATGTCCTTTGGAATAACATATTTAGTGTCAGTAATAGTATGGTGATGTAGCAGGCTTCTTTCAGATAATTAGGTAATGAAAAATTTAGATAAATATATAAATTTGCATTTATGGACATTAAAATCATAATATAGGGTCAAGTATGCAATTACTTATTTTATGTTATTACCATAAATGACATAGTTCTAATAATGTATTGCTTTCTTTAGAGAGACTGCATGTGGCTATAAGGATAATTGCCTTCTAATACATCTTAGTTTAAACTTAAACAGACCATCCAACAATCTCTTTTTTTTATTTTTTATTTTTTATTTTTTATTTATTTTATTGTTGGTTGTTCAAAACATTACATAGTTCTTGACATATCATATTTCACACTTTGATTCAAGTGGGTTATGAACTCCCATTTTTACCCCATATACAGATTGCAGAATCACATCAGTTACACTTCCATTGATTTACATATTGCCATACTAGTGTCTGTTGTATTCTGCTGACTTTCCTATCCTCTACTATCCCCCCTCCCCTCCCCTCCCCTCCCCTCTTCTCTCTCTACCCCCTCTACTGTAATTCATTTCTCCCCCTTGTATTATTTTTCCTTTTCCCCTTACTTCCTCTTGTATGTAATTTTGTATAACCCTGAGGGTCTCCTTCCTTTTCCATGCAATTTCCCTTCTCTCTCGCTTTCCCTCCCACCTCTCATCCCTGTTTAATGTTAATCTTCTTCTCATGCTCCTCATCCCTACTCTGTTCTTAGTTACTCTCCTTATATCAAAGAAGACATTTGGCATTTGTTTTTTAGGGATTGGCTGGCTTCACTTAGCATAATCTGCTCTAATGCCATCCATTTCCCTTCAACTTCTACGATTTTGTCATTTTTTAATGCAGAGTAATACTCCATTGTGTATAAATGCCACATTTTTTTTATGCATTCATCTATTGAAGGGCATCTAGGTTGGTTCCACAGTCTTGCTATTGTGAATTGTGCTGCTATGAAAATCAATGTAGCAGTGTCCCTGTAGCATGCTCTTTTTAGGTCATTAGGGAATAGACCGAGAAGGGGAATAGCTGGATCAAATGGTGGTTCCATTCCCAGCTTTCCAAGAAATCTCCATACTGCTTTCCAAATTGGTTGCACCAATTTGCAGTCCCACCAACAATGAACAAGTGTTCCCTTTTCCCCACATCCTCGCCAGCACTTGTTGTTGTTTGACTTCCTAATGGCTGCCAGTCTTACTGGAGTGAGATGATATCTTAGGGTGGTTTTTATTTGCATTTCTCTGACTGCTAGCGATGTTGAGCATTTTTTCATGTACTTGTTGATTGACTGTATATCCTCCTCTGAGAAGTGTCTGTTCAGGTCCTTGGCCCATTTGTTGATTGGGTTATTTGTTATCTTATTGTCTAATTTTTTGAGTTCTTTGTACACTCTGGATATTAGGGCTCTATCTGAAGTGTGAGGAGTAAAGATTTGTTCCCAGGATGTAGGCTCCCTATCTACCTCTCTTATTGTTTCTTTTGCTGAGAAAAAACTTTTTAGTTTGAGTAAGTCCCATTTGTTGATTCTAGTTATTAACTCTTGTGCTATGGGTGTCCTATTGAGGAATTTGGAGCCCGACCCCACAGTATGTAGATCGTAGCCAACTTTTTCTTCTATCAGACGCAGTGTCTCTGATTGATATCAAGCTCCTTGATCCATTTTGAGTTAACTTTTGTGCATGGCGAGAGAAAGGGATTCAGTTTCATTTTGATGCATATGGATTTCCAGTTTTCCCAGCACCATTTGTTGAAGATGCTATCCTTCCTCCATTGCATGCTTTTAGCCCCTTTATCAAATATAAGATAGTTGTAGTTTTGTGGATTGGTTTCTGTGTCCTCTATTCTGTACCATTGGTCCACCCACCTGTTTTGGTACCAGTACCATGCTGTTTTTGTTACTATTGCTCTGTAGTATAGTTTGAAGTCTGGTATCGCTATACCGCCTGATTCACACTTCCTGCTTAGCATTGTTTTTGCTATTCTGGGTCTTTTATTTTTCCATATGAATTTCATGATTGCTTTCTCTATTTCTACAAGAAATGCCGTTGGGATTTTGATTGGTATTACATTAAACCTATAGAGAACTTTTGGTAACATCGCCATTTTGATGATGTTAGTTCTGCCTATCCATGAACAGGGTATATTTTTCCATCTTCTAAGATCTTCTTCAATTTCTCTCTTTAGGGTTCTGTAGTTTTCATTGTATAAGTCTTTCACCTCTTTTGTTAGGTTGATTCCTAAGTATTTAATTTTTTTTGAGGATATTGTGAATGAAGTGTTTTTCCTCATTTCCATTTCAGAGGATTTGTTGCTGATATACAGGAATGCCTTTGATTTATGCGTGTTGATTTTATATCCTGCCACTTTGCTAAATTCATTTATTAGCTCTAATAGTTTCTTTGTAGACCCTTTTGGGTCTGCTAGGTATAGAATCATGTCATCTGCAAATAGTGATAATTTAAGTTCTTCTTTTCCTATTTTTATGCCTTTAATTTCTTTCGTCTGTCTAATTGCTCTGGCCAGTGTTTCGAGAACTATGTTGAACAGAAGTGGTTAGAGAGGGCATCCCTGTCTTGTTCCAGATTTTAGAGGGAATGCCTTCAATTTTCCTCCATTCACAATGATGCTAGCCTGGGGCTGGGGATGTGGCTCAAGTGGTAGCACGCTCGCCTGGCATGCGTGCGGCCGGGGTTCGATCCTCAGCACCACACACAAACAAAGACGTTGTGTCCGCCAATAATTAAAAAAATAAATAAATATTTTTTTTTTTTAAAAAGAATGATCCTACCCTGAGGCTTAGCATAGATTGCTTTTACAATGTTGAGGTATGTTCCTGTTATCCCTAGTTTTTCTAGAGCTTTGAACATAAAGGGATGCTGTACTTTCTCAAATGCTGTACTTTCTCAAATTTTAAGTCTATTGATATGGTGAATAACATTTATTGATTTCCGTATATTGAACCAGCCTTGCATCCTAGGGATGAATCCTACTTGATCATGGTGTACAATTTTTTTGATATGATTTTGTGTCTGATTCGCCAGAATTTTATTGAGGATTTTTGCATCTAGGTTCATTAGAGATATTGGTCTGTAGTTTTCTTTCTTTGAAGTGTCTTTGTCTGGTTTAGGAATCAGGGTGATGTTGGCCTCGTAGAATGAATTTGGAAGTTCTCCCTCTTTTTCTATTTCCTGAAATAGCTTGAAAAGTATTGGTATTAGTTCCTCTTTAAAGGTTTTGTAAAACTCTGCTGTATACCCATCCGGTCCTGGGCTTTTCTTAGTTGGTAGTCTTTTGATGGTTTCTTCTATTTCCTCAATTGATATTGGTCTGTTTAGGTTTTTAAAATTCTCTGTTTAGGCTTTTAAAATTCTCTCCTTATTCTGTATGCTGGGCATCTTCATTATCATGTGTCTAGGTGTGGATCTCTCATGATTTTGCACATTCGGTGTCCTGTAGGCTTCTAAGATTTGGGATTCTGTCTCATTCTTCAAGTCTGGGACGTTTTCTCATATTATTTCATTGAATAGATTGCTCATTCCTTTGGTTTGGACCTCTATACCTTCCTGTATCCCAATGACTCTTAAGTTTGGTCTCTTTATGTTATCCCATATTTCTTGGATGTTCTGCTCATGGTTTCTTAACAGTCTTGCTGAGCTGTCTGTGTTCTTTTCAAGTTGAAATACTTTGTCTTCATTGTCTGATGTTCTATCTTCTAAGTGTTCTACTCTGCTGGTAGTATTCTCAATTGAGTTTTTAAGTTGGTTTATTGCTTCCTGCATTTCTAGGATTTCTGTTTCTTTGTTTTTTATTACCTCTATCTCCCTGTATAGTTGATCTTTTGCTTCTTGGATTTGTTTATGTAATTCATTGTCGAAGTGATCTTTCATTGTCTGATTTTGGTGTCTAATGTCTTCCTTGAGACTCCAGATCATCTGAAGCGTGTATATTCTGAATTCTTTATCTGACATTCCATCTGCTGCAGCTATTACATCTTCTAAAGTTGAGTTGAACTGCATTGCTTGTGGTCCTTTCTTTCCTTGTCGTTTCATACTGCTCGCGTTTCTTTCTGCTTGGTGAAACTGTTGTGTTATTGAATTTTCCCCCTATATATTTATATTGCTCTTGTATAGTTGACAAGTCTCCCTTGCACGGTGGGCAGCGGCTGTGCTCCTCCTCCAATTGGGGTGATCTGTCTACCACGCTGGCGGGCCGCTGGGTCTGTTCTGCAGGTCGGTCGCAGGTCTGCCTACCTTGTAGGCGTAGGCGGCGGCTCTGCTCTGCCCCTCCTCCAGTTGGTGTGACGTGTCTACCACGCCTGCGGACCCCTGGGCCTGTTCTGCCAGTCAGTCGCAGGTCTGCCTACCTTGCAGACGTGGGCTGCGGCTCTGCTTTGCCCTTACTCCAATTGGGGTGACGTGTCTACCATGCCATTGGGCCACTGGGCCTGTTCCGGGCGTGGGCGAAGGCTCTGCTGTGCCCCTTCTCCAATTGGAGTGACGTGACTACCACACCGGCAGGCCGCTGGGCCTGTTCAGGGTGCGGGCGGCGGCTCTGCTCTGCCCCTACACCAATTGGGGTGACGTGACTACCACACCGGTGGGCCTGTGGGCCTGTTCCTGACATGGGTGGCGGCTCTGCTCTACCCTACTCCAATTGGTGTGACGTGACTACCATGCTGGCGGGCCACTGGGCCTGTTCAGGGTGCGGGCGGCGGCTCTTCTCTGCCCCTACTCCAATTGGGGTGACATGTCTACCATGCCATCGGGCCGCTGGGCCTGTTCCGGGCGCGGGTGAAGGCTCTGCTGTGCCCCTACTCCAATTGGGGTGACGTGTCTACCATGCCGGCAGGCCTCTGGGCTTGTTCCTCTGGTCGGTCGCAGGTCTGCCTACCTTGTGGGCACGGGTGGCGGCTCTGCTCTGCCCCTACTCCAATTGGTGTGACGTGTCTATCACACCGGCAGGCCGCTGGGCCTGATCCACCGATCAGTCGCTGGTCTGCCTACCTTGCGGGCTCGGGCGGCAGCTCTGCTCAGCCCCTACTGCAGTTGGGGTGAAGTGATACCACGCTGGCGGGTCCTTGGGGCTGTTCCGGGCGCGGGCGGCGTCTCTGCTCTGCCCCTCTGGCTTCCACAGTATTCAGCAGGATCCAGACCGAGAAGCAGTTTCCGCGGGTTCTTTAGCCCTGGGCCAGAGCAGTTCCGGGAGCCAGAATTCGGCCACCCCGGGCTCGGTGTACGTTCTGATAGGAGCAGGCTCCAAGAGGCAGTTTCCGTGGGTTCTTTAGCACTGATCCTGAGTACTTTGTCTGCGAGACGCAGGTGAATGGCAGCCTGAAATTACCTGTTCTATAGTTGAATGAGCTGCGATCAGTTGAAAACAGGGATGATGACGTCAGCTCTCCAAGATGGTGGCCATTGGCCTCCTCTGTGGTCTGACCATTGTGGAGAACCGAACTGGACTGCTTCCTTCCCCCGTCTCAAACCCAGAATTCAGCACTGTGTACAGTGATTGCACAGCTGGCAGGAGCCCACACAATCCGCAGTGCTGTATCTTTGCGTTGCTATCTCTTGCTTCCCAGCGCGTGCCGCAGATTCTAGCCGTGCGGTGATTTGCTGAATAAGCAGTGTGACCCTCCGTGCTGACAAATCGCTCGCGTTTGAGCCCCTGTAGCTGATCCTCATGCAATGAAAATCCTTCCACTAGGTTTTGGAGCACCCCAGTTTTGCTAGAAATTCCTAACAAGATAGTTTTTAGCTGATCTAACTCATCATTCTCCTGAACAGTGACAGGGTACACGGGAGTGATGCACTCCCTTCACCGCCATCTTCCCTCTCCTCCAACAATCTCAATCTGCTTTATCTAAGGCATTCAGTCTCTCAAAGATCAGCTGTCTTCCTCTCCTCTTGATCTCTTATCTTCACCAACCTCAAAAACACACAAAACTTCCTCCTTTTTCTCTGCTTCTCTCTCAACTCTCCCAAATTTGTTCCTTGCTCATTTACCATTAAGCTCTGTGCTTTTCTTATTATATCCACCCCAACCTAAATCTATCCTGACTTTGGTTGATCCTCAGTATCTTAAAAATTCTCCAGAACTTGATCCTGTTCCTTTGATTTTTCAGACCCCAAGGGTATTTAGCTGTAAAACATAAACCACGCACACTTTTCAAAAAGTTAATATTTCATTTTATTTTTATGTATTAAAGAACTTCCCTGACTCATGAAAAAACAGGGAAATTCAGATCTGTCTTCAAGACTGTGCTTGGAAGCACTCCTGTGCTTCCAATTCTTGATTACTAGTTCAGCATCTTTTGGGTCCCACTGATGCTTCTTTTTGGTTATGAATATAAATTACAAAATGGGTCAGAGTCATTGAAGGCTTAAAATTAAATGAAAATATACTTGAGGCCTATCATAGAACTAAGAACATTGGAGAAAAAGTCTCTGTGTTCACAGTATTCTCATATAAAATATACTGGTTAAATATTCAAAACTACAAACAACAAAGGCAAGAATCAGTCACTAATTACTGGCACCATTAAGAAAAACACCTGGAAGGATTAATTAGTACTCACCCTCCACAATAGTAGATGATCCTAGATGACTTAGATGATTTGCTTTTGCTGCTGACTTTGTTCATGAGCTCCACACAGAATTGTAAGGTCATTAGAGAATGTCATTTTACTTGTCAAAATGCCCTTTTCCCCTGAAATCCATGTTTTAACACAACATCATTAATGTATACAAACTGGTAAAATTAAATATAAATAATGTAAACTCATACTTGTTCAACTTAACATGAGGGAAATCACCCCAAATTCATAAAACCATCTTCAATTGCTCTAAAATCTTTAGTAGATAAAGATGCCTAGAGATATTACTAGGAAAAATGATGAGTGAAAAATGAGGCTTGACTAAAGTCTAAACAACTTCAAAGACAAAAGGGTAATTATAATCAGAGGATTCCCAATAGCTCCTCTCTAAGAATTGCTTCCTGCTGGTTTCCAAATGCCATTATACTTTGTAAGAGCCATAAATAATCCCTGTCAATGGAAACCCCATCACATTTCTGATAGACTATAGAGCTATTTATACCAATATGAACACATCAAAATTCTCCACTATAATCTCTCAGAAAGCACAAATGTGATTAGTTACTTCTTTACAGGCTCCCACTGTAATTGTTAAACAACATCATTTACAGAATAGATTTCTATCAATTTCCAGAACTATTGTTAACCTATTGGTCAGAAACTTACATTCTCATGAAAGTGTTCATGTTTGTGTAAAGAACTAACTCTTGAGGTGAAAGACTCCTTCACAACTAATCCTTGTCCTTTGGTTTCACTCAAGCCACAACCATTCTCTGCCCTGAACCTTGATAAGTCTCCTTTGCCAAACTCTCTCTTTTCTCTCTTTCCATATATGTGTTATTAAGTATGTTATTAAATTGGACGAAGTAAAGTAAGATAAAGTATATAGGAGATAAAAGAAAGAAAAAAATAAATGATAAGTGAAATTGAAACAATACAAATGAAATTATACAGAACAGATAAAAAGATAAAAAATCAGAAAATTTCAGAAAAGGAGCTTCTCTTATTTAGACAATATCAAAGAGAAAAAATAAAGAAACATCTGGCTAGGCATAGTGGCTTGGGAGGATGAGGCAGGAGGGTTGTGTATTCAAAGCCAGCCTCAGCAAAATTGAGGCACTAAGCAACTCAGTGAGACCATGTCTCTAAATAAAACACAATATAGGGCTGGGGATGTGGCTCAGTGTTCAAGTCCCTCTGAGTTATCTGTAGAAAAGAACTACCTAAATATCCAAAGACATTATGAAAACTTTCTAAAGATTATAAATCTACATTACCTACATTTTGAAGAAGTGCAAAAATCCCATCCAAAATAAACATCAAGAAAATCCAACTGAAGCCCACCATAATTAAATATAAAAAAATTAATGATAAAAAGTCTGCAAAGGAAGGAAAAACAATACATTGAGTATAGGGAGCACAGATAAATATTGATAGTTGATTTTTCTTCAATCACAATGCCAGCCAGTTTTTTTTTTTTTTTTTTTTGGTTTTGGTTTGGTTTAGTTTTTATGAAATAAGGATGCTGTTAGATAAATTAAAGCTGAGAAAGCTACCTGGAAACACCTGCACTACAGGAAGTGTTCAGTGTCTTGGTCCTCAGAGAAAAAGACTGGATAGAGATTTACACTTATGTAAAGGAGTGAAAATTACCAGAAACAGTAAACATATATATATAAACAGCTTTTCTTATACTTCTTCATTTTGAAATCATTTCGAAGGATTCTTTAATATTTAAAGCAAAATATCAGTAATAACAATAGACTGTGGACTTAAACCAGTATTTGGAATAAATGGTAGCACATAATCTAGGTTATCAGAAATTGGAATATGGTATTGAAAGATTTTGTGTAGGATAGTAATATTTAAAGACATAATTTGACAAATTAATAATGTGTGTTGTAAATCTTAGAGTAATCACTGAAGAAAAAGAGAGACACCACTAAAAAATTAATACACAAATAAAAATGTTGTTATAAAAGATTTTACCAAATAGACAGAAAAAGAGGATCAAATGAATAAAGTAAAAATGAGACTAAGAGAAAGTAAATAGCAAGATGGTAGATTTTAACTCAAACCTTTTAAAATTATCACAAAATAAATAATCTAAATATTGTAATTAAAAGGTAAAAATTGGGACTGTTTGTGTAGCTTAGTAGTAGACTGCTTGCTCCACATATTGAAACCCTTGGTTTATCTCTAGCACCACAAAAATAACAATAAAATGTTAATTAAAAGGCAAAAATTATGACTAGATAAAGTGTAATGTTATCCATGAAAAAGATTACACAAAACATCTCTGCATTTAACTCTAATTTTTTTAATTTAAAATTGCTGCATTTGAAATTTACAAAAACATAGAAGTTTAAAAGATATTATGGTGTGGACATGATGTGTTGCCCAAAATATTTAGAGATTCAATGCTTAGATTATGTGAGCTGTGACCTAATCAGTCCACCCTATATTGAGTGGATTAACTTGGTGGTATCTATGGGCGTGTGGGATATGTTTAGAAAAGTGGATCACAAGCAATGTGCCCTAGAATGATTCATATTCCCTAAACTCCTCTACTCCTTGGCTTCTAGGACACCATGAGCATAGCGAATGTCATCTCTTTTACCCTTCTCACATAATGTTCTGCCTTATCTTGGGCCAAGAGAAATGAAGTTGGCTGATCATGGACTAAACCTTTGAAACCACGAGCAAGAACATACTTTTCCTTCTCTAAGTTGTTCTTGGAAAGTATTTGGTCACAGCAATAAAAACCCAACTAACATAGAAATTGACACAGAGAAATGAAGTTGTTGCTATGCCAAACATGAGCATGTGATTCATAAGTCTTTGGAACTAATTTGTAGGGGAAGTTTGGAAACTTCCCATTAAGTAGAGCTTAATGGGAAATTCAAAGACAGCTTAGAAGTCTAGAGTTCCAAAAGGAATGTGGACAGTAAAGACTGTGCTCATGATGTATCAGAGAGAAATTAGGATTATATTGGGAACTGAATTAGAGGACATTTTTGTCACATTCTGGCAAATAATTTGTTTATGTTTTGACCATGTCTTGAGACTTTGTATCAGGCTGAATTTAATAGAGATGGACTAATTAATTTGGTGAAGAATATTTCAAGACAGCACAGAATTCAGGCAGTTGCATGGAATTTGCTGGCAAATTTTAAGAAAATTTATTGTGAGAATCAGAAACAGAAAACAGAGCAGGAGGATTTTAAAAATTTGCAGTTTGGCCAGAAAAGTGCATGTAAAACTGGGATCAAGAAAGGAATCTCTATTGAGTAAATTACAGCCCCTAAAAAATGTTAATTAATTTACACAGAGACAATAAGAAAATGAGCAAGAGTACCTCAGGAATTTGAAAGTCTTAAGAATGCAGAAAGTAAAATCCCTTTGAAAATAAATTTTGCAGGCACTCTGCTTACACAGAGAGCTAGGGAGTTGTTTCACCATGTCAAGCCATGTGGACAAATAGAGCTGTAGTCCCTGGGGTTTCAGGTACTGTGTGAGCTGGCAGCAGACCTTGGCATAATCCACCTGGTGCTGGTTCTTCAGAAATTCTGGATGCAGAGTTAAGGGGTCATAGAAGCTTTCATTGAGATTTCAAAGGAAAACCTGGGATGATCAAGAAAAGTGTTGCAGAACCACTTCAGGCATTTCCTGAGAGAGCAATATACAAAGCTGAAAGAAGAAAGAAAAATTTCAGTGGAGATTTCTGAGATTAAGAGATGCCTGTAACATGGAATGTCTGCTCAGGAAAAATGGGTGGCTGCAAACAGAGCCAAAACAAAAGAGAGACCACATGGGCTATAAATAGCAAAGCAAAAGAAGTGGGGCTGCACATGTTCTTTGGAGATCACATCTCATCATTATGTATACCAGATGCCACAGGTAGAACTAAAGAAAAATTTTACCCAGCTGGGATTAGGTCTTGCTTTGATAAAATCTGTTCTTTCTATGCTCCTATTCCTTTCTTTTGGAATGGGGATATACATACTCTGTGACATTGGTTTTTACAGGTGTGCCGCAGTCTGGCTGGGCACAAAATAACCGAGAGGCCACGAGGCACTTCTAGGTTCAAAACAGGAACTCCTTTACTGCCTGAACTCCCGAGAATGCCACCCATGCAGCCTTCTCCGGGACACACCACACACTAACCGGAAATCCCTCCTCTGGAACTTCCCCAACCAATGCGAATCCCCAGGAATCCCCAGGAGAACTCCAAAGTATGGGGGCACAGGAGATGAGAGCAGGGGTCTAATATACAATTGAATACACAGCTTAATGTAACCATTATCATATCAATGGCTCCCTGGCAGTCACATCTCAACCACTCCCTTCAGGCAAAAATGCCAGGTGTCATTGGACTGGGATGTGGCTCTCAGCACAGGTGTTCACAGATAAGAGTTTTCTTGGTGTCTCAGAGGACATTTTAGATTTGGAACCTTGGGCAATGCTGGAACTGTTAAGACCATGGAGATTCTTAAATGAGCTAATGTTTTTTGCATTGTGAGATGAGTATAAGCTTTTGAGATACAGGAATGAGATGTTATGGTCTGGATATGAGGTGTCTCCCCAAACTCATATGGTAATGCAGGAATATTCAGAGGTGAAATAATTATAAGACTTGTATCCTAACTTGTATCCTAGTTGAAAAGGGCAGAGTAGGTAGTAACTGTAGGTATATGGGGTATGGTAGTTAGATCACTGAGGGAATGTCCTGGAAGGATTAACCTTCCCTGAAGCACATTTCTCTATATATTTTTACTTTCTCACTGTAAATGAGAATGCTCCTACCCCTTTCTCTTTCATAATGATGTTCTGTCTCACCTTGGACACAGAGAAATGGAGCTGGTGGACCATAGACTGACCCTCTGAACCTATGAGTAAAAATAAATTTTCCTCATCTATGTTGTGCTTATCAGGCATTTTGGTCACAAAAAATCAATACCTAACTTCTGGGAATGGTGGCACACATTTGTAATCCCAGCAGCTGAGGCTTGGGAGGATCACAATTTCAAAGCCAGCCTTGGCAAATTACCTAGGCACTATGCAACACAGTGAGACCCTGTGTCTAAATAAAATACAACACACACACACACACACACAAATAGGGCTGGGCTTGTGTCTCAGGAGTCCAGTGCCCCTGGGTTCAATCCCCAGTACCCGCCCCCACCCCAAATTGAACTAACACAAAATTATGCAATTATCCAATAATATCTATGTATCAAGAGTATGAGCATAGTTTATCTCAGCATTTTGAATATCTCAAAAGACTACAGTTAAGTAGCAGCCAGGCTGTACTCTTATCTGCAATCTTGACTTGTAAGCATACTCAGATTGTTGATGGTTCATTTTCTTAAGATTATGGGACCAAAGTCTGTTTCTTTCTGGCTCTCCTGTACTAGATATTGGCCTCAGTTCTATTCCAAGAGCTCTCACATTTACTCTGAAAACATAGCACCCTATTTCCTGAAAGCCAAAAAGTGATACTCTCTCATCACCTAAAATTGAGGCTCATATAATATAGACTAATCAAAGGAGTAAAGTTCTACAATTTTTTTCTATTAATTAGAAGCAAATCAAATTTATATCCACATTTCATAGAATGGAAGTACATAAAGCTCTGACTCATTAATGATCACCATCAAATATATCTAATGGAAATATCAAGATGCTAAACATAAGGAAAATATTATATCATGTAAACACTGATTTTAAAAAGTTGACATTGCTCGAAGACAAACTCAATTTTGAAATAAATATCATGATAAAGATAGAAATTTCTTACTGATGGTGTAGGTAAATTATTAAGGGGACATAATAAACCTAATAATATATGCAAATTGTAATGAAGCCTTCAAAATCAATGAAGTAAATGGATGTAATTAAAAAGGTAAATAAATATACCTGCAATTATATTTGGATTTTTAACAGTTATCTTTTCATAATTGATAGAACAAGCAACTAGAATCTTAAAAGAATACTGTCACAAGTTTAGTGAGGATATAAAGCAATTATGAGTCTCATATGCTGCTAATGGAGTTGTAAAATGGTATCACATCTATTGAAAACAATTGGGGTTTTTCCTTATAAATTTAAACTCAAGACTACACTTTGGCAAGCAACTTGCTCATAAATATTTATCTGCAAAAAAGCTAAAATACATGTCCAAAAATGACTTGTAAATATATATTCAGACTGTAAGTAATTTAATGGTGCATTAGTATTAGCAACAAGGTTTTAAATTTCTAATAAACAAATGGGGCTTAATTAAACTTAAAAGTTTTTTCTCAGCAAGAGAAACAATAAGAGAGGTAAATAGGGAGCCTACATCCTGGGAACAAATTTTTCCTCCTCACACTTCAGATAGAGCCCTAATATCCAGAGTATACAAAGAACTCAAAAAATTAGACAATAAGATAACAAATAACCCAATCAACAAATGGGCCAAGGACCTGAACAGACACTTCTCAGAGGAGGATATACAATCAATCAACAAGTACATGAAAAAATGCTCACCATCTCTAGCAGTCAGAGAAATGCAAATCAAAACCACCCTAAGATGCCATCTCACTCCAGTAAGATTGGCAGCCACTATGAAGTCAAACAACAACAAGTGCTGGCGAGGATGTGGAGAAAAGGGTACACTTGTACATTGCTGGTGGGACTGCAAATTGGTGCGGCCAATTTGGAAAGCAATTTGGAGATTCCTGGGAAAGCTGGGAATGGAACCACCATTTGACCCTGCTATTACCCTTCTCGGATTATTCCCTGAAGACCTTAAAAGAGCATGCTACAGGGATACTGCCACATCGATGTTCATAGCAGCACAATTCACAATAGCTAGACTGTGGAACCAACCCAGATGCCCTTCAATAGATGAATGGATAAAAAAAATGTGGCATCTATACACAATGGAGTACTATGCAGCAATAAAAAATGACAAAATCATAGAATTTGCAGGGAAATGGATGGCGCTAGAGCAGATTATGCTTAGTGAAGCTAGCCAATCCCTAAAAAACAAATACCAAATGTCTTCTTTGATATAATGAGAGCAACTATGAACAGAGCAGGGAGGAAGAGTAGGAAGAAAAGAGTAACATTAAACAGAGACATGAGATGGGAGGGAAAGAGAGAGAAAAGGGAAATTGCATGGAAATGAAGGGAGACCCTCATTGCTATACAAAATTACATATAAGAGGTTGTGAGGGGAATGGGAAAATAAACAAGGAGAGAAATGAATTACAGTAGATGGGGTAGAGAGAGAAGATGGGAGGAGAGGGGAGGGGGGATAGTAGGGGATAGGAAAGGTAGCAGAATACAACAATTACTAATAGGGCATTATGTAAAATTGTGGATGTGTAACCGACGTGATTCTGCATCTGCATTTGGGGTAAAATTGGGGGTTCATAACCCACTTCAATCTAATGTATGAAATATGATATGTCAAGAGCTTTGTAATGTTGTGAACAACCAATAAAAAAAAGAAAATTAAAAAAATAATAAAAAAATAAAATAAAATGTATATTATATTTTAAAAGATGGCATGCTCTTTGCAGGGTGTCACCTACTTAGGCTGTGTAAAAAAAATTTCTAATAAACAAATCATTGATAAATATTTCAACAACTTTATTCAACAAAAGATACCAAAGGTGAAACCTTGCATGATTTCACCCATGTGAAATTCTAGAATGGTAAACAGATACTTTAAATTAGAAGTATTTGCTTTGGGACACTAATTAACTGGAGAAGGATTTGTAGTAACTTACCAGTGTTTAAATGCTGAATGAATTACTGATAGTACATTTTGTCTTGTGTAAATGACAACTCTATTAAAAAGCAATATCAAAAGGTAAATATGACCTTGAAAATTATAAGAAGACTTAATACAGTCCAGACCACTGAAAATTAAGAGGCTAAAAATATGAATACATTCAGGGCTTAGCTAGCACACAGTCTTTTACTCATCTCTTCTTTAATGGAAAAGAAAATTTACATCACTAGATGGAGATATGGTTCTGGGATGGTCTACTGTGACCTATCTGCTGAAGTGTTGGTTAAGTCTTAGTCAGAAAGAGTATAAATGTTGAAAAATTAAAAGACATTAGAAAAAAATATTACATAAAACAATGACTGAAATTTATCAGATCCAAGGAAGAATTTTAAAACCAAGAAATATTGAAAATTAAATAACTACTTCATTATATACAAATTTATTTTTAGTCTTCTTACTAGAGGATTTGTTTCCCAAATTTATAATAAAATAAAAGTGTGTTGTATAATACAAATTTGTTTAAGTATTTATCTAGAATTAAGATAAGAAATATTTACAATTACAGGATTATAGATGCCAACATTTAATGAGTGTAAAATGTCCAAGAGATAAGAAAACAAACATACTTATTCAGATATACACTAATCATGGACTTAGTACTGGGTAAATATTAGCTTTCATTGTAATTACCCTTTCTTTAAAAAATGAGACTAGTCAAATTAAAATATCTTTTTCATTTATAAATTTCAAGTCAATCTGCCTAGCTTATATATCACCAATAGAAATTTTCTAAAAGGAAAAAGCTGGGAATGTTGCTCCTAGCAAAAAAAAAAAAAAAAAAAAAAAAAAAAAAAAAAAAAACAACAACAAAAAAAACAACACTTTCCTAGCAAGTGAGAGGTCCTGGATTTGATGCAAAACCCTGCATTTTAAAAAAGATAAAACTTTAAAAAATGACTAGGATTATCTATCCAAAATACATAGAACATCTTATGTCCAATGACTTATAATAATGAAGTTGCTGCATTATAATTTTAAGTTAATTTATTATAATTGTAATACTCTCATTGATAAACTTTTCTCTTTCAAAGTTTGTAAAAAAGTTAAGATTATTACAGGTTGAAAGTCTTTGAAAATGGTTTAGTTTTTTTTTTTTTTTTCATTTTAAGTTTCTATTTTCTTTCTTTCAAAAGTCTCAATATAGATTTTTCATCCAAAGACTCTTTGATAGTCATAAAATCAGTTTATGAAATAGTACTTTTTACCTATGCATGTGATTTACACATTATTTGTCCAGAGCTTACAGAAAACAAAATTCTGATCTTAAAATTGTTTTATTTTCCATTGCACATTGCTTATGCTCATGTTGTATATGCTTCATATTGGTTGGTCCACATGCAGAGTTAAGTTCCAATTTTATATTGGATCCTTGGTAAACAGTTTCTATGTCTATGTTCCTATTATTCTACTATCAAGTGTGATATTTATGAATAATGACCTGATTTTCAAAATGAACACTCCTTAAAATCTAGGATGTATGAAACTATATGCAAGGTCGCATTCCCATAGCACATAATCACAAACATTAGCAGTGACAATACAGACCCAGAGTAATTATTAAATGCATCTCACATTATTTGTATCTGGAATTTATAGACCTTTATTTTATACTTTTGAAATACCTATTAAGAGAAGGTCTTTTAAAGAAAGAAAAATCAACTACAAAATGTAAACAGGCTTTTTAAGTAATACCTTTGATTTTTCATTTTGCCTTACTTTTTCAGCCAACTTGGCAGATCCACTAATAATAAATGATAACACAACATTACAAAAAAATTTGTGAACTTTAAAACAACTTTAAGTAGAATAAAATTTTATATTAAAGTTCCTGACTTAAAACAAATTAATAAGTTGTCTTTATTGTGGTCAGTATTGTTTTGAATTCTGTACATTTGCCTTTGTAATTTATCCAAGATTTGAAAGCTATTTGATATTGATTGAGCAACTACATTAATCAGGATATATTTAGATCCTGGTGAAATAGTAGGCAACAGTTAAAAGTCTGCCCACATAAAGCTTACATTCCAGTTAGGGAAATAATTTATAATAACTAAGAAGATTATGTAATTAATTAGGTGGTTCTAAGTGCTATAAAAACTTATGTGAATGGATGTGAATCACTATCTCAAGAGGGTGGGCTGTACTTTTTTTTTTTTTTTTTTTTTTTTTTGGTACCCGGGATTGAACTCAGAGGCACTTCTCCACTGAGCCATATTCCCAGATTCCCAGACCTTTTTTATATTTCCTTAGAGACAGGATCTCACTGAGTTGCTTATGGCTTCTTTATGTTGCTGAGGCTGACTTTGATCCTCCTACCTCAGCCTCCATAATTGCTGGAATTACTAGGGTATGACTCTGCAGACAGTGGGTGGACTGTACTTTAAAAAAAGGTAATCACAATTGGTTTCAATGAGTCTTTAAGGATCAAAGACTTCAAAAGTTTGAGGATTAGGTTATAGAAAAGTGGAGGAAAAGAATGTTACAAGTAGAAGGAACTGTGCCAGGGATATGTTTAAGAAACAGCACAGAATCCAGAGGGTTGAAGCAGAGAAAGCAAGGCACAAGTAGAAGAGAATGATGACAGAAATCAACAAGTGATTGGATATATTTTAGATCTTTTAAGAATATGGGATACAATTTTGTCTTAAGTGTTGGCAGATCTGCTTAATAATAACACAATATTACAAAAATTGTGAACTTTAAAACAACTTTAGGTAGAATAAAATTGAATATTAAAGTTCTGGACTTGGAAAAAATTAATGAATTGTCTTTATACTTGTCATTATTGATTTAAATTTTACAAAATTTAATACATTTTTACAAAATACAAAATTTATTACATTTCAACTGTCTTAATATATACAATAGGCTAATCAAATCTGTCGATAAAGAATTAAGAGTAGAGAGGGGGGGCAGTTGGTGGAGTAGAGAAAGGAAGCACACCTAGCAATTTTTCAGCACCAGAAACAAGACTTCTCAGCGAAGTGAGCAACAAAGGAACCTCACTGATACATAATACTTAACTACTTAACTACGATTTAAAAAAAAAATTTGATAGAGCTACAGAAAGTCAATAATTTGAGCACAGGAAATAGTAACTTAGAGAATGGGCCTCTGTGAGACAGCAAAGTACAATGGAGATCACAGACAAAAGAGACACATGGATGGTGGATAAAGAAATTTTAAAAATAAAGAAAAAAAATATTAACCTATGGACACACATAGTCTCTAGATGAAGGGTGATTTTCATGGACACAGAGTTGGTAGGATGAATGAGAGTCTCAGTGAAAATGAATCAAAAGTGGCCTAACAATGAATCCAAAGTGGAGTTAAAATGTTCCGTGAGGGTAAGGAGCCCTCCCCAAACAGGCATGAAAAGACCCTCTCCAAGTTCAGCTCTCCATGAGCATGGAACATATTGGCAGGGGAGGAAAACATTCCCAGGAGCTGAAAGCTTCTCCAAGCAGCTCTCAGTTGTGAGCAGACATCAGGGCAGGGGACTGAGATTCATAAAATTTAGAGTAGCTGATGAAAAATTTCCCAGAGGGTACCTGAACCAGACAGAATGAAACAAGAATGAAGAACATTTACCTGGATCATTCAGTGTGTGGATCCCAAGAGAGAAAATTCCATAATAGGTGGGACCCCATGTGAAACTATTGTAAAGATGCTCACTGTGGCCAGGCAAGCACATCTGACCTCTGGAGTGAATGTCTGGATCACAATTCTTCAGCACTCCCCAGTTTATCCAATATTGGGAGATTAGAAGCTAAGAGCTTCTACACCTAGCTGGAGCACAATGACAGTGGCCAAAAATACAGAGTCAAAAATAAATGTGAAGACTGAAAGACTGAAAATTTATCCCTGTCAACAGATTTTTTTTTCCCATAGTGAAAACAAGCCCTTTATCACTCATTAAAATTGCTTTGTTTTTCTCTTTTGCTTTTCTTTTTTTCTCCATATTTCAATTTTTAATTCTTTTTAAATTGTTAAGCTTTCATTTTTCAATTTCAAACATAATTATATCATATCATATTATTCAACTTTTTTCCTTTATGTGTGTCTATGACTATGTGTGTGGTTGTGTATGCTCTCAGTGCACACATAAGTTTACTTAATTATTATACATAAAATTTTACTATTCATACAATTTCACTTACACATTAATAGCTCTTCCATTCATGTGTTCATTATTTCCTATCCCATTCCTCTCTAATCATTTTTAAATACTTCAAACTTTCTCTTGCCTTCCTAACCTATATTCTATTACTTAAGAAACTGTAATCAGACAAAATAATATAAATTATAGAGACTATGCAATTCCTCTACCTTTCAAATTTTGTGATTATTAATAGATTGGACTATATAGTAGACACCTGCTGTTGAACAGCAGATCAAGTTTGGTTTTAGTGTTTTTATTATTAGTATTGTTGTTAAAAGCTGACCCAATGATTTCTATATGGGTGGGAATTAGTGTTATTGGCATTAGACACCAGACATTTATCTTAAGGGTGTATATTTTTGCTGTCATTAGAGCCATTCTTGAATCCCCCATCCTTCTAAGAGGTTCTTGAAAGAGATTGGAATACTTCAAGATCACAGAGTAGAGATTATTTTGCTAAGAAATACTCACATCTCAACCAAGCAAGAGTGAATTTCACCTCATACAAAAATGTAGCCTACATGAGCCTTAGAATTACTCCAACTCAAAAAAACTGAAAAAACAAAACCCCAAACCAATGAATAGGACCCAAGGAGGAACAATCACAGAGGTTCCACCCCTTGACATGAACTCATGCAATAAAAACAGAAAGAAGACCCATAACAAATAAGATAATTATATACAAAAGGACATATTTTAAATATATAATAAAGGGCAGGGGATGTGGCTCAAGCGGTAGCGCGCTCGCCTGGCATGCGTGCGGCCCGGGTTCGATCCTCAGCACCACATACCAACAAAGATGTTGTGTCCGCTGAGAACTAAAAAATAAATATTAAAAATTCAAATTCTCTCTCTCTCTCTCTCTCTCTCTCTCTCTCTCTCTCTCTCTCCTCTCTCACTCTCTCTTTAAAAAAAAATATATAATAAAGAAAAAAAAGGAAATCCAACTAAACAGATGCACAAGCCTAAGAACTCTGAAAACAGGGTTAGTAAAAAATAAATATACCCTCAAGTTCCCAATCCCCCCCAAAAGAATACCACTAATACTGAAGTTGACAAAGTACCCAGAGAAGTATTATAAAAATTGACTATTAAATTCATGAACTAATAGAAGATCTAAGAAATGAAAAGTAAGAAAATACATGAGATGAAAGACCAATTCAATAAAGAAATAGATATAGTAAAAACAAACCAATCAGAACTCCTTGAAACAAATAATCAATCAAAACATAATCAATCAAAAACTCACCTGAAAGCATGAATAACAGATTAGATTGTGTAGAAAATAATACTTTAGCCCTTGAAGACAAAAGTACAGGTCTTGAAGACATGGTATATGAACTTGAATATACAGAATGAAGTAATCAGAAAACAAATGATAAAATATTATCAGAATATACAAGAACTCTGAGACAATATCAAGAGACCAAACCTGAGAATCACTGGAATAGAATAGAACATGGAGATATAAGCTAAAGGCATTCAGAACATTTTCAGTGAGATAGTTATAGAAAACTATAACCATATCAGAAGTGAGATAGACATCCACATACAGAGAGGATTCAATAAAAAAAGAATAGAGGTTTCAAATGGAACTAATCAAATGATAAGCTCTCCAAGATATACCATAATCAAAATACCTAACATAGAATATATGGAAAGACTATTAAAATCTACAAGAGAGAAACATCAGGCAAACCAATAAGGCTCACTTCTGATTTCTCAATTCAGACCCTAGAGTCAAAGAGGGTCTAGAATGAAATATTTCAACCTTTAAAACACCACGACCACCCCAGTCAAGGTTACTATGCCCAGTTTAATTTCAAATTGAAGGGGTAAATTAAAATTTCCATGACAAGAATAAAACAATTCATGATCACCAAATCTAAAAATTACTCAATTTTTAGTTCTTCACTCACATGAACTAAAAAACAATATCCCAAAGCCCCCAAATAGAGGAACATCAATAGATTTTCTTCTATTTGAAAAAGCACTAAACAAGAATCAAGACAGTATTAAATATAGTAAATATCAAAATGCAGGAAACCACAAACATATATCCTTACTGAATGTTAATGGTATCCACTTATCAATTAAAAGAGATTAGTTGGGAGTAGTGACACATACTTGTATTACCTGTGGCTTTGGAGGCTTAGGCAGGTGGGTGGCAAGTTTAAAGCCAGCCTTTGCCACTTAGTGAGTTCCTGGGCAACTGAGCAAGACACTATCTCAATACAAAAAATAGAAAGTGTTGGCATGTAGTTCAGTGGTTAAGCTCCTCTAAATTCAATCCCTGGTACCAAAAACAAAACAAAATAACTCCATGAATTAAATCCCAGTCAGACCCCAACAAAATAATACTGGGTGATTTCAACACATCCTCATCACCAATAGACAGGTAATCAAAACATAAAATCAATAAAGAAATCTTCAAACATACAACATATCAAAATCTCTGGGATATAATGAAAGCTGTTCTAAGAAGAAAAATTATAGCACTGTGTGCCTGCATTAAAGAGAGAGGGATTCCATGCAAATAAATTTATGCTCTATCTCAAGGCCTTAGAAAATGAAGAACAAAGAATTCCAAAATCAGTAAGAGAAAGGAAAAAATTAAAATCAGAGCCAAAATTAATGAAATTGAGACTAAAAAGAAAATACATAGGATCAATTAAATGAAGTATGGATTCTCCAAAAAGATTAAAATACTGATAAACCATCAACCAAATTAATCAACAGAACAAGAACATACAAATATATGTATGTACATACACAGAGAAAATATATATATATATCACCCTAGACCATAACAAAATTCAGAGAATCATTAGAATCTACTTTGAAAATTTATACTCCAATAAATTGGAAAATCTAGAAGACATTTATAAATTTCTAGACACATACGACCTGCCCAAATTGAACCAGGAAGAGATAGAAAAGCTAAACAGACAAATATCAAGTAGTGAAATTGAAACAGTGATTAAAAGGCTTACAAACAAACAAACCACTCAGGACTCGATGGATTCTTAGCTGAGTTCTACCAGGCCTATAAGGAAGAATAAATAATTTCAATCTTTCTTAAATTATTCCATAAGATTGATAGGAGGAAACACTCCCAAATATACTCTATGAAGCCAGTACTAGCCTGATAACAAAACCACAAAGAAGCAGCAAGGAAAGAAAACTAAAGACCAAAGTATATTTGTTGTATACAACCAGAGATATGAAAAATTGTACTCTATATGTGTAATAAGAATTGTAATGCATTCTGCCGTCATATATAAATAATAAAAAAAGAAAGCTAAAGACAGTGTCTCTGATAAACATATATACAAAAGTCTTTAATGAAATCCTAACAAACATTCAAAAACACATTTAAAATTACACTATGATCAAGTGGGTTACATTCTAAAAATACAATGTTGGTTCAACTTAAGCAAATCAACGAAAATAATTCATCACTTAAACAGAATTAAGGACAAGAATCACATGATCATCTCAATAGATGGAGAAAAGCTCTTCAATAAGATCCTGTACTCATTCATGTTCAAAACCTGGAGAATCTAGGGATCAAAGGAACATATCACAACATTGTAAAGGCTATTTATGACAAACAGAAAGCCAACATCCTATTGTCTAAAAGTATTGTCTCTAAAATTAGGAACAAGAGAAGGCTATCCAGTCTCACCACTCTCATTTGATATAGTACTTGAAAAATAATCCAGAGTGCTAAGGCAGGAAAAGAAAAAAAAAAAAAAGCAAATAGATAAGAAAAGAAGAGGTCAAACTATCTCTGTTTGCTATATATCTGGAACACCCAAAAAACTCTACCAAAGACTTCCAGAGTTTATAAGTGAGTTCAGCAAAGATCAAAACCCATAAATCAATAATTTTTCTACACTGCAATAATGATTCAGCTTTGGAAGAATTCACGAAAACTATAACATTCACAATAGCCTAAAAAATAAGACTTGAGGGTGGAATCCCGCCAGCCAAGCCCACACTGACCCCCAGGCTGAGTTCGGGATTTCAGACAGGGAAGGAAGCAGTACAGTCCCATCCCCCACAAGGGACACTCCACTAAGGCAATCAGCGGCCACCATCTTGGAGAGCTGAAGTATCCACCGCCACTCTCCGACAGATTGCAACAACAAAACAGGTGTGTGTCACTCAGCTCAGCCCCCATACATAGGGGGATTTTGCATAAAATCTCTCCTAGGCTTTCCGGGGGAGGGAGTATCAGAGTGAGCCTGCATAAAGACTAAGAGGAAACTAGAGGCACCTGACCTTCAACCCCCCCTCCCATCAGCAGCCAAAACAAAACCTGTCTAGCCAGCATTGGGGGAGGGGCAAGCAGAAAAAATCAAAACCATAGAGTGCCGGGGATCCCAAAAGCCAACTGTGTGACCCCGGAGATCCAGGCTGTCTGATTCGCGGGGCCTGCCCCGTGGCTACAGAAGGCGTGGCGCTGCAGAGAAGGGATTAACTAGCAAGCAGGGAGATAAGTGGCTGCAAGACAGTGGAATCCCACCAGCCAAGCCCTCATTGACCCCCGGGCTGAGTACGGGATTTCAGACGGGGAAGGAAGCGGTACAGTTCTATCCCCCACAAGGGAAACAAAACAATAGAGTGCCAGGGTTCCCAATAGCCACCCTCCACACCCAACAAACGGCAGGCCTAGAGTACAGTTTGAACTGCCGAGAACCATCACTCAGGGGAAATCTGGTCTAGTAGGAGAAACCAAGACTAGCAGGAGAAACCAGGGGACTAGAGGCAAGGCCCTCACGACTGGGCGGCTGTAAACTGCAGGCCCACCGGCGACAGTTCACCCACTGCCCGTGTAACTGGGCGGTAGGAGAATGCCCGCCCGCTGGCGACTGATCACCTGCCCGCGGCCTGTGATACTGGGCGGCTGGAGACCGCCCGCCTGCCGCGACCAGGAGCTGAAACCAAACAGAGACAGACCAGTCACACCCCCCCCATTAGGACACCCCAGCAAGGAGACTGGGGCCCGTCATAGCAGAGTAGTGTCGTCACTGGAGCTCGGACGTCGGAATTCCTTCCCAGCGGAATCCATGTTAGCAGGCATAGTTTAACAACACAAAGGAGAGACATCAGAGTAATAAAGAAACAAAACAAATCTATAGAAGAGAGCAGAAACACGACAATCAAATAGAGCTGGAAAGTAATGTGGACAACATGAGAAAACAAGGGAAAAAAGGATTACAAACAATGCAAGACAACTCAATTCTACAGGAGGACATAGAAACATCAGAAACAGGGATAGGGAAAGAACTCAAGGCATACCTAACTCGAATGGAAAGGAATATTAGAGAAGACATGAGACAGCAAGTCCAAGAAATAAAAGTATATTTTGAAAATGAATTAAACAAACAAATTCAAATGGCAAAGAACGAGCTCTACCAGGAGATAGAGATCTTAAAAAAAATCAAACAATAATCCTAGAATTGCAGGAAACTATAAACCAAATTAAAAACTCAAACGAGAATATTACAAATAGACTTGATCAAGTAGAAGTCAGAACATCAGATAATGAAGACAAGGTTTATCAACTTGAAAAGAATATAGTCAACACAGAAAAGACGCTTAAATCCCACGAGCAATCTATTCAAGAGATATGGGATGTCATAAAAAAACCAAATCTGAGAGTCATAGGGATAGAAGAAGGCACAGAGATTCAAACCAAAGGAATGGACATCATATTAAATGAAATAATTCTAGAAAACTTCCCAGAGATGAAAGATGAAATGGATTGCCAAATCCTGGAAGCCTATAGGACCCCAAACATTCAAAACCATAGTAGACCAACTCCAAGACATATAATTATGAAGATAGCCAACGTACAGAACAAGGAGAGAATATTAAAAGCTATGAGAGAAAGGAGGCAGATTACATTCAGGGTTAAACCAATTAGGATAACGACTGATTTTTGATCACAGACTTTGAAAGCGAGAAGATCCTGGAACAATGTATTTCAAATGCTGAAAAATAATGGATTCCAACCAAGAATACTGTATCCAGCAAAATTGAGCTTCAAATTTGACAATGAAATTAAAATCTTTCACGAAAAACAAAAGCTAAAAGAATTCGCAGCAAGAAAACCAGCTCTGCAAAGCATTTTGAGCAAAACACTACAAGAAGAGGAATTGAAAAATAGTGCCCAAAACTAACAGCAGGAGGTATCTCAGTAAAGGGGGAGGAAAATAACCAAAAAGTAAAACTAGCCAAACTAAAATAAATAAATAAAGAAGCATGACTGGAAGTACAAATCATATCTTAATTGTAACCTTAAATGTTAATGGCCTAAACTCACCAATCAAGAGACATAGGCTAGTAACCTGGATCAAAAAAACAAATCCAACAATATGCTGCCTTCAGGAGACTCATATGATAGGAAAATACATACACAGGATGAAGGTAAAATGTTGAGAAAAATCATACCACTCACATGGCCCTCGGAAGCAAGCAGGAGTGGCCATACTCATATTGAATAAAATCAACTTCAAACCTAAGTTAATCAAGAAGGATAAAGAAGGACACTATATACTGTTAAAAGGAACCATCCACCAACAAGACATAACAATCATCAATTTGTATGCACCAAACAATGGAGCTGCAACGTTCATAAAACAAATTCTCCTCAAGTTCAAGAGTCTAATAGACCACAACACAATAATTATGGGTGACTTCAACACACCGCTCTCACCATTAGACAGATCCTCTAGACAAAAACTGAATAAAGAAACTATAGAACTCAACAGCACAATCAATAACCTAGACTTAACCGACATATATAGAATATATCAACCATCATCAAGTGGATACATGTTCTTCTCAGCAGCACATGTGTCCTACTCAAAGATAAACCATATATTGTGCCATAAGGCAACTCTTATTAAATATAAAGGCGTGGAGATAATACCATGCACCATATCTGATCATAATGGAATGAAATTGGAAATAAATGATAAAAGAAGGAAGGAAAAATCCTACATCACATGGAAAATGAACAATATGTTATTGAATGATCAATGGGTTATAGAAGACATAAAGGAGGATATGAAAAAATTCTTAGAGTCAAATGTTAATACAGACACAACATACCGGAATCTATGGGACACAATGAAAGCAGTTTTAAGAGGGAAATTCATTTCTTGGAGTTCTTACCTCAAAAAAAGAAAAAAACCAACAAATAAATGAACTCACACAACACCTCAGAAACCTAGAAAAGGAAGAGCAAAACAACAGCAAATGTAGTAGAAGACAAGAAATAATTAAAATTAGAGCAGAAATCAATGAAATTGAAACAAAAGAAACCATTGAACAAATTGCTAAAACTAAAAGTTGGTTCTTTGAAAAAATAAATAAGATAGACAAGCCCTTAGCCATGCTAACGAAAAGAAGAAGAGAGAGAACTCAAATTACTAACATACGGGATGAAAAAGGCAACATCACAACAGACACTACAGAAATACAGAAGATAATTAGAAAGTATTTTGAAACCCTATATTCCAATAAAATAGAAGATAGTGAAGATATCGATAAATTTCTTAAGGCATATGATTTGCCCAGATTGAGACAGGAAGACACACACAATTTAAACAGACCAATAACAAAGAAAAAAATAGAAGAAGCCATCAAAAGACTACCAACCAAGAAAAGCCCTGGACTGGATGGGTATACAGCGGAGTTCTACAAAACCTTCAAAGAAGAATTAATACCAATACTTTTCAAGCTATTTCAAGAAATAGAAAAAGAAGGAGCTCTTCCAAATTCATTCTATGAGGCCAACATCACTTTGATCCCAAAACCAGACAAAGATACTTCAAAGAAAGAAAACTACAGACCAATATCTCTAATGAACTTGTATGCAAAAATTCTCAATAAAATTCTGGCGAATCGAATACAAAAACATATCAGAAAACTTGTGCACCATGATCAAGTAGGATTCATTCCTGGGATGCAAGGCTGGTTCAATATACGGAAATCAAAAAATGCTATTCACCACATCAATAGACTTAAAGACAAGAACCATATGATCATCTCGATGGATGCAGAAAAAGCATTTGACAAAGTACAGCATCCCTTTATGTTCAAAACACTAGAAAAACTAGAGATAACAGGAACTTACCTCAACATTGTAAAAGCTATATATGCTAAACCTCAGGCTAGCATCATCCTAAACGGAGAAAAACTGAAGGCATTCCCTCTAAAATCTGGAACAGTACAGGGATGCCCTCTATCACCACTTCTATTCAATTTAGTTCTCTAAGTACTAGCCAGAGCAATTAGACAGACAAAAGAAATTAAAGGCATAAAAATAGGAAAAGAAGAAATTAAATTATCGCTATTTGCAGATGACAAGATAATATACTTAACAGACCCGAAAGAGTCTACAAAGAAGCTGCTAGAGTTAATAAATGAATTCAGCAATGTGGCAGGTTATAAAATCAACACGCATAAATCAAAAGCATTCCTGAATATCAGCAACAAAACCTCTGAAATGGAAATAAGGAAAACCACTCCATTCACAATATCCTCAAAGAAAATAAGATACTTGGGAATCAACCTAACAAAAGAGGTGAAAGATTTATACAATGAAAACTACAGAACCCTAGAGAGAGAGATAGAAGAAGATCTCAAAAGATGGAAAAATGTACCCTGTTCATGGATAGGCAGAACTAACATCATCAAAATGGCGATATTACCCAAAGTTCTCTACAGGTTTAATGCGATGCCAATCAAAATCCCAAAGGCATTTCTTGTAGAAATAGACAAAGCAATCATGAAATTCATATGGAAAAACAAAAGACCCAGAATAGCAAAAGCAATTCTAGGCAGGAAGTGTGAATCTGGAGGTATAGTGATACCAGAGGTCAAACTGTACTACAAAGCAATAGTAATAAAAACAGCATGGTACTGGTACCAAAACAGGCAGGTGGACCAATGGTACAGAATAGAAGACACAGAGACTAATCCACAAAGTTACAACTATCTTATATTTGATAAAGGGGCTAAAAACATGCAATGGAGGAAGGATAGCATCTTCAACAAATGGTGCTGGGAAAATTGGAAATCCATATGCAACAAAATGAAATTGAATCCCTTTCTCTCGCCATCCACAAAAATTAACTCAAAATGGATCAGGGAGCTAGATATCAAATCAGAGACACTGCGTCTGATAGAAGAAAAAGTTGGCTCCGATCTACATATTGTGGGGTCGGGCTCCAAATTCCTTAATAGGACACCCATAGCCCAAGAGTTAATAACAAGAATAAACAAATGGGACTTACTTAAATTAAAAAGTTTTTTTCTCAGAAAGAGAAACAATAAAAGAGGTAAATAGAGAGCCTACATCCTGGGAACAAATTTTTACCCCCCACACCTCAGATAGAGCCCTAATATCCAGAATGTACAAAGAACTCAAAAAATTAAACAATAAGATAACAAATAACCCAATCAACAAATAGGCCAAGGACCTGTACAGACACTTCTCAGAGGAGGACATACAATCAATCAACAAGTACATGAAAAAATGCTCACCATCTCTAGCAATCAGAGAAATGCAAATCAAAACCACCCTAAGATACCATCTCACCCCAGTAAGATTGGCAGCCATATGAAGTCAAACAACAATAAGTGTTGGCGGGGATGTGGGGAAAAGGGTACACTTGTACACTGCTGGTGGGACTGCAAAATGGTGAGGCCAATTTGGAAAGCAGTATGGAGATTCCTGGGAAAGCTGGGAATGGATCCACCATTTGACCCAGCTATCGCACTTCTGGGACTATTCCCTGAGGACCTTAAAAGAGCGCACTATAGGGATACGGCTGGCTGCATCAATGATTATAGCGGCACAATTCACAATAGCTAGACTGTGGAACCAACCTAGATGCCCCTCAATAGATGAATTGATAAAAAAATGTGGCATCTATACACAATGGAGTATTATGCAGCACTAAGAAATGACAAAATCATAGAATTTGCAGGGAAATGGATGGCATTAGAGCAGATTATGCTAAGCGAAGCTAGCCAAGCCCTAAAAAACAAATGCCAAATGTCTGCTTTGATATAAAGAGAGCAACTAAGAACAGAACAGGAAGGAAGAACATGAGGAAAAGACTACAGTAAACAAAGACGAATGGGGGGAGAGAAACGGAGAGAGAAGGGAAAGCATATGGAAATGGTAGGAGACCTTCAATGATACATAGAATTATAAGAGGTTATGAGGGGCAAGGGGGAGGGAAAAAAAGGGAGAGAATTGAACAACAGCAGGGGAGGTAGAGAGGGAAGATGGGAGGGGAGGGGAGGGGGGATAGTAGGGGATAGGAAAGGTAGCAGAATACAACAGTCACTAATATGGCATTATGTAAAAATGTGAATATGTAACAGATGTGATTCTGCAATCTGTAAAATGGGTGAAAATGGGAGTTCAAAACACAATTTGAGTCAAATGTATGAAAGATGATATATCATGAGCTATGTAATGCTTTAAATAATCAATACAAAAATAAGACTTGAGAATTACTTTAGCCAATGGGGTAAAAGAGATGTACAATAAAAAATGATAGAACACTGAAGAAAGAAATTGAAGAAGATATTAGAATGTGGAAATGCATCCCATGTTCTTGAATAAGTAGAATTAATATTTTCAAGATGGACATACCACCAAAAGCAATATACAGATTTAATACAATCCCCATCAAAATACAAATGACATTCTTTACAGAATTAGCAAAAACGATTCTTCAACAATTTGGAAGAATAAGCAACTCAGAAGAGCCAAAACAATGCTGAGTAAGAAAAAAATGCAGGAGCATCATAATACCTTATCTGAAATTACACCACTGAATTGTAGTAACAAAAACAGAATGGTACTAGAATAAACACAGACATGAAGACCTACTGAATAGAGTAGACGAAACAGAGACAAACTCATATACCTACAGCCATCTGATATTTGACAAAGTTGCCAAAACACTTTGAAAAAAAAAACCCAATATTTTTAACAAATGATGCTAGGAAAACTGGATAGTTAGCTATATGTAGAAAAATTAAACTAGACCCCTATCTCTCACCCTTCACAAAGATCATATCTAATTGGATCATGAAGACTTAGGGATTATACCAGAAACCTTTCAACTTCTAGGAGATAACATAGGGTCAATAATCCATTGGTTCTGGCTTCAAATTCCATAACAAGACCTCCAATACTCAAGAAATAAAGCCAAGAATAAATAAGTGGGATGCCATCAAACTAAAAAGCTTCTGCATAAGACAGGAAATTATTAAGAGCATGAGGAGTGATTCTCAAGAATGGGAGAAAATCTTGTCTGCTCAGTCCAAAAAAACTGGAGCCACAGATAAAAAGGACCCCTGATTCATTCTAGACCAAGATTGAAGATCTGGAAACTCCCTGGAGAATCATTCTCAGAGTCTACTCTAGAAGAGAGAAGGAATTGAGTCCAATGTCCACAGGCTGTTCTAGCAGCAATGAGGGATCACCCACTCAAGAAGAATAGAGCTGATGTCTACATGGGCTTCCTCTTTCTTCCACCTTTTGTTCCATCCATGTCTCAACCTATGGAATTGTGCCACCTGCATTCACCCTCTCCTACTTTGTTCCCCCACATGTCAATCATTTCTGGAAACACCCTCATGTACATAACCAGAAGTTTCTTAATCTTAAGCATCTCTTAGTTCAATCAAGTTAGTAATTCAGATTAATTATCACAGTATCCTAGTCAATGAATTTAAGCAGTTTCAAAGACAAAAACAAACACAAAATCTATACTTACAGAGATTGTATCCTACTAGAAAGAAAGAAAAAATAAACATGAACACCGTTCACACACACACACACACACACACACACACACATGCACACACACACAATATATCATGTGGCAATAAATTGTTTGAAAATATCATTTGGTATGGTTTGGTCAGAGACAATTCTGGAAACATACTGCCAAGTTTTGATCCTAACATCATCTATAACCCAACCCACATTTTTATTGGTGTGACTCATGTTACTATGGGGAGCTACCAGCGCCTCACCAGGGGGGGCCTTCTTTCTGCCCAGGAAGATGTAAGCCACCAGAAAAGGTAAGTCAGAAAAAATTAATGAAGAACAAAGGACAAAGAATCAGAATTATAGTTTTAAAGGAAAGCGCCTGATAGGCCTAGCCCACACAGGAGCTGAAGCTGGACAATTAAAAAAATGGCTATCATGATTTATTTAAAGGGGACATCAAAGGCAGGGATAAGGTTTCAGGGGTGGAGTCTTGCTTCATGATGTCTTTCTGTCAGCAGACTGATTGCGATCTTGGCACCCTCACCCCATCTCTGGTGCTGTGTGGGACATGGCAGAGCTGAATAGAAATTCAAATGTATTGTAGGGATCTTACCCTGTGGAACTGCCCCAGGAAGTTGCCAACACCAGATGTTTCTATTCACTAGAATGTGATGCTGATGTAGTCCACACACAGCCCACAGATGACTCTGGACACATTGTTTTCTGCATTTATCTATTCTTAGTAATCATACCTTTTCAATGCTGTTGTATTAAATAAATTAATACATGTAAAATTCTTAGAAAAGTGCTTCCTGGCTGTTTTAGTCATCTTTTTCACTGCTGTGAGCAAATGACCTAACAAGTACAATTTTAGAGGAGGAAAATTTTATTGGGGAACCATGGTCCCAGAGGTCTTAGTCTGTGGATAGCCAGCACCATGGGTGGAACATCACGGAGGAAGAGTGTGTGGTGGACAGAAGAGGGTCAGGACATGACCACCAAGAAACAGAGAGAGAGAAAGTTCTGCTCAACAAAGACAAAATATATACATACCCCAAAGGCACTCCCTCAGGGGCCCACCTTCTCCAGCCACACCCTACTTGCCTACATTTACCACCAAGTTAATCTCTATCAGGGCATTAATGTGCCAAACAGGTTACATCTCTTATAACCAGGTCATTTCATCTTTCAGCTTTCTTGGATTGTCTCACACCTGAACTTTTACCTCACATCTAAACAATAACATCAGGTTAGTTTTTTTCAATATGTGTACCTATAATTATAAAGAAAGGAAACAGCATGAAACTGAATAAAGTGTACATTTGAAAAGTGCTATTTTATAAAACAATGGTCATAAAAAAATCCGTAGGATAAGTATATATTTTACTTGATGATAAATGTCTATAATTACCTTTTTATATGTAGGGTCATGCTAGATCACACTAGTCTGAGATAGCAGCACTTTCTGACCCTATTAGTCTTAAAATTTGATTCAGAGTTGGAAGAGTAAGTTTTAGAATCATTCTACTTATAAGTAAATGGATGTGCAAAGAACATTGCTATATTATTATTTGCACAACAACATGTACAAAGAAATTGCTACATTATTATTTGGGAAGTATCAAAATGATAATGACTGTTTTTTGTTTCATGGATAAGTATATGCACTAAATTGACACTCAGAATAAGAATACATGCTTATAAAATTTAATACTTCAGAGAAATTTTAATATTGATAACCCAGCCTAATTCCATCTCAAGATTGGGAGCCATCTAGTCACAAAGTCATGAAAATTTAATTTCTGTTTTACTATAAATTACTGCAATTTCTAAACTTGTTTGGAATTCCTGCCTGTGCCTTGAACTCACCCATGCCTGGCTTTCCCTGACCAGATAACAACCCTCTCTAAAATCTTAGTGGTGCCTCATAAATCCTAGCTCCTCCTGACCAGATAACAACCCTTTCTGAAACCTCAGTGGTGCCTCATAAATTCTGATGTTAAGATCTAAATTTATTCCATACTTTGAAATGTTAAGCCATGTAGATTATTAACCTACTATCTGCCTTTGTATTATGATTGTCAAAATCCTGTTATCTGTAAGTTCTCAAGACACCCCCCCCTGCAACTTTTTGTGCTATAAAATCTCATTCTTGGAGAGCGGTGGTGGGTGGGGCTGGTCTCTAGCCCATGTTAGGGGAGACAGTTTCTGATAAGATCAGCTCTCTCTGTGTACACAAATATAAGCTTGCTTTAATTTGATTTAAAATTAGAGTGGTGGTCTTTTCTTTGAGTCTTGAGTCAGGGTTCAATAATATACTGTTTATTTTATTTGAAAACATGAGACATCTGAGTAAATTCTTACTAAATGTAGTTATCAGAGGGAAGACAAATTATATAGATCTTCACACAAAAAAACATTATAATCTAATGAATAGCATTTGTCCTAACATCTGAGAAGAAAACATGTATGAAAGAGAATAAAAAGAGTTAAGGGAAATATAAGTTGAAAATATAAATTAATTTTGAAAATGCACAAAATAACACTTATGTTTTTCTGTGGACCAGAACAATCCTAGCATCAAAATATATGCAATAGAATTCCCAGATTTGGACCATAGAGGTATATTTCATCACAAAAGTAGAATAAATAGATATTCTCATAGTACCCATCAATATAGGCTGTTCAGACTTTATGGTCACATGACCACAACAACCACAAATTGGAAATGACATTATTCTCTACCAAAGATCCTTTTTCCTTTGTTCTTTCAACATCACTAAAACCATTTACAGACCTTGAAATGAAACACTAAGTGAGGCTTAATTACTTTGCCCCTAATAACACACCTTTTTCTCTTTTTGTGTGTGAGAAATATTAAACAAACTGCCACTCAGTATTATCTTAGTTTTTGATATGTGATGTCTTTGGAGATTTTGTATCTTGGAATCCAGTTCAGTATTACAAATCATGAAAAAGTATTTTTTTTTTTTAACACAGCGACTGCACTGTATTGTATTCTACAGTTTCATGAATGGTTTCAGAAAACCTTAATTTTGCCCAAAGAATACAAGAAATTTTAAAAACACACATATTTTTTAAATGAATTTCCAGATGTTTCATTTTAAAAATACCCAGTTGTATGAATCAATAAAGAAAAAATTAGGTTAGCTACCTTCATAGTCATCACGTATGGAAATTGTGTTTTCCAAGATTACTAACTCACATTAGGAAGCCTGAACCCTAGATCATGCTGTCAGTTTGATTCCCTTGTGCTATTTCTATTTGAGTGGATGACTTTCCTTCCCAAACATGGTAGAGAAAATAGACAAACAGCACAGCAATGTGCTTTTTGTTTTCTTGGACCCAAACAGCTTTTTGTGGTCTCTAAAGCACATAGTAGACTCAGCTGATCTCTGGGCAGCTAGTCACATCTTTTCTCTGAGTAGTCTTGGAGTACACAAAACAATTAGAGCAGTTCAGATAGGTAAATTAAAATTACCTAGGCCTGGGGATATAGCTCAGTTGGTAGAGTGCTTGCCTTGCATGCACAAGGCTCTGGGTTCAATCATGAAAAAGCAAAAAATAAAAATAAATAAGTAATAATAATAATTACCTAAGGAGAAAAAGAATATAAGATTATTCCAGCAGTATATGACTACACTAAAAATGTCACATGTTTATTTAGTTATTAATCAAAGATGATCAACAAAATGTTCTCATTAAGAACTGGTAGGAAGTATATGGGCTGAAACTTTGTTGCAGTTAATAACACACAAGGAGTCAATGCTCATTCATTCTTGTGTTTAAGCACAATACATAATCTTGTTAAATCCTTATGAAAAATCTAAAAGAAAATAAAAGGAACAAAATAATTTGTTATATGAGCTGGAATTGCAAATATATCAGGTCAAATGCCTACAGAGGCCATGAAGTGAAATATAAAGAATGAAATACTTGAAAGTAAAAATTAATGGATAACTGAAGACACATTAAACTCACCTGTTTCAAGGACTTGTAGGCAAATGAAGATATGTCTATGATCCAGTCAGTTTGGGGCCTGTTGACAGAAATTTTCAGTTTCTGTAATGTATCACAACATACAACATTTTTCAACGTTGTAAAATTAACATTAAAACAATTGATTTTAGAACAGTTTAGCACTCCTACAAATAAAATGGAGGCATGCAATCACATGAAGACTAATTTGATTTGGTAATATTTCTCAAAAAAATATGTATATATGAGATATTATTTTCCTAGATTGTAAGTTTCTTTTTAAGAAAGTAACTTTTTGTGTGTAGCTCTTAAATTACTTAATTGTATGGTAATTTTCGTTGAACATACTCTTACTTCTCAAACAGGTCTTTGGCAAAAATGAGGTCGGGATACATTTTTAGTTAACAGAATCATTAGAGATATTTACAGAGTTTATTGTGCAAGGTTTATTTTACTAAACGTAGCTCTATACATGGATAACTTAAAGAATTATGCTATAGCCTACCTAACTTATTGTCTTGTCAGAAAGTCATAAAGGTGACAAAAAACATAATTTTTGGAGGCAAATCATAAATGTGTTTTATATTTTGACAGTTATAATATCAGATGAACTTTCAAAAATGTACTTACCGTATAATTCAAAGGAATGAATATTTAATTTATTGTTTTCTGAGCATGCTAGAGTTGATTGCTTTAATAAAGTCTGAAACTTTAACTAAATCTTCAGTGTTCATTTTTACATTCAATATCGCTTATTTATAGCTCTCATTTATTAAAGCATAGACACCTTGGGGGAAATTCTGCTACCACAGTTAAGGAGGCCCTCAAATTGATCTCTGATCCTAGATTGAGATTTTTCTCTATTTAACCTCTACTTGCTTACCTACATTCTACCACAAGTAGGGCTGAGTATTTGCAGCTGTGAATTGGGCAAATATGTTGGAATTCCAAATAAGTAAAGTGTCACTATATTTTGTTCTTTCTAAATGTACTAATATTTCTGTTGTGGTTAATATTTTTAAAATCTTTGAAATTTCTCACTTTTCTAAGATAGCTAATGAGTCAAAATGAGATAAAGATATTTGTATGTTGATATACTATAATTTGCCTTCAAATTATTTTTGTGTTCTATAATTATGTGTCACATGAATATAACTTTTAGAGAAACATTATATTATTTAGTAGAAACCACACTTTTTCAAAGAAAACATGATTTTAAATTAGAAAGACATTGACTCTGAAATGCAGTTTATTTAGTCTGTTTTTGTAGGGCTAATAAGAAAAGAACTGACAAGAACAATTAAAGGAGGAAAAGTTTATTTTGGTGGTTATGATTTCAGAGGTCTCCATCCATAGAAGGCCAACTTCATTCCTCAGGGCTTGAGGTGAGGCAGAACATCATGGTGAAAGAGTGTGGTGGAAGAAAGTGATTCAGGGCATTGAATCAAGAAGCAGAGAGAGAAAGAGCTCTGCTCAACAAGGACAAAGTATAAAACACAAAGGACAGTCTAGTGGGACCCACCTCCTCCAGCCACACCCTCTCTGCCTACAGTTACCACCAAGTTAATCTCTATCAGGGAATTAATGCAGTAACTAGGTTAAACCTCTACTAACATCATCATTTCACCTTTACATTTTCTTGCATTGCCTCTTTTGCAGGACACATCACAGTTAAATCATAACACTATGTAAGCAACATAATTGTATTTTCTATCAACACAGCAAGTGTAGGAATAAGCCAGAGATAAAATTTACCTAATTAACTAACAATTCCAGGAACACAAAGATCATTTTCAGTAGAAATCTCCAACTTATTTTTATTTGTGAAACTAAATTATTATAAAATAATAGGACAAAGCAACAAATCAGGGTAGATAAAATTAGATATTTTTGAAAGATTAGGGAAATAATGATTTATAATTATTTTTCTATTAATTGGGAAATTTTTATTGATAAGAATTGACAGAAGTCCAAGGCTTTGGGTTGATGAGGGGAACATTCAGGCTGTTTTGAAACCAACATCTGTATTCTTTGTCGATAATCAACACTATCTCAAAATATAAACTGGCTAACTATAAGAATGGAGGGAAAACAGTGATAGACTGACTAAAAGTTCAACAAGCTAAAATGTAATTAGATGAGGTAGTTTGGGTTCTTATAAAATATGTTGGCCGATTTTGGTAAAATTCAGTAACAGATAAAGTTGTTGAGAAGTGGTCATTTGTGCTGTCATCCCTGGATTGGGTATTGATTGTATTTAGAATTTCTTGGGGCAATGAGGAATAAGTTGTATTGAGAAACATAACATTAGATCATTATATGGTAGTAACTTGTTTCTTTTACTTTTCAAAACAGCTTTTAGTTTCATGTCTGTATTTTCATAAGAAGGAAAAGTTGATTCTTTTTCTTCTTCTCTGTATCAGAAGTACTTCAAATGTAGCTGCATACATTTGAAGAATTGCCATATTTTTAATCCTATTCTCTGTGTGTGGAGGATTCTTGTGTCCTATGAGTGAAAGGAACTAGATAAATAGCATTGTTCCCTATAATATTAAAGTGAACCATAAGGCTGAAGTGAAATTTAACAAGGTAATCTTTTTCAAAAGGAAAGCAGAGCTTTCTGCTCCTATGTTTGATTAGGATTAGAATATAGACTTGTGAGGAAGCCACAAATAAATAAAAGTACAAGTTTTTCTTATTTATTTTGTGGCCAGTATATTTTTCTTCTTTGAAAAATTGGTTTTGCTTGATATGTTGCAACTTAAATGTAATAATTTTGATCCAAGTCAGATGAAGTATGGGTCTAGACAATGCCAATAGGTAATAGATGATCAAAACAACTTGTTTTCTCTTTTGTTTGATCACAAAATATTCCTACTCAAATTCACTTATATATTGTGAGTCATGGAGTCAGTATAGATTTATTGCATGTGTACAATCTATTTTCATTTCAAATACTTGAAGACAAGACAATGCTTTATGAATTTCATGCTGAATAAAATTTCTGAAAGTTACATTTTAAACTTTTTCTTCTAATATATAATAAACTAATCTTAAATATTAATGCTATTTCTCTTTCTATCTCCCTATATTCCTGCCCTGAGTTTCCATTTGGAGGTTCTGAAATGACCTTAAAATTAGCACTCTATAATTATTTTTTTTTATTTCCCCTCTCACCAACATTAAATCTAGACTCTTGTCTTTTTTTTTTTTTTTAATTTAACTACCATTCTCCAATTCTTCCAGTCTACAAATGTGTTTTTGTCTTTGGTTAGGCCATGTTTTTTTCTACTGCTAACTAACCAACCAATGGAGCTGATTGATCAAATCCTTCCCCAAAATACTACTTGGAATCATCTCATTTATTTTATGTCCACTATTTTGATCAACAGTTACTTTCATCTCTTATTTTATGTAGCTCCTTAAATGCACTGGCCTTTTAAAAAATACACACATATCTTTCAATTTATTCATCTTTTTATTTATCTATCTAAATAATTATAACTGAAAGATAACTCTGATAGAACCCTAAGTATATCATTTAGTAGCTGTAACTTTGGGAAAATTACTTAAATCCCTAAAACCTATTGATTTCCACCTTGTTAGGAGCGATAATAATACTTAATCTAAAAAGATGATATAAAGATCAAATTAAATGTATTTTGCAAACACATTGATAATATGGAAATATGGTCATAATTGGAAATATTATTTTTCTCACTTTTGTTTTCAGTCTTTGTTTTCTTCATTCAGTAAACTATCCATCTATTCACCAGGTAATAATGCAGTTTCTTTGAGAAGCATTGAGTTAGGTCATAGAAGTACTGATGACTTCATGTGAAGTTAAAGTTATATTATATAATCACTTCTCAAACTAAAGTAAAAACTGTTGCATGCCGAAATTCCTATACATATCCTTCTTTTTTTATCTCTCTATTGGGGTTTCTCAACAAGCAGTTTATATCACACTAGCATATGAAGTATACCTATAATTACAAGAACATTTAAATATTAGTGTAGAGTTGGTCACAATATTTTAATACATACAGTGTATATAATTCAGAATAAAAATTGAGAAAATACTTTAAAAGGAGGTAATGCAAGAATTGACATTTTATAAACAAATATAAATTGGTAAACAAGTAAGGGGTAGATGAAAGAGAACAGATAAAAGTATAGGCAGAGATGCAATCAAAAGAACCAATTGAATAGTCAAGCCCTCCTTTATTGCTGATAGAATAAGCCTTTAACTATTAATGGAAGGTTTTGATTTTGAGAGATTATTTGGAACCTAATCATGAATATATGCATTCATGTGTGTGTGTATTTGTGTGCATGTGTAAGAATAGTTTTTAACTTAGAAATGAATATGTGCTAAGTAGAATATATACCTCAAGCAGTTTTTTAGAAAGTCGTTTGTCTTAATTTGGTTCTGAGACGGTGGTTTGGTTGACGAAAGTTGCGAAAGTTGCTTCAAGGGTACATGGAAACAGCAGCTATGAGGGAGTAAGAGAGGATACAAGTGGACAGAGAAACTGTATCTGCGGTGAAACAGCAAAAACAGCATGGAACAGTTCACAGGGAATCCTGGATCTGAAATGGTCTTTCAGCGCAACCCACATTTGAGACAAGGCAATGAGAGCTTTTAACCACTGTGAGTTAGGCAGTTAGTGGATATTGGTTATCCCCAATTATCCCTGATTTAAACTTTCCTCAAAATATATGGGATTACCACATTTATTTTCGACTGTGATGACCCACATTCATTCCACTTTCTTCTCTTCAACTACATAGCTCCCAAATCACAATGACCTTTGTAAGGCTGTGCCTATATTATAAACTGTCCCTATATTTTTCTAGATCTTCTTCATTCTAAATTTCCTTCACCCTAAGTTAATACCTATGCTAGATGATAGGAAATGAGATGACTTAATGGATGGTATAATTCAGGTCCAGACATACATCTTCAAAGCTCTCACCTTGCCCTTCTAAATTTGTGGCTGCTGCACTTGTCCATTTACTGTCCAAATTGAGGAAGACAGTAAGAAGAGTCAGCCTAATGGATCCTATTTCTACCGAAAATATTACATAACAGCAATCCTACTTCTCTTTAATGATCAAGTCAATTACTAAACTTGAGAGATGGTGAATCCTTTTCTTGATTGCTTCCCTTTGTCATGAGGAACCTGAAATTGTTAGGATTAAAAGTAACTGGAGCTCTTCCAAATTTCCTCATGAAAATGTTCTTTCTCTATAGCCAAACTTTCAGTTAGAAATGCCTGAATTTCCTTTATTTGTTCACCATTTGTGATTCTTCTTCTCTGATATGCCTCTTCAGTTCTTTTACCCATTTATTGGTTGGGATATTTGTTTTTGGGGGATGTTCAGTTTTTTGAGTTTTTTGTATATCCTAGAGATTAATGCTCTACCTGAGGTGCAGGTGGCAAAGATTTTCTCCAATTCTTTAGCTTCTCTCTTTATATTTTTGATTGTTTCCTTTGCTCTGAAGAAGCTTTTTAGTTTGATACCACCCCATTTATTAATTCTTAATTTTACTTCTTGCACTTTAGGATTCTTGTTGAGAAAGTCAGTTCTTAAGCTGACATGCTGGAGGGTTGGGCCTATGTGCTTTTCTAGTAGGCACAGGGTCTCTAGACCCTCAATCTACTTTGAGTTGAGTATTATGCAAGGTAAGAGATAGGGGTTCAATTTCATTCTACTACATATGGATTTTTCACTTTCCCAGCACTGTTAGTTGAATAAGCTATTTTTTCTCCAAAGTATGTTTATGGAGACTTTTCTACTATGAGATAACTGTATATATGTGGGTTTGTCTCAGAACAAACCTAGGTGCCCTTCAACAGATGAATGGATAAAGAAAATATTTACACAGTAGATATGACTTGGCCTTAAAAAAGAATGAAATTATGGCATATGACAGTAAATGGAAGTGGAGACTATCATGCTAAATGAAATATGCCAGTACTAAAAAACAAAGGCCAAATGTTCTCTCAATTATGTGAATTCGAACACTAAATAAGTGGTCAAGGCAGAGGGGAGGTAGAAGTTCATTGGATTAGACAAAGAGAAATGAAGGAAGAAAGTGGGGAGTTGATTAGAAGAGACAGTAGAATGTAATGGACATAACTTTTATATGTACATATATGAATACACAACCAGTAAAATTCCACATCATGCAAAACCACATGAATGGAATTCTAATTAGAAAAAGTTATATTCCTTGTATGATATGTCAAAATACACTCTACTGTCATGTATATCTAAAAAGAACAAATAAAAAATAAGTGCTTGAATTTAATATGGATGGGAATCAAAAAAGTATTAATGATAGTGAGCAAGGTCACCTCTTCTTTTCTTTGTTCCTAGACCCATACATTCAATCTCTGGTTATCAAAGCACTTTATAATTATATTAACATTTGTACTATCTCCTGGAGGATGAGGCCAATTCTCACTGGATAGTAACTCTCACGCTGACACCTCCTTCACACTTTAAGAGGACTACTACATATTCCTATCAGCCAGTTAGAGTTCCTATAGGATATATACTAAGACCAGCATCAATATAATCATTCATGACTTATGCATTTCTATCTTCAAATATTTTTGTCTTGATACAATGATATGTATCAAGAATGATATATGTAATGTAATATCAGTCTTTCAAGTAGTCAGAAATCCTAAACAATGGTACAAGTTAAGGTTCATGCCATTATAATTTATTTATAATTTGAAATATATCCTAAGCCAGGTCTGAGCAGCCTACAATGAATGTTGGTTTCATGTATTAGAAATCAAAATTATGTTTAATGTTATTAGAAACATTATTAAACCGTATTTTTTGCACATTTTACATAAAATTGATGTGTTTTGCTTTGAAATTACTTAGCAAGTGATGTTAATACTTCTTAAAAGAAAAAAAATAATGACAAAAGCCATGATCATTATTAAATTACAAATATATGGGGAGCTAGTGAAGGTAGTGTTTACAGAGAAGAGAAAATAATGAAACAGAAGGAAATAAATGGGATTCTATGTATTTATTTTGTATTTATTAAGTGGCAGAAAATATTTTCATCAAGATAAGAAAAGGTGAATTGTTTTCCCCTGTGCACTCTACTTTCATTTTCACAATGGAAATAACAAGCACTAAGCCAATTTCATGGAGAATGTGATATCTGAGTTGGGTCTTTTAGAATTCGTAGGAAAAGTAATGAGGAGGAATAGGTAACTAAGGAGGAGTTAGAAATAGGTTGAGAAAGTACAGTGGGTAACATTTTCCAGTAAGTTCAATGTCAAGCTAAGTAATGAACATTTTACCTTGTTTTAAAGTAAATGCCTAAAGGATTCTCAGCAGATAATCAGAATGCTACTACATAAATATTAATCTGAAAGAAGCACGTGGAGTAGATCCTGAAACACCAGAATTTACATGTATGTGGCAAACTCTTTGCTAGATATTGGAAACAATAAAATAGCCTTATAGAGTACCTCTGATGCAACCTTTCTTTTTTCTTACATATCTTTTATTCTGCCTCTCATCCTCTTTTGCCTTTGACTGAAGCCGTTGTAATCCACACATAGAATATCACTGACTATCATCCCACCTGAACTGTCCCAGAGCTTTGCTGATTCATAGGCTTAGAACACACACGTGTAACAATCCCCCTAGTAATTATGCTAGTTCAAATTGGAGATGCAAGGAAGTTAGTTCTGTTATGGGACAGCCATGTCCTTTGAATAGAAGTTACCCTATTTCTTTACTGAATAGAAAATCGTAAGCTGGATTCTATATCGTCCAAAGTTGTGAAGTACCCGGGACACTGATGTTTCTTCTTCTCTTTGGCCTAGATTATCACCTTTTCCCCATCTATTTCTTGAGATCATTTCTATCACAAACTATTGAATGCAATACATTATCAAACTGTGTCATCAAGGCTATGACAATGTCTAAATATGAAATTTATAAATGATATGATATGTCCTAGATCAATACTTAACATAAAAATTGTCAAAAAGTATTTTTTCATTGATAAACCAAGTATCAAATTATACCTACACTGAAATAACTTCTATGGTTTAACAATATGTTAATGTTACATTATGCAGAAAGTTTTTCTTTCTTATTGAAATATAACAAGTTTTAGATATTTAATCACATTTTTTTCAATATTCAGAAATTTCTGTACATTAAAGGAATAAAAGCTACTTATTCCTAAGGTACTATTTAACTCAGCTGTTTCATTAAGAAAGACAAGACATTGTTTTAAAGAAAAAGTTCTGAATAACTGGCAAAAGATAGTTATTGTACAAAAGATTTAACAGTCCTTATAAACCACAGTGATAGATACACTATATATCCTTTGTCAAATGGTTTACATGGAACATTTTAGTGATTTTCTATCTTTTTTCTTAAATTTTTTTTGGTATCCAAGGCATAATGTTAAATATGCCTCCAAATTTTAAACAACATAATCTTAAGAGAGAACATTTATGAAAACCTCATGAAGTCAATTTAGATAAGTAGATTTAAAGAAAAGTTGCAAATTGGTTGGGACTTAGTGAGAATGCTTTTCCTTTTACTCTATAATCAGCATTTACTTTAGGCCAAACTCTGGGGCTTCTGTCTGATACATAAGGAAAGGCTGCTATTATGTGTATTTTAAAGTCTGGTTTTCTTGAGGCCCTATAAGAATTTTTATAAGCTTCAAGAAAACCATTAGCATATATTTTAAACTCTATTATTATTGCACTTTCTGTTTTGTGTTTTATATTATTTCAAGGATTGCAAATCATATTTGAATTAAATATTTTAACTTTGCAATGATTTCAAATGCAAAAAAAATTAACTTCATTTATAAGACAAAACTTATGATTCAGAAGGGTTGTATGAAAATACAGGCTTGGAGACAAGATGACTAGTTTTCCAAGTTTTCTTTGGTCTGCAAAGTGGAAAGATGCTTGGAAAAGCAGTTCTTTATGAGACAAAATCAATGTTTAATAGTTATCATACAAGCAGACTATGAATAGCCTTGAAATACACGACTGTAATGGCTTCTTCTTTATTTAGGTAGTCAATTGGAAGTGCTGAACTTGAAAGAGTGACACTCATACAAGTAAACACTTGTCCAGGTTAAAAGGGAGACACGGTTTTCATGCAATACAACTCTCCAAGTCACCATTAAATGGTACCTTTTGAAAACAAATTTTAGACATGTGAAAGTCATGCCTATTTGTTATGATTTTGTAGCAAGTACTCTAAGTCCTTATTTTAAGTGCTTTTTTAATGCTTACATGTAAGCATATACTTGCATTTTTGTCTTGTTCCACAATAAAAAAAATGTACTCTGATTTCTTTTACTTTTTTGAATGTGTATGGGGTTACTGAGGATTGAACTCAGGGGCACTTGAAAACTAAGCTACATCCCCAGCCCTATTTTGTACATTATTTAGAGAATAGTGTCTCACTGAGTTGCTTAGTGCCTTGCTTTTGCTGAGGCTGGCTTTGAACTTATGATCCTCCTGCCTCAGTCTCCCAAGCCACTGGGATTATAAGCATGTGCTACCACACCTGGCTCTAATTTCTTTTTAAAAGCAATACATTCAATTCCTAGAAAATTTTGATACTACAGTGACATAGCCAAATCAATGTTTATAGCAGCTCAATACACAATAGCTAAAAACTACAAAATCAACCTAGATGTCCTTCAACAGATGAATGGTCAAAAAACTGTAGTACATAAACACAATGAAATATTATTCAGCTTTAAGAAGAATGAAAGTATGACATTTGCTGGTAAATGGATAGAGCTGGAGAATATCATGCTAAGTGAAATAAGCCAAACCCCCCAAACTGAAGGCCAAATGTTCTCTCTGATAAGCACATGTTAATCCATAATGGGGGTGTAGGGAAGAATGAAGAAATTTTGGATTGTGCAGGGGAGGGAAGAGGAGGAGATGTGGGAATGAGAAGGACAGTGGAATGAGACATTTTACTCTCTATATATGTATATATGTACATATGTATGTATGAATATACTACAGGTGTGACTCTGCACCATGTATAGTCAAAGGAAGGATAGTTGTGCTCCATTTGTCAAACAACATGTCCAAATGCATTTTACTGTCATGTATAAATAATTAGAACAAATAAAAATTATATATATATATAAATGCTAATTCACAATAAGGGTGGAGGGCTAGGGAAGAAAAGAGGTACTTTGGATTCAACAGAGGGAAATAAATGGAGAAGAGGGGACATGGGAGTAGGGATGATAGTAGAATGAGTTGGACATTATTACCCTATGTGCATATATGATTAAATAACTGGTATAACTCTATATCATGTACAACCAGATAAATGAGAAGTTATACTCCATTTATGTATGATGTTTCAGAATGCATTCTACTGTTATGTACAATTAATTAGAAAAAAAATTAAAGAGAAAAAAGAAAATTTTGATTTAGGCTCTAGAGAAATAGTCGGTACTATGGTTTCAAAATTACACTTGGTTTGAATAATCAGCAGTAAGAGAAATTTTCACATTTGTACCTAAAGCAGAATATATAGTAGGATTACTGGAATGCAATACTCATATTTGGAAAATTACCTTTTGAAAGAAACAAATTGAAAGCTTTTTAAGAAAAAGCTTCATAAAGTTTGAACAATACCTAGTTATTTTAATCACATACAAAATTAGAATGTGGTGAACAAAGGGTAACTGCACTTAATTTGTAGTTGTAAATAACATGTTTTATTCTATCATATGCATGCAAAATTTTAATTATTACATAATTACTAAAAATATTATTACAAATAGAATTATCATAAGGATTAGAAAAACTAAAATCATTGTACCTGATTTTGAGTGTAGACCCTGACGATTATTACTTAAATTAATCATTAAATAACCCTGCTTTGCCAAGTTTTGTATTCTCTTTATGTGGAGATAATTATAATAATATATTTTACTTACAGAATCATTTCGTATTTTACTTTAGAAAACTAGTCTTAAAATGTGTTTTCAAAATAATAAACATGAAAATAGGATATTCTTTTTCTTTTTAATATAAACCATAAAAATTGTGGTTGCTTAATTAGAGAAGGTTCCTTGTTCCACAATATTGCTTTAAAAATGTTTACTTTAGAAATGTGGCTTATCCCCAGTGATATTAAAAAAAAAAAAAAAACTTGAAGTGTTTCTTTATGTACACTTAGGTTTATTGCTTAGTTCTCAACTTATATGTAAAAAAGTCAAAAGTGATATTTCGACCCCAACTAGTATGATGATGCATTACAGTAAGACTTGAGGTAGAATTATTAAAGATCAAAATAACATTAATGTTAATTAATCCTATATTTGTTTTTCAAGTTGGATTACTTAGCTACCAGAGGCTGAAAATTACACAGCTAAAATAAAAGTGTTCCTAATATGCCCACAAAGTTTATTATACATATCTAAGTCTTTTTTAATATAAGGGTTATACAACTCAGGAAAAAAATAATGGCTCTGGAGTTATAGAGATTTTTACTATAGTAGCTTTGCAACCACATAGCTGAGTCAGTTTGGACAAGCCACATTATCTCCCTGGATCTTTTCTACCATGTGACCAAATCTGATGCTCAGTCTTGAAAACAAATTTCTTTTCTATCAAGAGTCTTATTCATGTCATTTTTATTTTTGATAGCTTTTCTATCCAGAAAAAAACCCTTTTTTTTCCCCAGATTAACCACACGACTGCTACATTAAAAAAATTTTTTTTAGTTGTAGATGAATACAATATCATTATTTATTTTTATGTGGTGCTGAGGATTGAACCCAGTGCCTCACACAGACAAGGCAAGCACTTCACCACTTCGACCTACAGCCCCAGCCCCTGATTACTACATTTTTGATGACAAGATTTAGGATAAAATAGGTCATAGGACACAGCCACATCAATGTTTATAGCAGCACAATTCACATTAGCTAACTGTGGAGCCAACCTAGATGTCCTTCAGTGGATGAATGAATTTAAAAAAATGTGACATTTATACACAATGGAATATTACTCAGCAATAAAAAAGAATAAGATCATGGCATTTTCAGGGAAATGGATGGCATTAGAACAGATTATGCTAAGTGAAGCTAGCCAATCCCTAAAAAGCAAATGCCAAATGTCTCAAAATGGGGTTGGGAGGTAGAGCAAGGGAGGAAGATTACCTCTAGATAGGGAATAGGGGTGGGAGGGAAAGGGAGAGAGAAGGGGAATAGCATGGGTGGTAGAAGGAGACCCTCATCATTATACAAAATACATGTATGAAGATGTGAATTTAGTGTCAACATAACTCGTATACAAACAGAGATACGATAAATTGTGGTATAAAGGTGTATTAAGAATTATAATGCAAAAAAGAATAAGAGGGATGGAGATGTGGCTTAAGCGGTAACGTGCTCACCTGGCATGTGCGGGGAACTGGGTTTGATCCTCAGCACCGCATAAAAATAAAATAAAGATGTGTATCCACCGAAAACTGAAAAATAAATATTATAAAAAATTTCTCTCTTTCTCTTCTCTATCTTTAAAAAAAATAAGAGAACTCATGTATAATGGCATAATTTGGCATGAACATACTTTACATACACAGTTACAAAAAATTGTGCTGTGAATAGATAATTATGATAGTAATGCATTCCACTATTGTCATGTAAGAAATAAGAAGAAAGAAAGAAAGAAAGAAAGAAAGAAAGAAAGAAAGAAAGAAAGAAAGAAAGAAGGAAGGAAGGAAGGAAGGAAGGAAGGAAGGAAGGAAGGAAGGAAGGAAGGAGAGAGAGAAAGAAAGAAAGAAAGAAAGAAAAAGAGAAAGAAAGAAAGAAAGAAAGAAAACATTATATATCATTAAAAGATATGAAAGGGTAAGTAATTTGTGTTTCTTTAGCATTTTAATCATCTGTGATATCTTGAACTACTAGAAAAATGGATGCTTAAGTTACATGAAGATTTTTTTTTTTATTTAACACAGTTCCTTGGGTGATGAATAAAGTAAGGGTCAACTGCCAAACCGAAAAATATATTGTGAAGAAATACATGAAACTCCAAGCCTAGTTATTATGTTTTTTTTTTTAAATTTAAAATGTTTCTCCTTTATAAAAGTGTTATTGATATTTACATCTCAAACTGCCTAAAATTTCAGTGATGGTATAAGCCCATTTGAACTGGGAGACACGGAAGAAAGGGAGATGGTCCAGCAGCTGCACTGTCTTGGAAACTGGAAAGTGAAATAGAAGATCAATAACCAATTTAGCACACCCTATTAAGCAGAAATCTATGTGTCTTAAGGAAAAGGGAACTGTATTTACATTCTAGAATTTTCCAAATCTCAGTAGTGTCCAAAAAAACGGAATATTATCACCAAAATAATTCAAGATAATTTTCCAAAATTGAGATAAAAATACTAAAGAAGCCACCATGTGCCTTTCCTCAGTTTTTTTTTTCAGGAGCTTTATAATTTCAGGTTTTACACTTATGTTTTTAATCCATTTTGAATTGATTTTTGCTTGTGGGTGAAATACAGGGATCCAATTAACATTTTTGCATGTGAATATCCAATTTTCCCATTACCATTTGTTGAATATACTTCCCTGCACCCATGATATATTTTTGGAACCCTTGTCAAAGATTAAGTTAACAAATGGTGCAAATAACCCTCTTGTGTTACTTTTATATAAGAAAATTAAAAAACTTAATAATGAAATTTTAAAATTTGTATGATTAATAAAGTTATTGTTAGTCATTACACATTACATAATAAATAGTCTAATTTTAAACATTCAAAATTATTCTTAAAATGCTTTATGCAAAGGGCACTGATAAGTGTATTTTTGCCTACCAAAATCACAGAAATAGTGAATTAGCATCTGTTATATTTTTTATTTTATTTTTTGATACAAACTATGAGTCTTCCCTTTGCAAAAGGCCATATAGAAAAGAACATATTTTCTTATGTATTTTTAAACTACGTAAGCATTTATCAATGAATATTCTTTTCCTTTTAATTGTATACACTATTGTTACTAAAATTTGTCTTTAATATCATTTCCAATAAAGTTTGCCAAGATTAGTTAAGGCTGCCTTCCTACATTTTCTTTTCCCTCTAACTACAGTTAATATTCTTTGTAATCTTTCAATTTTTCCAATACCTTTATTGCTATAATTTATAATATTTCTTTTTAAGAATATTTCAACATTGGTCTTCTCTCATCCATTTTTACCATTTATATTTAAGGAAAGGTATGCATTTGAAATTGTAGATCACCTTTTAAAATTCTGATGATGGCATATAACATATATTATTAAATATAATTATCTTGTATTTTAATAGATGTTTGTTGCCCACAAGCTAAAGTCAGAAGCTGATAATATTTTATAGGTAGAAGCTGATAATATTTTATAGGTGGATACTTATGCACACCAAGATGGCCAAGATTGTTAGAAAAGTTCTGTTTTAATATTTCTTTAAATTCTACGAAACATATAAAATGCAAGTGTAAAGCCATATATATTTTATATATATATTTACAATTACCAATCATACGTAAGAAATGCTTCCAAATTTCATATATACCTCTGTGTGTGTATGTAAGTATTTCAAGTACTGTCTTCTCTTTATTCGTTGAAGAATAGTTAGTCTGCTCACATATTGAATGTTAATTATTTTTATTGTTCTGATTTTCTTGAAGCAAATGAAAATACTGGAAGTAGAAATAGAAAGAAACTCAGCTAAAAGCTGAATCCTCCAACAGAAATTTCCAGATACTAAAGAAACTTAACAAAGCTATTGAGAAGAGGAAGAAACTACTCTTTGTGGAGAAACAGATAGTCTTTGGTGAACGGACTCAACAACATATTGAAGGATTCTGGTAATTATTCATATTATTTTTAGTACTGTTCTTATTTCCATACATGTTTTTTTAATATTAGTTAAGAAGCCAGTATCTTTCTCTTCTTTTCTATATTGGGATTACCTTATACAAATTGACTTGTTCATAGTTAAAATGCTTAAAATCTGTTGGAGAAGATTTATTTTCAGGATGGTTCTTATATAAAATTTGTATTTTTGTCATAAGGAATGAATTCCTCACCAATGTTATGACACATAAATATAATATCATCATTTAATTATATTTAATTTCAACAATATGTAAACTATTCTCAGGAATTAGGAAATTACATATGATTTTGATTTTTTGATTGTCATTTTTTATGAAAAAATAAAGGAAAGTTTATAGAGTATTCACTTTTACAACATAAATCAAAATTCTTTTCTTCCAACATTAACAGTTAGGTCTTATAACAGAAGTGAGTATGCTATAGGGATCATTTCTAATATTCTGCATTATACAGCTAGATTAATATTACCTGTATTTCCATTTTCTAAAATAGGATTGCATGAAAAATTTCAAGTCTGTGCATAAATTTTACAAGATCAGCTTTGAACAGGTACAATTTTAGGAGTCTGTGGTTCATAAATACATCCATTAAGCAATTGGATTCCAGGGTGGTGCTTGTAAGAATGGTATGAATTGCAAAGTAGATATAAAGTCATAAACAAAGAAGAGCATTAAATAACAAAAATAACTTGATGAGAGCATATAGAACACTCTTTAAATTGAACTAAAATAGACTTCTGAAAAGTACCAAAATTTAAGGTGTGGTTAGAAAGACACACTATCCTCCAAAGTGGAGGTAGAACTGAAGCCGCATCAGAGTAGCATTATAGAAACCGGCGGAAGAGTGGTTGAAGGACCAATGCTATTAAGCAGTTAAGAGAAAACTTTGATGTCCTTGATGAGATCGATATGAGAAGAACAATAGGCTTATAGTCAAGCTTTAGTATATGGTGATAAACACAGAGGCCTTGAAGTTACTTTCTATTTTAGTATGCACCAGAATACAACCTGTGGCTGAGATTTAAACTAAATCTGTAGTTCCATAAAGGTAAGCCGCTTTGAAGACTTGAATAATGAAGTTAGACTTTGAAAAATATATCAGAGTCCTGTAGATGATTTTGAGGGAAAAGAGAGTGAAATGTAAAGAACAGGAAAAAATCCTACATTACAAATAACCAGAGAATTTCAAAACACTAGACAGCATTTTTACAACACTTAACAAATTCCAGGCCCTTTGAGTGCTAAACACTTGCTGCGATTTAAATGTGTAGTAATTACTACATGACTCAGGGAGTAGTTTTTATCATTATTCTTTTTACTTTGCAAGAAACTGCATAGAAAAATTAATAACTTGCCCTAGGCATCTAAATAAACAAGTATGAGAATGAGAATCCATCCACCTGAGTCCTAGCACTTTTGAACTAGAATCTAAGCTCCATTATGTTCTAAGCCCCCTTTTTTATGGTTCTGTGCAACAAAACATTATTCATTGACTTATTTAAAGAATTAAAAGGAGGATGGATTAGAAAAGAAGGAAATCTGGCTTGATATAGCAGTTAACATCAACAATCCTGGATAAGACTTTTTCTCCTTTTCTTTCTCTCAAGTTTTACTAACAATGTAACCTAAACCTTTTACATAAATAATCATCTTCAGCTTCCCAAATGACAAATTTTTCCCAATTTCTGCTTCATATGTAAATACTATAATTATCAAATGAAAGGTTATTATACATCTCTCACTTCAAATGATTGTAATGTAATTGACTTAAAATTACTGGTCATATGAAAGAAATGCTTCCAAATGATTAAGCCATTTAATCTGTGAGTATAAGGGGAAAAATAACTTGTAATGTATTAAAATAATGGAATAATACATTTTCAAATCTTATGTTCAGTTTGATTTTTTAAAATATATATATTAAAAAAAATATTAGGCATGGGGCAGATGCTGTAGCTCTAGTAGCAAACTACTTGTCTAGTGTGTGTGAGACACTGGGTTTGATCCTTAGCACTGCATAAAAAATAAACAAATAAAATAAAGGCATAGCATCCACCTTACAACGACAAAAAGACATTTAAAAAAATAATTAGTAGGCTCTACTTTTAAAATTTACAAAGTTGATAGATAAACATTAACGATGGTTCACAGAATAATAACAAGTTATGAATGTGATTTAAAAAGTATATGTATCATATATGATCATCAAATTCTGAATTCTGGTTATTCCTGGGAAGAGATAATGAATTAGGGTAAATAAGGCATAAGGTGAGTTACTAATAATATCGTAGTTATTAAGTAAGACAGACATTAAAATGTCATCCTTTAGAAACAGCAATAGCAGTTTTCAAATTATACTCATGAAATTCACACTTTATGTCTAAACTTTATGTTTAATACTAACTAGTTTTATATCTAAGGAAGTTTAGTAATCTCTATAACCTGGGTTTTCTTTTGTTGTTTTTGTCCTTGGGGTTGAACCCAGAGCCTTGTGCATACCAGGCAAATTTTTTCCACTGAATTATATTCCTAAATGGACTTCCTTTCTAAAAAATGTTAATAATACTAGTATATTCATCTCATGTAGTTTAATGATTTGGTTGTATAGTATTTGAAAAAGATTTGGAATTGTGCAACATATATTGTAAGCATTTAGGAATGGTTATAATATAATACATCATTTACTATGTAAATAAAATAAGATAAAAATATTAAAATGTGCTATTGAACAAAAATTGTAATTAAGATTGGGGATGTAGCTTAGTGTTAGAGCACTTGCTTGGCATTCATGAAGCCCTGAGTTTGATCCCCAGCATTGAAAAGTCCAAAATAACTGGATTAATTAGTTTACAATTTAAAGAAAAGTATAATCAATCTAATTATTGTGACTAAGCTTCACATTCCCAAGAATGAAGAATAATGTGTTGAGAAAAAAAATTTTACATTTCTACAATTCTTGTACTTTTAGATGGAAATGTTCAATTTAGGATTTTCTTGGCTTTTTTTTTTTTTTTGGTTTTGTGTTTGCTTACTCTATAAGATCCTTTTATTATTTTTCCCCTAAGGTTTATTTTATCTAAACAGATATAAGCCTCTCACAGAAGAAAATGTACCTCATATTCTTTGATGTACCATTCTCAGTGCTCTGAGATCTCGTTTTCTAACAAGAAAAATTTAACCACTGCTATCATCTTATTATTTTATCACATTGCAAAATTTGATTTGATTGAATGTCAACCCCACACCAGAAATGGAATATTGGGCAATGAAAAGTAAAGGACTAAATAGATCACCTTCACCTCTTCCAAGGACACGTTAGAATGGTTATAGTGGAAAGTACAGCATATATATATCTCAGCCTTTCTGTCATGCTCCTAGTGGAGACTGCTTCACTCACCACCTTCACACTGCTGGGGTTGAGTGGCCACTAGGTTTCTGTCAAACAGTTCTCCTTACCTTTGTTGTGATTCATCTATGTATAGGATTTGTGTTTTGGTACATCTGCACTTCTTCGTGATCCAATCCTGAGGTTATTTAAGGTAAAACGAATGATGGATCTTGAGCTTGGAGTTTTCGTAGGAAAAAACATGAATGTACATTCATTTAAAGGAATTTAGATTTCTATGACAAAATGGTTCAAATTGTCAAGAGCATACTAAAGATAGTAAGACATGTTAGAGGCAGAGAGAGAATTTGAAGGTTGTACTGGTGGAGAAGATTCTAAGAAATCAAAGGGAAATAAAAACAGAAATAAAATAAAAGTATAAAAATATAGATTGAAGCCATTAGAGTTTGAGCTCCAATTTAGATTATCATTTTTTAATCTATTTGTTAACTCATAATCATTTATTTTCTATTACTATGTGTTAAATCTTGCTGATTTAATAAAGCTTTTTTTGCATTCTATTAGAGACAGAGAGAGAGATAAATAAGATAACATATTTAGACTTATTGGAAAAAAAATTAAAGATTGATGGGTACTGCAAATATCAGGAGAGGATAACAATTTTAACTCGTGTGGCTAGGAAAAGGCTCACTGAAGAGGTCTTGGAGTATTACTCTGAAGAATAAGAAGGAATAAACAAAGCAGATATGGGGAAAGAGCATTCCAGTCCATGTCACATAGTACATTTAAAAGGCTGAAATCAGAGGGAAGGAGGGTCCTGGCAAATTTGAGAGTCAACTGGCCTCTTTATCTCTGAAAATTAAAGATATATTTTAATCTGCATTAGTGCTATATTATTTTATATTAATTTGGAAAGGAAATTGTTTAATTGACGAAACAATTTCAAAATATAAAATATTTTTTTCTAGAATTAATGTATTCTAATATTGTTTATTCAGTGTTTTAATTCAATGAATGAGATCTAGTATTGAGCCTTTCATCACAGAGCAGGCTAAGGGTGAAGCAGTCTCTCCCACACCCACCCAGCCATGTAAACCAGTTATCAATAGACAACTGAAGAAAATTATGGAGAGCAAATCATATACTTGAAAAGCAAATCTTCCTTTTTTCCTATTTCCATTCTGCATCAGACTTATATGAAAATTTAAGTGCCCAGGGTCCCCAAAATACCACTCCAAACCTTCCACTCTATCCATCGTCTTTGATATCAATGGCTACTGAGATTCTCACCTCCTTGGGTTTTATATTTTAAATTCAGCCTAAGTCCATGTATGGACATAATCGTTCTAGAGTTAGGACTTACTTATTTTTATGCCTTGAAATCTATCATCTATATTTCCATTTAAATTAAATAATTATTCAGGCCCCAGATTGTTATGTACAAGCTTAGTACATGTGTTGACAAAATATCAAATTAGGAACATCCTGTGGTCTGCCATTCCTATCCTCTGTTATTGATCCCAAGGACACACCTTATTACTTTCAAAGTTTCAAAGCATGATGGTATTTATGATCGACAAAACAGACAAAACAGATAACATATTAAAAATATTCTTTTCTGGTTATATCCTAGATATCAAAACATAACTTACCCTTTTATTCTACACCTGCAGGTGTAGATATTGAAAAGCCAGGTACAAAAGAAATTGTCAAAGATAGTCATTGCTGTGGTTCTAATCACATTGCAATTAGGGACATAGACCTTTTTATTTTTTTTAAGATTTTTCCCCCACAATATCTTTATTCTACTTATTTACTTTTATGTGGTACTGAGGATCGAACTCAGGGCCTCACATGTGCTAGGCATGCACTCTACCACTGAGCTACAGCCCCAGCCTGGGACATAGATCTCTTGATCATACTTTAGATTAAGGATTGACCCATAAAAAACTGATATCCAATGATAAAATTACTGCAATATTAATATATAAGGCCTCATCTCTCATAAAAATTTTCCTTTCTACTCAAAGGAAAAAAAAAGATTAATATGGCAAGTTTGGACAAACATTTAGGTGAATAGGTAGTCTTAAACAAAAGTTAGCACAGGGACTGTAGCACCTCATTAAGAATTGCCCTTCAACAGTGTGCAAGCACAAAGGTAACAGCTAAGCATGTATAAAATAGATACGGTATATTATGAGTTAATAAAAGAGTGAGGTATTTAAACATTACATAGTGTTAACTCATATGAACATGCATTTTTTAAATAAAATGATTAAGCTTAAGTAATTCACTCTGTTTAATAGCCTATTGCTGGATATTTGACTCTTCCTTTATTTGATTTGCTTGCACATTTGTTAACAAGCTGAGAATGCATGATTGAAAATCTTGCCATAACTATTAGAAATGTTAAATATTGAAATATATATTTAAATATATCATTGGAAATTCCTGGTTTGTTTGAACACTTAAAAAATGTAAATGTCAAAAATATGAGGTTATCAAAATGTGGGTACATGTGTATTTAATGTTAAAGGAACTAATCAGTACTTTGAACAAAAATTTAAAATAGTATGTAATGAAAGGAAAAAAAACCTTGAGCTATATAACCTAGTAAAGGACATGTTAACTAATAATCCAGTGCATTACATAGAAAATAAAATTTTAAAACTTGTGGGCAAAATATTACATGAGTACCAAGAAGAAACACACTATTGCTTGTACCTTAAGTTGTAACTATGGTTCATAGTTAATTTTTGTATGACTTTCTGAATCAACCACCACGGTCTTCATACACTACAACACAAAGTTGGCACACAGCCTTTTCTCCCAACTATAAAGCTGCCATTGTTTAACATTGGGGGTATTTAAAAAGTAAATTAAAAATATTTTCAAATTTAAATTTTATTGTAGAGAAATTCTCATTTTTAATTTTCTGACATTTCTTTTTATTAATATGGCTTATGTTTAGTAAATTGTCCAATGATACTGTGCTGTTATTTTGTAATTCCAACTCATGTTTAGTAAATTGTCCAATGATACTGTGCTGTTATTTTGTAATTCCAACTCATGAATAGGAGATACTTCCAAAAGCATAGATATATGTGTTCTTTTTAAAAGTATAAAAATATTATTGGGCAGTTAAACAAAATGTATGTTTTTTAAGCACCATCTAAATATCCTTATTCAAATCATGTATAACAAGAAAGCCTTGCCTAATTTACACAAAAATATTAAGAAAAATTGTTCACAATTATATTATCAGTCTTGTATATGAAGTGAGGATTTAGAAAAGATAGACTTTCTTAGAAAAATATCTTTAAAAATATATCTATAGAAAAATTTCTCATCTAGTAATTTTTATATAAAGTAATGCAAAAAAATCAGTATGATTTCTATACTGGATTCAGAGTAATTTTGTGTTTTCAGAAAATAAAATATGTATTTTTAGTAATCTTTCTGATCAAATGGTAATTACATGACATTTTATGTTTAAGCGAAGACATGGTAACTTACTCCATAAATAGAGTTCTCTCTTATTGATTCTTATGCTGACTGCATCCTTTCAAATCAATTGATTTTTTACTTGAATCCCCATTCGTTCATTTTAAGACACAAAAATAGAACTTTGGACACTTTTAATGTAGTAAAAGTTTCTTTTGCTAGCACATTGACAGTATGGGATTGAGCAAACTATGTGCATGTTTAAATTCCTGGAACCTCCAACCATTTAAAAATAGAAGTGAATATACTGATAAATCCTGAACCAAGATATTTTTAGCTTCTTCTCTATAATGTGCAATTGTCTCAGCTGGAAAAGCATGTTCACAGTTTCGAGTGGTCTTTAATCCAAATCCAAACTCTACTATTTATTAAATTTTCAACTAGTCTTTATTTGATTAGCTTGCTACTTTCTTAAATGAAGTATTTCAGAAAAGGAGAGAAATTACAAAGAAAACCACAGTAGCTACAAAAGAAAAGTCTATGTCACCTCTGAAAATATGTCATTCACATGAAGAGTACTTAAATTTTTTTTTTCTTCAAGATATTCCAAAGTTATGTGAAATTAAAAACAGAGTTAATAGAAGACATAACTACAGATACACTAAAGTTTTCAACACATGCATGCAAAAAATAAATTAGATATTAGTACATAGATCAGACCCACAGCAAAACCCCCAGGCATCCCTCTGGATTCACTCTGCATTTTTCTCCTTCTATCCAGAAGTTTTCTTATTTGGATTATATAAAAAGAAATAACCTATGGCTTTCTTATTAATTTAAATTTTCTTTCTACAAAATAGTAGCCAGAGAATATTGTTCAGTGTTGAGTAGCCAATTATTTTTTTTTCATTAAGCCCAGTTTAGGTAACAGATTAGCTTCTACCAATTTAATATTCTTTTATGCCTGTGATTTATAAATATCTTTTTAAAAATTTAAATTATCTATTTTGGATTTTCTAAATATTTAAGGTTCATACTCTAGAGTTGAAGGAGACTAGCAGGTTACTAGCCCAAAGACTTCGTTTTTATGGAAGATGTTATAGAATCTCTGCAGGTAGATAACTTGAGAGATGATCACAATATTAATTACTGATACAGGTTAAGCTTTTCCTGGGTGTCATTTCTTAACTTTCACTATACATGAGAATTAACTGCTGGAGAATATCATACTAAGCGAAATAAGCCAAATCCAAAACACCAAGGGCAGAAAGTTTTCTCTGATAAGCAGATGCTGATCCATAATTGGGGGTGGTGGAAGAACTTTGGATTGGGTAGCAGGAATTGAGGGGAAGGGACCAGGTATTGGGGTTGGAAGGCATGAGATGGACATTATTACCCTATATATATGTATGATTACATGACCTGTGTGACTCAGCAGCATGTACAACCAGAAGAATGAGAAATTGTGCTTCATTTGTGTACAGTGTGTCAAAATGCATTCTATTGTCATGTATAACTAATTAGAATATTTTTTTAATTAAAAAGGAAAAGAGAAAACTGAAGAATGAACTGGCAAGTGTTTAAGTACATGGATTCTCTGGATCAATCCTGCAGATTTACTTGGGGCAATCAGATTAAATCAGTGGCAGTATAATCTTATACCAAGTTCATACCAAAACTTGGAAGATGAAGTACTCACAACATTTATAGAATTACAGTGAAAAGAAGAAAGTCTGAAAAATAATAGTAGAAGTTTACAATGTGATGTTAAATTATAGAACACAGTGAAAAAGAAAATAAGGGAAATAAGAAAAAAATAATGAATTTGAAATCCAAGAAGCAACAAGACTAAGATAAATGGTAAATATAAATCTTTTCATGAAAAATAAATTTCAAAATTACCAAACACTTGACACATCATTAAGAACAAAGAGCAAAGGCTTTATAACTGGAATAATTTTTACATAGGTGACAAAATATTTTAGAAATAATGAGTTTGGAATTGTTTCCTCCCTTTTATTTCATGAAATATTTGGGGGAAGATTGGCATTAGTCTTTATTTCAAAGTCTGTTAAATTCAATTGAAAATCAATCTAATCCTGAGCTTTTCTTTGTTGGAAGGCTTTGATTGCTCTTACAATTTAATGGTTGTATAGTATGGCAGAATAGAACCGAATTGTATACTTCATTGTGTGTAGTTATTAGGCATCATTTACATATGAATTTTCTGTCATGAAATTTAAATTTTGGTTAAAAATTCATTTTTGGCAAATATGCCATTCAACCATTTTTTTTAAAAAAATGTCAGATGCTGGAAGATAATATTCATCACAAACATAACAAAAAAGATTAGTATACAAAAATCAATATTAAACTGACAAAAAAAATAAATGGGGTTGAAATGGCAATTTACAACAGAAGAAAAATGAATTAACAAGAAAAATTAAAGGGCTGGGGATGTGGCTCAAGTGGTGGCGCGCTCGTCTGGCATGTGTGCGGCCCGGGTTCGATCCTCAGCACCACATACCAACAAAGATGTTGTGTCCACCGAGAACTAAAAAATAAATATTAAAAAAATTCTCTCTCTCTCTCTCTCTCTCTCTCTCTCTCTCTCTCCTCTCTCACTCTCTCTTAAAAAAATTAAAAATTAAAACTAAATTAAGTAACATTTTTCTTCTTATCAGTAAAATTAAGACCACTAATATTAGAAAGTATTGTCAAAGACATAGCATGAATTACTGATATTGTGCTGGTAAAAGTATTAATTTATATTATGATTTAAAAGGTGAGCAATATTAAGGATGAAGTAATGTGTATTTGTTTTATCCTAGAAGTTACATTCCTAGTGACACATTATTGAATAGTGAATCTTTTCCTTGTACACATGTAAATATTGTGGTGTATTGAGTATCCTATTGGAACAATATGATAATAAGCTATACTTTCATCAAAAAGTAAATGAAAAACAAAACTTTGGAAAATTTATGCTGCCCAAAATTAAATATCAGTGGAAAATGCAATAAGTAGAATTATTGACATTAATCATCTTAAAACCACTCAAAGAGGGAGAAAAAGAGAAAGACATCTTAAAAGAAGGAAACAATCTAAATTCTCAGAAAGAGAACAACATTAAATAGAATAGTAAGGAGGGCGAAAATCTTTACAAAATTTCCAATTCATCTCTATAATACTACTTAAGATAACATTGTATTTATTAAAGGAAAACTGAATTAACTGACATACTTTCATATATAACATAGTCAATGGGAATAAATAGAAAACCAAATGAGTTAAAAACTAGATAAGTCAATGAGCAATTGAATTAAGAAGTTCACAAAAAACTTTGAGAAATTTTCATAAGTGTATGAGATTTTTCTCTTGTGTTGAAAAGAATGAGGATGAAGGAAAATATATAGAAAATGTCTTTAGCTGAATATAAAATATTGAATTTTCAGAATGAACAAGTTTTTTAAGAAGAGTGAAATACAAGTATATTGTAAAATTTCTGAATTTAAAGTAGAAAGAATTAAAAACAATAATTCTACAATCAAGAAACATAATTCTTCTGTAAATAATTATATGTTGGTAAGGAGTAATAATTTTGCAATTCAGTGAGACCCTGTCTCTAAATAAAATTCAAAAAAATAAGGCTGGGGTTGTGGCTCAGTTGTTGAGTGACCCCAAGTTCAATCCTCGGTTACCCTCCCTCTCCACAAAAAACAATAAACAGACCAAAACCAGAAAACAAACAAAGTTACAATTAATAAATAAAACAGGTGATCCAGGTGCAGAGGCACAGGTCTGTAATCCCAGTGGCTCTGGAGGCTAAGTAAGGAGGTTCACAAGTTCAAGGCCAGCCTCAGCTATTTAGTGAGGCCCTAAGCAACTTAGCAAGACCCTGTTTCAAAACAAACAAACAAACAAAAAAATGGCTCAGTGGTTAAGTGACCCTGGGTTCAATCCTTGGCATCCAAAACAAACAAAAAACAGGTCAGAGGAGAATAACAATACAATGTTTGGATGTATTTATGTTTTAACAACCTCAAAGTGTCAGATGTTCCAGTGAAGGAGGCAGTGACACATAACCACAGATACAGGAGAGGAATGGGAAAAGGGCAGTGCATGGAAAAAAGAAAAATCAACAGAGGTGCTACATGCTCCACGTTAGCACCTATAGTACAGAGTGAGCCAAAAGTAAAAGAGTAAAAATATTGAGTTTTAAGATTTTTTTTAAATTCAGAATTAGGAAACATTCCTTAGGAAAAATACAAATTATATGTTTTCTTGGCATAGTGCTTTTAAAAATACTTTTAGTGAATTATGCATGTGGTTTTGATCATAAACAATGTTAGAAATGCTAAAATTGTTATTTATTTTATCATTTGCAGAAATAGTAAACAAATATAGCCTTTGTCAAATTAAAATATCAAAAATCTCAGACCAAAATAATTGGTCTAAGGTTTAATTTAATTTTTGCATTAATGTGCGTTTTTCATAGTGGTCACTGAATGAAAGTGTGAAAGTTAAAAATGAACTCTGTGCCTTGAACCCTGTTACAAACATTTCATTCCTTTTTGTATGCTAATATCTTGTAAATGATGAAAAAATAGTCTTGAAGTGGAAATATTTAGGTCATATTATAATAAATATTTAGGGATCATTTTAATACTTCCTTTTCGAACCACTCATCTCACTTAGTGTATTCATATGTTATTTTTTAATCACCTCTTGCAATGAATCATCATGGAATCCCATAGCCATAGAAATACATTTTGGTGTCCCTCAACAATAATGAAGTTCTAAATCTAATTTCCTACTCTTTTCTCCTAGAGTAGAAATATTCTATTTGTAAAAATGCTGTTGTCAACATTCATAGTAAACATGAAGTAAAACTACAAAGAAGTATAGTTTTATGATGAAATGCAAGCATAGTTTGTCTGAAAAATATTAAGTGCCTTCCTGTGAAATGTCTATTTTAAATGTGATTTTCTTGTTGTTTAATTTTAAGACAATATTTAAAAACAAAATTTGTTGTTAAATTATTATGCTACTTTTTCCCTGTTTAACCACACTGATGAGTTTGTACTCACTGTTTAAAATATTATGATGATATCCCCTAACCCATGTCACTGAGTAAATTATGCTCACAAAATAAAAATCTACTGAGATCAAAGTACTGTTCACATTATCTCAGAATATCAAAAGTTAGTGAAATATATATAATCTAGGTTTGGGAGCTAGAGTGTACTGAATTAATTATCAAAAATAACAATTACTACTAATAAAAACAAAATCTAAAACAGTTTTCTTGAACTCAAAATTCTAGTTCTTTGAGGTGGATCTTGCTACACTAGAAACTGTGTTGTGGCAAGAGTGTATGTGACTAGGTGAAAAACTTATGGTCCTTAATTGCTTCCCCTCCCCATAATTAATGAAATCAATAAGCAAAAGGTATATTTGGAGTGACACCATATAGTATGCAAAATTCTTTTACAGTCATTGATATCAATTAACTAAAAATAAGTTTTAGATGGCTAGCCCATTCTACAGGTAAGAATACTTGAACCTGGAGACTTTAACTGAATTGTTTCAAGTCTCCTGGCTAATAATCTCTTTTTTAATGCATATTTAGAATCATGGTGGTTTCTCCCTATGAAAACAAAACAATAAAACAAAAATAACTAAAACTAAACTATATAGATCAAAGTAAAGAATCCCTCCTTTCTTAACCTGTCAATCCCAGTTACCCCCAAACAAACAAACAAAACAAAACTGAAATGAAAAAAAAAAGTAATATAAATGGCTAGAAGACAAAACTTACATTAGTTTTGGAAATAAGAGTATCACACATTTTGAGAAGCATTTATATTCAGAAGTATCAAAGTAGTGGAAATCATTCTAAGCCAATTCTCACATTTGCTTTTGAGAAAAAAGTGTAGTAACTTCTCAAGGCTGTGAAGCAGCAATGATAATGCACTAATTAACTTTTAATCTGGAGATGTAGGACCTTAAGCAAGTTCCTCTTGCAATACCAATAAAGACTGTGATTGAATTGGCTTTGTCACTGCAAAATAGGACCTTAACATTAAATTTTTCAAACTTAAATGTTTAATGGTGTTTTCTTTAACATATGATACCCTAGGACAAGATAAAATTCACATAATAGCTTTTATTACTTGTAGATTAGCTTTATATTTTCCTTACTTAGTTCTTTTTGCTTCTATATAGACAAAAGGTATTATAAAGTTATTTAAGATAGATTGTTGAGGCATTATAGAGGGCAGAAAATAAGAAAGATACTTATTTATTTTTCTCCCTATTCCCCACTGTCTACCTTATTCCATCCTGTGAGGCCTCAAATATTTTTCTCAATGCATAACACAATGCCAACTACCTCAAGGGTCCTTTGACTAACCATGAACACTTTTCCACAGGTAGTACATGGCTACTTTAGAATCCACCACTAATATTGCAGATAAAAGTTAGAATGTTCCCCTATGGCTATGCTCCGATCTACTGTATTGACAAGGATTAAGTGTTACTTTGTACCCCTAATTCCCAACACAGTGCCTTAAATCAAATAGTTATGCAATGTTGATGAATTAGATTAATGTTGAATGTCAGGAAAAAATTTTCTCTATAAATTGGAAGAAAACATTTGCAGACAAGATCTTTTAAATAGTTGAGATGTGTTAAATAAAAACAAAATCTTTTCTTAAAAAATAACTTTATTACCTAAAATTATTGCTCTTCTCTGTGAAAAGTGTTTATAAAAGTCTAGATTTAAACTTAAAAATAATGTTTCACCTAGTTAATTAAAATTTATTAAATTCTGAATGTCCTTTGCCCTGACATATGGTCAAAAGGTAGATGCAATAATATTGTAACTTGCATAGAATGATCTGACCAAACACAAAACTTAATTAAACACTAAAGGAAAAATACAAATTTGCTGTTAAAAAGATATATAAAAAGGAACAATGTATTTGTTTATCCACAATTTTTGTATTCTATTAGAAATCAAGTAAAGTTTGTATTTAAGTGAGTTTCTATAGAATGTGTTCTCCCCAAAGATAAGGAAAAAAAGGTAGAGAAACAAAGATCTGTAAAAGGAGTACATAACTGCCTTGACCGAATTTCTCAAACAAGGTAAAAAATATATCCTTTGTGAACCTAAAATGTTCACTAAATTTGTTTGAAGCAATGCAGTCATATCCATTACCCTTTATTATGACTAGTCATCTTTCAGTGAATTTGAACATTACCTCTCCCATTTGCAGCCTCCTTCTATCTCTGAGATTGATTACGGCTGACATTCTCAGCAGTCAAAACATCTTGCAAATGACTTCTTAGCCTGGAGAGCCCTACCAGAATGATGTTCACTTCACTGCCTGCCTAGCTTGTCTGCCATCTAGCCATTGGAGCATTTGCAAGAATGCTTTTATTAAATTTGTTCCAACATGTGTTCAATTAGATGAAATCTTCTTAAATATTGCACTAGATGTGAATTGGGAAAATGCTAAATTGCCTCTATATTTGTTAAGTGTACTCTCAGAGGTGGATGAAGCCATATTATATCATTGGATTCAAGCAATAAAGTAAATAGAAGAAAAAGATTTGTTTTAGCTTAGTTATGCTTATACATTGTTTCCTTTCCTAGATATATCAGAGTCTATTAAATAAACTGAAGGTAAAGTGAGATCTCTGGCTGAAGTGTTAAAACTTATTTTCTGTTTATTAATTAAAGGGGCAAGTAAAAAAAAAATGTGCTCTCCAAAATAATGAAGACTGATGCAAGGGAAAGAACTAAGAATTGACTTAGAGACATCATTATTTCTCCTTATTTTATAAATGGAGAAGTTAAATATGTATCATTTCAAAATATTCCTAATTAGTATATTGTTTATTTAAAGCTAAAATCACCTGAGCAATGTAACTTCAGAATTGATCATTTGACCTGTATTTTCCTACATACAGCTAGATGTAAAGACTCTTTGGGAGTGAAATCCATCTAATTCCAAGGCTAGAAAATAGCATTGATCACCAGAGTTAATTGGTGCTGCAGTGAATCTGAATAAACAAACTATTCGAAGTAATTCTTACTCTCCACTAGTTCTTACATTCATCTCCGCATATATCTTCTACTAATGTCCCTAGAATTTACTAGCCTGATCCAGATATCTATTGACCTACATTCCTTAATGTCTTGTTTTTTGTCTAAAGAATTCTAAAAGGATAATACTGGGTCATTTCTTTAGACTTTACTTTTTTACAGACATCTCCATGCAATGTAAAATTAATAAAAGCTGTTATGCTTTTCTTTTATTAATCAGCTCATGTATTAATTGGGTTCCAAGATTCAGCCAAACATCCCACATAAGAACTAAGTGGTAGAGTGAGCTATACATGCCTTGCAATGAAAAACTATACAATTCTCACTTGTTTTGTCAAATAGAGAATACATTTAGGATTAAACCTTTAGATTCTTTGAAAAGCAGAGTAGACATTTTAATTATTAGATTACATGAAGTATATATCAAACACTTTGTTCCCAATATACTTAATGATAAGTGTCCTTTCGAGAACTATTAAATATGAACAGTAAAATATTTGGAATTCCTGAAAGAGTAAAGAATATTTGTCCTTACTCTGTGTCTCTGGTAAGTTTTTAATATAAAAATTAGAGTGGGGGCAAAATTGCTCATATTTTTTTTATTACTAAGCTGATTCATGGGTATTTGTCACTCTTCATTGAGTACATAGGTTCACTTAAATTAGATAAAAAAGTTAAGTATGCTATCTCTATACTTTTTAAGCAGATACATTTCAACACTATTAATCCTTGTCACTACAATATTGCATATTTATTGATGTGTTCTTTTACTTTTGAGAATCTTAACCTTTGGTCTGGAAAACAAAACTATGGTGATATATGTGTGGGGGTTTATATGTGTGTTTAGATTTCGGGTAGATATTTTACTGGAGACAAAGTACATCTATCAGGTTCTTTAGAGTCTGTGATTCTAACAAAAGCAACCGTTCTTTCCCTTATTTTGTGATCAGATTATTAAACTTTAGAATACTTGGTGATAAAATTAAATCAGTCTTTACCAAAACATTGAAGGCCTTAAATATTTTAGAGGCACATATAAATCTAGGCATAGTCTAAGACTACCAATCCACTTCCCCCATCTTTCTTTGTACCTCAGGATGTATTCATGTGCTAACAAAAATATGAGAATTGTAAGGGACATGTGATGTCATAACTTACTAAAAGTGTTGTTTTGATCATGAAAACTAACCATCTTATTTTGTAGTGTTATATAGTTTATTTGACATTCAGTAGAGTCATGAGCCCTAAATTTGTAAATTCAATTTTATTACTCAAATCAATCCAGATATATTAGGTATATCATTATGAAACATTTCATAGATAAGGAGAGTTTTATAGGATTCTGTCCTTAACAGATTGATTGTATATTTAAACAGGTATTTCCCCTTTCTTTTCTATAGAGTCTTCCATGAAAAGAGAATGGATTGAAGGTTGACTGCTACTTTTTTGCTTTAAAGACCTATTACATATTAAGCACTTACAAGATTTTGTATTTTAGATTAATTCTCATAACAGTCCTATGAAATATGGCATTGCTTTAATTATCTTAACTATTTTTAAATTGGAAAATTAAGACTGAAGATTACTACTAATTCATTCAAAGAAGGAACTGGAATTGAAATTATGAGCATGAGTTTCTAAGTTCAGGTATACCTAATGGAATAAATATTCAAACATTAAAAGCATCTTACAAAAAATTAATCTTAGATAAAATGTATGCCCCAGAATGCATAATAATATACAGTTATTGATTTTGTGAACATATATCAGATCCCCATTAGATGAGTTTGACATAAGAAGAGATTAAATGAATAGAAAATGGGAAATGTAGAATTTTTTAAAAAGTGTGAAAAATTTTATTTTAAGAAATTAGATAAATTGTAGGTCCTGAAATAGAATAGTTTGTAGTAATCTTCTGTTAACTAAACTTGAGCCCTTAAAAACATTGTGTTACTAAATCAACTAAAAGTTATAGTTTCTTCTTTATATGGAATATTAATTTGCTCAAATTAGTTAGCAGCAAAATATTATGTCATCTTGATTATTTTGCTTCTATTGACATTTTATCAAATACTTTTAAATATATTCATTTCATACCCTCATAATGTATAATCTCAAATGAATTTATGATATAACCCATGTTCTAGTCTATGTTTATTCATAAAATATAATTCAGCCTTACTGGCTTGAAGAGATAATAATAGAAAATCAATGAGAAAAGATCTTGTACCTTCTCCAAATGCACTCATACTGTTTCCCAAGGTCATGTGCATACATCATGCTTGATGTCAATCACTGATATCCCCAGTGCACCAAACATTAAGCAACAATACTAGTGCCATATGGAATGTTTGTACTTTGTGGCTTCAGAACAGCATGAGAATTCTATTTTATTTATTAAGAACTCCTTTAAAAGCATGAAGAAATATTTAACCATGTATTATAAAGAAACAATACTAAGTCACATTCTGCATTTTATGAAAATAAATAGGAATGGTTAAATTCTGTCCTGAAAGTTTTACTTTATAATTTCATTGAAAGTATTATCATTTACACTATTTTCTTTCTTCCTTTGGAGATAATTGTAATTTCCATGGGAAAGGGAAAAAGATGACCATATGGATTGCTTTTGTTAAAGGAATATGAAGAAGGGAATGATGTGTACCATCTCTGGGAATAATCCTTGAGAGATGATATTTTCTCTCTTTAGTTTGTTATACAATTTGGAGAATATATGGAGCAAAGTCATGACCCATTATAATCATGTTTGTGTATTCTATCCTTTTAATTTTTTTTCATGAGTCCAATATTGCTACATTTTTCAATTAAATGATTTATCCATTAAGGCTATTATTGGCTGTAGGAATGTTCCCCAGAAAACTTATGTATTTGGCAATGCAACAATGTTCATAGGTGAAAAGATTAGATTCTGAGAACTATAACCTCATGAGTGTATTAATCTATTTCATCCATTATTAATTTTCTTGGACTATTGAATGATAACTGTAGATTGGTGGGTGTGGTGGGAGGTAGGAGGTCACTGAGGGTCTGTCCTTGAGGACTATATCTTGTCCTTGGCTTCCCTAACAATCTGTGTATGTATGTGTGTATGTATCTATCTATTTATGTGTGTGTTTCCTGGATGCCATTTTCTGGGAATTTTTCCTCTACCACCTCCTTCTACCATAATGTTCTGCCTCACTTCGGATCCAGAACAATGGAGTTACTGGGCCACGGACTAAGAGCTCTTAAATCACAAGCCAAATATATATATATTTTTATTCTAAATAGTTCTTTTCAGTTATTTTGGTCAGAGTGACAAAAAGCTAACTAACAAACTGCTAACTCTGGAATAAGCTTCAAGTTAGAGAACATGACAAGAAAGCTCCACTGATAAAGGCCAAGGAACTCTGTTAATAGTGACGGTGTCCTTAAGTCTCGAATGTACAGTAAATATAAATACTGAACAGTTCCTGGTAAAATCACAATTACAAGTCACTAATTGATGCTTGGAGATTTACTACATGAATCTGAATCTCACATCCCTGATAAATTTTGGTTTATCTTTAGAAATTTGGTAAGAACCTACCAACCGAAAGGTAATAAAATATTCTGCATTATGTACTTTTTGTAACCTCCATTCAAGTCCATGAAGTAGGTATATTCTATCTGTAAAACATTGTACATATGAGAGCTAATTTCCTTTTACCTTCAATCAGAATAACTGGCATTTTCCTGTCATGATATTCATCACAACTGCACTAAGTCATTCCAATAATTTGTTTATTTGTTTTCTGCTACACTATTAGCTTCAACTGGACAGATTTTGGCAATGAATGCTAAATGTTCAATTATTGTTTGCTTCATGAATGACTGAATTGAGTATGCAAATAATTTGCCAAAAGTGCTCAGATTTATATGTGTGTGTGTGTGTGTGTGTGTGTGTGTGTGTGTATAAACTTTGAAACCACGTTATGGAAATCAGTCCATCTTGTGTATTCTCTATCTTTGATGCCACCTTTGCTCAAACATTACATATTAACATATAAATAATGCTTTCATAATACGTTAGATTTCGGTCTCACTCTTAAAGCTGAATAATGTAAAACTAAGATGAATTATCAGAAAGAAATCTCTTGCTGAATGACTCATAACAATTGAGCTACACTTCCATTAATTCATTTTAGAGAAACAATCACAATTTATTCATGTCAATTTGTTGATAATTTAAGGAAATATAACTATCAGTGTATATGTACTTCTTGATAGAAAAATACCTTAAGTCAAATAAATTAATTTGAAGGGAGAGTTTTAGACATGCAACGAGCATTTAGTTTGTGAAAATAGTTTCCAAATTGTACTAAAAATGTAGCACAATGAAAACTATATGTTTTTATCTCGTTTATGTAGTGCTCCTTCTATCATAATGTTTAATGTTTATAACCTATAAAATTAAAATCAGTATATATCAACTATTCACATAAACCTTGATTTTTAAATACTATCATTAAGCCTTCATTTTATAATCATAGTTCACTGGTTTATACATGAAAGTATACCACTAATTTTGTCACTTAGACTTATAAATTCTAGCCCAGAATTGTGTCTTCCTTAATACTTATAGTTACGTTATCAGTAAAGGTTATTATGAGTTCTAATCATATTTAGGTTTATTCCAAATCTTTATCTCAACTTCAAAATGTACCTTGATATAGAGATATACAATTTAAATCACTCATACATAATGCATTAAGTTATTTTCACTTATAAATTGGTTAATAGGAGGTATCCTAAAGGCATTAAACTTTGCAACCTGCAATTGGGTTATATCTTCATAAAGCCATCTAAAAATACATAAAGTTAGAGGTATGGTAAAGCTGGCATATCGTTGTGTTATAAATTCCACTAAGTTAAGATTTGATTAATTTTTTTCTCTTCAGTTTTCTGAAGAGTAGATGACCTCAATAAAATTTGTTGATAGAATGAAAACCAAGGCTCATGTACTTAATAAAGTTATTATTATATAGAGCAAAGTAATTGCCCTTTATAAGGATAAAAGGAAATTTCTAAAAAAAATCAGAGCACACAAAGACTAAAAATAAAGGTGAGAAGAATTATTTAAACTCAAGACATGGTTAGATCTGCTGTGGTACTAGAACATGAGTTGGACCCAGAAAATGAGACTGAATGAATAGAATCTAAATGTCCTTGGAAGTGAATGTCAATGGTAAGCCCTGAAGGCAAGAAATCAGAGCAGAGAGTTATACAAGGGTAGTAGACAATGGAAAAACCCAAGTGTAAAATATAAGAGAATACTGTGTAATGCTAGAGAAGACAGTATAAATTCAAAGTAAAAAACAGAATCAGAATCAAGGAGGGAGTCAGGACAAGACTTCAGGAGACTAGAAACAAAGATGGTATGGAAATAAGAATAAGCCAGGAAAAATTGAAGAATGCTTAGTGCAAAGGCCAAAAATAGTGTAGCAGATTTCATTGTATGCCCCTAGTGGTTGTTAAGCCAGTAAAGGGCAGACATCGGGGGCTAGCTCATGAACTATCTTGTGGCCAAGCTATGGATTTTGAACTTTATCTGAAATACTATGGGGAACTCTTGGAGAATTTTTAGCTGGGGTGTGACATGGTTAGATTTGCATTTTATAAAGGTCACTCTGACAGCTGTGCAGGGCATGTAATTGAGAATGTAATAAACTTGGAGAACAATTTAGGCTTTCCTGAACTTATTTAATTAAATCTTCCTTTGAACAAACACACTTTTAACATCCAGATCAAAAAATAAAACTTAATCATTAAAAAGCACGAATTATATTATAGAAGTGAAATCAACAGGCTTGTTTATGCAAGCAATTTCATTGTGTATTTAAAATCAGTAATGCATACAATAAACTTGTTCTATTGTCTTCTCACCCTAAATTCAGCTCCATTTTATAAGTTACTTTCAATCTGTATAGAAAATGAATATTATGAAAGTTGTTCTAAGTGCTTTAATGGAATTTGTACCACAGATATTAAGCTCCTGTATCACACCCACATCTCTGGCTAATGCTTAAATAATTGAAGTGACAAGGAATTTTAAATCGCCATGTATAAATGATTCCATCTCAAAACTTTCTGAGTTTTGTTTTTATTAACACAAACATGTCATTCTCTTCCTTTTACCTATTGTTCCACTTCTTGTGCTAGAATTAAAAAAAATACTACTTTATAAATGAATATGCAGATGATTTCCTCAAAATCATGAAATATATTAATTTTCTTTTCTTTAAACTGTTATCTGCTCCTAGGTGCCACAGCACATGCCTGTAATCCCAATGACTGGGGAGGCTGAGACAGAATTGAAAGTTCAAGGCCAGTCTTTGTGAGGATCTAAGCAACTTACTAAGACCCTGTCTAAAAATAAAAAATAGAAATGGCTGGAGTGTAGCTCAGTAGTAAACTGTCCCTTGGTTAAATCCCCAGTATCATCTCAATAAACAAATTGATACCTCTTGTTTAACAGCCCTTATGTGACCTGTATATTTAAATATTATACAATGCTTTTGCAATCTTGATGCATAATTGTGCATTGTGAGGAATATATTGTGAGGGAATAAGTTATGTGATAAAAATGATTATTTCTGATCTCTATGGTCAATAAGTAGTAAAAATTTTCTTAAGAGACTTTGCAGTACAGAAGCAAGGGTTCTTGTTCATCTCCACAAATATTAACTAAAATTAGGTTGCATTCACATCTTCAAATATTTAAAGAAACGTGATTAATATATTGGGTACCACTCAAAAAGAAACTGATATGTAGCAGCCTTGGGCTATCTTATATAAAAAAGAATAAGGACACTCATCTTGTGTATTAATAGAAAGTTACTATTTTATTTTCCGTGTGTTTCTAAATAAAACAAGAAAAGTTCCACTCTATTCAAGACAGTGATTCCATTTTTCTTAGGCTTAACTAATTTACATTTAAAATAAATCTATAAAAGAATATCATGAGGGCTGGGGTTGTGGCTCAGCGTTAGAACACTTGACTAGCATGTGCAAGACGCTGGGTTCAATCCTCAGCACCACATAAAAATAAATAAAATAAAGGTATAAAAAAGCATATCATTATAAAGCTGGTATTATAAACTAGGTGAAAGGTTATATACAGATGCAACCATTTTATCTCTTATTTTCTTTCATTCAACTATCAGAAGTCACATTGCATCCTGTGGAAAGAGAAATGAATCTTGCATTCAAAGCTAAGAAGGAGAATGTCTACTACACCATTTCCATGAACTCAATGTACAAACTTGTTAGAGGCATTGTTAAAGATGCAGTGAGTACTTGGCTTAATGTGATACAAAGGTAGGTCACACCTTGCTAATTCTTCTTGCCTCTGGAAGGAAAAAATAATAATTCTCTACCTGAAAAGTTTCTTTAAAATTTCACATTTGCAAAACCCAATTCACTTTTCAACAGAAGTCTAGAGTAAATTGAAACTATCTTATTGTAAAATTTATTTGAGAAATTTTGCTTCCTTCTCCAAGAAGAGTCTTTAATATTTTATTACTGTTGGATGTCATGGTAGAGTAATAAAATCATTGAAATAATGAAAACCTATGAGCAATTTCTCTATTGGTTTAATCTAGTTCCTGTTTCAAATAGTGTAATTATTAGGTGCTATTTTAGAAATTTAAATTTAAATTTAAATTAACATGAATGCATAAAGAATTTAATAAGAATTTACAAATAAAAATCTACCATTTTCAACCACCAGTTAAATTTCAGTGTATTAATAATAAAGTAATAAAACATCCATTTTACTCTTGAATGTGCATTCAAACTACACACAGGCTAGTTTAATTCCCAATTTGTATGGAACCTTAAAATTGTGAACTCTATAAACTGATCAAAGTAAAAAAGAAAATAATAACATATTTAATACCAAATTTAAGAACCTAAAACAGAATATAATTCAATTTAATTCTTCTTTCAGGACCTCATAATATTTCTTTTTTATGTGTTAATTTATTTTTTTATTATTAGTTGTTCAAAACATTACATAGCTCTTGACATATCATATTTCATATATTTGATTCAAGTGGGTTATGAACTCCCATTCCCCCCCCCCGTATACAGATTGCAGAATCACATCGATTACACATCCATGTTTTTACATACTGCCATACTAGTGTCTGTTGTATTCTGCTGTCTTTCCCCTCCCCTCCCCTCCTTTCCCATATTCTCTCTCTACCCCATCTACTGTAATTCATTTCTCTCCCTTGTTTTTTTCCCTTTCCCCTCACAGCCTCTTGTATGTAATTTTGTATAACAATGAGGGTCTCCTTCCATTTCCATGCAATTTCCCTTCTCTCTCCCTTTCCCTCCCACCTCTCATCCCTGTTTAATGTTAATCTTCTTCTCATGCTCTTCCTCCCTGCTCTGTTCTTAGTTGCTCTCCTTATATCAAAGAAGATATTTGGCATTTGTTTTTTAGGGATTGGCTAGCTTCAGTTAGCATAATCTGCTCTAGTGCCATCCATTTCCCTGCAAATGCCATGATTTTGTTATTTTTTAGTGCTGAGTAATACTCCACTGTGTATCTTCTAAAACTTATACCCCTTTCCTAGATCCTATAGTTTTTATAAATAATAGAAACAATGGACAATTTCTTATTTGTAGAAGAATATGACTAGTTATAAAATAATAGTTCACAATTCAACCAGAATGCACAATGCTGTAAACAGGATACTCCTAAGTGTGTAACTTGACCTCTCCTTTCAATCCTGCACTACAGAAGTCAAGAAGTTCCATGTATTTCCACACGTTGTAGAATTTAGAGGCACTTTCTGAGTGCAATCAGGACATCACAAATAGGCAAAAAAGTGTCTGATTCATTCACATCTTTCCTATTCCGATTCCTCCTCCCTTCACTTCATTCCCATTTGTGTAATCCAAAGTACTTCTCTTCTCTCCTATCCCACCATATTGTGAGTTATGAATCAGACATTATTTTCCTATGTTCATATATGAGTACACAACTAGTGTGATTTCACATCATAAAACAACCGGAAGAATGAGAAGTCATAGTCCACGTATGTATAAAATATCAAAATACATTCTACTGTCAAGTATAAATGAGAAAAACAAATTAAAAAACAGAAAAATATAGGCCAAAAAAAGGACAGGATAAGTAGCTACTAACTGAAGTTGAATTGTAAAAAATAGAGAGCTTATTTGGAAACATGTAAAGAAACCATTATCTCTTGTGGAAAAATGACAGGAAAAAAGTTTAAAGTTGGAATAGCAGATTTTCATAAAGGTTTGATTTCCGAATCTTGTCAAATATTCCAATACTAAGTTATGGTGGGTGCATCCATTTTCCCACTGCTTATCTTTTGATTGTACATTTGGATCTTTTCTTCTAGATAATTATTAATATAATTCAAGTTCAAGTCTGTCCTGCTTTCATGCTCTGCCTATTTCCTTTGGTTATCTTCCCCTCATTTCTCTTTACTTACCTTCTTGTAGATGACTTGAATTATTTTTCCTCCAGATTTTATCTTTATTTACATAGCAGCATTCTTGAGTGTATCTCTTAGTATAGCTTTTTACAGTTTATCTGAGTATTACAGTGTACATTGGTGACCAATTACAGTTTATTGGTATTAACAACTTACCACTTCAAGTGGAAGGGTAAGATAAAAATATTTAAAAGTAGATAAGGTAAAAAGATAATGGAAATAAGGTTCTCTTACCATATCCACTTTTAAATACCATTATCCTTAGTAAACAGTAGCAGTTAATTTTAGTTTTAATTATATTATATAATATATAAAATTCATTAGGAAAAGTATAGTCTATTTTATAAACAAATATCACAACCTTTCCCATAATGTAAATTTAAATTAACATGAATGCATAAATTTACTCTTCCAACCATATGGTAGAAGTTTCTTTCTTTTGTTTGGGGTACTGGGAATTGAACTCAGGGGCACATGGCTACTGAGCCACATCCCAAACCCTAATTTGTATATTTAGAGACAGGATCTCACCAAGTTGCTTAGCACCTCCCTTTTGCTGAGGCTGGCTTGGAACTTGAGATCCTTCTGCCTCAGCCTCCCAAGCCACTAGGATTACAGGAATGCACCACCATGCCTGGCAGATTTCTTTGATCATTTCTTTTTTACTTACAGAACTTTTTTCAGCCAGTATTTATGAATAGTTATGCTAGGGACAAATTATTTTATTTTTCTATGCCTAAAATGTATTTATTTCGTTCTTTATTTTCTTTTTTTTTTTTTTTGAGAGAGAGAGAGAATTTTTTTTTTCTTTTTTTATTTTTTTTTTTTATTGGTTGTTCACAACATTACAAAGCTCTTGACATATTATATTTCATACATTAAATTGACATGGGTTATGAACTCCCAATTTTACCCCAAATGCAGATTGCAGAATCACGTCAGTTACACATCCACAATTTTACATAATGCCATATTAGTGACTGTTGTATTCTGCTACCTTTCCTATCCCCTACTATCCCCCCTCCCCTCCCCTCCCATCTTCTCTCTCTACCCCATCTACTGTAATTCATTTCTCTCTTTGTTTATTTTCCCATTCCCCTCACAACCTCTTATATGTAATTTTGATTAGCAATGAGTGTCTCCCTTCATTTCCATGCAATTTCCCTTTTCTCTCCCTTTCCCTCCCATCTCAAGTCTCTGTTTAATGTTACTCTTTTCTTCCTACTCTTCCTCCCTGCTCTGTTCATACTTGCTCTCATTATATCAAAGAAGACATTTGGTATCTGTTTTTTAGGGTTTGGCTAGCTTCACTAAGCATAATCTGCTCTAATGCCATCCATTTCCCTGAAAATTCTATGATTTTGTCATTTTTTATTGCTGCATAGTACTCCATTGTGTATAGATGCCACATTTTTTTTATCCATTCGTCTATTGAAGGGCATCTGGGTTGGTTCCACAGTCTAGCTATTGTGAATTGTGCTGCTATGAACATCGATGTGGCAGTGTCCCTGTAGCATGCTCTTTTAAGGACTTCAGGGAATAGTCCGAGAAGGGCAATAGCAGGGTCAAATGGTGGTTCCATTCCCAGCTTTCCCAGGAATCTCCAAACTGCTTTCCAAATTGGCCGCACCAATTTGCAGTCCCACCAGCAATGTACAAGTGTACCCTTTTCTCCACATCCTCGCCAGCACTTGTTGTTGTTTGAATTCATAGTGGCTGCCAATCTTACTGGAGTGAGATGGTATCTTAGGGTGGTTTTGATTTGCATTTCTCTGACTGCTAGAGATGGAGAGCATTTTTTCATGTACTTGTTGATTGATTGTATATCCTCCTCTGAGAAGTGTCTGTTCAGGTCCTTGGCCCATTTGTTGATTGGGTTATTTGTTATCTTATTGTCTAGTTTTTTGAGTTCTTTGTATACTCTGGATATTAGGGCTCTATCTGAAGTGTGAGGAGTAAAAATTCGTTCCCAGGATGTAGGCTCCCTATTTACCTCTCTTATTGTTTCTTTTGCTGAAAAAAAACTTTTAAGTTTAATTAAGTCCCATTTGTTGATTCTAGTTGTTAACTCTTGTGCTATGGGTGTCCTATTAAGGAATTTGGAGCCCGACCCCACAATCTGTAGATCTGAGCCAACTTTATCTTCTATCAGACGCAGAGTTTCTGATTTGATATCAAGCTCCTTGATCCATTTTGAGTTAACTTTTGTGCATGGCAAGAGAAAGGGATTCAGTTTCATTTTGTTGCATATGGATTTCCAGTTTTCCCAACACCATTTGTTGAAGATGCTATCCTTCCTCCATTGCATGCTTATAGCCCCTTTATCAAATATAAGATAGCTGTAACTTTGTGGGTTAGTCTCTGTGTCCTCTATTTTATACCATTGGTCCACCCGCCTGTTTTGGTACCAGTACCATGCTGTTTTTGTCACTATTGCTCTGTAATATAGTTTGAAATCTGGTATCGCTATACCGCCTGATTCACTCTTTCTGCTTAGAATTGCTTTTGCTATTCTGGGTCTTTTATTTTTCCATATGAATTTCATGATTGCTTTATCTATTTCTACAAGAAATGCCGTTGGGATTTTGATTGGCATTGCATTAAATCTATAAAGAACTTTTGGTAATATCGCCATTTTGATGATGTTTGTTCTGCCTATCCATGAACAGGGTATATTTTTCCATCTTCTAAGATCTTCTTCTACTTCTCTCTTTAGGGTTCTGTAGTTTTCATTGTATAAATCTTTCACCTCTTTTGTTAGGTTGATTCCCAAGTATCTTATTTTTTTTGAGGATATTGTGAATGGAGTGTTTTTCCTCATTTCCATTTCAGAAGTTTTGTTGCTGATATACAGAAATGCCTTTGATTTATGCGTGTTGATTTTATATCCTGCCACTTTGCTGAATTCATTTATTAGTTCTAGTAGTTTCTTTGTAGACCCTTTTGGGTCCTCTAGGTATAGGATCATGTCATCTGCAAATAGTGATAATTTAAGTTCTTCTTTTCCAATTTTTATGCCTTTAATTTCTTTCGTCTGTCTAATTGCTCTGGCCAGTGTTTCGAGAACTATATTGAATAGAAGTGGAGATAGAGGGCATCCCTGTCTTGTTCCGGATTTTAGAGGGAATGCCTTCAACTTTTGTCCATTCAGAATGATGCTAGCCTGAGGCTTAGCATAGATAGCTTTTACAATGTCAAGGTAAGTTCCTGTTATCCCTAGTTTTTCTAATGTTTTGAACATAAAGGCATGCTGTACTTTGTCGAATGCTTTCTCTGCATCTATCGAGATGATCATATGGTTCTTATCTTTAAGTCTATTGATGTGGTGAATAACATTTATTGATTTCCATATGTTGAACCATCCTTGCATCCCAGGGATGAATCCTACTTGATCATGGTGCACTATTTTTTTGATGTGTTCTTGTATTCGATTCGCCAGAATTTTATTGAGGATTTTTGCATCTAGGTTCATTAGAGATATTGGTCTGTAGTTTTCTTTCTTTGAGGTGTCTTTGTCTGGTTTCGGGATCAGGGTGATGTTGGCCTCATAGAATGAATTTGGAAGAGCTCCCTCTTTTTCTATTTCCTGAAATAACTTGAAAAGTATTGGTATTAATTCTTCTTTAAAGGTTTTGTAAAACTCCGCTGTATACCCATCCGGTCCTGGGCTTTTCTTGGTTGGTAGTCTTTTGATGGCTTCTTCAATTTCATCTATTGATATTGGTCTGTTCAGATTGTCTATATCCTCCTGACTCAGTCTGGGCAAATCATATGACTTAAGAAATTTATCGATGTCTTCACTATCCTCTATTTTATTGGAATATAGATTTTCAAAATAATTTCTAATTGTCTTCTGTATTTCTGTAGCATCTGTTGTAATATTGCCTTTTTCATCCCGTATGTTAGTAATTTGAGTTCTCTCTCTTCTTCTCTTCGTTAGCATGGCTAAAGGTCTGTCGATCTTATTTATTTTTTCGAAGAACCAACTTTTAGTTTTGTTAATTTTTTCAATAGTTTCTTTTGTTTCAATTTCATTAATTTCCGCTCTGATTTTAATTATTTCTTGCCTTCTGCTACATTTGCTGTTGTTTTGCTCTTCCTTTTCTAGGGCTTTGAGTTGGAGTGTGAGCTCATTTATTTGTTGGTTTCTTCTTTTTTTGAGGAATGACCACCAGGCGATGAACTTTCCTCTTAAAACTGCTTTCATTGTGTCCCATAGATTCCGATATGTTGTGTCTGTATTTTCGTTTATCTCTAAGAATTTTTTGATTTCCTCCTTTATGTCTTCTGTAACCCATTGATCATTCAGTAACATATTGTTCATTTTCCATGTGATGTAGGATTTTTCCTTCCTTCTTTTATCCTTGATTTCCAGTTTCATTCCATTATGATCAGATAAAATGCATGGTATTATCCCCACCCCTTTATATTTACTGAGGCTTGCCCTATGGCATAATATATGGTCTATTTTTGAGAAGGATCCATGTGCTGCTGAGAAGAAAGTATATCCATTTGATGATGGTTGATATATTCTATATAAGTCAGTTAAGTCTAGGTTATTGATTGTGGTATTGAGTTCTATAGTTTCTTTATTTAACTTTTGTTTGGAGGATCTGTCCAATGGTGAGAGAGGTGTGTTGAAGTCTCCCATAATTATTGTGTTGTGGTCTATTTGATTTTTGAATTTGAGGAGAATTTGTTTTGTGAATGTCGCAGCACCATTGTTTGGTGCGTAAATATTGATAATTGTTATGTCTTGTTGGTGAATGGTTCCTTTTAACAGTATATAATGACCTTCTTTATCCCTTTTGATTAACTTAGTCTTGAAGTCAATTTTATTCGATATGAGGATGGCCACCCCTGCTTGCTTACGAGGACCATGTGCGTGGTATATTTTTTCCCATCCTTTCACCTTCAGCCTGTGTATGTCTTTTCCCATCAGATGTGTCTCCTGGAGGCAGCATATTGTTGGATTTATTTTTTTAATCCATGATACCAGCCTATGTCGCTTTATTGGAGAGTTTAAGCCATTAACATTCAGAGTTACTATTGATATGTGGTTTGAACTTCCATCCATGTTTGATTGTTTATCCTTTTTTTAAAAAAAAAAAAATTTAGTTTGTCTCTCCATGATTGTCTTTCCCCTTGCCCTCTGTCTTTACTGCGGCACTTCCCACTGATGGTTTTGGTTATTGTTTTTCATTTCTTCCTCGTGTAGTGTTTTGCTCAAAATGCTTTGCAATGCTGGTTTTCTGGCTGCAAATTCTTTTAACTTTTGTTTATCATGAAAGATTTTTATTTCGTTGTCATACCTGAAGCTTAATTTTGCTGGATACAGAATTCTTGGTTGGCATCCGTTGTCTTTCAGTGTTTGAAATACATTGTTCCATGACCTTCTTGCTTTCAGTGTCTGTGATGAAAAATCCGTGGTTAACCGTATTGGTTTACCCCTAAATGTAATCTGTCTCCTTTCTCTTGTAGCTTTTAATATTTTCTCTTTGTTCTGTATATTGGATATCTTCATAACAATGTGTCTTGGCGTTGGTCTACTGTGATTTTGTGTGCTCGGTGTCCTGTATGCATCTTCAATTTGTATATCTGTTTCCTTTTTTATTTCTGGAAAGTTTTCTGTAATTATTTCCTTCAGTAAGTTTCTCATTCCCTTGGTTTGAATCTCTGTACCTTCTTCTATCCCGATGACTCGCAAGTTCGGTTTCTTAATGTTATCCCATAATTCTTGGATGTTTTTCTCGTGATTTTTTACCAGCCTTTCTGAGTTGGCTAGACTCTTTTCAAGATGGTGTATTTTGTCTTCATTATCTGATGTTCTGGTTTCTACTTGCTCCACTCTGTTAGTGATACTCTCAATTGAGTTTTTAATTTGGTTTATCGTTTCCTTCATTTCTAGAATTATTGTTTGATTATTTTTTATAGACTCTATCTCCTGATAAAGATGCTTAACTTCTTCTTTTATCTGTTTGTGAAATGCATTCTCAATGTGTTCTTTCGCTGCTTGAATTTGCTGTCTTGTATCCTCTTTAAGGTTCCATTCCATCTGTCTTAGGTGTTCCTTGAGTTCTTTATATGACCATTTTTCTGATGACTCTAGGTCCTCCTGAATATTTAGGCTGTCCTGCGTTGTTTGTACTCCTTTTCTTCCTTGTTTTTTGAAGCTGCTCATGTTGTTTCTTGTTCTGTTTGACTGCTGAGTTACTGTTTACTCCTATAAATTAGTTTGATGCTTGGGAGGAAAGGTATTTGAAGGGAAGGGAAGAAGTCTCTAAAGAGAATGAGAGTAGGCAGGTAGAATTCAAGAAAAAAGGGGGGATAAGAAAAATGAGAAGACTAAAGAAGAAAAAGAATAGGAACTAAAAAAGAAAAAGATTTAAAAAAAAATAATAATAATAATTAAAAAAATTTAAGTTAAAAATAGTAGAAAAAAAAATTTAAAAATATTTTGTAAAAAAAAATTAATAAAACAACAAGAAAGAAAAAAATGAAAATGAAAGAAAAACCTAAATCAAAAAAAAAAAAAAGGAGAAAAGAAAAAGAAAAAAAAACCTAATAACTGCAGTCTTAGAGTTTGATTAACTTCTCTTCCAGTAGATGGCGCTGTGCCCACCAGGTCAAGTTTCTCCTGTCAATACGCGGGAACCAATCACTGTGCAGCAGTTCCTCCCAGACTGGGCGAGTCTCCAATCCTGAGTGTCTAGGGCCTCCTCTTGTGTCTAGTCACTTCCCACTTTTTCTCTAGCCAGGCCCCTCTCACCACAATACTGGCTACACGCCAAGTCTGCTGCTCCCGGGAGCCCTGTTTTCATGAACGACTGGGCACACTCTTCCAGTTTGCCATTCCCTCAGACCCTAAGTTTGTAGAGTTTGGGGCTGAGAATCCTCAGCGGCTTTTACTTGCCCTCTGGTATCCACTTCCCGTAGGTGGTGCAAGAGGCCTCAGCAATCAGCCCAGGTGGGAGCGGTATTTCCGCTTGCGAGACCCGCACCACCTCTGATTCCCTCGGGCTGGCTGAAGCACTCACAAGAGAGCTGGGAGGTGCCCTTAGGGGAGAGCTGGGAGGGGCTCTTAGAGTTTTCCCGATGTGTGGAGAGGCCAGGCTATGGGATCACACACCTGTTTCAACAAAGTTATCTCCGCAGCAGTCTGATGACACGGTTTCCCTTTGCCGGGAGACTAATTCTACGGGTGGGTCCTTCTCTCCCAAGCCCCGTTTCAAACCTGTGGCCACTACTTATGAAGGCTCGGTAGGCATTTACCTTCGTAGGATGAGAAGGGCTGACCCGTTGTTTCAGCGGGATGAATTAATGCCGAGTCATAGCTGTTTGTCTGCGGGAAGCAGGTGACCGGGAGTTTGAATTCAGCGGGCCAGAGCTCAGTGCGTGTTCTCGGATCACTTGGATTTTAAATTGTCGCTCATCTTATCAGCTGTTCCATATGATTCGGCAGCTCAATCGCGCGGTGAAGCGTCTGCTCTGTGATGCTCTGTGGGAGGCGGCGGCAGCAGCGGCGGCCTTCGGGACCCCCGGGGAGGGGGTGCGGGTTGGGGGAGGGGAGGCGGCGCCTCAGGCCACGCGGTCCGGGTACCGGACACGCAGGAGAGCGGGCGGGGTGGGGGAAAGAAGTTGAGATCTAAATTTAGAGACTGAGCTTGGGAGGAGAGACGGCTGGGGAGAAAGAAGCAAGGTGGAAAGGCGGAGAGGAGAAGGGGAGGGAGAAGGGGAAGGGGTTGATGGAGCCGGGCGGCTCGGGCTGCAGCCTTACTGCTCGCGCTGAAGTCCTGCTGTACTCCCTTCACCTTGGCTGGATTAGTGGCTGATTCACTCCACCTAGGCCCCTATCATGACACGGTGCTGGGTTTTTGTCGACAGATCTCCTTTAATGATCTTTACCTCATCTTTTCAGACGCCGCGGCGCGGGGCTCAGAGCGGCTTACTCACTTCCCGCCGCCATCTTCCCGAAAATCTCGAGAGAGAATTTTAATATTTATTTTTTTTTAGTTTTTGGCGGACACAACATTTGTTTCTATGTGGTGCTAAGGATCGAACCCGGGCCGCACGCATGCCAGGCGAGCTCGCCACCACTTGAACAACATCCCCAGCCCTAATTCATTCTTTATTTTCAAAGGACAGATTTTCTGCAGATAGAATTTACAATGGACAGTTGCTTTCTTGCAGAGATTACAAAGCCTTGTGTAATTCCCTTTTGACCTCCTTGGTTTTATATAAGAAACCCATTGTCATTTGAATTCATGTTCACTATAAGCAATGTCTCCTTTCTCCTTGGCTACTTTCAAGGTTCTTTCCTCATCCTTACTTTTCAGAAGTGTAAAATGCATGTCTTGGCATGAATATCTTTGGGATTTTCATGTTTGGCAATCACCCAGCTTCTTGAATCTCTAGATTTTTATCTTTTACCACATTTGGGAACTTTTTAGCCATTATTTCACTGAATGCTGTTTCAATCCTTTTCTTTCTCCCTTCTCCTTTGGGACTTAGAATACTGTTAATTTTCTTTTTCATATTTTTTTTCTCTCTGTTATTCAGATTGGATAAAGTTAATATATTGATCCTCAGGTTCACTGATTCTGTTCTGTGTCATTTTCACTGTACTATAGAGCTCAGTCAGCAAAAATTTTCAAATTTCTATTTCTACATCTTTTAGGTTTTTTCTTTACTTTTCATTTGCTCTTTTGTTTTTTCCTATAATTTTATTTCTTTCAAGATTATTTATAATTTATTATTAAAATATTTATCTGAGGGTTTTTTAAAAATACTTCTTATTAGGTAGGAACATGAAGAAATAAGTCTGTACTAACTTTTCTAAACTGAGAGTCACCTGTTACTGTTCAATGAAAGAGAATTCCCAGTGAGAGAAGATGGGAGGGGAGGGGGGATAGTAGAGGATAGGAAAGGCAGCAGAATACAACAGACACTAGTATGGCAATATATAAAACAGTGGATGTGTAACCGATGTGATTCTGCAATCTGTATACGGGGTAAAAATGGAAGTCATAACCCACTTGAATCAAAGTGTGAAATATGATGTCAAGAACTATGTAATGTTTTGAACAACCAACAATAAAAATTAAAAATAAAATAAAATAAAATAAAATAAATCTTATCTAAAAGAAAGTAGTCTCTTCTCCATTACTGTAATAAAACTGAACACATGAGAGGGTAGTTTCTTTCTGAGGACCTCTTTGTTAAAACAAAATGTCTTTTTGTTTTACATAGAAATTATCATGAACAACAATTCTTTACAAAGTATTTCTACATTTCATCATCACAAGAATCCAGGAAAGTGGGTGATTGTTTGACTACAAGGACCTGCTACCTAAATAAATGCAGAAAATTTTAATTTCAAAGATAAAGTAATATTTAATTTAATTTTATTTTTTCTGTTGCAATTTTCTACAATCTAAGTCCTCAGATGTTTCCAGCTCTATATCTGGAGCTTTCCCCAAAACATGATTAGCTATTGTCAACAACCAATAATAGTAGGTCCATCTGCCTTTCCTCATCCCAATGACAAAAGAAAACTAAACTTCAACAGAATAATGCAGCAATATAAGCTCATTCATTGAGATAAAGATTCCTCCTTAAGTGAGAGGAAAAGAAAATAGAAAACTTCTCATGTCCAAAAAGAAGGTTGAGCCATGAGGAATATGTGAGCCAGATGACAGCAGAGGATTAAAGGATGTCTCTGTGTTGAAAAGGATGTTGCTGTTCAAAGCTCAGATGTTGCTTCTGATGTTTGTTATTTGCATACTATGCTTATTAGTGCTTCAAATGAAATAGCACAATTGCTAATCCTAAACTAAGATTAGACTAGTATGATGTCTAAATATTTGAGTCATCATATTTAGACGGGAAACAAGGCTTAGATCTTGAAATTTGTGGTTTAGCCTCTGCATTCAGCTTCTCCTTCCACTGCCTGGCATGCAGCAGTCCCTTTGATATTCCAAAAAAAAGTGAGGGAATAAAATTCATTCTAGCTTCACTGAATCATTGCTTGCTTATACCTAAGAAATAGGCTGATAAGATTTCTCAAACAATGTTATTAGTAACCTCTTATTAATCTGGTTAATAAGAGAGTAAAGGAAAGGTTCTTCCTGGGAACCTAGGGAGTAACATAAATGTCCATCTGCCTGAAATAGTTTATAGAATGCCTCTGCCAGTGGAATGGTCAAGGTAACCTTGAACTTTATTCCAGTTCAGTAGTTTCTGGCTCCTCAGCAAAACAGAAGATGAGGCAGGGCTCAAACTTAAGAATGCTGAGCCAACCATTCCATAAGATTTACCCTGAAACCTCCCTGGAGAAGTACCACCTGTCTGTATCTGACTGGTAGTGAAGGTTTATTATATATTTTCCTTCCTTGTTTATTATATGCTTTTGAAGATGTCCTCAAAGTCATTGCAAGAAACTGTTTATGATAAGGTGTCATACATGCACAGCTACCTTACATAAATTAGCTTGATTTAACCTTTTTGAAATAGTTCCATGTGAATATGCCAATATTCATGTTGAATTTACAATGTTTCTTGATATTCCTTTAATATGGAAGGACTTCCCTGGAGCCAATATTTCCCTGGACACCAAATTCCTCTGATGTCCTCAGGGATTTGAGCCATAAGATTTAGAAGACTGCGCACTGAGGCTGCAGACTGTTGGCCAGCAGCCTGAGATTGTGCACACTGCCAGGAGTTTATCTAAGGCCAGCTGGCAGAGTGAGATGTGGGGACAGATGCATCTTATAAATGGGCATCTGTGGAAAGACTGCACTCCAGGCCTTCCAAGCTGGCATGGAATCAAAGAAACAATTCTTCCTCAATGATGGGAAGTACAACCAAACCAAAGGTGTGAGACCCAGTTGACAGAGAGAAAAAAAAAAAAAAAGAAAGAAAGAAACACCAAAGACTGAGATATTAAATGGACCAAAGTTGCAATCTTTCAATTGCATGGTTTTAAAAGGAAAAAAAAATTCTTCTAGAATAGTGCAATTTTGTTTTCCCTTTCTTTATTTTAAAATTTCACAGTAATAAGTAGTTGCAGAAAAAAATGATCTTATTTTTTTATGTATTTGCCCCCACCAAAAAAAGTTGTAGTTTGTGTGTATATGAGTACATACACACGACCATATGCACAAGACCTTGCATACATGTATACATTGAATTGCTTACCTACATACATATGCATATGTGTGTGTCCTGGGGAAAGTCCTAAACCTATACAGAGAAAAACTCAGTATCGAGTTTAAATTCATAACATTTAACCATGCTTGGGAGGCATGTGGGAGGGATGGAATTCTCAGAAGTTATTCTCCATGAGAGATTGATTATATTTCTTTGAGAGATTAGTCAGTAGAAAAAAGTCATCAAGAACACAATTAGGCTCTGTAGGAAAGCCCTAGTCTTATACAAACTAGGCTAAAGCCCTAGTCTTGTTTGCACAGGAGACAGTCTCTATCAATATGGTTAAGTAATACTAACACACACAGTATCCTGTGACAAAATAAACATGACAAAGTATTGCAAAAGGAAAATTGTGATTCTCTTCCTGCAGCATTTCACAGAGTGCTTTACAACATATATGTGAGAATATGTGAGAAAGCTATAATATGCTGGATTTCCTCTAACTAATATGATCAAGAAATATCACAAAGCAAAATATGGCTCTCTTTGATGAAGACAGGATGAAGTGAATCTTATTAAAGAATAATGTTTTAAAATTAAATCTCTCAGTTCAGTCTTGTAAGAATTCTTGTCAGAGTATGAATTATGGGAGAAAGAAGCAAGTGAGGGCACATTAGAGGATCATAAACTGTTGAACTGTGTGTAGCTGTGGCGTAAGGAATGCTACTAATATTGCTTGTCCCTATGATGCTGTGGTGAGTATTTCCTTAAGGAACAAAGCCCCATTTCAGGACAGTGAAGGTTCCGAGAACAATGTCTCCACCCCAGCAAAGGAATGTTTAGTGGAAGCTGGCAGTGCCTACAGCACTCATGACCATGATCACCAAACACTGGAATGCTCAGGCGGGTGCATCTGGACCTAGATGAAGTGATTACTGACAGGCCATCAAACTACAGGTGTCTCAGTACCCTAAAGAAATGAAGAACAATGGTAGCTAGCGGTTGTGATGATGCGCACAAACACATAGTGTCCGCAAAGCAGTTCCATGGAACCAGTGAGATGCTCAGTCTTCCTGGCTGGGATGGGCAGGACCTGGTGGATTTAATGCTATCTCCCTGCAGAGTCACTCAGGGAGGTGGTGTTGCCTCTCAGAAACAGCAGGATCCAGTGGAAGCAGTGGAAGTCTACACAGGCACAATCAGACCAGCAAAATGGATCTTGTCCAAGTAGATGAATAGTTTCATTTGTGGTAAGATATAAGTTGCCTTCTGTGTGCCTCTGAAATATTTGGGGCCATTTTTCAGTGGAATGGAGTTGAATTCAGCAGATGGAAATATAGTTTTTTTTTAATGTCAGATTCTAAGAAGCTTTTCTCTCAAGTGAAATTTTATTTCTATGCATAATATTAATAAAACTCTATATGTAAGTTGTGAGTATGATAAGGACATAAAATATATCAAATGTTAATATAGAAAACTGTCTAAAATATAAGACTAAACAACTGAAAAATCTATGTAGAGAAAGCTGTTATTGTTTTACTCTGAAAATGAACATTATTGTGCATATGGAGAGAGAGATTCCCTCAGGTGAGTAATAAGTGGCAATATTTGGTAGCATATGAAAACATTCTTATTTTTAAAATGTTTGAAGATTTTTAAGAGGTACATTGTCCACACTGGAATACATTTGGAACAAGGAAGCAGACATGTGCTCATGCATTCAAGGAACATTTCAAACCCTAATTTAGAGCTTATTGCCTCTGAAGCTACCTAGTTTTCCTGGGGGAGAAAATGTTGAAGAATACATACTTTATATACTGCAGCCCCTCATAGTACAGCACAGTTTCCAAGCTGGGAGAGGCAGAAGAAAAGGGAAACATGCCATAGGCATTTTGATAGATTCTGTGGCAGATATATGCACAGATTACCCTGAATACAGAGGAAGGAAAACTATTCTTTCCAAAGGTACTAACAAAGATATCAGAGAAGGGTCACACTAATGCTGAGTCCTGAAGGGTAATTAGAAATCTTCCCAGCACAGGAGGTGAATATAAAGTGGGCTGAGCAGTGGGAATATTACATAAAAGGCATAATTTGTTGAAAGGCACAAAACATTCAGGGAATCCTGAACAGACAAACATAACCAGGGCACTGACTATGTACTCCACAGACAGAGGGAAGGGAGCTGGACATTGCACTAGAGTAAATGAAAAGTAGGATCAAGTTAAAGTTAGGTTTATACATAAGCACGGAAACCAGTTAAGGGATTACTGTAAAATGCCAGGTAAGAATGATAGATTCTAGAAACAGGACAATGAGATGTGCAAAGGATACAGGGTCTAGATGTAAAGATGACATAAAATATGTGGATGTTTTGTGGATTAATGGTTTAGACACCATGAAGAGGAGCTGTAATGACCCCCCACATATTAGCTGAATCCCTAGGGTAATTATTTTAACAAAGAGTATCCTCTAAGGAAGAACACATTTGAAAGAGAATATGAGTCAGTGTGGAGCATCCTATGTTTGATATTTGCATGAATTGTCTCTGAGTGTAGTCATGTGTCATTAAAAGATAGGAATACGGTCAGAGAAATATGTCAGCACATGATTACATCATGAAAAGAGCCTCCTGAGCCACTGGGCTTACAGGTGTGTGCTACCAATCCTGGCTTTTAACAAGACTGCTTCAAGCACAAAAAATCAAAGAAAAAATAAATAAGTAGAGGACAACAAATTAGAAAGCTTCTGCACAGCAAAGAAAGAATTAAGAGCATGAAGAAAGAGCACACAGAATGGGCAAAGATTGTGTCACACACTTCTCCGACAGGGGATTAATATATCCAGAATATATAACAACTCAAAAAAACTTAATACAATAAAAAATAGTAAATGTGGAAAATAGCTGAACTTCTCAAAATAATATATACAAATGGACAAGAAATATATAAAAACAATATCCAGTAATCAATATCAACATTTCTAGTTATCTGGGAAATAAAAATCAAAACTACACTAAGATTTCATCTCATTCAATGTTGGTGAGCATGTGGGGAGAAAGGTACACTCAAATATTGTCAGTGGCATTGCAAATTAGTACAACCACTCTAGAAAGCAGTATGGAGATTCTGCAAAAAAGTAACATTGGGACTATCATGTGACCCAGCTTATTCCACTTATTGGCATATTTCCAATAATTCTAAAATCACCATTCTATAGCCACATAGCTAGCCACCTCCATATTTAGAGCAGTGACATCACAGCACAGAATTTATAGAATTAGCCCAGATGTCCATCAATAGATAAATGGATAAAGAAAATCCAGTATGTAAGAAGAATGAAGTTTTGACATTTGCCAGTAAATGAATGGAACTGAAGAACATCATGCTAGGTGAAATAAGCCAGAGCCAGAAAACCAAGGGTGGAATGTTTTCTCTCATATGTGGAAGTTAGAGGAAAGTAAGGGAGGGTGGGGGAGAAGGGTTTGTGTGTGGGAATCCATGAAAATAGATGAAAGATCAGCAGAGTAGAGGAAGTGGATTGAGAAAGAGGGAAGAGGGATGGTAAAGGGAGTAACAGTGAGTTGAAACTGATCAAATTATCCTATATACATATATGAATATACCATAGTGCACTTAACTTTTATGTATATCTATTATATACCAATTAAAATATATAAATAAATAACTGGAAAAAACAATAAAATAGAGGGAAGAGAATAAGGAGAGGGAGGAAGGAAAGAAAAGGGGGAAGTACTGGGGACTGAACTGGAGCAAATTAAATTCCATGTTTGCATAATTGTGGCAAATGAACTCCAGTATTATGTATAAGTATAATGCACTAATAAATTTTTAAAAATTATTGTTCAATAGAGTTATAAAATAAAAAAGTATTTCAAGGGGTTATCAACACTCCTATTAATACTAAATCATTATTCAAAATAGCCAAGATACAGAATCAAGCTAAGGGTTTATCAACAGATGAATATATTTTTAGTATGTGGTATATATCCACAATGGGGTATTCTTCAGCCTCAAAAATTAATGAAACTCTGGCATTTGTAGCAACTTGGATGAAAATCACATTAAGTGACATAAGACTCACAGAGATAACACATCATCTCATTCATTTCTAGAACCTAAAAAAAGCCAATCCCATTGTAATGCATGGTAGAATAGAGGTTAGTAGAGATTGGGAATGAGAGTGAGGAATGGTGAAAGATTGGTCAATGGGTTCAAAATTACAGTGAGGAGAAATAAGTTATTTTGCTCTATTGCATTGTAGGGTGACTTTAGTTAAGAGTAATATGATGTATATTTCAAACTAGTGAGAAAAGAAAATTTTGAATATTTTGCTAAAAAGTAATGATAAATGCTGGAGCTGACAGTAATTCTAAGTATCTAGATTTGATCATTTCATTACATGACTAATATATTCATAAAATCCTCATGCTGTTCCTCATAGGTACAATTATTACATGTAAACTAAAACAAAATAAAATGAAGAGTTGAAAGCAAAATAAAAAAATGAAGTACCCTGTCATAGTAGTTCTGAATTTTGTGGTTTAAGTCTCTTCTATGACACATATATGCCACACAATTACCTGCTCAGGTATTGAATTGTATCGTTTCTGGTGTGAAGAGAGAGAGAACAACAAATAATTGTCTGAGAGATTAGGTGCAGGTTTTATGCAAAAGAAAGATAACATGAGACTTAAGGCTATTGAAGTAAGTAGTCGCCTATCAGTCAGACAGAGAAAAAGCACAGAAATATCAAAGAGCTGGTACCTTGGGGAGAGAATCCTGGTATCATAAGCAAAGAGGACATAGAGTTGAATGCCAGTGAATGGGACAAATACATGGCTTGGAATTGTTAAAACAGAGCATGACGGGAAAGGAGACTAGAGCTATGATTAAGAAATAATAGTTTTCTGATCACAGGTTTTGTGTGTGACTTTAAATCTATTTCCCTGGGCAAGTAACAAAGGTTCAATAACATTTTAAAATCGATCCATTTGAAGGTTAATCTGAACCCAGGGTTAAGGTTGAGCTAGAAATATGAGAAGGAAGAGAAATACCATGTGGGAAGAAGATACAATAAAAAGTTTTCTCAAATTCTGCTCATGCTTCGAATCAGTCCATTGTCATGAGAAAGTACATGGAGACTTGAGCCTTAAACAGCTAAGTTTGAATCTAGGTTCAAACTTAGCTTTAGCATTTATCAGCTACTTGACATTAATACATTATTTAAATGAAAGTAAACTGCATACCTACTTCATGAAGTTCTTATGAAGATTCAGCAACCTAAAACGCATAAAATTCTTAATTCATCCAAGGGCCATGTTTTCCTGAGAGCCACGGTTCTCAAAATGAATGACTTAGACCAGGAACATCAGCATCTGATGGAAACTGAGTATATGGAAATTCCTTGCCTTCTCCTGGAGCTATGGAATCAAAACTACAGGGTGAGAAGGGCAGCAATCTGTTCAATGTACCCTCTTGGTGATTTGAGAACTACTGTCCCAGAACACTTTAAATTTATAGTAGGTCTTATAGAATACCTAATGGAAAATAGACTATTTTTTTAAGCAGGTTGTGAGCAGGATTGTTACAAGACCAAATTGTCATATTATACTCAAAATATCAGCCATATGGAAATACATACAAAGATATATTGTTGAGAGCCACAGCCGAAGGGGCCCCAGCAAACTTCCAGCTGCCAGCAAACTTCCAGCTGCCAGCTGATGATTGGCTCACAGCAGCCCCAGCAAACTTCTAGCTGCCAACTGATTGGCTCCTCTGCGGTGATGCTCATTGGGCTGTTTACCCGCCCTTTCAGACCACGGAGCTGCTCATTGGGGGACTTTTTTTGGCTCTGCTCACATGACCCAGCCAATCAGCCTCAAGAGCAGGAGGAGTGGGGGAGGTGGAGAGGCTTGTGGGAAGCCGGTGGTGGCAGTTGGGCTCTGAAGGTTTTTCCTGAGAAGCTGTTTTGTTTGGCATGTGTGGTTCTAAAAATAAAGTTTGTTTCTTTTGACAAGTGGCTCCTGAATTGTGCTCAGCCAGACTGTGGCATTTGTTTAAACAACAAGCATGTGGCTTAGGGACCGTGCCTGCCTTAGGTTGTCCAATAGTACATATGGTCCTTACCCGTTATCCGATGAGCTGACCTCAAGGCGTCAGCCTCCTGTCTTAGGTTGGTACCATTGCAATTGGATCTTACCTGTCACTGACTACTGGTCCAGCATACAGCCACACCTGTGGATAGGTCTTTGTACCAGCGGGGGGGGGGGGGGTGAGGTTCTTTGCCTCACCTCTGTTGGCCCCCAAATTTTAGCTGAACGACCATGACAAGCAGAAGGGAGGAAGATACACCAAGCCATTACAAGAATTTATGCTCTTATGGGTGAAACATCTACCCAATTCTGCTTCACTCCCTCATACAGGGAATTTATTAAAACTGTAACTTTGTTTCCTTTCAGTAATTGATTAGGTACTATAACTGAATATATTACCAATCCTTGACATTTCCCTAAGTACATGTATGAAGACATGAATTTGTAAATATACTTTGTGTACAACCAGATATATGAAAAAATGTGCTCTACATGTGTAATATGAATTGTAATGCATTCTGCTGTCATATATAATAAATTAGAATAAAAAATAAAATTAATAAAAATGATTTAATTCATTAAGGTTTCCTAAACTTCCACTTTTCTTCTAGCTAGTACTTCCTCAATTTTTGCAATGCTGTGTAGGCTGCAAGTGAATTTTGAGTTTTATGATGTTGTCAGGTTCTAGTTTTGATTTACTACAATTTTCTTTAGCTATTTAGATGCTAAGTAAATTTTATCCTGTTAGATATCATCCTACTATTATTTAGGCATATGCTTTTCATGTTGCCTTGCTTGGGTTTATTATTTTCCTCCATTTCTTATATTAAATGTGTCTGTCCCATGATTGTCACATTTCATTGTTCAATCTAATCATCCAATCAGATCAAATAATTGAGTTAATCATTTGATCAAAAAAGTATAAAGGTTTTCAGGTGCTACCGTGAAACTAAAGAAATAAGGAGCAATTCTGGCCATATGGCAGATTAAATTGACACAGGAACACAACAGACTTCTCAAAAGCTATTCATACTCCTAGATATCAAAATAATTTCTTATAAATGTTAAAGCAAGACATATAGATTTAGAATTCTATACTGAGGTAAATAATAATTCAGAATTGAAGAAAAATTAGACATTTTCACATTAATCAAAACAGCTTTATATTCAGATTCATGCTAAATGAACTAGTAACAATATTTGCAGAGAGAAAGAAATGAAGAAAAAAATAGCAATGGTAGGTAATAAAATTAGCATATATCAGAATGTAAATTAACATTGGCTGTCAACAGGGAAGAGGAGTATTTCAGGTATAAACATAAGGGATTATTAATAACATAGCAAGGAATAAGGTGATTTGATTTTAAGTATTTGGATATTCTTATACAAATTTAGTAAGATGTCTATAATCTTGATTAAAGTCTAGATCTTAAAAATCATACATAACCAGTTACAATAGAAAACATAATCACTGACTTTCAAATCAATATAAAAAGAGAGAGGAAAGTATCTAGTGACTACAATTTTCTTTCTTTTTAATTAATTAATTTTACAGTAGAATGCATTTTGACACATTGTACACAAATGGAGTACAACTCTCATTCCTCTGGTTGTACATGGCTCAGAGTCACTCCATTATTGCAATCATACATGTTTAGAGGGAAATAATGTCTGTCTCTCTCTACTGTCCTTCCCTCCCCACAGCCCCACCCCTCCCCTGAGTCCCCTCTACACAAACCAAAGTTCCTTCATTCTTCCCTATCCCCTTGCCCCACTATGGATCATGGACATGGACATGTTAAAATAAATAAGTAAGAGTAGTAAGGAAAGCAAACGAGATAAGAATAATTTATACTGTCAGGATAACTACAATGTTTATGGTGGTAGTTCTCAGAGAAGATAAGAGGCTAGTTTCTTTTGTTCTTTTTCTTTTCAAGTTATTTATTTATTTATTTTACAGTAGAATGCATTTTGACATATAGTACACAAATGGAACACAACTTCTCATGCCTCTGGTTGTACATGGTTCAGGGTTACTTCACTAGTGTGATACACATGTATATTGAGAAATAATGTCTGTCTCTTTCTATTGTCCTTCCTAACACCACAACCCCACCCCTCCCTTGAATCCCCTCTACACAAACCAAAGTTCCTTCATTCTTATCCACCCCTGACCTAACTATGGATCAGCATCCACTTATCAGAGAAAACATTAGGTTTTTGGTTTGAGGATGGGCTTATATCACTTAGCATGATATTCTCCAGTTCCATCCATTTGCCTGAAAATTCCATAATTTCATTCTCCTTTAATGAGAATAATATTCCATTGTATATATGTACCACATTTTCTTGATCCATTCATCCTTTTAAGGGCAACTAGGTTGGATCCATAGTTTAGCTATTTTGAATTGAGCTGCATAAACATTGATGTGGCTGCATCACTATAGTATACTTATTTTAAGTCCTTTGGGTATAAACCAAGAAGTGGGATAGTTGGGTCATTTGGTGGATCCATTCCATGTTTTCTGAGTTATTTTCATATTGCTTTCCATAATGGTTGCAACAATTTGCAGTCCCACCAACAATGTACCAATGTATCTTTTCTGCACATCCTCACCAACATTTATTATTGCTTTTATTCTTGATAATTGACATACTGACTGGCATGAGATGAAATCTTAGAGTAGTTTTGATTTGCATTTCTCTAATTCCTAGAGATGATGAACATTTTTTCATATTTGTTGACTTATCATATTTCTTCTTTTGTTTTACTGTCTGCTCAGTTCCTTAGCCATTTGGTTTTTTGGTGTTAAGTTTTTTTAGTTCTTTATATATCCTGGAGATTAGTGCTCTCTCTGAGGTGCATATGGTAAAGATTTTATCCCATTCTGTGGGCTCTCTCATCCATTATTGATGATTTCGTTGGCTGAGAAGAAGCTTTTTCGTTTTAATACATCCCATTTATAGATTCTTGATTTTACTTCTTGCACTTTGGGAGTCTTGTTCAGGAATTCAGGTTCTAAGTCAACATGATGAAGATTCGGGCCTATTTTTTCTTCTATTTCGCCCAGGGTCTCTGTTCTAGTGTCTAAGTCTTTGGTCCACTTTGAGTTGTTTTTTGTGCAGGGTGAGAGATAGATATTCAACTTCATTTTGCTATATATGGGTTTCCAGTTTTCCCCGCACCATTTGTTGAGTATCTGTTCTCCAATGTATGTTTTTGGTGCCTTTGTCTAGTATAAGATAGCCTTATTTATGTAGGTTTGTCTCTGTGTCTTCTGTGTTGTACCACTGGTCTACAGGTCTATTTTGGTACCAATACCATTCCATTTTTGTTACTATTACACTGTAATATAGTTTAAGGTCTGGTATTGTGATGCCTTCTGCTTCACTTTTCTTCCTAAGGACTACCTTGGCTTTCTGTGGCTCTTATTTTTCAAATGAATTTTATGATTGCTTTTTCTAGTTCTGTGAAGAATATTATTGGGATTTTTATAGCAATTACATTAAATTCATATAACAGTTTTGGTAGTATGGACATTTTGACTATATTAATTCTTCCTACCTAAGAGCATGAGAGATCTTTGCATCTTCTCTTTGTTTAATGTTCTATAGTTTTCATTGCAGAGGTCTTTCACCTCTTTTGTTAGATTGATTCCCAAGTGGTTTTTTTAGGCTATTGAAAATAGGGTAGTTTTTAAAATTTCTCTTTCAGTGGATTCATTGCTTATGTATAGAAATGCATTAGATATAGGTATTGATTTTATATCCTTCTAAATTGCTTAATTAATTTATGAGTTCTAAAAGTTTTCTGGTAGAATTTTTGGCTTTTCTAAATATAGACTCATGTCATCAACAAATAGTGATAGTTTGAGTTCTTATGCATATTCCTTTAATTTTTTTCATCTATCTGATTGCTCTCTCTAGAATTTCAAGGACTATGTTAAATAGAAGTGGTGAAAGAGGACATTCCTGTCTTATTCCAGTTTTTAGAGGGAATTCTTTCAATTTTTCTCCATTTAGAGAAAAATTGGACAGATAGCTTTTACAGAATTGAAGTATGTTCCCACTATCAGTGTTTTAAACATGAAAGGGTGCTGTATTTTGTCAAATGCTTTCTCAGCATCTATTGAGCTAATTATATGATTCTTGTCTTTAACTCTATTGATGTTACAAATTATAACAAATGTTACAAATTGAACCAACCTCACATCCTTGGGATGGACCCCAGATGATCATGGTGCACTGTCTTCTTAATATGTTTTTATATGTGATTTGCCAGAAATTTATTGAGAATTTTTGCATCTATGTTCATCGGGGATGTTGGTCTGAAGTTTTCTTTCTTTGATGTGTCTTTGTCTGGTTTTGGAATCAAGATGATACTAGCCTCATAGAATGAGTTTGGTAGGGTTCCCTCCTTTTATATTTCATGGAATGATTTGAGGAGTATTAATACCAATACTACTCAAATCATTCTTTGAAGGTCTTGCAGAGCTCAGCTGAGAATCCATCTCATCCCAGGCTTTTCTTTGTTGGTAAGCTTTTGGTGGCATCTTCTATTTCCTTGCTTGAAATTGACCTGTTTAAATTGTGTATGTCCTCCTGATTCATTGGGGAAAATCACATGCCTCTAGAAAATAGTTGGTGTTTCAGTAGTTTTTATTTTACTTGAGTATAAATTTTCAAAATAGTTTCTAATTATCTTCTGTATTTCAACAGTGTCTGTCTTGATATTTCCTGTTCCATCACAAATTTTACTAATTTGAGTTTTCTCTCTCCTTTTTATTAAGGTAGCTAAGAATTTATCAATTTTATTTATTTTTTTCAAAAAACAGATTTTTGAGTTGTCATTTTTTAATTGTTTCTTTTGTTTCAAATTCATTGATTTCAGCCCTGATTTTAATTATTTTCTATCTTTTCTACTTCTTTTTGTGTTGATTCATTGTTCTTTTCCTAGAGCTTTAAGATGTAACGTCAGGTCATTTATTTGTTGACATTTTTCTTTTTTTTTTATTAATGAAAGAGCTCAATGCAATAAACTTTCTTCTTAATAAAGCCTTCATAGTGTCCCAGAGATTTTGATATGTTGTATCAGAGTTCTCATTTACCTCTAAGAATATTTTTATCTCATCCCTGATTTCTTCTGTTATCCATGTGTCATTCAATAGTATATTGTTTAGTCTCAAGGTGTTGAAGTAGCTTCTATTTTTTATTTTATCATTGATTTCTAATTTCATTCCATTATGGCCTGATAGAATGCAGTATCTCTCTCTCTCTCTCTCTCTCTCTCTCTCTCTCTCTCTCTCTCTCTCTCTGTATTTACTAAGACTTGCTTTTTAGCATATTACATAGTATATTTTAGAGAAAAATCCATGTGCTGTAAAAAAAAGTGTGTGCACTTGTTGATGGATGAAAAATTCTGTATATTTCTGTTAAGTCCACATTATTGATTGTATTATTAAGTACTACAGGGTTTTTTTTTTTGTTTTTGTTTTTTTTTTTTTTTTAGTTTTGGTTTGGAAGATCTGTCTCTTGGTAGGAGAGGTGTGTTAAAGTCACCCAGTATTATTATGTGTGATCTATTTGGATCTTGAAATTAAGAAGGGTTTGTTTGATGTACATAGATGCTCCATTGTTTGTAGCCTAGATATTTATGATTTTTATGTCTTGTTGATGTATGATTCCCTTAAGCAATATAAAATGACCTTCTTTATCCCTTCTGAATATCTTTGGTTTGTAGTCAACTTTATCTGAAATGAGCATGGAATCCCCTGCTTGTTTATGTGGTCCATGTGAGTGATATGTTTTTTACCACCCCTTTGAAGTCATAATTAGACAGGCAGTCAGAATAGATAGGTGATCAAGTCAAGGCAATGGATTCAGGTGGGATCAGGGAAGCCAATTTTGACTGAGTCCAGGAAGTTGAAGACTGTCCCTCAGGGTATGAAATGTTAATTCTTTCAGAGCCCTTCCTCCATCCTTATCAAGAACTTGCCCTTGCTCAAATCTTTTGCTAAAGTAACCTGTCCCAGGAATTGCCCCTCCCTACAGACAGCTATAAGGTTGTTAATTAATGTGTCCTAGGCTGCACCACTCTGCCCTTCCCCCTTCAGCCCACCTGTTTGCCACCTTTTGGCCATCCTACCCAGCATTCCTGGGCCCAGTCACAAGGAAAGAAAGAGAAAGATAAGGGGAAGAGGGCAGTAGAGCCAAGAAAGTCTAGAACATATAAATAAGCAAAACATCTTGCTTCTGGAGATACCAAGATACCAGCTATGGCCCCCTTCTTCCTCCTGGGAGAAGATTATGTTACTCCTTTTTAAATAAACCCTGTTTTATATGCTTGTCTAGGCGTGCTTCTCTAATGTTCAAACTTCAACATGTGAGGGAACAGAACTGGACATGACTGGGTGGTATCACTTTCACTTTCAGTCTGTGAATGTCTTTTCCTATGAGATGAGTATCTTGAAGGCAGCATATTATTGGGTATATTTTTTTAAAAAATCGAATCTGCCAATCTATGTCTTTTAATTGATGAGTTTAGGCTATTAACATTCAGGGTTATTATTGAAATATAGTTTGTATTCCTGTTCATTTTGGTTTACTTTTGGTTTTTAACTTGACTTGATTTCTCCTTTGATTGGCTTTTCCTTTAGTACAGTTCCTTCCTTTGCCGATTTTATTGTTTTTTGTGTTTCATTTTCTCCTCATGGAATATTTTGCTGAGAATATTCTCTAGTGTAGGCTTTCTTGCTGTAAATTCTTTTAGCTTTTGGTTATCATGGAAGGTTTTATTTTATCATCAGATATAAAGCTTCATTTTGCTGGATACAAAATTCTTGTTTGGCATTCATTTTCTTTTAGTGTTTGGTATATGTTGTTCTAGGATCCCCTGGCTCTGAGGGTCTGGGTTTAGAAATCTGCTGCAATCTGAATTGGCTTCCCCCAATATGAAATTTTTCTCTTGCAGCTTTTGAAATTCTGTCCATCCTCTGTATCCTAGGCATTTTTATTTTAATGTGCCTTGGTGTGGATCTGTTGTAGTTTTGTACAACAGATTGGTGTCATGTAAGACTCTTGTATTTGATTTTCCAATTCATTCTTTATGTTTAGGAAATTTTCTGATATTATTTTATTAAAGAGGTTGTACAATCCATTAGTTTGTATCTCTGTGCCTTCCTCTGTCCTAATAATTCTTATATTTGGTCTTTTCATGTTATCTCATAATTTTTTGACATTCTTTTTAACATCTTCATAGTTTGGTAAACTTTATTTTCAAGATTATATATTTTGTCTTCATTGCTTGAGTATCTGTCTTCCAAGTGATCAATTCTGTTAGTGATGCTTTCTATTGAATTTTTTATTTGGTCTATTTTTTTCTTCATTTCAAGGATTTCTGTTTAGTTTTTTTTCAGAGTTTCTTTCTCTTTCTTAAAGTAATCTTGTGCTACCTGTATTTGCTCTCTAATCTCTTTGTTGAATTGATAAATTATTGCCTGTAATTACTCTCTTATATTATTCTGAGCTTTGCAGATCATTTTAATATGCATTCTGTACTCCTTGTCTGATATTTCATCTACTCTACTGTCAATTAATTCTATTATTGTAGTGTCTTCTTTCATTTGGTGTATTTCTTCCCTTGTTTTTTTATGTTGTTCATGTGTCTCCTTTCTAGCAGCATGGATCTGAGGTATTACAGTTTCTATGCTATAATTTGTGGTGTCCCTGCAGGTTACTATTACATTGTCTCTGGTATAACCAGGCCTGAGAAGACCTTGGTGATGGTCTTTCTTGTCCTGGCTATTGTCTCTAGACAATAGCAAGCTGGGACAGCCATGTCTTGGTAGATGGGAGGCCACAGTGTAGTCAGTCTCTTCCTCCATGCATGTGTGGTCAGTCTCCTCTGCCTCTTCCATGTGTCAGGGAGGGGTGGTTCTCTCATGAATTTATTGACAGAGGTAAATAAGTTCACTGAAGAAGGAGTAATCTAAGCCAATATCCCATAGTGTTTATCTTTATGATTTTCGTTCTTCCTGTGAGTAAAATGTAACTGGAACAAGACAACATTTACTTGTTTGTGTTTGATTATTGAACCCTTACTTATGAATGTCTGACCCAATTTATAAAAGGATCCGAAGCCCTTACATTGATTCCACAGAGAAATATACATCTATCCATCTATCATCTATCTATCTAGGTGATGAAATTTAGGCATATGCATAAGTAATATAAAAGAGAAGAGAGAGTTACATAGATTTAGATCATTAAACCTGATTATATTTTATTAAAATTCCTTTGAAATTTTTGAAACCAAAATGTAAAAGAAGATTATATATATATATATATATATATATATATATATATATATATATATATACACACACACACACACACACATAGGTGTGTGTGTATATATATATATATATATATAGAGAGAGAGAGAGAGAGAGAGTAGGAAGAACATTAGACATATTTATTATATTGATGGAATTAGTCTTAGTCTTATTTGTAGTACATAAATTATCTAACCACTCAGATAAAATAAGTATTTATATATATGTATATAATATATACACATATATGTATGAATATGCGTGTGTAAACACATATATGCATGTATATTTTTCTTCAGGGCTACACAATAAGCAACACTACTATTCATATTTGACCTATACATACACATAAGGACATATATTCTCACACACATATTACTAGAAACAAAACATTTCAAAGAACTGACTTGCAATTCCCCACATTTATTTTTAATAGTGGATTTTATTCAGAATCACTAAACAATATAATGAATAATTGTTCTGTTTTTCCAAACCCTGTTCTATAGGCTGTGAATCATACTCAGAAACCTTCATTTGTTCTCTGTCTCTGTGATCAGGTGTTGATGAATGTGTGTAGGTCTAAAGCAATGTGCAAAGTACTAAGAGTAGTGAGCGAGTAAAACAATCTTATTTTATTTATGGAAGTAATCTTATTTGTAAAGCATGCATTAATGATATTACTAAATTGACAAAATAATTAAAGTCACAGCTTATGTAGGCATAAGGAGATCTATCAATCAATTCATATTTTAATTACATTTATAATTAATAAAAATGTCTATATTATATTTTCAAATTCATAGCACATTTTTAAAGGTTTGGGTACTTTCAATATTGAATGGTAGCTCAAATTACAAATAAGATATCCAGTTATATGTATTTTTTTCTTTAGATTAAAAAAGAAAATAAAGACAAGTGCAAAATCAATGCTAAAATGGAAATCAACACAAAATTGTTTTGTAGTTTATTGCAATCCATTTTATGTATTCATTTTAATCCCTTATTCAGCAATGATCATTTATGTTAGTCCTTGTGACATATTTAAGTATAAGACAAGTGATATATAAAAAACACCTTTACATGAGCCAACATCAGTATATAGTTAAAAATTTAATATGTAATTGCATATGGAATTGAATACAAGTTATGTTACCATAAGAAAGAAATTACTATACTTCAGAGCTTATTTCTTCTAGATGGGTGTCCTTTTCTTCTGTTCCTCTAAAATTACTGATCAAAACTGATTTAAAACATAAATTCAAAGCCAATATTGTCATTTTTTTCTGATTTCTATCTTATACATGCATATTATATGTCTATCGCTACTGCCAAATATATAATTCCAGTTTTATTCTTAGGGAAGAATAAAGGAATTTTGGATTATGTAGAGAGAAGTAAGGGGAAGGGTGGGGTTGTGGGGATGGGAAGGAAAGTAGAATGAGACAGACATTATTACCCTGTATACATGTATGATTACATTATGGATGTGATTCTGCACCATGTACAGCCAGAGGAATAAGAAGTTGTGTTCCATGTGTGGACAATGTATCAAAATACATTCCACTGTCATGCATTCTTAGGTCTTATTTTTAAAAACTTTTCACTCATTGACCTTTTTCCTATTTGCATCTGTGTCAGTGTTTTTTTTTTTAATAAGCAATGTGATTATTTTGTCTTGCTTTGAAGTTTTATATACTTTTTTGTTGCTGTCAGTATTGCATCACAGACAATGAGAACTAAGATATCTACTTATTCTGATAGCCAATCGCATTAGTATTCTTCATCTCATTGCTCGGTGCCTGCTAAGGACAAACATGCCATAAAACAGTACCTATAAATCAAATTTAAGTGTACTGCAGAGGTAATGGGGATTGTAAAAATGTCATGCTTTGGTAGTGTTTGAGAATGACCCATTATCATATCAAAGTGATAAAATCTGTGTGATAAAACACATAAAGATAGTAACATTCCACTTCTGGGTAACCCAGCAGATTTAGATCACAGTTGTAGCATCAGATTAAATCCCAATAATTTAAAAATAAATTGAACTTTTGAAGAAATTGGGAGATTTAAAAGCATTTTCTTCTATATGAGATTTGGATTTAGGAAAGCCAAATAGCCTATAATTTATTAATATGTTGTCTATTTGGAAGGTTATTTTCATAATGGAAATTTTAAGTTTGTAAATGCTACGTAATATACTGAAGACTAAAAGGAAATATTTGGAGGTGTTGATAGGAGAGTTTCCCTCTGACAACAGGAAGAAATCCAGATTGAACTTCTTTCCCAATAAAAATTATGTGTATGTAATATGTATAAATATAGAGTTATCCATGAGACATATATGTGATGTGTGGTATAATATATGGCTCAGTCACCATGCAATGATGAATCCAGATGAATTGGAGGTTCAAAAGAAACAATGGACCTATTGTGCATTACCAGATGCAACATCTTTTAAGAACTTGAGAAAATTGACAAATGTTACTTTTTAAAAAAAATTATGAAAACATAAAGTAGGTTTCATCAAAAGTAGATACTAACAAGTTTCTCCTGATTTTATCAAAGAGCTTTATAGAGACCTTCAAACAAACAAACAAAAAAATTGAAAAACAGAAACATGATTTTTCTAGCCTCAAGCAATTTCACCTAATAATGGAAAATAGTTTTATTCATTATCATCCAATTAGTTGAAACCTTTGGTCAACCAAATTATAGCAATTATACTGCCATCCTCACCAGCTTTAAGTAAAGAATAAAATTTTTGAGAGCATCTAATTGAATGGTATACATGGACCCTATCATGAAACCAACAGGAAATTAGACTGTGTACAGAGGAATAGGGAAAAGAGTAGATTTCTCTCCCAAATAGCTAATTAGTTACAAATTATAGTTTGTTACTAAGTAGAAAAAATAAGGACTGCACTTCTTCCGCAAGGATTTGATATTATGCTCTAACTAAAATGCATGAACATTATTTGAGTATAGATATTCCATAAATATGACCTTATCCAAATATTACTTATTATCTGAGGAGTTGAATTCAATAACACATTAGCTGCACATAAACATTTTGAAATATAAACTCCTGTTTGTTGGTTTTTATATAAAAGGAGTATGTCTGAATAACAAGTACTATTCTTAGAAATTTCTGAAACTGGGCTGGGGATGTGGCTCAAGCGGTAGCGCGCTCGTCTGGCATGCGTGCGGCCCGGGTTCGATCCTCAGCACCACATACCAACAAAGATGTTGTGTCTGCCGAGAACTAAAAAATACATATTAAAAATTCTCTCTCTCTCTCTCTCTCTCTCTCTCTCTCTCTCTCTCAAAAAAAAATTTTTTTTCTGAAACTGGAACCTCTTTCTTTCTCTCTCTCTCTCTCTCTCTCTCTCTGTTCACATACTGAGAAATGGCTTTATTATACAGACCAAAGCTTGAAAAGTAATTTAACTAAAAGATATTCAATTTGTATTTCTCAACCAAGTTTACTTCTAAGAGGTACATACTTCAAGATGTATGACTTTTAATGAGCAGATACAAGATATTTTCTTACTTGCTTAAGACTCTCCATATTGAGATATCTCTGTTTTCCATGAATTTCTGTACATCTTGCAAGCAGAGTCAGTAACTATTTTTATTTCCTGTTAACTTTTTTTCTGAGTAATAGGAATGAGTTTATGAAGGGGTTAGGAAAAGGGAAAGGGGATACTTTCAAGGTAGAGAGTAGATCCTCCAGAGAGGAAAAGGATCAATTCTGCATTAATTTTTCTTTTTTTTAATTAGTTATTTTTAAGTTTTACATGGCAGCAGAATTCATTTTTATGTAATTGTACAAGCATGGAATATATCCTATTCTAGTTATGACTCCATTCTTATGGATGTATGTGATAGTGGGATTCATTATGGCATATTCATAGAAGTATAAAGGAAATTGTTTCAGATTTATTGCACTCTCTTTCCTCTTCCTATCCCCCTTCCTTCCTTTCATTCCCCTTTGCCTAATATCCCGATATATATTCTTCCCATCTACCACTTTATTTTGAGTTAGCTTCCACATATCAGTGAAAACATTAGATTTTTTTTTTTATTTGGGGGAACTGATATTTCACTTAGCATGATAGTCCAGGTCTGTCCATTTACTTGCAAATGTCAAAAAAGGCATTCTTCATATGGCTGAGTTATATATATATATATATATATATATATATATATATATATATATATATATATATAAATAAAACAATTATATAACAGTTAAATATCTTTATCCATTCATTTGTTGAAGGGCATCTAGGTTGGTTGCATAGCTTAGCTATCGTGAAATAAGCTGCTATAAACTTTGATGTGGCTGTATCACTGTAGTATACAATTTTAAATATTTTGGATATAAACCAAGGAGTGGGATAGTTGGTTCAAATGGTGGTTTCATTCCTAGTTTTTTGAGGAATCTCCATACTGCTCTCTAGAGTGATTACATACATTAACTTTAAAAAAAAAATACCTTCATTTTGTTTATTTCTGTTTATGTGGTGATAAGGATCCAGGGCAGTGCCTTACATGTGTGAGGCAAGGGTTTTATACGGCTGAGCCACAACCACACACACATTAACTTTTAAAGAATGATTATGTAGTGAAAAATTTAGACAACAGGAATAGTGTAACCCTCCAGACTAAAGGACAAATTTATTTTTTGCTTATTATCTTCCTATCTGGTAAAATTCAGGCAGGTTTACTTGCAGTCTATTATCAAAGGTTCATAAACTTGTGTTTCTTCTGCTGTTAAATAAGCAGAAATAAATCCACTATGTGTATAGTATCCATGTAGGTCCCTCTGAGACTTCATTCTGGGAATTTAGAAGACAATAAGGAACTCCAAATGAAGCTCATACTGCTTTCATGTAATGAATAGTAAAGTCTTTCTTTTTGATCAGGAGTCTCTTGTCTTATCAGCATCCATGAAACTTTGTCAAACAATGTTAGTTTGAAGGTAAAGTAAAATCTCAGGCCTTGTCACAGTTTTTGAAAGTACTAAAATATTATTTGGTTCTCAAAGGAAGGTAGATTACATAAATATGTTAAAGGCACCCATATTTTTTTAAAAAATTGAATGTAAATAAATATTAGTACTCTCCTCAGTAATTTACAGTCAAAATATAATGTTTTAGAATTTAGTAAAAGAAAAGAATGAGTTTTCATATCAAGATCTGTATAATCACCTGAGCTACTGTGTTACAGCCAGAATTCTATACTTCTAGGGTGATAGTGAGTAAGTCATTGCCAAATTGTAAAAATTTTGGTAGCTATATAAAACAGAAAAATAAGATTTTTGTTTAGCCTTTCTTTGTGGAAAATCGAATTGTATATTCTAGAGCAGAAACTGTTACTAATTAATTGGTATAAATGTCACAAATGTATAGGTGCTAGTAAATATTTGATAGTTGATCTTTCTCTTTATCCAAACCACTCCAATCTTTACTTGAATGGTTACCAAGAAGCTAGTGCAAATAAGTGTGAATCAACTTGGCACTGCCATTTTCGGTCAAAAAGTTTCTTAAAGGTATTTAACTTCTTTTGTGGCCTTAATTTGTGCCCCTCACCCAAAATTCATATGTTGAAATCAAAACCCCCAGGAACATGGAATTCAACTCTATTTGGAGATATAGTGCTTAAATATAAAAAATAAACTCATTAGGATGGCCCTTAATTCATTTTGAAAGGAGTTTTAATAAAAAGATTAGGACACAAACCTATAAAGACAAAGAGGAGATGATAGCCCAATAAGTCCCCAAAGAGGCCTCAGAACAGATACTGTTAAAAAATTTACCTTGGAGTTCCAGCCTCCAGATTATGAGAAAATGAATTTCAGTTGTTTAAACCACCCAGACTGTGCTTCATTATAACAGCCATAGAAAACCAATGTTTCCCTCATTTCCAAATTTTGGCATCTGTAAGATACAGAAGCACTAGGATTTGTTTCTTAATATTCCTGTAAAATTTAAACATGGCAACTATCCAGTGTCTACTATACCCCTAACAGGTGTTGTATGCTCATTAAATCTTATAGGCCTTCTCTCTTCTTACAAAACTAACACACGGGGGCTGGGGTTGTGGCTCAGAAGTAGAGTGCTCACTTACCACGTGTGAGGCACTGGGTTTGGTGCTCAGCACCACAAAAAAATAAAAAAATAAAGATGTTGTGTCCACCTATAACTAAAAAATAAATATTAAAAAAAAAACTAAAATACCCTTCTCAAGACTAAGAAGAAAGACCTAGGGGCTAATGTTGTGACTCAGTGGTAGAATGCTTGCCTTGCATGTGTAAAGCACTGGTTTCAATCCTCAGTACCACATAAAAATAAAACAAAGGTATTGGGTCCACCTACAACTAAAAAATATATATTGAAAAAAAAAGAAAATAAGAAAATTCTAAAGAAAAATAATGTGCCATTATCTGATAATGCATTAAATGGGGACATAAATGCATGCCTGCAGTGGGTAACAGTTGAAAATCATCATTCAAGATGAATTGGAGGATGGTTGTGATTCCAGCTTACCACATGACACTGCTCAAATCACTTATTTCATTTTAGTTGAACTTTTTCATCAATAAAATGAGTGTCCCTCACTCTCTACCAGTAAAAATTATTCCCTAAGTGATATTGATTATTATATCTAAAGTTCTTTTGTTCTCAACTTTCTTTCACCACGTTAAAAGTGTGCTTTAAGGAAAGCTTACACCCTCATCTGACTTCTATATTATGGTCATAAGTTTAAGTTTATTAACTTTGTTACTTAAAGTTTCTCTTTCCTATCTCATTTTCCTAAGAAATGAGATGAGGGTTACAAAGATATAGGTCTGATATCTTCCTAACCTATTCTAGTCTTTGAAGCCACAGTTTTTCCTGAAGGTAACAACCTCAGGAAACAGAAATTATTTCTGGAAAAAGAAAATAGAGACTAGATACAATGGGGCAAGTTTTGCCTTTGCTTTAGCTTTCTCCCTTCTGTCCTCTCATTTAACACTAATATTTTGGCTAATTTTAGATGACAGGTTTCATCATTTTCCCTGGCTCCTTGTAAATCATTTGCCTAATTTTACTTCATGTTTGACTTCAAGTAAGTCCTATTAGTTTTCTGATTTCCTAAAAACTGATTAAGTTTAAAACTGCTTTATTGATGTTTTCTGTGACCCATGTGCTGCTCAGAGATGACAGTATCATTCTGCATTCTCCTTGCTCTATCTTCTGTGCTCTCCTGGGAAATTATGCCATTTGATCTCATATAGTAAGCACTTTCTAATTTTTATAGTTACTTCACTTTCCAGAATCTTCTGTCCCAGACCCTACAAATATAGTCAGCATTTCCACTTATTTTATTGTAGGCTATGGTTCTCAAACTTTGAATATGTATCCTGGTAGAAAATGGGCAATCATAACATGCATATTTTTGCAAGTATAAATAGTTATTGTAACAATAGTCACATTACTATAACAGTTATGAACAAATGAACTTTATTCTTAAAGAAAGAGGTTAAAAAGTCAAATGTAAAAATGCAGAACACTGTGATTCGTAATTGTGTACATTCAGCTATATAACTGAAGTCACTTGAAATACTATGATGTACAACCTATCTTTTGATGACATTAATCAACACTGCAGTTGTCACTAATGCATGTATTCAGTCACATAAGTATCAAGATCTTGAGAAATTTTATATTTCAAAAATGCTGATATCCAAGAAAAAAAAAAAACACCTCACATCTTCCTCTATTGAGGAAATTTCACCTATAGTAATAATTGTGTAGCCTCCAAATACCTAGAGGAATATCATGTATATCCTATCCCCTAGAAAAATTGTTTATGTGAAATATGTGTGTTAATGATAGTTTCCATTACATTCTCATATGCTAAACTTCATAGAGAAGATAAATATAAGGAACACCAAACTAAGAGGATTATATGCGATCCTCTACTTCTCCTTTGTTGTTGTTGTTTTTACACTAAAAACTTTAGAAAGGGTACATTCCACAGGATTTGCTGTTGATTTTTTTCCATCTCTAGAAACTGACTGACAATAGGAAAGTTCATGAAAAAATTCAGGGGAAATCCTATGACACTTTGAGTACATAAAGATTTATTTATATTTTACAGAAACTGGCTATAGAGTACTGAACACTATGCCTTTCTAAAGTTAATATGGAAACCACAATAATCTAAGACTTGGAGTCTACAGAATTGGGAGAAATAAATTTCTTTTGTTTATAAGCCACTCAGTCTATGTTACTTTGTCATAGCACCACAACATAACTAATATACTGGTGCCCCAAATATTTTAGGGCCTTAATTTTATTCCTCACTAATATCTTCCCTACACAATACTGTATATACCAAGGCTCAGTTAATCTCTTCAGATTTCTATTCTTAACTGCTGCTCTAAATATTTTGTTGCCCCAAATTTCTTAGTCACTATTTTCTTCATGAAAGTCCATTTGCGTTATTAACATTTCTCTTTCATTTGTACTACTGTAAAATGTTTTTTTCACAAACTCTCATTTAGTCTCAAACTCTGAAGGCAATGCTAGGACATTCCCTTATTAAAGTGTTTAAAGAAGAAAAACCATATATAAGCTATTATGTAGTGTCTACAGACATTGATGATAAAACAGCAATTAAAAGTTATTAACAAATGAAAATACATTAACAAACTATGTGGACTAATATTTTACTAGGAATTTGATAATCTTTCTTAAACTTGGTCATTTTGATCTTTTACAAAGTTTTCTAGAGATTAGAAGATAGAGAATTGTTGGGAGCTTTGAAATGCCCACTTGTAGGTGATGCCTATTCATAGGGAGAATTTGATGCTTGTCATGGAAATTACTGATTTAAAAGCCTTGAATTTAAATACCAGCTTCCCAGAGGTAGAAGCATGGACAGAAACTAATAAGCCCCAACTAAACTGTTTTGGTCACAACTTTCTCTTGTTGACTTCAAGAAGCCTTTTCACAGTGAATCCCTTTGATGTTTAAAACCTATGCAATAATTAATTTCTCTCCCTTGTTTTTTTTTCCCTTTCCCCTCACTTCCTCTTATATGTAATTCTGTATAACAATGAGGGTCTCAGTAGATGGGGTAGAGAGAGAAGATGGGACAGGAGGGGAGGGGAGGGGGGATAGTAGAGGATAGGAAAGGCAACAGAATACAACAGACACTAGTATGGCAGTATGTAAAAACGTGGATGTGTAACCGATGTGATTCTGCAATCTGTATAAGGGGTAAAAATGGGAGTTCATAACCCACTTGAATCAAATGTATGAAATATGATATGTCAAAAACTATGTAATGTTTTGAACAACTAATAATAATAAAAAGAAAATGCAGACCAAATAAAAATTTTAAACTAGAAAAAAAATAAATTGCTAATACTGAAAAAAAAAAAAAAAAACCTATGCAACAAACCCACAGAGCACAGAGTACTCATGGTTAAATCAGATCCCATCAGGGTGAATTGACCCACTGAGTCACGCTTTCACCTATGACTGAGTCTTTGTCTTTATTTCTTACAATTTCTTATTTTCCCAATCTGCCCACCACCTGTGTTTGGAAAACTGTTCACTCACCATGCAGGTTGCAGCAATAGAGAATTTCTTGATATATATATTTGTTTTACCAAAAAAAAAAAAAAAAAAAAAAAAACTAAATAAAAAATAAAAGGGAATTTCTTAAAAATATAGATATCAGCTAAGCAAATTTAACACTATTACAAGAAATAAAACAAGAGTTGGGTGTACTATGTCCTCAAAATAGTATTCTAGTATTTTTTTAAAAAACTATAAATGTGATTATGAATTAACACTAATACAGGAAAATGAGTTGATCATCTAATAGACAAAAAATACATTTAATAAAATTTAATTATCATTTAGCATAGTAAGTCTTGATACTGGAAATATAACAAATATTCCACATCAGAAAACTTGGCTCAAGCTTAGGTACTTAAAAATGATTATGACTTATTATCGGAACAATAACCTTAGTTTCTTGCTTCACCATCTGTGCCTCTTCTGACTTCAGATGTTAAGCAGAATCTTCTTTGTTTTTCCTTCCCAATCTGCTCTTCTTCTCTTTCTTCTTCTTTGTGCATCTTAGGTAAATACTATTAAGCATTTTTAGTACTCTGTGTCATGCCCACCAACCTGCCATTTTAATTGTAGCATTATGGCTTCTGGGAGCTAAGCGCTTCACTTGCCCCCTATTAAAAATTCTGTCATACTTGTTGCTATGAACAAGCATAACTCTATGACCTAGTTTTCTACCATCAGATCTTCTCTAAAGAGAAGAGCCAACACTGGAATTAGTGATGTTGCACTCCCTTCATCAATTCATTCTTTTGATCTTGATGGGTAGTTTGTCCTTTGGGTTCTACTTAGAGTATTAAGGTTTTGTTGTATTTTTTTTATTGGTTGTTCAAAACATTACAAAGCTCTTGACATATCATATTTCATACTTTAGATAGGAAAGGTAGCAGAATACAACAGTTACTAATATGGCATTATGTAAAAATGTGGATGTGTAACCGATGTGATTCTTCAATCTGTATACGGGATAAAAATGGGAGTTCATAATCCACTTGTTGTATTTTTTTAAAGGGTAAAAACAGATAGATCTTTACAATGTACATAATCTCATAGCCTTACAAAAATAGGTGCATTCTAGCATGTCCATTTCTCTGAAACTTTCTATTCCATCCTTGATTTTACACCATGGCCACTCAGGCATTTCTACTTTGTCATCATGAGCCATCAATTTTAACCTTTTAAATCCTATATAGATGGGAGTTTTCCACATCTCTTGATGTTATAACCAAAATATTAAGTCCATAACCTATACAGGTGACTCCATGTCAATGAGTTCTTATTTGTTGTGACCCAATGTACCATAGTAATGTAAGATGTTAACTATAGGGAAAACTGGCTCATGATATGGGATTGTATGAATAGTCCTTGCAAAATTTCTGTAAATATAAAAGTTTTCTAAATTGAAACCATAATACTAAAAAATCCATAAGATAGAGCTATTGGAGAGATCCACAGAGGCATTTTATTTAAAATTTATATATTTATATGACCTCTGAAAATATAATACATAAGATGAAAAACTCTCCAGAAAAAAAATTTGCAATAGGGTTATGTCATTTTTTTCAATTTATTTATTTGTTTATTTATTTATTTATTTGTTCTTTTTAGTTATATAGGACAGTAGACTTCATCTTGATATAATGTACAAAAACATATCTTATTATAGTTAGGTTATATCATTTTGATCAAGCTTTAGTAATATTTCAGAAATAGGAAGTTGATAGTGCATTTCTAGGTCAGAGTCCTTATGTCAAATGAGAAATATATATTCAAAATCCTCTTCTGTTAAACTGATGCTGTTTTTTTAATTTATTTTTGTTATCATTCTTTATTAGAAAACAGTATGTTAATTAGCTGTTGAAACCATTGAAATTTTAAAAGCCCAGAAGTAAAAATATTCTAAGTTAAATTGTCTAATAAACAAATTAAATTTTGTTGAATTTCCTATTACTTAATTTTCAGGCCATTAGGGCTGGTTATAGCCTTGAAATTGCTTAGAATAATTGATCCTTTGCTGAATCACTTGCCAAAATACAATAAAATGAGCTTTCTTCAGTCCCTATTATGTGTAAAATTGGTAACATTGTGTTTTCTGAAATGACATTAGAAAAATTTATTATTTGGCTTCTATGTTTAAAATGCTGTTAAACATAGTGAGGAGTTTTGCAATACTTAATTATTTTGGAGAAAAAGAATTGAGAAATTAGTGCTGCCTAAGAAATGTTTTGCATGGTTTTTCAATACTTAGTGAACTTATAAATCAGTAAGATAATTTGAAAATTACTACTGTTTCAATTTAATGTCTTATAAAGTAGCAATTTACTAATGCATTGGTAAATTTACTTTGTAAATCTTATTCTGTTCAAACTATATTTTATATTTTTTATATTAAAATTGTGTGAAAATAAATTTAAAAGATGTATGCTATAAACATAGTTCAACTTGTTATTTCTATATCTCTACATATACTTACTTATTCACTAATCAACTGAAAAAAACTGTCACTGAGTACTTACTATAGACTGTTCATAAATACATTTTGGGCTAAAATAAACACCCTATTAATGTTGAATAACTTTTAAATAAATGGTGAAATAAATTCTAAAAAGCTCCTCAAGTTGTTCTAGTTTCCATGCTTGCCTGAAAAGTGCCCTTTGAGGGATAAAGTAACATACACTAAGAAATCCAGAAATACTGTAGAGGAAGGATCAAGTAAATATAATGAATGTAAATACAAGAAGGTAGACTGAAATAACATTTGATGCACCTCCTTTGTCTGACCCAGAAGTCTGAACTTATTTGTAAACAATGTAATATTGTTGAAAAATGTGTACAATAAAATAACATAAATTTTAAGCCAACTCTGGTAGTTGTGCAAATAATGAGTGATGCAAACAGAAGAAAAAAAAAAGAAGTTGGAGCTTATTGCAATAGTCCAGGTGAGCTGTATAGCAATCCTAAATGTAGACAATTGAAAAAAAAATAAAAAGTAAAAAAAAAAAAAAAAAAAAACTAAAAAACTGGAGGAACTGTTAGTTTGAAGTCTCAGTTTGTTTTAGGCGCTAAAACAAATATTTTTGATGTTAATTCAACTGTCTCAGTAAAAGCACTAGAGTATATTGCTCTAACACCATTATAATGTAAAAAAAACCAGTTAATTAAATCATTTTAATTTGGAGACTAATCTGTACTATGTGCGCGCGCGCACACACACACACACACACACACACTAACTTGTATAAGCATATACAATACCACTATTAGATGTGTTTTCTTATAAACCTTAGGAGACAATAGGAGATATCATACTGCCTTTCTTTACATTTGGTCAAGATTCGAATCCTTTTATGCAGATGCACAACTCAGCAAATGATCCTGAGTAAATACTGTTAATATTAAGTTGCTATACTTTTATAGTTGGCATTCCAGAACTTTAAAACCATTCAAAGATTTCTGGTTTCTCTTAGCCCCAACAGAGGTCTTTCCAAATAAGCCCAAACTTCAGATGATACCTAAAATAAGCAACTCTCCATGGAAAAGATACTTAGAAATTATCATATCATTTTAGAAAAGATTTTCCTCTCCGAAATTTTAAAATATGCAGCTCTTATTGCATCCATGGTGCTCTGTAATATGACATTTATAAATTTATCTTTTTTTTATTGTTGCAGTAAAGATAATGGGGCACCATGATATTCTATATTCTAATCAGGATCAGAATTTTGTTATGTTTTTAAATTACAATAATTATATTTGTATTATTAAGAATCTTAAATTGGTTCTTACTCTCAAATCTTTCTGATTGTTCTTTTTTTAACTTTTTACTAATTAAAATTTTTCTGATAAATAAAAACATAAAAATAACATATTAATGTTGTACTCTGATTCTTGACATGCATATATTGTGTAAAATTTTATTTTGTTTATTTTTAATTTTATTTTGCAATGCTGATGATTGAATCCAGGGTCATATACATGTTGGGTGAGTGTTGTACTACTGATATAACTCAACCACACTATATAATGTTCAAATCGGATTAAACATGACTATTTCTTCACTAATCTTTTCTTATGGTGAAAGCATTCAAATTCTCTCTTCTCACTTCTTGTTAGCCTCCTATACATTTCCACACCAGAGCTTCTTAGGATCTCACTGTAACTTAGCTCCCATTGATCAACCTCTCCCCATTTCTTCATCCTCACTATTTTCCCCATCATGTGGTCACCAACATTCTATGCCTGATGTCTGTGATATAATATATTTAGATTCCATATATGATATGAGTGAGATCCATGGTTCTCGTCTTTCTGTGCCATGCTTATTTCACTCAACATACTGATCTAATTCCTACATATTTTCATAAATGACAGAATTTCATTCTCTTTTGTGACTAAAGGGTATTTCATTGTACATAGGTACCACATTTTCTTTATTCATTCATTAATCGGTCTGTGGACACTTTTTTCATGATTACTGTGAATAGTGGTACAATAAACATTGTTCATTTCTAACCTTGTATTTTCAAGATTCTCTATTATTTTTTTGAAGAAAAAAAATTTCAATTAAATGTCTGACATATCTCTTTTTTTGAAGTCTTTGTGAATCTCTTTCTGGTAACTCTTGTTAGTGCTTGAGCTATGATTATCTGATGTTGTTATTGTTGTTGTTTTTATTGTTATTTTAACTTGTGAACTTCTGTTTTTCTTTACAGCTTTACCCATGGGAATTCTCTAAGACCTATTTGAAGGTTAGGTTCTTCCTCAAAGAACTCTCTGTTTGCTGCTACTATCCTTTGGGAACCACTATCAAATTGCAACCAGTTTAACCTGTAGATTTTGCTTGGGATTTTCAGGCAAGGTAGCATGAAACTGCACTCCAAATACTGCATTCAGTATATCAAATGGTTACAAATTTCTAAAGTATTTTTTCCCCTGCTCAGTTCTAAGGCAAAGAAATATTTTCCTGCCATCTCTTTCTGTGATTTGCATAAATTTCTCATTTACCTTGACTGTGAAAATGTATTCCTTTGGAGTTTTCAGCTTTGTGTGTATCAAATGACATATATTTGGGGAAACCTTATAAATATTCTGTTCTCAGATCTCTTAACAACCAGTATAGCAGATCAAGATCTCCTCACAAACAGAAGTCTATATAGAAAGGTGTGTCCCTGTAAGGACTTCTGTGACTTTGGAATGGAGTTTCTGCAGATTGTTTAATTTGAAACAGACTTTACAATGTGTTATTTTACACACACACACACACACACACACACACACACACACATGCACAATGTAAATATATGCTTTAATAAGATCAGATTGCTAAACAACCATTATAGCAAAATTTCCATAAACTGAATAGTTTATAAACAACACTATTTTACTTTATATAGTTCTAGATGCTCAGAAGTCCAAGGTCAAGGCACAGAAACATTCAGCATCTGACTGAGGACTCCTGGGATCTAACTATAAGATCATAAATCCTGTTTGTCCAAAGGACTCATCTTTTTCTATTGTCATATGAAGTTTTTACTTTAACACATGAATTTGGACAGACATAAACATTCAGACTATGGCAATACTGTACATGTGTACATGTGTATGCATATACACATACTTCATTCAATCCCCCATTTATAATAGTTTGACTTAACATTTTTGGCTTTATGATGGTATGAAAGCAACATGCATTCACTCTAAGCTCTACATGAAATTTTGAATTTTGATCTTATCCTAGGCTAGCAATATATAATATAATATTTTCTATGATGCTAGGTAATGACAGCAAGCTGTAGTTTCCCATCAAATTAATGACCCTGCTGCAATAGGATCCCATTATTCAGCAATTAATTTTGATTCAACAGTTCACAATGTGCTTTCAGCTGTGTATGTTCATGACTAATAACCATAAAGCATTTTTGTTTTTCACTTTTAGTATAGTATTCAATACATTATGTAATATTTTCAATATTTTATTATAAAATGGGCTGTTTTAGGTGATTTTCTCCCCAAATATGAGCTAAGTTTCAGAGAATGTTTTGAACAGGCAAGGCTATGTTATGATCCTCTTTGGTTAGGTGAATTAAATGCATTTTTGACTTATGATATTTTCAACTTGCAGTAGTTTTAGTAGAATATAAAACCATCATAAGTTGAAGAGCCTGTGTTTCATTTGATTTTTCATTGTTCTTAAGTTACCTAATCAAACAGAAAAATATTTTCTTATTGAATTCGCATAATTTATCTGACAAGTATCATTATTATAACTATAAAAATTTAAACACTGAGAATAAATAAATTGTGCACTATTGTGTAGTTATTAAATACTTAAATATTTGCAGGCTAATTATATAACTAATGCTCTTAGCTACTATATTACACTAGCAGGAATGAATAAACTTTGAATAAAACTAAAAAGTATTGTGCTGAAGAAGAAAAATGTTGTTTTAAACATTTTAAAATGTTTAAAAATATCGTGACCTTAAGAGTAGTTCAATTTGTCTCCTGTCTTTGAGTATTAAATGCGAACGCTAAATGTCCCTATTAAAATATGGAAAATACAGTTTACTTATATTTTAAACAACCCATCTAAAGAAAAATATACGTATTTACTTTAAAAGCTGTAAAGATTTCTGTAAGATATTATAATTCAAGTCATAACAGAAAATCTTTTGGAAGCTGGAAATTTTAGTGAATGCTATTGCATTGTAATTTAGCAGTATACCCGAATAATATAAATATATTATGTTTATCATGATAAACACAATTTGGACAAAATGATCGAACCATGCAGATAGGAATTTTTATTTCAAAGGTTTAAAGTGATATATTTGCTTCTAAAGCAGAAAAAATCTCTCTAGAATTAAATATGTTACACAGGAAGAATCCAATCTGGGACCCAAGCCCCAGCTCATTTTAACACATTTTACCAGTTCTGTTTTTCTTATTTTTTTTAACCATTATTAAAGTAATTCATTCTGCATCAGCTTCCCTTCATCAGATAAAAGCTTTAAATATATGCAAGGATTCATACCATAGTTGATACATTAAATGTATAAAGTTTCAGTTGTTTATTTGGTAATCAATAATTTTCTAAAAGGTAAAATTATGACTATATTACAGCTATAAATAAACATCTTTTTAAGTGTCGAGATTTCCAGTAACATGTTAAAATCATTCCTAGACACTTTTTGGAAGAAGCTAATTTTTATAGCTAATATTAAGATAAGATTATTGAGACAGTTATAAAACTGGTAAATATCCAACATTACCAGAAGCTGAAATATTTGGGAGTTATCTGTTCCACTGGACAGGAATTATTTGCTTTTCTAACAGACAAAATTTTCTTTTCACTATTTAGGAATATAAAAGTGTCCTTTAATAGTAATATAAGATCAGCTTTGCACTGAAAAGTCCCAGTAACATTACATGCCTATATTCATGATATGAAGTATATCTTTCCATTGTGTTTTATATGTAAAGGCTATATTTAGGTAGAGTTAAATAAAACATATATTAAATGTGTATCTGGATAACATTTTTACTTTTTACCATATTTTTGTATTATCAATGTACAATACCCCACATATATTTGAAGCTTAAAATATATGAATTTTGACATAGATATGAACCCATTGATCAATTATTATGAAGAGGTAATGAAAATGACTATGACCTCAATAGCTTATTCTCCTTTGTAAATCCTCCTCATTCCTCTTAAGTATGTAGTTCTAGCATACAAACTTATACATATAAGTGTATGTAAAAACACAAACATAGATACCTAGTTTTTACAAAATAATTTGTTCAAAATATCCTTATGCCCTTGAATTACTTTACAAATTTCTAAAAAATCAGTTACCTATAAATGTTTATATCTGTTTTCAGTCTTTCTATGCTTTTTCCTGATCTATAATCTGTATTTACACTAATACTATATTGCTTCAATTACTGTAACTTTATAGTAAGTCTTGAAAAGAAGTGGTGTTATTCCTCCAAATTTATTCTCTTTCAATATGATTTGTCATTTTAGGTCTACTGCACTTCAAGCTGAGTTTTAGAATCAGATTGTCAATTTCTAAAAGAAGAAACCCAGCTAGGATTTTGATTGGGATTGCTTCAGATGGATTTGGGAAGATCAGACATCTTAAGAATATTGACACTTACACCACTTATGAGCTCCACTTATTTTTATCTTTAATTTCTCTCTGTAATACTTTGCAGTTTTCCACGTACACATTAGTTCCATCTTTTTCAGATTTAATTCTGAGTATTATAAACTTACTGTAAATATTATTGTTTTAATTTTCTTCTCTAATGATTTAGTTGAATGATACAACTTGGTCTCAAAAGCATTATATTTTTTTATCATAAAACTCTAAAATTGCACAAACTTTTAAAAAACTGAATGAAATAGCATAAATACCAGTTTTTAGGCAGGCATAATTACATCTGAATATTTTCTACCAACTAATATAATCTTTTTTTTACTTCTTGTTTACATTCTCTTACCTCCTTTTAAAATTCCCTTAATACTAATTGCTGAATTTTTATTTATTTCATCCTCTTTCATTTCCTCTAACACATTTTATAATATTTTACCAATGGTGAATTCTTTTTATTTTGACATTTTCTAAAAGCCATGTATTATTTATATTAAGAGTGAAAATGAGTATTTAAAATAAATGAAATCAGGAATTCCAAGAGTTACCATGCACATCATATCCATAGCAGCATTATTTGAAAGAGTTAATGCAGTAAGCAACCCAACTGAATAGTAACAGATGACTGGACAAAATTATTTGATATGTACTAAAATGGAATCTTATACCTTACTGACAAGATAACAGTTCTGACATGTGCTTCAACATGGATGAACCTTGAAGACAGTATACTAATTGAAATAAGCTGGTCACGAAAGGACATATATTGTATGATGTAGCTTATATGACCTACTTAGATTCATGGAGAAGCTGAAAGGTGGTTGTCAGAGGCTGGGTAAAGGAGAGGAATGGATAGCTGATACAAAGTTTAATAGGAGATTCATTCTAGAGATGAATGGAAGTGATCGCTACAAAACAATGAGAATACACTTAATGCCATAGAACTGTAACCTTATAAATTATTAAACAGGCAATTTTTACACTGTGTATATATTTTCAGAATAAAAAATACAAACACAGCATGGAAATATAATATGATTTATAGAGTTGGTGATGATATCTTACCAAAAATATTTGTATGTCTTTAGCATTTCCAGAGCCCTGATTTCAAATAAAGTAGTCCAGGACTTCCTAACATAGATTTAAGAAACGCTTGAATGGTCTCCATTTGCAATCAGATTTGTTAGAAAAATTTACAAATTTAGTCAATTTTGTTTATCAATAGTATAATATTCTTATTTCTACTAATAAAAGTGTGAAGAACACAAGTAGACTAAAATTTCATTACCCTATGTCCACAAAAATTATTTTGTTAAAAACAGATCTTATACATTGCCCATATAAGTAAAACATTTTAAAAAGCCTAATTTATTTAATAGGATGCAAATTTAAATAATGCTAAACTGATTTTCTTATCAGGTAGTGTTTTTTAATAGAAATTCCATGTTTTCAATAAATCACCTAACCTTCTGTTTACATTTAATAAGATGCTACTGAAATGATTCCATGACACAGAATCTTACATGATCAAGAAGCTGCTTCTGCATCTATTTCTTTTTAAGTTCTTACTAAGAAGCCCAAGAGGCAGCTGGTGTTCCATAAATCATAACATCTACCTTTACAGGATTAAAAAAGAAATGTGTTCAGCATGAATGGGTGCTACAATATTACCTAAATAAATTAAACATGAAATAAAGTTTTGCTGTTAAAAATATCAAGCAGAAGAGCTTGGTATCTGTTTTTCTCAAGTTGAGAACATTTTTATAAAAATGTAATAATTTTGGAGGGAAAAATCTCTGAGGAAAATGGAGAAACACTAAGGGTTTTAAGAGTCTTTCCTGAAGGTAAAAATATTTTCATGGCCTGTCTATGGCAAAATTCCCACAGTTTCCATGAAAATAAGAAGCTGAGATTCCTAATTGTACAGCAGAGCTTCTCTTTGAAACCTCTTTCCTTCCCTTCCATTACCTCTATGGTCAGCTTACTCCAGACCACAGTTAATAATGGTCAAATCATAATAACAATGTATTTCATCCTACATTGGTCAGTTCTGTGTATTTAGCTTAATTCTAAGGATAGAAGCATTTGCTGAGCTCCAAAACTATTCTGTACCTATATGGGATTCTAAACAGAGAAGAGAAAGAAGAGGGAAGGGTTGTAGAGAAAAATGAAGATGGGGCAGAGGAGGAAGATGGGAGGAAGGGGAGGAAGAAGAAAACAACAAAGCTAAGGACAAGAAAGGCCAGAAAATATTGACCCAGGATCAAAATGAAGAGAAACAACAGCATCACTATTATCGTAATCCACTTTCCTGTTTGTACAAAAATATTATCAAATGTATTTATTGAAAAACTCCTGTTTGTCTGACACTATTATGTATTAAATACATAGTATACCATAGGAACTGAATATTACTACATTCCTAATTCTGTTATAATAACTAAAAACAAAAATACCTTTGGTTAATCTAATTGAAACTAGTGATATTATTCAACATTTGTATCTTCAACATGGCTTTGCAATTATGAATAAGAAACAATTTCCTGCTAAACATTTGAGTTTAATTGAAATCCTAATTTTTTGCCTTAAATAAAGAATGTAAGTTGAATTACATGATAAGGAAAACTGTATCCTATATTAGCCAAAATCTCATAGATTTATTGAACTTGAAAATAAAAATGTTTTTAGGTCAAAAAGCCTTGGAATATTAGATCTGAAGTTTTATTTTAACAAAATTGATTAACTAAGCAGTAACACCACTGTTTCACTTTCTTGAAGCTGCCATTGAGAGCCTCCTAAACCCTAGGATGACCTCATATCTAATGTTAGGCAATCGTATGCAGATATAAGCAGAATTTAAGAATTCCAATTTTCCCTGTGCTATTTTAGGCAAATTACTTGATATCTTTAACACTCAATATTCTAACTTTTAAAACAATAATACCTAGTTATTCAGTTCCTATGATGTAATGTGTATTAAACACACTATAGTGTTTAATACAAGAGTTTTTCAATAAAAATATTTGCTAACACTTTTAGTACAAACAGGAAAATGGATTATAATAATGATGATGTTCTTGTTTCTCCTCATTGTAGTCCTTGGATGATAAGAAAATATATGTCAAATATTCAATTATTTCCAGAAGAATTTGTTTGCAAGTTAGGGCACTATTTTATGTCTAGATTGAAATTACTATGCACTTAATGGAAAGCAAAACAAGTTACGCATGAGTGTTGTAATAACAGAACTCATCAATGAACTTGAGCAAGGATAGGGAAGATAAAAAAAGACTTTGTGACATTAGAGAGATTTATTGGAGACTTTTCAGCCCAACTAGGATTTGGAAAGAATGGCAATTCTTATGAAAAATTGAAGGGAGAACTGAACTTTATGAGCCAATTTATTCTAACTTGGTCCAAAACAGACTAATATTTAATGTGGTTTTCAGGAAACGTTTTGAAGGGAGAGAGTATAAAATGAAGACCAGGTATGAAATTTTTTATAATAATCTTAACACAAGATGAAAAGCATCAAGAGTTATGTTTTGTGAAAGGGGCACAAGTGTTACAAGAGTCAATTTTGTTAAGAATAAGTAGGATGTTACACTTTGAGCCAGCACCATATGGTACTAAAAAGATTAATATCCCAAATTTTGCATCCATAGACATTTGTGTTCTCTATCAAATCACTTTATTCACATAACTGATGACTATCTGAACTTGATTTAGAGCTGAAATGCCAAACAAGGACTTATGAAAAATAACTTTTAGAGTTGTACCAGAGGCTCAAATTGAAAATAATCATCCGATGCAACTCATCATTATTGTAATAAGGAAACTTAAAGGCAAAAAAACTGCAACTAACATGAACAGTTTCTTCTGTCCTAGAAATCAAGTATCTCAATTTGCTAGACAAGGGCAGAAAGTTAGCTGGTTCCACAAACACAGCCACAAACAAGTCCACTGGTTAAGGGGGATTAGGAGAATGAAATGCATAGCTTGCAACTTAACTTCTCACACCCCATCTCATTCCACCTAGGACCAGGCAAGGATCACTGCTTCTAGGGAAGGTGTGGAGGAAAATTGTTTCTGCATATAAAGAGAGGGTGGGGGATATTCTTTGAGTCCAGGATTCTGTATTACTAAACACAGAGATGTGCTGCTGTGGTGGAGGGCAGGAAAACCTCCCACCAGTGACCACAGACACAGGTACATTGCTGTTATGAAAAGAGTAGTGGAACTGGTTTCCCCTGTTGAGGGTCAAAAAACTTGCAGTAATATAAAGCAGAGGCTTGTACCACTATGGTGGGAAGGGAAGAAAGACATTAATTCAGGCATCAAACCCAATAAAGATATATGATAATTTGGCTCCCATGTGAATGAGAGAAGTACTGAGAATGTTCCTTTTTTGTTGTTTTGTTTTGTTTTTACAGAGGATTAAACCCAGGAATGTTTTACCACTGAGACACATCCCATTTAGTATTTTTTTTAAAGTTTGAGACAAATTTTAATTGCTTTAAACTTGAAATCCTCCAGTCTCAGCTTCTCAATTGGCTGGAATTACATGCTAGGGCCACTGCCCCTGGCAGAATGCTATACTTCTGAGTGTATAATGCTCGTTTTCTCAAAAATAAGTGTATCATTCCTCTCTCTAAAATAATTACATTGTGCTTAGTCTCAGGAAATGGTCTTCTACAGCTAGAGAAACAAACAAACAAAAAAAATGAAAAGAGTCTCTCTCTCTCTGACAGTGGGATACAGAGATGGCTGAGAGCTTTTAGTGTAGCAGGAGCATTAACATACACAATACAGAGTCTCAGACCCTGTACTAGACACTGGATAATAGCAACCTACTGCTGGAAAAATTTAAATTTTATGGATAACTGAGGGCTATAAAAACTACAACAGGTCAACTATTGAAGGTATTGACTCAGACCTTTCTAAGTCAAGGCCTTTATGCCCACACTAATAGCATGACAGGGAAAACAGAACAAATGAACAAGCAAAGAATATGGAAAGATCTGGGCATAAATAATTTGCTTGCAGACCTACTATTCGACATCAGATGATTTGCATTCCTTCAGAAATTAGGAGATTCACATACAAGCAAGTAAAAACATTTTCAAGAGTGCTGAGAGCTACGGGAGAGTCTGTATGGCCCCTGGCATTTTGCCAACAGTATTGGTTGAAAGGCGAGGCATTACTATCTGCCTCGGCCACTACTTTTTAGTTCTGGCGTTACTTTGGAGTTCTCATGGGGATTCCCCAAGAGTTCCCATTGGTTGGGGAAGTGCAAGAGGAGGGATTTCCGGAGGAGATATTTCTGGTGGCTGGTTGCTGGAGGAACCACGTTGGATTTCGAGAGAATTCCCCCAAGCGTGTGTGAAGTGTTTTCTTGCAGTTCAAAGATAAAGTTTGTTCCTGCTTCAGTGGCTCCTGGTTTGTGCCCAGCCAGACTGCGGAACAAGAGATAAAGAAATCAACTGAATCAGACTCAGAAATAATCCAGATGTTGGAACTCATGAAAATCTTTTAAATGATAATGATTGAAAGTGTCAATGTTTCTAGTTAAAAAAAAAATGACACCATGCATGGATAGATAGAGAATTTCAGTAGAGTTAAGAATAATAAAAAAAGAAAAGGCAAATGCTACAAATAAGTGAATACATGAGAATAGAAACAAAGAATTATGTCAGCAAGCTAATTAGCAGACTAATCAGAGCTAAATAAAGAATCAACACATTTTTAGGAGGCTTACGTAAGTTATTAAACTGAACCATGAATGGGAAAAAATAAAATAAAATAAAAACCTGCAAAGAATCCAAGAATTTTTTGGATAATACACAATAGACTAAAATACAACTAACTGGAATCTCAGAAGGCAGCAACAAACAGAATGGGAAGCAAGAAATATTGAAAGAGATGACTGAGAATTTTCAATGTTTTGAGACAGTAGATTATAATCAAGTAAATTCAGAGAACTCCAAGAAAGATTAATTAAAAATTAATATAAATATATTTAGAAAAATCACAGTTGAACTACTAAAAATTAAAGATAATGAAAAAAAATTTAGCCCCAGGAAATAAGAATGTAACCTAAAACAAACCACAAAGCACAAGCAAGTGAATTGTTTGTTAGCGACTACAAAAGTCAGAAGGCAACTGATAGAAATTCTTAAAAAAAAAATTAAGGCAAAAGCTTGAATTCTACACCTAAGGAGAATATAGTTTAAAAATAACAACTAAATGAAGACATTTTCAAAGAAATAAATACTGAAAGAACACACTGCTAACAGGTCTGCATTAAAATAAATGTTAAAGGGATTTTTTTAAGGCAGAAGGAATACCAAAACTGATGGAAATTGAAACTACACAAAGAAATCAAGGAGCCAAAGTGGATAAAATAAGAATTAAAAGTCCAATTCTTTTATATTGTTCTAAAGATGATTGATTGTCTATATAAGAGTAACTCTATATGGTGGTGGTCATCATATATGAGATTATAATGAATAATAAAAATAGTACAAAATTAGGAAAGGAAGAAATATAAATAATACATGCATCAGGACTTTATACTATATATAAATTGTAGGTTATCATAATAAGCAAAAAATTGCATTGATATCCCTAGAGAAAGCACAAATGCTTTTAAAAAGTGATGGATAGCATGAAATGCCAAGATCATTGTAATGTCATGTGTAGGTAATAAAAAAAAAAGTGATGGATAAATAATATCATCTACAGAATTTATAGTTTTGGTTTTTAAAGTGATTATTTTGCTTTTAAATATATAATGAAATTATTTCTTTAGATAAGAATATTTTGAGAATTATTGATAATAGCACATTAATTATGTCAATATAAATACTATTTTAATACCAAATATTAAAATAATTATTGAATAAATCCATTTAAACCATATGACAGTTTTATTAAAAGTGATACTTTTAAGGTCTGAATTGCATTAACAGTTTCCATTACTTCTTGAAGTTATTTTAATGTTGCACAAAACATAGATTTAGGAGTACATAAAGGGTTTTCAATAAGGAAAGACACTACATGAGCCCTAAAACTGAAGAGTTCTTGAGAATATGTGCAGTTACTTATTTCCATAATCTTCAAAAAAAGTAACACCTTATTGTTTTTTGTAAAATAATTTGCATAACACTTGAAGAAAAAATATTATATTTTTATTTCTTTCTTTCCCTCAGTGTTCATAAATATTTTAAAAAAAACAGTAAATTCAGAAGATTCAATATATAAAATAATTTTCGAGTCTCTGTGTTTTCTTCTAATTATAGTATTTTTACTACTATATTTTATTTTTATTTCAAATCCACTCTAATAATTTTTACTTATAAATTCTTGCTATACTTACTGTCCTCAGATTTTTATTACATTACATCCTTCAGTTCACTTGTCCCCAAAGATTCCTCTTGAATTTTTATTTTTTTCAAAAGCAATTGTGGCAGATATAAATGAATTTATAGAAAACAAAGTTTGGGGTAGAATACTGGTTCATTGGATAAAATATTTTCTATTACAAGTTTTACTTATAAGATTAATAAAATTAAATAATGTGAGGCTTCTGCTTCAAACCAAAATTAAATAACAGAGACCAGACTTATTTCTTATGAAAAATTAAAATTATAGAAAAATCAAACAACAGTTTGCAAAACGCTGGACACAGTGAGGTGAAAGATAAGAGCAAGAAACTAGGTGACCGCTACAAATACCTCAGCTCAGTTCCTGCAGTTTCTAGGCTGCAGGAGAGGGTTTGTAGGGACCTTGATAGAAACCAGTGCTTTTCCTGAGTTGAAGAGACAAAGCTGGTTATCTTGGAGACAGGGTTTAGATCAGATGGCAAAGAAATAGGAAGCAGGAAAGTGCAGGAGAATAACTCTATCTAGAACGGGTTCTGCTGCAGAGGTATCCTCTCCACTATTCAACTGACAAATGTTCAGCAGGTACTTGTTTTTTTACTACCAGTACCTGGAAAAGCAACTATCCAAAGGATTACAGGGATTAGTTGCTCAGAGAGAGCAGTAGCTGGTGCTCACATAGTACTGGGAAGAGTACTTGTTTTCACTGGCCAGAATGGAAATGCTCCTAAGCCATAATAGGCAAAGTATAGAATTCACAATGGTCTTTTCTTAGTAATGGGAAATTATTAGACCTAGACAAAACACTACTTTGTTCATATCTAATAAATCTTAAAACAAGACCTAAAAAGTTCAAACTTTTTTTTTTCAAAACTGTTTCCAGGATAAAGTTCAAGGATATTTTTAGCCATATAAATATAGCTAATGCGCCAAAAGGTGAACTCCACAGTATCTAACACTCAAATATTACCAGGCATTCAATGAATACTGCCCATGAGAAGAAAATTCAAAGGAACACAGAAGGAATACAAGTTTTAGAAACACCAGAGTAGATCTACTTTGTTATTAGAACAGACATTACCATTTTACTAAACTTGTTCTGAAAGATAAACATCATGGATGTTAAACAGAAACATGAAATTATATGTATATCCATATTTGAAACACCAAAAATCTAATTTCAAGACAAAAGTTACAACAATGCCTGGGATTGAAATTTTAATAAGAAGAAATAGAAGATTACATATGGCAGAAGAAAACATCAGAAACCCCGAAGGAATACCAAGACAAACTGTTCCAAATGAAACAAGGACAGAAAACAAACCTTACCACCCTTCTAGACCACTCACCAAAATGAGGAAAGACTTCAGTAATCTGCATTAAAATTTCACAGCGCAAATACACATGTTTTGGAGTTTCTTATGAGAGTAGAGGAGGGGAAGGAAATAAAAAATATGTGGAATAATGGAGGCTGAAATATTTCCAAATTTGTTTGGAAATATCAACACACAAGTCTAAAAGTTCAAAGAACTCTAGTCATTTTAGACATGAGTGATACTTCACTAAGACTCATCAAAATCTAACCACTCAAAACCAGTATAAATAGAAAATCGTAAAGGCAGTTAAAAAGAAAAGCACAGAGGAAACACAGGAAAAAGGCAAAGATTAGAACAGATTTTCTGTCAAGAACAATATACTGAAGAAGCATAATGAAGCAGTGTCTTCAAAATATTGAATGAAAAATTCTGTCAATTTAATGTTCTATGTACAGGGAAAATATCTTTTGATAGTGAAAGCAAAATCATGTTTTACAATACAATAACTGAAAACAGTAAAAAACTAAAAGTAATAGCAGAAAGATCAGCAGAGCAAATTATATTCCATGCTTTTTAAATTTTGTTCAAATGAATCCTCAATAAAGTTTTACCTAAAAGGAAACAATAAAAAATTTTAAAAAGTAAATCATTTACAACAAATAGCAAAGGACATCTTCATGTAGAAGAAAAATAATGCTAGATGGAAATATGGACATAAACAGGGAAATAAAGTACATAAGAAATGATATATGTCTGGATGTAATATTTTTATTATTTAAATGTTTTTAAAATATAATTGTTTAGACAGAAAGGCAATGCAACATGATTGTATACATACAGAAATAAAGTGCAAGACAACAGCACAAAATTTGGGAGGGTAGAAGAGGAAATATTTTGCTGCATTGTTCTGATATTATCTGTGGTATGATTTAAAGTCATTTCAGGTTAGACTGAGTGTGTTCAAGTGGAATACTATAATCCCTAAAACAAGTTCTAAAATTTAAGAAAGCAAATAAAATGTGTATTCAGTAGGACAACATATATGATAAAACAGAATCTTAAAACACAATACATTTTTAACCAATGCTGCTGGAGTAATAGAGTACTACAGAAAAAAATAGGAGAACTTCATTTCAGGTATCATATCAGATGTACAAAATGAGTAAAAGTGGATCATATATGTAAATATAAAATCTAAAACTATAAAATTTCTGTTAAGAAACATAGATACCATAGTTTTGACCATGAGGTTAGGAACAGATTCTTTAGACTTGACATGAATAGCACAATCCATACAATACAAATTGATGAATTGAATTTCATCAATATCAACAGTGTCTGCTGTAAGAAAGATATTAAGTGAATTAAAAGTAAAGCTACAAACTGGAAAAACTGTGTCTGACAAATACTTGTAACAAGAATATGCAAAGAAATCTCAAAACACAATAAAACAATAATCAACAAAATTGGAAAGATCCGGTGGCAAATAAGAACCTAACATGATGCCAACATCTTAAGTAATTAGACAAATGCAAAATAAAGCTACAAGGAAATATCACTAACTATCCCAAAGCCAAAACTGTCATAAACTTGTCAAACAAATTTTTTGTGATGACATGGAGGGACCAGGACAATTATGCACTGTGGGTGTGAGTATGAAATATAAAACCACTTTAGAAAACAGTTTGTCAGGTTCTTTAAAATTAAACATATGCCTATCATATATGTAGCTTTTTTACTCCTAATGAAAATAAAAACATAAAAGCATTATTAATATGAAACTTATATATGAATATTCATAGGAATGTTATCTATATTTAACCCAAATCTGGAAACAATTCAAATGTCCATGGACAGGTATATACTACTGATAAACACATTATAGTATATATTTTTAGTGATTTATACATGTAGAATGTATACAATGTATACATGTATATGTATTCTCCACAGTAACAACTATTGATAAATATAGTATGGGTAAATCCTAATGTGTTTAATGCCCAGATATATTAATCTACATAATTACCATTAGTAATAACCACTAGTAATTATTTTGTTTGCAATTATTGGCAATTAGCAATGCACTGACATGTTAAAGATATGTTCATTCATTCTGTCTACTTTTCCATCTGATTAATATAATAGTGTATTATGCTAATGTCAGTTATATAGAATAGTGCATTAATCTACCACTTAGTAGACATCTTAAGTCAGTAATCACATGGTAAAAGAGTGAGACATTGTTAAACTAGAAAATTAGAGAAATAAGCAATGTAGAAGTTTTTTTGAAAACAATTCACTTTTTTTTTTCTTATCTTTAACCACTATGAAAACACTTCTATCCTCTGAAATCAGCTCTGTTTCAAACTCAAATTTAAAAACACCACTATCTAAAACCAGGCTAGTGGACTATTACAAGGTTTTGCATAAAAATAATGGGTATTATGGTTATTATTATAACTATTGAGACAGAATTTCTATTGATTTAAATTAGCTATGATAGACATTTAAGTTGTTTTCAATTGTTATTATTTTTTATTATTAAATATATTACTACCTTCTTTAAAATAGCCTTAAATTATTACCAATCTATTTTAAAGTCTATATATCAAATTGAAATAAAGTAACTATTATTGAAAAGAGATTATTAAATATATAGTTCCTAATTTCCTCTTGAAGCAGTTAATACTATCAAGTTTTATTTAGTGCAGTGAACTGCCAAGAACTATGGTTTATACATGAACTAGATCATCTGTCAGTCCTTTAAAGAAGGCTTTCCAAGCCATATATACTGTAGTCCTGTTTGTATCACTGATTTAAACATTGGATAATTGATACTCCAAGCTATTAGCCTATTTCACTGAAACTGGGTGATTTCAATATGTACTTGGTAGAGTAACATTTCCCTTGTGACCTGACTTTGATTCAGATTTACTAACTTCTATGTTAGTGAAAGTTGTCAAAATCATATCAAAGGGTTTTGGATCTAGCTACACTCTTCCAAAAACATACACAGCTCTGAGATGTTCAGAAAATACCTCCTGTTTCCCTGCTAGGTCACTTTTTTTGTGACTCTCACCACACTTCTCAGTATTTGCTTTGGGCAAATTGCCTGGGAACTCTCTTCTGCCCTTTTCAAAATACAAATACAAAATTAATGCAGGGAGGCAAGCCAGGGAAAGTCTGCTTTGAACTATGGCCATGATCAACAGCCGTCACCACAGTATGTAGGCGTCTGTATTCTGATAAAAAAAAAAAAAATTGGTTAGAACTAAAAACTTTCCCATAACTTAAGAAATTAATACTGGGATATTAATACATTAAATATACATCTGGTTAAAACTATAAAACTGAACATGATCATGCAATCAGAAAACAGAACGGCCAGATACATATTAAGATTTTTTCAAATGAAGTAATATTTATTTAATATCAAAGTTGCTGTGAAATTCAATTATGCATATTGATTTATATTCAGATATATGCAGAAATATAAGAGATGTTATTTTAAAAAAAATATATCAGTTTGGTTATTCTTTAGAGTAGGGAAATGTATAAAGTCAGTTTATCCCCTTTTCCATGTTCATTAGAGATAAGAAATATTTAGAAAAAGCTGAAATATAAAGGTTAGGTTAATGGGCTTAAAATGTGTTTGACAATTATAGTTGGGGGTATTACTACTAAATTATACCCTGGAGGACTTACTTGTGTACATTACTTGTTCTAGTTTTTCAACATCTTGGCAATTATGAGCTTCATCAGGAAGGACCAACCATGTATGTGCACTTGTTCTCAGCAGGAAGCTACAGGTTTTCTGTCCTGGCCACACTGTTTGGGCTGACAACCTTCTTTATCCTTAAAGAATGTAAAAACTTTATTCTTGATGTGGCTATGCTCTCTAGGGGTTTGGCAATACAGAAACAAAGCATTTCAAATTTAAAAATAGTTCAGCAAGAGGTCTGGTAGTTGCAAGAACACTAAAGGCAACTTGAGCTGCTCAATGAAAAAGCTTAGCTGCTCTTTGGGGAGAAAGCTTAGCTGTTCCAATATTGGTGAGCATGTCGAATTATCACCTTACAACCTCAGTTTAGTACCCTGGAGAGATTTCTAGGAAGACTTTGGAAATTACTGGTTTTTGGCAGTTCTTTTTATGTTTAGTATCTACTGACTCTTTGAAAGTATATATGACAATTACATTTATTCAAGAACTACTGACGCTCTATATTTCATACTGAACACTAATCACAGAAAAAAAATCCAAGCAAAAGTAGGAAAATAGCTAACTATCACCTTGTGAACAAGCATCTAAGGATGAGAAATTAGGAAGAACCTCAAGTCTTCCAACAATCTGGGAAATGTAGTGGACCATGAAATTCACTCTCAAACAATATAGAATGGACCCTTCTTATTTTCACAATATCCAAAAGTTTTCTCCTTAAGTGTTGTCTCTGCAGGGTAGCGTTTCACTTATCATGTAGAAAGCATGAGTATATATGCAGAATAGATTCAGATATTAAGGGGGATCCAAGATGGCAGGCAACAGGGAGGCAGCATTCTGTGTCGCTCCTGACCTGGGACTCAAGAAGTGATAATACTGCATCTCTGCATGCGATATTCCTGCTTCCACAGAGGAATCATAAGCCACCATGCCTGAGCAGGGCTCCAAGCCTCAGCTTCAGAGTAGGTCTTCCAACTACTTGCCCACATAGGACTACTGGGTGCCCATGCGGGACCATCACCATCAGCACCCACACAAAACTTTCAGCCACCCACTTGAGCAGAAATCCCTGATGCAGTTCCCATGCAGGACACTCATGCACAGGATCACCAGCCAACACTCCCATGTAGAACCCCATAACCAACATGGGGCTCCCCCAGTCACCTCCATCTTGAGACTGTGCACCTTTGGAGATAGTCCGCTACATTCCATAGCTGGCCTGCACTGGGGAACTTCACATAGGCTCTGAAGACAACAGAGCTGCAAGCTGCATGCCATAGACCCTGTCTCTGAACTCATCATCCAATGCCATCCCCCAGATCACCCCATCTGACCCAATACCCAATCACTGAAAGCAGCCACCTCCATCTTGGGTCACCTTCATCACCATCTTTAATGGGAGCAACTCCCAGTTTGAAATTCTGGCTTGCCAGGTACCCAGTTTCTAACGCCCCCTTATCCCAGCAGCTGCTTACCTGGCACAGTGACTGCCCAACAAAAAAGCAGCTTTAGGCAGGGCAGGGTGCAATGCACCCAAAGTGCCACACACAAGCCTCTGGGAGAGAAAGGTCCCTTATTAGGAAGCAGTAAAGGAGAGGGTGAGAGTGATACAGTTTAGAGACTAACAGGAACTGGCAGGTCTTCAGGTGAGATAAGGAGATAAGACCAGGCTGTCACATCATGGGAACAGGCCTAAAAAGAGATTCCTGAGGTGCCATCTCCCTTCAAAACTGGCAAATGCCACACCCCACTTCCAGGTGCCCTCCACCCAGGACCAGTCCTACCTTCGTGGTTACCTTCACCATCCTGGGGGTGGAGATACTGTGTAACAACAGAAGACCCCACCTATTGGATGAGAAGAGAAGCAGTATATTACAATTGTGTTGTATACTATTATTTTTGTTGTTGTTGTTGTTTTTCTCCAATTTATACAATTTTAACTTTTTTATTTTTCTTAATATATGTGTATGTTTATTTTATGTACTCTACTGTCTTTCTACTTGTCTACCCAAAATTATTTCCTCTCTACTCGCCTGCTACTAATATTCTTCTTTAGATTTCTATTTCATATTACCTAAGATATAATAACTCTATATCCTCACCTCTTACCTCCTCAGCATAGCTTCCTACACCTCCCCCCCGTTCATAGTCTACCATCAGAAACTGTAAAACCTTTTACAGACCTACTGATTATATTGTGAATAATAATAATTTAATTCATCATTTCTGTACATTGTGACCAAACTGTAAATGTCTATTAGCAACTATTTATTTTTAGGTAGTACATTATTTATTTGGGGATCTGTTACCAATGTTTTAACACTCAAAGGAGAGGTATTGGAACCCTACAGGGGTGCTATAAGCCTATAGGGTAAAAACAGTAACACCTTGGATCCACAGTGCTAGAAGGGAAGACACATGAGCAACGTGAAAAGACAAAACAAATAGCCCAGTTGTAAATGGTCCAAGGAACTGCACAGACACCTCTCAGAAGATGATATACAATAAATCAATAAATGTATAAAAATATTCAACGTCTTTAGCAATTCGAGAAATGCAAATCAAAACTACTCTAAGATTTCATCTCACTCCAGTCAGAATACAAACAACAATAAGTGTTGGTGAGGATGTGGGGAAAAACACACACTCATAATTGCTAGTGGGACTGCAAATTGGTGCATCCAATATGGAAAGCAGTATGGAGATTCCTTGGAATACTTGGAAAGGAACTACCATTTGACCAGCTATCCCACTCCTCAGAATCAAAGGACTGAAAAACAGCATACTACAGGGACACAGCCACAACCATGTTTATAGCAGCACAATTCACAGTAGCTAAACTGTGGAACCAACCTAGATGCCCTTCAGTAGATGAATGGATAATGAAAATGTGGTATATATACACAATAGAATATTACTCAGCATTAAAAGAGAATAAAATCATAACATTTGCAAACATAACATTTGCAGGTAAATGGATGGAGTTGGAAAATATAATACTAAGTGAAGTTAGCCAATCCCAAAAAAACAAATTCCGAATATTTTCTCTGATATAAGGAGGCTGATTTATAGTGGGGTTGGGAGGGGGAGCATGGCAGGATTAGACAAACTCCAAATAGACAAAGGGGTGGGAGGGAAAGGGGGGGGAATGGGGATAGGAAAGAGAGTGGAATGAGATAGATACCATTACCCTAAGTACATGTATGAGGACACAAATAGTGTGAATAGACTTTTTTATACAACCAGAGATATGAAAAACTCTGGTCTATATGTGTAATATGAATTGTAATGCATTCTGCTGTCATAACAAATTAGAATTAAAAAATTTAAAATAAAAATTTAAAAATACATTCAGATATTAAGCCAAAAGTGAATTCTTACTAACATATTTAAAAAGAAACAAAAGTTATGAACACAAGCATTACAATTGAGAACAAATGTCACTCACCTTTGGAGAGTAATGATATTCAGAATACTTATTTACCTGTATCTTGACTTCAGTCAAATTATCACTATCAAACCTTTAAATTTATATGTATTAAATAGCACAGAAGAAAAATAAATAAAAATATCATTATTATATAAAAACATAAAAATATGCACAAAAGATTAAAATACTAGCAAAAGAAAAGAAATCTACTATGTTAGGAGATGAGGGTTGTGCAAATTTATTGTTGGCAAATATTATAACAAAATTCTCTCACTTCTATTCTATTGTTTCTTATTTTAATTTTATTCATTGTGTTTTTCAAAGAGCTAAGGATTGAACATACATGCTAAGCAAGTGCTCTACCACTTAGCTACATTCCCAAACCTTCTTACTTTTCATTTTGAAACATAGTCTCACCAAATTTCCCCATAAAACTTGCAAACCTTCTGCCTCACTCTCCCAAGCAGCTGGGATTAGGGAATTATGCCATATACTCTTGTTTTTAATATGAACTTAAAGATTTGTTTTATACCCAAGCAATATGTGTGAGAAAGGAAAAGGAATACTTTACAACGAGAATCTGGATGAGATTGATTTATTTATTCATATTCTTTAATGAAATGAGTCTTTGACATAGTATGAAAGAGAGATTTATACTGAATTAAAAATCTAGCCCTAAAAAATAAGAGTTTTATAAATGAAAGTTGACTATGATATTTTCACAGGAGGATAATAACAGGATGCAGGTCTTTAATATACATTGAAGCCTGATATAAACATAATTAACACAGATGTTGTAATAATGGAGAAATGGGATGCTAATATGTATTAATAACCAATACATGAATTTTTCTCTAGCTGCACTCCTTTTAAGCAGTAAAATTTTTCCCTGTTAGGCCATTTGACTTCAGGACTTCTTTGCCACCCAATTTGGTAATCAGAGCAGAGTCACAAAAAATAAGCATTCGATATTAGATTTTAGTTTAAAAAAATAACTTTCCAGGTGACTAATAGAATTAAGGAGAATGATTGTTATTTGCCTTAACCCCTTCCTGAAATTTGAGGGATAACATATTTCTCTAGGCTACTGGAGGAGAAAGAATAAACAGAAAAATAATAAAATTCATGTCATCAGAATTTTAGAGAAGGACCCTATAACTTCAATTGAAGAATTAGCTTCAATTAGAATGTTAAAGAACTTTCAAAGAAATTGTGAAATCCACAAGTGACCTACATCATGATCCCGCATGGATACCTGCGAAATTGAGTCTTAAACAATTCTTTGAGCCACCAGGGCTCAAGTTCAGTAGAAAGCAAGGAAGAACACAGTGATGGTATCCAAGGCAAAGAGGGCCAAAGTGGACACCATCATTTTTGTTGCAGTCCCAATTTAGCAAAAAAGGTAGAGCAAAAACGGTGTAGTCCCACATAAGAGTGTGAAATTTATTTATAAGATATAAAAAGGAAAGAAAAAGAGAGGGTGGGAATGAGTTAGAGAATATCATGGTAATGAAAGCAGATACAATACAGTATGACAGAGCCAAAGGACCAATTGGGAATGCAAATGCTGTCATAGAGAGAACATCAACACTGGAGGAGTGTGCACATGAAGAGGAAAAGTAGGAAACACAGGAGGAAAACCAGTTGAGAAGAAAAAAGAAGCCAAAATACAAGTTTCAAGGACAGAGTAGTGTGTTGTGTCCATGATCCTTGTGAATTTAGTCACAATAGGTACAGAGTGCTATGGTTATTGACATAGATCAATGATTCAAAGGTGATTTATCAAGAATAAGTTCACTTGATTTGGGATTACAAATAAAAGATTTGAATATACTGACCCTTTAATAGAAAATGATGAAACAGGAGATAGGAATTTAGATTCACTGTAGCAATTGTATGAAAAAAATAACATCAATTTGTTTGTGTAATAATGTTATTCTGAAGTTCTGAACTCTGGCCTTCAGAAAACAAGTTAATTTCTCAATTCTCCATATGATGTTTGTTCTCTCTACCTTTGGAAACAAGGAGGAAGATACTGAATTTACAAAATTGCATTCCATATTCCCTCCAGGCTTAGTTAACAGCATGACAAATATTGGGTCTCCCACAGGAGTAATGGTTATATTGTGAGTCACAGAACTATACATGGACAAGCGGTAACCATGATCATGAATGAATATCATGACTACAGGAAAATAGTGCTAATTTGTTGTTGATGTTGTTGTTAAAACCACCATTTCTCAAAATGATCCCAGGTCTAGGTGGCACATGACAGTCTTGTTAGAATGCAGGAATGATAACAGATTTTTAATAGTTGTATTTCATCTTTTAAACTTTAAATCATTTAATCATGAGTTTCTTTTAATTGCCCATAAAGAGAGCTAGAGGTTTAAAACTTTATTTATTTATTTATTTTCAAAAAGGCAATAAAAATAAGTCCAAAAGGGCCTAAGCATATTATTCAGAGGTGGAGCACTGCTAGCAAATTAAGTGCAATGCCAAGTAAAATTCACTAGATCTTTTTTAAAATCTTCTTTTCCCTTTTCAAATGTCTTTCTTCTGTGATTCACTGACAACCCCTTCTCTTTCACTCCAGCCTTTCAAATTGAATCTTCTTTCTACCTGCAATCTTATAAAACCTCTAAGTATCTAAAATATTCATGTTTCTGAAAACAAGTTTAGCACCAATTTTTTACAACTATTTAATTTTATTTCAAATGTTATTTAATTATGTAAGCAATATGGCCTCTTGAAATGGTGATGAAATAGTACAAATGGGATGACAACATATTCTACAAAAAGTTTTGCTTTTTATTTAATCTTTCTAAGTTTTTATTGATATTATTTTAGGACTTTGAGAACTTGGAGAAGACATTTTTTCTCCCTCATTTTAGTGGAGCTGGAAAAGAGGAAGTTGAAGGACAGACACATCTTCCCTGGAATGCTTTCTCCAACAGACCATTCCCTTGAGGATTTTCAGGCCTAAGCATACGCCTGGTGAGCTTCACAGTTCCACCATGTTGGACTAGATTGGTTGTCACATGATCTTATTTTATATTAAATTTTTTCCAAAAATAAGTCACGTTGGAATATTATCTTGGCCATTGTGATATTTGCAGTCAACTTTTTTTCCCTTGCCTGCTCTATATTTTACCCTTTATTCTACTAAGAACACTGTTTCCCACCCCCACCCTCGCCCTTTGGGAAATATTCTTTTCCATTTCTAATTGCTCTTGCCTTACAATCATGAGTCCCTCTTCCCTTATCTAACTTCACCTGAGAATCTCCAATCCAGCCTGGCTATGCATACCGCCACCTACACTTAGAACAATGATTGCTTCTGGGCTGGCCACCCATGTCAGAGAGGATAAAATAAAATCTTCTGATTTTTCAGTGGAATTAATATGCACTTATTTAATACAAGGTCTCCCTGACCAGCTCCAATTTCTTCAGTTGTAAATGCATGTTGGGATCACAGAAGGTTAGTAAGTTTGGTTACAGTGTTCCCTGAACTTTGGCTGTGGGGGGATTGGTCAAGCAGGAAAAAATGAGGCAAAAACACAGAAAAATGGCCTGGGGTTGTAACTCAGTGGTTGAGCACTTACCTCGCATGTGTGAGGCACTGGGCTTGATCCTCAGTACCACATATAAAAATAAAAAAATAAAACTCAGATACTGTGTCCATCTACAACTAAAAATATGTTCACACACACACACACACACACACACACACACAAATACACACACAGAAAAGAAGTCCAGAAATAAAAAAAATAAAAGAGAAAGAGACTCAAGAAAACCATGTGAGTTCCTTATTATTGTCATTCATCATTAAAATAATTTTACTTACAAATAACTCTTTCCCTTTCTTTTTATCTTTCAGCAGTTTTGAGAAACCATGTTTTAAACTTACCTAAAAACCATTCTTCACTAATTTAGACCATCAAACACTCTAGTCTCCCAAAATCAACCATTCTGCATTGTATCTCTCTCTATTAGAATAATATCTATTTACTATATTTTGTATGCAGCTTTTTATAGTTTGGATATGAGGTATCACCCCAAAGATCACTTGTGAGACAATATAAGAATATATTTAAAGGTGAAGATTAGATTATGAGAGCTGTGATCTAATCACTTTCTGTGACCTGATCCTGGGTTAATCCATTTGATGGATGGAGAATTATTTGAATGAATTATTGGGTAATAACTATGGAGGGTTGGCTGGAGGAAATAAGTCACAGGGGGAATATCCTTGTTTCTGGCTTATTCTCTCTGCTTCTTGTCAAGAACTGAGCAGCTTTCTTCCATCACGATATTCTGCCTCATCTTTGGCCCACAGCAATGGATTCTGCTGAGCATGGACTGAGTCTCTGAAAGAATGAGCCAAAGTAAACTCTCCAATTTGTTCTTATCAGATATTTTGGTGACAGCAATGAAAACATAATCCCCACCTTGGCCTTTTACCCTTATGGTTTTGAAGTTATATTCAGACATTGATATCTTTGCATATGAAAACAGCTATATGTATGTTTTGGGTTTTTAAAAAGGTCTAAATATTTTTGTACTATCATGTGATTATAAATTGTCCAATAATCATATTTTCATTGTTAACATTTTAAATTTTATAATTCAGGAATTATATAATGGATGTATTTTTTTCTTAATTCTGTGCTTCAATTCACATTTTAAATATAATTTTTTAAAAAATTGTATATATTGAAAATTTGTGTCAGATTTCCCAGGTACAAACATCTCATGATATAAAATATTTTCTTTATTTTTTCAAATATTTCATTTGTGAACCATTTCCACAAGATAAATTTTTGTAAATATTTTTTAACATAACAGAGTTTGGTTACCTAGGAAAAGAATTGCCTTATACTGATTCATGACAGAAGCTTTCAATCTAGTCACAATCCTTCTAACTAATCATCATTCTTGTAGAAAACTAATGAAATATGAGGTAAATATTTCATTTTATCTCTACAAATCAGCAGACAAATTATAGACTGCAACACCAATGCATAAACATAAAATCAAAGTTGTTTCCTTAACCATATCTTTGAAAATTAATGGATATACAATCTGAAAAGCATTTATTTTTATGAAAGTTCTCTTCAAATTGTAGACTCTAGTTAGAAAAACAGATCTACAGTGCAGTTAAATAAATATCCATGTTTGAAGGAAAATGAAAACTAAATTATGAGAGACTTTTATGAGTTATAGTCCTTCATTCTTTAAAGGAAATTTGAAACAATCTATGTAACCTTAAGTGAAAGAATATTTGTTTGCTTGTAGAATCTAAAACAATGCTGAATCCGGTTTGTCTTAACTCACGGCCCAAATGATTTCATCAAAGTTCTATTGTTTTTTCTCCATTTCTTGTCTCTCTCAAGCTGTGCTAATTTTAGGTTCAGTCTTTGCGTGTTGTTAAAAAATTGGCAACTGTTATGCCTCCTCACACTTTCCTTCAGTAGAAGTTAAGGATCTGTCTTGGATTTATGGTGAAGTTTCCTTTCTTCTCTGTGTGTCTGTCTTTGAAGAAATTACCATTGATTGGGTAAAGGAGGTTCCTGGAACTTTATGCAAATGATCCAATCTTAGCAACTAGAGTAAATGTGTACTTTTACAGAAAGTGATATTACCAGAAGAGCAATTAGGGTGGTTTCCAAAGTGGTTATGACCCAAAGGATAGTGAATATATTGTGAATGGCTGAAAGCACATATGACCACTACAAAAGAAAATGAAAGCTGGAAGCAGTGGAGCATGCCTGTAATCCCAGCACCTTGGGAGGCTGAGACAGGAAGATCACGAGTTCAAAGTCAGCCTTGGCAATTCACTGAGACCCTGTCTCTAAATAAAATACAAAGAGAGAGGGTGGGGGAGGGAAAGGCTTATGTTGAAGACAAGGAATCTATGATTCACTCTTCTTTCTATCATATATCCAAAGAGAATATAAGACCTGACAACTCAAGAGAAGACATCTAGGATTCTTTCTTTCTTTTTTGGTGTGTGTGTGTGGTACTGGGGATTGAATCCAGGGCTTTGTGCATGTGAAAGAAGCAGGCTACCAACTGAGTTATACCTCTAGCCCCGACATCTAGGATTCTTAATTTATAATGTCCCTTCATAACTTTTAAAGAAGGGGTAACAAATACAATCAAATCTGGCCACAGACAAGATGGCACTAAGAAGATTCAGTTTTTTGCAGATTTGTAAATTGTAAGATAAGCACAGGACTCCAAAAATAAGTTTTATAACTATCAAATGCAAGGGGAGAAAAGGAACACTAGATTCCACTCACTTGACATCTCAAGATAGAGGTGTTTATGTATTTGACAGTTTCAAATATCCCATCACGGGATGCAATGACATAACAGGGTCAACAGCTACTATCAATACACTGTAGAGCTTAAGGCGCAGAGTCTGAAGCTGTCCTGTCCATGGTGAATCCGAATTCCATGAAGGAGTAGCTATCTGGACTTGAGAAGTAAATTAACCTTTCCATGTCATAAAATCTATATCTGCAAATGATAAAAGTGGCAGCACCTTCTTTGTGGAGATTTTTGTCAAAATTTACCCATTCTTGAGTGTTATGGAACCTTTATTTTAAGACTGAACCCTTTTATGCATTTTAGGAGATTAAAATAGACAAAAACACTGAAAGTACTTACATTATAATGCAATGAATTTATGTTCTGATGGGAAAATACAAAACAATAAATAATATATTTAATAAAACTAGTTCTATAGTGATTTATGTGGTAGTAAGTACTGTGGAAAAAATAAGAGGGAAGCAGAGTTAGACAGTACCAGAGTAGAAACGGGGTGCTGTTTAAAATTAGAGGCCATGTCACTAATGATCAATGTGCAAATAGTGCAAATTGATAACAACTTTGGGTGGAGAAAAGATGGCTTTGTGTAAGAATATGCTTGTGGTCACTGGCACTTGTCATTGATAGGTGTTTAACTGGGGTCCTGGAAGTATCAAGACTGGAGAACAAAAGAAAGGAGATGTAAGAAAGAGGCAGACATGTGGGATCATGGGGGTAGAAACAAAGTTTTAGGATCTTCTAATAATATATTAAGACCCTTATATTTTATCTACTGCTTTAAAAATCACTAAATTAATGAGTGTAAAGTATCACTTAGTCAGCAAGCATCAACAGCCTCTGTTCAGAGCCTCCCCAGTTTTTGAACAGTAGTTTTATGAAAAGAAAAACAAATGCATACTAAGAGGCTTTCCATCTATCCAAAAGCACGCCCCCACCCCAAACCAAAGTAGATCTACTTATTATTGCTGTTGAATATCTTACTTGCCAGAAACATAGATAAAGACTGAGCCCCTGACACCCTGCCATTTCTCATGAAAACTAACTTGGTGTTAAGTGATTTAAGTTGTGTCCTTGTACACTTGAAGTAGGAATGCTTTTTCCATATTGGTTTTGGCACATATTCTGGGATGTATGCATACCATGTACAGCACTGGAAACTACAATTTATCTCACTAATTTTTCTCTTCAAGTTTTCCTTGATCCTTGACAGAATCCAGCAGAAATCATTCAGGGGAAATGCAAAAACTCATATTAAAGAATAAGTGTATCCTGATTGTGACATAGCACCTCCAATATTTTCATGAATTGTAAAAATGTAAAATAATTTACAGCTTTAGATATCCAGTCTTAGGTAGGATTTATATTCATGGACAATGTCTGCATGTCCTGAAGAGGCTGCCTTTTAGATTTAAGAACAGCACAAATTTGAATAAATAAATAATCCATTGGCAATTACAACCAAGAAGAAAAACTGGACACTGGGTGGGTAATTTTTCATCTTAGGCATTTTTTCTAATATTCCTCTTTGTTCACGTGTCTAATAATGCATTACAATAAATAAAAAAACTTTTACCTGTGGAGAGGAGGGGAGAGTAAGTATATCCAAGTGTGAGAGCATCTGAAGGAAGGATTACTGTCCTGCTCACATAACCATTACTAGGTCAATGCATCTATGACTCATACTGTAGTTACCTCTTAGCACCTCACAGTTGCCCCTTTTCTAGATGCAGAGTACCCCCTCCAGGGAAGCTTCACACTTCCCCTGTGTGAGTTGCCAACAGCCAATGACTTTCTCACATGGCACAAACTGTTGCCTTGCTCGCTTGCAGTTTGCATTTTAGACCTCGCATTCACTGGGAAGACATCTTTGCTTAGCTTGTTTTGTTTGTTTGTTATAAACTCTACTTGTCTTAATTCACTATTCTCATGCTTCTTAGATATCTCAGTCAATAAGTCATTTGCAGATAAATGTTCATCTTTCTGTCCATGGGGAAGCCTGGCAAAGACTACGTAAATGTTTTAATGACATATACTCCATAGTGAAAAATATTACTTTTTAACCAAATCATTATTTATTCTCAAGAGAAGGATGTATGTATGCTGTTTCTCCAAAATTTACTTGACATACTAGAAATACCTAGACATGAGGCAGCATTGCTAGGGAATGTGTCTGACTGTGAAAAATGCTTAGGAGTATGCTTGGGCCAGAAATCATAGTGCTAAATCAATTATGATACAGAAGGTTGCGGGTTTTAAGAAATGGTATATTTCAATTACTGATTTGGGAAGAAACTGACTGGCTTTCTTTATCTTGAAAGTTGTTTGGAATACTTTACATAAGCCTTCAACTTACCCTTTGAAAACAAGCTTTTACATATTATACTCAAAAATATTCCGGTATTTATTCAGAGTTCTATCTATAATCAACCAGACCATTTAGGTGAGACCTTTGAAATAAAAGGCATTCATACTTTGAAATTTTAACAGAAAAAAATGTAGCAGTCAAGCAATTTCCCAAAGAGACACAGCAAAATATGTATTTGATTGTAATAAAATCCCTCTTACTTGCTGTTAGTGCTCCACAGGTTTCATAAGGTCAGCCAGAGAGATTATTCCTCAGCAAAATATGACGGCCAAAATTATCTTCCCTACTTACTATGATATTTCTCAGGCATAGACCTCTTCCGAAAGTACCACAAATACTGCCCTCAGAAATTTCTTTAAACAAAAGATATGATACATAATATGTAAAATCTTTATATTTTGACACCAGATCCATCAGTTGCTACACATTGATTGCTATTTTCAACTTATAATGTGGACATTTGTCAGTACTATTCATTTCTCTTAGTCTACTTCTTGTCTAGAATTAAATAACCGAACAATGCAAACCAGATTAGATATGTATTATCTTTATGTGAAGCCATTTGAAATTCAGTTCGGATGTTTAAACAATGACCATACTTTCTGTACTGCTAAACTTAAATTGTCAAAATAAATCTCATATTTTTGTTAAGAATAGTAATTATGCTAATTACACAGTATTGTTGACAAAAAAAGTTGGGAAAAGATGTGATTAATAGATGAATACTTATTCGGTATTTTCTTCTACTGGTGTTAATAGGGTAAAAATTAGAAATTTGGTAAATTTAGCAAAAATTGTAATTGAAAAAAACTCTCCTTTTTTCATGAGCCATACTGTAAATCCAGAGCATGTTTCCTAAGTTAACAGAAAGCAATCTAATAAATATTATGGAATAGTATTTGAAAAGGACCATTGTTGCTGGGTTTGGTGGTGCATGCCTGTAATCCCAGGGACTCTTGAGGTTGAGGCTGGAGGATTGTGAGTTCAAAGCCAACCTTAGCAATGGGGAGGCACTAAGCAACTCAGTGATATTCTGTCTCTAAATAAAATACAAAATAGGGCTGGGAATGTGGCTCAGTGGTTGAGTGCCTTTGAATTCAAATCCTGGCATCCAAAAATAAATAAATAAAAGGACCATTGTGAGTCAAGTTAAAAAGTAAATTATGTAAGTGAAATATGCAATCGATACTATTTATTCAATATTCAGGTTATTTTCTATTTAGTAACAAAAGGATAAAAGGTATGTTTCTTTATATATGATTTAAATTATATGAAAAATACTTTATTTGGGTAGATTGTTAAATGTCTGCTAGTATAAGCACTGACAAAAATAAAAATCTCAGTTCCTGAGTTCAAATTAAATCTTATATGTTCTGACATAGAATAAAGACTTTTTAAAAATACCATAAATGGGTCAGGTAAATAAGCAGAATATTTTTTAAGAATTTATTTGTGGAAACATTTTACATAGGAAATTGGTTTCATATAGAAGAAATACTTTAAAAAGGAACCTAAATATTAACAAGTTCAAGAAACTGCTATCATCTTTAGGATTGGAAAAATAACAGAAGTTACTAGAAAATGAATGCATAGTCATAGAAACCATGGCCCTGAAGTGAGAGGCTGAGTGTCATTTAATATACATAGTAAGGACAGACTCAGCACAGAAGATCTGGTTTTATTTTCTCCAGCTGCCCTCTTGACTTCTACATGTCTTCCATTGGCTAGACTTACCTAAGATCTAGGGTGCATGGGAGACTGCAAGGAATTGTCCTCTGTGAGAGCCAGCAGAGCAGGGGATCAGGTGCACGGCAAACAAGAATAAATGCCTATTTTAGGTGAATATCATGATAAGTCATTTCTAGATGTTGAAAAAAATCTGGGAGTTGTACAAATTCATAAAAAGTTCTTTTAAAATGTTTTAAGTCCCAAAGAATTTACATTCCTTCTTATAGTAATTTCCTACCTGACTCATTCTAGTAGGAGGTAGCTGAATGTCAATGGCAAACATCAAACTGCTGCATCAAGATTTCTTCATTAGAAGTTCAGTTCTGAAACTGTCCCTATGATAAAAACACAAGTTCACTTGGAACCAGATTCTAACCAATTAAAAACATTGCTTTTTCTACTTTATTCTTCAAGAAGAATGAAAGTTTTAGCCTATCCATTACTATATAGTACAAAACTATATCAATTAGTCTATTGCACTGAAATGGCACATTAGGTGGGTGAGAATTATATGATGTTTATTTCGCCAATACATTTTGAAAACTTTCATAAAATAAACTATGACAATGAAGTAAACATAGATACAGAATCAACAGTGAAAATTCTCAGGAAATATTTGGAATAAACTAATAGACAAATTTACAATGTCTAGGTTATTATCAAAGAAAGAAGATTAAGAGTGAGCACTTAACTGGAAAAGCCAGTGTTAACTAGCCTAGGATTTTTTTTCCTTTCTCTCTCTCTCTCTCTCTCTCTCTGTTTTAAACTGTTAGAAACAAAAAATGTGATACTTAAAATCCCTCAATATAATTTATTTAATTGAATCTTCATGAACTAAAAATGAATTTTTCACATAATAACAGGATAAAGCAACCTAGAAAGAAAAAATATTGTAAATTAATAAATGTGATATTATTTTCTGGGCCATCACAAATGATTTTCCAAAAGCTAAAATAAAGAACACTTATAAAACACTTGCCAGATGAAAAAGGAATATATTAAAATTTAAGTACTTAATATTATTTTCCATGTAAAGTATTCAGGCAAAGTTTAACTTACCAGTTGCCTATTCTTTCATGAACTGTAATATCCATTCATAAATCACTTTTAAAATTTGGTCATATTAGTCTTCTTTATACCCTGAGCTCTTTAGTGAAACTCATTGTCCAGGCTGGTAATTCATATATAATGAAACAACTTCCCAATCATATTATTTGAATAACTTTACTCATGCACAAAAGTAGCTTCTGTGATGATGACACAAGACATAGTTTTCAAGCTAATGAAATCAATACCTCCCTTTACAAGTAATGTTTACTTTGCTGAAACATCTCATGAATTTTCACGTATATAGTAAATAGCTAAAAAAAATGTAGAAAAGTCTGTTAGAAACCTGATCACTTGAGAGGGAAGAAGAAAATAAAATATATAGTAAATCAAAATATGTACTATAAGCCCTAAATTTTGGGGTTGAAATTTTTATTTTAAACTAAGAAATCAATTATATATCAGCATAATCTGTAATTACTCTAAGTCTTCATCATCTGATTACACTTTTTTGTCCTGATGGAAATGTTTTATATCTCTCTGTTGTCCAATAAGTTAGCTTAATAAACATATTTGCCTATTGAGCATGAAAAATAAGAGAAACTCAGAAAGTATATTTTCAATTGCACTTATTTTTGAATAATTTAAATCTAATCTTAAATAGCCATGGGTGACTACTACTTTTATATGGAACAGTTCTAAGAAATAGTACAATGTTAAGACAGAAGTCAGAAGATCCTCCCACTTCATGTAGGACTAGCGAATATGTAACCATTCTTATTGGCACAGTTATGACTAATGGTGCCAAAGCAGCATGGCACTCTGCCCCATGGATTCCACATAGCTCAGAAATCCTGTTCAACATGGTGTATAAGGAGGAAATGAACAATCAATTAGTACTAGAATGCTACATCAAACATCTGCTACAGTGCTTTCTGACATTCATGTGTATCACAGTAAATGTAAGGTGGATAATGTTGATTCTTGGAAATGTTGATGAATTGTATAAAATGTCATGTCTCTGAAAAGAAGGGATCCCATTTCTATGCCCCAGAAATCAAATACACAAGCATACATGAAAGAGAAAGTAATAACAATTATGAGTATGTAAAATTGGAATATATGGTCGGTTTTAAATGCTCTACTTTGAGGGGAAGGGTGTGGAAAAGCCATCAAACAAGATGAATGTAAGAACATAGAATTATTAGAAAGGAAGACAGCTGTCATTTAAATACATACAATATAATTTGGTGCGTAGATATTTAAAAATACAAATAAATATATAGTTATATATCATGTATGTATGGAGTGGGCCTTGATAAATCTGGGAAAAGAATGAATAAAAGGTAAAGAAATATTATTGAGACTAACTAAACCATAACATTTTATCTAGAACTAGGGGTAGTCTAAGTTCTGAACAGCCAGACTGAGCAGAATTTGTCAAATACCTTTGATTAAACCACAGAAAGTTCACCTGTGTTGGAAAAAAACAAAATAAAATTTAAAAAAAACTTTAAATGAACTCAGAAAGAAAAAACGGGAAAATATAAGCCCAACACTACTGCTGGATAGGACAAAGTATCATACCCTAGAAAAAAATTAACCAATGGAATTTTTAGAAAATTTACATTAGCACACCATAATTGAATATGTTTTTATAAATAGAATAAAACATGCAGTTTCTTTATGCTGAAACTATAAAACATTAATAAAGAAGCCAAATAAAATATAATAAATGAAGTGTTATTTATGGATTAGAAGGCTAAATTTTGTTAAGATATCTATTTTCTTCTCCTTTGTTCATATATTTAGTGCAATCACAATCAATATTTTAGCATAGTTTTTTGTTTTCTTCTGCTTTTTTTTAGTACGTATTGATGATATGATTGTAAAGTTTTATGGGATGGTAAAGAAACTCAAATAACAAGACAATTTTGAACAAGAAAAATGGTATTGGAGGGCTCTACTACTGAATAAAACCTATCATGTTCAGCATTTTTAAGTGCATAATGCAGTAACATTGCATACATTAACATTGTTGTTTAGCCATAATATCTCTTCAAAGATGACTTTCATCTTCCTAAACTAATTCTGTACCCTTTGGAAAATAACTGCCCATTTTTCCTCTCCTCTGAGCCCCTGGTAATCATTATTTTAGTTTCTACCTTTATGAACTTGTTCATTCATTCCTCCATTAAAGGACATATAAGTTAGCTTCCACTTTTTGGAATTTGTGAATAATGTTACTATGAATATTGGTATAGATATTTTTCTGTATCTGTGTTTTTCATTCATTTTTTGAATATTTAAATGTTTTATGAAATAAGCTAGAACAAGAATCTGTTCTTGAATACTATTAGTTCCTCTTTATTATAATTATTAAAATTCCTGAAAAATGTCCAGCCTTCAAAGATGCTATAGAAAAGATTTCCATCTCTAGCTAGTAAATTCAAAAAAACTGGTGATTCTCAAACCTGGAATGACATCAGAATTACTTAGACAGTATTTAAAAATCACAGATGACTGGAATCTGGTGGACACCACATTAACCTAGCAGTTAAACTTGACACCATAGATGACTAGATAAATTGATAGCATGTGCCTCCTAATTTGATGCAAATTCTTATCGGTGTAGTATCCTACCAAAAATGCTTAACCTGAATTTAATCTTTGGGAAACAAGCAAATAAAAATTGAGGGACATTCTGCAAAACAACAATAATGTCAAAGCAATTAAAGATAGAAAAAGAATGAAATTGTAAAGTTAGAATCTGTCCTAGGCTAGAGATGAAAAAAAGAACATGAAAATTAATTTCATTGTGAATCCTTGACTAGATCCTAGATTGAAAAAATAAATAAAATTAAATCTAAAAGATATTGGATTGAAACTGTAGGGGAAATTTGAACATGGATTGTTAGTTAAATGATAGTCTTGTAACAATGTTAAATATTCAGTATTATATTGTATTATGGTTATGTAGGTACATATTATTGAAGTTGGAATTAAACTGTGACCATATGTAAAAATAAGGTAAAATTATATTTGCAAAGTAATTCTAATTCTCAAAGTGTTCAAAAATATAAGGATATGTGCATAGGCATATAAAATAGAAAGAAATATACAGCAAATGTAAAACAGGGTTAATAGCAGTGAATCTAGAAAAAGTTTATATAGTTGTATTTTGAGCTACATATGAAATGTTTAACTTGGCCTAAAATTTAAAAATAAACAGGTAGGGAAACGTAGATAGTTACCCGAGCCCTACATGAGCCCTGAGAACACCAGAATCTAAAGCTTCTAGATGAGGTCTTGTATTTTTGGTGAGATCTTTTTGAGACCCTGAAGTGATCAGCAAAATACCAAACTGCAAACTGACATGTGGGAATCAATAAGCTCAATGTCACATTTAGGACTTTTCCCCTGTAAATTTTGTTACTTTCCTGAGAATAGAATTTCTAAGCATAAGGGAAAAGATGTTATTTAATTTTCATAAACTAACAATTTGAACAACAACAACAAAAAAAAAAAAAAAAAAAAAAAAACAAGGAGGATGCCTGCCTTATTCCAAAAAAGTACCAGAGGGGTCAGATATTTAAATGTATAAATCAAACATGTGAAAGCATCTGACAAAATAGTATATAATATTTAAATTTGATCTTGGAGTGAATGTTACCTTTCTAAGGAATTTGAAATGTAGAAACAAATTATTATTATATTTGTCCATGTGAAAAATTTAAAAAATGCCCAAAAATGCTTCAAAGAAAGACAAAAACAAACTACAAATGCAAATTAATATTAGCAAAAAAGATGGCTAAGCCTAATTTACTCAAATAAATGAGTCTAACAAATCAAAAATAAGTAGGAAAAAACCCAATATAAAATGGAAAAAGACATAAATAATTCATGGAAAAAGGTATAAAAAATGTTTCTTAGGTATACTAAAAGTTTGTCAATTATTACCTCACATAAGACAAGTAGAAATTAAGAATAAAATGATACATCATTTTCTACTTTCTAGATTGTGAATGAACCAAAAGTCTGACAGCGCACAGTTTTACATTGGCTGTGAGGAAATAGGTGATTTCATGCATGGCAGATGAAACTTTCATTGGTGCAACCATTTGGGAGTTTATTTCAGCCATAACAATCAAAATATTAAACACACATACCTAGGGCTTTCATGTAGTTCACTATTAGAGCACTTGTCTAGCATGCATGAGGCTCTGAGTTCAATCCTCAGTACCACCAAAAACACAAATCAAAAAAGGCAAAGAAAAATGTACCAAAGGCACATTCCATTCTGCCCAGACATTTCACTTCTAGGAATCTACTCAACAGAAAATGTATCAAGTTGCAGGTGATTCATAATTCAACTGTCATGTAAGAGTCTTATTGATTCTTGTATTTCCATCTGTTTTTCTAAGAGCTAAAACATATTGATACATAATGGGTGCACAATGCAGGTTTTTATTTATTGGTTCTTTTTAGTTATACATGACAGTAGAATTCGTTTTTACATAATCTCAAAACCATGGACTATTTCTTTTCTTTTTTTTTTTTTTTTTTACTTTTCAATGGACACAACATCTTTATTTTATTTGTATGTGGTGCTGAGGATCGAACCCAGGGTCATGCGCATGCCAGGAGAGTGCGCTACCACTTGGGCCACATCCCCAGCCCCTGGACTATTTCTTTTTTGAATAGTGACTTGATGATAGGAATGAAGAGGGAGGAAAAGGAGGGAAAGAAGGTGGGAATGAGGGAGGTAAGAGTAGTAGGAGAGATAAAAGGAGGGAGGCAGGAGAACAGGAGGACATTCAGACAAAATAATCCTACCAGAACAATTTAAAAGAGGTCAGTATAATATAAACTTTACTTGGTCTAGATTTGGTTCATAATTTAATACAGTGAATGATGTTACTTTTCTAATGATCAATTGGATTATGTTATAACATTTACTCATTTTAGTATACTAGTTTGCATTCTGGTAAATCCTTGCATATGCTGTTGGAAACTTAAAGGAACTGACAACCAGCTTTGTATATGCCTGTATTTCTTAGACCTTTTAGTTACTCATATTACCTGTTGGGTTTCTCTTGTATTGCACTTAAAAATCATACCCAGGAACTAAATTTAGTCAACTGTACCATTTCATATATCAAAATCATTTGTATGTACTTAGCCACTAATTTTTTGAATAACAATTGTGTGCCTCCCTCGGATGAATACAGTAAATTTTCTTTTCTGCTGGAATTACTAGTAAATAATAGAGGCATGGTGAAATGAGCTTTTATAGAAATAAAGATGGCTGATGGAATTCGAAGCTGCCTAGCAATTATTTTGTTCCACTTATAAAGGTAGAAATGTAAGTAAACGTTGTTTTGAAATATTTATAAAATGTAAATGACAGCATTATATTTTTTTGAGTATCACTGTTCAAGAGCAGGAAAACTGCTACCCATTTCTGACAAATTATTTTTCATGCCCATTAAACACTACACCAGTACCTTTCTGTGATTTTTGTGTTCTTGGCTGTTAAATTAATTATGACAGCTTAGGATATCTGTAAAGTCTATAATCCAAAGCTATGAGTCCCAAATATAAACCTAAAAATCCTTTTATTTATATTTATAATTATTATTTATAATTATTATTTTTTTTATAATTATTCCTAAGTTTTTAGTCTTTCCAAGTATAAACAATCTATTTTATACTTAATTGTTGCATATGATTGCATAGATAGATAGCATTCATTCTTATCTCATCCACTTTACAATGATGAAAAAGTAAGACAAATATTTAATAAACTAGCAAATGAATTTAATGAATTATCTTCTTATTAATTATTAGTAATTTCTTGAAATTAAATTATTTTCATCAAAATAAATGATAGAATTCTGAGAGTTAAAAGTAACAAGTAAGTGAAATTTGTAATTTATAGCATATTTCTACCATTAGTCTATAATATAATTTTATAAGAAATAATTTTTTGTCATGCTGATTTTATTAACTGTATCTAAGATGCAATTTGGTCAAATTTCTTTTTCTAATTTTTAAGAGTGATTGTTCTCCAGTTGGGGATGTGGCTCAAGCGGTAATGCACTCTCCTGGCTTGTGCAGGGCACTGGGTTTTATCCTCAGCACCACATAAAAATAAAATAAAGATGTTGTGTTCACTGAAAACTGAAAAATAAATATTAAAAAAAAAAATTCTCTCTATCTCTCTCTCTCTCTCTCTTTAAAAAAAAGGGTGATTGTTCTAGAACCATTGATCTTTGCAGTTTTTCCACTTATTAAAAGTAATGTCATAAATAATGAATATTTAAATTTCAATTTCCAAAAATTATAAATAAGTAATACTATTTTAAATCTGTGCATTATGTAAAATATATAATCTATTTATTATACTATCTAGCATGACATCTAATAAAAAATTACTGCAAATTATTACCATATATATTCTTATGATATTCTCATAAATTCTCCTTCAATATTTAAAAATTGATAAACCTCTCACATGGCATTTACCAGAATGATGAAGGAAAGATTTTGTGTCTTTGGAGAAAATGGCAATATTTTATGTTCTAGGGAAAAGAAAACATCAAAAAGGCTTTTTGATATGGACAGTAACTGTTACAAATTAAAGCTAATTACATAATTATTATATTATGCTAATTATATAATTAAATATTGTGTTAATTATATAATTAAATTTATTATACTGATCACATAATTGCATAATATCTTTTAATTACTGAAAAACAGGGGTTTTCTTTCCCTTGGCATTCACATTTGCTTGGGTATAAAAATACAATTTGAGCCCTAAACCATACAAAAAGTCATTTTATTTGTGACTTTGAAACACATCTGGATTCTCCTTAGATATGAGTTTCTAAATGTTCATATGCTCTCCCATGTGTACTAACATCCTTGCAGTTAAGTAGAGACATGATTTTTCTGGTCAGTGGTCAATGAACACAAGTAGCACATGTCACTCTTTAGATAATGAATTTAAGAGCCTTCAGGTTTCTCTTCCCCAATTCTGGTGACCTGTATTTACATGGTCAATATCATAGATATGCAGACTGTATCTTTGAGCAATTGGAGGAATAGATTTCTAGTTTTAATTCCTGCTGATCTCTTCTAGATGTGAGCAAAACTCATGTTCTGGGGTTAAAATGGCTGATATTTTTTATGTATACGTCTTTGCAGTTTAACCTAACAACCTGAATAATATAAGCCGAAATTTAAAATCAATGAATTCGCCCTCACATGTACTCTTTAGTTCTCCTGTTAGTCTAATAAAAATCTTGTACAATATTTACATGGTTCTAGGACAAAAAAGGAGTTGATAATTTATAAGTTCTTTTTGCTACTTTTTCCACATTTTTTTGTTTCCTAAATTGTTGGGATTTGCAATTGAGGATAAATATTCTTATATCCACTGTTTAATCCCTTGTCATTTAAATAGATGAGACACTTGAGTTTCTATAAAACACACGTTCAAGTTAATAATTTTTAGAGTTTCTTGGAAATGACAGAAATTCAGCATTAAATGGCTTAAAAATGTAGTTTATTGCCTTAACGAAAGGGAAGAAGTTACATTTAGGAACTCATGGATATTTTCCTACTGCCATCTCTCAGCACTGCATTCCTGTCTTTACTATTTCTTGCATTTCTCTGTTAACGGAATCTTTTTTTTTATTTTTTTTTTTTATTTTTAAATCACCTTTATTAAGCTTAACAAATGTTAACGGAATCTTCCATTGAGAGGAAATGTATGAGGCCATAATAGCTACTGGCTTCTATAAATTGTGGTTAGTTACTGGAGTTGTGTAATTGGAAGTGCCATATAACATATGAAATGAAACTGTTATTATGAGAAAATCATAGGCAAAAACATCAGCTATCACCTGTATTATTTAACTGTAGGTTAAAGTAACTATACCTAATTTTAATGAAAGATTGCCAGGGCCAGTTGCAATGGTGCATGCCTGTAATCCCAGTGGCTCAGGAGACTGAGGCAAGATGATCGCAAGTTCAAAACCAGCCTCAGCAATGGTGAGGTGCTAAGTGCTAAGCAACTCAGCAAGACCCTGTCTCAAAAAAAAAAAAAAAAAAAAATAGGGCTGAGGATGTGGCTCAGTGGTTGAGTGTCCCTGAGTTGAATCCCTGGTACCCACCCCCACAAAAAATAGATTGCCACAGATGTTCCTTTTAAGATGTAATCTATTGGGTGTAATCTTCTAGATATGTCTGTTTAAAAGTGTTTTGTACCATTCAATTCCAATGTTTCTTTTTTTAATTTTTGTTTAGATTATCTAATATTGAAAATGAAATACTAAAATCTCCTACTTTCATTGTCTTACAAGCTATCTCCCTCTTTAAATCCTTTATACATTTGTTTTATATCTTTAGTTAGTGCACTGCAGGGCACATATATTTACAACTCATGTTCTTTTCATGAATTGACCCTTTCACCATTGCATAATGTCAATGTCTCTTTTTAGAGTTTTTGGTATAAAGTCTCTTTAGTCTGATTTATTTACTCTGGTTTTTATTGAAGCATTTTATCCACACTCACTCATGGTAATTATTGATAGGTAAGGGTTCACTATTTCATTTTATCATTTTCTGAATATTGTGTAGATACTTGGTTTAATCCTCTCTGAACGTCTTTCTTTGCCATTTGAAGATTTTTCTGTAGTGGTATGTTTAGAAATTTATTTATTTTTATAGCTTTTTGGATTATTGTGAGACTTACAGATAATAATTTAAATTTATTATGGTCTATTTTAAGCTGATAACAATTTAACTTTTATTGTATTCAACAACTCTACACTTTTATTTCTCCTATTCTACATGTCTTATTTCACTGTCTTAACATCTGAGTTTATATCATCTTTCTATAGGTACCTCTTGATAATTTATTTTAGCTATTTATTTATATCAATAATATAGATAATAATTAATCAAATTTTAATAATTTTGGCCTTTAACCCTTGTACTAGGAATAAAATTACACTTTTTATATCACCATTTCAGTCCTAGCATGTTCTAAATTTTGCTTATATCTTTATGTATTGTCATTTCATAGTTTGATGATATTAATTAATGGCCTTTTTTTAATGAATTTCTTTTATTAGTCCACACAAAGAAGGCCTGGTGATTATAAGCTTCCTTAGCTTTTATATTTCCAGAAAAGTTATCTGTCATTCTGAAAGACAGTTTTTTGGTGAAGATTTTCTTTGTTGACTTTTTTTTTTCTTCAACACCTTCAATATATTATCCTATTCTTTTCTCGCCTGTAAGGCGTATGCTGAAATTATTGTAAGAGTTGACTTCTTTGTCTGTGATGTACTTATCTCTTGTTTCCAGAATTTTTCTTTTTCAGTGATTTTTGATAGTTTGATTATTGCATATCTTGGTGAATTCTTCTTTGGGTTGAGTGTAATTTGTGATGTCTAGGATCCCTGTGTCATATTGACTTTTTTCCTGAGATTAGAGAAAGTTTCATCATTACTTTTATGAACTACATTTTTGTTCATTTTCTTTTTCTTCTCCTTCTAAATTGTCTGTTTTTTTATGATTGGGGTTGTTTGATGGTGTCTCATACTCCCAAAGATTTCCTTCATATCTTCATTTTTTTTCACTGTTTACTTTTTGCTTCTCTAATTGGGCAATTTCAAATGTTCTGTTTTGAAGTTGTCTGATTGTTTTCTTTAGCTGGACCCAAGTCAACTGCTGAAGATTTCTATTGCATTTTTCAATTTATTTGTTGCATTCTTCATCTCTAGTAATTCAATTTAAAGTGTTCCCATTTTTTTTAACTTCTCATGTGGTTCACATTTTGTTTTCCAAATTTCATTAAATTTTTAAATCTTTTGTCCTTGAAGTTCACTGAACTTTCTTAAAGAGGACTATTCTGGTTTGCTTTTTAGATAGAGTTTTGCTTTGTTACTCAGTCTAGCCTAAACCTTATGATCCTCCTACCTCAGATCCCCAAGTTGCCGGGATCACAAATGTGTACTAGTACACCTAGCATAAGAATTATTCTGAATTATTTTTCTTTCATTTCATGGATATCCCTTTCTTTAGGATATAGGATTGAAACTTTGGTACTTTCTTTCAGAGATGTCACAGTTTCCTGAATTTTTGTAATCCTTCTGTTCTTGCATTTGTGCTTATGTAGTCTTTGACTGTGATAAAACTGCACTAGTCAATCTAGCCTATGATTCTAAATAAGTCAGTTAATAGTAACCTAGAGAACAAAAACTGTACTTTCAAGTTCTCTAGCTAACTGGGCTACTGTCCAGTTAATTCTGGTTAGGCAGCAGTGTAAACTTTGCTATCCAGCAAGAACAGTGGCTAGGTCTGCTATTAGACTGATTTCACTGGTCACAGTGTGTGCTTCCTGGCTTGAAAGTTTTCCTTTTAGAGTTTGATAATTAGTAAAGTTGGCAGGAGAAACCCTGGGGTTAAGTGAATCTAAAAGGAGGTACCAATGGCTATTATAAAGTATGTGCTAGATATCATAATATATAAAGGTTATGTTATAAAAGATATTAAAAAATCTTATTAGATTCTTTTCAGACATATGTAGTGGTATATTTTTTAAATCTTGCATTATTAATTTGTAAACTCATGTGCTCACTTGCTCTCTCTGATTCATTTTCTAGAATTCTATCACATTTTTCTTTCACTAAAACAAAATCAACTGGGTTTTATTCTTTATAATGAAATAGCTATGTTACACTATTTTTTTTCTTTCAATCATTACTTTTCTATAATAGAAGACCTAGTACTTGAGACACTAAGTATATCTTGTGTCATTGAAATAGAATTTGGGAAAATCACACAATTCAGTAACAAAAATTCAAATAATCCCATTAAAAATAGGTGAAGAGGTCAACAATGTAAGCAGTTAATTTTTTTCTATTTTTGATTCTTAGTTATACATGGCAGAATGTATTTTGCAGAATATACATACATAAAATATAACTTATTCTATTAGGTTCCCACTCTTGTGGTCATACATGATGTGGAATTACCCTGATCATGTATACAATACAAGCCAAGGAAAGTTAGGACCAATTAATTTTGCTGTCTTTCCTATTCCCCTTCCCTCTCTCTTCCCTTTGTCTAGTCCAGTATTTTCTATTATTCCCCTCCCCAACCTCCCTTTTTTTGGGGGGTTAGCATCCACAAATTAGAGAAAACATTCAACCTTTGTTTTTTGGGGATTGACTCATTTCACTTAGCAAGATATTCTCCAGTTCTATCCATTTGCCAGAAAATGCCACAATTTCATTCTTCTTATGACTAATAATCCATTGTGTATATTCTTTTAATTTCATGAAGGCATTATTAAGAATGGAGCAAATATAACAGTTATTAATAATTAGATACATTTGATTACATCTATTGCCAGAAAATATTATTTTGTGCAATTATCTCATTAATGAATTGAATGTTTCCAATTTAATTTTGGGTTTTAATTTATATTAATATATATTCCTTTTACTTCTTAACCTGAATTTGAAATTTATGAATGGGGATTTTTCTTAATATTCTATTTATAAAATCTCAAGGAATCATTTTTGCTAAAAACATAAAATTTTTATCTATCTGTATATATAACATTTGGAGGGTTTGGGGGTATGTTTTGATTTTGTTTTGTTTTGTTTTGTTTTCTATTCAATATAATCATGGAAAAGTAAAGTAAAAGCCAGGAAATACTATGGGTATAACTTCACATTAACATCTTTATTGTCAAAACAACACCACCAAAAAGGAAGAATAAAGATTTGCCCATATATAGAATCACCAAGGGCTAAAAATCTCTTGGGAATAGTGAGCTATGTATCCTTACTAGGTCAAAGTAGAGTTCTGTCCAACTCTACTGATAGTAAAAATCATACGGAACAAAATATGAGTATAAGGGAAGTAAATTGAATCCTAAAAGTTCTAACAAAAATAATAACCACACTATTTATTAGTATCTACTATTTTCAAATATAATTTTATTTCCCTTTTCTCTAATCTTTAATATGGAATATAGTCATGGTAGTTAACATTTACAATTTGATCTAAAATGGTCATATTATTATTACAGAAATTGAGTTAGAAAGAATGCCATCCAGGGATGTGAAATTTACAGCTGTAATCAATAAAACTTAAAGTTATTTCCTCAGGGAAGAAGAAATGTATGCAATAAAATAATTAGTTGTGTGACACATAATTACAATACATATGTCTGGACCATTTTTAGATTAATGGTGTAATGAAAGATATTCCTGGTGATTGGACACATGCATATGTTTTTGTATATAGTGGACCTAAAGTTTCAGGTACACTTGATGGAAATACCTTTCTAGTTTGAGAATGTAAGATAAGTTGTCAGGGATAGTCAGTCAATTATTCAGTTACAGAAACTCTGAGATCCCAGCTGTAGTGACACAGTTAAATGGCCACCTAAGAAAAGTACTCAGTGGAAACAATGCTCAGTAGAATATCAAGCAGAACTTTTCTGTGGTCTCTACTTTTTGGCCTTCCTATCTTCCTGCAGGTTTTCCAAGGTTGATGTGTTTGGCATTCAACTAATTCTATGAGCTATCTGTTAGGTTTAATAAAAAACATCTTTCATGTTATGTTAACTTGAGTCTGTATCAGTTGCTTAATGCCAAGAAATATGACTCTCTATGCTTGTCATGGTTATTATTATTAGTAGTAACACAATAAATAATAATAATAATAATTATTATTATTATTATTATTATTTAAATTCCATGAGCTAATTCAATATATGAGTTTCTGTCTTTGAGCAAACACAAAATAATATCAATAATGTGAAAATACCTATCATATCCACACCATAATTTAAAAGTGTGTGATTTCCTTCACAGAGCTTTTGAGCTTTGATGCTTAAATAATTGACAATGATATGACTAAAATGAATACTTTTATCCCCCTTCTTCTATAAAGATACTGATTATTTCCCTGTAAGAAGAATCAATTTTTCATTTGTTTTATTTGTTTTAATTATATTACACATGACAGTAGAATGCATTTATGTGCTTTGATATATCATACGTAGATGGGATATAATTTCATTTTTCCAAGTGTACATGTTGCAGAATCATATTGGTTATGTAGTCACATATATACATTGATTCTTCTGTTAAAGACTCCATTTCCTTCAGAGTGCTAGGGTAAATAACAATGAGAGAAGGAAACCCAGAACCTAAAACAAGCAAGAGAATCGTGCCAGCAAGAAGGAGCTTCAGAACCTGAGAACACAGCTAATTAAGACTTAACAATAGAACAGTAATGTTAGAGAAGATGTTGGAGCACTAATCACAGACATAAAATATTTCAGTGGCTGTGGATATCCATGCCATATGTGTCCCATAGTCCTGTTAATCAACCACTGGTTCATAATATTTTTTTCCTCTTACTGTTATCAGGAGGAGTACAGCAATGTGCTCAACATCTTTATGCACAAAGATTTTTTTCGATATAAATATCTTAAGGGCAATTTTTTATTATTTTATTACCAAATTATTTCTTATAGATAATTTTTCTTTTTAGTGTATTAACCTTTTATTTTTATATATTTATAGCATATGCCAATGCCTTGATCTCTATTTTTTCAGAAACAATATTTCTGATTTTACTTTTTATTGATATTAATTACAATTTCTTGAATATTAAGCAATGCTATCAGTAGCAAGTAAAATATTGTGTTTTTTTAAATTAAAATGTCATTAAAACTTTATATTTTATAGAGATGTATTTTTAATTTTAAAAATGTCATTTGAAATGCATGCATTTGTTTTACGGTTTGCTTTAGAGCATAGGGCAGAATCCCTTTGAGTTTGGGGACCACAAGTTTATATTTTGGGATATCATAAGTTTTTGGAAGTACTAAACTCAGGATGGCTCTACCACTGAGTTACATCCTAGCCTTTTATTTTGAAATAGATGTCACTAAGTTGGTGAGGCTGGCCTCAAACTTTGGATCCTCCTGTACACCACCGTGCCCAGCTACATATCACAGTTTTAAAAAATATTTTATTTATAAATATTTTACGCTTAAAAATATAACTTTGAAACCACTTTATAATTCACTTCATATTCCTCATGAAGGAAATAAAAACATTGAGACTTCTAAAGTAAAATTAAATCACATATATTTTAATATTACACAGGGTGATGACACCTGAATTTAAAAGAGACTTCAAGAATTTTAAGTTCTACTTGAAGACTAGAAAGTAAATACCTTATTAGATATGATCATTCATAATGTCACTGAGGAAAGGGCAGTACCTTACTTATAATAAATTGGAATTAGTATTTGATGTTTCACCAAGTGGCAAATACAGAGATAGAAACATATACAAAGCTGAAAATTTGAGAAGTAGAAGATATCTAAATAAATTACCCTTACATTTTACTTCCCCTACCCTTTTACTCAGTGCTGTATAAGTAAGATAAACTGTAGGAGCCACTGAACCAAATCATCAGGGTCACATCAAATGCAATGTTTGTCAAAGCATCTCTCAGAGTTTGAGATCTATATTCAGCTAGTTCCATTAAGAGGGTCCTACCTTATAATATGAGTAATACTTATATTGACATTGTTTTCTACCTTGTTACTACCGTTTTATTTTAAAATATAGCTCAATTATTTTTAACTCAGAACAGTGTTTGAGGATGTCAAGCACTACCAGTTCTAATTTCTAACAACATTAGGTGAGGAGACTAATGTGAAGAGCAATTGAATCCTTATGGTTCTAATAATAAAGTCTCTGGTAGAGGTGGATGAGGCATCCAGAATCCTTTAGGATTGCACAGTTTATGTGACCATCATTCCTTTAGTATGAAGTCATTTTGTCTTCACTGCAGAATACTTTAAAAAATGTACTAATATAAACAAGAGCACGTTGCCTTATTATTTTTGAAAGATGTTTTGGGTGTTTGACCAGCCATATAATTTCTTTCCTTATGGGATCAAAATGTATTTCTGAAATGATTCATTTTGTCACCACCCCCCCACACACAAAAAAAAATCTCCTTCAAAGTCTCTGACACTGAACATGTAGGCCTATAATTTTGCCTCTAATTTGTCTTCTTTTGAATATTAATTACCCATATTTTGATGAGAGTCATGATACACAAGTATTTTATTATCTAGAAGAAACTACTTTTATTCTTCAACAAACTTGTAGTTTCACGATTAAAGTTTATAGCACTTTAAAATACTTTATGGTACATATGGCACAAAATATCAGAATCTCTATGGAAAACTTTTGCTTTTTGTGTTTAGCTGTAAAGAAATGTTCTTGAGAGAGAAGGACTCAAATAGGCCACTTAAATCAACAGATAAACTTCCTCCAGAGTTTGGCAAATTTATCCTATTTTATAAGCCAGTCCAATCAGCTCTTGAGGCAACTTTAATGACAACAAACTGTGATGTGATTTTAATCCCACTATCTGGTAAATGCAGACATTACAGAAAATATTCACAATGCCATTGAAAAATAAAACTCTGAAGATTCCTTGCAAAGAAATGAAGATTTAACGTAATACAAGCATTTAGTAAGTAAATACACATCGTACCATGCCAAATACACAATTAAGAGCTACCTGCCTCCACGTTTTTGTTTGTTTGTTTGTTTGTTTGTTTTAATGGGAACCAAGAATCAGCAATGCATGACTTTTTATGCTTCTTTGAACATGAAGTTCTAAGGATCCCAGCTCTGACTTGCCTTGGGGAGTTCATGCCAGTTAGGACAGCTTAGCAATGACATTGCGGCCAATTGAAGGAAGACATTTATTCAAAACTTAACTTGTCAGCACCTTCATTAAACTGTTTTTATAAAGTCTGTATTATTAGACAATATTCTACTGATTTTTGTCATAAACTTATGCTTAGTCTATAATTGACTTTATTTATGAAAAATTGACCTATTAAAATCTCTTTTGCCTCCTTCAAAACTATTTTTGAATGAAGATTTAGACATTTTCACTGGTGGAGGTTTAGGTAGAATATAAACTTTTAAAAGATTTTGTACAGGGCTGGGGATGTGGCTCAAGCGGTAGCGCGTTTGCCTGACATGCGTGCGGCCTGGGTTCAATCCTCAGCACCACATACAAACAAAGATGTTGTGTTCGCCGATAACTAAAAGATAAATATTAAAAAATTCTCTCTCTCTCTCTCTCTCTCTCTCTCTCTGTATCACTCTCTCTTTTAAAAAAAAAAGATTTTGTACATAAAAAAAGACAACAAATAATACTAGCTAAGAATGGACTACGAATATAGATAACCTAAGCTTGTATCCAGTTTCTGCATGTAGTAACACTGAAAATTGAAACATTTGGTCTCCAATTCTGTTGTTTTTGTCCTTTGTATAAACTTTGAGTAAATTTTGTATGAGTTTAATAACATTATTATGTTGTTTAAACATGATGGTGCATGTAAACTTATTACCATAATGATTGTAACATATTATGTATTATTATAATTAACCAGGTTTCTGATTCCTTTTCCTTTCTAATATATCCTTTAATGTTTTTCAATCTTAAGAAAAATCAAATGTATATTTCATACTACTTTTCTTCTATTAATATCGTACAAAATGGTAGTGACTACTTTCTAATCACCTATTAAATGCTCGTAACAAATTGGCCTAGTACTGTATAGGCTTTCTTCTTGCAATACTATTTTCTGCAAAGATAAGCATAAACAATATGACACAATTTCTCATAAGTCATACAAAAGAAGTCTCAGAACTGGGGGAGTGACTCAGCAGTGAAGTGGGTGCCTAACATGTGCAAGGTCCTGGGTTCCATCTCCAGCACCACCAACAATTTTAAAAACAGCAATTTAGTAGTAGTTGTGTAGCATTCAGCAGCTCACTGTCTATTTTTCTAGGTTTTTTTCAATCTTCCAAAAAACTGTTTCTTCTGCCTATTCTTAGTCTCTATCCACAATCACAGGAATTGCTTTCCTCATGGCCTGATTCTAATTTGCTCTGGATTCGTCAATTTGTCATGTGTTCCACATTTCCCTTTAATGCCTACTCTTTATGTTTTCTTAAGAGTAATATCACACAGGTAGCGTTTATTGATAGTTTATTTTAAGCTAGCTATATACTACCACAAAATTCAATTAAATTTGTGGTCATTTTCTTCCCAAAGTCCTTTTTCTGTATCAGTTCATGATAAATGGTATATCTTCTCTTTTTTAAAAGAAGTCATTTCTTCTCTGCCTGCAGGAATTCTAATACAACTGTTAACCTTAAAGTAAGGAATTTCTACTATGTTGTTGTTTTTTTACACTTTGCTAGAGTGAGCCAAACCTGGATGTCCTAAATATGACCATAATGTGATTTGAAAGCAGTTTTTAAAAAATCTAATTTATTAAGAACTGTTCTACTTTCGTAGACAATTTTAATTATTTGAAGTTGCATTACCTTGAAACTACAAAAGAAACAAAATTGACTCAAATGTTGATTTCAGCTGTCATAGAAATAGAAACTGCAGCTAAAAGGAGCATCAATTTCCTTTATGATGGGAAAAGTTTAAAGAAATTTATCTTGTTTGTAAGTTTGCAACATAAATAATAACATAACAAGAAAGCCGAGGGTAAAAATGAATGCAGATACACAACCAAGGTAGGATAAGTCAAGAACTAACTCATGATTCAATTCTACATTCCTTTCTCCTGGTGTTTTCTCTTTACAAGATTAAATACTCTAAATATTTATAAGCCAGAAGTATATTATTCATTAAAAATATATCTTCAGGATGCTAAAACGTGTACCTACAGATTGACCAATTGTTCTTCTAATCATTTGTTAGCTTAAAAATATATAAAGGTAAATTAGTCAAAAATGTATAAATATATATTAGAAGAGAAAATTTGAGCACATAAAAGATCCACCAAGAATGTGCAACACAGAAGAATGGCTGGGTGAAGAGGCAGAGAGAAGGTGACTATTTGCAATTCATGGAGGAAAAACCTCAGCAGACAGCAAATATGCTAGTACCTTAGTCTTAGGCATCCAATTCCCAGACCTGTGAGAAAATAAATTTCTGTTCTTTCAGCCACCCACTTTGTGCTATTCTGTCATGACAGATCTAGAAAACTAATACAAATATGTAAACAAATATATTAAAGGTGTGAGATATTTATTGAGGTTGATTGGTCAGCCAATTTTTCCAACAAAACTTACTGAAAATAAGAAAAAAAAGGAACTGACTTTGTACTTACAACTGATTGACAATATTCAAGGTTATATTTTTGAGCTCTCCTTTCTTTCCTTCAACGTTTTTGTCCATTTGCCAACACCATATTATCTTGATTACTATAACACTGTAAACTGATTTCTGTGAATCCTCTATTGTTTTTTTTATTGATTATTTAAAGCATTACATAGCTCATGATATATCATCTTTCATACATTTGACTCAAATTGTGTTTTGAACTCCCATTTTCACCCCAAATACAGATTGCAGAATCACATCTGTTACATATTCACATTTTTACATAATACCATATTAGTGACTGTTGTATTCTGCTACCTTTCCTATCCCCTACTATCCCCCCTCCCCTCCCCTCCCCTCCCATCTTCCCTCTCTACCTCCCCTGCTGTTGTTCAATTCTCTCCCTTTTTTTCCCTCCCCCTTGCCCCTCATGTCCTCTTATAATTTGTTTTTCATACATAGACTCCACTTAATTATTCTAGTAATCTCCCCTATGTAAATTTTAGGTGCAACCTGTCAATATCAATATTAAGAAAAATTATTGTTAGGATTTGGATTGGGAATATGCTGTATCATAGATCAAAATTATTATATTGACATTTTAGCAAAAATTTAATACTGCAGTTAACATGGATATAAGACATTTAAAATTAATAGTAGATTATCTTATATTTCAGTAGATTATCTTATATTTCCAGTTTTTTGAAGTAAAAAAGTGTTTATTCTAGTCAACAGCAAAAATGGTAAGTTGTATTAATCCATTCCTGACCCAGAGTGTCCCATTCTGACATGATGTAATTTTCCAACTTCCTTCCAATGGCAGCCTCAACTTTGAGGAGGCTCTGCTGGCCAAGGATTCCCATAAAGGAAACAAACATTCCTTGCTGCACTATGCATAATGATGATCTAAGGTCAGTAGGAAGCCATATATAGTAATGAATTTGTGGTTTTCAGAGCTAAATTCCCCAGAGCAAAATGGAGATGGATAGTGTGATGGATCTCACAATCCCAAAGAACATAAATAGTGAGAAGAATCCCTGGTGCATACAATTGTATCCATGGAAGCCAATAGCATAAATATACTGTAGGAGACCAGAACCATCTGATGCTCACAACATCCATTCTCAGAACACTTTTCTGTATCCCCAGGGATACTTCAAAGGTTCTTTTGCCCTTGACAGATCTGGTTGTCCATAAAAGAGATAACTTTTTCTAGGCCTAACACCTCTAGGAAAGCTTACACTTTGTGGTAATATCAGAGCCTGGGGCTGGGTAAAGTCAAGTAAGATATTGCCAAGTCATCTTTGAGGGATTTTGTTTGCAGGTCTCTGATAACAGCAGTATAAGCCTGAGGAAAGTTTAACAGGATCCTTCAGAGAAAACTAGAGATCAAACTCCAAGATGGTACCCCTTCTGATTCAGGCAGCAGCAGGCATGCAACTAATGGCTGCTCATAATAAAGAGCCATTTTTTGAAAATTTTGCATACTCCCAGGATCCTGGATTTTCTGGTAGTACCAGACCCCCTTTTTTTTTGTCCAGAGTGAGGAACAGAACCACTGCCCAGGGAAATGGGCTGGCAGAACTCTTATATTTCCATATTTTTAATAATTGATCAAACTGAAAGAATCCAGTCTTTCTGAGTAGCTAAGTGCTACTAATTTGGAGATTCCTTTATAAAAGTTTGGTATATAATGTATCAGCCGAATATATTTGCATTTCTAAATTATTACTTAGGTTATGTTCACATGAACTCTTTTATTTTTTTCACTTCCAACATTCACAAATATCCTTTCAAAGAAAATTGATGAAGAATATACAATTTTCTCAAAAAGTGTATCACAAATTATCATCAACCATTCAGTATAACTTGTCATATGGACAGCAGAAATCAATTTACTGATGAACTATTAGTATTTATTTTAAAAAGTGACTAGTCCATTTTGGTATTTACAAAGTGAGCACAAGAACCCTTTTACTTTTTCTTGCACAAATATATGTCAGGCTTCTCTTGTGCCCATGGGTTCCTGAAACTTTAGGTTGCTCCCAAGTCTGAGCAAGCAGGAACACATGAAATGTTGGGATTAGCAACAGCCTGAGAGCTAATTCCTGGAGGTGTGAACCAGCTGGGAAAATAAAAAGTCTGAAAATAATGAAGAACAAAAGATAATACACAGAATATAATTTTTGAAGCATGAGCCTGGTGTGTCCTCCAGCCCTGGTAGGGAATGGAAATGAATAAGGAAAAAGGCCCAAATCTTTTATCTAAGGGGAAATACATCAGAAGATTTTACTGTGGCAGGCTTATTGAGGGAAACAGAATAAAAAATGGGAAAAACAAGTTGTTCTGGGCTAGGGAGATTACGCCCATCTCCAGGGGCTGCAATTGAACCTAGGTTTGTGAGCTAAGGTAGGGTATCAGCTTTAATCTAAGCAACTTGAAACCAGTGGGTTCACACCAGGAGTCTTCAGAGAAGCAAAGCCCCTTCCTTATGATGGTTCAAACAAACCCATAATTCATACATGGCCTCCAACATAATGTGCCCTCTTATCTCATCCACAGCATTAGGTGAACAGATTGGAACACTTTCCTGTCAAATAATACTGATCACGAAGGCTGCTTACTCCCCATCATTTGCCCAACTTCTCTTTACATTCTTACTATTTTCCCCTTTGAGAAGGGAAAACGTGTGTTGGTTTAGTTTGGAGATGTCAGTTATCCCTGAGTGGAAGTCATTTTTCTATTGCAATATACTTTCCATGTAGATCTGGATTAGCTTCTATTTGACATTTATAGAACTGTACCTTTGACAAACATGTATGCAGTCACATAAGACTTTTTAAACAGTCAAATTTTAAAATAAATTATGCTCATATTTTTTGTATCATGAATTTTCATGTACATGAAAGGAATTGCTGCCCATCTTTAAAGTGACACATATTATAGCAAAACTTCAGAAATAATTACTAAAATGTTATGCTCACAAAAAAAAACTATTTAAAAATTTTAAGTTTTTCATTCAAAACATAATTTAAGTATAATGTCCAGAAGTTTTAAATTTTTTTCTTCAAAGGTATACATGACGTCATTTTTATGGCTATTTCAAAATAAGTTCAAAGTTTTAATTTCAAAAGCCAGTAATTTGTTTTTCAGTGTTAATTTACATACATAATTTGGCAGAAAATCATGTTGTGGTAAATAAAGAACATTCTCAATTAAGGAACATGATTACTTGAAATCATGGTGAAATATTTTACCATCTGAAATAGAAACTATAGTTTTCAAAATCTGTATTCACACACATATACACCACATATATGCATATGTACACACATGCACACACACATGACTCACATGTTCTACTAGTTATACAGAAAATGAGAAAAAATCCTTTCCATATTAAATTCAAACTTAACAAGTTGTCTTATTTTTTGTCCCCTAAATATGGCAATCTTACTGCAACACAATTTACATTTAATGTAATTGTGTTATTTATGTTATGGTTCAATCATGTCCAAAATCAGTAATAACTCACTTTAGAATAGAGTTGGCCACCATTTTTGTCTAGTTTTGTGATCTTTGGTCTCTCTAGCTAGTACTCAACTCTGTTGTTGTGGAGAGCATACAGTCATAGATAATGCATAAATGAGCACAGATGTCTTTTAATAAAAATTTATTGGTGTTTACTGAAATTCACACTTCATGCAATTGGAAATGTGTCATAAAATAGTATTCTTTTATCTTTTCAAACTATTAAGAAATATAAAAACATTCTTAACCCATGAGCCACTAAAACAGGTTCAGATTAGATTTGGGATGCAGGCATCATTTTCTGATTCCTGTTCTGGAGAAATGAAAATACAAAATAGTCACGAAGAAGCTGGTGCTAGATTTATTTTAAGAAATTATTCATTATGGCAGGTACACCATCTTTCTTTTCCTTCCATGTTCAAATGGATTTTTAAAGTGTCCTAACTTTAAAGGATTACTACATAAATCAAACAAAATATCTGGCTATCAGATATATCAGATATGATACATGATTAAATTAGAATTTCGGATAAAAGACAAATTTTAGCATATGTAAGACACGGATATGGCACAGTTCATACTTATAGTGAGCAAAGTTCATTTTAATATGAAATTCAAATTTCACTGAGTGTCTTATTCCACCTCACCCCAAATCTAGCAACCTTTATGCAACAGTTTTCAAATTTTAATGTGATTGTTATTTTTGTTTTGGATAGTTAAATCTTATTCAACATCAGTAAAAAACCTCTGAAATTATTGAATGGATAGACTACAAACAATTTTCAAAAGTGAAAGCTTTTGATGAATTTCCAGACTTGGAAACTTTCAACATATGTGGTCATGAAAATTTATACCTATAATTGCAAACTGGGAACTACAAACAATTAAAACAAAGGCACACAAAGACTTTAAATACTGAATTTAAAAAGCTGCAATTGAACTTAGGAAGAATTTTTCAATGAAGTTTCTGTCTCTAATTATAAATTTATACCTGTACTGCAATCAAATTAAATTGAGAGGACCTATGATTTTGCAAGTTAATTTTGGTAAACATTTAAAATAATTATAAATAGAGAAAACTTATGTGATGAGTTTTGACTTACAAATATATTTCATCAAGAAAGATATTCAGCATAAAATGAAAAATCAGTAGCTGTTTAAATATTTTGGTTAAAATATTTACACACTCGATACAAAAATTAAAATTAAGAATATCTTCCACATAGTAGAATTTGTTATGAACTTATCAGAAGAATATCTGAGAAAAAATTAAAAGGAAATATTTTCTAAAAACAAATAAATTGAAATAGAAAATGAAAATAATTAATCATGTTTTAATGATGGAAAAGAACACTGTGGGTAAGTAAAATTTAAAAGCCATATTGTAAATCATTTTGAAAAGGGTTATTTTGCTTAATTGAATCAATTAATTGGTATGTAAATGTTTGTGAAATTTTGGTTTTAACAGTAAATCATATGATACTCGTTTTTTTCTTTCAAATCCTACTGTGTGTAGCGTTCTTGATCAGGGTGAATCAGCTCCTTCTTGGCACCACTCTTTCCAGAATGTATTTCTACTATTTTGTGTTTAGCCATGTATTTTATTTATTCATCTGAATATCATCCTCTTCCTTAAGATTTTTGACAACAGATTTTTACTTTCTTATTTTTAATTGTGAGTTCCTAAAATACCAAATTCAGTGTCTCTTAGAATCTTTTTTAACTGAATTAGAATCATAGTCCTTAAAATGTGAATAAGGCTTGTATTTTCATTTTAAATTTACTTCCTATTTAAGTTTCAGGTTTAGTGTTTCAAATCTTTGGTTCTGGTGCCATAGGAAGTAGAAATGTTGGAGGTATAATGGGCATCATTTTTCTTTCATTTCACTACCTAAAAAATAAATTAAAAGTTGGAGTTGTCACAAAGGCTTATATTCCTTGAAATGGGCTATGCAGGTCTCCTTGACCCCAGGAAACAGAAAATACAGGTGATTTGTTCTTTGGGTTATTGAGGACTGCAGAGGCCCCTGTTTCCAGTATAGGATATTACATTTATTTATATGTGGACACTCTGCCTACTTCCAAACAGTATTTTAAACAATTGGTAGAAATATATTCTTCGAATTAATTATGGTTAATCTTATAAATGTATGTGTACAATGCAATGATAAAACATGTGTATGGTCTTTAATTATCAAATAAGAGGAATTAATATTTTCATTTACTTAAACATTTTTTATTGTTTCTTTGATAGTAAACATTGTGTTTGTATTGGATACAATATAAAAGTATTGGTAGCATTTTCTGCTAACTTGCTTTCAACTAGTATCTTTCTTATGTTTAAAATTTTCTTCTCAAGTTCATGCACATTCAGAATTTAAGAATTTTGAGGGGATTGAAATGAGGCAAAGTAAGTTATATGCATTTATAAAATGAGCCCCACTATTCTATCTGACTATAATGCACTAATAAAGAAAACAAGTTATTGTTGGTATTGTGTGAAATTAATCTTTGGCCCCAATCTTGATTTTTATATCTGGATGATGATGCATAAGTACAACTATTCATCATCTTTTGGTCATATGGAATACAAAGTAATGTTGTAATGTATGTATACAGTGTAGAATGAATGACTCATACCCCTCACCTAAAATTTATACTTTTGACTAGCATCTCCTATTGCCCCCACCCCATGGTTTCAAGGAACAACCATTCTTCTGTCTATGACTTCAATTATTTTAGATTCTATATATAAGTAAGAACATGTGGCATTTATCTTTTTGTGTATAGCTTATTAGCCTAATGCCTTCCAGTTTCATCAATGTTGTCTTGAATAATGGAATTTATTCCTTTTAAGGTTGAAGAATATTCCATTGTATACATAACCACATTTTATTTATCAATTTATCTGCTACTGAATACTTGCTAGCCAGAAAATAGTCATATAAAAATTCATTATTCAAAAAATATATGAATGACACATAGTAGACAAATTGATTAAAATATGTGAAAATGTATCAAGTCATGTGTTCATAAAACTCTATACAAAAAATATAGTTTTTGCTTTACAAAGCAAAGAATTTTCTTGAAAAAGTTTATTTTTAAAAGTAGTTCTTAATATATTTATTGTATATGGCCTCAAATATAACAGACCCCTTAATTATCTTATATGTAAATACACATTTCAAAAATTGTATAATTTTTATTATTTGCACATCCTTTTTAATCTCAAAAAAATGGCCTGATTTGAATGATAAATTATGTGGTCCTTTTTTACATATATGTTTCTTCCTTTTCTTCAAAATTTCCTTTGCCTTTTCCAAATGCTTGGTGGATGTTTAGACCTAAAAATATTTCTTGTAGTTCAAAGTTTTCTATTCTAAAATGCACAAGTTTAAAAGAAATCACTTGCTCTGTTACTGCATCAGGTCCATAGGTAGGAGAGCTTCTTTTACATAATTAGTTTTCTCCTGCCTTGCATATATATGACCCTATGTATATAATAAATAATATTAACAATTTCTTTTCTGAATTCTTAGGGTTCACTCCTTGAAATATTAATTGGAAATAAATGTATGCAATTGAAGGAAGAAATATATTTTCTCTGCTTCATGTATTTGAAAAAGCAAATCAATTTAGTAACTATCAGCAGAGTGGCAGTCATGACAAAAAGAATGCTTTTAAATTTCATTTGAATTTAATTTTAAAAATATTTTTAGATAAGAAATACAAGTCTCTGAAACATTTTATGTTTATAGGCACTGAATAAAAGAAAAGCATGTAAATTATAGGTTTATAAATCAGAAACTACCTAATAGTTACTTAATAGAATTGTAGTGCTGTCCAGTCTGTTCACTTAGGTGCATGTACAATATTTTTGCTTCCATCAGGGATAAGCTTTGTGTATAATGTGTGTGTGTGTGTACTGTCATAGGAGAAACTTTTTGAGCGATTGATAATAGATTTAGAGGTGATTGAAATGGTCACAAGGAGCATATACAATAACAGTCAAATTAATATTTTTAAGTTAGCAAAATTGTTTTTTTCAATTTTTTTTTATTCTGTGTCTTTGTCTCTTCTTTATTTCAGTGAAGATCAACATGAACCTTTCTGTAAGTTCACTATTTCTGGAAAGTGTTGGAATCATACTTCAAAAGGCCAAAGATTATTAATGTCCTATTTTGAAGAATACTGGAAACAGGCAATAGCAAGCCCTTGTCTGTCATTAACTTTAGTACTTTCATGATGTGTTGATTAAAATGTGTGCTTTACTTATTACATATTTTTAAGGAAAGGTTTACTTGGCTTGGTATAATGACGTACCTCCATCATGTGAACGTTAATAATAATAAGACTATTTTTAAGTTTCTAATTAAATTTCTGTTTGGTGGTGGAATATGACTCAATGAGCAATACTGTGATTTTTTGTCTTCTTCTTGTTTTAAAATCATAGCATATTAGGTAAATTAAATATTTCCAATAGAAGGGTAGGACAAGGCTATAAAGTCCTTAGCACTTGATTTTTTTTTTCTTCAAAAAATTCTTGTCCAAAGTTTTAAGAAGAGATTGATTTTAAAACCTTCTCCTAATTCTTTGAAATTAGAATATTTACATTTAATTATAAGTAGGTTTTGTTTCTACCTATGTACTTCAAAAGGAACACCAAATTAACAAAACGTGAGGAGATGGACAGTATGGAAAGGTATAATTTTAGGATAGTAACAACAGTACTATATTATCACAGAAAAGTCAATAGTTTTCCTAAAACACATCTAGTGTGCTGGAAGAAAATACATTTCTCACAAATCAAATAAAGTACATTATATTGATCACAGACAGCCTATATCACTAACAGAAAAAAAAAATTTAAAGCCAGATTTTGTGCTTAGATAAAATTTAAAATTTACATATATATTAACAAGTCTAATTTGTATGCTTCAGGTGTCCAGATATTTGATGTGCAAAATAATGAATTAAATGAGACATCCTCATTTTGTCCTTGACAGAACTTTGCTTGAACTGCACTACAGATTAGGATTCAGACAATAGCAATTAGATCATTATTACCTTGCAGCTATTCCTTATGGGGAAAATGCGTCTCATCATTCAATAGAATGAATGAGTCACCAAAGAATGGTAACTCTTAAAGATTCAAGATGAAGGTCAAGACTCAAAAATGCCTTGTGTAGCAGCTTTACAGAATGCCACAGACTAAGAAAAGGATATTGTATGCATTGTTTCTATTATTTCATCCTATTTAACTGTGAGGAATGGATTATTACTATGCTTATTTTTAGGGTGAACATAAATACTGTTGTAGTTTGCACATGATTTGAGTCTCCTCCAAGGGTCCACATGTCCACCTAGGGTGGTGTCATTTGGTGGCATGCAACCTTTAAGAAATGGGGCTTAATGGGCAACCACAGGGGTTGTGCCCTTAAGAGGAATTAAGGTATTTCCCATGGAATTGTGAGTCAGTTCTCCATTGAAGATTGCTACAAAAGGAATAAGCCTGGGCCTCACCTGGCTATCGCTTTCTGGTTATAATAGGATTGCTTGCTTCAAATGCATTCAAACCATGATATGTCACCAATACTACCCTCACCAAAGACTGAAATAGTGGAAGGATGTGATCTTGAACTTTGAGCTCTAAAAGCTGTTAGCTAAATAAACATCTTTTCTTCATAAATATCCTGCCTCAAACGTTTCCTTATAGTAATGAAAATCCAACTAATTTACATACTTAGATTAAGTGTCCTTTGTCTGCTTGGTCTGCAAAAGTAATATATACAATTCAAATTCTGTATCTAATCTAAGATCTTGTAATGTTAACATTCAACATTTAATTAAGCAGTGATAGAAATTCAACATAGTTCATTGAAGAAAAATTGGAAAATGTGATTCTCTGAATAGAAACATACTACATGTTACTCTCTTTCACCAATTAATTACGTACAAACCTTTAAATTTTTAGGTGCCACAACTATTCTATTAGTATTAATGAATCATTCTCAAAGACAAAGGATTTAAAATCCTTCTATGATCATAATGAAGCCAGAATTAGACAGGGAGACAGTATAGATGGGTAAATCAGGTCAGGTCAGATCAAGAAGGCCAATTTTGAGTGAGTCTGGGAAGTCAGAGACTGTTCCCTGAGGGATTGAAATGTTAATTCCTTCAAAGCCCTTCCTGCACACTTATCAAGAATCTGCCCCTGCTCCAATGTGTTGCTGAGGTAACCTGTCCCAGGAATGGCCCCTCCTGAAAAGGAGCTATAAGATTGCTAATTAATGTGTCCTGGGCTGCTCTATCCTGGCTTTCCCCCTTCAGCCCACCTGAAGATAAGGAGAAAGATTAGGGGAAGAGGGCAGGAGAGCAAAGGAAGCCTAAGACATATAAAAGGCAGAACACCTTGCTTCTGGGGATACAACATCCCAGCTATGGCCCCCCTACTCCCTCCTGGAAGAAGTCTATGTTACCGCTTTTTAAATACCCTTCTTTATATGCTTGCCTCGGCATACTTTTCTAATGTTCAAACCTCACCATGTGAGGGAATAGAACTCATCACAGATAACTAGAGGCAACAATAGCACTACCATATCATTTGGATACTATAGACATCTATGCTTCTCCTGAAACAAACAAATAAATGAAACCAAAAAGAAATAAACTGAAATTCTGTTATATGATGCTTATCTAACACTTCACATCTCCTTGCCTCACTTGGTTAATAAGAAAAATATTATACAATGAGACTTAAATATTTTTTAAAGTACTTAAAAATGCACTTTAAATTATCAACAGAGAATATATAATACAATGAATTTACAAATTTTTACACAAACATAGTCGTTTAAAGTTTTATTATTTTTGGGGGGAATACCAGGATTGAGCTCAGGGGCACTTGCCCGTTTAGTCACATCCGCACTCCTATTTTGTAGTTCATTTAGGGTCTCAATGATTTGCTTAGCACCTTGCTTTTGCTGAGGCTGGCTTTGAACTAGTCCTTCTCCTATCTCAGCCTCCCCAGCCACTGGATTACAGGTGTGCGTACCTGGCCAGAATTTTATTTTTCAAACTTGAATTATATTATGGTTTAGGCCTGGAATTCCTCACCTTTTCCCCAAATTTTATGAGTTGATAATTGAGTAATGCCAGGAAGAAAATAAAAAGGTGAATGAGTTTATTTCTGAAACTGTAACAAATTCTCATGGCAATAGTACTCTAATAGCAATAATATCACAACTCTGATATTTTAATCCTGTGCTTTAGAGAAAGTCCAAATGATAGCAATGAATTGTACCCATCCCAGAAGAAATCTTGACTGATATTTAGGAACCATTCAACTAATATGTACTGTGCTAGGTGCCTACTAGTTACTACTGAGGATTTAACTTTAAAGGAAACATCTCCTTTCTTCTTTCTGTTGTTTACATTTCATTAAGTTTGGATATGAAATGAGCATGTACGTAAAATAAAATATGAACTCAAATATTGATAAGTGTACTGAAGAAAATTAGTGAAGTAGAAAATAGATCCTCACCTGAGTGAAGAAGGAGAGAAGACAAGTTCTGTCTCAGAGAGATTTCCTCATTTGAATCAGACAACACAGTGAATGATGTTTACAACTTTTCTAAGTACTCTCTAGAAGGGGTTCATCTCTTGCTATAGTCTGTATGCATTGAAGGGAAGTGAATTTAATGAGCACTATGATGTTTTGGTGTAAGAGGGCTTAATTCTCTTGAAGAAACCAGATTTAGAAGGAGACATTAAAAAAATAATAATAATCACCCTGGGTTGACTGAATTTTAATTTAGACCTGAATATTGAGAAATCAATCATATTAAGGGTCTTGTGCTATAGGAAGAAGGAATAATATGTGCAATAAGTTTGAGGTTAGAATAAAATCATCCTGTGGATTAATCCTCTGCTGGCCTTTATGGTGAATTAATTGGGCTACCAGAAAAACAAATTAATTGGCTCCGAGAAAAATATATGTAATATGAATTCCAACATACAAGATGTCTCTAGATTTCAAAAGGAGTACATTAAATCTTGATAAGAGGGAAAAATAGATATCTCATATCATTTGTTCTGATCCTTTGAAGTTTGCCAGAAAACTTAACATTTCTATTCTGTTCCCCATTGGAGTTCACATCATCTGTCAAATCACTAAACTTAGTAAAAATTTTTAATTTACTTTCTTTCTTCAATTTTATAGTGAATATGAACAAATTGATTCTCTAGTTATCTATGACAGAATTATAGAAATTAGATCCTTTAGGCATTTGGGAGTCATTTTTAAATAATTTTTATATCATTTTCTTAATTAATAATATCTTAATTCCAGACTTGCTTTTTCTCTCAGTGACACAGTTTTGCTCATTTCCCAGCAGTTGCCAACCTTTTCACTCTTTCAACTTATTGGAATAAGCCCCTGAGAACTTCAAAATAAATATATCATACACAAAGAACAAATTATAAAATACAAATTATCATAGAAAAAAATATTATCTAATTCCCTTAACAACTTTCAGTAAATTTGTCCTGATCACCTGTGCATATTTACTTAACTTTTAATAGTTTCATTGGGTGTACCAGCTCATCTCTTCAATACATATATTCTCTGTGCAAAAGTGCAAAGCTGTTTTTGATATAAAATTATACATGCAACCAGCTTTGTGTAACTATTCTTTGAAGTGATGATGTCATAATCTATGCTTAGTTATTAAGACATAGGTTTCCATGCTATAATTCACTTCTACTGAGAGTAAGTTAATTTTTTCAGTAAATAAATTAAATAAATTCATTATACATAAATTGCATATTTATATATAACATGTAAAAATAAATTATTCAAATTGTTGTCACATAAATAACACAGATTTAACCACTAAATACATGGCTTCCCCCCCCCCTTAATTCCTTCCATTTCTCATGTGGACAATATTGGAAAGAATTTTGCTTTAGATTTTCTTAAATTATGTACAATAACATTATCAGTATCCAAAATCCAAATTTTCATACTATTCACTGAAATAACTAAAATCATTTTACCTCTTCATTCAGCTGCAAGCCAATTCTAATTTCATGCCTCTATCTCAAATAACCTGATTTCTCAATGCAAAAACATTACATTTGTGTATGTATATGGAAACACACTCTTTATTATAGGAGATCAAAGACAATTGAAGCTTATTAATCCAAAAATACCTAAAATACTTATGAGCCCTTGATTTTCTTTTCCTTACTCACTAAACTTCTTTTATAACTATTTCATTTTCAACTTAATTCAAATTTTGTCCTTTCTTCCCACCACAAGGAATATCTGCAACTTAAGATCCTATTTTTTCTCATATGAGCTCTTCTAACTACTGTAAGAAAAAAAAAAACTTGTATGTAAATAAAACATACATATAGCAATAAATACTGCTAGAAAAGAACTCAAAGTAAGTAATATGAAACCTGTAAATGTAAAAATATTTTGAGATTAAAATTAGCTTTTTGATTTCAAAGCTCTTGACATATCATATTTCATACATTTGATTCAAGTGGGTTATGAACTCCCATTTTTACCCCATATACAGATTGCTGAATCACATTGGTTACACATCCACGTTTTTACATACTACCATACTAGTGTCTGTTGTATTCTGTTGCCTTTCCTATCCTCTACTATCCCCCTCCCTTCCCTTCCCCTCCCCTCCCATCTTCTCTCTCTACCCCATCTACTGTAATTCATTTCTCTCCCTTGTTTTTTATCACTTTCCCCTCACTTCCTCTTATATGTAATTTTGTATAACAATGAGGGTCTCCTTCCATTTCCATGCAATTTCCCTTCTCTCTCCCTTTCCCTCTCCCCTCTTATTCCTGTTTAATGTTAATCTTCTTCTCATGCTCTTCCTCCCTGCTCTGTTCTTAGTTGCTCTCCTTATATCAAAGATGACATTTGGCATTTGTTTTTTAGGGATTGGCTAGCTTCACTTAGCACAATTTGCTCTAATGCCATCCATTTCCCTGCAAATGCCAGGATTTTGTCATTTTTTAGTGCTGAGTAATACTCCAGTATGTATAAATGCCACATTTTTTTATCCATTCATCTATTGAAGGGCATCTAGGTTGGTTCCACAGTCTAGCTATTGTGAATTGTGCTGCTATGAACATTGATGTAGCAGTATCCCTATAGTACTCTCTTTTAAGGTCTTTAGGAAATAGTCCGAGAAGGGCAATAGCTGGGTCAAATGGTGGTTCCATTCCCTGCTTTCCAAGGTATCTCCATACTGCTTTCCAAATTGGCTGCACCAATTTGCAGTCCCACCAGCAATGTACAAGTGTACCATTTTCCCCACATCCTTGCCAGCACTTGTTGTTTGACTTCATAATGGCTGCCAATCTTACTGGAGTGAGATGGTATCTTAGGGTGGTTTTGATTTGCATTTCTCTGACTGCTAGAGATGGTGAGCATTTTTTCATGTACTTGTTTATTGATTGTATGTCCTCCTCTGAGAAGTTTCTGTTCAGGTCCTTAGCCCATTTATTGATTGGGTTATTTCTTTTCTTATTGTTTAATTTTTTGAGTTCTTTGTATACTCTGGATATTAGGGCTCTATCTGAAGTGTGAGGAGTAAAAATTTGTTCCCAGGATGTAGGCTCCCTATTTACCTCTCTTATTGTTTCTCTTGCTGAGTATTTTTTTGTTACAAAAAAAGGGCCTCATGCTTATTAAAACAACAACAAAACTATATCACTTATTCATTTACACCCACATCCCTCGATTTCTTTTTCAGATTTTAAATATTTTTATTTTAGTAACTTTATTTTTTCTTTCTTTTCTTATATTATCTAGTTTTATCCAGTGAGCCTACTATCTAAAACTACATTAAAGATGTTATTTTTAATTTTTTTCTTATTTCTCTTTTTCTTATAAAAGTTCTTATTTTTTAATCTGTTGCATCAGTCTTTAACTTTCCAGTTGGTGAATCTATCCAAGATGTTAGGTGGAGATGGCTGAGGGACGAAGCACCAAACAACCCAGGAGAAAGAACCACCAATCCGGCACTGACAGAACCACCTGTCAATCAGCAGGGTCTCCTGGCCAAGCTGGATCTTATCCAGCTACCCCAGACCAACCCCAGTAGGACTAGGGACTCTAAAAGCCCATTTTCCTGTCCCAAGCTCTCCCTTCCTGCCCTAAGCCCAATAAAAATTCCAGTCCAGTCCAGCCCTGATGTTTTCTACCAGGAGCAAAATCTCAATAAAGCCTCATTCAGCAGCCTTTTTAAACCCATCTCCTTTTGGTTGTCACTGCCTGATCTTACAAAAATGTTTACTTATTTTTAAATATCTACTCAAATGTAAGAAAGAATGACAGGTAACTAATGTTTTCTAATTCTCTAGTTTCCACAGTAATGTCTCTCGCAACTCTCCCCTGGAAACATTTTTCATTTGAATTTTTATGAGCAAGTGACCAGGTTAGTACCAACAAAATGTTACCTCTTCTTTTGGTTGAGTAGCTAGGAGTAGTTGATTGTGTGTGAGATAACTGCATCTGTTTAATTAAACACACACAATTAAATTATCACACTCACAATTAACAAATACTTATGAGTACTGGTCATTTTTCTAATTCTTGGGCTCTATCAAGGAACAAAATAGAAAAAATATCACCTTCTATTAGGGGTTGAGAGGAAACAGGCAATAAATATAAATATGTGATAGGACATAGTAAGTGCTGTGGTAAAAAGGAAAAATTTGAACAGGTTTAAGGTGCATTTTGAAATCACTTATACATACAAAAGTATATGAGTTAGTGTAATTATAGGCTTAAGTAAAAATAAAACCCACTGTTTTAAAATTAATTAATATATCAGAAAGTAAATAACTAGAATACATTATTTAAATATACTATTGTAAATGGCAATATTGTTTAAATCAATGAGAAACCAAATTTCTCATCTTTTGTTATGTATAATTATTTACTTGAAATCACTGTAATTTATCCTCATTTCATTGTGGCATAAAGTGTTTATTCAGAAATCACTCTTTTCTACTCTAAGAAAGATCTCAAAGTTTTAACTGCATTAAGTCACCAAATCTTTGTTATTTGCAAAATACACATGGACACACACACATGTAAACAATTACATTTGTGCATGTATATGGCATATACACTCTATTATAGGAGATCAAATACAATTGAAACATTAATGCTGAAAGTTAATAATCAGATTGAGAAATATATCAGCCTCTTGTCTACATTTCTTACAATATAGTTCTTCTTCCAGAATTGTCTGGAAAAAAAAAAAAAGATTATGCCATGTGAAAGTCGAGTGACTCACCTGAGATGGAGATTCAACCAAGATATTTTATTGGGAGAGCTGCCAGAAGGGGAAGAAAAGGAGAGGCAGAGAGCAGAGAGAGGAGAGGAGGAACGCAGAGAGAAAGAGAAAGAGAGCAGAGAGAGGAGAGAAAGAAGAGGAAGAGGGCAGAGAGGAGGAGGGCACAGAGCTTGTGCTTGCAAACCTGGGCTTAAGAAGGGCTGTATAGGTGACAGTGATGTTGTGGGTGCTGATTGGCAGGGTGACTAAGGAACAGTGAATGGACTCTGTGTCCAACGGGGATTGGTGATGAAAACTTTTGAATTTGGTGCTCTTTGGCTTGGCGCCCTTCGGAGAGGAGGGGGAGAGGTAAGGGATTTCATGATGTTCTCCTGAGAGGGAAACTTAACTTCAGTGAGGAGTCTCCCACACACCCAACACCATGAGTAATTTCTGACACCATTAGTGGAAATAGTATAAATTAAAATGGAAATATAATCCATGCAAAATTACCAAATACAAAAAGTTTATGGTAATCATCCTGTACTACTACTAATTCTGCTTTTCTCCTTGAAAACTACACTATTGATGATACTATTGATACTGGTATTTGAGAATCAATCAGGATCTGGGTCCATTTCCCTAGTGTCTAAGACTGAACACCCAAGTAACACAAAGGCAAGAGCAAAAAGTTTTATTTAAAGGATAAAAATAGAGAAAGAGGGAGACAAAGACTCCTCACAGAGGCAGAGGAGAGGGTGCAATTTGGAAGTTGGTGCCTGACAAAGTGGCGTATCCTGCCCCTTTTATAGATTTTAGATTTCCTTTGTTCTCCTGTCCCCCTTCTCCCCTTATTTTGCCTAGGCAACCAAAAGGTGAAGTGACCAAAAGGTGGAGTAATCCCAGTGGTGAGAATGAAGGCACACAGGGGTACAGGCAGGAAGTGATTCTCCCAGGGGGCATTCATTAACAACTCTTTGTTGGGAGGAACAGTTCCCTGGAGGCAGGTAAGTTTGGCAATAGGTTGGAGCAGGAGAAAGTGTCCTGACGGTATTAGCATTTTATTTCCTTTCCAATCAGCCCCCATCTCCCAATTTGATCCAATCATTCCTTACCTACATTGACTGTCTTTTTGCACCCCACTCCACTCTCAGAAAAAATAACAATCTGCAGTTTTGTCAAGCAAGAAATGACCTGTTGTCTGTGCTGAAACTAAATGTAAAAACAAACACATTTAAGATTTTTAATATCTGTGGCTGCCTGAAAACATTCATTTACCGCTAACCTTCTTCCCAAGTACTGCTATAAAACAATACCGATAATTTTGTTCATAACATATGTAGCAATGGTATAAACCAGAAAAGAGAGTGCAGAAGATGACAACAATAAACAATCTATGAAGAATATATGGAAGCTGAACCCAATTCAGAGATGAGCATCAACAGAATAAAGGAACTCTAATCCAATAAAAGGGAAAATAGAACCTACTAAAATTATATCTTTCCAGAAAATTTTAGAAATTACTCAGGAAATTTGAGGAGCTGAAACTTGGAAGAGAAAGGCAAGGTCTAGCATTAAAGGCATTAATTTAATACTTAAATCAATCTTATACTTTTAGAACAGTTGCCTTCTTTAAAATAGTTACCTCTCTGAGAAATGAACCCAATAATATTGAAATCCTTAAGGGCAGATACCATCTCTTACATGTTTTTTTATTGTAATCACAGTTCATGCTGTAGATGAATTTCAATATGACCGTGATGTGGATTTCATTGTGTCAGCCATATATAGTAGAACGAATTGCCCAGAGTCCCCTTCCCTGCATACTCGTGAATTAGCACAGGATACAAGAGATGGTTTGCTGATGATTTGGAAGGATCAGTGAAGCTGCAGCCATGCTTTTACACTGGGAGACCAAGGAAGAACCAAAAGAAAGGCATGTCACTGTCAATCATCTGTCACCTTGCTAGCTGGCACAGGGAAGCAGCTGGGTTCACACCTCCTAAAACTCCTACCAGAACTTTAAGGTAAGTCTCTCCAACTCCTGGGATGGAAATTATAATAAGACATGAGCTAAGTTGGAGGCCTAGAAGTGGAGAGGTGCCACTGCAGATTCCAATTTCACCTTATGATTTCCAGAACAACCTTGTATATGCTAGTCTGTGCTTGCTTTCCCTAATTTACTCCCAATTTCCAATCTTATCAACATGCATAGAATCAGACAAAAGTAACAAAGAAAACAGACCAAAATAGCTTCATATAGCCTTCTTAACCCTTTTACACATTATTGAGTAAAATTCAAATTGCTATACTGCTTCTCTGGTTATTTATAAATCACCTCCTATTCCTGTTGAAGCATTGATGAAATAGTCTAATATAATTTTTGATTCTCAATAAGTATTAATTTATTAATGACTAAATCTTTCCAAAAATCTCTGCATCTCTAGCCTATAGAATGAGGATTATCACAGAGTATAATTTCAGAAATTATTTCTCAAATAAATGTAAAATAATGAATGACTTAATCAACTAATCAATCAATGGGAGTCCTATCAGAAAGCACATTAGTGGGAAGTGGAAAACCTTAGGGAAGAGTGTCAAGATTTATTTCTATCAAGAGTTATTTTGGCGGACAACATGGCGGCCAGCGAGGAAACAGCACTGTCAGTACCTCTGCTGTAACAGGATCAGAAAGAATACACCCACAGGCGTCCTACTGAGAAACCTCTAGCAAAATTCAGCTGAAAGGAGACCTGCCTGGAACTAGTAAGTTTAATTGGAGGTGGCAGCGGGTCCCAGACGCCTGAACCTCGGCAACGCAGAGCTGGGACACAGTCCCGCCGGCTGCCGCCAAATGGCGGCAGTCCACACGTTGCGGTAAACAGAGAAGCGGGCGCTGTCTGCCTAGTCCCACGCCGGCGGTTCTGGGAACCGGCCCCAGCCGCTGGCTGCAGCGACCTTGGGGGCGGGCGCTACCTGCCTGGACGCATCCCGGTGGCTCGGTGAACTGGCCTTGGCCGCTGGTTGCAGCGACCTTGGGAGCGGGAGCTCCCTGCCTGGAACCAAGCCGGTGGCTCTGGGAAACGGCAGGCTGCTGGTTGCAGCGACCTAGGGGGCTGGCGCTACCTGCCTGGTCCCACGCTGCGGCTCGTTGAACCGGCCCCAGCCGCTGGTTGCAGCGACCTTGGGAGCGAGCGCTACCCGCCCGGACACACGCCGGCGGCTCGGTGAACCGGCCCCTGCCGCTGCCCATACGTTGCAGTGATTGTGGGAGCGGGCGCGGCCTGACTGGACCCGCGCTGGCGGCTCTGTGAACCTCCGCCAACAGCTGCTCACACGTTGCAGCCAGTTTAAGAGCGGGCACTGCCTGCCTGGGCCCCCGCCCATAGGGCTCTGTGAGTGGTCGTCAGCTGCCGCCAAACGCCCACTGCCCACACGTTGCAGCGACAGTGGGGACGGGCGCTGCCTGCCTGAGCCCGAGCCCGTCCAGCTCTGTAAATTGACACCAGCCGCAGACAGGCGGCCGCTGCCCACATGCTGCAGTGAGTGGGGGAGAGGGCACTGCCTATCCGGCTCCAGCAGGCCCAGATCTCTGAACCCCCTCTGGCGGTACAGGGCTCCAGACGACCACATCCAAACTGCCAGCCCAGAGCCACAAACGACCCCCGCCGGGCTAGGCAACAGGCCCCGCCCACAGGGCGAACAGCAGGAGTGGAGACCCGCCCAGTCCGGGTGGAAGATCTGCTGCACAGAGATTGAATCCCGACCACTGAGAGGAGGATCTTGGCCCGGTGGCCACAGCGCCATCTACTGGAAGAACAGTTAATCGCACTCTAGGGCTGCATTTATAAATTTTTTTTTTTTTCTTTTTTTTTTCTTCTTTTTTTTTTTTTTTTTTTTTTTTTTCTTGTTAATTTTTTTTAATTTAATTTTATTTTATCTTATTTTATTTTATTTTATTTATTTTTATTTTTTTTATTAATTTTTTTATTATTAGTATTATTTTTTTTATTGTTACTGTCTTTTTTAAATGATATTTTTAATCCATTTTATCTTATCTTATTTTATTCCATTTTTAAACTTCATCTCTCATTTCTATTACTATTATTTGTCCTTAAATTCTCTTTAATTCTCTATCCTTTTCTCTCTTTCCTTCTTTTCCTCTGTCTTTACATTTCTTTTCAATTTTCTTATTCCCCCTTCCTTGAATTCTACCTGCTTACTCTCATTCTCTTTAGTGACCTCCTCTCTTCCCTTCTAATACCTTTCATCCCAAGCATCAAATAAATTTATAGGAGTAAACACTAGCTCAACAGTCAAACAGAACAAGAAGCAATATGAGCAGCTTCAAAAGGCAAGGAAGAAAAGGAGTACAAACAATGCAGGATAGCCTAAATATTCAGGAGGACCTAGAGTCATCAGAAAAATGGTCATACAAAGAGCTCAAGGAACACCTTAGACAGATGGAATGGAACCTTAAAGAGGATATGAGACAGCAAATTCAAGCAGCGAAAGAACACATTGAGAATGTATTACATAAACAGATAAAAGAAGAAGTTAAGCATCTGTATCAGGAGATAGAGATTATAAAAAAGAATCAAACGATAACCTTAGAAGTGAAGGAAACTATAAACCAAATTAAAAACTCAAATGAGAGTATCACTAATAGAATGGAGCAAGTAGAAGCCAGAACTTCAGATAATGAAGACAAAATATATCATCTTGAAAAGAGTCTAGCCAACATTGATAGGACGGTTAAAAACCACGAGAGAAACATCCAAGAGGTATGGGACAACATAAAAAAACCAAATTTAAGAGTGATTGGGATAGAGGAAGGGATAGAGAGTCAAACCAAGGGAATGAGTAACCTGCTAAAAGAAATAATTACAGAAAACTTTCCAGAAATAAAAAAGGAAACAGATATACAAATTGAAGATGCATACAGGACACCGAGCACACAAAATCACAGTAGACCAACGCCAAGACACATTGTTATGAAGATATCAAATATACAGAACAAAGAGAAAATATTAAAAGCTGCAAGAGAAAAGAGACAGATTACATTCAGGGGTAAACAAATAAGATTAACAACGGATTTTTCATCACAGACGCTGAAAGCGAGAAGATCCTGGAACAACATATTTCAAACACTGAAAGACAATGGATGCCAACCAAGAATTCTGTATCCAGCAAAATTAAGCTTCAGGTACGACAACGAAATAAAAATCTTTCATGATAAACAAAAGCTAAAAGAATTTGTAGCCAGAAAACCAGCATTGCAAAGCATCTTGAACAAAACACTACACGAGGAAGAAGTGAATAACAATAACCAAAGCCAACAATGGGAAGTACCTCAATAAGGACAGATGGTGGGGGGAAAGCTAACCATGGAGAAACAAACTAAACTATAAAAAAAAAAAAAAGAGATAAACAATCAAACATGGCTGGAAGTACAAAATATACATCAATAGTAACTCTAAATGTTAATGGTTTAAACTCTCCAATAAAGCGACATAGGCTGGTAACATGGATTAAAAAAACAAATCCAACAATATGCTGCCTCCAGGAGACACATCTGACTGGAAAAGACGTACACAGGCTGAAGGTGAAAGGTTGGGAAAAAATATATCATGCACACAGTCCTCGCAAGCAAGCAGGCGTGGCCATCCTCATATCGAATAAAATCGACTTCAAGACTAAATCAATCCAAAGGGATAAGGAAGGACATTATATACTGTTAAAAGGAACCATTCACCAACAAGATATAACAATTATCAATATTTATGCACCAAATAATGGTGCTGCGACGTTCATAAAACAAATTCTCCTCAAGTTCAAGAATCAAATAGACCACAACACAATAATTATGGGTGACTTCAACACACCTCTCTCACCATTGGACAGATCCTCCAAACAAAAGTTGAATAAAGAAACTATAGAACTCAATATCACAATTAATAACCTAGACTTAACTGACATATATAGAATATATCAACCATCTTCTAGTGTATATACGTTTTTCTCAGCAGCACATGGATCCTTCTCAAAAATAGACCATATATTATGCCATAGGGCAACCCTTAGTAAATATAAAGGTGTGGAGATAATACCATGCACTTTATCTGACCATAGTGGAATGAAACTGGTAATTAATGATAAAAGAAGGAAGGGAAAATCCTATATCACATGGAAAATGAACAATATGTTACTTAATGATCAATGGGTTACAGAAGACATAAAGGAGGAAATCAAGAAATTCCTAGAGATAAATGAAAACACAGATACAACTTATCGAAATCTATGGGACACAATGAAAGCAGTTTTAAGAGGGAAATTCATCTCCTGGAGGTCATTCCTCAGAAAAAAAAAAAACCAACAAATAAATGAACTCACACTTCATCTCAAAGCCCTAGAAAAGGAAGAACAAAACAACAACAAATGCAGCAAAAGGCAAGAAATAATTAAAATCAGAGCAGAAATCAATGAAATTGAAACAAAAGAAACTATTGAAAAAATTAACAAAACTAAAAGTTGGTTCTTCGAAAAAATAAATAAGATTGACAGACCCTTAGCCATGCTAACGAAGAGAAGAAGAGAGAGAACTCAAATCACTAACATACGGGATGAAAAAGGCAATATCACAACAGATGCTACAGAAATACAGAAGATAATTAGAAATTATTTTGAAAACCTATATTCCTATAAAATTGAGGATAGTGAGGACATCGATAAATTTCTTAAGACATATGATTTGCCCAAACTGAGTCAGGAAGATACACACAATTTGAACAGACCAATATCAATGGATGAAATTGAAGAAGCCATCAAAAGACTACCAACCAAGAAAAGCCCAGGACCGGATGGGTATACAGCGGAGTTTTACAAAACCTTTAAAGAAGAATTAATACCAATACTTTTCAAGTTATTCCAGGAAATAGAAAAAGAGGGAGCTCTTCCAAACTCATTCTATGAGGCAAACATCACCCTGATTCCGAAACCAGACAAAGACACCTCAAAGAAAGAAAACTACAGACCAATATCTCTGATGAACCTAGATGCAAAAATCCTCAATAAAATAATGGCAAATCGGATACAAAGACACATTAAAAAAATAGTGCACCATGATCAAGTAGGATTCATCCCTGGGATGCAAGGATGGTTCAATATACGGAAATCAATAAATGTTATCCACCATATAAATAGACTTAAAGATAAGAACCATATGATCATCTCAATAGATGCAGAAAAGGCATTTGACAAAGTACAGCATCCCTTTATGTTCAAAACATTAGAAAAAATAGGGATAACGGGAACTTACCTCAACATTGTAAAAGCTATTTATGCTAAGCCTCAGGCTAGCATCATTCTGAATGGAGAAAAATTGAAGGCATTCCCTCTAAAATCTGGAACAAGACAAGGATGCCCGCTCTCACCACTTCTGTTCAACATAGTTCTAGAAACACTGGCCAGAGCAATTAGACAGACGAAAGAAATTAAAGGCATAAAAATTGGAAAAGAAGAACTTAAATTATCACTATTTGCAGATGACATGATTCTATACCTAGAAGACCCAAAAGGGTCTACAAAAAAACTACTAGAACTAATAAATGAATTCAGCAAAGTGGCAGGATATAAAATCAACACACATAAATCAAAGGCATTTCTGTATATCAGCGACAAAACTTCTGAAACGGAAATGAGGAAAAACACCCCATTCACAATATCCTCAAAAACAATAAAATACTTGGGAATCAACCTAACAAGAGAGGTGAAAGACCTATACAATGAAAACTACAGAACCCTAAAGAAAGAAATAGAAGAGGATCTTAGAAGATGGAAAAATATACCCTGTTCATGGATAGGCAGAACTAACATCATCAAAATGGCAATATTACCAAAAGTTCTCTATAGGTTTAATGCAATGCCAATCAAAATCCCAATGGCACTTCTTGTAGAAATAGATAAAGCAATCATGAAATTCATATGGAAAAATAAAAGACCCAGAATAGCAAAAGCAATACTAAGCAGGAAGAGTGAATCAGGCGGTATTGCAATACCAGACTTCAAATTATATTACAGAGCAATAGTAACAAAAACAGCATGGTACTGGTACCAAAACCGGCGGGTGGACCAATGGTACAGAATAGAGGACACAGAGACTAACCCACAAAGTTACAACTACCTAATATTTGATAAAGAGGCTAAAAGCAAGCAATGGAGGAAGGATAGCATCTTCAACAAATGGTGTTGGGAAAACTGGAAATCCATATGCAACAAAATGAAACTAAACCCTCTCCTCTCACCATGTACAAAAATTAACTCAAAATGGATCAAAGACCTTGATATCAAAACAGAGACTCTGCGTCTGATAGAAGAAAAAGTTGGCTCCGATCTACATATTGTAGGGTCAGGCCCCAAATTCCTTAATAGGACACCCATAGCACAAGAGTTAATAACAAGAATCAACAATTGGGACTTACTGAAACTAAAAAGTTTTTTCTCAGCAAGAGAAACAATAAGAGAGGTAAATAGGGAGCCTACATCCTGGGAACAAATTTTTACTCCTCACACTTCAGATAGAGCCCTAATATCCAGAGTATATAAAGAACTCAAAAAATTAGACAGCAAGATAACAAATCACCCAATCAACAAATGGGCCAAGGACCTAAACAGACACTTCTCAGAGGAGGACATACAATCAATCAACAAGTACATGAAAAAATGCTCACCATCTCTAGCAGTCAGAGAAATGCAAATCAAAACCACACTAAGATACCATCTCACTCCAGCAAGATTGGCAGCCATTATGAAGTCAAACAACAACAAATGCTGGAGAGGATGTGGGGAAAAGGGTACTCTTGTACATTGCTGGTGGGACTGCAAATTGGTTAGGCCACTTTGGAAAGCAGTATGGAGATTCCTGGGAAAGCTGGGAATGGAACCACCATTTGACCCTGCTATTGCCCTTCTCGGACTATTCCCTGAAGACCTTAAAAGAGCATGCTACAGGGACACTGCCACATCGATGTTCATAGCAGCACAATTCACAATAGCTAGACTGTGGAACCAACCCAGATGCCCTTCAATAGATGAATGGATTAAAAAAATGTGGCATCTATACACAATGGAGTACTATGCAGCAATAAAAAATGACAAAATCATAGAATTTTCAGGGAAATGGATGGCACTAGAGCAGATTATGCTTAGTGAAGCTAGCCAATCCTTAAAAAACAAATACAAAATGACTTCCTTGATATAATGAGAGCAATTAAGATTAGAGAAGGGAGGAAGAGCAGGAAGAAAAGACTAGCAATAAACAGAGACATGAAGGGGGAGGGAAAGGGAAAGAAAATGGGAATTACATGGAAATGGAGGGAGAGCCGCATTGTTATACAAAAATACATATAAGAGGCTGTGAGGGGAATGGGAAAATTAATAAGGAGAGAAATAAACTACAGTGGATGGGGTAGATAGAGAGGATGGGAGGGGAGGGGAGGGGAGGGGGGATAGTATAGGACAGGAAAGGTAGCAGAATACAACAGTTACTAATATGGCATTTTGTAAAAATGGGGATATTTAAATGATATGATTTTGAAATCTGCGTTGGGGGTAAATATGGGAGTTCATAACTCACTCAAAGCTTATGTAAGAAATATGCTATGTCAAGAGCTGTGTAATGTTTTGAACAACCAATAAAAAAAAAAAAAAAAAAAAAAAAAAAAAAAAAAAGAAAACCTCTCTGTGATATTCGGATGGCAACATCCTGGTATGTGAAGGTCAAGTGGTATCCCAGGCCAAAAGAAAAAAAAAAAAAAAAAGAGTTATTTTGGCATACAATGAAAGTATAATATGAAATATTGGTTTGAGAAATGATGACTATTCATGGAATAGAATTATTTTCTACTATGCTATCTATATACTTTGCCCATTTATTTATGAAAATTTTAGCATAAGAAAATATAATTTTATGTATTATTAAATGCATTGAGTAATGGGCGCAGTTGGATATTCTCAAAGAAATATTATTTTTCAGATTAATTTTCAATACTGACTTCAGCAAAAGCACAGAAAAGTGAGTCAAAATCACAGGAAAGGTATTTTGTCTCTATAAAAAGGATCTATGATTACATGAATCAGATTGAGAAATATATCAGACAAAGTTTTAGACCAGGAAAACATTTACCCTGATATTTCTATTAAAAATTATTTAAAGGCATCAAGAAACAATGCTAGAATGTAGGAAACTTGTACTAATAATCATATTAGATTTTGAAAAGTTCTAAAATCCTCATTACAGAAATAAATATTTTAAATACCATGCTAAGGAGAAATTCAGACAAAATTGTTGTTAACCATAAAAGAGTGTGTCACTATGATAATTCTTATCTTGAAAAGACCATGAAATGTACTTGTCTTATATGAACATAAACTTGCTATCATAAATGTCTGGATAATATAATTCTCTCAAATTCTTTTCAGTTTTAATAATGTGTTTTCAGGACTATGAAATGTGTTCACAAGCAAAATTATTAAGATTAGTACCAAACAGAAAACTATTGATCCATCCGCAATAAGCACATTTTAGAATCATTTAATGAAATATTATTGAGCTATAAATATGTGATGAACTCTTGCCATGAGAAATAACATGGACAAAAAACATTTTGAACAAAGGAATCCCCTCACAAAAAGTCTATACAATTTGCTTCAAATTATGATTCAAAACAGTCAAAGAGACCTATGCTATTTCAAGTCTGAACAAAGATTAGCCTTTCTTTTGTGTAAACCTAGTATAATTGCAGAACTAACTATATAATTTTGGGGGCCCAGTGCAAAATGGAAATGTTGGCACTCTTCTTGTAATACTGTTAAGGATTTCAAGATGCAGATAGAAGAACATTAAATAAACTCAAAGCCCTGCCAAGGCCAGGACTCTGGTTGCTCAAACTATGAGCCAAGAGGAGGATTTTGTTCTGTGTAGCTTTTTCCCCCAGTTTTAATTTTTTTTTAATTCAACTCTCTAATGAGATTACACACAAAAAATATAGTTTGACATCATTTTTTAGGCTCTTAATTTTAATCAGTAATATGTGCTACAACATATTTTTCTCTTAGAATAATTCCTGAATTATATATGTGCAGTCTGGGGACTACAAAATCCCTTTCCCAGTTTTTATCTCCATCACATGTAAACTAACCACCTGCCCACTCTTATCAAGCTACTGACTTTATAGGACAGCTGTTTAAATAGTTGAATGCCTTAACTTTCAGGCACAAATTTATAACATATAGCAGCTAATTTGGAGTCAACTTGACTGTACTGCCAAGGGTTGCCTGGATTAAGCAACCTCTCTGGGTGAGCCTGTTAGAATGTTTCTGGATGAGATCAGCATTTGAATCACTCCACTCAGTAAAGTAGGTCACCTTCTCCCCTGTGGGCTAGTATCAACCAATCACTGAGGGCCTGAAATAGACAAAGGAAAAAAAGAAATAATTTAACCTTTACTTTTTTCCTGCCTGCCTGCTTAAACTGGGGCCTCTCATCTCATTTTATGTAATTGTTCCTTGGAAGCTGCAGGGGACTGTTTCCAGAACCTCCTGCAGATACCAATATCCACTGATTATCAATTTCCTTATATAGTTTTGATACCACCAGTTATCGGTGACAAGTTCTGCTCCCTCACATGTTGAAGTTTGAACATTAGAAAAGCTCACCAAGGCTATCATATAATGAAGGGTTTATTTTAAAAGCAGTAACATAGACTCCCTCTTTCAGGAGGGAGTAGGGGGTCATAGCTGGGATCCTGGGATCCCCAGAAGCAAGGTGTTCTGCCCTTTTTATGTGTCTTAGGTTTCCTTTGTTTTCCTTCCTTCCTTCATAAGTGACTAGGCACAGGTGGGTTGGCCAAAAGGTGGAAAACAGGTGGGATGAAGGAGGATGGACATGATGGAGCCGCCCAGGACATATTAATTAACAACCTGTAGGGAGGGGCAATTCCTGGGACAGGTTATCTTAGCTACAGGTTGGAGCAGGGGCAGGAGGGAGGATAGCCTCCAACTTCCTGGACTCACTCAAAATTGACCTCCTTGATCTGCCCTCACTCCATTTACCTACCTATGCTGACTGCTTGTCTAATTCTGGCTTCAGTTTTCACAAAAAACCTGTACATATCCTCCTGTATACTTCAATCATTTTTAGATTATTTATATTTAATACCATGTAAATTGAAAAGTGAGTGACTCACCTGAGACAGAGATTCAACCAAGAGATTTTATTGTGGGGCTGCTCCAAGAAGAAAAAAAAAAGAGAAGCAGAGAGAGGAGAGGAGGAGGAGGGCAGAGAGAAAAAGAAAGAGAGCAGAGAGAGGAGAGAAAGAAGAGGAAGAGGGCAGAGAGTATGAGCTTGCCAGCTTTGGCTTAAAAAGGGGTGCATAGGTGACGTGGCAGGTGCTGATTGGCAGGGTGACTCAGGAACAGTGAGCGGACACTGTGTGGGGATTGGTTGAGAAAACCTTTGAATTTGCCGCTCTTCCTCTTGGTGCCCTTCAGAGAGGAACTGGAGGGGTAAGGGATTCTGTGATGTTCTCCAAGACCGAAACTTAACTTCAGCTGAAAGTATCCCACACACCCAACATACATGGTATATTACTAGTTGGTATACTATTACTTGGGGATAATGACAACAATTACAAGTCTATACATATTCAGTACATACACATTTTTTAAAATTTTTTCATCCATGGTTAAATGAATACATACATACAGAGCTTGTGGATTAGATAGCTCAATTTAGACACACACACACAGTCATACATATATAGGTACACTCTTTCTATTTCTCTGGACAACACTAACTAATATAAGCTACATGAGCAACATCTGGCACTATAATTACCTAAAGAAAACAGGGAGATTTATAAGGTCTTATGAAAAGGAAAGAAGTTCCAACCCTGCATAACTTAAGCAGATCTTTTCCTTTCTTTTTTGAATTTCAAAAAACATGTTGAAGTTGATAATAAAACATTAAATTATCCAATGTTTATGAATTACCAATTCATCCTTCTACACTAAATGCAGTTTATCTGAAATGTGATATTCAGTATGAATATCTTTGGAACAAGTTAATAACATACATGTGTGCTATTTATTAATGTAAAATGGCAAAACTTGAACTGATAATAGCTACATTGCTGATCTTTCAGTGTGAACTTATAAATTATAATCATAGTTATTTTCTGTGTTCATTTAAAAGGAAATCAAGAACTATTAAGTTCTAATACTACATTATATCAGACATAAAAAACTGTTTCCTTCCATAGTGCATTTAATGAGCAATACATGTAGTTTAATCCTTTTATAAATATCAAAATTAACACATTCTTAGGTACTTAATTAAAAAAACAGGAAAATGAGGATTAAAATAATAAGACATAATGCTATTTCAGAGTTAATATTTATAAGTTCTTTAATGTGTTTTCTAGTTGTAAAAATTTGAAAATTACTTAATTTTTAAATTTATTGCTAAAATATCTTTGACATGTCTTGGCAATAATCTACAACATTTTTTTAATATTTTGAACTCAGAGATATAGAATAGGAAAATAAGTATAGTAAGGTATAAATAATTCAATTTTTTATATAGTAATGGACATTATTACATCATTCAAAATATCTTAAATGATAATGTAATTATTAGGTAAAGTAAAAGGAAAATAATAAAAGCAACATACTCTATTTGCAAAATGATGATGGGCTTAATTAAGCTAATTGAGTTTCCTGAAATGTGACTCAGTGGCAGAAAATCTATTATCAATTTTTAATTAGTCAAGGCATATTTTGCCCATGCTTAAGAAAATAATAATAATAGCATGGCATACTGCATCTTAAGCAAATGTTAAGAACTGCATCAACCTCATTAGAAAATCCTGAGGAAGATTCTCTAGATACTTTATGGTTATAGTGCAAATAATAATGAAATCTATGAATCAATGAAAATCCCCAAAGAGAGCCCACATGATGAAAAATTGTATTTCACAGAGCAAAAACAGCATGCCCATTTGGCTCTTCAAGAATGAGCATAAAATTATGTACCTGGTGGGAAAAGAGCTCTCAATTCTCAAGCTCTAAATAAGGAGGGAGAAAAAGCCAATCAAACAGTACATCCAGTGTTTCTTCTGGACCTTTACTACCTGTATAAAACTATTTATATAAGCAAGTTGAGTGAACTTGTTGTTAAAGGTAAGTTGACCTCCTGACTTTACACAGACAATAGCATATAACATACATGTAGTATGTATATCTAACACACCTATACCTATTTTATGGTAATATACCCCTGTTTTAGGGAACCAAGGGAATGTGCTACTATAGGAAAACATTCAAATACAGTTTGTCCATTTAATCTTTCACTCAATGCTTATTGATCATTTAAGGGCCAAGGTGATCATTCAAAATTCATTTCCATTCTCAGCTTAAAGTCCTCAAGGGACCTCTAGTTTTTTATTATTAGAACTAGACTCTTAAAAATGCCTTTCTTGGCCTGGGGATATAGCTCAGTTGGTAGAGTGCTTGCCTCGCATGCACAAGGCCCTGGGTTTGATCCCCAGCACCACCAAAAAAAAAAAAAAGTCTTTCTAAAAGTCACATTTCTTACTAGATTCCCATCTATACACCTTGATATTATCACCTAGAATTCCTAAATATCCCTGTTGTAATCTAGGAAGGTTTGCCCCTCATATGTAACTTCACAATTATTTTTTTCCTTTTCCTTTTCATCTATAATGTAAAAGTTTCTTTTAGATCTGTGACTGCTAACTCAAATGAAGAATTAAGCATTTTCTAAATTTTAACTCCAACTCTTGCACTGCAACTTTCTACACTGTCACAATGGAAAAATTAGCCATCCTGACATGAATTTCTGCCCTTTAACTTCCACCTCTATACTAGATTTCATCTTATTCTACCTTCTTAAAGAAGGCCATAGGACTGGATGAGTTGTTGTGAAAACAATCTTGTTGGTAACAAGCTCTACTTGAAGTGGCCAAGTAGAGACATTCTTAAGGTCTTTGCTTGGTCCCCACATTAGCAATGTTCAACCTGATCTTGCACCTAGCATGTCTGTGCAAGCTGAAAACTCCATTTCTTTCTTTGGGAGACTTAGGTCATGAAATTGCAAAAAATGGTTCTCAGTACTGATTCTCAAAGGTAAATTTAGTTTGACATAGCGTAAGTGGATCATCAAACTAGTAGATGAAGAAATTCCCAAATTAAAACTGTAATATGTACTGGAAGAAAAGCAGGAAGGCAGGCAGTAAGAGAAAAAGATAACAAATACAAGAATTGAAGAATGGAAAGATCCCCTGTTATGATTTGAGTTTTCTTTTGGTCATCTCTACACAAAGATTTTACCTTTCCTAATTAAAAATAGGTCTTTCAGTGTATGAACAACTTATGAGAAGTTTAGCAATAAAATATAAATAAAAAGATAGTAATCCAAAACAAAATTTTTCAGGCTTTGTTTTATGAGATCATTAATAGCTGTCTTAGCCAAATGAAGAAAATCTCTGAAAAGCGCCTGAAGAAATCAAGTGACTGGATTGCAACTTTCTGGACCATGAGATTTTCCATTCATTATACCTCAATTAATTCAGATTTCTACTTTCTGATGAAAGGAGATAAAAATATGTGCAAAAATATGGAAAGAGGCAGTGTTAACAAATTCACTGCAGATCAAGGTGAACTCATTATTGTTGAATGTCATTAAAGCCTGGAGTTATCGGACCATTTCTACAGACTTTCTGAAGTAACAATAAATAACTATTTTTTAACTTCTAAGCAGCTCTTAGAGGATTGTATTGATATTTTGAAGAAGAATTAAATTAACAATTTGGGAAAAGTTGTAATTTTGTAAATTTATTTTGTAGATAATACTAAATACTTTTATAAAAAGTTGTAACAATATTGAATGGCACAGAAGACCATGTTTTTTGTTCTTTTCTAGAGGCATAGGCAATTGTGTAGCTAAGCCCAGTACTTTTTAGTACACTGGGTGGCTTTAATAGACTCTTATCTTCCAAAGAGCAGCTATGAAATGTGGATGGTATCACTGCAATCAAGACTGGCTTTTAATTGGCATCTGGGTCAAAGAGGTAATGAAATTCAGGTACCTTAGCTCTACAGCATGCATATGACATCTGAAAGCAATCATGAAATGAAGTTTTTCAATGAAATGCATTGTAGACAAGGACAAGCTTCCAGAAGCAATTCTATTTCTAGAGTTTATTAGTGTGTTTAACATTATTTTGTTTATATATCACAGGAATCGTTTGCTAGCAATTTTATACCTTGAATAATGAAAAAAAAATTATTATATTATGCTAACTACGCATTTAGCATTAGTAAATTTTAGCCAATAAGGGGTTAAGTTTCAAATTATCACCTCAGTAGACCCGTAATATATAATGGCCTAGAATTTAAATACCATGAAAGAACTAGGGCATAATTATAGAACAGATTTCTAATATTATCTCAGGAATTACAAGCATGTTAAATGAGTCATTAAATTAGACACAGAGAAATAGAGATATAAATATTGAAGCAATAATTTATTCTGCAGACTTGTCAAATGAGTGTCCCCATAGACCAGATTCTATCACTAGTGCACAGGACTGCTCCAAAATTTTCTTCAGGGACATGAATCTTTCCACATGTTTTATTAATTAGCTCATATATTGATGATCCATTGGAAAATTTATTATCATGTTACAACTTTTTAATTTTGTTTTTATCATAAGATTGATTTTAATGAACATAAATAATTAGTCTTGAAGTTTCGAAGGGAATAATTGTAAACTGTTTCATTTTTTACCTGAAATAATGGGTCATACATAAGTATATGATACTAAAATAATTACAAAATTAATAAAAGGCTCAATTGATCGAGTGTTTGCATGCAACAAGTGAGCATATTAAAGTTTTAAATTTCTACTAAGGATATATTTCTATTTAGAACTTTCCATAAGTTGAGAAAAATAAATTTTAGAAAGACAAAGGGATTTCCCTAAAGCAGGAGCTAGAAAATGTAGGATTTGAGATTTGATGTATGAGTTTACTTTGATAAAGGTGGAAAAATAAATTTGAGATTTGTCATCCTTTGTCCATTTGTCATCCACTAAACAAGGAAGAGTTAGAATACAGGGTCCTGGGGCATCCCAGCATTTAAAAGTAAGGAATACATAAGAAACTAAAGCAGTGAATGAAAATTGAGTAAAATTTTGACCAAGAAGCATAGTTAAACATATATGTGGTCCGAACAAACACTATGTACAGGTCAAGTGATAGGAGAGCTAAAAAGGGTCATTGAATATAGCAATTTGAAGTCACTGGTAAATTTATAGGAGCCCTTTCCATATAAGAGAGAACAAGGTGGGGGGAAAGCTTTTGATTCTTTGGATAACAAATATAGCCTCTTATGAGGAGTTTTGCTCAGAAGAAAAAAGTGTGGGTGATGGATCTTGAACGATCATCCATCTTTTTTTTAAATAAAGCATAATTATATCATTTGGGGGCTATTCCAATGAGAAAAGAAAAATCAATGGTACATAAAATAGAGAAGAATTTTTGGAGCAATATTCTTGAGTCACTGGGTAACATAGCTCTATTGCATAGAAATAGGAAGTGTTTCCAGCTAAAGACACCAAGTATTTATCTGCAGCAGTAAAAGACAAGGTAGTAGATACGAGGAGAAAATTGTGTATGAATAGTACAGTTTTCTTCTAATTGCTGTTGCTTTACTAGTGAAAGAGGAACTTAAGGCCATCATTTGGGAATAACAGTATAGTAGGTGCTTGAGGCTTGAAGGGAGAAGAGAAAGAAATATTCTATCAGGAGACCAGAGAGGATATAGAAAAGGGAATGTAGAATGTAGCATTCTTGGCCCACTTTTATTGGTGAATCACAGATTTAAAGTGGGACCAGCCAGCAATGTTGTGTGGGATGTTAGTTATATTCTAGCTATTGTGAGTGGCACAGATGCAGACAAGTTTTAAATAGAGTTTGATTTAAATAGGACCATATGAAGAACCTAAAATTAAGTTATTGAAAACTGGGGGTGATGAAAGTTAACACATGCTCCCTTACAATTACATTTGCTTTACTAGTGAAACAAGAGTGATGACTGTGCATCCTATAATGTGCATTATAATTGGTGGGACGAATATGATATTAGGAGGGAAGTTTGGGGTTACTGAGTAGATCTTTGAAAATTTGTCTCTGGTTCTCAAATTTAACTTCAGTGAAATTTTACTAGCTGTTGCATCTTATCTATCCAAGCACTTAAATTAATTGCTTTTCCCATCTACCAGTAGCAATGTGGGGTGCTTGCTACTGTTAAACATGACAGCTCACTTTTACGCTTGATATGTAATTTATAAATCACTTTATTTTCTTCCTCACTAAATTATTATTTGAATATCAAGCAA